>NC_081411.1:661633892-662997642 GCF_030272615.1 Cryptomeria japonica | reverse complement strand
TCAATATTTATGTATCATATGACTTTTATTTTATGCTCCATACCATATTTGTTTCTATACGTCTTCTACTAATGTGGATTAACACCTTTGTTTAATGTTTTTTCTTTTCTCATTACTCAAGGCATTGTCATTTATCTTGATGGTTTGATTGCATTCATCCACTTGCCTTAAGTCTTAGTGCTCTATCATCAATGTTTTTGTTGTTATCTTTGTTCAAAAAATAATAATTTGAAAGAGTTCAATAGTCCATAGGATACCAAAGTATTATGTCCAATCCATGGGCATTTAGGAGTGGTCAATCTTTTACATTTTTTTTATCATGGCTCCTTTGCTCATGAAAATTCACTATGGTATATGCCTTGTAACTATTTTCATCTCCATGATCCCACCATGTTGTTCCTTCTCATATTGGAATTAATTTATTCAAGAACTATCTTATGCATCTAACAACAATTTTTGGACTCAATATTCTATCTTCCATCTTTTCATTCTTTGTGTATGCTCTCTTTGTAGATAAAGCTAGTTAAAATTGCAGATAAAAGTTGGTTAAAACTAGGATTAAAGTTGGTTAAAACTGTAGAGGCTGAAAAGATGTATAAATGGATGTTGAAAGACAAGGTAGAGGCAAATATTACTCGATATGGTGCCTTGATTCATGCATTTTTTGAAGTTGGGAATGAAGAAAAAAATGTTCATTACTATAGTGTAATGAAAGATGGTGGTTTTGTAGCAAAATTTGTAGTATATAGCCTCTTTGATTATGATGCATTAAAAATGTGGATTTTTGAAAGAAGTTTGAGAAACACAACATGTTGAAGAAATTGGATGATAATGTAGACATCTTTTCATCAAGTTGTATGATTTATCTTTTTACTTGGTTTGGTTTATGCCCATAACGAACAAAATAAAATATTGCAACATTGGAACTTTTCATTAAATAAAATTGACATTTTTGCAACACGATTTTTTTTTTCATGATCAACTATATCAGACTCTTCAAAACCAAAGAGAATTTGTTGTGGATTCATCATGTGTGACCTTGAAGGTTTAGGCAAAAAGGTTATAAGTGCCACGAATGAGTTGATATGAATGTAGGATAGTCCTAATGTATCTAGGATTGTCCTAATGAACCTAGGGGTTAGTGCAGGATCATGGGGGGCCAAAAAGTGGCGATGTGAAAAAAATAGCCTTCTCCACTCGCCTAAAAATGCGAAAATCCATGTTGACTTTTTACTTGGCCTGGGTGTCAGTACACCTTGGCATAGTAATTACCTAAGGAAATCAGATATCGAATATCCGATTTTTATTTGTAATTTTAAATTAAAAAATATATTATATAATATATAATGTAATATTATATATTACATTATTTATAATATATAATATATTATTATATTATATTATATATTATATAATACGTAATATATAATATAATATTAGATTATAAAATATTATATTATATAATATAATAAAAATTATATATATTATATAATATATATAATGTAATAACATATTATATAATACATATTATATAATGGCTTACTTCGGAAGTGTTTCATGTGTTAACTGTGAAGACCCTCTCGACTTCTAGATTAGGTACCTTTTTCACATGGAAGATTTCATCTATGATGCACTGACGAGGCTATTTGAGACTATTCTCAACGACCAAAGGCATTGGTGCGATGCAACTATCTACGTAACAATTCTACTCCCGCTGGTAGACATTCTCGAATGCAAGGAGAAATTGGTGGTACTACTGGACGGGTTCATTAAGCCTAATGTGGGTGACTTGGTGGCAGACGTTATCCTACAGCTTCCTGGGGTTCCATGGATAAGTATCTTGAAGGGATACTTCAAACCAGAGAATCATCTCCCATCGGATTGTTCAGATTCTGAGGAGTCGAGAGAGGATTCTAGTGAGGAAAAAGAGCACGAGAGGTGCTTTAGAAGGCTGTGGGAGCTACAGAAAAAAGGGAGCATCTAACTGCATTCATTGAGAATGCATGGGAGGTTTTTTGATGCGCAGTTTTTAATGATGATCTAACTCCATTCGGCAGGCTCACGAAATCCCCCGATTGGTGGTTATCGAATAATTCAACCTTCAAAGTTATCGGCATTGGTGGTTATGTTGCCATTTTCCTAAATGCCATGCAGGGCAACTAGATGAATTTGCTTGCTAATAGGTTTGAAAATATACCTAAGTATGTATTTGAATCCTATTGTCATCGTATTTTGTAATACTCACGATGAACAACTAGGGAACTTCATATTGTAATTAAGCATTCGAAATAAATATAGGGTGCTATCCCCATACATGATAGCACTTACCCTTAAAAGAAAAAAAACGTATTATATAATATATTATTATATTATATTATATATTATATAATATATAATTATATTTTATAATATAATATAATACGTATTATATAATATAATAATAATATATTATATAATATAATTTAAAAAAAAATTAAGTATAAAAATCGAATATCCGATTTTCTAAGACAATATATTTGGACTGTGACAGCCCGTGAGTTATTTTTAACCCATGGGCTACGCGATTTTGTCGAAATCCGATATCCGATTGCATCCGATATCCAGTTTTTCGCCCAAAAATTGCTAAAAAATACATTGAAAGGTAAGATTTTTATTGTTTTCAATCATTTTCATTGAATTTTTGTATTTTTTTAATGTTTATTTGTTTTTTCATTGAAAATATGGTTTTTTTCATGAAAACTAGGTTTTTTTAAATCAAATACAAAATTGTTTAAATTTATTAACTAAATTCAATTGTTTACATTCAATTAGGTTAAAATGGGGGATAACAATGAAAACATTGATCAACCACAACCGCAACAACCAAACCCTCCTTTGCCAAACCCCCCCTCAATTCAAGATTTGATTACACAAAATTTGAATGAATTGAGGGGGATTGCAGATGTATATCGTAGGATCCCTCATCTAAACCCAATGCTTAATCCTCTCACGTCGAACATAAAGAGTATGGAAACCATGACTGAGGAGCACAATGTTGCCCTTTTGTGGCGATATTCTATGAGGGAACAATATGCAGATGGCTTGTCGTATAAGGAGATCAAGGATCTCAAGATATCCAAAGCCGCTATCGCCTCATTGTTTGTGAATCCCTACACTGGTCAACCCGTAGACCCCCAAAAAACAAAACTTTCTTTTAAATGGTGCACAAATGATGGTATTGTGAAAAACTTTTAGGATCGTTGGTGGATGGTTTTCGACAAAACACCCAACAAGAATCTTGATGTCCCCTTCTACTTCATATAAAAATTGTATGCTGAGTTTGTTTTAGGCAAACATGTGAACTACTTTGACATCCAACCTTTCCAGGGTGTGGGTTTGGGTATGCCCCAAAATAGACTTGGGGCAGTTAGAGTAGTCCAGGGCCCATATGTCCCCCCTCCTCTTGTTGATCCCCCACCTCCACTGCAACATCCAGATATCATTTGTGAGGCGGCTTCACAGACCATATCGGCTATTCACTCTTTGAGTAGCCTTTTGGTTTCTCAGGCTGGGTCAGTAACTCAACCTACTTTTGATGGTAGTGGTTCATCTGGTGGTGCTGACATGTCGTCCTCGGCTCCACACATTTGCATGCCCCATAGTTGTGTCATGTGTGGGCACGTATGCTTGGGTCCAGTTGGACAACCTGTTGATCCTCCTACAGATAGTGCAGATTATGAGGTGCATGAGATGCACGATGCACCAGATGTTATGACATAGATTGGAGGATACCCTGGGGATTCCTCACATGCTAGAGGCAAGGAGGCACTGTCATCATACATTGATGATGTTGTGGTAAGATTTTTATTTTCACGGTTCATGCTATATTTTAAATGAATATTTATAATCTAGATAATATTAAGTACTAATCTTTATTTACATGGTCTATTTAATAGTTGATGAGCAAGGAGGAGTGGACACAGATTCAGGAGGGTACCTTGTCATCCATTTCATTTGGCCTTGATAGCTTGACAGTACATATATTATTGCACCTAGTCATTTGTATTTTATTGTACATACATGCTCATCATTTATATTGGTATTAATTAGATTATGTAGTAACTTGCATGTATATCTTATTTTACTCTTGTAGGGCACAAGCAACACGAGTGCGGGGTAGTGTGATTTAGGATTTGGTATTGCAGTTGGAGACAAGGGAAAGGTAATTGAATGCAAATATGATTGAATTAATAGTTTAAATAACTTATAGTGATTATACACGTCTAGACATAGATTGATAGTTTCATATACTTGTTGTGTATATGTACAAAGAATTCTTGGCTTCACATCCTTGTTGACTACACCTAGTATTTTTGAAGATGAAGAAGAAGAAGAGATGCCTCGAGTACATGTGTGTTTATTTTATTTTGTGTTTGATAGATATAATTTGTTATTATCAGTGACAATTATATGCTAACTTGTATCAATGTCATTTTTGTGAACATATGTAGGTTGTGTATGAAAATATTGAAAACATACCTCCTCTACGGAAGACATACATCAAGAGTCCTACAAAGCCGAAGAGAAAATGTGGAGATGAGGTAAACATGAATAGTTCAATTATAGTTCATTTTTATGTTAACTTTTCAAATGTGAATTATATAATATAATTAATATTAATCATGGTTTGTTTTATCTTGTGCAGGATCCTTCAGAGCCGAGCAGTGTGGCAAAGAGGATCGACTTTGACGATCCATCAACAACTTAGGATGTTATAGATAGTTTTTGGATGCTTACATGTCTATTTGGCATGTATATTTTGTAAATGGATATACATTCACGTATATAGACATGCATTTTGTTTGAGTTGGCGTTTATGCCATATTTGTGTATGGACATACATTTGTAATCATTTGACATTTTTATATATACAGAAGTTGATATTTGATCATATAATTGTTGCTCATCTGTGCATGGTGTTATCATGGAAATATTTAATCTTCATTCCAATAATTAACAATGGTTAATAATGGTTAATAATGGTTAATTAATGAAAAATATAATTCATTTCATTTCATCTTAAGTGTTTTTTGTATAATAAACAATACAATTCATTTAATGAACAATACAATTCATGAACAATACAATTCATTTAATGAAATATACAATACAATTCATTTAATGAGCAATAATTGATACAATTAATTATTACCCTATGCATGCTCCTCTTTTTACCCCCCACTTGGTTGAACGCTCAGGGTCATACCCTACCGATGTCATCCCTTGAGCACCCTAAGTGCTAAAAAAAGTCAAACTTTGACGGGCCCTAACTTGGAATTTGTGGCACTTGCTAACAATCCGTTTGAACCTATGGGGCTAAGAGAGGGGTTCCTACAAAATCCTATCTTTTTTTTTCAAGTTTCCCTACGGTTTTATTAGGGCAGCATTTTTTCGATTCGCAAAAAATCGTCAGTCTCATTCAATCGAATGTTGTCACGTGGCCAATTTCTCATTCTGCTCGTCATGATAACGAACCGTCAGCTCCAACATGTCCAGGTAGGCATTATTACCCTATGCATGCTCCTATTCCCCCCCCCCCCCACTTGGTCGAACACTCGGGGTCATACCCTATCAACGTCGTCCCTTGAGCACCTTAAGTGCTAAAAATTGTCAAACTTTGACAGGCCCTGACTCAGAATTTGTGGCACCTACGAATGATCCATTTGAACCTACGGGGTCATGAGAGGGGTCCCTAAAAAATCCTATCTCGGTTTTTCAAGTTTCCCTATGGTTTTATTAGGGCAGCATTTTTTTGGTTGGTGAAAAAATGATCAGTCTCATTCAATTGAATGTTGTCGCGTGGCCAATTTCTCATTCTGCTTGTTGTGATAATGAACCGTTGGCTCTGACATGTCTAGTTAGGCATTATTACCCTATGCATTCTCCTATTTTCCCCCCCCACTCGGTCGAATGCTTGGGGTCATAATCTATCGGCATCATCCCTTGAGCACCCTAAGTGCTAAAAATTGTCAAACATTGACTAGCCCTAAATCAAAATTTGTGGCACCTGCTAACAATCTGTTTGAACCTATGAGGCCACGAGAGGGGTACCTGCAAAATCCTATCTCAATTTTTCAAGTTTCCCTACGGTTTTATTAGGGAAACATATTTTTGGTTGGCAAAAACATTGTCAGTCTCATTCAATCAAATGTTGTCGCATGGCCAATTTCTCATTTTGCTCGTCGTGATAACGAACCATTAGCTTTGACATGTCCAATTAGGAATTATTACCCATGCATGCTTCTATTTTGCCCCCCACTCGGTCAAACGCTCAGGGTCATACCCTACAGACATTGTCCCTTGAGCACCCTAATTGCTAAAAATTATCAAACTTTGATGAGACCTAACTCGGAATCTGTGGCACATGTGAATGATCCATTTGAACCTACGAGGCCATGAGAGGGGTCCCTAAAAAATCCTATCTCATTTTATCAAGTTTCCCTACGGTTTTATTAGGGTAGCATTTTTTCGATTGGCAAAAAAATCGTCAGTCTCATTCAATCGAATGTTGTCGCGTGGCCAATTTCTCGTTCTGCTCGCCATGATAATGAACCGTCAGCTGCGACATGTTCAGTTAGGCATTATTACCCTATGCATGCTCCTATTCCCCCCCCCACTTAGTCGAACGCTCGGGGTCATACCCTACTGACGTCGTCCCTTGAGCGCCCTAAGTGCTAAAAATTGTCAAAATTTGATGGGACCTAACTCAGAATCCGTGGCACCTGTGAATGATCCATTTGAACCTACAAGGCCATGAGAGGCGTCCCTACAAAATCCTATCTCAGAATCTATGGCCCTAACTTGTTCAATGAAAATTATAGATAAACAAGCATTGCACTATAGACACATAATGATCATCAATATTTCCATGTATTGTATACACATAATTACCATTACACTTGCATGTGACATCCATGAAGGGATATGAAAACATGATTTTTTTTCATTATCAATACAACTACACCAATGTACTCATGCATAGATACATTGTATATCATCAATATAACTAAACCAATTTGCTCATGGACATTGTATATCATCATAACAAAGTTACATCAATTCACATCCATATGCAAATACAACATCCCACTTCAACTGCATCAGACATCCTCATGTCCTAAGAGAAAAGATTACGTACAACAATGCCTGCATATAAATGAAGACCAAAATAAGTAACCTTTTTATGCGGAATGAATGTGCTATAAGAAACAAATTATAACACTTAATACAAATTAGTTTGTCAAATTATAAATAGATCATTTGAAACATTTTTAAGACGTACAAGATTGTATAATTACGAAACTTACCAGTTTCTCTACAAAGTATACAAGCATAACTTTGAAGAAAGACACATGTTGATTAAAGCCCTTCTCACTGCATTTCTCTGCATGGTTGAAGACAATGGTAGATATGGTCATTTCTAAATAGAAATACATTCACTTGACTTAATGTTTATGCACAAAATTTAATCTCATTAATGCACAAAGGAATATGTACCATCACCAAGAGAGGGTCTTGTCAACGGCGAATGATCTAGCATGAACCTGCATTTTTAAGAATTGTTAGTCTACACATAAAATGCATGGATGAACATAAAGGCTTTATGATAATCACTTCAACTGAAATGCATGATAATAAATGAAAAGGTGGGATTATATACCCTAAAAATGTGTCCCTTCAAATTATATCAACATAACCCACTATGTTGACGCAAAAATCATAATGTGATACTATTGTATATCATCAAAAAAGACCTGCATGAGCATAAAGGTTTTGCGATGATTATATCATCAAAAAGTGTCAAATAGTGTTGTCTAATAACAAAAATTGTAAAGCTCATCAAATGCATGATAATAAGTCATGTTGCAAAAATATGTCCCTTCCAATTATATCGAGTGTACCTGCTATGTGCATGCAAAAACCGTGTTGCCAAAAAAAAAGTTCATCAATATACCTACATTTTGAACACATCCTTAATATACACGTAACAAACTTGAACATTAAGGTTTAATGATCATTGTTTGAAATTAAATGCATGATAAAAAAAATAAGGCACCATTAAAGACCTACTACTCAAGTATGCTTGAAGGGTCATCTCTTTGCTTAAGAGTATCCAGTATTGCTTCATGATCACAGTAGTCATTGTTCATAGCTATTTGGTCTTTAGTTTTGCTTGATGCTTCAACAACTTGACATTTGTAGCTATAATAAGGTGTGAATACATTATAATGGTTTTGTGTCTCTCATAGTCTTCAAATGTAGGTATTCCATTCTTTCTAATCATGTATGTTCGCAACCAAGTTCCCACAACAACAATTGAACCTGTAGGATATGTGAACCCGTCATCATCTGCCACTGGTTGTGTTAGCTTATGTTTTCCCTGTACACATCGTGCGAACCAATATTCTGATCTCTCTTCATTCCCTTGCGGTGCAATACCTACAAAAACATGTCCTGGATATTGTTTGAGATAAAGGAGTTAGATATTGGGGAACCCACCTATCAACCCACTCACTTGACTCGCACTGATCCCAATCATACCGAACACAACTCTGATAAAAACAAGCCAACGCTCATGTCCAAATGGTCCATGTACTTGCATCTGAGATGAGAAATGAATGCATCTTTGAAGAATATTTAATTGTTTGACAATCCAATCTATCTCCCACTGTGCCCTCCTCAACCAACCAAAAGAATCTGGTCACTGCTGAATCAAGAGTACCTCCATGTGACAATGCTGAACTACACCAATCAACAATAGAACGTGCATCAAATAAATTTGCACCTGAAATCCTCAATTTCTCCTTAACTAGAGCTCTCTTCAAACATGCACCTGCTCCATCATGCTCCCCCTTCCCATGCCTTGCCTCAAAAAAACACCAAATATGAGGTATACGCCTCTCTACATGCATTCTACTCAACCACTAAAACATACGGGCATTCTTGAATTGAACTATACAGTTATCTGACCATATGATATGTCGATCAATTGCAATATATTTCTCATGCAATAACTCAAAAAATTTCTCGAAAGAATGTTGCACATACTTGGAGGAGTGTGATCTATCATCACTCATATAAAAATGATACTCCCTGATTATCTTCCTGTCCTCTTATGTACTATCAGGAGCATGTCTATATGTAATGTGAACAAAAATAGCAATCTGGATTGAATTTTAGTACTAAGGCTGTACCTCATTCAGTGGTTGCAATGTATAGTTCTCTGCAAAATCAACCACCGATACAATAGTGCCAATCGAGAAAGAGTTCTTACACATCTTGAACTTTTGATCCAACCACTGAGACCTATGGGTGTGCCTTGCATACTTGTAGAAAATATTTTCCTTAAAATCCAAAATAAAATCAGCAATACTCACTTCTCTTGAGACTATTTCGCATCTAGAATCTTCACCTCCACTCTTCGAAGTATATTTCACTGTCTCATATCTTTTTTTCTCAACATAATTCTTTCCAAACTCATGTTCGTTGCCCTCATGAAAACATGAAATAAACTTTGACAACCCACCACATTCTGAGCACTTCTCATTCAAACAATCATTTCTATAGAAATAGCAGCCATCATCTCTAGGGCATAAAAATAGATCTTGCAAGTCTCTTGATGATCTCAGAAATAACATTACACCACACTCTTGCAACATCTCATTAGTATGCATCGTAGAACGAATATGACATAAAAGTACATGGTACATTGAAAACTCCACATTGTACTTGTGACAACAAGTATTACGAATCTTAAGAGGAACACAATAAAATGGCTTCAAAGATTCAAAGGCCCTTTGTGATATTTGCAAAGTTGGATGTACTTCACAAAAAAAATTGTACAACATTGTTTGGCTTGATTCCATAAATGTTTCGGATGCAGTGTGCGATCTTGGTTGTCGATTCTTAATTTCAAAACGTCCATTACATTGGGTGACACTCTAGAATTAGAGTTCCAAAATTGTTGAATCTCCTCCTTCACATTGTCAGTCAACTTTCTATCAACACATGGAAGCCTCCCACCAAAATCCCATGTATCTTGTTGAAGTGGATCGTCAAGTCTTTGTTTTCATGCAAGTGCTCTATCCAAACTTTTACGGTTTATGTTAAAATCAACACAAGTTTGTCTCCTTTGACGAGCCTTCCTCAATTGATGGCTTACTAAGGAGGTTGTAATCACTCTTCGAGTGGCTCTCTTATCTCTTTCTTTGGTATTCTTTCCAATAGAATTGAGAGAGTCAAATAGATTTTTAGCAATAATAGAATTTCTCTCCATCTTCTTGTTCGTACAAATGTTCAATTTGTTTAGCAATGGTCTCATCTTTATCATCTTTAGCAATTGAACAAAGAGATTGCATTGCTCGGTCAATGTCTTATTGCTAAAATTTTGGTTGAAAAAATGTGTAGCCCAAAACCGAATGGTTCTTGTTGACCTTTTGCCTTCAAGATTCACAATAATGTTCTCATTGATTTCAAGTAACCATTTTTGGGTTCTTGAAGGTCTTGGATTTGGAATTTGTCTTTCATCCATGAGAGGGTCTTCATTTCTAAAGTAATTAGGTGTTACATATGGTTCACTTGGTTGAGCGATTCCACCTTCAATGTCAAAGTTTTCCACATTTTCACCTCCAATGTCAAAATTTTCCACATGTTCACCTCCTATGTCAAAATTTTCCACATGTTGAGCATTTTCATTATCACTTTCAACATTTTCAACATTTTCAAAATTTTCTCTTTCAAAATCTACATTTTCATTTTCAATAACTTGTGGCACATATTCAAATTCAATTTTCTCTTCACTTGAAGTAACATTAGAAATATTTAACATACCTTGTCTTCTCCTCCTATGACCTTCTCTATCTCTTTCTCTATACACTTCAATTTGGTCATTTGAAAGTTTTCTTTTGCATTTAGACTTCTGACGTCTGCTACTCCCCATTTACCTCCACAAAGATGCTCCTAAATGATTGACAATGTAAGATTTGACTTTAAGAATCTCTCAAAAGCACAAATTTGTCTCAACATGTCTGAAAACCCATGATCGTCGACAGAAAATAGAATATGTAGATTGTGGGCCGTTGGAATCCATAAAATGGCCCACAAGGCTCTTTTTAATTTACAAAAGTCAGATAACGGATTTTAATGTATAAATTTGTGGTCCCAAATTTTTTTCCTGTTGTAGGCTTTTTTTTTAACTGTTGCCACATTAATGGCAATGATAGAAATCAGATATCCGATATCTGATTTTATTACTCATATTTTAGAGAGAGAGAGAGAGAGAAAGAGAGAGATTAGGAGAGAGAGAGAGAGAGAGAGAGAGAGAGAGAGAGAGAGAGAGAGAGAGAGTATGTTGTCCTTAGGGGTCATATGGTGTCTTAAGAGGTCGTAGGACACCATATGACCCCTAAGGATAACATACAACCCCTTCCCTCCTTGTCTTTATTATGATCTGTACAAGGTCCTCTTCCCTCGAAATAGCTTCTTCCACCCTGAAATATTCCTTCGAAAACCCTTCCACCTCTACCTCTTTGCTTCTTCTCATGTCTTTTGTTCTTCTCTTTTGCTTTCAATGCATATTGGTAAGCTTCTTCAACACTCTACAACTTTATTAGACTGAGTTCATCTTGTATAGACATCCACAATCCATTCAAGTATCTAGCAACTTGTTCAATCTCATCATCAATATGTCTGGATTTGATATTCAATTTGTAAAATGCTTCGATATACTCCTTCACACTAGATTCCTTTTGCTTTAGATTTTGCAACTTCCAGGACAGTTTCACTTGATAATCGACGAGCATAAACTTTGATTTCAACTTGCTAACCAATCTACTCCCAAGATTTGATCTTCTCTTTACATCTTCTTTGTCTATCTACTCACAAATATTCCCACCAAAGAGATGCATGACCTTTCAACTTAGATCAATTTTCTTTATAGACATATTAAAGGTAGCCATAAAACATAAAAGTTAAAATTGAATTAAAGACTTAGTTTTTTAAAATATTAAGAATTAAAGATAATATCTCTTTACATGTGTCAATTAAATTAAATAGTATAATCTTAAGGTTCAACAAAATCAATTAACAATCTATATAAGCCAATATCTATTTATTGAATAGTCATATGAATAACTAACTAATGTGTAGTTAATAAAATTTTATTTTCTTCTAAAGAAAAAATAGTTTTCTTTGTAGAAATTTATTAAAGATATCTTCCAAACATAAAATTTAATATTGAATTAAATATATATATATTTTTAAAAATATCTAAAACTATATATAATATCCCTATACATATGCTAATTAAATAAGATAGTATAACATTGAAGTTCAATGAAACTAAGTAGTAATCTATTTTCAAGAAACACCAGAGGTTTCCATAGTATTAACTTTAAAACCAAGGCAACATTTTTAAAAAGCTTGCAAGATCAATAAAGTCTTAAAGAAGTTAGCAAAGAGTCCATAAATTAACAATTATAATAATAATTGAACGAAAAA
Source organism: Cryptomeria japonica (assembly GCF_030272615.1). Taxonomy (NCBI): domain Eukaryota; kingdom Viridiplantae; phylum Streptophyta; class Pinopsida; order Cupressales; family Cupressaceae; genus Cryptomeria; species Cryptomeria japonica. The sequence continues at coordinate 662,985,105 of NC_081411.1, read as the reverse complement.
ATTAAAAAATATAAAGACCCTATCCTTCACTTTTTTAAATTATTATTTAGAAAAGATCAAATTTGATTGGAAAGAAGAGGGCAAAATATCTATTAGGGGTCATTAATGCTGAATAATATATTGTCACAAATCTATGTGATGTTAAAGAGATGATAATAATATTACTCTTAGGAAGAGGACCATATTTGTTCACGAGGATCTACTTTTATTTTAAGTATTTTTATTTAACAATTTGTTTCGAATGCTATGTATAAATAGTTAGAAAAATGCATTCTTTAATTGAAAATACATTAAAAGGAAACATAAAATAGTTAAAAAAGATTGATTTTGAAATTAATCTTTCAAGGAATCTTTGAAATATTAATATTTATATATATATCATACAATATTAGAATATTATTTGACATAAGAAATCAAATATTATTCTAAAATAAATTAAAAAATGTTGCACAAAGCTCAAACATTGGTAGAGAGCATTTAAAATTGTAAAACCCAATGGAAAAGAGGAATAAATGCAACTAAGAGTGGCAATAAATTAGGTTTGATTCTTGACAACGTTTATTTAAATTTTTGTTTTCTATAAAATCCTTACTTACTCATTTAGTAACAAAGTATGAAGAAAATTTCTAATTTCTAATCTAGCGCCTCTTGTGTACGTTATTACTTATTAGTTCAAGAAATCAAGATAATGAAAGTTATGTGCATTGCATTAATAGCATCATAAAAGAATTCAACAAAGGCTTAGATAACATGCTTTAAAAAATATATAAAATGCAATTCTCTTATGCACACTTCGTACTAAGTGAGAATTATAATGTTCTTTCTCAAGTGATCAACAATCCAACTGCATTTATTAGGTTTTATTTTTATTTTTAAGATAAGTGCTACCATTAATGGAGATAGCTCCCTATATTGCTTGAGACTATGAAAAATTACATATAGTTTTAGATAGGGGAAACCCACTCGTTTATGCACACCCAACATTTTCTATACAAATAGACCCAAAATTACATAAAGAACCAAAATTATCGTCCCACACTATCCAAATAGATCCCAACTTCTCATCCAACACTACCTTGAAATTACCCCTACCCCCCAATGGCTTGATAGATCACACCAGCGAATTCACCAATGCTGATTGCATTGCGGGTGGAGTTCTCCGAAAGCCACCAATCATCAGACTTAGTTACCCTTCAAAAAGGTTCCATATTTCCATTGAATACAACACACCTAAATACCTCCCACGCATTCTCTCTGAATATCTTCAATCTCTTGAGCTCTTCCTTCCATACTTTCCTACGGGCCATCTCACAAATGGTGTCACTATCTACAGATTCAACATCCTCTGCAAAATCCTCACGATCTTCCCCATCCTCATTGCCTTCTTCTTCACCGCCATCCTCTGAATCAAAGGGTAAGTAGTTTTAAAACTAGAAGTATATTTTCAGTATGCTCACTTTGACATCTTCCTCCATACTTAGAATGGCGGCAATGCTATCCGCAATAAATAGTTTTATGAACCCTGCAAGCAGTTCAACCATGTGCTCCCCCGAGTCGATGATATCCACCAGAGGCAAGAGAGCGGCTTCCAACACCATAGCATCACACCAATGTCTATCAAAATTTAGAGTGATGCCCACGAGGCCCTGAACAGAATCATACACATAATCTTCAGTGTGAAACAGGTTTCTCAACTGCATATTCAGTGTGTTTTCGCAATTCACACAACTGACCCTTCCAAAGTATGCCATTGCCCAAATTTGTCTCTGCAAAGCTCCCAAAACGACACTCGCACTTTCCTATTTTGCCTTTGCCAGACGACTTCGCCATATAAGGTTGTGATTTGTGATGTCAATCAAATGAACCTTGCCCATATCCTGTTAGGATCTCCCATTCTGCAAAATGCCATTATCGATGCAGAAGCAACTTCTAGGCATCATGATGGACTGTTCGGGGGCCATGTGATCCTATCGCCAAAGGGACAATTTTCCTGCTCGCATTCTCAGACTTGTACTTCACTAGTGTTTATCAAGGTGCCACCACAATGCTCCGGTAGCTAGTAGGGTCCAAAGGTCGTAGACATGCTACCTAATCCCCTATCGAGGATATCTTTGGCAGTCCTTCAGGCATTGTCCTTTGATATCCTCCGCAACAGATGTCTGGCAAAAGTAGACAGGGTCATCATATTCTCCAACAACAAGGTTCACAAGGTAATCAACCACCTGATTCCCTTCTCTGTAGACATGCCCAATCTCGTAGCTCTCAAAGTTCTTTAAATGCTCTTTTACCATAGGAACCCATTTATTAAGCTTCCAGTTATGAAAACTTGACCGACTGATTCCATCTATTATAATCTGTGAGTCGCCCTCAATTATGATTCTAGAAATTCCTTCCCTAACACAGAGACATAGTCCTACCTCCAGTGCACAAATCTTTGCTTCATTGTTTGTGGCAACTCCAATGCCACCAAATAGCCCATGAAGGATATTGCCCTGTTCATCCTGGATTATGGCTCCAATACCTGATTCCCTCGGATTCCCCTTACCGGCACCGTTGAAGTTCAATTTTGTCCAACTCCTTGGAGGGGTTTTCCATGATGTTTATTGTTGTGTGGTGAGTCTGAAGTCAAGAGAAAAACTATGGAAATATATCAATATTAATTGCTTTTCATAATAATAGATGTTAGGTTTATATTCATGATGTGAATTTATTTTGGTCGTAGATTATTATAGAGATAAAATGATACATATATTAAAATATTTATGTTTGTGGGTGATTATTTATGTCTTAATCTTATACATCTACATATAAATTGGTTAGTTATTTGATGATGGTAACAAAAAGAATAAGCATTTAAATATGTAGGACAACTCTAGATGCATTAATTTATTAATTTATAATATGTCATTGGGTAATGTATCATGTAATAATAATAATGACCAAGTGATAGATGCATTTTAGAAGAAACTAGCTTATAGGTGGATTGTGTAGGACCAAAGAGTAGTTTGGAACATCCTTTAATCTATCTCATCTAGCCACTCTATAAGCAAGGTCTCTTATGTATCGATATTGATCAACCAATGTTGAATTATGATATGTTCGTCTAATTATTGACCCTTTACATCACATTATTGAGTGAATTGCCCCACATGCCATTTCCTCCCACAATTTAAAGATCTACTACCTCTTCTTGACATAGTATCTAAAATGAAAATTTTGAAATTCATCATCTATCAACATGTATTTAACCATTTATACTAGATGTAGTGTGAGAGTTTCGTGTTACCCAACTAAATGACCATATAGTAGCTACCTAAAACTTTCCTCTACTTCTCTAGCATAGGAAAAATCTATTAGAAGTATAAAAGAGAAAGGTAACTTCTTGGAATAAACATCCACTATGACACTCAAATTAATCCAAATTGCCACATTAATGGAAATCACTTGATTTTTCATTATCATTGAAGATAAATTCTTAAACCTACAACTATTATCGATAACAACATAGAAAGGGGATCTAATTGTAACATGTTGTGAGTTGCAGGAATGAGATATTATCTCCCCTTGTGGTCCTCTTGGGGGAAGGACCTTTATCCTTACCATCTTTCATTACTAGCATATCCTTAATATTTTTTCTTATTTCAACAACCTTTATTCATTCTATTATTTATCTTACTGACTTAAGTGAATGCATGTTAAAATACCACGTTCATCTATTTCTTCATAAATTCAAGCATTATCCTTTGACATCAATAATGACTAGCTATCTCATCTCATGCACCTAATCTAGGCCACTTTATTTAACCAAATGGTCACCTTTATAACCATTGATGATATAATCTATTTTTCATTCAGTTATGTTCTATCACCTTTAGCCATTAAGTACCTCCTATTAAATCAACAAATCATTATCTAAGTTTCTGTTGGGTTGGCTATATCTTTAGTCATAGGGTACCTCCTACAAAACCTTTAGATAATCATCCAATTTCTATTGGGTTAACCAATATCTTTAGTTGTAGGATGGATCTTACCAAATAACTATTTTTTTAGTTTTTAGTTAACATTAAAAATTTAGAGAACTTTGGTCTATCCTGGCATCTTTCATAGGCGATTATTTGACATAACTCACCATCATTTCTATAGGTCATTTATAGAAGATTTTGAAGACTTTCAAAAAGAGTTGTAGAATGAAACTATCTATCAAAATTGAAAGGTCCCTTCTATTTAATTTTAAGGAGACTATAAAAAATCTATTTGAGGTCTAATTTTCTTTTATATACATCAATATCACTCTTTGGAACCACGCATGATTATAAGTTTGGTAATTATTAGGTGAAATTGATCTATTTATTATATTTTGTCTCTATTTTTCTATCATTCAAGAATAGAAAAATTATATTTATATTAGAACTTCATATAGAGGTCAAGAGTTTGGATTTTGAGACACTCTTACATTTCTTTACCAATATTCCATATCAACTTTAGGATTCCAAGTATCAATTTACAAGGTGTAACCATTCTATCATGTATATCAACACTTTGTAAGTTTGCATGAAATTACATATGCACTATGATATTTGAAAATCTTGAACCTCCAACAAGAGAATTCTTGACAAGCTTTCAGGCCACAATATCTTCATGAATAAGGCCACTCCTTATCGATGGTAGATGGTGGTCATCAAGAGAGGTCCATATTGTCATTTTAGTTGTTAGGTCTAGGATAGTCCCAATCCCAATTATCCTTAGGTTCTGAAAGTTTATAAGTAGCATCTTTACATGATTCTAAGTGTATTCTTATTAAGAAACTCTATCTCATGGGTTCATGTCAAAGTAATTTTTAATTAATTTTCTTATTTTCATTTGTACACCATTATTTTCTAGTTTGAGCATAGTTTGTCTATTGTCTTGTCAAGTGCTAGTCTCGATCTCTAACAATTATTAAATTGATTTTAGATTAGTTTAAAATGGTCTTACAAAAAAATAGTCTGTAACATGTATATGCAAACAAAAACATGCTCTAAAAGAACCATTAGAAAGGTGAAAGATAAAAATTACATTAAAATATTACACAAAAACCTTTTAGATTCTTTATCATATTCTTCAATAAAATGTGTTTGTATTTATATATTATTATATTATTACATAATTCAAAACATCATATAATTATATAACTTCTTATATAAACAATGAAAACACATTTTTTTAAAAAGAAATATTTGCATATTTAACTGATCAAATGAGTAAGTCAGTTGTAACGACTTTTCACTTCTTTTAACCAAAAGGGCGCATTTACAACGTCGGCCATTAACTTAGTCTCTGGTCGGCACAGATTCCACGCACAATTTTTTTTTTTTTAAATTCATTTACAAAATTATTTTAATCAGCTAGTCTGTTGTGATATATTTGTCATTCAGTAGTTCGTTCCGTCGAAAGAATCCATCGTTTGTCCCAAACAATCTTTCCAAACCGAGCCTGAAAATTCCACCTCCAAAAAATGCTTTTTAAGAATCCAGATTCACACAAGAATTCAGTGGAACAAGCAGAGATAAAAGTACGGAATGGCAATTGCATTTATGTTATATTTCTAATGAGGTTTTGACAACCTTGTCACACCCCGACATAGGTTTCAAAACCTTCACTAAGATCTGAATCATCTTTATAGGGCACACTTAGTGGTTCACATTTAAGTTCTTTATGTTGTAAGGTGCGTGCATTTGGTTTCCTTATGTTGTGTTGTGTAGCGCAGCACTCGGGTTTGTGAAATGGCTTAACCATCGGTGTCTTATGGATTATATAAGTCTAATGGTTGACTCGAGTTTGTGACATGGTTTAACCACCTCCTATGGATTCTACAAGTCTATTGGTTGTATTGGACATTAACAAGCTGATCTTTTGGTGCAATGACAACCGTACTTCTAACACTCCAAAAATTCTCTTTTCTTTAATTTTAAAATGATATGAATAATGCATTGCTCTTTAATATGGTTGTGGAAATCTTTTTCAATTTTGATAAGTTTGGGAGAACTTTATCGGATTTTGATGGAGTTATGGGAATATTGTTGGGTTTCAACACAAGTTTTGAAACCATGAGGAATCAAAACCACACTTCAAATATCTTTCTCTTCCAATAAGAATCACTCTATTGACTTCTACACAATTCTAGACAAATTTTGACACTTTATTTTTAAATAAAAGAGGATTGTGAAAGGATAGTCGAGCTTTGACAAGATTGTGACAACCTCGTTGAAGGTTGATCAAGTTATAAGAACCTCATCGCAAGTTGAAAAAGGTTTCAAAACTCAACCGTTTTGCTAATGACATAATACATAAACAAATTTTTCAAGAAAAACTAAAGACTAAAGGTTGTGAACAGTTGACATGAGAAAAATGAAGGCAAATAACATGCTCGGGGCAACATAAGGATAGGAAGTGATGACATATAGTAGTTTGGAATGAACCACTATGTATATATGTAGTGAGTATTATTTCCCTACACTCTATTATCATTAATAGGAGAACAAATTTAATTTTGTCATAGAGGAGTTGGTAGAGGTTTAAATTCATTTAATGATTCCAATATCATGTGAGATATTTTGGGAAATTTCTTTTTGGTACATGCAAAATTGGAAAGGGCATGTTTATAGTAGTTAGAAATAAGGATATTTATGTATCATTTATATTTGGAGAGACTCATTGTCAAAGCTTCATTTTTAGTGGAGATTAATACTTGATGTTTGCCAATGGTTTCTACTTTACTTTGTGTGTGATTATTAAAGAAATAAGGTCACTATTACTAAATGTTGACTATCTTGTGGAATATATATTATGCTTGATTATATTCTATTTAGTGCTTGATTTTGTAAATAACACAAAAAGAGACCTTAAAATGGTTATGTCTAGTAGATAATGAAAAACGAAAAAGGTGAAGAATTTGTTAGGTTTAAATACTTAGCACAATATTTAAATAAGAGGTTGGAGTATTTTTATTATTTCAAGTTAGATTCGCTCTTATAGATGATAATTTGAATGAGATGCACCAATTTCAATTTATCTCCCTCCATGGAGCAAGGGGGGCTTGGCATTTCTTGGAAAATCTTGTGGATAGTGTATTTACGTTGGTTTAGTTTCCTTTGTACACTAAAGGATGGATTCAATTATCATAGCATTGGAAGAGGGACATTGACACTTTCAAAGGAAATTGGACTCTTAAAGGATATTTTTTCTTTCATATACAAGAACTAGAGGAGTTATTCGCCACATTTAGAGGAGTAATGGACTCTCCGAGGAGAGATGTTCTCTCATTGTGCATGGAGGATAATCTCTCACATGATAAAAATGATTTGTAGCTTTTACAATAAAAAAAAAATATGCTGATGAGTTTAATTTGGTGTGTATATAGTGAGCAAGGAGATTTAGTGGAGGTGCTTCATCAAATTTTTATATGGGCTATTATGTTCAATTCATGCAGTGTTTCGTACTTTATTTGGATTGCTATAATAAGGAATGAATCTTAGAAATATATGACATCCTAGAATAGCTTAAAACTAATAAATAATATTTTAAATTAACATGTAAATATTTATTAATAAATAAATATTACTTTACAAATAATAATAAATAAATAAATATCAATTTTAGCGATAGTAAATAAATATTATTGTTAGTTTTAGGAAGTTACTTTCTCATAAGTATTTAGGTGGATAATGCATGGTAAATAATGACTTTATAAGGAATATTGTAATACAATGGAAACACATATTGAATGTGTGAAATACCAAAGAAATCAATATTTTATTTTATTATGCAATCAAGGTGTAATCTTATGTCTTTTCTCGCTATTTCATTAGATCTCTAATGAATTTACATTCTCTAGTAGAAGGTATTAATTACAAACAACATCATATCATCAAAAAATTGTTGGTGATTTAATTCTTTCCTATGCAAGCATCTTGTAGCCCCTTTGGATATACCATAGTCTTCAAGGCCCTAATGTACATGCCAAGAGATTCCATTATTTAACCGTTATAATATAGGGGAAGAGCTGAGATCTATTTTCCTTATATTGAGAGAGGATTGAATGAAATCTTCTATCAAGCCCTAATCATCAATAAGACATAGAAAAGTAGTAACAACTCTATAATTAGGCTCTATAATTTAATCAAAATCCAAAATTCTCAAATAAAATAATCCATGTTCAAGTTCAGTTAACTCTATTATAGAATTTGGATATATCCAATTTAATAAGAATATATTTCCTCTTGATTGCTTGTAAAGAATTAACCAACTCCTACCCCATGGTTATGTCATCTATGATTTACATTCCTTTGTACAAATCCCCATGTTTTATGGTTGTCATTAGAAAAAGGTAATATTAAATTCATACATAAATTTAGGTATCTACAATTGGTAGCCCATCACCTTGCTCAATACCTGTATAAAATCATCATCAAACACTTAGCTTTGAAGCTACGCTATCTCCTTAAACTATACAACTTGAGAATATTGATTTAATTAAATTAAAATACATATTACATAACATCATTACAATTTAGACAGACATGCAATGGGCCCAATGATCTCAACACCAAGCTCTTTCAACCAAATTTGAATTTACCAAGTTTTGTGATTATATTGAGTGGTCCTTTATCCTAGCAATGCTTAAAGCCTTGGGATTTAGATATCAATTTATTCAATCCATTTGTAAACTTTTTGTTGATGCCTTTGTTTGCATTACTATCAATTGTTGACAATCTATTTTTGGAATTCTTTTAATCTATTTGTCAATGATAACTTCTATCTCTAACTTTGTATATTCTTGCTATCAAAGGGTATAAATACCTCCTAGCTCATTCTACTTCTCAAGGACTACTTAAAGGTATTGCTTTACCCAATTCTTTAACTCATTAATGGTAAATGGTAGCTTTTCTAATGATTTTTTTCACTCCTAGAAGATGAAAATAATATACAACAATCTCTTTAATATTTAGACTTGTTTGCAAGGCCTCGAGCTCTACCATTCAATCAAAAAGACTCGTTGCTATCAACAATCCTTCCTTCCTAAGCCTTATTGGCTTCATAATTCTGGATGGAAGTGGATTAATTGTGTTTAAAAAAATAGTTTTTGGGAAATCCTTTTCCTTCTAGGAATATTTGCTCTCTTTATGTAAAGATTTCCTTGTTAGATTTGAAAAGAAGTTGTAGGTTACATTTTGAACCCTTATCTCTAGTAGAAAAATTATAGATATGCTCCAAGATTCTGGCATTCAATCCAAGAACCGAGTTTTATTTATTATTTATGAGTTAGGGTTTGAATCTCAAATGTTTAAAGAAACAGAAACCCTCGAAATTTAACATACCTAAACATTGCTGATCTTTCCTCCTGTGGCCATATCTTGTTGGACAGCTCGTTAATGGAATCGGATTCTGGTAAATTCAGCATGGTGAAGCTCTCTGTGTTGCCCCTGCGATGATAGCTCATGACTGGATCACAAGTGACGGCTCTTTCTTTGGCTTCTGCTGACACAGAATATATTTGGCGACTCTGGAACTCCATTTGTTGGAGAAGATCAATTGGAATTCCATGGTTTCCGACATAGAAAACTCCCCATTCTTTGCAGGCTTCTCTGACCGCCGCTAAGGCAGGATTGTTCTGAAGGCAATTTAGGGCTTCACGATCAAAGTCGGATGGAAATTGTGAAATGTCGATTAGAGGGAGATCGACATGAGATTGCAGCGAGAAAAGCATGACAGGAATTTGAGAAATCACCCAAAAAAAATACAAAAAAAACTTATTCCGATGAATTCTTGTGCAGCTCTCGATTCTTAAATAGCATTTCGGAGGTGGAATTTTCAGTCCGAATTTGGAAAGATTCTTTGGTGCAGACGATGGCTTCTTTCGCCTGGTCGACAAATATATCACATATCATAATTTTCCTCGGTCGAAGGGAGGAAACGAGAAACTTTAGCTGATTAAAATAATTTTGTAAATGGATTTTAAAAATAATAATTGTGCGTGGAATCTGTGTCGACCAGCGACTAAGTTAATGGCCGGCGTTGTAAATGGGCCCTTTTGGTTAAAGAAGAAATCCTTTGTATTGTGTGTTTATTGTTTATATAACAAGTGTCATATTATTAAAAAAAAAATGTGTCACATAATGATAAGTATTTGCTTCATAGTATTGTAATAAAAATATTTGTTATAACTCTTAATAATTATAATTTTGAATTATTGTTATTTCAAAATTGTCTAACTTTCACTTCAAATATCTTTCTCTTTGAACAAGGATTACTTCATTGACTTTTACACAATTCTCGACAAATTTTGATAGAATTTATTTTCAAATAAAAGAGGTTGTGAAAGGATAGCTGAACTTTGACAAGGATGTGACGACCTCGTTGAAGTTTGATTAGGTTATAAGAACCTCATCACAAGTTGAAAAAGGTTTCAAAACTCAACAATTTTGCTGATGAAATATTACTTAGACAAAACTTTGAACAAAAACTCAAGCCTAAAGTTGTGAATGGCTAACATGAGAAAAATGAAGGCAAATAACATACATAAGACAACATATGGATAGGAAGTGTTGTCATGCAATAGTTTGAAACGAGACACTACATATCTATGTAGTGAGTATTAATTCCATAGTCTCTATTATCATTAATAAGAGAACAAATTTAATTGTATTGTGGGGGAGTTCATAGAGGTTTAAATTATTTTTTTATGATTCCAATCTCATGAGACTTCTAAATGGGAAATTTAATTTTTAGTATATGCTGAATTGGAGAGAGCATGTTTATCCTAGTTAGAAACAAGGATATTTTATGTATCATTTATATTTGGAGAGATTCATTGTCAAAGGTGCATTTTCAGTGGAAATTAACATGTGATGCCTACCTATGGTTTCTACTTTACTTTGTGTGTCAAAGAAACAAGGTCACTATTACTAACTATTGATTATCTCGTGGACTATATGGTATTCTTGATTATATTTTATTTAGTACTTGATTTTGCACATGAATTGAAAAGAGAGCTTAAATTGGTTATGCAACAAATATCGAAGAAAAAAGTAAAGAATTTGTTAGGCTAAAAAACTAAGCACAATATTTAAATTGGAGGTTAAAGTTTTTTTTATCATCGATCTATATTCTCTCTTATAGATGATTCTTTGAATGAGCTGCACCAATTTCAATTTACCTCCCTTCATGGAGTAAGCGATGCCTACAATTTCTTGGAAGAACTTGTGAATAGTGTAATTTTTAAAATAAGGCGATGTTAGTGTATTTACATTGGTTCAATATTTTCTTACACTAGAGGATGGATTTGGTTATTATAACATTAGATGAGGGATATTGACAATTTCAAAGGGAAGCAGACTCTTGAAGGAGAGTTTTTATCTCATATACAAGAACTAGAGGAGGTATTTTCAACACATTTAGAGGTTTAATGGACTCTTCGAGGAGAGTTGTTCTCTCATTGTGCATGGAGGTCAGTCTCTCATGCAATACATAGGATTTGTAAGTTTTACAATCAAAACATCTACTAATGAGTTTAGTTTGCAATGTCTTGGGTTAGAAAGGAGACTTATGATGAATAATGATGAACAACAAATACCCTAAATTGTATTGAGAGGGGGGGGTGAATCAGTACAAACAAAAACTTTCTTAGCAACTTATCAAGTCAAAGCAGTATCAACCAGTTGTCTTCATTACTGAACTTAACCATGACAATACCAATTAAACACTGTAAGACTTCAAACAACATATACCGATAAGTCTGAACACTTCAAATACATTCAATACTTGATAAAAACTTCACCCATAAACATATGCATGTGGTATACCAGTAATACCATAACCTAATAGCTCTGCATACATAATTACTAAAACACATAATACTTAATCATCACATGAAAAATGCACAACTCACAATACACAGATTTTTCACGTGGAAACCCAAATGGGAAAAACCACGTTGGGGATGAATACCCACAAGCTTGTTTTGAACTCTTTTGAAGCTCGCTCTGTTAGGAGCCTAGTCCGGTTAAATACTTTACAATAAGGTTTTGCTAGGAACCGATCCTGTTAAAGATCACTCAGTTAAGGGATGGCTATATGCCCTGTTAAAGGTTGAAACCCTATTAGAGGCTACCTCGCTATAGGATTTGAAGAACTCAATCATCTTGAGTCACTCGGTTAAAGGATTTTCAATAAGCTCGTTAAAGATACCCGGTAAAGGGATTTTCCAACTATTGAAATGGTTCGAAGACAACAGGTAAAACTCTGATTTGATAATAGCACTACATGCCAAGGCAGATCCTTTTCATTTCCTCTACTCTGCAATCACACTCTACAGTTCTCCTCTTATTGGCCTGACAAGTATCTCATCACTCGGATACACACACAACATTTGCCAACAACTTACAACAACAAACATCACCGACCTTATAGACAACAGTTAGGTCGGTAGCATAAACCCTAAACCCTAAGCATCTTAGGTTTACAATACAAGCGGTCCAATCCTGACCGTCCAAACACTTTGCATAGAGCAATACAATCTCAAACAAATCACAAGACAATCTGCATCATTCATTCTTCACCGCATATGGGAATCAGTAATCCATCACACTTATTTCTCACACCGCTAAGAAGAATGTTCATTCCCGAGGTAGACATTTAATGCAATTGATCTTCACATGCAATATCCTCAAGGAAATCCTTCACGCGCACAAAACTGACGTGGCACCTCGATCTCATTCTTATTTCTTAGCTAACTCATCACAGAGTATCATTGGTTGAATCGCACAAGCTGGATTGCCAAACTGGAAACCCTAGAGTTGAGACTACCAACCAGTAATCACGCTTAGTGAAACCCCGACACCAGTTCACAACATCTCTTCATACCTCTTTATACCGGTTCACCAACTTCTCTTAAATCTGCATACTGGTTTACTTGTACTTATTGACATCAATGACAACATACATTATCATCATATCAACATGCCAGTTCATCATATGCCAACAATATCCAACAACTTAACATGCAATGTTTTGTATTTTATTTGAATTTCTATAATAAGGAAGGAATGTTAGAAATATATTACATCTTAAAATAGTTTAACTAATAAATAATATTTTAAATTACCATAAAAAATTTAATTGATAAATAAATGTTAGTTTACAATTAATAATAAATATATATAAATTTTGATTATAGTAAATAAATATTACAGTTAGAACTACTTTCTCATAAGTATTTAGGTGGTTAATGCATGGTAAATAATGGCTTTACAAGGAATATCGTAATACAATTTGGAAACACAAATTGAATGTTTAAAATCCCAACGAAATCAATATATTATTTTGTTGCGAAATCAAGGTGTAATATTATGTATTTTCGGACCATTTCAAAATATCTCTAATAAAAGGTGTTACAAAAAACATCATATCATCCAAAAATTATTGGTGATTAATTTATTTCCTATGGAAGAATTTTGTAGCCCCTTTTGGTATCCCATAGCCTTCAAGACCCCAATGTACATGGCAAGAAATTCCACTATAATAATTATAATATAGGAGAAGAGCTCAAATCTATTTGTCTTATCTTGAAAGAAGCTTGAATATAACCTTCTATCGATCCATTAATCAATAAGAAATAAAAAATTAGTAACAACTCTCTATTCAGACACTATAATATAAGCAAAATTCAAACTTCTCAAAAGCATAATCCATGTTCAAGTTCAGTTAACTCTATTATAGGATTTGGATATATCCAATTTAAGAAGCATACCTTTCCTCTTCATGGCTTATATGGAATTAATCAAATCCTACACCATGGCTATGCCATCCATGATTTAGATTCCTTTGCACAAATATCCATGTTTTATGGTTGTCTTTAAAAAGGATAATATTAAATTCATACCTAAATTTAGGTATCTAAAAGAAATCTACAATTGGTATCCCATCACCTTGCTAAATGTCTTTATAAAATCATCACCAAAGCCTTAGATTTAAAGTTACACCATCTCCTTAAATTGCGAAACTTGAGAATATTGATTCTATACATATTAGATAACATTACAATTTGGATAGACATGGAATGGGCCCCATGATCTCACCAACAAGATCTTTTCACCAAAGTTGAATTTGCTAAGTTTTGTGAATGTATTGAGTGAACCTTTATTCTAGCAATGCTTCAAGCCTTAGGATTTAGATATCAATTCATTCAATCTATGTGTACACTTTTTTTTATGCCTTTGATTTCCTTACTATCAATGATCGGCAATCCATTCCTTTTGGAGTCTTTTATTCTATTTGTCAAGGATTCCCTCTACCTCTAGCTTTGTATATTCTTTCTATAAAAGGGTATGGATATCTCCTAGCTCATTCTACTTCTCAAAGACTAGTTAAAGGTATTGCTTTAGCCTATTCTTCAAATCATTGGGTGAATGATCTTTTTTTTTCAATGTTTTTTTCACTCTTAGAGGATGAAAACAATATAAATAAAACTCTTAAAGTATTTAGACTTTTATGCAAGGCCTTGATCTCTACCATTCAATTGAAAAAACTTGATGTTATCAACAATCCTTCCTTCCTAAGCCTTATTTTCTTAATACTTTTGAATGGAAGCGAAATAATCATGGTAAAAAAGAAGGTTTTTGTGTATCCCTTTTCCTCCTAGGAATACTTGGCCTCTTTATGAAAATGAATCTCCTTGCTTGAATTGAAAATAAGTTGATTTATTGGGTTATCAAACCCTTATCTCTAGTTGAAAAGTTTTAAATATGATCCAATATTCTTGCAAGCATGCATGTCTACTACCCCTTGTTAGAAAATTATGTTAGTGGTCAAATGAGTTAAGAGTGATAATATGTGAACTATGTTATAATAAAAGTGAGTTATAATAACAACTTGTGTAGCTATTTTAGGTGTGATAGTAATTAGTTGGGATTGTATTTTGAGTTGTTAAAAAAACATATATTTAGAGTTTTTCCCTGTTCTATAGGATCTAACTGTCCTATAGATACGTAATATGCATTAAATGAAATAGAGTAAAAAACATAATAGTATTGTGTGATTGAATCATAACATTAGGAATTTCCAATATGTCATCAAAGCAGGTTGGAGAGATGGATTGGTGAGCTTATTTCCCACCCAATTATGTTCTACACCCTTGTAGCCAATTGGTGAGATGGATTGGTGAGTTTTTTTTAATGCATAGTTTTCTTATGTGAGTTTGAGAAATAGAGAAGCGATTGAGGTTCATGTGATGCATCAAAAGGCATGAAAAAAATATGCGGTGTGTGGTCTGAGTCCAAAGTTGTTGCACGACTAGAGTCGTAGCTAGAAGATTACTCGACCAGTGATAGAAGGTGGAATACAACAGTCGGGATCCATGGTTCCTATGTTTGAAGACATGTTATTCTCAATCTAGAGGTGTTTTTCCTAGACATAGTCACTCCATCCTTAATTAATAGTCTCTAGTTATTGATTGAATTTGAGTCAAAGGAGATGAACTCAAGGCCACCAGTCCATTTGAATCTGCCAGTAAAAATACTGACTTTTCTCAAATTTTTTCCTTCAAGTGTTATTGTTTTGATGAAGTAAAAACATGTATTTGAAAGGTACCCAAACCTTTTACAAAGCAGGAGAACAGAAAAGCATAAAAAAGTGCCTGATCACTTCAAAAAGTCAAAATGAACCCATCGGATGGGCACAACTTAAAACATCATTACATAATTACATAAAACTCGGAACATACAACAATAGGAAAGCAAAAGATAGCAAAAAGATAGAACCAAGGACATCTACTGGAACTAAATACTATTCAGGATCTCCTCAGCATGAACAACCATTTGTTTCATGTTGTTTGTCGAGATCTTCATATCCTCCAGCTCACGACCTTCGATGTCAACCTTATTCTTTGTGTTGGCTCTGGTCCTCCTTTCATGACCCTTCTTGTTCACCTGCTCTTTATCACCTTCCTTCTCTGCATTGTTCTCGTACCTGTTGATAAAGATGTTCATATTGTCCACCGAAGATTTAAGAATTTGGAAATTTTGATCAGCAATCTGCTTGACATTGTGCTCCAGCTTGTCAATTCTGCTGCCAAAATCTTTCAGTTTGTTGTTCATTTCCTTTCTATCTCCCATCTCATTGACCTTTTTCTCCGTGGCTAAGATTTTTCCAACCATACATTCAATAGCTTGCGCATTAAGAAAAACGGCCACTAACTCTTTAACATGCTCCGCCAAGGGCTTGTCACCAACTGTAGTTCTTGTCATGGCCTGTGTATCTGTTTTCAAGCTATTAATATCCTTCACTAGAGTAGTGATGGTCTCACAGAAGGCCTTAATGGTATCTTTGTCACCACTATCACTTTGACCCCCTTTTTCCTTGTTATGTAGTCTAGTGGTATTCATGGTCTCCACGCTTTCCAAATTATCCTTAATCCGGTTACCCTCCCCTTCTTTGTCCTGACTATCAATCCTCTTATTATCATCATCATCATCCTCCTCAGACTCAACCAGAACATAATTGAGATCAGAATTGCTACCCTTTTTAGTGTTCTTTTTCTGAGCCTTCTTTCCAGAGGCTTTCCCTTTCCTCATTTTAATAGGTTTTTCCTCAAGGGAATCAGTTTCAGAGTCCGACATTTCAGATTCCACAATAATCCTCCTCTTCTTAGCCCTAATCCTCCCTTTTTTGCTAGTTTCTTCAGACTCTCCCTTGGTCTCAGAATCAAAGTTGAAACCACTATCCTTACTTTTGGTAGTCTCATCTCTGGCATTTTTGCCTTTAATAGGCTTTTCAATGCACTTCCCCTTTAGCATTTTATAAACCAGGACCATGAGCCCCTGGTGGATGGCATGATTGCCTTTAGGGTCCTTCTGAATCTCCTTTATAATATGATCCATTGAACAGGCCAGGTAATAGGGAAGGCTTACCCTTTCACCATGATAGAAATGGTTAAGAAGGATGAAGTGATGTCCATAAGCCCTAGTAAACCTACCATCCAAGGTAATATATTCAATAGAAGCAAATAAGACAAACCTCCATGGCCTGCAAATTCTCTTCGGGGAGTGGTAGGAGTTGTCAATTTTGATCATCTTTCTTCTCTCACCATCTGTAATAGGAAACTTGTCTGCAGCCTTATCTGATATCCCTCTATCCCTGTAAAATTTCATACCCTCGGTAGTCACCCCCGTGGCCTCAGTGATAACCTCTTCGTCTACATTCATCATATGTGATCCAATCAGAACTTTTCCATTTTTCCAGTTCTTTATGAAGTAGCTGGTAATTGTGGGGTCCTTCCCATTCAATCGTTCCATGAAAAAATTGAGTCCCCCTTGCTGAAGGATACTCCAGACTTCTTCGTTCTTTCTCCATTCAGTGCATGAAGCAGGTTCAAATCTCTTCTTGTTTCCTCCCATTTTTCCAGCACCTTCCTTGCAATTGCTTCTCTCATTTTGATAACTTTTCCTCTGGTTTCTGTGGTTATTCTATAAGAGTACCCATAATCCATGCCAAATAATGATGATATGACACCTATTTAATGGCTCATTATCTCCAAGAAAGCCTTGCATCAAAAAAGGTGGAAAGGTCATTAGAAATAATGATTAAAAGTACCACGTTTCCTTGTATAGCTTCGGTCCTGATTGAGTAAGGATTTCATTTCACTTGCAATCTCCTTTTCACCATAACTAGTGATGATGTTTTCCGATTGGCAAGCCAGGTTGGCTGCCCAATCAGCACAAGAATTGGCCTCCCTATAAACATGTGTAAAAACACACATTTCAAACTCTTCACTGATTTTCCTTGTTGCTTTAATAGCATTACTAATCGACCATGATGGTGGGAATTTCATATTTAAACAGTTGATAATGTTTAAGGAGTCTCCTTCACACCAAAATCTAGTGCATTTGGCGTCTTTGGCAAGGATAATCCCATGATAAGCCGCCATAGCTTTGGCAACATGGTTGGTCTATTTTCCTATAGGAATATATTTTATGATTTTACATATTCCCCATTTATCCCTTAGGACCACTCCACATCCTGCACCCCCCAGGTTTCCCTTAGAGGGCCCATCAAAATTGATTTTCATCCATCCCCTAGGTGGGTTGGTCCATATCACTCCCTCTCTAGGGTTACTCTGGATATTCTCTTGAGCTTTTAATCTCCATTTTTTATAGACAAGTTGATCCTCCTTAGTGTTAGGATTATCAATATCACCTATAATATTCATATTTTCCACTATGCTTCTTCTTATTTTTTCAAACACAATGTTAGCCTTAGTGTACTTTTCTCTGAAAATCCTGTCATTTCTCTCTTTCCATATACCCCAGCACATGTGTGGTAAAGCAATTCTCCATAGCAAGGTAGTAGTTCTATTTTTTGAAGGATGATGCAATGACTTAAAAATCTCCTGAATCGAGTTGGGGAAGCTCCAACTGATATTGAATTGATCCAGACAACTTCCCCAAACATCAGTTGAGAAGGGGCAATGAAAGAGCATATGATTTATTGTCTCCTCATTTTGCTTACAGAGTGTACAGAAACTTGGTATGCTAATGACTCTTTTTCTTATATTCTCTATTGTTAGAATTTTGTCTTGGAGGGCTATCCAAAAGAAAATGTTGATCTTGGGGGTAAGGCCTTTCACCCATGCTTTAGCCCAGCAAGGACTTTCCATGTTATTGTATTGTTGATGATAAATAGATGCCATTGTAAAAGTACCACTAGCTGTGAGTTTCCAAATTAACCGGTCTTCTTCTTCAATCCTCACCATTGAGTTCATGATTTTGTTCAAACTACCCAAAGACTGATCCACTTGAGATAAGTCTTTCCACTGTCCATCTTTCCAATAATCCTCCACCTTGGTTCCAAACCTTTCCTTGCATTGGTTCTGATATCTGTTCCACTCAAGGTTTTCATTTAAAGGGGTCTCCATAAGCCAAGGATCCTTCTAGAACTGAATAAGATTCCCTTTCCCCAACTTCCATTTTGTACCTTTGATAATTAAGTCTCTAGTCCTAGAGATATTTTTCCAAATATTAGATCCAATTGGGATAATCTCCGCTTTGAGGAAACTTTGAAGATTTGGACATTGGCTTTTATATTTGTTGTCCCATATTTTTTTCCACTCTCCTTGATTTCTATATCCTCTCCAAATCTGCTTAGCCATAAGGTATTCATTTATGTCTCTTATTCTTATAAGGCCCAGACCGCCTTTATTCATAGGCTTACAGACCTTCTCCCAAGCAATTAAGTTCATTCTCTTCTTCTCCTCAACCCCTATCCATAAAAAGGATCTCTGTATTTTTTCAATGGCCTCAACATACTTAGTAGGAATCCTGAATAGACTGATGGCATAGAGAGGGATACTTTGAAGAGTGGTTTTTAGCATCTGAACCTTACCTGCTTGACTAAGTAGAGCTCCCTTCCATCCAGATAGCTTTTTATGGAATTTATCCACCAAGGCTCCCCAAAAGGTATCCAAAGGATCCTGACCTAAAGGGAGCCCCCAATAGGAGGTAGGCAAGCTACCAATTTGGCCACCCAAAATGCTACTAATTTTAATCCTCCTTCTCTCCGGGGTGTTGATAAAATAAACAAATCTTTTAGACCAATTTATAAGCTGACCAGTAGCCTCTCCATAGATATCCAAAGCTTTTTTTAGTCTTCTAGCATCCTTCATAGTGGCTTTTCCCATTATTATAGAATCATCAACAAACTGCTAATGAGAGCATATTTGATCTGCCGAAGAAGGTTTCAAACCACAAAACTCCCTTTTCTCAACCAGCTTTCCAATACATTTCCCCAAACATTCTGCCATGATGATAAAGATCATTGGAGATAGGGGGTCCCCTTGCCTGAGACCTCTTGAGGCTTTAAAGAAAGGAGAGGGGAAGCCATTCATTAGCACAGAGAAAGTGGCTGAAGAAACAAGTTGCCTGATAAGTCCAACACTCCTAGGATTAAAACCAAAAGCTGAAAGAACTTCCATCATAAAATCCCAATCCACTCTATCATAGGCTTTAGAGAGGTCAAGCTTAAAAAAAAAACCTTCATTTTTAGAAAAGGCCAGAGAATGGATATTTTCATGAACCGAGATGATAGAGTCCAAAATTTGCCTCCCCTAGACAAAACCACTTTGCTGAGGCGAGATAATGGAAGGAAGCAATTTGAGAATTCTAGAGGTAAGGACCTTAGAGATAATCTTGTAGAGAGAGTTGCATAAGCTTATAGGTCTAAAAAGATCCATTGAATCAGCCCCCATCTTTTTGGGTATAAGAGCTATAAAAGTACCATTAACTTCTTTCAAAAGTTTTCTAGCACCAAAAAACTCTTTCACAACTCTTGTAACATCATCTCCAATAATATGCTAGTACATTTGGAAGAAGAACATGGGAAAGCCATCCGGACCTGGGGTTTTGCTGCCCTCAAAGGACTTAACAGCTGTCAAAATTTCATCATGGGAGGGAATGGCAGTTAAATGGTCATTGTGCTCTTCCCCCAGAGTGGTAGGTCTACTGTCAAGAAGTTCCCTTTGGGCTTGTTTATTCAGATTTTGATCCTTAGCAAGTAGATTAGAGAAAAAATCCATTGCAGTCTTGCTCATGGAATCATCATCTTCAACACATCTACCATTCACTTTAATCTGAATAATTCTATTTATAGCCTTATGTCTAAGTGTGGACATATGGAAGCATTTAGTGTTCCTGTCCCCCTCCTTTAACCAGACGTTTCTCGATCTTTGTTTCCAGTAGGTTTCCTCTTTAGCTATTATTTCATGATATCTCATTAGAATAGCATCTTCAGTATTTCTAGACATATAGGTATAACCATTGTGTTGTATCTCATCCTAGATCTCCTTGAGTTCTAAGAGGGTCGATGCTTTTGAGGTAAAGATGTTCCCAAAGCAGTCCTTATTCCACTTCTTGATATTATCTTTAACATTCTTCGGCTTTTTAACCACTTTATACATGGCAATACCCTCAATATTGACCTGCCACCAGTCCTTAATCTTACTTTCTAGATCTGGGTGTCTAGTCCACATTTTTTCAAATCTATAAGGGAAATGTCTCCTTCTATTTTTTACTTCAACCGTTAGAGTTATAGGGCAATGATCTGATCCTGCCCTTATGTGAGATGATAAAGAACATTCATGAATATTAAACCAGTCTAAGGAAAGTAGAGCTCTATCCAGTCTGACCTGAATCAAATTCTCACCACTTCTTCGATTAGTCTAGGTGTATTTGACTCCTTGCAACTCCAGATCATGAATGGCATTATTGTTTATAAAGTCCATTAAATCCAATCTGCTATCTAGATTAGCATGACTCCCTCCCTTTTTCTCGTTTTCCTTCAGGGGAGTGTTGAAATCTCCCATAATTACCCAATTGTCCTCAGAAAATCTTCTTCTCAGCCCAGTGAGATATCTCCACATCTCGCTATGACCATTCTTAGTGTTAGGAGCATAAACATTTGTTAGGACCCATGTAATGCAATTCTTAATGTGCTTAAATCTAATACAGGCTAGGTTGTTGTCCTGAATTAACACCTCTCCTTCTATATTGTTTTTGTTCCAGAATGTAACAATTCCTCCCGAGGCACCTTTTGAACTACCTCCGCTGACTCCTCCATTTTTGAAAATATTCAAACTTTCAACTTTATTTTTCACCATCTTAGTTTCTTGAATCAAAAAAATGTCAGGGTTTTTGTCTCTAATCATATTTCTAACTAAATTATGTTTATGAGGACTATTAAGTCCCCTAATATTCCAGGAGATGATTTTCATGGATTTTTAGAAATACCTGCCTCAAAGATGGTTCTTTGGGTACCATTTGCTAAAATTCCTACTTGTTTCCAATGTTCTTTTTTTGGCATTTGAGTGTCTTCCTGGAGAAGTGTGTTGCGCTCCCACATCACCAAGCCTGCTTCTGGTGTTTCTAGTCAGTGTGCTATTTACTGGGTTATTGTTACTCTTTTTCTTTTGCTTGTTCTTTCTTTTATCCTCTGCAACTTCTTCGTCCCCCTGCTTTGATTCATTCTTCCCCAGTGCCTTTTTTATGTCCTCTTCATCTCCCCATTTTGGATCTTGTTCCTCCGAATTAGCCAGCTTTCCCTTTACTGGGGTGGTTAATGAGATTTCCGATAGCCCTTGGCCTAAAATGGTATCAAGTTGGGCTTCTTGGAACCAGCCTATTTCTTTATCTTGATCTTGAGATTTTGAGACAAGGTTGAAGTTATCTCCTTCCTCTTTATTATCTGTAGGATGTTTATCTGTTTTCTCTACCTTTGTCTTGTCCTCTTTCTGATCCTCTTGTTGAGTGTTGTCTTTTTCTTTGTGTACAACACCTTGTTCCAACATCTGAACCTTTGGTTCATTACCCACTTCACTAGTAATTTATTCCTCCACCCTTACTATCTGGGATTGCTTCTCCTTATTAGGGTCATTGGAATCCTGAACTTTTAGTGGCTTGTCCACTTTTTTCCAAACCTTAGTTTGGGTATGGGGTTTATCCTCTTTAGATGGAAATTTTTTGGCCCAGTGTCCAACTTTTTTACAATGATAACAGGCAAAGGGGATTGTTTCATAAACAATGTTCTGCTTCCACTTCCCCAGTTTTGATTCTATCTCTATTTCCTCTGGCAAGTTCATGTCAGGTCCAACTCCAACACAGATCCTTGCATAGATCAGGCTTCTTCTAGAAGCTATGATCTAATCAATGGCGATTAGCTCCCCAAGGGTATTGGCAATTCCTACAAAAACATCTTCCTCCCAGAATTCCATTGAGAGCCCAGGGAGTTTGACCCACACCGGGACTTGGGCCAAAAAATTCTTTCCTTTCGCTACATTAGGGTACCACTTTTGGATGTACATGATGTATTTGCCTATTTCCCAAGACCCACTACAAAGAATGTTTCTTCTATCCTCATCACAAGAAAAGGAGAAGGATAGACAACCTTTGTTCATTGCTACCACATCTACCTGACCTTTCAGGTTCCACTTTCTTCTTACAAATCCACTAACTATTTCTATGTTAGGTCTAAATCCAAAGAAATAACCAATCAAAGTGTTTTCCATTCTAGTGATGTTTTGATCAATGATTTGGTCAGGAACAATGATAGCAAACTTGCCCTGAGACACATTCGATGAGTTTTTAACAGGAGGCGATGAGGACTTACCTTTGGGCTTGACCCCAAACAACGAGGACCACTTACGTGTCTGTCCATTGGGTCCCCCTTTAGGGTCCGTTGACAAAAGAACCTTTTTCGGATGATCTTTACCTTCCACCGTGTTCTCTAAAATGCAAGTCATTTTCTTTCCTTGGGCTCCTTCCGTGTTGCCATCTTCTATTTTTGAAGTTTGAACATGCCCTTTCCCGCTCTCTAGTGCTAATTGCTCTTCACATGGTGTTGATCCTCCCCCTGGGTCCCCCAAGTTCACGAGATCATCGGGGTCCTTACCATCTAAACCTTCTCCTTCCACAAGAATCTCTAAATCATCTATTGCATGCTGTCCCAATGCCGATCCAGAATTCCCGCTCAAATTTGAATCCTGGAATCTTGGAATCCAGAATTCCCTTTATTATTAATATAAAGAGAAGCTAAACTTTTGTTAATCTCAGTAAATGGAGGGAATAATGAAAAATGTTTCATGATGAATTAAATTCATGAACAGACCATCATAGATAAGTGATTACCATTTTTTTCTCATTTGAGAAGGCTTCTATTTCATAGGGTTTTAATAGAACTTTGGTCCAATAGTCTTCCAATCACTTTCTCAAGACTACTTCATATATCTGTCAATTTCTCTTCATGTTGATGTTATGCATTACTATTCATGCTCCTTCTATCTATTATTTTTCATTATATTATCTTTCCACAATGTATGTGTAAAGAATAAAAAATAAGATGCATACATACATAATTCAATAATACCAAGAGATAAGAGACCGAGTTTACATAGTGACTAAATGATATTTATTAATAGATACTCCAAATTATTTTTTTGATGCTACATAATTCATCTATCACTTGTTTATTCCTTCTAAAATGCATTTACCACTTAGTGAGTTATAGTGCATGAGCCATGACCCCATGGCATATTAGAAATTAATGCATATACAATTGTCCTACATTTTAGACTGCTACATTTATCTCTGAATAAAAATTATTTCAGTGAATTCTTGTATGAATCTTGACTCTTAAATAGCATTTTGGAAGTGGAATTTTCAGTCCCAGTTTGGAAAGATTCTTTCTACTGATCGACAAATATATCACAATAGACTAGTGAGGAAAAGAAGGAAGATTAGCTGATTAAAGAAAATTTTGTAGCTGAATTTTAATCATAATAATTGTGCATGGAATCTATGCCGACCAGCAACTACGTTAATGGTTGTGCCCTTTTTGGTTAAAGAAATGAAAAGTCGTTAAATCGATTAAAAATGCAAATCCTCTTTTTAATGTGTTTTATCATTGTGTTCAATTACTTGATATTAATGAAAATCTAGTTTTGGGTTAAATATTGTGTAATTAAATTGTTAAAAAATATTACATAAATTATATGAGTGTTGTTTATTTTTTGTTGCTTGTATTTGTCAATAGAATCAAAGATTGGTATAGATATCTTTAATACATCATTTTAAAGAAATATCAAGAGATATCAATTTCAACCTATTTTATTTCTTTTGAATTATATTTGTTACATAGAAACACATAAAGTTTATTGTATTTATATTGTTTACTTATTTTTTTCTAATATAATTTTATTTTATTTAGATAAAAAATTTAGCCTAGCCCTATGGCCGCCAACACGTCCTCACCTTATATCTCCTACCACTAGTAGCACGTCCACATTGATAGCCATTCCTACAAGATGAGTGCATGCAAATTGTGGTGCTGGCAACATTGATGGGCGGAGTTTGAGGTTGAACCTGATGTGGAAGCTTCTTTATTTGCCATTTTATCAAGATCCCACTGACCAAGAATCTTATGATGATCCCCTCACTCTTTTCTATTCCATTCATAATTTTGTCTCAAGAACAAAGTGTCCTTTCAAGTCTCATCCAACATCTACCTCCTAAGCAAGATCAGGATATCCCTTCTATCCTTCATAATAATCCCTTTCCAAGCCAAGATCAAAGAATACCTTTACCTTCATGTCCTAAACAAGATCCCTCCATTCCTTCATTTCCATATCACAACCCTCCATGTTTCTCACAAGATTCCCTCTCAAATGAACTTACCATTTCTCCTAGTCCCCCTCATGATCTCAATCCCTCTACGTAATTTTTTCATGAACTCCTTACCAATGAAATCACCAATCTTGGTCATACTATAGAGAACAATTTATCAATGATTGTATGTGTGCCATTTTCACACACCAATATGATCACAACTTTGGAACCTGAATCTATTTGCCTCATACACCCACACTTGATATATTGGGGGCAAGAGAATCTACCACAATTGGATTGCTTTGAAAATGATAAGGCTATAGCTGAAATCATGGGTTCTAGAGCTAGATTTCCCTCTAATGATCCACAAAATTCAAAAACTAAGGAAATCAACATTGGAGATGTTGAACATGTAATTTTAGCTGAGTCCTTATATCCTATTGGAAAGGACATCTTTATCTAACTCTTCAAACAAAGACCAATGAACTACCTACACAAAACTTCTTAACCCTATGAACAACATGCACCTTAAACGATACTTTATCTAAGGGCTGGGTTAGTTTAGGTTTTGATGTCCGCATGGCATCTCATTTTATTTAAAACACTACATCACATATAGTTTCTTTGTCAAATGCATCGCATTCAAAATTTCTACATTAGCATATAGCAGCATCAATAAAACAAGTCAATTGTTCAAGTTTATCATATGTTTGTTGGCATATGTGCAGAGCTTGATGACATGATGATATTGTATGTTGTCATTGATGTCAATATGCTGAAGTATGGAACGGTATATTGAAGTAAGCAAACTGGCAAGAGAATTGGTATGATTTTGTGAACCAGTATATGTGTGTAAAGCAGAAAATCGAACCCTAGGTGTTCCCCCACTCCAAGGAGAGAGAAAGGAGGTCACTAGGATTGACGGTTTTCACTTAGGAGAGACTTTACATTCAAAAGAGGGGTTGAAACTCACAAGATCCAATCCCACACGATGCAAGATTGAATCCTAAATGAGTTTCAAGGGTTGAGACAGCAAGGATACCCTCTTTTGTAAAGAATGTAGATAGAAGGATTGAACTAGGAGTGTATGTAAAAGTAGGAAATATTCGCTTGTAGATGGAGATAGAGACATGGGATGAAGCTGCGGACCTGAAATTAGCAGTAAAATGTCGAGACGATGCTGTCCTGCAAGTTTGAGTGAAAGTTGATGGGACGATGGTGCTTGGAGTGCACACGGTCCTCCGAAAAATCCGCGAAACGAAGGGGGATTTGTTCGTCTCTGCACAAGGATTCCAGATCTTCAATTACAGTCGCGTACCTACAACCTACACATAGAAAAGAGGGGACGATTGGGGGGTTAGGGATTAGGGGTTTTCCTTTAGGTCAAACCCCAGTTTTGGAATTAACCAAGAAATGAGAATGCTGTAAATGTAAATGTTTGTAATGTAATCAAGTACTGATACCTTGTTGTAAGAATGTTTGTATTCTTACATGCGAAAGTGTAATGATGTTGTATGTTGTATGTTGTATGTTGTAGGTGATCTCCTCTTCAATGGTTGAATCCTTGTCTTGAATGCAACACCTAGCCTTGAATGGAGACCTAGAATGCTCCATTGCTTGAAGGAATGCTTGAATGCTTGAATGTTTGAATGCTTGAATGCTTGAATGTTTGAATGCTTGAATGTTTGAATGTTTTGCCTATTGCTTCCGCCTCTTGCACACATATGTTTTTCCTCTTTTTTCTAGGAGGGGAAATGTAGTTTATATACTTGTCAATTAGGGTTAGGAGACTAATTTTTCTGACCTTAGGCCAACTTAGGAACATTATTTTCCAAATTGCAAACTTGAAGACCCGATGCCCAACAAGAGACCAGGCCCAAAATAGGGCCAGGGACCAGGGCACTGGGCACCATGGTCCTGAGGGACCAGGGCGCTAGGCACCATGGTCCTGAAGGACTAGGGTGCTAGGCACCATGGTCCCACCTCCCGGGATAGCAGGGTGCAAGGAGGATCAGGCCAAGGTGCAGAAAGATGCAGTTTTTGATGTCGTAAACAGGTTTCGGGGTCTCCATTCAGGTTCAACATTGGGCCGCCATCGTGAAGACCCAAATGCAGTAGAAATTGCAAGTGTCACAATTTTACGATGCTACATTTAGCCCCCACTTTAGCGGGAGTATAAGCGTATGCCCATACTTCTGATAAAGTACAAGGAAACAACATTGAAAGACTTTCACCACGTCAAGGAGGCAAGATACACCAAGCCCCCAGTGGACTAAGGATCTTATGAATTTGATTGAAAAAGTAAAGGGGAAGATCACAAGGGAGAACCATGACTGACAGTAGTAAGGTTCCCTCACTATGAGTCATGCAAGAAAAATACCAAAAATTTTCAAGGCAAAGCTAAGTTCGCCAAGAAATTTTTAAGAATCTTGAAGAGATTGGACGGAGTATATGCCCCCTACGTTAAAGCAATTGCACATGCCTCATCGGGGGTGATTACTTTAAGGTAGTGATACACATAAGAAATGAGAAGGTAAAGGAGCATGTTATCACAAAGATTTAGCCCCCAAGTGTGAGATAAACCCAAGGATAATAGACACAAAACACAAATCACGAGGTGACTTCGCTTTCCTTGGGGTAAGTATGTTGTATGATAATTCATGTATATCATATGTATGTATGCATAATTGTTCTTCATTCCCCAATCAAGGAAGGTCACCTAGAAGAAGGGAACGCATGTGTCTTTTGAGTCAACATGAGAGAGACCAAAAGAGATCTCAATGCTTTGCATCGTCCTCAAGTAGACAACACTAAGGACAACAAATAGAAGAATGGGAATAACACATAGAAGAGGTAACAAAAGAGATCAAGAGAGGAGGAGAGAGTCTGTTGTGCTAATGAACTAGTCTAGCACATCATCCACCCCCCGATCTTGCTGATCAATATTTCGGGAAGGCAGGAAACACGCTAGAGGAGGAACATCCAACACAGTAGATGGAGCTATCACAAGATCCAAACAAGGGCTATGTTCATGTTCCAAGCCACGTTGTTCTTGTCTAGGAGCTAGGATAAGTGCTTTAGAAAATTCGTTAGATAAATGGTTATCACTATCAACATATTCATATTCATTATCAGAAGCAAGAGAAGTAACATTTTTATCATGAATAACATTTTCATCTATATCATCATCAAGATTTATAAAAATAGGATCGTTAACTCGCACAGGATGAAAACCATCATGCATCTTATGCTTAGGAGATTTTGGCTCAATTTTCGGCTGAGGAGAAAATGGAATAATACTAGCTAAAGGTGTTTTTGGGGATTGGAAAGTTTGAGAAGCAGCTGCATGAGCTCTAAGATGATGCTTTCATTGGCGTTCACGCGCAGAACGATTTCGTCTAGTCTTAGTAGGAAGTTGAGAAGATTGAGGAGGAGGAATGTTCTCATCCTTATCACTTGGGTGTTTAGGTTGTGGTCTCTTAGGTTGGATAATAGGAGAAGAGGAAGGTCTCTTCTCTTTATAAGAGGAAGGAGGAGGAACTGCTCCATATAAAGGAGGAATATCTGGTTTAGGAAGGAGACCAAGTCCATCATGATGAGGAGGTATACGTCTACCTTTAGAAAGTTTATTAGACATAGACATAGTCACATCCACAGGGATGGGTTGGGAATCTTCTTGAGGAAAGACATTAGTTTTATCTTTCAAAGGAAGAACTTCCTTCTCAACAACGATAGAAATATCAAGTTTGGGTGTTCGAGGTTCACTTAGAGATAGGATCATATCTTTTTTCCACTTTTGATAAGATTTGAAAAGATGATCACTTCGTGGTGGAAGAGATTGAAATTGTTTAGGCCAAAAATAATCAATAGGAACGCTAGAAGTTCTTTCAGATGGTTTAAAGAGACTATGATTGACAGTAACAACTTCACCATTATGGAGAAATTTCAAACACTTGTGACTAGGAGAAGCAATAGCTTTCATGGAAGATAGCCAAGGATAGCCTAGCTTCACACGAAATTGTTCAGATGATGGAATAATAGCAAATCTCACATCAAGGGATTTGTTATGGACCTCAATAGGTAATGTAATAGAACCAATTGCAGGAGAAGAAAATGCATCAAATAATTTCACAACCACATTTGTTTTGTCATAGATCACTTGATTCAATTGCAAAGTAAAAAGAAATTCTTCAGTAATGACATTAACCATGCAAGAAGGATCAATAAACACTCCATGACAAGGTGTATTTTTGACTTTTGCAACTATATATAAAGGACCATCAGGTGCCCTGATAGTTTCACTGGAATCAAATGTGATGGAAGGTTCTTTAGGGATTTTCTGCTGCTCTACAAAGTTAATCACATTCCGAGTCATAGACACAAGACTATCAGGTGAGAAAGAGGAATCATTAGTCTCAATCACATTAGAGGTATGAGAAGGTAATGGATCAGTAAAAATCTTAAGATTTTGGTTAGGAAGAGCTACAAATGTGTTACCTTTATCATTCACGCCTAAAACAGAGATAGTATTATTATCAATCAAATCTTGAATTTTACCCTTTAAAGCAAAACATTTTTCAGTATCATGCCCAGGTTGACGATGAAATTGACAAAAAGATTTGTTATCAAAATAGGGTGAATTAATCTTTGCAGGATCTATTTGCTTTATAGGAGGGAGAGTAAGCACATTTTGTTCCAATAACTTATTCATAATACTATGCAATGATTCATTCAAAGGAGTAAACTCTCTTTCTTTCTTGAAAAACTTAGAAATAGGAGGCACACCTGATGCTGCATTCACATTGTTGTTGATGATGTTTTCATTGAACTTAATGAACCCTCTATTCGGTTTAAACTTCCCAAATGGTTGTTGACTACTATCACCCTTATCACTCAGAGTCATAGGATTTGCTTGTTCCATTTGACTCACAGTCAGTTGATAATTGTGAAGAGTTGCGCACAACTATTGGAAAGAAGTAAACTCGGAAAACAAAAGTTTTTCTCTAATATCTTTTTGTAAATTAGAAATAAAGATTCTTTGAATATCATTGTCAAGTACTGGAAAAGAAATTTGAGCACACAAATGCTTATATCTACCAATGAAATCAGTCACTTTTTCTTTAACACCTTGTTTACAATGCATTAAATCAATCAAAGTAAATTTAGGACTTATATTGTTTTGAAATTGTTGAATAAAAGCATTTGCAAGTTGTTGGAAAGAAGCAATAGAATAGGAAGGCAACGAGCAATACCATTATAGAGCCTTATCTCTTAATGTTCTAGTAAACAGTTTTGCAATCAACCTTTGGTCATGAGCAAAATCAGTACATATTGTTTGAAAGGTCTTAACATGTGTTAGAGGATCACCTTTACCATTATAAAGCTCCAACTACGGGATTTCAACATGCTTAGGGGGGATTGCTCGAACAATGTCAAGAGAAAGTGGGCTCGCAACATCAAATGTGGGCACACTAAACTTAGATTGATTCATAGAGGCAATTTGTTGCTGTAACGAAGAGACAATTTGTGCAAGATTGTTAATGGTCGCTTCAGTCGAAGAGTTCATATTAGACATGTTAGATTGTGATGGAGGTATTATGTTATTGAAAGAAGGTATTGATTGAGAGTAAGGTGGCGGGACACTATGATAGTTAGTCATAGGAGATGATTGAAAAGAAGGAATACTACAAGGAGGAATGGAATGGTTAAATGAATTGCCCCCTTGCGTCATGTTCATTTGTGGAGATGTAATAGGGACACTCATTGAAGGAATGAATGAAGAAGTCGGATTGAATGAAGGAAGAGGGTAAGGATTCTATTTTTGTGGTTGTTGATAGATTCTAAAAAATGGCTCATTCTATAACATGCAAGAAGACCAATGATGCTACATATGTTGCAAATTAATTTTTCACCAAGGTTGTTATCTAATTGCATGGTTTACCAAGAAGTATAGTTTCATATCATGACACTAAGTTGTCAAGACATTTTGGATAAATTGGGTATATATTTAAATTTTATCTCTACATATCATCATTAAATGGATGGATAGACTAATATTTTTAATCAAAACTTGGGAAATTCACTAATGTGTTTTGTTGGTGACAAGCGTTTAAAGAAATGGGATTTAATCTTGTCTCAAGATAGTTTTTCCTACAATGATTTAATCAACAAAAGTATATGTAAGAATCCATCTCAAATTGGTAATGGTCGGGCATGCACATCAAGATTGGAAACACAGTTCGGTATGGTCCAAGTGGCCTATAGGTTGTGTCATAAAATATTCTTATCTCAATATTTATGCATCATATGACTTTTATTTTATGCTCCATACCATGTTTGTTTCTATATGTCTTCTACTAATGTGGATTAACACCTTTGTTTAATGTTTTTTCTTTTCTCATTACTCAAGGCATTATCATTTATCTTGATGGTTTCATTGCATTCATCCACTTGCCTTAAGTCTTAGTGCTCTATCATCGATGTTTTTGTTGTTATCTTTGTTCAAAAAATAATAATTTGAAAGAGTTCAATAGTCCATAGGATTCCAAAGTATTATGTCCAATCCATGGGCATTTAGGAGTGGTCAATCTTTTACATTTTTTTATCATGGCTCCTCTGCTCATGAAAATTCACTATGGTATATGCCTTGTAACTATTTTCATCTCCATGATCCCACCATGTTGTTCCTTCTCATATTGGAATTAATTTATTCAAGAACTATCTTATGCATCTAACAACACTTTTTGGACTCAATATTCTATCTTCCATCTTTTCATTCTTTGTGTACGCTCTCTTTGTAGATAAAGCCAGTTAAAATTGGAGATAAAAGTTGGTTAAAACTAGGATTAAAGTTGGTTAAAACTGTAGAGGCTGAAAAGATGTATAAATGAATGTTGAAAGACTAGGTAGAGGCAAATATTACTGGATATGGTGCCTTGATTCATGCATTTTTTGAAGTTGGGAATGAAGAAAAAAATGTTCATTACTATAGTGTAATGAAAGATGGTGGTTTTGTAGCAAACTTTGTAGTATATAGCCTCTTTGATTATGATGCATTAAAAATGTGGATTTTTGAAAGAAGTTTGAGAAACACAACATGTTGAAGAAATTGGATGATAATGTAGACATCTTTTCATCAAGTTGTATGATTTATCTTTTTACTTGGTTTGGTTTATGCCCATAACGAACAAAATAAAATATTGCAACATTGGAAATTTTCATTAAATAAAATTGACATTTTTGCAACACGATTTTTTTTTTCATGATCAACTATATCAAACTCTTCAAAACTAGAGAGAATTTGTTGTGCATTCATCATGTGTGACCTTGAAGGTTTAGGCAAAAAGGTTATAAGTCCCACGAATGAGTTGATATGAATGTAGGATAGTCCTAATGTATCTAGGATTGTCCTAATGAACCTAGGGGTTAGTGCAGGATCATGGGGGGCCAAAAAGTGGCGATGTGAAAAAAATAGCCTTCTCCACTCGCCTAAAAATGCGAAAATCCATGTTGACTTTTTACTTGGCCTGGGTGTCAGTACACCTTGGCATGGTAATTACCTAAGGAAATCAGATATCGGATAAAATCGGATATCGAATATCCGATTTTTATTTGTAATTTTAAATTAAAAAATATATTATATAATATATAATGTAATATTATATATTACATTATTTATAATATATAATATATTATTATATTATATTATATATTATATAATACATAATATATAATATAATATTAGATTATAAAATATTGTATTATATAATATAATAAAAATTATATATATTATATAATATATATAATGTAATAACATATTATATAATACATATTATATAATGGCTTACTTCGGAAGTGTTTCATGTGTTAACTGTGAAGACCCTCTCGCCTTCCAGATTAGGTACCTGTTTCACATGGAAGATTTCATCTATGATGCACTGACGAGGCTATTTGAGACTATTCTCAACGACCAAAGGCATTGGTGCGATGCAACTATCTAAGTAACAATTCTACTCCCGCTGGTAGACATTCTCGAATGCAAGGAGAAATTGGTGGTACTAGTGGACGGGTTCATTAAGCCTAATGTGGGTGACTTGGTGGCAGACGTTATCCTACAGCTTCCTGGGGTTCCATGGATAAGTATATTGAAGGGATACTTCAAACCAGAGAATCATCTCCCATCGGATTGTTCGGATTCTGAGGAGTCGAGCGAGGATTATACTTAGGAAAAAGAGCACAAGAGGTACTTTAGAAGGCTGCGGGAGCTACAGAAAAAGGGAGCGTCTAACTACATTCATTAAGAATGGATGGGAGGTTTTTCGATGTGCAGTTTTTAATGATGATCTAACTCCATTCGGCAGGCTCACGAAATCCCCCGATTGGTGGTTATCGGATAATTCAACCTTCAAAGTTATCGGCATTGGTGGTTATGTTGCCATCTTCCTACATACCATGTAGGGCAACTAGATGAATTTGCTTGCTAATAGGTTTGAAAATATACCTAAGTATGTATTTGAATCCTATTGTCACCGTATTTTGTAATACTCACGATGAACAACTAGGAAACTTCATATTGTAATTAAGCATTCGAAATTAATATAGGGTGCTATCCCCATACTTGATAGCACTTACCCTTAAAAAAAAAAAATACGTATTATATAATATATTATTATATTATATTAAATATTATATAATATATAATTATATTTTATAATATAATATAATACGTATTATATAATATAATAATAATATATTATATAATATAATTTTTAAAAAAATTAAGTATAAAAATCGGATATCCGATTTTCTAAGACAATATATTTGGACTGTGACAGCCCGTGAGTTATTTTTAACCCACAGGCTGCGCGATTTTGTCGAAATCCGATATCCGATTGCATTCGATATCCAGTTTTTCGCCCAAAAATTGCTAAAAAATACATTGAAAGGTAAAATTTTTATTGTTTTCAATCATTTTCATTGAATTTTTGTATTTTTTTAATGTTTATTTGTTTTTTCATTGAAAATATGGTTTTTTTCATGAAAACTAGGTTTTTTTAAATCAAATACAAAATTGTTTAAATTTATTAACTAAATTCAATTGTTTACATTCAATTAGGTTAAAAATGGGGAATAACAATGAAAACATTGATCAACCACAACCGCAACAACCAAACCCTCCTTTGCCAAACCCCCCCTCAATTCAAGATTTGATTACACAAAATTTGAATGAATTGAGGGGGATTGCAGATGTATATCGTAGGATCCCTCATCTAAACCCAATGTTTGATCCTCTCACATCAAACATAAAGAGTATGGAAACCATGACTGAGGAGCACAATGTTGCCCTTTTGTGGTGATATTCTATGAGGGAACAATATGCAGATGGCTTGTCATATAAGGAGATCAAGGATCTCAAGATATCCAAAGCCGCTATCGCCTCATTGTTTATGAATCCCCACACTGGTCAACCCGTAGACCCCCCCCAAAAAAACTTTCTTTTAAATGGTGCACAAATGATGGTATTGTGAAAAACTTTTAGGATTGTTGGTGGATGGTTTTCGACAAAACACCCAACAACAATCTTGATGTCCCCTTCTACTTCATATAAAAATTGTATGCTGAGTTTGTTTTAGGCAAACATGTGAACTACTTTGACATCCAACCTTTCCAGGGTGTGGGTTTAGGTATGCCCCAAAATAGACTTGGGGCAGTTAGAGTAGTCCAAGGCCCATATGTCCCCACTCCTCTTGTTGATCCCCCACCTCCACTGCAACATCCAGATATCATTTGTGAGGCGGCTTCACAGACCATATCGGCTATTCACTCTTTGAGTAGCCTTTTGGTTTCTTAGGCTGGGTCAGTAACTCAACCTACTTTTGATGGTAGCGGTGCATTCGGTGGTGCTGACATGTCATCCTCGGCTCCACACATTTGCATGCCCCATAGTTGTGTCATGTGTGGGCACGTATGCTTGGGTCCAGTTGGACAACCTGTTGATCCTCTTGTAGATAGTGTAGATTATGAGGTGCATGAGATGCACGATGCACCAGATGTTATGACATAGATTGGAGGATACCCTGGGGATTCCTCACATGCTAGAGGCGAGGAGGCACTGTCATCATACATTGATGATGTTGTGGTAAGATTTTTATTTTCACAGTTCATGCTATATTTTAAATGAATATTTATAATCTAGATAATATTAAGTACTAATTTTTATTTACATGGTCTATTTAATAGTTGATGACCGAGGAGGAGTTGACACAAATTCAGGAGGGCACCTTTTCGTCCATTTCATTTGGCCTTGATAGCTTGATGGTACATATATTATTGCACCTAGTCTTTTGTATTTTATTGTACATACATGCTCATCATTTATATTGGTATTAATTAGATTATGTAGTAACTTGCATGTATATCTTATTTTACTCTTGTAGGGCACAAGCAACACGAGTGCGGGGCAGTGTGATTTAGGATTTGGTAGTGCAGTTGGAGACAAGGGAAAGGTAATTGAATGCAAATATGATTGAATTAATAGTTTAAATAACTTATAGTGATTATACACATCTAGACATAGATTGATAGTTTCATATACTTGTTGTGTATATGTAAAAAGAATTCTTGGTTTCACATCCTTGTTGACTACACCCAATATTTTTGAAGATGAAGAAGAAGAAGAGATGCCTCGAGTACATGTGTGTTTATTTTATTTTGTGTTCAATAGATATAATTTGTTATTATCAGTGACAATTATATGCTAACTTTTATCAATGTCATTTTTGTGAACATATGTAGGTTGTGTATGAAAATATTGAAAACATACCTCCTCTACTGAAGACATACATCAAGAGTCCTACAAAGCCGAAGAGAAAATGTGGAGATGAGGTAAACATGAATAGTTCAATTATAGTTCATTTTTATGTTAACTTTTCAAATGTGAATTATATAATATAATTAATATTAATCGTGGTTTGTTTTATCTTGTGCAGGATCCTTTAGAGCCGAGCAGTGTGGCAAAGAGGATCGATTTTGACAATTCATCAACAGCTTAGGATGTTATAGATAGTTTTTGGATGCTTACATGTCTATTTGGCATGTATATTTTGTAAATGGATATACATTCACGTATATAGACATGCATTTTGTTTGAGTTGGTGTTTATGCCATATTTGTGTATGGACATACATTTGTAATCATTTGACATTTTTATATATACAGAAGTTGATATTTGATCATATAATTGTTGCTCATCTATGCATGGTGTTATCATGGAAATATTTAATCTTCATTCCAATAATTAACAATGGTTAATAATGGTTATTTAATGAAAAATATAATTCATTTCATTTCATCGTAAGTGTTTTTTGTATAATAAACAATACAATTCATTTAATGAACAATACAATTCATTTAATGAAATATACAATACAATTCATTTAATGAGCAATAATTGATACAATTCATTATTACCCTATGCATGCTCCTCTTTTTACCCCCCACTTGGTTGAACGCTCGGGGTCATACCCTACCGATGTCATCCCTTGAGCACCCTAAGTGCTAAAAAAAGTCAAACTTTGACGGGCCCTAACTTGGAATTTGTGGCACTTGCTAACAATCCATTTGAACCTATGGGGCTAGGAGAGGGGTCCCTACAAAATCCTATCTTGGTTTTTCAAGTTTCCCTATTGTTTTATTAGGGCAGCATTTTTTCAATTGGCAAAAAATCGTGAGTCTCATTCAATCAAATGTTGTCACGTGGCCAATTTCTCATTCTACTTGTCATGATAATGAACCATCGGCTCCAACATGTCTAGGTAGGCATTATTACCCTATGCATGCTCCTATTTTCACCCCCCCACTTGGTCGAACACTCGGGGTCATACCGTGTCGACGTCGTCCCTTGAGCACCTTAAGTGCTAAAAATTGTCAAACTTTGACGGGCCCTGACTCAGAATTTGTGGCACCTGCGAATGATCCATTTGAACCTACGGGGTCATGAGAGGGGTCCCTAAAAAATCCTATCTCAGTTTTTCAAGTTTCTCTATGTTTTTATTAGGGCAGCATTTTTTTGGTTGGTGAAAAAATGATCAGTCTCATTCAATTGAATGTTGTCGCGTGGCCAATTTCTCATTCTTCTCGTTGTGATAATGAACCATTGGCTCTGACATGTCTAGTTAGGAATTATTACCCTATGCATGCTCCTATTTCCCCCCCCCCCACTCGGTCGAATACTTGGGGTCATAATCTATCGGCATCATCCCTTGAGCACCCTAAGTGCTAAAAATTGTCAAACATTGACTAGCCCTAACTCAAAATCTGTGGCACCTGCTAACAATCTGTTTGAACCTATGAGGCCACGAGAGGGGTCCATACAAAAGCCTATCTCAGTTTTTCAAGTTTCCCTACGATTTTATTAGGGAAACATATTTTTGGTTGGCAAAAACATCGTCAGTCTCATTCAATCGAATGTTGTCGCATGGCCAATTTCTCATTTTGCTCATCGTGATAACGAACCATTAGCTCTGACATGTCCAATTAGGAATCATTACCCATTCATGCTTCTATTTTGCCCCCCACTCGGTCAAACGCTCAGGGTCATACTGTACAGATATTGTCCCTTGAGCACCCTAAGTGTTAAAAATTATCAAACTTTGACGAGACCTAACTCGGAATCTGTGGCACATGTGAATGATCCATTTGAACCTACGAGGCCATGAGAGGGGTCCCTAAAAAATCCTATCTCATTTTATCAAGTTTCCCTACAGTTTTATTAGGGCAGCATTTTTTCGATTGGCAAAAAAATCATCAGTCTCATTCAATCGAATGTTGTCGCATGGCCAATTTATCATTCTGCTCGCCATGATAATGAACCATCGGCTCCGACATGTCTAGTTAGGAATTATTACCCTATGCATGCTCCTATTCCCCCCCCCACTCAGTCGAACGCTCGGGGTCATACCCTACTGACGTCGTCCCTTGAGCGCCCTAAGTGCTAAAAATTGTCAAACTTTGATGGGACCTAACTCAAAATCCGTGGCACCTGTGAACGATCCATTTGAACCTACAAGGCCATGAGAGGTGTCCCTACAAAATCCTATCTCAGAATCTATGGCCCTAACTTGTTTAATGAAAATTATAGATAAACAAGCATTGCACTATAGACACATAATGATCATCAATATTTCCATGTATTGTATACACATAATTACCATTACACTTGCATGTGACATCCATGAAGGGATATGAAAACATGATTTTTTTTCATTATCAATACAACTACACCAATGTACTCATGCATAGATACATTGTATATCATCAATATAACTAAACCAATTTGCTCATGGACATTGTATATCATCATAACAAAGTTACATCAATTCACATCCATATGCAAATACAAAATCCCACTTCAACTGCATCAGACATCCTCATGTCCTAAGAGAAAAGATTACGTACAACAATGCCTGCATATAAATGAAGACCAAAATAAGTAACCTTTTTATGCGGAATGAATGTGCTACAAGAAACAAATAATAACACTTAATACAAATTAGTTTGTCAAATTATAAATAGATCATTTGAAACATTTTTAAGACGTACAAGATTGTATAATTACGAAACTTACCAGTTTCTCTACAAAGTATACAAGCATAACTTTGAAGAAAGACACATGTTGATTAAAGCCCTTCTCACTGCATTTCTCTGCATGGTTGAAGACAATGGTAGATATGGTCATTTCTAAATAGCAATACATTCACTTGACTTAATGTTTATGCACAAAATTTAATCTCATTAATGCACAAAGGAATATGTACCATCACCAAGAGAGGGTCTTGTCAACGGCGAATGATCTAGCATGAACCTGCATTTTTAAGAATTGTTAGTCTACACATAAAATGCATGGATGAACATAAAGGCTTTATGATAATCACTTCAACTGAAATGCATGATAATAAATGAAAAGGTGGGATTATATACCCTAAAAATGTGTCCCTTCAAATTATATCAACATAACCCACTATGTTGACACAAAAATCATAATGTGATACTATTGTATATCATCAAAAAAGACCTGCATGAGCATAAAGGTTTTGCGATGATTATATCATCAAAAAGTGTCAAATAGTGTTGTCTAATAACAAAAATTGTAAAGCTCATCAAATGCATGATAATAAGTCATGTTGCAAAAATATGTCCCTTCCAATTATATCGAGTGTACCCGCTATGTGCATGCAAAAACCGTGTTGTCAAAAAAAAAGTTCATCAATATACCTACATTTTGAACACATCCTTAATATACACGTAACAAACTTGAACATTAAGGTTTAATGATCATTGTTTGAAATTAAATGCATGATAAAAAAAATAAGGCACCATTAAAGACCTACTACTCAAGTATGCTTGAAGGATCATCTCTTTGCTTAAGAGTATCCAGTATTGCTTCATGATCACAGTAGTCATTGTTCATAGCTATTTGGTCTTTAGTTTTGCTTGATGCTTCAACAACTTGACATTTGTAGCTATAATAAGGTGTGAATACATTATAATGGTTTTGTGTCTCTCATAGTCTTCAAATGTAGGTATTCCATTCTTTCTAATCATGTATGTTCGCAACCAAGTTCCCACAACAACAATTGAACCTGTAGGATATGTGAACCCATCATCATCTGCCACTGGTTGTGTTAGCTTATGTTTTCCCTGTACACATCGTGCGAACCAATATTCTGATCTCTCTTCATTCCCTTGCGGTGCAATACCTACAAAAACATGTCCCGGCTATATAAGATCTGATAGACGGTCATACTCAAGTGAACTTTCCATGTCATCATTTGACAAGGATATTGTTTGAGATAAAGGAGTTAGATATTGGGGAACCCACCTATCAACCCACTCACTTGACTCGCACTGATCCCAATCATACCGAACACAACTCTGATAAAAACAAGCCAACGCTCATGTCCAAATGGTCCATGTACTTGCATCTGAGATGAGAAATGAATGCATCTTTGAAGAATATTTAATATTTTGACAATCCAATCTATCTCCCACTATGCCCTCCTCAACCAACCAAAAGAATCTGGTCACTGCTAAATCAAGAGTACCTCCATGTGACAATGCTGAACTACACCAATCAACAATAGAACGTGCATCAAATAAATTTGCACCTGAAATCCTCAATTGCTCCTTAACTAGAGCTCTCTTCAAACATGCACCTGCTCCATCATGCTCCCCCTTCCCATGCCTTGCCTCAAAAAAACACCAAATATGAGGTATACGCCTCTCTACATGCATTCTACTCAACCACTAAAACATACGGGCATTCTTGAATTGAACTATACAGTTATCTGACCATATGATATGTCGATCAATTACAATATATTTCTCATGCAAGAACTCAAAAAATTTCTCGAAAGAATGTTGCACATACTTGGAGGAGTGTGATCTATCATCACTCATATAAAAATGATACTCCCTGATTATCTTCCTGTCCTCTTATGTACTATCAGGAGCATGTCTATATGTAATGTGAACAAAAATAGCAATCTAGATTGAATTTTAGTACTAAGGCTATACCTCATTCAGTGGTTGCAATGTATAGTTCTCTGCAAAATCAACCACCGATACAATAGTGCCAATTGGGAAAGAGTTCTTATACATCTTGAACTTTTGATCCAACCACTAAGACCTATAGGTGTGCCTTGCATACTTGTAGAAAATATTTTCCTTAAAATCCAAAATAAAATCAGCAATACTCACTTCTCTTGAGACTAATTCGCATCTAGAATCTTCACCTCCACTCTTCGAAGTATATTTCACTGTCTCATATCTTTTTTTCTCAACATAATTCTTTCCAAACTCATGTTCGTTGCCCTCATGAAAACATGAAATAAACTTTGACAACCCACCACATTCTGAGCACTTCTCATTCAAACAATCATTTCTATAGAAATAGCAGCCATCATCTCTAGGGCATAAAAATAGATCTTGCAAGTCTCTTGATGATCTCGGAAATAACATTGCACCACACTCTTGCAACATCTCATTAGTATGCATCGTAGAACGAATATGACATAAAAGTACATGGTACATTGAAAACTCCACATTGTACTTGTGACAACAAGTATTACGAATCTTAAGAGGAACACAATAAAATGGCTTCAAAGATTCAAAGGCCCTTTGTGATATTTGCAAAGTTGGATGTACTTCACAAAAAAAATTGTACAACATTGTTTGGCTTGATTCCAAGAAATGTTTGGGATGCGGTGTGCGGTCTTGGTTGTCGATTATTAATTTCAAAACGTCCTTTACATTGGGTGACACTCTAGAATTAGAGTGCCAAAATTGTTGAATCTCCTCCTTCACATTGTCAGTCAACTTTCTATCAACACATGGAAGCCTCCCACCAAAAGCCCATGTATCTTGTTGAAGTGGATCATCAAGTCTTTGTTTTCGTGCAAGTGCTCTATCCAAACTTTTACGGTTTATGTTAAAATCAACACAAGTTTGTCTCCTTTGACGAGCCTTCCTCAATTGATGGCTTACTAAGAAGGTTGTAATCACTCTTCGAGTGGCTCTCTTATCTCTTTCTTTGGTATTCTTTCCAATAGAATTGAGAGAGTCAAATAGATTTTTAGCAATAATAGAATTTCTCTCCATCTTCTTGTTCATACAAATGTTCAATTTGTTTAGTAATGGTCTCATCTTTATCATCTTCAGCAATTGAACAAAGAGTTGGCATTGCTCGGTCAATGTCTTATTGCTAAAATTTTGGTTGAAAAAATGTGTAGCCCAAAACCGAATGGTTCTTGTTGACCTTTTGCCTTCAAGATTCACAATAATGTTCTCATTGATTTCAAGTAACCATTTTGGGGTTCTTGAAGGTCTTGGATTTGGAATTTGTCTTTCATCCATGAGAGGGTCTTCATTTCTAAAGTAATTAGGTGTTACATATGGTTCACTTGGTTGAGCAATTCCACCTTCAATGTCAAAGTTTTCCACATTTTCACCTCCAATGTCAAAATTTTCCACATGTTCACCTCCTATGTCAAAATTTTCCACATGTTGAGCATTTTCATTATCACTTTCAACATTTTCAACATTTTCAAAATTTTCTCTTTCAAAATCTACATTTTCATTTTCAATAACTTGTGGCACATATTCAAATTCAATTTCCTCTTCACTTGAAGTAAGATTAGAAATATTTAACATACCTTGTCTTCTCCTCCTATGACCTTCTCTATCTCTTTCTCTATACACTTCAATTTGGTCATTTGAAAGTTTTCTTTTGCATTTAGACTTCCGACGACTACTACTCCCCATTTACCTCCACAAAGATGCTCCTAAATGATTGACAATGTAAGATTTGACTTTAAGAATCTCTCAAAAGCACAAATTTGTCTCAACATGTCTGAAAACCCATGATCATCGACAGAAAATAGAATATGCAGACTGTGGGTCGTTGGAATCCACAAAATGGCCCACAAGGCTCTTTTTTATTTACAAAAATCAAATAACGGATTTTAATGTATAAATTTGTGGTCCCAAATTTTTTTCCTATTGTAGCCTTTTTTTTTAACTGTTGCCACATTAATGGCAATGACAGAAATCAGATATCTGATATCTGATTTTATTACTCATATTTTAGAGAGAGAGAGAGAGAGAGAGAGATTAGGGAGAGAGAGAGAGAGAGAGAGAGAGAGAGAGAGAGAGAGAGAGAGAGAGAGAGAGAGAGAGAGAGAGAGTATGTTGTCCTTAGGGGTCATATGGTGTCTTAAGAGGTCGTAGGACACCATATGACCCCTAAGGATAACATACAACCCCTTCCCTCCTTGTCTTTATTATGATCTATACAAGGTCCTCTTCCCTCGAAATAGCTTCTTCCACCCTGAAATATTCCTTCGAAAACCCTTCCACCTCTACCTCTTTGCTTCTTCTCATGTCTTTTGTTCTTCTCTTTTGCTTTCAATGCATATTGGTAAGCTTCTTCAACACTCTACAACTTTATTAGACTGAGTTCATCTTGTATAGACATCCACAATCCATTCAAGTATCTAGCAACTTGTTCAATCTCATCATCAATATGTCTGGATTTGATATTCAATTTGTAAAATGCTTCGATATACTCCTTCACACTAGATTCCTTATGCTTTAGATTTTGCAAATTCCAGGACAGTTTCACTTGATAATCGACAAGCATAAACTTTGATTTCAACTTGCTAACCAATCTACTCCAAAGATTTGATCTTCTCTTTACATCTTCTTTGTCTATCTACTCGCAAATATTCCCACCAAAGAGATGCATGACCTTTCAACTTAGATCAATTTTCTTTATAGACATATTAAAGGTAGCCATAAAACATAAAAGTTAAAATTGAATTAAAGATTTAGTTTTTTAAAATATTAAGAATTAAAGATAATATCTCTTTACATGTGTCAATTAAATTAAATAGTATAATCTTAAGGTTCAACAAAATCAATTAACAATCTATATAAGCCAATATCTATCTATTGAATAGTCATATGAATAACTAACTAATGTGTAGTTAATAAAATTTTATTTTCTTCTAAAGAAAAAATAGTTTTCTTTATAGAAATTTATTAAAGATAGCTTCCAAACATAAAATTTAATATTGAATTAAATATATATATTTTTAAAAATATCTAAAACTATATATAATATCCCTATACATATGCTAATTAAATAAGATAGTATAACATTGAAGTTCAATGAAATTAAGTAGTAATCTATTTTCAAGAAACACCAGAGGTTTCCATAGTATTAACTTTAAAACCAAGACAACATTTTTAAAAAGCTTGCAAGATCAATAAAGTCTTAAAGAAGTTAGCAAAGAGTCCATAAATTAACAATTATAATAATAATTGAACGAAAAATTAAAAAATATAAAGACCCTATCCTTCACTTTTTAAAATTATTATTTAGAAAAGATCAAATTTGATTGGAAAGAAGAGGGCAAAATATCTATTAGGGGTCATTAATGCTGAATAATATATTGTCACAAATCTATGTGATGTTAAAGAGATGATAATAATATTAGTCTTAGTAAGAGGACCATATTTGTTCACGAGGATCTACTTATATTTTAAGTATTTTGATTTAACAATTTGTTTCGAATGCTATGTATAAATAGTTAGAAAAATGCATTCTTTAATTGAAAATACATTAAAAGGAAACATAAAATAGTTTCTATTAATTTTATAGATGATCTCAAAAAAAGATTGATTTTGAAATTAATTTTTCAAGGAATCTTTGAAATATTAATATTTATATATATATATCATACAATATTAGAATATTATTTGACATAAGAAATCAAATATTATTCTAAAATAAATTTAAAAATGTTGCACAAAGCTCAAACATTGGTAGAGAGCATTTAAAATTGTAAAATCCAATGGAAAAGAGGAATAAATGCAACTAGGAGTGGCAATAAATTAGGTTTGATTCATGACAACATTTATTTAAATTTTTGTTTTCTATAAAATCCTTACTTACTCATTTAGTAACAAAGTATGAAGAAAATTTCTAATTTCTAATCTAGCACCTCTTGTGTACGTCATTACTTATTAGTTCAAGAAATCAAGAT
Source organism: Cryptomeria japonica (assembly GCF_030272615.1). Classification (NCBI taxonomy): domain Eukaryota; kingdom Viridiplantae; phylum Streptophyta; class Pinopsida; order Cupressales; family Cupressaceae; genus Cryptomeria; species Cryptomeria japonica. The sequence goes on along the minus strand of NC_081411.1, from coordinate 662,940,320 downwards.
AATGAAAGTTATGTGCATTGCATTAATAGCATCATAAAAGAATTCAACAAAGGCTTAGATAACATGCTTTAAAAAATATATAAAATGCAATTCTCTTATGCACACTTCGTACTGAGTGACAATTATAATATTCTTTCTCAGGTGATCAACAATCCAACTGCATTTATTAGGTTTTTTTTTTTTTTTAAGATAAGTGCTACCATTAATGGGGATAGCTCCCTATATTGCTTGAGACTATGAAAAATTACATATAGTTTAAGACAGGGGAAACCGACTCGTCTATGCACACCCAACATTTTCTATACAAATAGACCCAAAATTACATAAAGATCCAAAATTATCGTCCCACACTATCCAAATAGATCCCAACTTCTCATCCGACACTACCCTAAAATTACCCCTACCCCCCAATGGCTTGATAGATCACACCAGCGAATTCACCAATGCTGATTGCATTGCGGGTGGAGTTCTCCGGAAGCCACCAATCATCAGACTTAGTTACCCTTCAAAAAGGTTCCATATTTCCATTGAATACAACACACCTAAATACCTCCCACGCATTCTCTCTGAATATCTTCAATCTCTTGTGCTCTTCCTTCCATACTTTCCTACGGGCCATCTCACAAATGGTGTCACTATCTACAGATTCAACATCCTCTGCAAAATCCTCACGATCTTCCCCATCCTCATTGCCTTCTTCTTCACCGTCATCCTCTGAATCAGAGGGTAAGTAGTTTTAAAACTAGAAGTATATTTTCAGTATGCTCACTTTGACGTCTTCCTCTATACTCAGAATGGCGGCAATGCTATCTGCAATAAATAGTTTTATGAACCCTGCACGCAGTTCAACCATGCGCTCCCCTGAGTCGATGATATCCACCAGAGGCAGGAGAGCGGCTTCCAACACCATAGCATCACACCAATGTCTATCAAAATTTAGAGTGATGCCCACAAGCCCTCGAACAGAATCATACACATAATCTTCAGTGTGAAATAGGTTTCTCAACTGCATATTCAGTGTGTTTTCGCAATTCACACAACTGACCCTTCCAAAGTATGCCATTGCCCAAATTTGTCTCTACAAAGTTCCCGAAACGACACTCACACTTTCCTATTTTGCCTTTTCCAGACGACTTCGCCATATAAGGTTGTGATTTGTGGTGTCAATCAAATGAACCTTGCCCATATCCTGTTAGGATCTCCCATTCTGCAAAATGCCATTATTGATGTAGAAGCAACTTCTAGGCATCATGATGGACTGTTCAGGGGCTATGTGATCCTATCGCCAAAGGGACAATTTTCCTGCTTGCATTCTCAGACTTGTACTTCACCAGTGTTTATCAAGGTGCCACCACAATGCTCCGATAGCTGGTAGGGTCCAAAGGTCGTAGACATGCTACCTAATCCCCTATCGAGGATATCTTTGGCAGTCCTTCAGGCATTGTCCTTTGATATCCTCCACAACAGATGTCTGGCAAAAGTAGACAAGGTCATCATATTCTCCAACAACGAGGTTCACAAGGTAATCAGCCACCTAATTCCCTTCTTTGTAGGCATGCCCAATCTCGTAGCTCTCAAAGTTCTTTAAATGCTCTTTTACCATAGGAACCCATTTATTAAGCTTCCAGTTATGAAAACTTGACTGACTGATTCCATCTATTATAATCTGTGAGTCGCCCTCAATTATGATTCTAGAAATTCCTTCCCTAACACAGAGACGTAGTCCTGCCTCTAGTGCACAAATCTTTGCTTCATTGTTTGTGGCAACTCCAATGCCACCAAATAGCCCATGAAGGATATTGCCTTGTTCATCCCAGATTATGGCTCCAATACCTGATTCCCTCGGATTCCCCTTACTGGCACCGTCAAAGTTCAATTTTGTCCAGCTCCTTGGAGGGGTTTTCCATCTGATGGTATTTCTATTAGGGTACTTTGATGGAGGCACATATATTTGTGGCTCTTTAAGGACCCATCTCTTCTCCATTTGTGCATCCCAATTAGTGTATATTTTAGTCCTGCCTATTATTTTCTTTCCATTCATTACTTCTTCTATTGCAGTTTTGATCTTTTCCACCAGCATGCCCTGTGACAATGATGTCTCCTTGAAAATCCTCTTGTTCCTTTCTTTCCAGATATGCCATACTACTAAGGAAGGTCCAATTAACCATAATCACACCATTTTGCCATGAGATATGATCTGAGATAATGTGTCTACTATCCCATAAGAAGTTCCAGGTTGTCGACCCTCTCTCCAAGTTAGCCATTGTGAGGATTATATTAGTGTCATCTGAGTCAAGATACTTCTTTTGGAACAATCTGCACCACAATTTCTAAGGTTCCTTACACATTTTCCAAGCTAGCTTCACACCAAGAGCAGAATTTTGTACTTCCATTTTTCTAAGATCAGCACCACCATCTTCCTTAACAAGGCATAAAGTGTCCCAATTGATCAGTGGAATTTTCCTGTTGTCTTTGGCTCCAGCCCGCACAAATTTATTTAATAGGTTGTTTAGGCTTTTTCCAGCCGTAAACGACATTTTGAAACATGACATGCTATATATAGGTATTGCAGATAGAACTGACTTGATCATGGTAATTCTGCTAGCTTGAGTCAGCCATCTATTTTTTGAATTCTTAGATTTAGCTTGACAAGACTTGGTAACATCTTCCCAAATTTGTGATTGCCTACACCCCTTGTTAATCCGCACCCCCAAGTACTTGATCGGAAGCTCCGCAATGCTTATGTCCAAGAGTTGTGCAATTCTGCCCTATGTTTGTCTGTTGGTATTAAAGAAGAACAACTGGGATTTCCCTTTGTTCATAACTTGTCCCGAAGCCAAAGTATACTCCTCTAAGGTGTTCCTAATGCCTGAAGCTTCCCGAATGGTAGTCTCACCGAATATGATAGTGTCATCAACAAATTGGGAGTGTGTGATTGCCTCAAACTGATCATAGACTTTGATTCCTTTCCAAAAGCCTTCGTGATGCCTCATTTTAATTAATCTCCCCAACACTTCTGCCATTAGCACAAACAGTGAAGGAGACAATAGATGTCCTTGTTGTAGGCCATTCGTGGCTTCAAAGAAACCACTTAAACTTCCATTGATGAGTATTGAAAATTTAACAATACTAATGCAAAATTTTATGCATTCAATCCATTTTTTAGGAAACCCAAATTTGACAAGGACTTGGCATAAGAATATCCAAATTGCTTTATTGTAAGCTTTAGCAATGTCAAGTTTAACGATCATACCTTTTAGTTTTCCTTTGTGTGGTGAATGAATGACTTCCGAAACCAAAATGATGTTGTCCGCAATTTCCCTATCCGGAGTAAACCTATTCTGGTTTTCAGAGACTAGCTTGAGGAGCACTTTCTTCAATCTTTCAGCCATAGCCTTGGAGATTATCTTGTAGATAGTTTTGCATAGAGATATTGGCCTATGATCAGACATGGAGTCGCAATCCACTTTTTTGGGAATGAGGCAGATAATAGTATGATTTATTTCCTTAACAAACTTGTGTTTTTTCCGAAATTCTTCCACCACAGCCCATATATCCTTTCCCATGAACTCCCATCCTTTTTGAAAGAGTTCCACCGTGCAGCCATCCAGTCCAGGTGCCTTGTGTGGGTGAAGTACGAAGGTAGCCAATTTGATTTCCTCCAAAGAATAAGGAGCCACGAGCATGTCACTGTCAGAGCTGGATATCAAGGGGTCGATGACTTCTTCTATGACTGTTTGTGTGCCCGTGTTTCCTTCCTCAGAGATGCATAGAATATATTCAAAGTATTCAAGAGAAATTTGTTCCATGTCCATATCCAAGGTTTTTAGTACCCCATTCTTATCCTTGATTGAGCAAATTCTATTGTTGATCCTTCTAGCTTTTGACGATGCATGGAAAATTTTTGTATTGAGATCCCCCTCCAAAATCCAGAGCTCCCTAGATTTGTCCTTCCAATAAAGTTCTTCCCTCTTTAGAATTTCTAAGTATTGCATTTTCAGGGCCTTTTCCATTTCATACTCCTTATTTGTCATGCCAAACTGCATTACCTTATTGCCAATTTCTTCCAATTTTTCCTCAATTCTACCTTTCTTAGCAAAGATGTTTTTGAATGTGTTCTTATTCCTGTCCTTTATCCGGCTTTTTAAGTACTACATTCTCTTGATAAATTTAAAACTAGGGGAGCCAGAGTATATGTTGCCTTCCAGCCACCAAATCTTCAGGTTGTCAAGGAATGTTTCATCCCTCCACCACATGCTTTGGAACTTAAAGTAATTCTTCTGATTTCACACCTCTTGTGCAATAGATAAAGACAAAGGTAGATGGTTCGATCCAACTTGAGGCACTATTTCAGTTTCTAAAGAATAATCTCCATTAATCCACCACTCCCCAACCAAGAAACGATCCAGCCTTTTTGATATATTTGCAAAATTCGGTCTTCTGTTAGTCCAAGTGAATCTACCATTCTTTGGATAGATATCCACCAATTTGCAGTTCACTATAAAATCCCGAAAATCTTCCATCACTTTGGTGGGCTTCTGGAGGCCACCCATGTTCTCATCAATGTCTAAGATGGCATTGAAGTCCCCAACAGCAATGAACTTACCACCGTCCAATTGGCTTGTTTGATTATAAACCTCATTCCAGACTCTTAGCTTTTCCTTCGTTTTATAGGGGCCATAGATATTAAATAGTGGATATGATATGTTGGATTGCTTGTAGGTAATAGTGCACGCCATCCAGTGATCACAAGAAACAATGGGATGTACCTCCACTTTGGCAGCATTCCACATGATTCCCAAGCCCCCAGCCGAACCCCTAGCATCCTAGAATACATCTTCCCACTTATAGCAGTATTTGATGAATTCACATGCCTTATCATTATTCAATTTGGTCTCCTGTAGTATATAAACGTCTGAGTCTAACCTGGCCATGGTTCTCTTGACCAAGAGTTTTTTGTTAGGAGCTAAGAGGCCCCTGACATTCCATGAAGTCATCCTCATCTTCCCCCAAGGGAGGCCTTGCCTCCCTTGTCTGAGTTCAAGAATTTCATCATGCTAATAATGCCCTTTTCTTTTGCCCTCTACTCCCTAACTGTTTTGTGACTCTTCCTTTCTCTTGTGGCTTTTGCTCTTTCGAGTATGATGTTCATAGATTGGCTGATGTGTCTTGGGTCCATGATGTTCAAGTCATCCTCATCACTCCCCTACTCAACAGTGTCCAATTCTGATATCTGCAAATCTTCTTCCACCATGGGTTCATCAATTGGATACACCACAACGTCACTGTTTGGGATTTGTTTATCGTCTAGTGAAGTGTTTTCGATGGGAGTACTCGAACAGGCATCTTGCTTCTCCTTGCAATTACTGATTTTAGGGCCTTCCAAAAAGAGGGTTTCCTGTATATATGTTTTTTCTTTAGTCCTCCATACTTGCTCTATTTTTTTCCCAGGATGCTTAAAAGCCTTTCTTACAAACATTCTACAATTGGTAGTGTTGTGGAATTTGCTTCCACACTGAGAGCATACCTCAATTTCCTTCTCAATTTCACTATGCTACTTCCAGTTCTCGTCTGCGGTGAGGAGCATAACTAAAGAAGGAATTGTTTTTATGGCTGCAATTTTGAGTCTGGTGTATGTGTAAAGGTCTCCTTCCACTATTTATTCATCAATTTCTAGCAATGTGCCAAGGGATCTTCCGATCATTTCCAGGCAGGCCTCGCTCCAATATTCAATTGGCAAGTTATATAAGCGAACCCACACTGGTTTGTCATATGCTGCCATCAAAGTAGGGTCAAAATTCAGGGACCACAGCTGAATGTACAAGGGATGGTCTTTTCGAAACCAATTTTGGAGTGTAATGATGTGGTCTCTGTCCTCTTCACAGGGAAAAACTGCCACAAAGAAACCCTTAGGAAGAAATTTAACCATTATGTGACTCCCCCAATGTTCCAATAGCCATGCCTGAATGTCTTTTCTTGATAGTTTTGGCCCTAAAATTTTTGCAATGATGGCATGTTGATCGAAAATTGCCTTCTCATTCTCGATACATTTGGATAGATCAATTTCTAAAGCGCCATTTGCAGAGCCCATTCCTGCTTCCGTGCAACGGTTCGTATCCCGGTCGGTGTTACCATCGCTTTCCTCAAACCCTGTCTGTTTAATACCAAAGTCATCCCAGTCGACCTCTAGGGTACGCTATTTGATAGATCTTCTTGGGCTAGCGACCTTCGCAAAATTGCTCTGCTTGTTGCAGGCATCCTCCTGTAAATCGCTCTACTTGTCGCGGGCTTCCTCCATTTTTTTTTGTATATGAATATAATGTTGCATTTATTAGGTTGTTATACTTGCTAATTATATTCTCAAAAATATATATTAGTATAATGATAACTCATCCATGTTAATTATTGTATATATTCAAATATGCAAATGAGAGTTTCTGTGGAATGAAGCATCTGAGAGTAGAGTTTCCTTACACTCCATATGGAGGCTATTTTTTCACCGTGCAAATTACATGTTTTGGGATGCCTTCCTAATGTCCTTAATTAATGTTGCCAACCTTCAATATGTAGGAGCCCTAACTTTGTAAGACCTCAATCACAAGGACCTGAAGACTTTATCTTAATCTTAAAATTTAATGGATCCAAAATGATGCGCTAACTTAAAAAAATATTGCTATAGAACAATGTTAAACATGCAACACATCGCAAGTGTTAATTTTTTCACTATAAACTAAAAGAAAAATATATATTTTCAAATATGAAAATCAAACTAATTTTATTTTAAATGCAATAATGATAATTACCCAAAGGCATTCCCTTTATGAAATAACTGAATTAACTTCAATTATCTATGGTTCACATTGCCTAAATTCAATGCAAGACGATAGAAATATCGGATGTCGTTGGATTTTATTTCATTTTCCATTCCCAACATGACTGACGTCTTGCCTTTATTTGCTTTTACGGGAGGCAGGATGATAAACTATGACAATGGCATGAATAGAAGCCTTTGTCTTTGCCTTTACAAAATTAATTTAATGCCTTCCATGTGTTAACTATTTTCCCTTAATGTATAAAACATTTATGACATGGTATAATTTGTGATATGATATATTTTCCCTTAATGTATAAAACATTTATGACATTAATTTGTTGGTTCTTGTTTTCACATGGTATAATTTTCTGTTTTCTTTTTTCAAGGTTTATAAAATTTTGTTTAATTTGTTAGTTCCTGCCGACAGACAGGATACTAACACATCCGTTGGATGCATTTTGTTAGTTCCGCAGATCAATTGTATTAAAATATTTTTTTGGCTCTTCTCTTATTTTCTAATGTTTGCTATTTTAATAAAATTAATAATTAAAATGAAATTATTTTTTTCTTTTATCATTGGGTGTTGCCGCTAATTTATTTTTTTTCCCAAAAAAACTAATTTCAAAATAGTGATAGTTTTATTATGTGGATATCAGCGGTAAAGGCAATATCCTCAGGCGGTTTCTCGAATGTTCGACGGTAAAAGCAGTTTCTCGAATGTCAATGGTATTCGACGATAAAAGCAGTTTCTCGAATGTCAATGGTAAAAGCAGTTTCTGGAAAGCATAGCCAAATCTGAATAAAGCTTCCCCATTGTTGTGAATCAGATAAGGAAGCCCCAATGCAACAGACAGATGAATTATGATTAAATGTATTACAAACTTGACCACTGTGATGAATTGTTACTAATATCTTCTCTCTGTTGGTTTTTGTGTGAGGTGCACTCTGAGATCAGAGAAAGGTTATCGTGCAAGAGGGCGAGTTACCGTAAGACATGATGAAAGAGGTAGAAAATTGACAGCAAAACCATTTTCAAACACCACCTAGACTTATCCTTGCATTCCTAATTTCTGTGTCATTTTGGTACCTATCTTTGTTTTGTAATATGCTGATTGACATAATGTTGGTAACGTGCCTTGATTGTGTAGCACCCAAAATGGGCTATTAGAAAATATAATTTTTTCATGGTGTTAAGAATCTAAACATTAAGATTTATACATATTATCTGCATAAAAGGAATGTGGTTTTACAAAAGCAACAAATAATAAGGAATCCGATAAATAGGGCACCGTTCCTGTAATGTCTTTTGCCCTAATCAAAACAATAGAACAGGACCCAATGCTCTTCTTTTCCAAATGCTTTCAATATGCTGCTAGGACCATTTTCTGACAGTAGATACATTGAGCTACAAAGAAAATAAAAATTCAATACTTGTAAGCAAAAAGAAGAGACATCAATATCAAAAGCTGTGTATACATAAATAAGAGTATTAAAGAATGAAACTTTGGTTAATTGGCATTATTGATTCAGAATACCCCAAACTGAAATCTGTGCATATTTTCAATTAGAAACAGTGAATAGAATTTGGTCAATTCGGCACAGTTGGCCTGTAATATGCCAAAATTCAAAAACTAGCTCTATATTACATTACAGAATTGGAGAATGAAATTTGTTCAGTTGGGTACACTAAAACTGTAATGGCTTGCAAAATTATACCACAAACAACTTACAAATCAAAAGAAACATATATATTACATTACAAAATAAAGACTAAAATTGAATTCTTCAATTTGAGACTTGACCTGCAACGCCCTCCTCCCTATTAAATTAGAGGAACATATTCCAACCAAGTCTCTGAACATTCTAAGCCACGTTTGTGGAAGCACAGTGAACTATCTTTATATGATACAACACAGAAAAACCTTCCCTTATCCAACACTGAAACTGTTCTCAAACAAGATTGTTACTTCCAGCCTTTGATCTCAAACTATCCCACACTTCAACACCTTGCAAACCCTTCCTAGCAACAAATAGTTTGTTCCCTCCTGCGGTCATTCTTGTTATCCTCTCGCTGCCTTGCTTATTATCCATGATATTTTTCCTTAGAATCTTTGACTTCTCCCTCAGATCCACTTCACACCATGCCTCTATATCCCCTCCCCTGCTAATAAAAACCTGCTTTCCATACTCCAAAATCCTATTTTGTGCCCCTCCAACACCTAGAATTGTATCCCCCAATGCCACCCATGAATTACTGTTGTTGAGATGCCTCAAATCCACCATAAAAAGGCCCCCATTCCTCACACCTAATTTAAATATGCTGCCAAATTGCTCATTAACTGTCACATCAGCAAAACAATCGGAAAGAGAGTCTTCTTATGCCTGATGAACGACAGGTCCCGGGTTTGATTATCGGCACTCCCAGACAATTTTCTGTGATTTGATGTCCCAGAACTTCACATCTGACCTGTAACCGAATGGGCCACCACTAACACTACAAGACATCAGTAAATTGTGTGAACCTATCCACTCCAACTTAGTGGCAGGTGATAATTCTGAGCCTCCAAATCCTATCTGACATCCCAATTCTGCCATGGGGCGGAAGGATTCAACATCAATTAACAGAATTGTGTGAGCATTCTTCATGTTGGATTCACGACTGCTAAAAATCACATTATTGGAGGGACAAAATTTTGTGCAAATTGTTTCATGCTGTCAGTGATGCCGATGAGAAAAAAAACATAGGCACAGTTTGCAAGTAAAATTTAAGAAACCATATGACAACAAAGGCGAAAACTTAGCCTTCCTCACTGCAAAGCCTCAAAAATTCGACGCATAGAATCAAACTGCAATGTCAAACACAAATTTGCATACACTACGACTCCACAATGAATTAGAATTAGAATTTTATGTGGAGGGTGAAAAACAATGTATGAATGCAAAATGTGGAAGCATTGACTAGCCACGTGAGCTATCCTAAAAGATGCCGATGAGAAAAAAAACATAGACACAGTTTGCAGGTAAAATTTAAGAAACCATACGGCAGCAAAGGCGAAAACTTAGCCTTCCTCACTGCAAAGCCTCAAAAATTCGATGCATAGAATCAAACTTGCATACGCTACGACTCCACAATGAATTAGAATTAGAATTTTATGTGGAGGGTGAAAAACAATGTATGAATGCAAAATGTGGAAGCATTGACCAGCCATGTAAGCTATCCTAGAAGATGCCATGCACCACAACTACAACCCACGTGCCATCCCTCCAACCAAAGACAGAAAAATTCCTTTCTTGCATGCATACCTTAGTTGGAGCCGTTTCACATTTCAACGGCTGAAACACGTTTCCTCGTTGCAGACGGTCGATTCCAGGCTGTTCACTGTATTTACAGTTTTTCTTACCTACCCATTCATTCGTTGGAAGTTATATTGGAGTTAAAATTACAAGTTTGTTAATGACTAAATTGCAGCAGATTAAGAGAGCTGTCAATGGCATGTTGGAGTTTAAATTATTATATTTTTATTCAAATGCAGATTTATAGAGCTTTCAATAGTATGTTGTAGTTAAAACTATTAGTTTTTTTAATGATTTAATTGAAGATTAATAGAGCTATGAATTGGGCATTTATAGTTAACCATTAGTTTTTTTATTCTATTTAATTTTTATTTTTTTTACATAAATTCATTTTAAAAATAATTTTTGAGTTTCAAGAATATTAAATTATTTTTTATAAAATCAATATATATTTATAAAATTATTTAATAATTATATTGTTTTTGATATGCATAAAATAGTTTTGTTATTTGATAAGGCAAACATGAAATTTTTTGAATACGTAACCTTTTAAATATCTCATTTCTCGTCACGTCGTTGTCATTTTGTTTCTCGTTTCTCATTTCTTGTTTCTTGTTTCTTGTTTCTCGTTTCTCGTTTCTGGTAACATAGATGCATACTGACTAAAACTTGTTATTTATAGCTTGATTTCCCTCGATTTTGTAAATGTTGTATTTCAAGGGTGTTTTATAAAGCAATTTGAATGTTTGGACGACTTAAAGTATGAGAGCCTTTGATCCCATGACCATTATTGATCTGCTTTGTTCTAATGAACTTTTTATTAAATTTGTCAAGTTTTATTTTTCTTTTGTCATTATTACTCTTTAATTTGTTGTTTGAATATTGTGTAAATACATAAAAGAAATATTTGTTTTGATGCATATTTATAATTTATCTTATTATTGTTAATTTAGTCTATATATATTTGAATTTTGTATTTTTCCCTTCACCTTCTAAGGAACACACAATTTGTATAAGTTAAATACAAATACCTAATTATGACATGAATTATGATAAGATTCATATGCAAATGTCTTCTATTTATATAGTCAAATTTGTTACTAAATTTTGTATCCATGTTTCATTTTGTTAGTATTTCATTTGCATCTCATTATTCAACATACAACATATTTGTAAGTGTTACATGCTTTGAGATACATGATCCTCCTAAGATTCACATGCGCCTTAACATGCTCACAAAATGCAATGGTCAAATTGACATATCGTGTTGATTTGGCAATTCTCCTAAATTTAGTTTAATTGCCTCGTAAATGACATTGTTGTTCTTTACCATTATACCTAGCATGTACATTAACCTTCTCTAACTCCCCTCTACCGCCCATACATTTCCTATTCTCCTCTACCATCACATTTCTAACTCTCAACAAGAACATGATGCAATTTTTGCTCCTCTCCTCGATACTGAATTCATTAATTACTCATGCATCTAACTTGTATATCTTGTGCTATGGTTTTGAATGTCTGTTTTTTATGATACATATTAGGCCTAATCATGACTCAAAACCTTCTCAACCATTCAATTCTTCTTCAAAACCTTCTTTTTTTTCATAACATGAAAGCCCATATTTCTGCTATGTCTCTCCGTCCATTTAAGATGAATGAAAAATGCGCGTCCGAACACAAGATATATATTCAATGTATATATGCGCTATTAGCAAAATTTCCTATATGCAACTTGTTCTAAATCTTTTACAAGTTTTCGTTATTAGATTGCATAGGCTCTTTCATCTCTATAATAAAATAGAAAAAATGGCACATAGTATTAAAAAGACAAGGGATCAAGTGTATACACTGCTTATACATCCACCAAAAATTTAAAAATCTAATTTTTCTAAAATATCATAAAGTTAATACTACTATAATCCTCAATAATTCTTTACAATTCAGCAAAAAAATTATTAAACAATCCTTCTTTCCTCCTTGTGATTAATAAACCCGCACTACAACAAGAACAATAAGATTGTGCACGAAGTTATTTAAAGAATCACATTTAACATACATGTAATACCCATTATGAGATAAATAAACATAAATCCAAGTTCAAACAATATCAACTTTTCTATTCTATTTTCCATACCTACCATTCCAATGAACTATATCAAAAATTTGTAAACCGTTACTTGCCAAAAGCCACCTCGACCTTGCCTTTTCTCTTCTACCTTCCACATTTCTAACTCTTTACAAATTTTTGATATAGTTGGGGTCACATTCTTTATGATCACATTAATCACATTTAGTGAATCACCCTCAAGGTGGATGTTTCATGCCCCAAATTCAATGCTATCCTAGAGCCCTCACATGGTAGCATGAAACTCCACCACATTCTTAGAAGCATGACCAATATGCTCAGACACTTCTACCAAAGATTTTACGTACTCATCCTTGATAACACAGCCAATACCACTGGAGCCAGGATTTCCTAGCGAGGCTCCATCAAAATTAATCTTAGTCTACCTAGGATCAGGAGCACTCCATTGGACCAGAGATCTGGGATTCGCCAAATGCTTACTGTAGTCACTACCGAATCAGGTTGGAATAGATGGGCTTAGAAAGTTTAGTTTGATTTTGTTGTCCCAATAAGTGCATGAATTATGCTTTACATTTTTCAATTTGGTTTCTTCGTTGACAAGATCCACCATTTGGGTTTCAATTTTATGACATAGTCTTTCAACGTCCATATTTTTGTCATGAAAAATTCTCTGATTTCGATCCTTCCAAACTTCCCAGATTAGCAACGAGGGAAGGATCTGCCATAAATCATCAAAAATTGCTCTCGTAGGGTTTTGAGGCCACATTTTGAACCAATCATCAATCCCCAAGGGAAGCAGACAGATAAAATTTAGCTTACTCATAAAATACCACCGACAATTCCTTGCATAATCATAGCTTAGAAGTAATTGGTCCACCGATTCTACATTATGCCCACATAGGACACATCTGCTAGGTCCCCAAATGCCAATTTTCATAAGCCTATCACTTGTTAGAAATTTCTTCTACAGCACCATCCAAGCAAATACCCTCGCCTTTGGTAGACAATGCATGTTCCAAAGCAACTTTGTCAGCCAATTTTGGTTATCTATGGTTGCTTCCTTGATTTTATAGCCCAAGTTGACTTTATACTTCCCATCCTTAGACCCGCACCATCAAATAGTATCCTCATCTCCAGTTGGAATGATTATATGGTCTTTTAGGCTATTACTCGAAGCATCTTTCTATTATTGGTCAACAATTACATTATATAGAGATCGCCATGCTCAATTGGTTACTCCATTTTGGTGAAATATTTATCCATAATTCTTGACTTTACTTCCCCATTGACTAGTAGTAGCTTCCTTGATCTCATCTAGATTGCGATGTAAACTCAGAATGTCCCCGCCCCCCATGAATCATTCCAAAAAGGAGCACCTTTTCCATTCCCAATTTCCCAAGATACATGTTTGTTGATGATATCCCTACATTCCACCACAAAATTACATATAGTTGATCCTTTGGGAGAGTTGAGTGTTGTGAGAATCCTTGTTGGCTTAGTCAAATCAAGATACTTGTGCTTGAGTATCTTGATCCACTTCTGATTCCCACCACTACAAATGGCCCATACTAGTTTTGCTCCCATAGCCAGGTTCATGATTGACAACTGACGAATGCCTGCACCCCCAACATCCTTTGGCTGACTAACTTTCTTCCAGGCTACTAAAGGAATTTTATTTTGATCCCCATTCCCATTCCAAAAAAAGTTTTGCATGATCTGATTAATCTCCCCTTCTACACCCATCGAGATTTTCAGGCAGGCCATTGAAAATATTGGAATGGCTGACAAGACCAATTTAATCATAGTAAGTCTCTCAGTCAAAGAAGGCCACTTACCTTTCAAACATTCTAGTTTGCTTTTACATTTCTCAATCAGTTTATCCCAGTATTTGATCTTATTTAATCCCACAAACAACGAGGTCCCCAAAAATCTTCCTGAAAAGTTGGCTACTTTGAGGTTTAGTATTCTGGAGAGCACTCTCTACAGTCTAGGTTGGGTATTGAGAAAGAATACTTCATATTTGTGCCAATTAATGCTTTGACTGGAAGCCTTGCAATATTCATCTAGATAGGTTTTAATTGTTCTATCCTCACTCTTGCTAGATACTCTAAAGAGTATTGTATCATCCGCAAATTGGAGGTGGGTGGTTCGCTCGACACCGGTTGTCACATTTACCCCATACCATATCCCATCTTGATAGATTTTTCCAATGGATCTACCAAGAGCCTCCACCATTATGATAAATAGAAAGGGGGAGATTGGGTCTCCCTGGCGAATACCTCTAGTGGAAGAGAAGAAACCATGAGCAACCCCATTGATTAGCACATAGAATTTGCGGTTTACTAGACAACTCTTCACCCAATTAAAACAACAACTTCCAAAACCAAATTTCTCCAATACCTCAAATAGGAACTACCCATCCACCAAATCATAGGCTTTTAGGATGTCCAATTTTTGAATCATACATGCATTCCTGGTTTTTCTAGCAGAGTGCATAGTTTCGTGGGGAGTGATGATACCTTCCACAATTGATCTCCCAGGGGTAAATACACTATGCTCGTCTAAGATAATGTGGTTGAGGATGAACTTCAATTTGTTCACAATGACCTTTATAACAATCTTATAGATTGTGTTGCATAGGGCTATGTGCCTAAAGTCACCCATATCTTGAGGATGGTTCTTCTTTGGAATTAAGGCTAGGAAAGTGTGATTGATCGATCCCAACATTGTCATCCTCCTCCTAGATTCTTCCACGAACAAGTGTAGATCCTTACCAACAATGTCCCAATAAACTTGGAAGAAAGCTACGAGAAATCCATTCAGCCCTAGGGCCTTGTCTAGGTTGAGTTGAAACGTAGCTTTCTTAACTTCATCCACATCAATCTTTTGGAAGAGGTTCATGTTTCGTTCTTCTAATATTAAAGGTGGGATGGAATTTAGGATCTTATCTCTGATATTTTTGTGCACCTAATTATCTTTGTTCAAAATTGTTTCAAAATAACTCACAGCCTCTCTACTAACATCTTCTAGATTGTGAGCCATACCACCATCCATTTTTCTGATTTCAGAGATCCTTTTCCTATTCCTATTAGCAATTGTAGATCCATGAAAGAATATGGTATTTTTTTCCCCTTCCTTAAGGCAAATCTCCCTATATTTATTTCACCAGCGAATCTCTTCCCTTTTTAGGATCTCATTAAGTTCTTCCTTTAACATTTTTCCTTTCTGGAAGTCCGAACTATTCATACCTCTGTAGATCATAGCTTCATTGATTGATTCTAGATCTGCTTTAACTCTTCTTTTCTCTATGAAAAATATTCTTGAATTGATATTTATTTCAATCCTTGAATTTTGTCTTGACATATTTCAGCCTCCTACTCAATTTTTAAAGATATGAGTTGTTTCCCACATCTATTTCTCTCCACTAGGAAGAATTCAGGTCTGATAGCTTGGAGTCTTTGGTCCACATTTTTTCAAATTTAAAGGGAATGCCTCCCCTATTATGGGACTTTTGCCCGTGAAAGAATTTGTAATAAAGGAATATATAAATCAAAGTAATTAAAAAAATATTATTATAACGAAAGGGTGTGACTTTTGTAACCACCCTTGGTATTATTTAAATTAATAGAGATTGGAGGTATGGAGGGGATACACGGAGAATAATATAGAGAAGGTTTAATTGAAAGGAGCACAAGAGAGGGGATAGTTAAGGGTTTGGTGGTTGGGCATTGGGAATTGGAGAAGGGGCATACAGTGTGTGTCCAGCTCGGGGTACAACGTACACCCGAGAGTGTCCTGGCCAAGGCTGTGTTTATTTCATGTCGTGAAGGCATGTGGGGTTCTGTGTAAGAGCCATGTCCTCCTGGAGTGCTCCCTTTCCTAGAAACCCTATACCTATAAGTAATCCTCTACTTGCAGGAAAGCAACGTCTCCATGATTTACAGATATGTATTAATCAATTTCATATAGTCATTTCCCTAATGTTTCACCATTGCAAATCATTATCTCAATGTTTTATATATTCTGAGTAATTAGGTTATCATTACTTGAATAAATTACTTTGATACTTTATTAGAATATTATGTAAACACTTAATAATAAATAGTGAATTTAACACCTTGATATTAAATTATCTATCTTAGGTAAAAGGTTAATCCACTATTGATACTTAATAAATCTGGAAATAAAAGAATGAGTCATATGAGAGAAAATTGATGAAGTTGAAATATATGACCTTAAACAAATGGAATAAAAGCAATTCATTGAACTATAAAGTTTTGATAGAAGAGATATATGTGTTATTGTCATAATTTTGATTGGCAAAGTGACTCCCTTGTAATTACTTGTTAACTTAGCTAGAATAGAAGAATATCTATGGATTTAAAGAAGGAAAAATATATATAGATGAAGTAAAACTAAAAAAACTAGAAATATTATGAAGAACAAATATGTTCAATATCTATTTCTTCAATTATTAATTATGTGTTTTTCTTTGAGCTGTGATGCAAATGCATCTCTTGCTATTGAGGACAATAGCTAAATTATAGGGGGAGAAAATGTTATGGGACTTTTTCTCGTGAAATAATTTGTAATAAAGGAATATATAAATCAAAATCATTAAAAAAATATTATTATAATGAAAGGTTGCGACTTTTGTAACCACCCTTGGTATTATTTAAATTAATAGAGATTGGAGGTATGGAGGGGATACACGGAGAACAATAAAAAGAAGGTTTAATTGAAAAGAGCACAAGAGAGGGGATAGTTAAGGGTCTAGTGGTTGGGAATTGGGCATTGGAGAAGGGGCATACAGTGTGTGTCCAACTCGGGGTACAGCGTACACCCAAGAGTGTCCTGGCCAGGGCTGTGTTTATTTCATGCCACAAAGGTATGTGGGGTTCTATGTAAGAACAATGGTTATTTCATGTCATGAAGGCATGTGGGGTTCCATGTAAGAACCGTGTCCTCCTGGAGTGCTCCCTTGCCTGGAAACCCTATACCTATAACTAATCCTCTGCCTGCAGGAAAGCAACATCTCTGTGATTTACAGATATGTATTAATCAATTTCATATTGTCATTTCCATAATGTTTCACCATTGCAAATCATTATCTCAATGTTTTATATATTCTAAGTAACTAGTTTATCATTACTTGAATAAATTACTTTGATACTTTATTAAAATACTGTGTAAACACTTAAGAATAAATAGTGAATTTAACACCTTAATATTAAATTATCTATCTTAGGTAAAAGGTTAATCCACTACTGATACTTAATAAATCATAAGGGGAAAGTACCATTACATCTCCCAACATGAAATGGTGAAGTTGTGAGCTGAATAGGATAGTAGTCTGAACCAGAATGTGGGGGAATGGAGGTTTCCACAAGGGGGTCTTGTTGCATCCAATCTCCATCCAACAAAAAATTGTCTATCATTTTTGCAATATGTGTGAAGCCCATCCTTCTATTTGTCCAAACCTATATAAAGAGCATTCTTCATAATTATGTCCATAAGTTGATTCCTGTCCACAAAATACTGAAAATCTCTTTGAACCACATTGGGCCTCTGGATTCCACCTAGCTTCTCTTGATCATTTAGAGTAGCATTGTAATCTCTAGTAATAATGCACTTATCATTGTTGCTAGCATCCAATATCCTAGTGATAAGTTTCCAAAGCTCTCTTTTTTCAAAAGTTGCCATTGGTCAAAACACATTAATGACAAAAAAGATTTCGTTATTTGCTCAAAAGTGATATTTTAATATGTTGCCAATTTCTACCTTCACCCAACACTACTCCTTTCACTGTTAGCAAGTTCTAGATGATACCAATACCCCTGAAGCACCTTCAAAATCAACAAATTGTCCTACCCATTATCTCCACACCCTCATCTTCTTGTCGATTTCAGCCCTACTCGGTTTCTTGTAATAGCCATATGTCCCCTTTTGCCTCATCTATTTGATGCTTAATAAAGTGCCATTTGTCAGAGGCATTTAAGCACTTAACATTGCAAGATGTGATCTTTATTGCCCTGGGGAAGGGATGCACCCTTCCTTGTTGTAAGCTTGGTTTGGCATGTGGCCATATCTGCCATTTCTAGTTTGAGTTTGTTCGATTTGCGCCCTCTCCTCCCCTTGGGTTTGATATTGGGTCTGCCAATTCTGGAAAAAGATGCTTCAAATCCTTTTGTGTTGTAGTCTCCAAGTTTTTCAGCTTCACTCTCCTCAACTTCATCCCATTCTACTTCCACTTCATCATCTTCATCGGTTTCCATCAGAGTGACAAGAACTTCCTTGGTTTCTTATGCCATGTTCTCACCTATGTTCTAATCCTCATCACATGCCTCCAATGGTTTCTCTTCTGATTGATTATGATCTACTCCTTGAATTATCTGTTCCACATGCTTTACTTCCCAATTATTGGCAGTGTCTCCCTGCTCCACCATAGCCATGATTCCTAAACCATCCCCTTGTGAAGATGGGAGGTCCTTGATCTGCATTTATATCTCAGATTGCAAAGTTTTCGCTTCCCTTAACAAGATTTGGAGGTCTACTGCATTGTCTCCAGTTTCTCTTCATGTCCTTTCTTGCTCTGAGTCATTTTGTTCTAGTGTTTCCAAATTCAGATCCAAAATGTGAGTAGGTTTTGCGAGAAAATCCCCCATGATTTCATACACCGACAATTCCATCTATGAGTCATTCCCACTCTAGTCCTCATCCCTCCATGTCGATTCCATAGATTCAATGAGTGGATATTTGACATGGTTAGCCTCACTCATCTCTTCTATATTATCCACATGGTTTGAAATCTCGGTTTGAGTGCATCCATATGCCCTTGAGATTATTGCAGTTAGCTCACATTCTAGACCTATGTATTCTCTAGAGAAACATTTAGGACATAAAAACATTTGATCCTCTCTATCGATCCTCTGTGTCCAAACCTCCCCTAATCCAAATATCTTAACTTTGGTTGGTATGGTTGAAACCTGGTGAACATTGACACATATTCTTGCAAAACTTTCCCAAATTTTGTCTTCCAAGATATCATATCCTGAGATGAAGGACCCAAGATTTTTGTTAATTTCTTTTAGCATATCTATTGTAGACACCTAAAATTGTCCCGTCTAATCAAATAAATATTTTATTTATTTAATTGTTTAAGCCTAATTATTCTATTGATTAAATAAATTTATATTTATTTAATTAATTCATTTATCCTCTTCTAGCCTTATTTCTCATTTAAATAAATATTTTTATTTATTTAAATTATCATTTTTCCTAAATTAAATAAATATTTAATTGATCCCACTTCTTCTATTAATTAAATAAATCTTTATTTATTTACTTAATTTATTAGCCTTTTCTACCCATGACACATGTCATTCATCTCTTAATTCCTACACTACATACCCTCTCATTATTTTCTTATTTCTTTTACCTACCCTCTAATCTTAGCCAGCCATTTATCTTTTACACCTCTCAATCTTATCCCTAAATTTCTTATAGTATCTTCTATATAAGGAGATGCTTCCTTCATTATCAACCCTAATCAATCTTTGAAGCCAACTACACTTTCAAACTTTCATATGTGATCAAGCCTACTTGCAACCACATTTTCATTCTTTGTTGAGCTTTGTGCACACAAAATCTGAGAGCAAATATATCAAGCAAGATCAATGGAGATAGGAAGAATGGGGATCCAAACCCTATTGTACATGTGATGGTATAATCTTTGTGATTTCATTTGATTTGCATTGTCTTAGGTAATCTTCATATGTTATGGTGGATCTTTGTTGTTGTTTTGATTACTACTTGTCCCACTCCTTCAGTAGATTCTACATTTTACAGGTAGTTGGTTGGCAGTTTGTTGTACCTGACACACACTCGTCCTGATCTTTCCTTTGTGGTTGGCCTTCTCTCTCGATTCTCCCATGATCCTCATGAGAATCATTGGCAAGCTGCCAAATGTATTTTGCAGTACATTCAAGGCTCTATTTCTCATGGCATTCACTACACATCAAGGGAACCTCACATTATTGGCTACACTAACTCAGATTGGGCTGGTGATGTCACTAATCGGAAGTCTACTTCTAGCTTTGTTTTTTGTCTTGGCTCTGGTCCTATCACATGGTCTTGCAAGAAGTAGACTGCTCATCCATTATCATCTACAAAGGCTGAGTACCAAGCTGTTGTGCTCGCCAGTCAAGAGATCTTATGGCTTCGACAGTTGATGATTGAGTTTGGTTTTCCTCCTGATAGTCCCACTATTCTTTGGTGTGACAATCAAAGTACTATTCATATTTCTCTCAACCCAGTAGAGCATCAGCGGACGAAGCACATTGAGCTTCACATGCATTTTATCCACCAATTGATTCAGGATGGTTCTCTCATTCTGGAGTACATTCCCACTATCGAGCAGGTTGCAGACATCTTCATGAAACCTTTTGCATTATCATGCTATCTTCATTTGTGCTCTATGCTTGGGGTGAAGGAAGTTGTCCTTGGGGGGTCTTTATGAGGCCTTCCTTCCTTCTTATTTCTTTCAGCATGTTCTTTTATCTCTTTTTGGAGAGGATTTTTTTCCCACTGGGTTTTCTTCGTTTCATAGAGATTTCATTGTATTTGGGTACCTGATCAGGCCTTATTGTCGGAACCCATATTTCCTTCTTTTAGTAGTTGTTATAGGTTTTAGCTTCTCCCTAAGTCTAACTTAAGGGAGGGTGTTAGAGTAATCGGGTCTTTACTTGATTAATTAAAAATTTGTTTAATTATTTAAGTTCCCTTTGTCTCTTTTTACACTTAAGCTAACATTAGGTGCATAATAATTAATTCTTTTATTAATTATTATGTGTAAGCCTAGGTTTTCCCTTTTAGGGTTTCTTGATCTATTAGAGGTTAATTTTCTTTTCTTTGTATCATTATCACATTACAGATTTTGTGAATATTGAGCTCTCATATTTTGAGTATATTTTATTTGTATTTGTTTTTTCTGTTGTTGCTTCCTTGCATCTCCTTGTAACAGGTTTATTTCAGCTTGCAGAGATATGTTGGGCTCCTGTGGTGTTGTATTTCTCAACTCTCATAGGTTAAACGTCATTTGCAATTAATTGAAAGTTTCTAAGACTTTTTTAACATTCTTATATGGAAATACTCTACCCCCATGTCATGTCTTTGAGCCATTTTGACAAATAATTTGTGTGTCCTATTTGTGTTTCCCATTTGAACAAACTTAATTGGAAATGAACAAAGTATTATAATGATTCAAGGAAAAAGTGTTAGAATGATGTCCTTTTACTTCTTCTATGCTTGTATAGAAATGATAGGATCCAAAATCTTCAACCACGATGAATAAGAAAATACTCTAAAACTAATAAATACTACTTGTACAAAAATTGGCATCTAACCATAGTTTTGAGTACCAATTCACCCATTTTATAAACTAATTACTTAAGACTACCTGTATTCAACACCTAACTATATGGGTTGGATTCTCTACTTGCAAGAAGCTCCCAAAAGGGTGGTGTCCAACTCCTTTCAACCTTTCCCAAGTCTTTTGATTGATAACTTATTCTAAATTTGCCCTCAAATTGTCATGCCTAGCTCCTATTTGCACTTGCAATCTACCTCGGTTCTTCCTGTCAATAGTTGGTCAAACCCCATTCTATGTGATTCTCTCCTATGTGCTTTGGCACGGGTCCATTCTTTGTTCCAAATCTCCCAATTCAACACATGTAGGGAGGATGCAGGCATCGACTATAAATTTATCTTTTACACCTACACATCATATTTGCCTCAATGAATCTCTTTCACTCACATGATACCCTCTATTCATTCCATGGGACCCACTTTTATGGTGTTTCTCCCTCTCCTCATCCCATTCTCTCTTTATCCATAGAGAAAGTACTTTTCCGCAAAGAAAGAAACCTCATCTCACACCCTTCCTTTGCAATCTCTTCCTCTAATGGTTGTATCCCCGTCTTCCCTTCTTGTGTCCCCTTCCTTTTCACCTCATGTCTTTCATTTATTAAAGTTTGCAAAGGGGCTACAATTTGTTTCTACATATTAGCATTTTGGATGATCAAGAGAGTTGATGCCATCCTCCATAATGGCATTATCATCCTTACTCTTTGACTCTCATCCTCTCTTCTTCTCCATGCCATACTCCATCAATATGGTGGTCTTTGTTGGGTTGTTGGCCATTCTTGCTCTTTTTAATCTCCACGCATGATTAATAAATTTTACTCCTTTTGGAAAAAAATAATTTATAATATTTCACCCCCTTTAATGCCTAGTGAGAAGGGGCTTGATGTGGGGATGTGACACCTTGATAACAAATAATTATTGTACTAGTACAAAAGAATTACCACTAATGAAGAATCTCTCATCCATTATGAATTATTTACATATAATATTAAAAAAATTAAATATACATAAAATTTATAGTGTTGATGACACCTTAATCTTAACATTCACCTGGACTTGATATCATACAATGTAAATACATCCATAGGAAAACATAGATGAACTAAGTACTAGGCAAAAGGTCCAAGGCCTCCTTGCACCATATAAAGTTTTTTGTGCTCACAAGTTTAGTAAGTGAATCTACAACATTCTCTTGAGTTCTCAACCTTATTTAGCTCTATCTCCCATTAGCAACTATTTAACAAAAAAATGGTCTTGTACTATGTGTGATACATAAGTTTCTTGGCCAAACAAATTGCACTCAAGCTATCACAATCAGTTTGAATAATCTTGTAATCAAAACCAATACTTGTACACAAATCTTGTAACTAAACCACCTCCTTAGAGACATGGCTACCAATTGTGTACATCAAATTTTGAGCATGCAAGAACAAGCTAAAATGATATTAACCTATTCCACTCAAAATAGAAGCAACGGTCAGATTACACATAAGAGTTAACAAAACATGATGAAAACATAAAAAGATCTCATGAAATCAACCATTATTGTACCATGATATTATGGTTGTTCTCATGGATGGTTGAATGTGAGTACTCTTGCCAACAACATAAGATTGCTAGACATTTCTTTATCAAAACTATGGAGATTCTTAAAACTCACAAGTATTATCCTGTAAATATAATAGTCAACCTTCTTAAAAACACTTTGTAGCATACTTTCATTTGAGATTTCATTTGATTCTTCAAGAAATTATGTATATGTGAGAAGACTAAGTGGATTAAATTATATAATTTGGATCCACATTTATAGCCTCCACATGATTTTAGCACCTAGAACACCAATATTAATAGAGAATACTTTAGAAAACTTAATAATTGATTAGAAAAAAAAAGTCTGCAAATTATAATTTTTTTAAAAAAAATTAAAAATTCCACACAAATAATAATTAAAGAATTTATAGAGGTTCTTATGATTGTCAAATATCTACATATGAAATTAATATATTTCATTAATTTCTTTGAAGGTATTTCTTTTGGGTATCTCTTTGTTTAAAAGGGATGAGATCAACTGCAATAATAGTGATCAAATAGAGAATAAAGATTTTGATGGAGGGCCATAATGATGCCCCCTAGCTGCCTTCCTTCTGTTCTTGGGCAGTACTCTATCTATCTCCTATTGGGTCATTTATCTCCTATTGGGGCCATTTCTCTATTTCATAATGAAAGTGCTCAGCACTAATGAAAGTGCTCTAACACCTCCCCAATATCATTAGTCTTGCAACATGACAATATCGTGTGCTAGGGGATATCAAGAAGTTGTAATGATCCCTTGTAAGGTTTTGTAGGACATGGATATCAACTAGGGAACAATGTACCTTCACCTTGAACTCTATTGAGAATGCACTTCAAGCTTTCAAGATTCAGTCTGAAATAAAGAGAAGCATAGATAAAGATAGAAATAATCATAGTGATCTTCCAAAGTGAAGATATTCATGTAGACGGATTTGAGAATTGAGAAATATATTATTGGATTGAATCAGTGTGTTTTTTAAAAATGATGTTGAAGATGTAAGTTACTGTTTTTGGATTTGATTGTATGTGATTTTTTCATCAATATTTCGAATCACATTTCATGATCTACCACAAGAATGTAAGATAACAAAATGATGGATCATGGAATCTGATCTGAAACGTTGATGAAAAACTCACACGCAATCAAATCCAAAAACAACATCTTATATTTCTATCAACTGTGAATATCTGATATCATTACTTGCATCTCTATCGATTGTAAAAATCTAATTTTTCATGAAGCACTCAAATGTATTGTTTGGAAAGGAAATAACATCACTTTAACAATGAAAATGAAGAAATAAAGTTTAGCTGAGCCATCCTCTATATCTGAATAATCTACTTATGGATTTTGCTATTTTCTATCTGAAATTTCTAGCAGTTCAATCATTTTTTTAAGAAGTTTTCCAGAGTAATCACAACTTTAAAATCCTCAACTACAAGCTTCAACTCACCCCCTATCTTCTAAAATTCATGGGCAATCAGATGATATTATACCATGGATTTAGTTGAGTTTAGTTTGGTTCCATGATGCCAATGAGATGATTAGCTTGGCCCATAAATTTGTAGGTACAAATCTTCCAGATCAATACACCACTATTGATGGAAGTTCCAACATATTCTTGTTAAATTTATTCCCATGCGCAACATATTGTTTCTCTGTAACTAAAAACTTTCACTTCTGATGCATCTTTGAAATAAATATATCTCTGGTTTTATCAGAATTTATGAATTGGGTTTGCTCCAGAGTTGCGAAAGCTTGGTATTAGCAGAGCACCAAAAAATTCAAAGGTAAAGTATTAAGATGGTTGCCTCAAAATATTTTATAAAGATTGTTTCTCATTGTTTTTAAGATGGCCACAGAAACTTTTAAGCTCGTTGCAGAATGTATATGATGGATTCTGCATTTTGATGCTAGTTTTTTTGGCCAATCTACACAAGTAAGTAAGATTTCTGGATGTCAAGCCAGCAAAACTTAACATTCTACACTCCTTAAAAACTCCCAAATTGATTTCCCTTTTTGACTCAAACTTATTTTAAAAGCATTCAGGAAAGTCATAACTTAGAATT
Organism: Cryptomeria japonica; assembly: GCF_030272615.1. Lineage (NCBI taxonomy): Eukaryota > Viridiplantae > Streptophyta > Pinopsida > Cupressales > Cupressaceae > Cryptomeria > Cryptomeria japonica. The sequence continues at coordinate 662,915,058 of NC_081411.1, read as the reverse complement.
TCATTTTAAATATTTTTAAGGAGAGTTGGACTTAGAACTCTACAATGAAAATTCGATATTTTAATCAATTAAGCTCAATGACTTGAACTAATAATTTATCTTGATGTAAGCTAAATTTTATAATCATTTAAAATTGAATATGTGTGTATTAACTATATTAAATGAGTAATTAAATAACTAAACTAATTAATCAAACACTTGAATAATTTAGATATCCATGGGAAATATTTTGAGTTTATATATTCAATGATTTTATTTATTCTAGAATAATAAAAAATTTAAAAATTTAAATTAGAAAATAATTTTAATTTTTTTTTTTTGAGAATTTTAGTTTTCAAATGTGAATAAATTTGGTTAATTTAAATATATGATATTTAGTAATTGATATTTGAAAAGTTAAAATATCTTCTATATTATGTAATTGATATACTTTAGTTTTTAATATTAATTTTTAAAGAAATTATTGATAAAAATGCAAAATATTTTTTAATTAAAAAGATGTTAAAAGTCACTATTTTCCAAAACATTGATATGTGGAAGTTAGTTAATTTAAATGAATTAAATTTAGAAAGATAATTTATATTTTTTATTTATAACTATTTAAAGAAAATAAAAGAAAATAAGACAATATTTATCATTCTTGTGAATATTAGAGTTAATGGTGCAATCTTTCGATCCCTCCATCTCCATATTTATCTATATCTCTCTTCCCTATCTTTATCTCCTTACCTCTACCTACATCTCTTCCCCCTCTCTCTATCACACACACACGCATGTGCACACGTGCATGCATATGCGCGCGTGCACACACACACACACACACACACACACACACACACACACACACACACACACTCTTTGTTTCTCCCTCTCTATCTCTATCTGTATTTCTCTCCCCCCTTTGTTTGTTACTTAGCTTTATAACCTTCTTTATTTCTCTCTTACCCCCTCTATATCTATTTCCCCATATCTCCATCTCCCTCTCTATCTATATTTCATTATCTCTATCTCTATCTCTCTCTTTTATTCTCTCTCTCTCTCTCTCTCTCTCTCTCTCTCTCTCTCTCTCTCTCTCACTCTCTCATGCCACCTTCCTTCTTAGTCTCTCTCTTGTCCCCTCCTCTATCTCCTTACCTCTCCTTCCCTAGGCTCTCTATCTATATCTCATTATGTTCACCTCTCTCTCTCTCTCTCTCTCTAGATCTCTTTACTATCTATTTATCTCTATGTCCCTCTTCCCCTCTCCATCAATCTATCTCTCTCTATATATCTATTTTAAATTTATGAAGAAATAGATGAAAGTGGTATTTTTAAATACCTCCACTTAAGTTACTAGTTATTGAAAATAATAGAATGAATAGAGATTGTCAACATAAGACAAATGATTAAGGATAAAGTGTCCAAGGATATGCTAGTAATGAAGGCTGGGAAGGATAGAGGTCCTTCCTTCAAGAGGATCACAAGGGAGGATAATATGTCATTCCTACAACTAGCTACATGTCATAGACATAGATCCCCTTTCTATGTTGTTATGGATAATTGTTGTAGGTTTAAGATTTTTTCTTCAATGACAATGAAAGATCAAAAAAATTCCATTACTTAAGTGTCATAGTGGATGTTTATGCTTAGAAGTTACCTTTCTCCTTTATACTTCTAATAGGTATTGCCTATTGTTAGAATATTTAATATTTACTTGGCTTAGGTTTATTTGTATTTAGTTTAGAATATTCTTTTGGAATTCCTACATGTAATTTGTCCTCTAGTACATGTGTGAGGACAAATCATTTCTTTTATTTTCCTTTATTAAGGAATATTAGATTTCCTCCATAAGAGGACGTGGACACATGGCACACATATTTTATGAATGGTGGTATTCATAGATTTGGGACTTACTTTGTAACTCCTCTCCTTGTCTCTATTTAAGAGATGTCTCCTCTCTCATTTCTTCTCAATGATATTATTGTAAAAAGCTTCTCTCTCTCTCTCTCTCTCTCTCTCTCTCTCTCTCTCTCTCTCTCTCTCTCTCTCTCTCACTCACACACACACACACACACACACGCTCTCTCTCTCTCTCTCTCTCACACTCACACACACACACATTTTAGGCATTGCCTCATTCATAATATCACAAGGGGTTTTTCTTTGTTTTTCCCCTTTCAAAAGTTCTTGTGCCTCCTTCACATTTGGGTGATTGCTCCAAGGTTTCTGCATTTCTCTTGGTAGCATTTACTTCATCAATAAACTTACTTGGATTTTGTTTTTCTTTCTTTGCTCTTGTATTTCCTTTCATGGTATCAAAGCAAGTTTCTAATCCTTGTTTCAAGTTGAAATTGATGAAGGTTACCATTTTGTGGAGTTCACCTTCTTGGAGGCATTCTTGAGAGGAGAAGTTCTTTCTCTAATATTTTCTATTGTGCAGGTTTTGGTTTCAGTTTTAATTTTTTTTTTCAAACTTGTTAACAAGTTTGCATGCAGGTTTAATCTTCTTAGATTCTAGTTTTATTTTATAAAATATAACTTTGGAAGGCTTGCCGCCAAAGTTTCTTCTTTCTAGTTTAAAGTTATGGTTTTGGAAGGCTTTCTGCCAAAACTCCATTTCTAACCTCTTTTCTTGCATTTTATTTTTATATTTATCAGTTTTGGAAGGCTTGCCGCCAGAACATTTTGCATTATTCAGTTGCCTCTTTGATTTGCTTGTAGTTTTTAACATTTCAGTTGTAGATTTTTTGGATAAAAAGAAATTTATATTGTTACTCTGTGTAACATTAATCTCTATTTTATCTCTATGTTCATATCTCTAGTATTTATCGTTGAATCAATTATTTTCGTTGACTGTCTTATCTTTGTTGTCCTCACATTGTTATAGTCTTGTTTTCCTAATCTCCTCTCATCCGCTCTTATCCTTGGTCCGCATTCTCCTTACGGTGTGCATTGGTAGCTAGAGCCTTTGCTTCTGTTATATTTGTCTTTTTTCTCACACTTGTATTGTTTTCACTTCTGTCGAGTCTCTACGTGGTGCTTCATTTCTACTCAGTAACATTTTCACTCATTTTATTTCATCTTACCTATTCGTTCATATAATTATCTAAACTTATTTGTAACGTTCCTTTTTTGCATGCGTATTATTTCTCATTTATAACGGCTATGCTCTCTTTCTCTTCTTAACCTGTGTCCTCCTTTCTGCATTTAATATCCTTCTTTACTCAATCCATACATTGATTTTCTTATCTTAATTCATTTCTCACCTTAATCCATTCTCACGTTTCATTTTAAGTTTTTTTTTAAGTCTTAAGGTTTTATCTTCATACATGTATAATTTAAAGTTTACTTTATATAAGTTTAGCGTCTTTTAAAAAGTAAAGTTTAGGTTCTTTAAAAGTGAAGTGAAGTTTAGTTTATTTTTAAAAAAGTATATAATTTTTTTTTAATAAAGTCTTTTAATATATAATTTTTTTCATTTAAATAGTTTTATTTTGTTATTATTAAGATTTAAACTTTTATATATATAAAGTTTGCTTAATTAATTTTTTTTTTTAAATTTAAATTTGTTATTAAAGATTTTTAAATAACTTTTTGATAAATAGTCTTTTTAGAAAAATTGTTATTTTTAAAAGTTATTATTCAAGCTTGATTCAAGTTTAATCAAGGAGGTTAATTTTCGTTTTTTAATTAAAGGGGGTAATTTTTTTTACTAACTATTATTTTGCTATCATGTCTAAATTAAATTCGGAAATTAAATTAAATAGTTCCAATTATCATTCATGGAAAACACACATCTCGTTTATTTTTCGTTTCAAACACCTTTTGGATGTTGCTACTGATAAAACCTTTGAGCCTACTTCAACTGCTCCTCAAGTCGACCAAGATAGATGGAAGGCTCAAAATGAGGAAGCACTTGGTTTAATTAGTATTTCAATGGTTCCTGATTTGTATGTTCTAATTGAAAATTGTACAAAAGTGTATGAAGCTTGGAAAATTTTTAAAACAACTTATGATAGCTCAAATGAATCCTGAAAAATTCAGCTTCAAGATCAACTTGAAGATCTCAAGTATACAGATTTTAAAACTATGGATGAATTCTTATTAAAGTTTGATTCTGTTAATAGTCAATTAACTGGTTTAGGAGTTACTCTAGTTGATTTACGTTTAATTCATCTTATTCTTAAAAAATGTCTTCCTCGTCAATTTCAACAATTTATTATGAATATTCATGCTCAACTTGCTATTCCTAGCTTAGCTACTCAATTAACTTGTGATATTTTTCACAGTTTATTACATCAAGAGGAAGCTAAATTAATTCAATTTGGTACTCTTAAAAGTAGTGAACATTCTTTTATGTCTAAAAATCAAAATCATAATAATAATTTTAGATCTAATAATAATAATAATCACAAATCTTCTAATTATCAATCTCATTCTAAATCCTATCATAACAATTCTCATAATAATAATCATAATAATACGTACAATAATCAAAGGAATAATTCTCAAACAAGACCCCATTGCACATATTGTGGGAAAGATGGACATATTACTAATAATTGTTTTAAGAAGCAAAATGGTAAAAAACCCATGAACCAAAACAATCAAAATAATCAACAACATAAACCTCATTATAAGAAAGGTAATAATAATGGTAATTCATCTCATCATGCATTTACATGTACTTATAATGTTTCTCAACCACTTGAGTGGATTATTGATTCTGGTGCATCTCAGCATGTTACTTCTCATAAAGAATGTTTTGAATCTTTGCATCCTGATACTTCTAATATTCCTGTTCAATTAGCTAACAATCATAGTTGCAAAGTTGAAGCTATTGGTGATGTGAATGTTCCTAATGGGAAATTACATGATGTTCTTTATGTTCCTGAATTAAAATCAAATTTGATTTTAGTTCCTAAACTTTGTCAAGATTATAAGATTAACTTTTATAGGGGCATGTGTTATATCATTGATCCAAAAACTAATCATGTTATTGCTACTACTAAAATGGATAGTGATAACTTATTCAAGTTCTATGAATTTGCTCCTACAAAGTATTCCTTGCTTACTACTGTTGATTTTTTTATATGGCATGAAAGACTTGGCCATCTTAATTCTGATTATATTTCATTGATGCAAAAAACAAATATGGTTGATGGATTGCCTAGTTCATTCTCAAATTGTTTGCAATGGTTGCATGAGTGGTAAGATGCATAGGGAACCCTTTCCTCATGGTCAATCTTGGAGGGCATATACTAAATTGCATCTAGTTCATAGTGATCTCTTGGGTCCCATGGAGAATCGCCCCATCCAAGGTTTAAGGTATGCTCTTACCTTTGTTGATGATTTTTCAAGGAGAACATGGATATATTTCCTTCATAGTAAGGATCAAGTGCTTGATGTATTTACATAATTTAATATGTTTGTAGAAAGACAATCTAGTTCTAAAATTAAGATTCTTCGTACTGACAATGGAAGAGAATATGTCAATAATGCATTTAATGCTTATTTGAAATCTTTTGGAATTAAACATGAGCTTACCATTCCTTATACACCAAAACAAAATGGTGTGGCAGAATGAAAGCATAGGACAATTGTTGAAATGGCTAGATGTTTATTGCATGCAAAAAATATGGATTACAAGTTTCGGGTTGAAGCTATGGCTTGTGCAACTTATTTAATTAATAGAACACCTACCAAATCCTTAAAGGATAAAACTCCTAAAGAAGCTTGGTCTAGTAGAAAGCCCAATTTGCAACATTTAAGAATTTTTGGTTCCACGGCTTACGTTCACAAACCTAAGGAGAAAAGAAAAAAATTAGATGCTAAATCTTCTCCTTTTATTTTTATTGGTTATGATGAAAATACTAAAGGTTATAGAGTTTACAATCCTATTACTAACAAGGTAAAAGTTGCAAGAGATGTTTGTATTGCAGAAAAAGGCATTCATGGTTGTTCTAAGGTGAAGGATGATGAACTTGCTCAAAGCAAAGTTGTGCTTGTGGAGGACCAACCTCCTTCTCTTAACCCTACTCCTAATGCATCTCTTTCTATTCCTTCTAGTGATAGTGATGATGATAATAATAACTCTACTCCTCATGAATCTTCTTCTAGTGATGAATCCATTACTTCTAAAAGAAGACCTAAATGGTTTAAATTTTTAATTCAAGATAGTGATGAATACTTAGCTAGAATGGATAGAATTCAATCTAGAAGAGTTAATTATTGTAATTATGCTTTAATGACTACTATTATGAATTATAAGGATCCTAAAACATTTCATCAAGCTAAAAATCAACCACACTGGCAAAAAGCAATGAAGGATGAATATGATACTTTAATTTCTAACCAAACTTGGGATTTAGTTCCCTTGCCTCATGGTAAAAATCTTGTTTCTTGCAAGTGGCTTTATAAAACTAAATTGAATGCTAATAATCAAGTTAGTAAATTTAAAGCTAGATTAGTTACAAGAGGTTTTTCTCAAATTGAAGGCTTATATTATACTGAAACTTTTGCTCATGTTGCTAAAATGCCTACAATTAAACTTGTTCTTTCTTTGGCTTCTAGAATGAATTGGCCTATTCACCAAATGGATGTTAAAAGTGCTTTTCTTAATGGTGATTTACATGAGGAAATTTATATGTCTCAACCTCCTAGTTTTATTAAAGAAGGTAATGCACACTTAGTTTATAAATTAAAGAAATCAATTTATGGATTAAAGCAATCTCCTAGGGAGTGGTATTCAAAGATTAATGCATTCTTTCTTTCTCAGGGCTTTATTAGAAGTAATAATGATCCTAGCTTGTATATTAAACATAGTGAAGATGATATTATCATTATTATCTTGTATGCAGATTATTTAGGTCTTTTACATTATTTCTTAGGAATGCAAATTTGGCAAACCTCTAAAGGAATTTTCTTATCTCAAAGTAAATATGCTCAAGATCTCATAGATAAGTTTAACATGAATGATGCTCACCATGTTTCAATTCCTATTGAATTAGGCACTAAGTTAATGCTTGATATGCAAACTCCTCTTGTTGATCCTACTTTGTATAGACAATTAATTGGATGTTTGAACTATTTAACTCTTACTAGGCCGGATATTGCTTATAGTGTTGGTTTGGTTTCAAGATTCGTGTCTAAACCTCAACAAACACACTTTAAAATTGCTAAAAGAATTTTAAGATATATTAAAGGAACTATTAATGTAGGTTTGTTTTATGATGCAAATTCTGATTTTACTTTAAATGGTTTTATTGATTCTGATCTAGGTGGAGATCCCAATGATGGGAAATCTACTTGTGGTTATTGTTTTTTTGTTGGTTCAGGAGCAATTTCTTGGAATAGTAAAAAGCAACAATCTACCTCTCTTGGATCCACTAAAGTTGAGTACAAAGGATGCACTAATGCTTCCAAAGAAGCCTTGTGGCTTAGAAGACTACTTGAAGATTTGGGTCTAGCTCAACACGAACCAACTCCATTGTATTGTGACAACCAAAGTGCCATTGCCTTGGCTAAAAATCCAATTTTCCATGCAAGGACAAAACACATTGCTCTCCAACACCACTTTATTAGAGAACAAATTGAAAACAAGCAAGTTTCACTCCTCTATTGCAAGGGGGAAGACCAAGTTGCGGATATTTTGACCAAGCCACTTTGTAAAGAAAAGTTCCAATTTCATTGTAAAAATCTTGGATTGCAACCCATTGAAGGGTTTGATGTAAACTCCCCAAGTAAAGCTTAAGGGGGGGTGTTAGAATATTTAATCATTACTTGGCTTAGGTTTATTTGTATTTAGTTTAGGATATTCCTTTGGAATTCCTACATGTAATTTGTCCTCTAGTACATGTGTGAGGACAAGTCATTTCTTTTATTTTCTTTTATTAAGGAATATTAGATTTCCTCCATAAGAGGATGTGGACACATGGCACACACATTTTATGAATGGTGGCATTCATAGATTTCGGAGTTACTTTGTAACTCCACTCCTCATCTCTATTTAAGAGATGTCTCCTCTCTCATTTCTTCTCAATGATATTATTGTAAAGAGCCTCTCTCTCTCTCTCTCTCATTTTAGGCATTTCCTCATTCATAATATCACAAGGGGTTTTTCTTTGCTTTTCCCCTTTCAAAAGTTCTTGTTCCTCCTTCTTCACATTTGGATGATTGCTCCAAGGTTTTTGCATTTCTCTTGGTAACATTTACTTCATCAATAAATTTGCTTGGATTTTGTTTTTATTTCTTTGCTCTTGTATTTCCTTTCACCTATACTAGAGAAGTAGAGGAAAGTTGTGGTTAGCTACTATGTGGTTTGATACTTGATTATTGGTTCAAGTTGCACTTGTGGAGGAGGTACACGGAATGATGAGGAAAATGGTAATTTAGCTAGGTAACACAAAACTCTCACACTACATCTAGTATAAATTGTTCAATACATGTCAATAGATGATGGATTTCAACATTTCCATGTTAGGTATAGTGTCAAGAAGTGGCAATAGATCTTTAAATTGAGGAAGGAAATGGCATGTGGGGCTAGACATATAGGATTAGATGGTGTTGCTCACTCAAGAATGTGATGTAAAGGGTCAATAATTAGGCAAATGTGTACATAATTGAACATTGGTTGATCAATATCGAGAGATAAGAGACCTTGTTTAGAGAGTGGCTAGATGAGATAGATTGAAGGATGCTCCAAAATATTTTTTTGTCCTACATTATCCACCTATAAGCTATTTTCTTCTAAAATGCATCTATCATTTAGTGATTTGTACTACATGATTCATTACCCAATAACATATTAGAAATTAATGCATCTAGAGTTGACCTACAATATTTAAATGCCAATTCCTTTTGTTACCATCATCAAACAAGAAGCCAATTTACATATAAGTGTATAACAATAAAACATAGAAGGTCAGTTGACATAAATGGATATTTTAATATATGAAACATTTTATCTCTATAATAATATAGAACCAAAATAAAATCACATTGTAAATATAGACCTCGCATCTATTACTATGAATCAATTAATATTGATATATTTCCAACATTTTTCTCTCGACTTGAGCCTCACCACACAATAATGATTATTCCTAAACATCATTTCATTGAACACTTAAAAATCAAATGCAATTGCCATTTCGCAGAGTCTTTGTTCACGTCTTTGTCTACAGGTGTTTCAGACTGCTTCTTTTATCTCTGCATATCGTTCCAAGAATGTCGAGATTTTTGCATCTTTTGATTTTAAGTAATTCATGGAATCCACCTTAAATTGTGAGGAGATTTAAGGCCTGTAACGTCGTGGATGTTCATCGTTCACAAGCTCATCCGGAGCCCAAATTTGTTGATCCCTCGGAAAACGAACAAAATATGGCACTGAAAATCGATCCACCCAGCCTTTACACACCACCCGATGCTCTGCGCTGCGGTATATGCCATTGCTCCATGCCTGTACTCAACACATCTTTTCTCTATTCATATTCATTTAAAATCATGATATGCAAACACAGAAATTGTTTCAGTTTTTTCGCACCTTCATTGAATCTCCCAAATTGACAACAAATGAATGAGAGATCGGCTTCACATTCAGCCATTCCCCTTCCTTGGATCGAATCTGAAGGCCTCCATTATTATCCTGGTAAAGAATTGTGAAGCAGCCAATATCTGTATGACCTAATAGCAACTCCTCCTCCACAGATTTGGCATCAGAAAAGTAGTGGTTTATTCGCATGTAAGCTGTGAAATTTTCAAAATGTAAATGATAGAAATTCTCTGCATCCAAGCCAAGACTGGCAAGAATTATTTTACAGATCTTGCGTGCGAGCTCTGCCATGTGTAAAGAGTATGTTCGGAAAGTCTCGCTGGCATTGGATCCAAGAACCGATTTTCATTTATGAGAGAGGGTTTTAATTTCAAATGTAAAAAGAAAAATAAACCCTCGAATTTAATATACCTGAACATTGCTGATTTTTCCTCCAGTGGCCATATCTTGTTGGACAATTCGTTAATGGAATCAGATTCTGGTAAATTCAGCATGGTGAAGCTCTCTGCGTTGCCCCTGCATTGATAGCTCATGAATGGATCACATGTGACGGCTCTTTCTTTGGCTTCTGCCAGCACAGAATATATTTGGCGGCTCTGGAACTCCATTTGTTGGAGAAGATCAATTGGAATTCCATGGTTTCCGACATAGAAAAATCCCCATTCCTTGCAGGCTTCTCTGACCACGGCTAAGCCAGGGTTGTTTTGAAGGCAATTTAGGGTTTTGCAATCAAATTCGGACGGAAATTGTGAGATGTCGATCAGAGGGAGATCGACATGAGATTGCAGGGAGGAAGGCATGATGGAAATTTGAGAAAAATCACAGCAAAATAAAAATAAAAACTTATTTCAGTGAATTCTTGTGTGAATGTGGATTCTTAAATAGCATTTTGTAGGTGGAATTTTCAGTCCCAATTTGGAAAGATTGTGGAGACAATCGATGGCCTTTTTGGACTGGTCGACAAATGTTTAAAAACAGCGTTGGTCGAAGTGAACGAAAGGCAATTAAAATATATTTTTTTAAATGAATTTTAAAAATAATAATTGTGCGTGGAATCTGAATCTGTGCCGACTGGCATTGTAAATTTGTCCTTTTGCTTAGAGAAATGAAAAGTCTTTATAACCCTCGTACTTATTAAATCAGTTAAATATGCAAATCCTTTTTATTATTTTATTTATTTTTAAAATGTGTTTTCATTGTTTATATCATAAGTTATATAATTATACGATGTTAAATATCAATGTGTTGAATAATGTGATGTTAAAGTTAAAAATTATATAAATAATTAATTTGTCGAAATATATTATATGATTGTTGTTTATTGAAAAATGTGAAATTAATTTTTGTTATTGTACCAGTGATCTTGTTATTTTGTTGCTTAACGGTACTCTACATGTCACTTCAGATGCAAATTCCCTAACTACATGTATGGTTGACATTGTGTAGGGACAGGAAGTGCCCTTAAATAGAGTTGTTGTGCCTTATGATAATATATATATCTATTATTATTTATATGCATGGCTTCTTTTTTTCTAGACTCCATGTTGGAGGTTGGTGTGAGTTAGAGGAGTGCTCCTTAATGGTTCTATCATTCCTAGCCTAAGGCTCGAAGAGGATGTGGTCTTGATAAGTGAATTTGGCCATCCAGAGATCAGTTGGAGTTGTGAGTGTGGGGTGTTGACCCTATTGAGAGGTTTGGTATTACCTCATTGGTTGTGAAATCATGACCAAGATCAAGTTGAGTAAACCTTGTCTCAGTTATAGTTGAGTGTTTGGAAATAGAGAAAATTTGCCTTGCTCCTATGCCTTGTGGTTAGTGGTAGTTAGGTGGCTCTTCTTGTAGTGCTTGGGGTTGTTGAGCCTCTAATTTGAGGGTACTCCTGGATGTGGGGGGTAAATTTATTCATGTTCATGCCTTTGAGTACCTTCATTTAGGTCTTAGTTTTCATTGAGAAGTTAATATGGTAAGGGATCCTGGGTTTTACAAGATCATGGTGGAATAAGTGAGATTTCTTCTAGATTTAAGTGAGCTCTTGATGAGCATGATGGTGTTTTGTTGTCTTGTAGGATGATATTTTATTCCCTTATTTTGAGAGGAAGCCCTTTGAGTTGGTGCCTTGGTCTAAAGAGATATCATTGAGGGCACAATTTCATGTTTGTTGCCTCGAGATGAGGTAGAGTTGGTTGGTTTTGTGTGGTTTCTATTCGAATAGGTGGCTAGATGGAGTTCCTAGCATTGCGTGGTAACTTTTTTTCTAAAGTTAGTGAGTTGTTATGCTCTTGTGGACCGAATAGTAGGTCTAGTTCTTAACTGCTTTGGTTATGGTAAGAGAATTGTATGACATGGCCTAGAATTATTGATGAGTCAAAGGTTCAATTGTGTGTGCTTGTAGTGATTGTTGGATTTTTCACTGAAGGTGTCTTGTTCTTGATTGTAGGCTTCCAAGACTAAGTTGAGCCCTAGGGGGGAGGATGTAATGCCCCTCTAGTTGATCTTTTGTATTTCTTCTCCTTGATGTGGTTTTGGCTACGAGCCAATGATTGTGCCATTTGCTTATGGGTGTTAACCTTTCCAAGGTGCTATGATATTATTTTGGATGTTACAATTGATTTCTATGCAAGGCCTTCAGTGCCTACCTTATGTTGTGAGTTTATAAATGTTCTATGTTCGTGTTGGACCAGTGATGTTCTAGAATGCTTTATGATGATCATGATTATGCTTTTGCATTGGGATACATGCTTTCTTCTTGTACCTAGTTGTGAGGACCATGGTGTTATTGCTTATTGCATATCTGATTTGAAAATTGTATTCATTGGGGATTGTTGTGAGATTTTGCTAAGATCAAGAGCTCAATGAAAAGTACAAAATAGAGAGACAAAATATAGGACAAGAATAAACTATGTTCTCATCAATAGATAAATGATCAATTGTTCAATAGTTACATACAATGAATATGAGTCTGCTTATATAGGCAAGGCTATATGGATATGCAATCACAAAAAAATGACATGTGGCTCAATAAGAAACAAGGGCAGGTACGGATAAGTAGGGGTAGGTAGGAGAAACAATAGCATATTCCACATGAGGTGGATCACCCACCGAATGTGGAATATAACAACAAGCTACTTGACCACAAAAGGTGAAAATTCTCCTACACACACTATCCCAATGTGGCACAAACACCCAAGTGTCTCATACCCAAACTACTATGAAATGCATTATCCTAAGTAAACTTAAGTAAGGTGTACTAATATCCAACATGAATAATTAATTACACCAACACCCCCCCCCCCCCCCTTAAGTGCAACTTAGGGGAATGCACTTAAGTCTACAATGCAACTAAGCAATGCAATATGGGTCCCAACTACAAGGCCATGTTAGGTACCCATGTACAAATTCATGCAAACCAATGCAATGAAATCTCTCATAAACCCAATGGGAAAAAACCCTCCCCCAAAAGAGAGATGAAAACTATACAAAGAACTCTCATAGAAGAATGTGAGGAACAAAACCCCATGTGAGGAAAAAGTTCCCTCCATATGAGAGAAGAAGAGAAGCTAGTTAGCCCCCCCTCAATGTAGAATCTGCACCAATGGTAGAATCTTGAGAATGAATGAAGAAACTGCTCCATGACCGTCGAACAACATTCCTCCCCTTAGGAAGAAACAAAACCAAAGGTGTATCCATGAAGTCTCCCCAATCATGAAAGGAAGATGTAGGTGTTAGATAATTGATTAATCCCATAGACACTGAGAGGGGGGGGCGGGGTGAACCAGTGTTTGAATGGATTAATCAATTATCTAACAATTGGTATCAGAGCCTGGTCCTCTATTTGCAGAAGCCTAACAACTTGAGGAAGATTTTGAAATCCATACCCATGGAAAGTTTGAGACAATAGTTGTCCTTTCCGGTTCCTAACAGTAGGAAAAAAACTCATGATGAATGAAGTTTCTGAAAATTGCTCAAGTGTCCTCATGTCAATGCTGAAAGGTACCTCCTCCAAAGGTGGTGAACTGCTCCACACTGCTGAAAAATGCACTCTAAGATCTAGTGGAGATGAATGTAGAACAAGTCCCAAAGACTCACATGTCTCCTCTAAAGATAAAGATACCTCCTCCAACTACTGTACATAAGTATCCACAATCATGTCAACCTCGAAAGAATGATCATGTAGAGAATGAACAAGAGGGTCAGAGTGTTCCCTCACAACAATCGAAGAAGGATCATCTTCATCAAAAAGGATGAATATCATCAATGGTGTCTCCGAAATCTGCAATGTAGGATTCCACAAACAAACCCGCAATGTCTGTCAAGTAATCATCCCATGAAACTGAAACTGGAAGACAAGATATACCCTACTACACTGAATTACAAGAAGGCAAAACTGTCACACCATCTACATCATCACGTGCAATAGGTGATGTAATATCAAGAGGAGGAGATGAAATGCAAGGTTGAAGAATGGGGTCACATGTGAGGATCCCCAAGTTCAAGTACCCAAAGTTCTCAAAATCTGAATCATCAAAAGAAGTGTGATCATCATATGTAGAATCATCATATGTAAGATCATCCTCATCAACAAAATCTGAAAAGGAGTATAACCAAGATGCATGATCAACCACTCCAATCGCAATGATATCTCTAGTCTCCAAGTCTCTAATGAAAATTGACTCAGGTGTGAACTCCACAATTCTCTTAGTTGTCCCATGTGTGATTTGATAGATGGAAAGGAGATTGTTTGTCAAATGGGGTACACAAAACACATTATTGAAGGAGTTATCCCCAGCTACAATAGTTCCTTTCCCAATCACATCCATGTATGTATGATTGCCCATCAAAATCTGTGACATGGTGCAAGGCTCAAATGTAGAAAACATAGATTGCGAAGATGCCATGTGATGAGAAGCCCCTAAATCTAGAAGCCATCTCCCTGAATCATGAATTCTAGTAGCACAAAGAGCTTTTCCTTTTCTTATCCCAAAAGAGTGAGTCTTCCCACTTGTAGAAGCCATGAATGCTTGCCCTTTCCCCTTTGATTGTGAGGAAGTGGAAGTTGATGAATCATCCTTCTTGTAGGCATTAGGTAAATCAATGTTGTGCTTTTTGAGGATGTGTGTGAGCTCATCAATCTTCTTAGAATGGCATCGATGCTCCTCATGACCAACATTTTTACAATAGGCACAAGTAGGTCTCTCCCTCTTTGGTGAATTGTCCTTCTTGGAAGAGGACGAATCTCCTTGTTGTGGAGAAGGTGATGCTTTGTCCTTAGGCTTTGATTGCCATTTCTTCTTGTTTGAGTTGTCCTTTCCTTGATTTCCTTTGTTCCCTTGATTTGTCACTAATTCTTGAGACTTAGAAGTCTTGAGAATGCCCATGCTTATCAACTTGGTTTGTTCCATAATCAATATTTTGGCAAAAGCATCAAATATAGGCATTGTGTAGCTTGAACCCATTATCATCCTATGGGTTTGGAAACTAGAAACAAATGCTGCATATTCTTGTGGAAGCTTGCCCATCAAATTGAAGATCAATTGAGTATCCTTCTTATCAATGCCACAATCCTTGAGTTGTGCCCTCAACTCTTTTACCTTAGTGACATAATCTTGCATAGTATCAAAGTTCTTGGGATCTAACATGGTGAGATCACTATCAATATAATATCCCCTAGTTTCATCAACTTCACCATAAAAGTCTTGAAACTTTTGCCAAGCATCCTTAATGAAGGTACATTTCTCAATATGAAAGATGAGATCCTTTGATACATACTTTCTTAAGGTACCAATTATAGGAGTTGAGAAAATACAACACCACAGGAGCCTGAAGATCTTCTGCAAGCCGAATAACCTGTTACAAGGAGAAGCAATGAAGCAAAATCTGAAGAACATACAAAACACAAAGAATATGCTCCAAAAAGAGAGAGCTCAATATTCACAAAAATATGTAATGTGATTCTTACAATGAAAAGAAAGAACTCAACCTTTAATAGGTCAAGAAACCCTAAAAAGGGAAAACCTAGGTTTGCACATAATAATTAATTAAAACAATTAATTATATGCACCTAAAGTTAGCTTAAGTGTAAAAGAGATAAAGGGAACTTAAATAATTAAACAAATAATGTTTAATTAATCAAGTAAATACTCGAATACTCTAACACCCCCCCTTAAGCTAGACTTAGGGAGAAGCTAAAACCTAGAACAGCTACTGAAAGCAATAAAGATGGGTCCCGGCAACAAGGCCTGATTAGGTAGCCAAATACAATGAAATCTCTATGAAACTGGAGAAATAGAGAAAACCTCATGGGAACAAAACTCTACTCCAAAAAGAGATGGAAAATAATATCACTGAAGCATGAAGACCCTACAAACTCTGTTGAAGAATAACTGTTGATCTGAAGAACATCCACTGAACTAGAACATGACCAGGTAGAGAAGACTGTAATCTGCATGAGTGCCCTCAAATGACACTACTCGAATCAGGAGGCAAACAAGGCAAAACAACTGAAATCGAAGATACAAATGGCATGAGAAACCAAAGCCTGAAGAGCTGATCAATCGAACCACGGAAGCATTAGAACCAATAGGATAAACCTCCCCATAATGCAGAAGTGGGAGAGGGATAGGAACACTGAAAAGGACAGCCAAAAACAACTGCATGACGAAGAACCAAGAACATCAAAGGTGCTGAGACACATCATCATGAGGCAAATGTCGTGGAAGGAACACTCACTTGACAAAGGAAGATGGCAAACAAAGGTAAACATCAACCCCCTCATGGCACTTGATCAACAGTGCATGTACAACGAGACACAAGAGATGCAAGATTCCAAGTAAACAATGCATGATGGCACTTTATCTCAGTGCATTTGCATAATTACAAGCTACAATGATAAGAAGACTCGAAATAGAAACGAAAATCAAAACAGAGACATCCTGCTCAGAAAAGAGATCCCAGGGCCTGAAACAACCACGATATCCACCAGAGTGCTGAAAAGCAAAAAACTGAATAAAATATGCATGGAGCAGAATCTTGAAAAAAAAACTCATATTTCTGGAAAGTACACAGAACACGCTTTCCGAAAATATAAAGTTTTTGAAAAACGGAGGTCGGATGCTCATTCTACATCTCCCGGAGTGCAAAAAAGAGACCTCACTTTGACTGTAAAAAAAACACAGTCAAACAGCAAAATTGAAATAAATTACAACACCATGAGGTTGGCCTCGAAACCAGCTTTCCGATGCCTATTTGTTCACCAAAATCCAACTCCGTATGTCCAAGATAGGGCCAAAAAACCAAACCCCCCCTTAAAAGGCCCAAAAAAGGGGTCTGGTGGCATTGTTGGTGGTCCGGTAGCTAGTGAGCGGAGCTCCGGTGGCGCACCAGTGGCAGTCCGGTGGCAGAGTGGTGGCCGGCGGGCCAGGCTGAGATGCGGTGGTGCACCGGTGGCGGCCCGGTGGCAGAGCGGAGGCTGGCCCGGAAAAAGGGTCAGGCGGGCCGGAGGCGCAGTCGGAAAGGGGGCCGCAGGCGGCGGCGGAAGGCGGCGGGCGCAGGGCAGCCGGCAGTGCAGGAAAGGAAGCGGCGGTCGGGCAGCGGGCGCAGGGCTGAGCATGGGCGGGGAGACCAGCGGTAGTAACCGGAAGGGAAGCGGCGGTCGGTGGGCGCAGTGCTGACCGCGGGCGGGGAGACCGGCGGTGGCGACCGGAAGGGAAGCAACGGCCGACGGCGGTAGTAGGCAAGGCGATCGGGAGGATTCCGGTGGTGGGAGCGGAAATCGAGGCTGACAGGGGCCGGGGTTCGGTGACTGGCAGGCGCGGGGCCCAAGGAAGCTATCGATGTCCATGCGCGGTACTGACAGTGGTAGGGACAGGGGCCCATGGTACCCTACGTACCATGGGAACCCCCCCCCCGAAAAAAACTTTTTTTGCCCCAAAAAAATTTTTTTTCTTAAAAAGAAACAAAAACTTCCTTTTTTTTTTTCGCTTTTTAGAAAGATTTTTTTTTTTAAAAAACAAATTTCGGCCTGCATGCCATAAAAAGGCAAAAAAAAAAAATTTTGAAATTTTTTTCTCGATCTGCGTGCCAAGGCCATACGGCCTGGATCTGAGAAAAAAAATGCTCCCAGAGGCTCAGGAACCAAAATAGGTCAAATTTTATATGACCATAGGGGTTTTTCGGGCCTTCTGAGCACGATGGTGAGGTCCATTTAGGCCCAAAGTGCTAAAAAAAAAGCTCAAACCCTAGGTACATAAAAAATTTCTGAAACCCCAGATCTGCTTCCAAAGCAAAAATTCTCAAAATAAGAACAGGCAGCTACAGATTTGAGCTCTGATACCATATAGGAGTTGAGAAAATACAACACCATAGGAGCCTAAAGATCTTCTGCAAGCCAAATAACCTGTTACAAGGAGAAGCAATAAAGCAAAATCTGAAGAACATACAAAACACAGAGAATATGCTCCAAAAAGAGAGAGCTCAATATTCACAAAAATATGTAATGTGATTCTTATAATGAAAAGAAAGAACTCAACCTTTAATAGGTCAAGAAACCCTAAAAAGGGAAAACCTAGGTTTGCACATAATAATTAATTAAAACAATTAATTATATGCACCTAAAGTTAGCTTAAGTGTAAAAGAGATAAAGGGAACTTAAATAATTAAACAAATAATGTTTAATTAATCAAGTAAATACCCGAATACTCTAACACCAATTGCCATGATGTTCTTAGTGAGCCAATCCAAGTGAGCAATAGGATCAGACTTAGGATTAGTGGGAGCAACAATAGTTCCATCAATGTAATGAGTTAGTCCTTTTTCCATAAGTTTACTTTGTGCATCAATTTTCCAAGTAGCATAATTATGAGGAGTTAAGAGAGGAAACTTAGGAGAACCCATAAAAGCAAAAGGAAGGAACACAAGAACACAAAAGCACAAGAGACACCCCCCAAATTCAATCAATCAAAGTACCCCCCAAAATGATGATTTTGGCACTTTATATGTAATGCGTGTACAATAGGCCACTTGCAAACAATGGCAAGGTGGATTTATGATTTTGTTTTACAACTGCCCCAATAGGCTGCTACAATGCAAAAGACTAGAAGAATAGATCTATGCAATACAAGTGCCAAATTGGCCAAAAAAGACCATATGTTGAAAGTACAATTTATACTCAAAATCACTACAAATTGATAGCGTATTATGAAAGTAGACGAAAAAATTATGCACTTTCAAAAAAAAATGACACCTGAAAAGGAGTTCATATGAGCCCAAACGGAGTCCCGGAAGTTGTAGAAATGGGGATTGGACAGGTATAGTCACCAAAAACTGATTTTTTTTAAAAATTTGTCCATAAAAATCAGAAAATAATGCCACCACGTGAAAGTACACAAAAAACTAGCCCATTTCAAAAAATATTGCACCAAAAAAAGAGCAAAAATGAGCAAGATATTGCCATTTGAAATTGAACTGCAAAATCAAAAAGCTCAATGGGAGGGAGCTGATAAATTTTCAAAAATGATGACGTCAACAATTTGCGAGGTTAAATTTGATGGTCGTATGACCGTCACAGAAAAATTCACTCCCCTATTGACTATGTGTCTGTATAGCTAGGTGGACCAACCGAATTCTGACTCGTGTCGTACGAAAGCTAGCGAGGTGATGATTGGGAAGTGTACGATCGATGACGTGGCACCAACTAGCGCTAACATGGCTTATATGCCTGCTCAGGTGTCTTCTTGAGTGTATTGTGACTGTGTGTTGGGAGGTGAATAGTTGTGTGCGATGTTGTACAACTGACTCTCTAGGTATTAGTGATTCCTAATGCTCCGCATGGCAAGTAAAGACACGACAACTAGAAAGTTGTCGAAGGTGTCGGCGAGAGATCCAAAGTGGGGGTGGAGGTCGTCGACAGTTGGGAGCAGTTGGCTGGCGGGTGGAGTGTGGTTGCCAGTGGACGGTCCGATCACCAGAGGCCCTGCTGGGAGTTGCGGGGGCCGATGAAAACACTGACTGTCGTATGTCGGGTGCCGGGAAAAAGGTAGAGGAAGGTCGATGGTCGGCAGTCAACATTGGGGCCGTGAAGTACAGCTCTCATTAGAGACAAGGTTATTTGAAAGCACGACTGGGTTGAAAGGATGACAAGTGCAGTGTACAAAGTACGACGGGGGACAGGGGCCTGCAAAATCTGCAATATGCACCACCAAAAAAAAAAATGTCGACGGTACGCGGTGGGGTCGGACCCCCCCACAAACAAAATATGTTTTTTTTAATTTTTTTAAAAACTTTTACAAAATTTTAAAAACTGCAAAAATATATATAAATATGGAAATTAAAATTCCGCAAAAAAAAAAAAAATTTAATTTTTTTTGCAAAATCATACCGTACCACCCAAATTGGGCAAATAATTTCCTCCAAGCCCGAAATTGACTTTTCACCATATATAGGCAAATTTATAGTTAAAATTCATGGAAACACCCACCCAGACTCAATGGTGAGGTCAGATCTAGTCTAGGACACCTCCAAAAGATGCTGCTCCTCAGATCTACCTTTTGACGTCCTTCAAAATCTCTCCAAAGATGAATTAATGATGCTCTAATGACTCTGATACCATGTGAGATTTTGCCAAGATCAAGAGCTCAATGAAAAGTACAAAATAAAGAGACAAAATATAGGACAAGAATAAACTATATTCTCATCAATACATAAATGATCAATTGTTCAATAATTGTTACATACAATGAATATGAGCTTGCTTATTTAGGTAAGGCTATATGGATATGTGAGCACACAAACATGACATGCGGCTCAATAAGAAACAAGGGTAGGTAGGGATAAGTAGGGGTAGGTAGGAGAAACAATATAATATTCCACATGAGGTGGATCACCCACCGAATGTGGAATGTAACAACAAGATAAGACCACAAAAGGTGGAAATTCTCCTACACACACTATCCCAATGTGGCACAAACACCCAAGTGTGTCATACCCAAACTACTATGAAATGCATTATCCTAAGTAAAATTAAGTAAGGTGTAATAATATCCAACATGAATAATTAATTACACCAACAATTGTTACCATAGTTATGATGTTTAAATATAAATGTTGCTTCGATTCATAACTAAGCTGTGACAAGTGATGTTAATTTGGTTGGTTGATTTAAAAGTAATAAACCATAGTTTATGTTATTGTATTTCTTTTAAGAGATACAATGCTTAATAGTATATTCAGTTCAATGATGCTATATTGGTTTGATGAGATATCATGTTACTAGCAATGTTATTATGTGACCCCGATTGGAGAATGTGAATGGTGCTTTCATTTATATTATGTTATATGTATATGTATGCATAGGTGTTGTATGTAATGGTTGGTTCAGGTACAAAGCATCGACTCCACCTGACTCCATAGGTTTGAGTGTTCTCATATCCCAATGGTGGTTATAAGAGAAAGCACACTAGCCATTAATTGTTACCCAACCATAGCCATCATTCCTAATTTGGATGATATTCCTTAATTTGATTTATTTATACCTTTGTTTACCAATTTGGTAATGTTCGGTTACCCCAATGCATATTTGTCAATGACCAGTAAAGATTGCTTGTGCATAGTTGGTCATATGTGTGTTGCTATTATAGTGCTTATATTAATGATATTTTAATATTGTTGAGATAATTTAATATTTTATTGCGATATATGGCTTGCGAGTATTCGTTTTAATTAGAATTTGCCCAATTGGGCATATGGGTGATTGTTGGAGTCAAATTTGGACTTATGAAGAGTTTAAATTTAATTTTTAGATTATTTAATGTTGATTTGGATTTTAATTGTTGTATATGGTGAAAATGGATAACAATAATAACAAGATTGAAAGGCTAAATGAATTCAACCACCAAACCCTAGCCTAACAACAACAAAGATCCACCATAACATATGAAGATTACCTAAGACAATGCAAATCAAATGAAATCACAAAGATTATACCATCACATGTCCAATAGGGTTTTGATTTCCATTCTTCCTATCTCCATTGATCTTGCTTGATATATTTGCTCTCAGATTTTATGTGCACAAGAGCTCAACAAAGAATGGAATGTGGTTGCAAGTAGGATCGTAGTGTAGTCAATTGCATAAAAGATCATTGGTCATTAGGGTTTGATAATGAAGAAAGCATCTCCTTAAATAGAAGACACTATATGAAATGGAGGGATAAGATTGAGAGGTGTAAAAAGGAGGTCAGCTATGATTAGAGGGTAGGTAGAAGAAATAATAAAATAATGAAAGAGGTAGGTAGTGTAGGAATTAAGAGATGAATGACATGTGTCATGTGTAGAAAAAGCTAATGAATTAATTAAATAAATAAAGATTTATTTGATTTATAGAAGAAGTGGGATCAATTAAATAAATAAAATGTTTATTTAATTTAGGAAAAGGACAATTTAAATAAATAAATGTATTTATTTAAATGAGAAATAAGGCTTAGAAAAGGATAAATGAATTAATTAAATAAATAAAGATTTATTTAATTAATAGAAGAATTAGGCTTAGATAATTAAATAAATAAAATATTTATTTAATTAGACATGACAATTTTGAGTGTCTACAATTGTTTTATGGCTATTTAGTGTTTTTGAAATATTTTAATAAGGATTAGTTATATCTATTTTATTATGTTTTTGATTAATAAAGCAGCGTTAACGGGGGCATTGACCCTTAACATAGCGAAGAGCTATCAACATGTCTTATAAATAGTATCAAAACATCAAAAACCAAGAGTTCAAAGAGAGTTTAACAACATAACAAAAGGGACCAACCCCAAAAGAGAGAAAAACAAAGACCAACAGCCTAAGACCTAAGGGGCCAATTTACGGACCCGTCATCTCTATGACCTTGTCCTAGTTATCATAGAGGAACTTGTAAAGTTCCCTAGCTTCCTATTTGTCAACATCATCCTCAACAATTATTTTGTGTAGGAGAGAGAGAGAGTGTCAGTGCATAGCTATGAAGCACCTATAGGTAGAATTTGTTGATGTTGACCATTTGTTTATCTCTAATGTTCAACTTGCATTTAATTTCCTTGATTTCTTCTTTGAGTTCCTTAGTTTCCAGAACCGGTCCCTAGCTATCAATGTGGCTCAAAAGCTCATAGACCTCGTTGTTGAGGCCTTGCAGCTCCTCCATACTAGGGTTACCCTTGGGGACCTCTTCCTCCTTGTGAATATCCTTGTGCTCCGCCTGCATGGGCAAACTCATGCCACCTTATTTTTATTTTCCATCCCTAATAGACTTCATTACTTTAACCTCATAATCTTTAGGAACTCTCACATTAGCCCGAGCTCCAGTATCTAGCTCAGAAGGCCTACAAACAAGAGGGTCCACCATTTCCATAATTTCATCCAGGTCCACAAGGTCAATTTTACCAACTAGATTCTCATTGTTAGAAATCAAGTTCCCAATACCCAAAGGGAGCCCATAGGTATCCACATCCATTGCAACCATAGAGGCCTTGACAGTCGCTTCATCTGCCACCTCATTCAAATTTTCACCACCCTTGCCCTCGTTGAGACAATCCTTAGAGTCAATAGCATTTTGGGGTTTTCCTTTCTTCTTAGTGGAGCCCTTGGAAGCAAGTCTGTGAGACCTCCTTCTACCCTCAGATTCAGGAGTAGGGTTTTCCTCTTCCAACTCATCAAAGGAGGAATTATCAATGACAATTCTCTTACGCTTCCCTATGGACTTTCCTTTTCCCTTGTTTGAAATGGGTTTCTTATCCTTCTCGACATAGGAGGAGGGGAAGGTGTGATGGGAAAGTTCAATAATAGAACATAGGACGAGGGGATCAGGGAGGAAGCAAACACTTCATAGAAATTTGAAACAATCTAGAGGGGACCAGGCCACTAGCAAGGGTTGTAAGAGGATGAGAGACAGGCAACAAGGGTTGAATGAGCATGAAATTTTTTGGGGGGTAAAGAGCCAAGTGGTTAGTGTAAAGCCTTTAAATGAGACCTTGGTGAAGGGGGATGGGAGTCTTATCCATCTTCTTAGGGTCGAGGGCTTACTTGATAGAATTTTCCAAGGAATGCAGAATATAAAAGGGCAAACAAAGTAAATCATTGTTCCTAAATTGGTTCAACAAGGGCAAATGGTAGTAGTAGTATACCTGTTAGTAAATAATGCTTTAAATCCACATACATTTAATCCTTTTCCTACATAACTCATGAGAGAAAATCATGCATACAAGCTTACAGAATCACCATAATGCAAGGATCAAAATAGACAAGACACAAGATAACACAAGATATATGAGGGAAAAACCCTCATGAGGGAAAAACCCAGCCTCCAAAAGTATCCATACTCCATTATATTAATAATTCATAAAGCAACAAGAGTTACAATGAATACATTTGAATCATCAAACCCTCCAATGCATTACCATGCGTCCAAGCATGAATAAACACATCCCATGCCATGCTTCACAAATGCAAACCTCCAAAGGACTCGATACAATGACAACCCGTAAACCACCAACCAACCTTAACCACTAAACATGTGCTTGCTTATATAGACAAAAGATCACACAAAACAAATAGTGGTAATGTAAAACCATGTTCCACAAAACCATGTGTTTACCTACTCCTTGACCCCACATCTAATATTGGGTACTAATTTTTCCCTTTTTAAATATTTTTCCCAATATTAAATAAATACAATATAATAATCCCAATGTTACAATACAACTCATCAAGTGGTCTTGAGAATATTCCCAAAGAATCTCTACATGTTACATGCCCATGTGCAACATCACATATTAAATAAAATATTACAATAATAAATATTATTATGCAAGGTGTACAACACCTATTTTCTCAACATTCTCCCACTTGTTGTATACATTGCATAAGGGTCAAATAATGAAATACATCATCATATCTATACATGTAACCACATGAATCCCCAACATGCTCTCATTCTCTATCAAGATACCTGCAATAAAACCAAGTGACAACCATCTCAAGCAAGAACTCCTCTCATACTCCAATAGACCACCTATGGAAGAAAAGGAACAAGCCAAGGCGAAGATGCACCAATCCATGAACACAAGCATAAAATCCAATGTGATAACAAAGGCTCCAAGTTTCTGTCATAAAGTAAAAACCCACATGATTGGAAATGGCATCCACAACACATGCCAATACATCCAACCATTCATACCTCCTTGGTATAACCAACATCAGTAAACTCATGCTAATATCATATCAACCCATAAACCACAATCAAGCTCCCTGAATCAAAACCTGTCAATAAAGTACATATATATCTAGGAACTCCCACTGCATGGGTAATACCAAATCTGAAATGAATCTCAAAGTATATCAAGTCTATCAATAACCGATCACATCAAGGTGTGATAAGTAAATCAAAACATGTAGTACCAAGAACAATAACAATGATCCACACATGCAACCCAACTACTGCATACTCTCTCACAATATGTCATCATCCTCCCAAACAAGAGAGAATACATAGAATGAAGAGAGAAAACTTGTAAACCATAACATGTCCTTCTACCAACACCTCAAATAAACAATATTGTGTCAAGTATGATTCTCTCCAAAATACCCCAAAAGAGAAGCCAAAACAACACCCAAAACCCTCGTTCAATCTCTTAGATCAAACCAACACAATTATCATGTAATGTCAACATGGATGTAAGCTTCTCATAACTAGGAAGATCAAACTCTTAAAATAATTCCAATGAAGGAAATCAACACACTAAACCATCTTCTAACATCCTCAAAATGATATCATAATATCAAACCATATGCACAAGGAGATAAATAATGCTATACATCTCTCAAATGAACCCTCCAGAACTAAACATCTCCATATCTATGAAAGATAAGCATAAACATAATGCACTTGAAAGGAACAATGGGAAATACCTCTCAAGTAGTAAACTGCCAAGTAGACCAAGAGTGGGAATGAGAATGCTCATCAAGCTCTCCAAGTCATCATGACTCACACTAAGAACAATCTCCTCTCAATTCCATACCAGGTGAATGCTCCCCGGTCTTCCTGTTGAAGCAAGCAACCATCCCAACACATATCTCTAATCACAAGAGAATAACAGCTTCACCTTCATCTCCATGTATACATGAGCACTTGTAACCAATCAATCCATGTCAAACTCCAAATGCAACATAAAACCACCATGAAGTATCAAGCAAATGATCATACATTCAATACAAAGAGAACCAACCAAGATCAATGTCAAAGCTCCAACCATGGAATCAAGAACATAAACTTGACAACATGATGTAACCATCCCCAAGGAGATAATGTGCTCCATATGAACATATCAAATAACTACATAACATGCCATAACTCTAATGCACAATCAAGAGTGTACCATGACATAACAACAACCATGATAACATGTCAAATGAAAGAATAAAACCTTGTGCAAGAGCATCCTTGGTTCATGGAAATCTTGCATCAACCAAAAACATTTTCTTTTCAGTTTGTTTCCCATTTTGTAGTTCAGCATTTCTTTCCACGATCCTTTGCATTTTCTCATTGGATCTTGCGGAGCTGGATTTTGATTTTGGACATGTTCTTCTACCTTATCTTATGTCCGCGGGACGTTTGGATCTTTTTCTAACAAGTTATCGCTTTCGAAATTTGAGACAATTTTCTGGCTTAGAACTCCAAAACCGCTTGGACCTATTTCCTATTTGGCAGATCTTGCGGATCATGTTCATAGCTTGTGGAGCTTCAGTTCATTGTTTCCAATGTTCCTTGGAGTGTGGCCGACCTTCCCTTGGGTCCTCATTTGATTCTTTGGATTTTTCCGAAGGGATCTCTTTGGCGAAGGCCGACCTTGTTGTTTTACACATTTTATCTTGTTCATCAGAATTTGTTTCATCTTGGGTCGACGTGGATCATTCTTGATGATATAAATCAATGCAACTAAGAATTTAGAGATCGTCATTAGGACACAGAAGAGGAATCATAAGGCTAGGAGGTTCAGAGTTGGCTCATATTCTTGCTTGAGCTTGGATAGTGTAATGAGCATGTTTTATACTCAGGCCTGTGAGTCGAATCTTGGGAGCCTGCATGTTGCTAGTAGCTTGTAACTAATTTTCATGATATAATATAGTTTGTTTCTGCATAGCCTCTATCACATTGAGTTGTTTCTTCCATGTAACTCTTGTTGCATGGTCCGAACTATTCTCTTTGAGGACCTTCCCACTGTGACTGCACCAAGTGGTATCAAAGCATGTTTTCATTCCGGAGATCGTGGAGTCCTATTGGATTTTGTTTTAGGGTGGAAAATTGAGGATCTGACCTACAACTAAAGAGGACTAGAGTAGAGATGGCCCAGAGAAATACTAGAGGTGTTGGAGCACATGGAAATAAAGACCTTGTTGTGATGGAAGTGTTGAGAGGAATTGCAGCCTGATTGGAAGTTGTTGAAACAGCCCAAAGAAGAGGTCAACATGTTGAAGATGTGAGTGATGTTGAGGAAGAAGAAGTAGCTGGAGAACAAGGAGAAAATCCATCGATGAATGATCCAGATGAAGAGAGGTTTATAAGAGCGTTGTCAAGAGTGAATACCAAACCGCGTTTTACCCCACCAGACTACGATGGCAAGTTGGATTCAGATGAATTGCTAGATTAGATTATGGAAATGGAAAAGTATTTTGATTTTGAAGGCACCGCGGAAGATAGGAAGGTAAGATTTGCTTGCACTAAGTTGAAAGGTCATGCATCTATTTGGTGGGAATATTTGCAAGTAGACAGACAGAGAAGAGGTAAAGAGAAGATCAAATCTTGGGATTGCATTGGTTAGCAAATTGAAATCAAAGTTTATGCTCGTCGATTATGAAGTGAACCTATTCTGGAATTTGCAGAACCTGAATCAGATGGAATCTAGTGTGAAGGAGTATACCGAAGCATTTTACAAATTGAATATTAGATCTAGACATATTGATGATGAGATTGAACAAGTTGCTAGATACTTGAATGGATTGTGGATGTCTATACAAGATGAACTTAGTCTAATCAAGTTGTAGAGTGTTGAAGAAGCTTACAAATATGCACTGAAAGAAGAAGAGAAGTTGAACAAAAGACATGAGAAGAAGCAAAGAGGTAGAGGTGGAAGGTTTTCTGAAGGAAGATTTCAGGGAGGAAGAAGTTATTCAGGAGGAAGAGGACCCTGTACAGATCAGAATAAAGATAAGGAGGTTAGCAGAGATGGTATTTCATACTAGAAGGAAGATATAAATTTTTGTTGGAGAAGAGCACCTGATGGTTACCAGAATGAGGATTATGGAAAAGATGATTGAAGACAAGATAAAAGAGTGTTTAGAGGAACCTTCTGTAAGTGTGGAGGAGAAGGACATCATGCTTTTGAATGTAATAAGGTAGAAAACACTGGAAGAGAAGAAGACCATACCAGATCAGAACACATGATGGGAGGAAGAATGTATACAATATTGTTACAAATGGGATGAAGCAGACCTTGTTGCCCTTGGAGGAGCCTCTGAAAACTGAAGTTTATACAAGTGTTAGAATCTATTTGGTGGATGGAAGAAAATTACTGGATGGGATGAGACATGAGAATGTATGTTTTGCTATAGTCCCTAAGAAGACTCAAGATCCTGAGGATGAAGAAGAACAATCAAAGGAGATAAAGGAGTTATTGATAGAATATGGAGATATCATTTTAGATAATGTACCTAATGGATTACCCCCTTTGAGAAGTATCAATCATTACATGGACTTGATTCCCGGAGCTAGTTTGCCTAATAAAGTAGTACACTGGATGACGCTAACAAAGAATGAGGAGCTGAATAGACAAGTGCAGAAATTATTGAGGAAAGGTTTGATTGGAGAAAGCTTGAGTCCTTGTGCAGTGCTAGTAGTGTTAGCACTTAAAAAGAATGGATAATGGAGGATGTGTACCAAATCTAGAGCAATAAATAAGATCACAGTGAAGTACAAATTTCCCTTTCCTAGGATGGATGACATAATGGATTGTTTGAGTGGAGCCAGATATTACACAAAGATAGACTTGAAAAGTGGATAACATCATATTACAATCAGAGAAGGAGAATAGTGGAAGACCACATTCAAGACAAATGAAGGACTGTATGAATGGTTGGTGATGCCTTTTGGATTGACTAATGCACCGAGTAATTTCATGAGATTGATGAACGAGGTATTGAAGAAGTTTTTGGGTAAGTTTACTATTGTGTATTTGGATGACATTTTGATATTCAGTAAAACCAAGAAAGAACATATATTGCATCTGAGACAAGTTTTGCAGATTTTGAGAGAAGAAAATTTGTTGATAAACATTAAGAAGTGTAGTTTCATGAAGGAATAGTTAGTCTATTTTGAACTACATTATCTTCTTGTACGACATTCCTAGTTCCATTATTACTGATAATAGTAGACCCTTTAAGAACCAACATGCACGAGAACTTTGCAAATGATTCCATATCCAGCATCATTTTTCCACACCTTATTATCCTCAAGGGAATGGCCAAGCAGAAGCTGCAAACAAAACCATTTTGAAAATCTTAAAGAAAACTATGAATAACGTTGGTCGTGATTGGCATGTCCAACTAAACCCTACCTTATGGGCATACTGAACTAGTATCCACACTCCTACTAGAACCACACCATATGTACTTGTGTATGGGTCAAAGGCTATCTTACCCATTGAGGTTGAAATACCTTCACTCAGAGTATCATTAAAAGGACTCATCCCAGATGAGGAATATTAGATAAATAGACTACAAGAATTGAAGTTGCTCAATGAATGTTGTCAACATACTTTTGATCATCTAAAAGCATATAAGTAAAGAATGTCCAGAAGATATAACCATTGAGTAAAGCCAAGAATGTTTCAAGTCGGTGACTTGGTGCTAAAGGAAAATCCTCACAATCAATAGGATCATGAAAAGAAAGGAAAATTTGAACCTAACTGGTTAGGTCCGTTAGTCATCATATCAACATATGGATCAGGGGCATATCAACTATCTACATCACAAGGGGACCTTCTTGATGAGCCTATCAATAGTATTCATCTCAAAAGATTCTACACTTGAGTCACCCAATGCATGAAAAAGCAAAAAAAATAAAAATAAAAAATAAGAAAATACAAAAAAATAAAAAAGATGCAATAAAAGCAAGTGGTGAAAACCTAGCAACAAGCGCTATTTGTGATAGATTGGCTCTTCCATATATTTGTACACATATCATATATCCTCTTTTCGCTATCATTATCCATATTTATATAAAAAGCCTCGTATCCATCTCAGGAATGGTCGTAACATCTCACCATGGCTTGGTGATCATTGTGTATATTCATAATAAAAGGTTGTGTCAAGACTTGGGGCAAAATCATGAACTTAGTGGGGGCAATTTGCTTTGGGGCTTAAAAACAAAACAAACAACTGGCAATAGGACAACACATCAAAACAAGAATCAAAACTAAACTCAACATCAAACATAGAATAATTTTCAAAACCAATTGTTAGACTCAACATTAGGATCGGTAAAACAAAATGCAATGGATGATCCATTCTGAATCATGATTTGATAATTTTGGCATGTAGGTTTGATTATTTGTATCTTGATTTTTGGTTGTCAGATCTCCTGAGTGACTCAAGGATGTTTTGAACTAGAGAATAAAGGAAGGAGCCTAATATTTTCTTTGTCTTCTATTTGTGAGTGGATCATTAGTACTATTTTAATTTGTCGCAAGAAGTGATCAGTAACACATTATCAAGGACATTTTAGATTTATATAGGGGGAAGATTAACTCTTGCATGTTTTATGCAAGTAACACTTAGGTCATCTAAGTTCAATTATACATCGACGCTTGTGTTACCTTGCAATATCAAAATCCATGTAAGTTATACTCAGGTCATCATGGTTCAAATATACTATCGATGTTTGTGCTAATTTTCAACATTTTAAAAGCTCAATGATGATAAAAAGGGCACAACAAAATTGACTAATATAATGATGACATTGCATAGATAGACTTGAATTCATTATCACCATTCATATTAATTGCATTTAGTTGCATTCATCCCATTAGATTGCAGTTCAAAAAGCTCATTTGCATTCATTCATATCATTTAGGTGTATTTTCATATAATCATCATCCCGATTCAAAATATTAGTATAAAAGATCATTGTATCCATCCATACATTACATCATATAAAGCATTTATTCATGCATATCATCATCATTAATAAAGGCATCCTCATATAAGAATCATCATATAGATTATTTTACAATAAAAGAATTGGCATAGGTGACACCATTGTGACATCATTCATCACATAGAAATCATAAAATCATATAGAACATATAGAGCATAAATTAAAAGCATCCATCACTTGTATAATACACCCATCATATATATAAGCATCATTGCATGAAAAGCATAAAAAATAAAGCATCGCATCATCAAATATGAGTACCACATATGGATCCAAAGAAAAATTGTCGCTGCATCTCATATACTCATGGAAAAAGAATCACTATCAAGAGTACACAGAGTGCATATCCAAGTAACAGAACATCAAAAAATGATCAGAATCATATATAATGAATTAATGTATACATCGTGATAATATAAAAATTAGGGCACATGGGTCTATACATGACTGTCCCCAGAGGCTGTAGGCCTCACACCACCTTATCCAACTTCTGTACCACTGGAGGTCTTACACCTAAATCTCCACCTAGTGGATCTCAGCAGAGTGGCCTTGTCACTCCTTGGCTCTCAGATCGACTTTGTCTTGATCTCGTGCTACTGGCCTATACATAACTGCAAGCTCTCTAATCAGCAGGAACGATTGCAAAATACAATATCCTATAATACTTGACCTCCCGAGCCGAGCGCTAAATGGCCCTGATGGCCTCCCTCGAGCTAGTCCCTGTAGATGTTGTCAACCGACCCTCTGCCTATTGGCACCTTTTTAGGGATGTGTCTCTCTCTACTGTCAGAGAGGCAATCTTTCCTCACGCCTGCCTAAGATGTGCCTGCGGCTGTTGTACTGAGGACTGCAAGGCACTAATATGATCCTCCTGTTGATGAGGTGGTACTCAATCTGTAACTATCTTGGAGCCCCCTGTTGCTATCCTATAAACCATTGAGTCTAAACCTAGATAGAAGTGCATGCTGCCCCTGTACCCTGCATAGAAACCTCCCCCATCCCTATAACCTATGGAGGAGGGATCCTCGATCTTCTCCTCTATGCCGCTCTACTCTCCACATCTTGCTCAACCTTGAGGGCACCTACTCCACCTGATCTGCCATCACCCCCACCCTCCTCCTCCTCATCATCATCATCGTCATCTCAATGACGACAACCTCCCCTAACATGTGGCTTGTCCTCCTCATCATCATCAAAGGTAGGTACTGGCTTAGATGGATCAAACAATCGTGACACTGCATGAGCTATCCAATAATGTGAGTAGTTTTTCATCATACCTGCATCCATCACCCCATGTGCATAATCCTAGGTATGTGCAACCAACCCAAGATACTCTGCATAGGTTACATTGTAGGAAATCATAGGTCCCCACTCTGGCACATCTTGTTGTTGACAACCATAAATGTGGGCTCCCTGTGGTACTCCCTGCTAGTGGCCATACTACCTATATACCTGACTTGATAGGAATCTCTCAATAATAAAGCGCATCCACCCAATCAAGTAATTAAATGTAAAAACATACGGTATCTCCTTCACATCCTCAAGTCACACCTCATAGTCTAAGTACGACCTCCATATGACTGTGTCTAGATCATCTAGTGCCTAACGTCAATACTCCAATTTTCCTAGCTTATGCTAGACAACAACTCCTATGTATCCATGAACATAGGGCCTTCCTACTAGTCTATCTCTATCTGCTAGTGACTGATAAACCACTATGTGCTCCCAGACCCACACCTGTCAATGTGAACCCTGCTAATAAATTGGTGGCCCTCTGATAGCCAACCTGGTGCAGATCTCGGTATAAATGTGTAAGCATGCATGAGGCCCACACAAATATCTGGCCATCGATCACCATGTACTCTAATACCAGCCCCTGACCCACTGATAATCCCTTTGACCTGCGGTCACGACATAGGAAGCCTCCAATAAAACTAGCTAGAATTGATGGTAGTGGATTGTACAAATCAGCCATCTCCTGCAAGGGAATGTCATAACCACTAATGTGCTCATCCTGAAATACTTGTCTCAGTGCCTTAGTGCCTCCCTCCTGGATTTTCTCATAGAAGATGAGATATACAACCATGGGGATCCCTAGAATCTTGTATACATCCTCTGGTGTCACCGTCATCTCACTAGTCGCTAGATGGAAGGTGTTGGTGTCACTATGCCACTGCTTAGCCAAAGTCATCGGTAAACCCCGGTTAATTATATACCGGGGCATGTCAAGCAAAGAGGATAATCCACACCTCTCGATGGTATCTCTATCAACCTGTGATAGGTGGGGAATCAGTCTCCACGTCTTTGGGAATCACTCCCTAGACTAAAGGACTCCTAACTTCTCCTATCATATCAAATTAAATCAATCAATTAGCTTATCACATCAATCAATTGGCTTATCACATCAATCAAATCAAACCATATCGAAATCAATCAAGTCAATCAAACCAAATTGAACCATATCACAATCAATCAAAATCAATCAAATTGAACCATATTGAAATCAATCACGATTATCAAGCAATCAAATCAATCAAGTCAATCAAACCAAATTGAACCATATCACATTCAATCAAAATCAATCAAATTGAACCATATCGAAATCAATCAATCAAACCAAATTGAACCATATCACAATCAATCAAATTGAACCATATCGAAATCAATCAATCAAACCAGCTTGAACCATATCAAAAATCAACCAGCCATCTTATTAGTCAACCCATGTATTGAAACCAATCAATCAAAACAACCCATATCGAAACCAAGGTAACAAATCACATTTCCTATCATTCTACCTAAATGGACTAAAACATTGTTTTTATGCACCAAATATCATCAAAGTGCTAGAAAATTCCATAGATGCACTAAAACATAAATCAAAAGTGCTAAAACATCCTATGCACTAAAACAATCTACATTTGTGCTATAGGAATCATCAGATGTGCTAAATCCCTGCATGCGCTAGGAAACAACCTAAATGCACTACTTTAATCATCCAATGCACTATTTCTAGCCAAGTGCTAATTTGGTCTACAAAAGCACTAATCCATTCTATCAATGCGCTAAATTGAACCTAAGCGCCAATTTATCCTCCAAATGCACTACCTAACAACTCAAATGCGCTAAACCTATGCACTAAAATAGACAACATATGTGCTAAATCCTAATTTGTAGACACTAAAATGGAAAAATGTGCGCAAAATAAAAAAACAAAAAACATGAAAAACTTGCAAAAACATTTCAAAAAAAATCACAAAAGCGTGTTTTTCAGAGCACTTACCAACAATCCATACATGGCAAGTCGTTGGTATCGCCTAACTCGCTCGAATCAGTGGGTGTGGTACGGGATCAACATTTTACTCCACATTATCTTCTCCAAATCAAAATACATTGGAATGAAATCAAATGACCTATCTTTTTCACTTTTTACTTTTTAAAAGGGGGTGAAAAGGGGTAATTAAGCGAGAGTGCATTTTCTCACTTGCTCACTCTAACTAATCGACAACGTAAATCATTTTTTTTTATCAGGAGATGAATCAATCAAAAATTCGTAAAAATTTAAAAATCTATCCAATTCATTTCCCAAGTGGGCATTACCCGCATCATTAATCGACAATCAACATTTGGGGCAAACCAAAAATTTTATCACCATCATTAGACAAATTTTCTTTAAATCAACGTATAGCCACACATCACTTCAAAGAGGGACAAGATGTAGACACATATTTATGTCCACTTGATTAAATAGATTTAATGTTTATTTAATCCATTTGACTATTAATTAAATTCAATATTTAATTAATTAATCCTTTTCACCCTTCTACTATTAATTAAATAAATTATTCAATTTATTTGATTTAATTCATTTAGCCAAATTCTAGCTTTTAATCATATTAATTAAATTCCCCTTTCACATTTAATTAAATACCCTTTTGACATTTAAATAAATCAATATTTATTTAAATCTATCCAATGCAAGTTGCAAGCAATAAATTGAAATAAATTAATTTTATTCCAATTAAAATCCTAAAATCCCTCCCACTTGCATTCTCCTACAAAATCCACTTGCACACTAACCCTTCTTATAGATTCTTCTAAACCCTTCTAATTAGCCTAAACAAAGAAATTAGGAAGGAGTCACTTTTCAAAAGCATTAAAAGCTTTATTTCTTCAACAAGTTAACCCTCAAAGTCTTCATAAACCATTAAAGGCTTAAATATAACTAACCCACCTTTGACCCTTGGTTAGGGACTTTCTCTCTAACTCAACCATCCATTTAACCCACAAGTCTCTTCAAGCATTCAATGCTTTCACCATGGTTATCCTTTAACTCTTGCACATTGGATAAAAGAATTATCCATTAACTCAACCCTTACCAAACCTCCTAGGGTAACCATCATGTCCTCTCAGGCATTTAATGCCTCTTCTCTCTCCTCTCAATCCTTCTCATGTTGACACTTGTCAACATGAGATTGGTTTGACAGTGTCACATGGATTGAGGGTCATTCAATCCTAACCCTTGTTAAGATAATTCAAACTTAACCATCCAATTGCCCATTTTTTCTATAAATAGGCTTCATTCCCTCATTATTAGGATCTCAAGTTTTATGTATCAAGGTTATTATCTATCAAGATCACCAAGCCCTAGCTTTAGAATCTACATTTTGTCTCTCTTTGTAAACTTAAGCATTTAGAAGTAATTTTCTGATTAGCATATCATGTTAGTATAGCATATCATGTTAATATAGTATCTCATTTTCATTAGCATAATTTTGTTGATCTTGGTTACATAGGCATATAGATCATTTCATCACACATAACTCATTCTTTGAGTTGTCATTCTAAGGGTAAATTGCAAAATGATCTGAGAGCAGTCATGATTTAAAGAATCCTTGAATATAGAGGAAAATGGTATTCTTTTGAAGGATTAGCTTGTTTAATTACTTTACCAAGTTAGTCTTTATATCTAATGTTTCATTGGTATGTTAGTTTCATGTTTTTCTAATTGATTGACTGGCCCACTAATCTAGCATACAAAACCCACACCCCAAAAGCCAAACCCAATTGTATTATTAGCAACAACCAATAGTTACAATATATATGCACAAAGCCAATGATCTTCAGGATTAGCTACAATCAATAAAAAAATATAGAGCAATCTTGACAGCATAACAACGCCTTAGAAATATAATCAACTTGTCTCCTCAAATCAACTAAGGCATAATCATATATATAGAGCTCAACACAAAGAGGTATGCGCCCATAGTTTCCAAAACCATCTCCGATTCCTAAGAGGTAAGTTGTTTCATAATAAACATCTTGCTAATCCCATGACATGTTTCACATAGAAACTTGGAAGCAACAACACCTATCTCTTCCATAACGGTCACCTTGCCAAATATAATGTAAGTACAACATAGAAGTTTCTATGATAATAATAGGTGCCTTCTTTACGTCACACCACTTGTCTAAAGTGAACTCAAAACATAAATGCTAGCTACCATAAAATAACTATCCATGACTCTTCCACCGAACTAGTAATCGTCATAGTCATAATAGAAATTTGTCATAGTTCCAACATAGCAACCTATCACATTAGTCCCCTAAAATTTGGGACTTACAAAGTGGGTGTAAAAATAAAATAAAATAAAATAAACATGTTTGGGCTCTAAGGTTAAGACACCTTAATCCAAACATAAACCATCTAAATATATTAAGGAAATATTCCAGAGACCATAATTTTCCTTGCATATTTGGCCAAGAAGTTGGGTGGTTTTAGACACAAACATAGGCCATTTCAATGTTAATTATTTCCACCACAAATCCCATTAGATAAATCCAATCCTTGGGTTTAGAATATTCAAAGGAGTGGGTTGCACAAATTACATGTTGGCAGAAGCTCTAAATCTAGTACTAGAATGTATACATTATTATTATCTAAAGACTAGATTATTTGTCAAGGATGGTTGAGCATATATGAAGTTGAATCTAAAGGGGATTGAGAATAACACTTTTAACGTCAAAGATGTGTTAGCTCAAAGTTTTATTGGGAATGAGAAAAGTTGTAAGATGAACATGCATATGATTTGGTTCTTGGATGACAAAAAACTAAAGGTAGTATCAAAATTCGCAAAGACATTGTATAAAAATGATTTTAAGTTGGAGATTAGCAACACAATAACATTGCTTAGAAATTTTTTGGTATTGTCCATTGTTGGTGTATTGAAACCATGGATGTACAACTATGTGATTCCCGTACAGGATGTGTCAACTTTAATACATTGGTCCTAGGATATTAGTGATTCCATCTACCTCTAGATGGTTGGCTACAAGAAGAAGAAATAATTTGTTTTGGCCTCTTATGTAGTTTCTTCTCGTGTGATTAGAGATAATTTCCCAAGCTTAAGGATAGTTGAAGAATTAGGGCATCGCCCTAGACAAAGATGTTGAACACAATGTACCACTGAGAGGGGGGTGAATCAGTGGTTCTTGAAATCTTCTCTTCTTAACCAACCTCTAAATACCGGTTATCACCCTAAGCACCAAACAATCAAACCAATAAGATAAAAGTTGATATCAAAAGAGGCAAACACACAAATGCATAACCCACAACACCAGATATACGAGGAAAACCCAATATGGGAAAAACCTCGATGAGAAATGTTGTTGGAGTCTACTACTCCAATCCAGCCTCACAATGAAACAATGAATTACAATGATTTAGGGCACCAACCCAAGGAGCACCAACCCCTGCACCAAGCTCCAACTTGGTGTTGTATAATGAAATACAATTTTGATACAGTGATAGCACCTGGTTGCAAATGAGTTCTCCAACATTTAATCAATGGATTTCTGCCAGATAAGAAACTCCTCTTCTTCACTGATTCTCACACGGCAGTCTATTAGATTACTCTCTCTGATCAGTTACCAGTTACTCTCTGCCTCTCTTCTTTCTCCCTCAGCCTCACAGCACATTGTGTCACTCTTAGATGCCTTCCTGACCAATCACACCTCACCGGTTAGTTTGACTATTAGAACTGCAATAGTTTACCGGTTACTCTGTCTCTACCGGTTAGACCCTCTCACTGGTTTGCCTACTAACTCACACTGCAACTTTCTCAGAATAAACTCTAAGGCAGACAATCTTTCTCCTTTCTTAGGCTCTCTTCTCTCTCACACTGCATATCAAGCATTAACTCATTCCAGTCTCGAGCTGACATATTTATCTTTTAGGGTTCCCACCAAAACAACATTCAAACAATGTCGTGTTAGGTTTTACCTTCACCAAATCGATCCGTATTAGATTTGATCCAATCTGCTTTTCTGGAGAGATGATCTACATGTCATCGATCGGCACCGCCAACACCTTGCATTCCAATGTGTGTTTTCTATATTTGGTTGTCTACACCACAGTTTCTATGTTTCTCTGTCAAACACCATTAATGGCTTGGTTGTTACTTTCTACAAATGGGTATGAAGATCAAATCGTCTTGCAGGATCAGTTCAATCGCTTGCCACCTTATCTTCCTTTTAGCTGCAACCTTCTGCCATCCTTCCATGATTTATGGGTTCTTCATAAAAGTTGACTTGCTTATTGACTGTTACGTTGATGAACACTTCATCGACCTCTGCATGATCACCACCTGGCTTCCACCTGTCATCCTTGTTGACATCCACCTATGCTTGGTTTTCTATGTCAGTTTGACATTCTTCACTAATCAAGATTGACTACCGGTTCAACTCACCTTACCGGTATAACCTAACTTCACCAGTGGGCATTCATACCTTCATACCTCTTCTTTGTCGGCAGATCAACTTGGCCTTCCATCAAACATGCTGGTCCAACATCTCAGTCCATTTATCGGCAACATTAATCTTGTCTGAGTATACCGGTTTACATCCTCCAGTTCTTCTTTTGCTTGCTTGCTTTGCCTTACCGGTGGTCCTGCTTTACCGATTAATGATGCATTTTATATGTACCGGTAACATACCTGTCTGTCTTCTTACACACTCCATCCTGCATACCGGTTGACATCACAACTTACTTCACCCATACCGATCACCATTACCTTCTCACCGGTGACCATTCCATACCGGTTGACATCAATGACAACATAATGCCAATAATGCCAACAAAAGATTGATTTATGAATACTATCCTTAGTTATAGTTGGATGAAGGTCAATAAAATAATACAAGAAGGTGAATAATTATTTCTCAATGAAGATAGTGAGAACTATTAACCAATACAAATCTAAAAGAATCTCCTTGGATACACAAAGGTTAATTCACCCACATAAATGCTAAAGAGTTGGATAATGATCTACAATCATTGCTTTCTAATATTTTAGCATAGCCTAATTGAATTAAGATCATTTTGATCAAAGAAGTCAAAGAAAACATCCATACTCATTGCTATTGCAGAGTAAAACGTATGTGTGTGTGTTCTCAATATCATGGTAGCCCTCTTCTAAATTTTCTTCCCTCTCTCCTCATCCAGGAGGGGAAAACTATCTCGTGCATATACCTCATCAATCCAATGGGGTAGGTAGTTTGCCAAATCATATAATTAAACATAATATAAGTCACCCATTAATCATCACAAGCTAGTAAATTTCACATGTACATAAATTATAAGTGTGTACACATTTATCACCTTTGGTGCATGTAATTGTAGCATCTAAAAAATTATAGGATAGCCATATGCAACCTTATATCGGGTTTTTTTACTACATCTATTTGTAGCTCTCTTGAGCTCGTCTCTTCAACATATGCAACTTCATGATTGAGTACCATTAAGTACCCCTTATCTACAATAATAATGTTCTAGGACCATTTGTCACCTCTTCTTTAGTAGTTTTCAATGGAATATGGGTATATGTTCTCCTATTCTTTTCTAATGTATAACAATGTGACTTGCCATTCTAGACAACTCTTCAATTGCACTATCATAGGATTTCCCAATTATATGTAACATCTCCAAAGGAAAATTACATTACACCACAATTTGTCTTTTTAAGTACCAATTTGAAATCTCACTAAGCATTGTTGATTTGCAAATAATTGGTGCCTCTTTTGCAACTAAAATAGTCAATGCAGATTAAAATGAGATGCTCTTTTCAACCATTCATTTTTAACCATCTCGAAGAAAATTAAATTAGTTGTACTCACACTATCAACTATGACTTTGTAGCACTTACATCTTGCCTTGAACATAGTTTTGAATAGATTTATATGCTATGTAAGATCATTCTTCTTGATACTTTCAACAATATTTTTATCATGAGGGGTTCTCCATGTTCCAATTTTTTCATGCACTCAAATGAGACATTGTTCCTTACATTTAACCAAGTGACATGACTTTAGGCCTCACTTCTTTTAACACTATACTACTACATTTGTGAGCACTCAACTACTTTATGACCTACTTCTCTACAATTGTACCATTCTCCCATGAATTCTCTCTCTCTCTCTCTCTCTCTCTCTCTCTCTCTCTCTCTCTCTCTCTCTCTCTCTCTCTCTCTCTCTCTCTCTCTCTCTCTCTCTCTCTCATGTGATCAAATCTACCTTCTTTTGAAGTGTTGAGTGCAGTTTCTCTCTTACTTTATAGCTAGTTTTATTATTACAAGTTGTGATATGCCCTTCATCTTGGTTGTAATGTTTCTTAGTTATATGCATTTATTCCTTATCATCTTCAATAGGTTCTCTTTCTATGGAAAGTCTTATTTTGTTGGTAGCTAAATCCTATTGTCTCTATGATAATTTCTTCTTGATCTTTAATGCATATTGGTAGGCCTTCTTGATGATTTGTGACTTTAACATGCTCAACTCATCTTGAACATTCATGCTCAATTCACAAGAAACCTTTTGTGATCCAAATCATGGTGCCTTGATCAAGTAGAAATCTCATAGAAGTCTTGGCCATAACTTTTTAAACTCAAATCCTTTTTCTACAAGTTCTACAACTTCTTCAACAACACAAATTGATAGTTAGTTAGAAGAATCTTATCCTTCAATCTTCTCACCATACTCCCATCAAATGATCTTTTTTCTCCCTTATTTTGCTGTATCTTGCACCTCTTTCCACCAAAGTGTAGCACACCACTTAATTTTTTTTGAGCAACCTTCACTCTCCTTGAATTTTATATCTCATCATATTTAGAATACTCTTTCATCTTTGTTATCTTACCAATCACTTCATCAAATTCAAAACTTCCAAAGAAACAAGGAAACCCCATTGTTACCCCCCTTTCTAATTTCTAAAATAGGCTTAATTAGCTTTCTTTCTCATACATCCATTTCATCACCTACATCTTCATTCCCTCGTATCGCTATCTCAACTCCTTCAACCTCACTATTATTGTCCACTCTTAAATGTGCTTGATCTCTTCGCTTATTCTCCTTAAGGGTTTCCATTTGAGATTGCAATACCCTCATGGCTTCCA
Organism: Cryptomeria japonica; assembly: GCF_030272615.1. Taxonomy (NCBI): domain Eukaryota; kingdom Viridiplantae; phylum Streptophyta; class Pinopsida; order Cupressales; family Cupressaceae; genus Cryptomeria; species Cryptomeria japonica. Next base: position 662,873,840 of record NC_081411.1, on the reverse strand, counting down.
ACATTTCATTAACACTTCTTGCAACTTCTACTAATATTGTAACATCCACCACTACTCTTTTTATCAACATCTTGTTACCCTATCCTCATTCTTCATATCTATAAAACTTTTTATTCACAATCCTCTCCTTACAAGTGACACATACACACAATCATTATGTTTACTATCTCTAAAACTTCTTAGTCACAATCCTCGCAATCCTCTCCTTACAAGTGACACACATACACACAATCATTATCTTTATTCGCCCCCAACCATCTTTAAACTTTTTTCAGAATTGTAACCCACTTTGATAACATGTTGATAGGCCACTTACAATGTCTATGAACTCCAAACCACCTCTCACGACCTTACAATTTCTATAGGTTTCTTTGTAACCACTCAAACCCTTTTCTAAAAATAAATAATGAAAATTTACCTCCCAATACAACTGAGAACTTATATACTGAAACAGATAGTTTATGAATTCATATCACTTGAGAAACAAACCCAAAAATAAAGAAACACACAAATTAAGCGGAACAAAAGTGAAATGGACATTCCTCCATTCATATTGATGGAAGTCTAAAAATTTACAATTGTTTAACTCACATACAAGCAAAACATTTCCTCTTCACTCACATACAAGCAAAACATTTCCTCTTCTTCTGAATGCATTCTTCTTCTCTTGGTCTCACACAACCATCTCTCTAAAATCTGCACCGCTCAAAATTCTTCTTCCTTCAATTGGGTTTTCTTCACTCACAAAATACTCATCCTTCTGCTTTCTTACGGTCACTTCTGTCGAGCTCACCTCTCCTTTGTATTGTTAAAAATTTAGGTGCTGAAATGGATCTACCATTCTATGGAATTTCACATATCTGTCTCATCCAATCTCTGCTAAATATCTCCATCATTATTTTGTTTTTGCTCTCGCCTTCCTCATTCAATTTGCCCTTTCACCTTTTGACTACCTCTGCTCTAGCCATCTTCGCTTCATTGCTTTGTTTTTGGCAAATCTATTTTATCAAATGATGAGTTTAAGAGGTTTTATAATGACTGGTTCATAAAATACAATTTGTTAAAAAATTTGTTAATGGAGTAGTAAGTTAAGTGGGTTTGATTTTGGAAAATTCTACGATTAAGTTTGTTTGAGTTGGACTAGCATTATGATATATGGCCTTATAGAAAGTTTCAATGCTTTATCTTTGTGGCAATCACCTAGATGCGATGAATGCTAATTGGGTCATTCATTCTCATGAGAGATGTGTTTCCGTGAAGTACTGCTCATGAAATATGGACAACCTTCTCAAAAGTCTCTATCTTTCACCTTTGTGAGCATCACTTGTAAAAGATGGTTTATGTGAACTACTAATAAAATATGATTGAATAAGTTTAAATTGAAAACTATATCCTATAATAATATCATTATTTGACACATTGTGAAAAATACCTCCTACTTATCTATGTATTTCTATTAATTAAATGATTTTCAATTTATTAATGAAATTGAATAATTCTTCAAACAATTGTTTTTGATTAAGCAAAAACAGGTTTTGAAGGGACCCGAAACCCCTTACATCAGAATCCAAAGATAGAGCATTAAAGCAACCAGACCAAGACTAATAACAAAGAAACATAACATGTTGCTAAAGAAAAGGACAACAGAGACACAACAGCCAAAGAAAAGAACAACAAAAGCTAGCGAGGTGCTGGCGAGCATAGCAACAAAAAGATACCAAGACCAGTTACATGAAAATATTGAGGCCATCAGTAGCCTCTTTCTCCAGCATCATCATGGTCTTTGCAGCTTCTTTGAGGTCGAGAAGATCTTGAGGCAAAGGTACCTCCACAGCCTTGAGGCAAAGGTACCTCCACAGCTTTGGTGCTTTGTATATTCTTCAAAAAATTGTTGAATATATTGACCCAACATCATAATAAAGTGATTTTTCAATTCAAATGATTAATAAATATTATAATTTTTTTATTTGACATTCATAATTATTAAGTATAAACTATTAATAAAATATTGAGTAATTTTTAATGAATTTGTGAAATTAAAGATGAGAACTTGTTTTGACGAATAAGTGAGTTAGTCTCTATTGAATATATATAATTACACATGTTCACAAAAAAAGGGTAGGAGGACACAAGGTCATCCCTTGAAGTCACATGGGCAATGTCTTGGAAAGGTAAAGCAGAGTCACATGGTGGATATCAGATAACCATACAAAATATGCTATTTAAGCAGCAAGAGCAATCCAAAAAGCGGAAGAGGGGGATTCTGTCATCCAGTTTGCCCCATACAACAATGGGGCCCGGAGTGACTTCAAGCAAGGACCACCCCTTATCAGCAGTAGCTTCACCATACAAAATATGCTATTTAAGCAACAAGAGAAATCCAAAAAGGGGCAGAGGAGGATTCAGTCATCCAGTCTTTAATGAATTTGTGAAATTAAAGACTTGAATTTTTTTTGATGAATAAGTGAGTCAGTCTCTATTGAATATATATAATTACACATGTTCACAAAAAAAGGGTAGGACACAAGGTCATCCCTTGAAGTCACACTGGCAATGTCTGGAAAGTTAAAGCAGAGTCACATGGTGGATATCAGATAACCATACAAAATATGCTATTTAAACAGCGAGAGTAATCCAAAAAGCGGAAGAGGGGGATTCTGTCATCCAGTTTGCCCCATACAACAATGGGGCCCGGAGTGACTTCAAGCAAGGACCACCCCTTATCAGCAGTACCTTCACCATACAAAATATGCTATTTGAGCAACAAGAGAAATCCAAAAAGGGGCAGAGGAGGATTCAGTCATCCAGTCTTTAATGAATTTCTGAAATTAAAGACTTCAATTTTTTTTGATGAATAAGTGAGTCAGTCTCTATTGAATATATATAATTACATATGTTCACAAAAAAAGGGTAGGACACAAGGTCATCCCTTGAAGTCACACTGGCATGTCTGGAAAGTTAAAGCAGAGTCACATGGTGGATATCAGATAACCATACAAAGTATGCTATTTAAACAGCGAGAGCAATCCAAAAAGTGGAAGAGGGGGATTCTGTCATCCAGTTTGCCCCACACAACAGTGGGGCCCAGAGTGACTTCAAGCAAGGACCACCCCTTATCAGCAGTAGCTTCACCATACAAAATATGCTATTTAAGAGAAATCCAAAAAGGGGCAGAGGAGGATTCAGTCATCCAGTCTTTAATGAATTTCTGAAATTAAAGACTTGAATTTTTTTTATGAATAAGTGAGTCAGTCTCTATTGAATATATATAATTACACATGTTCACAAAAAAAGGGTAAGACACAAGGTCATCCCCTGAAGTCACACTGGCAATGTCTGGAAAGTTAAAGCAGAGTCACATGGTGGATATCAGATAACCATACAAAATATGCTATTTAAACAGCGAGAGTAATCCAAAAAGCGGCAGAGGGGGATTCGGTCACCCAGTTTGCCCCATACAACAGTGGGGTCCAGAGTGACTTTAAGCAAGGATGACCCCTCATCAGCCGTAGCTTCACCTTCCTTATCTTTATTATCACAAACAGGCGATACAGCCAGAGCCAACCTGACAAATTCCTTATTAGACCAACCACCACCACCAGAAGCCAACCACTACCACCAATTAACTCAGAATATTTTAAAAAATAAAACCAGACCATAGAGAACAACTTCAATAAAATAGACTATTTGTAAATTCTGATTCAACATATTTAAAAAAAATCTATTTAGTCTATTAACCAAAAATAATTGCTAATAAAAATAAAAAGAAGCCCACAATTACAGCCACTCAGGACGGAAGACAATGATACCCATTAGAAAATAATGATTCCAACTACTACTACACATGCACAAAAATCTTAGTAAAGACATGACTGCATTTTTGCATGTGGTGATGTTGCAGTATGAACAGATCCTCATATCCTGTCATTAAACTACCATACCATAATCAGTTCTGAATACAATAGACAAACCAAACTATACAAATTTTATTTCATAATGATAAAAACAGAAATGGCTGAACAAATAAACTCACCCATTTTCTTTTAGTATGGTAAAGGAGGATGGGCTTGCAATTGTGGAGAGTCATGGACAATTTCTGGAAGTCTTCCAGTACAAGCTAATTACAGCATCATCTTTCTGGGATAATATACTGCAAGAATTAGGTACTGAAAATATAATATCAGAAGATTTTTATTATATTTTTCGATTGGAGGGTTTTATATCAAACTTATAGAACTGTTTTAACTATCAGATATAAGAATGAATTTTATACTAAAATTTCTTCATCTAAAAGTTAAAAACTGAAGGACACCCATTCTACCACTCAAAAATTAAAAATCATAATCTGTTGGCTAAATACAGACGCAAACATAAAGAAGCCACTTTTAAATCAGTCAGCAAATAAAATAGGACTGATGGCAACTTTGAACTTATAGAAGCTCAGGGCTTATAACACTTCTTTAGATTAGATGATGTTTCATACAGTAGATTAGATCTTTCTTAAGTTCAAATTGAGCAATAAATTTTTGTAGATCTCGTTCAATTAAATCTAAAAATTATAAAGTCTTTAGTACCATTCAAGAGAAATTTTTAAGTCTGTAAAGTACTCAAATAAATATCTTTTCAAAGAAGATTGTATTTAGCTAAAATCTTACATCATTCATGTATGTTTATATTGTATTTAGCTAAAATCAATATATAGATTGGGCTCTGCTTTTACTGAAAAAAAAAAAAATCTTTTCAAAGAAGACTGATATTTTAGTAGATTAGACCGACCTTAAACTTCAAACTGATCAACCATGGTACTCAATTAGATCAAAATCTTTATCGAGTCTTTGGTTCCACCTAAGATGAAATTATTAAGCCTGCAAAACCCTCAAATAAATGTCTTTTTGAAGAACATGAAAACTGATTAAAAAATATCATAGAACATGATACAAAAACAAAATACACTGAATCTTTTAAACTGAAAAAAATATTCTACTTTTGTTTCTTTGCATTTTTACAAGCTGTGCATGGGCAGGTCATGGAGATATCGTGTAGAGCTTGCCTGCCCATGCGCAGCTTGCAAAATGTAAAGAATGGCAGAGCATTTTCTGGTTACAATTGAACTTCTAAATATGCTCTATGATTGTCTTCTTTTTCAATAAATATTGAATAATGATGTGGTATCATTAATTAGATAATAATAATTTTACAAGTCAAAATTAGTTTATATAAATATAAAATAATATAAATATATTTATATAAAAAAATTAAAGATATAATTTTGTTTTTTTTTCTATTTTGTTTGGAATATGATGGTTGTCTTCTCCAAATTATTCCAACATATTTCCACACAAGTACTTCTATTGATTTGGACATGCCGAAAGAATAGGCTTTTGAGGTGCAAAGGTTATTTCCCAATAAAAAGTGACCACTAATTTCTTCAATTTAGGAAATATCTTGCTTTATGTTTATTTATTAAATTAACGACTAAAATGTATACACTCAAATTTCGTATGGGATCATAGTTTAGAGTGTAAGCTTTTATTTTTTAGTTTAAAAATAAACCAAACGAATAGATAAAATACAAGCCGTAGGTTTTTTTTTTTAATGATAGGGAAAGATATTAAATGTGAGATAAAGTTTAATTTTTAAAAAGATATGAAAAGATTTGATTATACCTTTTCTTTTAAATTTAATAGATGATATTTTCATTTAAAAGAAATGCTGGAAAAAGGTTGTACTTTCTACCATAGGGGAAAATTAGTGATTACTTTTTATCAAGAGAAAACTTTTGAACCTCAAAATTCCATTATAATTTGAAAAATGACATGTCGATGTCTATTGGACAATATATTAGCTATGAAATTTATGGGGTCAATGTACTTTAAAATATTAGCCTTTGAATAAGCATCTCGACGCTTCACCATCGATCTCTCTATATTATGTTCGAATGAAATGTAAAGTAGAATATCAACATTGACATTTCTTTTGAGCCTCACCTCTTATTTATTACATAATGGAGAGAGATCAATGATGAAGTACAAAGATTCTTAGGCAAAGGCTAATGTTTAATTGTAAGAACATGTTGGGTAGTGGTAAAGAAAGAAAAGTGCAGAGCTTTAAGAGAGAGAAGAAAAATAAGTTGATATGAAGTAGCATGGTCCTTTATGTCTCCTAGTTGTCCTAAGTTCATTTGTGATCACAACTTTAGTGCTACGTACTACACATCTCCATTAAATTTACGAGGATAGAATTAAAAGTCACTATAAAGATAGACATATGTCATTCTGATCTTCTTATTGTGATAGCCTTTTCAGTTTTTACTTTGTGTTCTCTAATTATTATCTATGATTTTCAATCAAAATTTAAAATGAAAAAAATGTGACTGTAGGCATACTATAGATGTCTACATCTAGCAAGTATTTATTCAATTATTTAATGATCCTATTTGAAGAAACTAATTTGATGGAGTCAAATAAATCAAACATATCTTCTTCTAAGTTTAACCTATTAATATGGTCTACAAATAGAAATTTGACAAAGAAACAACTATTTATTATCTCCATTGTGAAAAAAATAAATTAATCTTTTGAAAAGTCAACACATAATTAGATCAATAGTACGAAAAGTTCTTAATTTTACTATGACTATAACATTGAAGAAATGTAATTCTTATTCTATGAACACACTATCTTCTTAATTTACAAATCCCATTTGATGATTGTTCCAATCTCTGTATATATTAACATAATAGTTTTGACTAAGAATATCAAAATATCAGCATATATTAAAGGAAGATCATATTGGTCATTAAACTCTATCTTCTTAATTTACAAATCCCATTTGATGATTGTTCCAATCTCTGCATATATTAACATAATAGTTTTGACTAAGAATATCAAAATATCAACATATATTAAAGGAAGATCATATTGGTCATTAAACTCTATCTTCTTAATTTACAAATCCCATTTGATGATTGTTCCAATCTCTGCATATATTAACATAATAATTTTGACTAAGAATATCAAAATATCAACATATATTAAAGGAAGATCATATTGGTCATTAAACTACTTTAACCATGCAAGCTTTAAAATCTTTTGTTAGAACATCTACTAATATATTGCACTCTCTTTTTACCCATTCAATGCTAAAGTTGTAGATTTTAAATTCTAAATGGTATCCTTAGTTCCCCCTTTGCTTTATTTTGAATAGATTTTGTATTGCTTGGTTATTTGTGAGAACAATGAAGTGTTCAAGCAAGTATCAATTTTTGAATTGAAGTGTTCAAACAAGTATCAAATCTTGAATGTTTCAATTTTTTTTTGTTAGCCAAAATCTCTCTTTTATAGACATGATGTTTTTTCTTTCAATTTGAGAAAAAAATTTAGACTATTTTTTTTTTTAATGTCATTTGGATATTCATAGGTTAGAACAACTAACCATGTGTCATTTCAAGCATTAGTATTCAGGATGAGAGAAATTTTTAGATGAGGTATTTGAAGCTTTGACAATTTTATACATTTAGTCTTTGATAATTTGAACTATTTGAGAACTATTTTAGGTCATCTTTTTTGAGAAATTTTTGTAGAACCTTTCTTGCTTAGGCTAATTTGTTTAAGAGTGGAAAAATACAATTTAAGTAATCTAGGAATTATTTGTTTTTGTTTTTTGTTTAGATTAATTCATTTGGAAACTACATTATCCATGCTAGGAAATGCTCTTGCAACTTGAACTTTCTTTTATTTGAATGAAAATTAATAATTTCAATATTTATTAAAGCAATAAAAAAATTTGACGCATAAATATCATTGAATATTATTACATTATACAACTTCTCAATTTGACATATGTTGAGTTATGGACTTAGAAGTGATAAGAATTTTATTAATACATGCTATGCATAAAAAATATCTAAGGTGTTTCAAATTATTGTTCATTTTTCTTTTAAAATATGTAGATGCATTATTGAGGCCAAAAGGCTTGACATTTCGTTCTTACTTTTCTAGGAAAATAAATATAATTTTTTATTTCTTTTGTCTTTTATCTTGACTTTACAAAATCTAGATTTATTGTGGAATTCTGAATAGACATAAAAAAAAGAGATGTCATTTTACTCAAATTAGAGCTAAAAAGAGAGGTCATTTTACTCAAATTGGAGCTAAATGATAATGAATTAATACTAAAAAGATAATTCCATTGTTTTTAATTTATGAAAAATTATTTCTAATCTCTCATTTCTTACCCTTTTCTAGTACTAGAGAAGACAATGAACTTTTGTTGGGGCTAATAAATCTTCCACTAATAATCTTATCAAGATTTCAATGTATTTTATTTTAAATATTTGACGACATAAATTTAGTTCAAATATTTTTTTTTTGGCATTTGGGTTAGATTATAATTTCTTATTTTTCTTGTTCTTTAGACCAAAATTATAGAGAATTAATGCTACAAATTCTTTATATATGGTTAATACTTTTTATTTTATTTTATTTTATTTATAACTACTTGATCATCAATTTTATTAAAAAATATTTTCTTTTGGTCTATTTTTTGGTATTTTTTTTGTAGTGCCTTTTTAGTTTATCGTGTGGCTTACTTTCTTGATTGTTGGAATTTTGGTCAATATTTTTGCCCATGCATGATAAAAAATAAAAAAAAAAAACATTTAATCTATATGAATTACTAGTATTGAAGTAAAAAGTTATTTTCTAACATGGCATATAAGTCCATTTTATTACATTCTATGAGTTTAATGTAAAAAATTAGGGTCTTGTGTTAATATGTGGATATTTGTTATCAATCTTGTAAATTTTAACTTCTCACTTGTTATTGAACTTCTTAAAATATTTAGTAAGTTTAGTTGTCAAAATTGTGGTGGCAAAACTTTATTTTTGGTAAAGGAACATGAGGATCCATTATCTATGAGTGCATCAAATGAATAATCTTTATATATATCAAAATAAAACATCTAAGAGTAAATGCACTAAAATGAGTGATAAAAAGGCAGCCAAAATGGAGATTTTAAGTGAAACACCTATATGAATTGCAAAACTTGTACAAGTCATAATATGTACATGGGTATGTGCTTCAAAATGGGTGATCAAATGGGAGTTAAAAGTGGTCATTTTTTCTTAAATAAATAAAAATCCAATCTTGAATGAGAAATTTATGATTTCCACACTTAAAATATGAAGATGTGAGAAGAGCAAAAATTTGTTGAATGCTATTGGATGCTGATAAGGGGGGTGAATCAGCATATACAAAAACTCAAACATAATTAACCTTTTTACTTATCAGTCATTCCATATACTTTATGCATGAAAGAAAACAATTGAAATTACAAAAGCAATCACACAATAACAACAAGATTTTTACCTAGAAAATTCAAACAAAGAGAAAACATGGTGAGAACTATCTCACTATATGAATAACTGAGTTACAATGTTTAGGCCAGAGGCCAAGGATCTCACTATCCTTGAGATGACTTGCAAAGCTAAGGCACACAACCTTAGGGCAATCTCCTTGCAAACACCGAAGATCAATTCTTTAGGGAAAGACACAATACTCCAAATATAAAGACATCAATAGAGTTTAATTATAGAGAATCACATCCACTGAATTGTTGATCATAGTTCACAATTCAAAACAAATCTAAAACTATCTTCATCAATGCTCTGTAACGCTTCTGAACCACTATAATACTTCACATATAGTTAACACAACACATACCGCTTATCTTCAACTCTCCACAATGATTCCACCCTTTATATAAATCAATTGCAACCTCAAGGATACCAATTAGGTTGACCTAATTAGGTGTAACATGTAAATACAAAACAACTAACAAGAAACAAACTCCAATGCACATTTGGAAGGGAAAATGAGATGTGTGAGGCTTCACACCAAGTCAGCACACCTTTTAATTCATCATAAATCATCGCCCATAGATCCACATGCAACCACACAAACCAAAACATTATAGGTCAAGTGCAAAAGATAAAGTTGTCAAAACACATTGCCACAAGTTTACACAATCTTCAATGCATACCATTAAGAGTACTTGTGGATGCCCAAGATAGCATCAACAAACACCACTAATATTTAATAACTGAACCACATCACCAAAATACTATTAAGTATATGAATGCAACATATTCTTGTAGATATACACCAAAACCATCACACTTATCTAAACAGTAACTATGGATCCAAGAAAGCAATACCAAAGCTCTAAAAACTTCAGGATACATCATTAAAATCCTTATGGAACAAACACAAATATATTCCACACATCTGCATGATCATATTGCAATCCCAAATGTGTAATTGCACTATATCATACCACATTTGGACCATAGACTGTAACTAGGTTGCTCATATGGATCAACAAGTTTGAAATCAATGACAACAAAAATATATTTGAAAAAAATTTATAGTTCTTGAAATTTACTTTCTTAACTACTATTATTTTTGAAAAGTAGAAATTAATGAGTTCAAATAGGGGGAGCACACAAAATGCTCCTATTTATGTTAGAAAAATATAACATAGCATCTAGTGTGTCCCCCTTGATATGTTGATTTTTTTAAATATTTCACAAGTTGTTATGTCTTATTTTTTGTTAATTTTGTAAGCAATATAGGTTTTTATTAATTTTCAAATCAGAAACATCCTAAAAAATGAAAAATTGAGTGTGATCTCCCTCTTGTTTTTAAAACTAATTAAAAATTATCTTTTAAAATGTGTATAGAATGAAGTGAGTAATGTAAAAATACAAATTATTTTGAATTTCTAGATGAATTGATTAAAAAATAGCACAAAATATACTATAATAGTTTTTTGGTAAATAAAGAGGACAACACCAAAAGAAATCTATCATCATAACTTTACCACATTAGAAATATAGAAAATATTATATAGTTAGAAAGATAAGGGAGAGCTCGATGTTGTTGTGGTAATTTTTTTATATCAACATTGAAATACATGAAAACTTGTTGAAGAACAAATATGACATATATGTTTTTTTCTAAATATTTTATAAAAAAACATGCCTTTGAGCATTGACAATGAAATTCAACTCTAAGGGTGGGAAATATCCTAGTTAGCACATAAGACAAGCACATTGTAATGTGTTCATTCTATAATGTGTTCACACTACAATGAACTCACATTATAATGTGAGCATATTTTCTTGTTAGTAAAAAGTGACCAAAATACATGTGTTCCCATGAGTTTGGACCCACATTCTTTGCTTTACCCTACAAACTACAATTTCTCCAACATGGAAACACACATTTTATAATTTTGAGAAATTTGAATCATTGTTTGACAAATATATCTTTTTTCTATTCTTTTATTATCATTGAAGATTATAAATTATATTTTTTTAAATTGAATTTTTAATTTGAATGATTATTTTCATGTTTAAAATAATTTGAATAGTTATTTTCATTCTTTGAAGAATTTGAATGGTTAGTTTTATGTTTTGTATTTGAATTTGATAATTGTCAATTATTTGGACCAATTGCATTAAAGTGATATACAATTGAACATTATATCAATAAAATTAATCAAAAACTAAAAAATAGAGGAATGTATGTTAAGTGGAGTATGAATGAGGCAACTTTGTGCAATTAAAAAATTAAATTGTAGAGTTGAAAGTACATCCTCTTTTCTGTATTAGTTTGATATTTCTAGTTTAATGGTTTGAATCATTATAAAATTTCCTTGGAAAGAAGTCTAGTTAAATTTTGGAGGATATTTTCTTGGTTGCATTCTCATAGGTCCTTAACTTATGAGTGCTTAAATACTTTCTCTATAACTAATGCATATTCTCTTTGGTTCTGATTCTCATGTTATAACCTCACAAAAATTATTCATAATTTAGGTTATAATGGATTATTTTATATTTATAGCTAGGGGTAAATATGTTAAAGAACATGTTTTAGTCTCAAATGGCTAGTTTTATCACAATTCATTGTCTTTTTACTACTATGTGCCCATGATTATAGTAATCCCTTATCATATTCCTTAGTTTCCCTATGACCACTAGCTTTCTTCTATTCACTCAATCAATGGGGGTTGTACATGAGCCAATGCCAAGGTAATCAGGAACAATAGAGGATGAAGATGATTGAGATGGGATCTCAAGGAGTAGGAACATGAAGATAGGCCTCTAATCCATCAAAACATGCAAGACCTATGATATACTCAATCTCCTCTAAAGTATCATTATCCAAGGGTATACAATTTGTATTTGCAAGGGGAACAAGATAATATGATGTAAGATCATTTGGGAATGGAGAGATTTGAGGGTCTCCATACATCTCCAAAAGTTGATTCCAAAGTGTGTGAGGACACTCAAGGTTTGATATAGCACACATAGTATCATAATCAACACTAGAACAAATCACACCTACAAAATGCTCTATGATATTGCCCCAAGTCGATTTACCTTCTAGAGTCACTAGTTTAGGTATGAGTCCATACAAATAAGGCAAAATATCTAGCCCCTTGAGATGTGTTAGGATGCCATGTTGTGAAGACTCGTAATTACCCTTTTCTTAGTGGACAATGGAAGGATGAACAAAAAACCCATGATACCTCCTCAAATAAAATAGTTAGACCCTAAGAATCTCAAAAAATGTAAAGCACTCTCCAACAAACAGATCCATTGTAGTACCCCTCCTCGATAACACTCTTTTTATATTTATGTTTGACTTCAGTTGACTGTTTAGTGGAACATTATTGTATATTGATTCAAACTTTATGCGATGTTATTTCATGCTTTATCTGGATTTGTGGTGTATGATTTTATGTAGTATTTCAGTGCTTATGATTAATGTTATTTTATGGATCATATCATGGACTAACACTTTTACCTTATATGTGTGATGCGTTATTTATATGTTGTGTATTTGCATGTGTATGGGATGCGAGGAGATGATTTTCCTTCACTCACTCCAGTGAGACAGGAAACGCCATGATTCTTCTTCATCAGTGTGCGTGTCGTATCTGTTTATATATTTGTCTATATGTACGTGTGGTTCTTTGGTGCAGGACATTGCAGGTACAAGTATCGGGTAGGTATAGGGTATCGACTACACCTAGTTTCACGGGTCTGAGCGTGCCTTATTTGTCCGATGGGAGTGGAGTAGACAGTGGTTGGACCCTAACTTGACCCGCAGTTACACTCGTGTGAGTGTTGTCAATCAGTTATCTTTCCCATCTAGCCAGTATGCGAGTCATAGTGCTTTGGTTTGGTCATTTTTGAGTCGTCATTTGATCATTCTTCCTTTTGCGTGTTTTCGTTTATTTGAATGGTTATTTAATTGAGTGGATGATGCTATTTTTTATGCTGACGTAATTAGTTAATTATTATGCTCTTGAGGTTATTGATTTAATTAAAATAATGACTTGCTAGAATTCAATGGTTAATTGGCTTATTTTATTGTGAATAGTTATATTAACATTTTGTGGAAGGAAATAAGTATTTGCCTTGCAATTTAAATGTTGAATGCTTATGTTGAAAGAAAGTATCTTGGAAAATAGAAAATTAATAAAATCTTTTTCCTTTTACCTATCCATTTGACTTTTGTATTTTATTTGTTGGAAAAGAATTGTTTATGAATAAAGGTAAATCTGATTGTTTTTACTTTTTAAAATAATAATTTAATTTGATTGGTGGAGGAAAGTTTTAACCTAGAAAGTTTAGCTTGAAATTATTTTCCCATATATTCCTGGGAGTTCACAGGAATGAAGAGGCAGAAAATTTGAAAGAGAAATTTGGAAAATCATTCTGGAAGAGGAGCTAGAATTGGATTTGGTTTGCAAGAATTAGGATTCTTCCATCATCTTGCTTCCTAGTTTGCTAGAAGGTTGGATAATCTCTTCTTGTTTTGAAATTTAATTTTGAATATTTTAGTTGCTTCCTGTGTGTTGGAAAAATGCAAATCTCTTTGTAGATTCTTGTGGAATGATTGAAATGGAAGAAAGAGTGTCTGTCTTTGATGATTTTGTGGAATTCATATCAAATGGGTGTATGCTGAAAATAAATGACTCGCCTTTCCATTTGTTGTTTGTTAATTGTTCTTGAAAATCAAGTTCTTGAATTATCTCTTTCTATTTGGAATAAGAAAATAATAGATTTGGTTTGTTGTGTGTTTTCTAGTATCTATTGGCCCAAGATTTGGGGTTTATGTTGGCAAAAATTAGTCATTTGCCTCTTGCAAGATGCAAGGAATCCTTCCCATGTAATGGAAGTGAAGAAATTTATCACAATCCTTCTCCTATTTCTTAAATTCCTCTATGTTGCCCAAAATCCTCATTTAATTGGGTCTCTTGTGTGATTTTATTCACCATTTTCCTTATGGAAAATAATTCTTTCATTATGTTTTGGATTTTTGCACTGTGCTTGTGTTCCCATGAAAATAGTGAATAGGGGATGAATCGATTACTTATTAAATTGATTTAATATTGCAAGGGAAAAGGAAATTTATTATTTCTATGGTTCGACCTTACCCCATGGCGGGCTATCCCCACCACACAGGTCGGTAGTGTATGACTACCCGCAGTTAGCCGCACTACCAATCGACAGTACTACTACACAATAGCAGCACTACTGGTCGGTAGGGCTGCTACGCTATAGCAGCACTACCAGTCAATAGGACTGCTATTGGTCGGTAGCCATACTACCAACAGGTAGTGTCTGCTGCTTTGACATCAGCACTACCACGGGTAGGCTTTGGCCCCCACATGCCTTGTACCCTTCGTGGTACAATTTATAATGTGTCGTTAATTTAATTTTTATATAACACAATGAAATATTTTAAAGTTGGTTTTAATTTTAAATATCAATGGTAACTTTTAAAGTGATTTTTATTATGTTGATTTAGTAAATTTATTTATTGAAATCAAGGCATGAATCATTAATTCAAATTGGTAAATTTGGATGTATTCTGGAAATGGATTAAATGTATATTATTAATTCATATCTTATTCAGTTGAATATTTAATGGGGATTTTATTCTTGTTGGAATATTGAATTGGAAATTATATAGAGATGAATGAAGTTTCTTAATGAAAGGGTGTTTTTATTTTAGTTTTCAATCAATGAATTTGCAAGTGCTTATGATGTTGATTTTCTCAAAGATTGTCTGAGTGCGGACTTAGTGAAATTATATTTCCTTGCAAAGAGTTATATTTGTGTTATTTCTTGTCTTTGGTTCAGTCGTCCTATTGTGGCGTATTTGGTACCTTTGACCAAGTGATATATGATGACCTCATTGTCTTAACCATGTAGTGTCTTTGCTTTATGGTTAACCAAGAGTTAGTATGTCCTTGTTTTGACCACTTGTATTTGGATAGTGGTGTTATGGTTGTCTGCTTTGCCATAGGGTCCTCGTGGAGTGACCATGTTCGTTTAGTGTCCTTTGAGAGAGTGTCTTTCGAGTGGGGGCCGTGCCCAAAGTGGATGGTAGGATAACCTATCGAAAGTTAGATAATAAGTGATAATCTAATAAATTGATCAGGTGGGTAGTTTATAACATTATATAAGATATTGTACCTCGTGCATGGTTGAGTGCTTGTAAAGGGCTCATGATGTAGTGAGAAGGCCTGGAATGGAAAACCAACCACCTTGTCTTCACGAAAGGTTGGTAGGGTCCGCATGAGACTTAGTTGGAGCTGGAAGTTTCAAAAAGGTTACCAAGATAACCTGGGATGGGGCCCGGGACCTATGGAGGCCGACCATGGTAACCATCATAAGCTATGTGATGACACTCTCTCTTTAGGTTCACTTGTGTATTGTGATGTTGAGTCACCTGGAATATTGTGGAGTTGTATTATGTTGTCATGGTGTCGTATTGTTCTATCGACCATGTCATGCTTTTACTTGCTTGAGGGTCCTCTGCTATCTCCTAGCACAGTGGGGTGATTCCATTTTGGGAATCACATGGTTGGGTGGTAGTGCCACTTCCCATTAGATGTTCTTGTTCATACCTTCATGCGAGGATTGGCTTTGCAGGTGTTTTTGTGGTTCGTGACTCATGCTCTATCTCATGTTTGGAGATTATTGTTCTTTGGAGGCCTATGTGGTCAATTGTATTATGAACTCTTGTAACCATGTATTTGATTAAGATGTTATCTTTATATGTATATTGAAAGCCATTTATTGGATGATCAATGTAATCCTAAGTTTTGGATGTTATTTATCAACTTTCTATATGATTGGTGTAAATGCTTATTGAAGAAAAAATATTGTATCCTTTCAATCTTTCAATGGTGTAACTATTATTGCATATGGCTTATTATGTTCTATGAGTTTTGAAGGATTATTGGATTAATCCTAATTATGGAATTTATATGTTAGTCTAATTCTTCATTGGTAACCCTTAAGGAATTTTGGTGTAAGTCTTCCGCTTGTGTTGATTATTGTGCAAACGTTGTAATTAATGCACTTAATATGATTATACTTTTAAAAAAAAATGTTTCGCCCTTGTTGTAGGTTTTTCCTTTGGGGTTCATGGTAGGGCATTACATCCATAATAGGTGTCAAAACATCCAAGTAATTGACCAAATACTGAAAACACAAAAATCTAAATAAAATATACTTGGGGTATAATTTGGAAAAAAAAATAGTAGAGATCTTAATAGAGCACTGAATGAGATTTCCAATGATGCCTAGTTTTAAAAAATAGTTTGAATGTGCAAGATATGGCCTTGAAAGCACAAAAATGAAGGTTGAGTTTGGAGGTTTGGTTTGGGAAGTTGGTGCAAAAACTAATAAAACCACCAATATATTTAGATCGGTGGTGGAACTAGCTTTTTGACAATATATGGTTTGCATGATTTGAAGCACATATGATGGAGTTATGGCCAAAAAACCAATTGTAGGTCAAAAGATTGAAGAGGAAGAATAATTTGAAGAATCGTGCGATTGTGTGTCCTTGGGCTATTCATGTGACTTAGAATTCTTGTATTGTATCATCAACTTCCACATGGTATTAGAGCATCAATCTTTGCTTCTACATGGTATCAAAGTGTAATGTATTCTCTTACATGTTATCAAAGCAGACATGTCAAGTTCTTGTCCACATGTTTGATGGATCTAACTTGGGATGATTATTTTGTGCACATTGGGCTCAAACAAAGGTTGACATCACATTCACAACATCCCAAAATCCTAAGATCAACTAGCTTTTTGTCAAAATCATAGTTAATTTTTTTGATCAATTTGACTAAGGGCATGAAAATTGAGCCAAAATCTAGGGGTGGCTAAAAAATCTGGGCATTTTGGAGTGAAACGGACATCACCAATGCACTCAAAATGCACAAAATCCTTAAGATTAGTTGTCTATTTGCCAAAACTTTAGAAGATGAAGAAAAAAGCATTTTTTTGGTAGCATAGTCTTTTCTTTGGGATTTGTGTCATCATTGTTGCAATTTCTCAATCTGTGTAGGTACAATAGTTGTATATTAATAGGTTTTCAATTTTTTCCTCAAAATAAAAAAATTAAAAAAATCTAGTTTTTTGGCCTGTTGTTTTTTCAAAGAATCCAAAAAATAGGACCCAAAAGCTTTTAAAGGCAAAAAATAAATATAAACTTTTTAGTTTTTTCATTATTTTTCCAAAAATATTTGGTTTTTAAAAAAAGTTACCTTTTTTCCCCAAAAAATTCCACGTAGCTTGCTGAAAAATAAAAAAGCAATCAATTGTAATTTGGGCATGCATGTTTATTAATTTTATCAAAAATTAATTAAAAAAAAATATTAAAAGAAAACTCATAAAAAAAACTTTTTTTAGGCATGTGTTGGTTTTTCCCATCTAAAATCTCACATTAACCCAATCCCATCGATGCATGCCTTCAAATGCTTTTTTATTTCTCTTTTGGGGACCTAGGAAATTTTATTTTTTATTACATACACACAAAAATTCTTTCTAGATTACCAATCACACACATGCACTTTCAAGAAGAGAATATTCTAGTAGGTCAAAGGGCATCTCTTGTTTTCTATAAAAGCAAGTTATTCATTCATTTGTAATCATCTAATTTCATTACAAATTGATCTAATTATTAGATTCCTCTTTGGATCAATTCTCTCTCAATGTTTTTTTCTTTTTTAAATAAAAGTGGAGAACCACTAAATTTTATTAATATTTATAATTTTTACAACCTGGTTTAAAGAACACCGGTAGGAAAGAACCAGGCAAAGAAAACCTTTGGTCTAGCTCATAAAATCCCAATGGGAAAATAGTATAGCCAGCTACAAACAAACATATGAAGAGAAATATCCAACCAGCCCTAGGGACATTCCCAAAAAAACACCATATGGGCCAAAACAGCCATTAACAACAGAAAAACCCAGCCCCCCAGAATGTGTGAATACAAAATTGTCTGAATGAGAGAATGAAACATCAAGAGTGCAAAAACCAAGTAATGGAACTTTCCATCGGAGGAGAGAAAGGGTGGACAATCTCTTCATTCTGAACTTCTGGAGCCACAACCTGAAGAGGCACAACTGCACTTGGAGGAGACATTATCGCTTTCAATGAATCCAGGAGGAAGTGAATACCTGAAAACATATTAACAACTATTGTCAAAATATCTGGAGATACATGATTTGAAAAAGCTACAAGAGCAAACATAGTGTCGTCATAAATATTAGAAATCAAACCACCTCTTATAACTGAAAGAAGCTCACAATGCCAGCCAGAAGATAATAATTGAGAAAGAGGTAGGAAACCACCATAAGGAAAAACACCAAGCTCAAAATGATAGAGAGACAAAGCATTATCCATATCAATAGCAGAATAAATAGAGGGATGAATGTATGCATCCAATAGCGCCCGAACCATAGAAGAATCCAAGAGCATGTCCATACAGATAGTAATAAAATGAGAAGCAACTTCTACAAGAAAAATATTTGCATTTTCCACCAACCATAGTCTACCCACCACCTTGCAAAAGGCCAAAGAGAATTCCAAAGAATGAATTTTAAAAAGACAACCAACCTTCTCATCATCAAAAACATGAGAGTCCTGAAAATCACACTGCTTAACAAGCAATAAAACTTTATAGCTAGTAGCCTCCATTATGAAAAAAACCCAAAGAAAATAGTGCGTTGCAAGAAAAAGAGCAGGCTTATAAAAAAAACATAGGTCATCATTAATTTATATGCATATCCTCCAAAGGAAGAGAAAGACATCAGAATAAAGACTGACACAAGATAATTCATAGTACGTCGTGCCAACAAGCCTCCACAAACCGCCACCACATAAAAAACAATCAAAACAACCTCAAAAAATTATGACCAAAACTCATACTTAATACCCCGTGATAAGAGAAAGATATTCACACAAATCAAATCCCGGAACCGTAAGAATAAGCATACCCAAATTGCCACCTCAAAATATAAACAATAAAGCAACATAATTAATCATACATACAGGCCGCCACTGGAAGTGTAGATGAAATCATTTGAGCATCCTTTAAGGGGAGTGTGAGACCATCAACATCAAACAAACAATACAAAACTGAGGAAAGTGCAATCAAGAAACTACAACACCCATAAACAAGCCTGCCACCATATTGTTATAAGACAATAAGCAATACAACAAAAATAAAATGGTAATGAAGTATGTCGAAGAAAAAACCCCCAAACTTCCTCATTCAAAATACCAAAGCTAGGCACTGGCTACCAAGGCAAAAATTACAAGCAAGCATGCAAGCTTAATGAGGAAATATAAACAAGACCAAGAAGGCCTCATACACCACCACACTAAACTGCATACCTATTTGCAATCTCAAACAAGATACAAGGTCGAAGTGAAGCAAAGAGATTGTAGTCAGACAATTAAAATGTTACAGGGTGAGAGGGTAAGCAACTCTCATCAACATCAACCAAAGACTAGATATTTTCATTTAAGACCTTATTTGCCAAGAAATCTGCAACATTATCAGCTTCTCTGTAGCAATGAGATATAGAGAAAGAATTAAAAAAATTGAGCTACAATAAAACCTTGTCCAACCAATATTTTAAATGCCAAGAATTAGAGGAATGATTTGTTATCACATAAAAGACAACTAATGAGTCACCTTCTATAATCACATCTGAAATGTGCAATGAAAGGAGAAAATCAAGGCTTATAGATAGAGAATGCAACTCTGCCACATTATTTGTCCCATCAGGAATACACTAACACTATGCTTTAATGATTCTAGCCCTATCATCAAAAACCACCACCCCAATGGCAGACTTCCTTGGATTGCCTCGAGATGCTCCATCAAAGTTTAATTTATACTTGGAAGGAGGGGGAGGCAACCAAACTGTCTCTTTCTTATTAATTGAAGGAGACATTTTCTTAGAAATGGCCCCATGCATAGCAAGCAACTACAAGGCCGACCAATGTCTGATAACCCAATTATCCCAAGATGTAAAAGTACATTTAGGACTAATGCCCTTGTAAATAAAAGCCAAAGAAGACTCAAAGATGGATTTTTCAATACAAAAGAGCACATCTGGTAGAGTGGAAGAGTGTTTCCTAAAAATTATGTTATTCCTCTCTAGCCAAATTTTCCAAATCAGAACAGAAGGAGCAATTATCCAAAGACAAACATAAAATGAAGATGAACATAACAAAGGCTAGCCCATGAATTGGGACCGAAGATCTCCACATAAAATAGCAGACCAATTTAATTTGTTGAACAACCAGTACCAACATTGAGAAGCAAAAGGGCAATGGAGAAAAAGATGATCAATTGATTCTAGAGACCCTCTACACATAACACATGGAAAAACAAAAGTTACACCAAGCCTATCCAACCTCATGCCGATGAGAATTCTATCTTGGATAGCCAACCAAGAAAAAGATCTTGCTTTTGGAAGACAGGGAACATGCCAGAACAACCTATAAGGCAAATCTTCCCCCTACAACCGGCAGACAAATAATTATACCCATCCTTAACCGAATATTCCCCTAATTTTGAATGAACCCAAATAAGTTCATCTTTAGCCTTAGAGAAAAGAAATGGGCATTTCTTCAATTCCTCAAAAAAAGCAAATTTAAGATCTTGATCCACTGGAAGAGACTCAACTGATTTCCGTCTAGCAACAGGAACAAGGCCCGAGGAATCCATAAAAAAATAATCCACCATGAATATACCCCAAGAAGATTTGAGAGGAGTCATAAGAGGGGACCAATCTCTCAGGCTAGTCAGAGCTGAGAAGCCATTCAGCGTCCTAAAATTGCGACACTTGCAATTTCGACTGCATTTCGGTCTTCACGATGGCGACGCAACACGCAACCTGAATGGAGACCCCAAGACCTGATTATGACACTGAAAACTGCATTTTTCAAGCACCATGGCCTGAACCTCCTTTGCACCCCGCTGTCCCGGAGGAGGGACCAGAGCGCCCAGCGCCCTGGTCCCTGGGTCCTATTTTGGGCCCGGTCTCCTATGGGGTCTCGGGTCTTTTTGTTTGCAATTTGGAAATTAACTTTCCTGGTCGGCCTAAGGTCGAAAAAATCAATCTTTTAACCCTAATTGACAAGTATATAAACTACATTTTTCTCTCTCATTTGGCATGAAGAGGATATGTGTACAAAGCGTGGAAACTATACTCAAGCATTCAAGCATTCAAGCATTCAAGCATTCCTTCTAAGTCTCCATTCAAGGCTAAGTGTTGCATTCAAGACAAGGATTCAACCATTGAAGAGGAGATCACCTACAACATACAACATACAACAACATACAACATCTATACCTTCGCACATAAGGATACAAACATCCTTAAAACAAGGTATTAGTACTTGTTTTACATTACAGACATTTACATTTACAGCAATTTCTCATTTCTTGGTTAATTCCAAAACCGGGGTTTGACCTAAAGGCAAACCCCTAATCCCTAACCCCCCAATCGTCTTCGCTTTTCTGTGTGTAGGTTGCAGGTACGTGGCTGAAATTGAAGATCTGGAATCCTTGTGCAGAGATGAACAGATCCCCCTTCGTTTCGCGGATTTTTCGGAGGACCGTGGTGTCGGGCGCCATCGTCCCGACAACTTTTTCTCAAATTTGCAGGACAACGCCGTATCGACATTTTACTGCTAATTCCAGGTCTGCAGCTTCATACTATATCCCTATCTCAGTTT
This sequence comes from Cryptomeria japonica, assembly GCF_030272615.1. Taxonomy (NCBI): domain Eukaryota; kingdom Viridiplantae; phylum Streptophyta; class Pinopsida; order Cupressales; family Cupressaceae; genus Cryptomeria; species Cryptomeria japonica. The sequence continues at coordinate 662,851,698 of NC_081411.1, read as the reverse complement.
ATAAGCGAATCTTTGTCACTTTCTATGCATTCCTAGCCTAATCATTCTATCTACATTCTTTACAAAAGAGGGTAGCCTTGCTGTCTTAACCCTTGAAACACATTTAGCATCCAATCTTGCATTGTGTGGGATTGGATCTTGTGGGTTTCAACCCCTCTTTTGAATGTAAAGTCTCTCCCCTAAGTGAAAACCATCAACCCTAGCGAACCTCCCTTCTCTCTCCTCGGAGTTGGAAGAGGGGAGAGCAACTAGGGTTCGATTGCGATTTTCCGCTTTACATGTATAAGCCATGATAAACCAAGGATAATAACACATTGACACTCAACCATGAAATTCCAGATTACAGCCCCCTAAGGAAGCAAGGAAGCAGTAAAGATTGTCTCACTAGGATAGTTTCTCAAGTATTTTGCAAATAAGATAGATGACCACTTAGAGGGGGGTTGTTTGTACAACTTCCAAACCAACTTAGCACCTAAAGCCAAATTTTGTTTGCCTAGATTCCTAATCCCTGCACAATCCCTATCTTTTGGAAAACACACCTTATCTCATGCTAACAAAGGAATTTGAGCCTTGTTATTCACATTATCATTCCACAAAAAAGACCTCTGTATTGACTGCCAAGCAGCCACTAATTTCTTAGGGGCCTTTAAAACAAACAATAAATAAATAGGAACCACATTTAAAACAACCTTAATAAGCACAATCTTTCCTGAAAAAGAGATCCATTTATGAGACCAAGCTAGGATCCTTGAGGAAATAGCAACATAAATCCGTTCCCCAAAAATTATGTTTCTCTAACCCTGTGAAAAATGGTATTCGCAAATACTTACAAGGGAATTGGCCAATAGAGAAACCCCAAAAATGAGTCAATCTAGATTGCACCAAAGGGGAAACATTAAGAAAGAAAATCTTAGATTTAGCAGTATTTACCTTCTGACCAGAAAATGAAGAATAATCCAAAATGATCCTATTAATAACCTTTGCTTCCCCAATAGTGGCTTTTGTTGGCATTTTGGCACTAAGTTGTCATTGATGTCAACCGGCATGATGAAGATCCACATAAGGGTGAGCATAAAGAATGAAGGTCTATCGGTAAAGTACAAACCCGTTTGAAAGTTGACATCTTATTTATAATGAAGAGGTAGAATGTTAAAAGTTGTCTCACACCACCGGAGTTAAAGATGTGCAACCGGTACAAGGAGCTATACCGGTTAACAGAAGAAAAACACTCTACTGGCAAATGGTTTTACCAGTATGTGTTTGTCGTATCGACTACGTGTTGGTAGGTTGTGTCTCTATTGGTGTGATGCGATATGGAGCTAAGGTGGCAAGTGTGTTGTGGTTGATGAAACAGATAATCGCCATTAATGAAGGAGCTACAAATCTCAGGATTGTATCAGACTAATTGTAGCTCAAGGAAGAAGGAATGATAGAGGAAGATCATGGAGTAGTTGGTGCCTGGATCAAAGCAAGAAGATCGGATTGAAAGAATACCTTGAGAAGGAAACAACAGAGGTATTAATAACAGTTTGACAGATGTAGATCGACATAATGGATCGTGTTTTAAAAGGCACAAAAATGGTGGAGATGAATAGATGGACATCAAGGTGATCAGATCATGCAGGATCTAATTGGATTTGGTTTGCCTCGTAGATGGTGAGGAAACCCTAACCATCAAAATTTTGAATTGCATTTTGGCGAGAAATCACCTGATAAGAGATGAGGGCTCCGGACATAAAAGTGTTGTTGATGTGGTGAAGATTGGTGGAGTGAAGAGAAGGGGAGAGCAAGGAGAAAACTTTAGAAGGAAATCTAAGAAAGTGGTAGTGAGAGAAAGCAACAAAACTGGTGAGAGGATTCTACCTGCAGTATCATAGTCAAACAGTTGATGTGAAAGGGAGAGAAAGATAATAGAGAGTTATCTGATTCAAGAGTTGCAAAATTCATTTGCAACAAGAAGCCTTAATTATATTCGAATAGTAATTTCAATATACATCGCCTAGCTGAAGCTTGGTGTAGGGGTTGGTGTCCTAAAAGTGTAGGGGTTGGTGCTCCTTGGGTTGGTGCCCAAAATCTTTGTAAGTTGGTAGTTTACCTATGAGGCTGGATTAGAGTAGTAGTCTCCAGCAGCTCTTCTCACCAAGGTTTTTCCCATATTGGGTTTTCCTCATAAATCTGGTGTTGTGAATCTCTTGAGTATGAATGATCTCTTTGTTTTTCTCTCTTGCATTACTGGTATGACTGTTTAGTGGTTAAGTAAATAGTTGATTGTCTGAAATTAGATTGGTAAACACTAAAGTTAGGAACCACTGATTCACCCCCCCTCTTAGTGGTACTCTGTGTTCAACAGCTTTACCAAACAATAATGTGTCATCAACAAATAAATAATGAGAGTTACTAGCAGCCATATGTGGAATACAGATACCCTTCCAATGGCCACTATCCCTAGCACCCAAGATAGCTCTACTAAGAGCTTCAGCCAAAATAATAAACAAGAAAGGAGACAATGGGTCTCCTTGCCTAAGACCTCTGAAGGAAGCAAAAAAACCACATGGGGAACCATTCAAAAATGTTGAGACACTAGCAGTGCTAATACATGCATATATCCATTTCACCCACTTCACCCAAACCCAAATTTATTAAGTACAATAGACAAAGCCTGCCAACTAACCCTATCATAAGCCTTCATCATATCCAACTTTAGAGTCATAGCCGATATAGAAAAATGGAAGATGGAATGCAGAATCTAATGGGCCACAATAGCACCTTTCATCGTTTCCCTACCATGAACAAAACCCCCCTGCTCCCCCGAAAAAATCTTTGGGATAAGCTTAGCAAGCCACACAAAGATAGATTTAGTGATAATTTTATATAAGGTATTACATAATGCAATTGGGTGGAAATCCACAAAAGATTTAGGATTCTCTAATTTAAGAATGATAGCAATAAGAGTTGTGTTTAGCTCCTTTAAAATGGACCTATTTCACCTTGCCTCCTCTAAAACAAGACAAAGTCTTCCCCAAGAAAAGACCAACACTTTTGAAAAAAGAGAGCTATAAAACCATCAGGCCCAGGGGCCTTGTCAGGTGCCATTGAAAAAACAACCTCCTTAACTTCCTAAGCAGAAAAAGGAGCCATTAACATTATATTATCATCATCAGAAATTAGTTGAGGAATAGTAGAAGCAAAACTATCATAAAAAATAGAAGACTCCTCAGTTAGCAATGACTTAAAAAACCGAACAGATTCAGTGGCAATATCCTTCTCCTCTATGAGGAAAACCCCATCAAGCTTTTGAATACAGGAGATCCTATTTCATTTCCTCTTTAATTTAGTAGATGAATGAAAAATTTAGTATTCCTATCTCCATCACTAAGCCATATATCCCTACATTTCTGCCGCCAATATATTTACTCGAGATAGAGAACCTCCTTAAACTAAGAATTCAACAATTTATGTTTATCAAGGGTAGCAGAATCCATCCCACAATTCATAACCACAGCATTGAGAGCTTCAAGTTCTTCTTGAATCCTAACCTTCTCAGAGATTTTTTTTTTAAATCCAATACATTCCATGTCTTAATCTTTTGTTTCACAAAGGAAAGTTTCTTGACAAATCAAAAAATTCTTGTTCCAAAGATGAAAGGAGCCGAGGTCCACCAAGATTCTAAAAGCATTAAAAAAGATGGGTCTCGAAACCACACAAGCTCAAATTCAAACAAAGAACACCCAGGAGCTCTATCATCCAAAATCGACAACATAATTGGAAAGTGATCAAAACCAGAATTAGGAAAAACCATAGCAACAACATCCACATCTGAAGAAATCCAATTGGCAGAAATCAAAAAATGATCAAGCCTTTTAGCAATCTGTGAAAAGTCCTTTCTCCTATTTGTCCAAGTGAAAGGGCCATTCAATGTTTTACAATCCATTAGGTCATTCTTCTTAATAAAAGCAGAAAAATCATCCATAATGCGCTTATTAGGTAGAATACCCCCAAATTTCTCATCATCACAAGAAATAGCATTAAAATCCCCACCAAGAACCACAAACTGACCTTATAGGGGAGAGAGGACAACAGATAAAGATTCCCATAGATCTCTCTTTCCCCCTACTGACATTGGACCATAAACATTAAATAACCAGAACTTGACATTTGAAACCCAACTCTTTACCAAGGCCAACATCCATAAAGGAGTAGAAAAGACTAAAGATAAATTAGTAGCCACATCATTCCAAAGAAAATCCAATCCCCCAAAGGCCCCCGCAGAAGGGGAAACACAAAACTTCCACAATTTCCACTTAGAAAATAAATAATCAGCACCCTGCATACTTAACTTAGTCTCTTGCAACAATAACACATCACACTTCATTAAGTCCAACTATGACTTAATGAGGTGTCTTTTGTTAGGAGCATTTAAGCCCCTAACATTCCAAGAAATAACCTTCATTATTCTCAAGGGGAGACACTCGCTCCCCTCTTCTCAACTGCATTATCAAAACCAACCACAACTACCTCTAGTGGAGGTTGCAGACTACATTTGGAAGAAACCGACCTAGTAAATGAAGTACTGAATTTTGTTTTCCACTTTACTGATCCTAGACTCGAACTCAGAAGTGTAGACTGAATACCGGCATCAATTTCTAATTGTGTATAAAACACCTTCGACTTCCTTCCTCTCTTAGTAGGAGAAGGAGAAGGAGAGGAAGGAGATAATGGAAATTGAACCAATGATTTATTAATTGGAGGATCAAAACCCACATTACACAAAGCATTCTAACCCTCTTGGACTTTGTACAATGAAAGAATGTCAAAAGGATTACAAGACAGGGGGATAACTAAAGAGGAATTCAATTTGACCAAATCCTGATCAATCGCATCTACCACCTTATCAGTAACATCAAAGTTCAAGGTAATGTTATGTTCAAAGACTAACCTTTGAACTTTGGAAATTAAGCCTTCATTAAGAAGGAATGACTCAATTCCATTAACCAGGGGATGACCACTTTTCTTAGGAAAACAAGAAGAGTTCATAGGCAACCCCTCATTTATGGGATTAGGAGAGCCTAAACCCATCCTACTATCCACATTTTGCTCACCTACCGAAGGGCAAACTTCATCTTCAACAAAAGATGGAATAGGAACCCCTTGTAAATTAGGTGATTTCGACAAACCCAGAGAGTGAGAAGTAATAGGAATACGAGCCTATTATAAGCATTATTATCCGATATTTCTAGATTCAAATTAGACCATTTAGAAGGCTGAGACACCTTATTTCCAAAAGACAAACCCTTTAGGGAAGAAAATAATATAGTATCCATAAGCACAAAAGCCCTAGAAAACCAATCAGAATCCTAAACAATACTCTACCACCAAATCCCATCAATATATTTTAAAGTACAATTACAAGGAACCATAGAAGATGAAGAAAGAAAAACACAAATCTTGACCCTAAAAACCCCATCCTCAAAAACTGAATGCGAATGAATAAATTTCCCAAATGAATCCCCAATTTTTTGCAAAATATCCAAATCCGAAAACTCATAGGGAAGACCAGGCAAAGAGAACCAAGTGGGAGTAGTTTTTACAATATTTTGCGATGCAGAAAAAAAAGGTTTCCAATTTTCCACAAAAATTAAATTACAACCAAGCCAAAAGAATGGTTTTACCAGAGCCTGCTGCTTTGCATCCACAGAATTGAAAATAACAATGAAGGAGCTTGAAGAAAGAACCTAAAAGTAAAGTGTTCCATACCAGAGAGAATGAATCTTATGATGAAGCTTGGAGAGAAAAATATTATCACCCCAAACCTGGATTAGGACCACTAAGGAGTGCAGATCCCTAGAATTTTTATCAAACAGAGCTTCAACCGCAGAAATACAAAGTATCAACAACCAAACCTTATCAGTCGAGGGCTCCTTAGTCAAGGGCTTATCCTTGTTCAAACTAGGAGGCAATACCATATTTGATCATGAGATCCTTGTAGAGTTCTCCATCGCTACCTTAGAAGATGTAGGTTTGTCTCTAGGGTTTTTTCCAAACCCCCCAATTCTTCAAGACTTAGAATGCGCTGCAAATTTCTTCTGAGGGCAAAAAAAACCCTTGAAATAGGTCAACCTCAACCTTCCAGGATTCCCTTGATGCCACTCAGCCTTCTCCTGAGAAAGCACATCAACCCATTTCCCATTCTAGAAAACCCACTGTGGAATATTGGATAAAGAAATATTTTCTTGGTGAGTGTGGTAGAGTAGGCATGGTGTAATCATAAATAAGGAAGTGATAGGAATAATTCATTAGGATGAAATATGATAAGGTTATGAGATATGGGTACAAAGAGATAATTGGAAATAAAAATAATTATGATTATGTGATGAAATTGGACTAGAAGGGGAAAATAGAACATAAGTTAAGATAAGAGGAGATAATGGATTAGGGGGTGAATGGGAAGATGATAATAGGAAATATTAGGATGAGATCATCGACATAGGGTGAATAATGAGGGGATAATAGAATATAGGGTGGAATAAGAGAGGGTACAATGGGATGGCAATACACGGGGATAATGGAAATAAGATGGACTAGTAGTGATTAGCATGATGGGCCAAGAAGGGATCTTATAAAATAGGGTGAACTATTAGAGGTTAATGGAATGGGATTAGGAGGGAATAATGTAACATAGGGTAAATTAGGAGAAGGTAATGGGACAATACTGAGAGTGGATAATGAAACATATGGTGAAAAAAGAGAGTGGAATAGGATGTGAATAGAAAGGGCTAATGAAACATTAACTATTCAATTAACTACCAAACTCTTGGGTTTCTAGGTGAAGGGTTTTGTTCAAGGTACTTTTTTTTAAGTTTTGGTTTGAAAATAACTTCTCTAATTTTACCCAATTAAATACAGATTTGTATGTTGTCATCCTAGAATGAGAATGTATGGATAAATTATTTTTGTAATTCATCTCAATCTTTAGTTTGACTCTTCTTTCTTGGTTGATGTGCCAAGTTTTAATTACTAGGGTTAAAGTCTAGTAGACAATTTTGTATGTAAAGGTGGTAGTCATATTCCCTATCTCTCTTCCATGTAGTGATGCAGGTTTGAATGTGATTATCCAGAGTGATTGTTCCTATATATTTGGGCATTAGGGCATATTCTCCTTCTTTTTTTATATATTAGGCTGTAATCAAGATTATAAAAGCATACCAATCTAGGATATAATACCATATAACACTCACTTATTGTAGTTTCTATAAGAAGTTAGTTTGCAAGTGATACAAGGAATAGAAAGTCTCTAAATCACCTTGCTACAAGTCAAACTATTATGCTGCAGACCCCTAATTCACTCTATCTACAAAATATTTTGTAGTGCCCCTCCCTGAGTCATCTTTCTCTTTTGAATAACAATAGATCATATTGGTAGGGCTTAGTCTATTTAATGATGATTTGATAGAATCTTATGATGTACTAACCCTATTTCATGATTATATTGGATATGATAATGATTATGATAGTGCTTGATTGATTGTGAGTGTCTTTTATTGTATTCGTGATAGAGATGATGTCATATCACTCATTGCAAGCATGATATGATGTTGTGATTCTCTTCACTTCCCTGATCATTTATGATATATGTTATTGTACGTGTATTGGTGGTGATAGGTTTGCAAGTACCAGACATCGACTCCGCCTCGCTTCATAGGTCTGAGTGTGTCTTATCCCAATGGCAAGTTGATCGGAGATGACATGAAAACCCATTCTACACTCTAGGTTTAAGTTGATTACTCTTGTCAGTTTAGAGTCTTGGTGTGAGTTGTTGTTTAGCATCAAGTGGTTTCTTGAGTTATCCTATGTGTGAGTTATTGTTTAGTGTCAAGTGGTTTCTTGAGTTATCCTATGTTGGATTTCTTTGTAGTGTTATGATTATGGAATAGTAAATTATTAATTAATTGATTGATTTATAGTTTAGTAATGTTAAATTAAATTAATAGATTTACATAGTTTATAATAATAAATTAAATAAATAGTTGGCATTAATATTGAGATTTATATTTAATAAGTGATTTTATATTGTTGATTATTTATTTATTTATTTATTTATTTATCTATTTAATGACTATTGGATATTTATTATTTATTAATTTGGGTATTTATTTATACACCCTTGGTTATTTTATCAATGGGCTTTTATATTTAATTGTGCCCATGATTTAATTTATCCTTGGTCAGTTATATTATTATTTCCTATTTATCCTTTTGGGTTAATTAATATTATAATCTTTACCTACCCTATTTTGCTATTGGTTGAATTTATTGGGTAAGCAAATAATATAATATTTTATTAATTTATGCATTTGTTTTTGGGCATGGTGGGTAAGAAATATATTTTAATTAATTAAATTATTTGACCGACATATTCTATAGTTTGATCTTTAGATTTCTATTTATTTTCCTTCCTGTGAGTTCACGAGGGTTGGCTTTTCGAATGCATTTTTTTGAATTGGATTTTGGATTGCTTGAGCTTGTTGGATTCTTTCTTCATCAATTTTTCATTCAGCATATACCAAGTTGGATGATTCTTTCTCTTGCATTTTCAATTTGAAAAGATTGTCTGTGTTGTGTCTTTTCTCGAGAAATTTGGGAAGAAATAATTTATTTGTATAGTTGATTTATGATAGTTGGGGAAGAAAATTATTGTTTGAGATTTTTATTCTTGTCATGACCGGTTCTGTGAGTCTGAGTCTGGGATTGTTGGCTTTCTTGTATTTTAATTCTTGCTTAGGATTTGGAGATTTGGTTTTTCTCTTGGAATTTATTTTATGTATGTTGGTCATCGGGTGTGGCTATGTCTCTTTCTGAGTTCTGTCAACCCGAATGCCATGTCGTTTATCTCATGAAATCTTTTATTATAGTTAATGGCTTAATGTTTTGATTATTTCATTCTTTTTCTTTGGTCTGGGTGACTTTATTGAATGTATTTTAGAGTCTTATCATTACCCCCTTGATTTTATTTTGTTGTCGTAAGTTTATTTTTCCATTTTTGTGATTTTTAACAAATGCGCGAAACTGGGTAACAAATGCACGAAAACAACAAATGCGCTAAAGTTTTTAACGTATGCGCGATTCTTTTTAACATATGTGCTAAAACATTTAACAAATGCACTAATTAATTTAACAGATGTGATAAAACTCTCTGCAGATACATGATTTTATATGGCAAATGCGCTAATCTATTTTGCAATGTGTGAAACTGTCTAGTTTAGGTGATTTTGCCATTTTGGGTCTTTTCGATTGATTTTTCTGATTTTGTGATCATACCAGAGGCTTTTTATGGATGTTATTGAAATTTTCTAGCACCATTGATATTTATTTTTGGTTATTTATTAATATTATGGCTCCAACAAGTTGATAAGCCTTGTTGTAGAGAAATATCAAGGCTCTTGTTTATTGCATGATATTGGCATTATGGCTTATGTCTATAATTGGTATTCTATGTTATAGAGATCTTGGTTATCCAGATTTTAGTTGTGAGCCCTTTTGTTTGATTACATGTGGTGTTAAGTGCTAGGTGCATGATTAGGAAGAGTAGGCTTCCATGAGTTTGTCGAGGTCACAAGGAATAGACTACTAGGATTCTTGAGTTATAGAGTCGGGGTCTAGACCATCTGGATAACTCATCGAAGGTTTTATTGTAATTAAGAAGAGATAACTTAATAATTTAATCTTACGGGGGTTGGGTAGTAGTAACTCATCTAAGTAAGATGAGAAATGTGTTTTGTGGTACCCATCTCATGGATCAGAAACCAGAGTGAGGTGGTAGATCTGGTAATCAGATAAACTAAACTCCCTTGGCTTCCTCAAAGGTTGAGACAGTTTTGCATGTGTATCCTCTATGATAGCATGTGATGACACTCTTTCCCTACATGAAGATTCTAGTTCCTTATGCTTGTATTGTGGTGCCTCTAGATGTCCTATATGGTGGATTATGTCATGATTGTAGTCTTGGAGTTCTTTCATCTCTTTGGTAGTTAGGTGTCAGCCTAGATCTAGAGTGTGAGTGGGATCTTGTGTCATCTCCTAGCACGAAGGGTGGTTCCTTATGGTTCCACATGGTCGGGTGGTTTGATGCCTTCTTCCATTGGGATGCTCTCGTTGGATGGTCTTGTGCGTGGATGTGGATCCATATCTTCTCTTCATGTAGATGGATTCTTGGAGTATATTCAATGTATTGGAAATTAAGATTATGTATCTTGTATCATGAGGAAATCACAATTGTAAAGAAAGAATAAGTACGTGTAATTTGTAATCACATGATTGAGACCAGGATGTATTAAAATAGAATGTGGTTGTTGAAATCATTGTAAATGACTATGCTATAATTGGATATTCATTATGTATGTAATTCTAGATTGGAAGAAACCATATGATTGAGTGATGTACATGTTAGCATTATATGAATGTTTTAATGGAAATGATGTTATACTTAGTTCATGGATATCTCTAAAATATGGAAAGGAATGAGAGGCTTGTAGGATGTGTGGTTATACTTAAGGAAGTGAACTAGTTTGCATTAGACGATGCCTAATTCAGAATTAATGATGACTTGTTATGTTAGATGGTTTGGAAAGGGATTAGGAACATTTGATTTGGTGTTTTAGATGAATCAAATGGATAATGGGGATATGATAGGATGTGCATTTGTTGAATAATGATTCTCATGTTAAGAAGGAAAGTAATTGATTAGGAAATTAATGCAAAGAATGTTAAAAGGTATCATAGATGGAGATGTGTTTATATGTTAGAGTTGATTACATGATGGCGTTGAAGTACTCTAGGGAATGGTAGATGTTGTATTGTATTTCGCTTACGTAATTATGATGTTATGTAAATGTTAATGATAATTTATGTAATCCTGTAGATGATAAATAATGCTTTTGAGTAATGGTAGTTTAATATGTTGTATTAGCACATGCTTAATTTTTTTTAATCTCCATTAGTATATTAGTTTTCTTTATTCTTCTTTATTTCTCTAGGGTATTTTGACTGGCATTACATCTGGTATCAGAGCTAGTGTTGCTAACACTGGGATCTTTGGTTAAGGTTGTTGCTCTTTGTATTGCGTAGTGTGCTATGATGTTCGTTGTAAATGAAGTTGTTCTAGAGTGATCACTAGAACTTGGATTTTAGAAATGTATTCTTTGTTCTCTCTCTCTCTCTCTAAACCTCCCTAGAAATCATAATTGTGTGCAGCAGTGTATTTGTTTCTTATGCTCAACCTTTGGATGCTAGAAATGTAAAATGATTATGTTAATAAGTAAGATAAATTGTGTATATTCTCTTAATTAAAGCTTATATAATTAACATGTTATGTTCGAATAATATATTAATTTCTTTATGAATAGAAGTTGAAGTGTTTGTATTATGTGTGTAAAAATTGTTTAGTGTAGATCATGATATTAAATTGTAGAGATTGAATGAGACACTTTATCTTCTCTCAATAATGTCCTCTTTCATTAGAAATAATTACTTAGACTTCTATAAGAGATTTCATTGCATTAAAGATAATAAAGGAATATGGATATGTAAATAAATTATTCTCTCAATTGTCCGATGTGCACTCTCTAACACATCCAGGGCATTGTACCCTTGGAGGCTTGTAGTGGTTATTCCCTTTGGCGTGGCTTAAAATGGTCACCTAGTGATGTAGAGTCGGATGAGTTGGCTATGTTGCCATGATTTATTTGGTGAATTGAAAGAAGTATCATTGGAATTAATTCAATTTTTGGATTTCTGTAATTCTTCTTTCATTTGTTTTTGTTCTATTTGGTGACATTTGTCACGCTTTATTTCTTGTTGATTATGTCGATAATTTTTTGTGATTTAATGTTGTATTTGAGAATCTCTCCTTTTTGGACTTCCTCTTTTGTTGTTGTTATCTTGTGTGGTCATCCTGAATGTTGAGTATTGTGGGCCCTCATTTTGTGTTATGAGTAGTCTCTATCATGTTCACTTTGAACCTCTGATAGTGTGTGTGAGGGAGGACATCACGAAGAAGTGCACTAGACTTAGTAAACAATTAGATAATGACGATAGCAATTGAGTAGATAAATATGTTAATAGGATGAAATGTAATGGTAACTTCCTAGATTCTATGAAGTATTGGATATAAGTGCATTTGGACTTGAGAAATTTGTAATAGTTAAGCATAAATGAACTACATATTTCCTATCTTTAATAAGCGCTTATGTTTAAAATGTGGTGTAAAATGTATATCTGACTTCTTGATTTCGTGTAACTAGCTATTACCATGCTTGAATGATGTGATTTATTGTGACTTTTGTTCATAGATACTAACTCGGTGATATAAATTATAGTTTTGTCTTGCAAATGTGGTTAAATGAAGCTCTCTTAGAGGTTATTTTAATGATTTAGCATGCTCAATGCAACTAGTAAGAGTTTTGTGACTTGTTTTATCTCTCGAGTAATAATTTTACCTTGAATTATTGAAGCATAGTAAGAAAAATTTTGTTGTCATTACCCTATTTTGAACTAGAAAATGCTTGAACTAAGATGTTTTATTGATTGATGGTCCTTAAATGAGAAAGAATAGGCACATTATTTGTAATTGTCTTAAGGAAAAAATTTAATTTGTGTATGTTCAAGGAGTTTTTGGATTAATATGTGCATGTTTTCAACTTAACTTTTGTGACTTCCAGGAGTAAGTCGAGCCCAAGGAGGGGAGGATGTAGTGCACCTCATTGAGTCATCTCTCTCTTTTGAATAACAATAGATCATATTGGTAGGGATTAGTCTATTTAATGATGATTTGAAGGAATCTTATGATGTACTAACCCTATTTCATGATTATATTGGATATGGCAATGATTATGATAGTGCTTGCTTGATTGTGAGTGTCTTCTATTGTATTTGTGATAGAGAAGATGTCATATCAGTCATTGCGAGCATGATATGATGTTGTGATTCTCTTCACTTGCCTAATCATATATATATATATATATATATATATTGTTGTACGTGTATTGGTGGTGACAGGTTTGCAGGTACTAGACATTGACTCCACCTAGCTTCACAGGTCTGAGCGTGTCTTATCCTAATGGCAAGTTGATCAAAGATGACATGAAAACCCATTCTACACTCTAGGTTTAAGTTGATTACCCTTGTCAGTTTAGAGTCTTGGTGTGAGTTGTTGTTTAGCATCAAGTGGTTTCTTGAGTTATCCTATGTTGGATTGCTTTGTAGTGATATGATTATTGAATAATTAAATTATTAATTAATTGATTGATTTATATAGTTTAATAATGTTAAGTTAAATTAATAGATTTACATAGTTTATAATAATAAATTAAATAAATAGTTGGCATTAATATTTAATATTAATAAGAGATTAACATTGGGATTTATCATGGCAAACCAACATATCCTTAAAAATTACTATTCCCGCCTTCTGTCTGCAACTCCCCCGCCTGCTTCACGTTTGAACCTGTGCCCCAGGATGACCGCCCCCTCTGGGGAGGTCCCCCTTTCCCCGCTAGACCCAACACCCGATTCTACAGTCGGTGCGCATGTTGTTGACCCGGTTGCAAGGTCCCCACGGTCTGTGGACCATACAGAAGAAAATGCCAGCCTTCACACCCCTTCCACTTCACCAAGTCTGACTGATATTGGCCTAAAAGGGGATCAAAGGAAAATACCCCATCCCGGACTGAAAACTTCTATCAAACAGGCGGATGTGGATCTTGTGAAGGAGAATCCCAAGTCTAGCTGGAAGAACGCCCTCCTTGGGTCAACAAAGTCGACCCCTGAAGATGTTGTGGCCACCTTCTCCCAAATGGAAGACAAAATGGAGATCAAACTCCCGAACAACCTGATGGACATAATCACCTCTTCCCTTCACCTGGCAATAGTTGGTCATTTCTTCTCCTTCCGACCATCTATTGACATGGTCAGGCGATGGGCAAAATCTCGTTGGAAGCTTAAAGGAAGCCTGGAGGTTTCAGCTATGCTGGGGGGACTCTTTCTTTTCAAGTTCAACACTGATGAGGATTTGATCTATGTTCTATCAGGGTCTTGGGCTTATGGAAAGCATTTCCTAACCATGGCTAAATGGAAGCCTGGTTTTGACCCCTCTGCATAACTAAACCGCATGGCTCCAGTCTAGGTTAGGCTTCTTGGACTCCCTCTGGAATTCTGGGATGAACAAATCTTTTGCTGGATAGGAAACTTGTTTGGCAGCTTTGTTGCAGCGGACTCAATCACTCTCAACAAATCCAGGTTGGTGTATGCTCGTTTTTGTGTCAATGTCACTATTAACAAGGTTCTCCCAAACTTTATCTCCCTAAAATCAAAATGGGGAAAATGGTCCCAGGCTATTGTGTACGAAAATGCCACCTTGTATTGCCAGAAATGCAATAACCAGGGGCATTCATATACTAATTGTAAAGCCCCCGTGGTTGCGGAACCCAAGCTCAAAAATAAAGCCAGTTGGGCTGAACCCATCAACCCTGGTGACCCATCATCCTTGGCTCCCCTTGAGCTGACTACTGTGAATGAAATTTTTGAAGATTACCCACACACAGACAAGATCATTGAGATCTTAAAATCCCCAACAGACCTAGTCAAAAACTCAAGCATTCCCATGGAAGAGGGGGAGATCTCGCAGGAGATATCCCTCAACTTGGCTTTGGCCAAGCCTCTTTTGACTGAAAATAGCTTACCCACCTCTTCAACCCCTCTCTCCCCTGTAATAGGGGATAGAGATGCGCACCCTGGAAACTCCCTGGTAACTCCGCTGAAATTTTCCCCCCCGAGCTCCCCTCGGATGGATAATGAAGAATGGATAACCCAGAAGAAGAAAGTCAAGGCCAAGAAAGCAAATGTCGGGGGCAACAAAAACAAAGTAGGCAGACCCTCAAAAAGAGTCCTAAGGCACAAGGTTATGGCAAGGTACATTGCAAAGGGCAGACAACTAACCCTGGACAGACTTAACAAAAGCAAGAAATGAAGTTCCTCTCTTGGAACATAAGGGATCTGAACAACCCCCAGAAGCAGTTCGCTATAAAAAAACTCATTCTTGAGATGAAATTTGACATTTGCCTCATTCAAGAAGTCAAGATTCCCTTTCAAACTCTTGCTGCAGTTGCTAGTAAACTTTGGCCTGGAGCGGACTATCTGTATGTTGATGCCTTGGGTGCTTCTGGGGGTATTGCTACCCTTTGGGATCCCATCAAAATGAAAGGAAAGCTTTTCGCTAGCTCCCAAAATTTCTTAGCGGTTTCCCTTCATTATGGGGAACAATGCTAGCAGATGTTCAATATCTATGCTCCCAACTCAAGATCGAGGAGACAACTCCTATGGGAGGAAATTTCTAATATCATTATGACTAATCAGAAGGAACAGTTTATGCTTGCAGGAGATTTCAACTCCCCCCTCTACCCATCCAAAAAGTGTGGTGGTTTGGAATATTTCTCTGACGGCATGGGCGACCTAGCTAGTTTCATCAATACTACAAGCCTTATGGACATTGATCTGCAGGGTACCCCCTTCACCTAGTCGAATACTAGGAAAGGCAAACATCTTATTCAAGTCAGGCTAGATAGATTCATGATTTCCACCAATTGGGACATTGGAAATAGCTCTTACTTGAAAACCCTCGCAAGGACTGTGTCTAACCACAACCCCCTTCTTCTCCACTAGAAAGACAGACCCTACCAGGTTCCCCCCCCCCCTTTTGCTATGAGATCATGTGAGCCTCCCACCCGGACTTCAGGGAAATGGTAAGATGCTAGTGGACCACCCCGATCCAAGGGACTGCCATGTTCAGAATTATGGAGAAACTAAAGTTAATTAGCAGGGAAGTCAAAGGGTGGAATATGACCAAATTTGGAGATATCTTCAAAAGAAAGAAGGACCTGGGAGCCAGACTAGAACAACTTTAGAATATTATGGCTATCGGTAACCCCCCGGACCCCATTTTGAAGGAGGAGGAAGATTGCCGCAAGAGCTAGAAAGATATCCTCTCTAAAGAAGAAGTGTACTGGAAGCAAAGATCCAGGATCCAATGGTTGAAAGAAGGGGACAAAATTTTTTCTTTATTCCACAGATCGGCTTCTATCCACAAGAGGAGGAACTATATCAAAATTATTAAGGATGAAATTGGCTAGGAGATCTTTGAGGTCTCTCTGCTTGGACAGAATGTGGTGGACTTTTTCACCAGAATGTATGCAGATGGTGGAAGGGATTCTATGCTCTAGGACTACCTTGTTAGTAAGCTATCGATGGCCATCAATGAGGACGACAACCGACAACTTTTGGCTCCCATCTCGACTGATGAAGTTCACAAGGTTGTCTTTGCTATGGGAGCCTACAAAACACCGGGCCCAGATGTTTTCCCCCCGGTGTTCTTCCAGGAATTTTGGGACATTGTTAGTTATGATGTCACCAAAGCTATTCAAGATTTCTTCAAAACAAGGAGACTGCTGAAAAAGATCAACAACACCTTCATTGTCCTCATCCCCAAGATCACTACTCCTAGATGCTTGAAGGAGTATTGGCCCATAAGCCTCTGCAATACCATTTATAAAATCCTCTCCAAGGTCCTTGTGAATAGGATTAAACCCTTCTTGGAAAAATTTATTAGTCCATCTCAGAAAGGCTTCATCCCGGGATGCCAAATTTTGGATGTTGCCATTGCAACTCATGAGATAATCCACTCCATGGATAGTAGCAAATTGCCAGGTATGGCCTTTAAACTTGATATATCAAAAGATTATGATAAGGTTAATTGGGAGTTTCTTTTCAAAGTTCTTCTAAAACTAGGATTTAACCAAAAAATGGTGAATATGATTCGAGAATGTGTGACCATGGTTCAATTCTTAGTACTGATTAATGAGACTCCTAGGAGATGCTTCAAAGCTGAGAAAGGTATCCAGCAGGGTGATCCTTTATCCCCTTATTTGTTTATCATGATAGCTGAAGTCTTAAATAGAAATGTGACCCATTTGGTCACCAATGGTAGGCTCCAAGGATTCAAAGCGGCCTCCACGCTCCCCCCCTCTAATATTCAACAGTTCATGGATGACACTTTCCTTTTTGGTAGGACTTTTGTCATGGAGGCTAAAGGATGGAAGACCCTACTGGCGGACTATGCCAAGGCATCGGGACAATGCATCAACTATGAGAAGAGTAGTCTCTACTTCTTCAACACTCCAAATGACCTCCAACTCAAAATTCTCTCCATCCTCAGATACAAAGTGGCAACTATCCCAAGGACCTACCTGGGTCTCTCCCTCACGGTCAAGGAAGTCACCCCCACTTTCTGGAACTCTATCTTGGAATGAATGCAGAAAAAACTTGGAGGATGGAAAGGGAAATTCCTCAGTAGTGCAAGGAAGCCCCAGCTTCTCACAGCCTCCCTACAGGGAATTCTGGTGTACTTCCTCTCCATGTTTAAAATATCAGGGACCATGGGAGAAAAACTTGAAAAAATCCAAAGAAGTTTTTTATGGACTGGTTTAGAGGAAAAAAAATGTCTTGCTCTTGTCAATTGGGATACTGTGTGTCTACCCAAATTTCTAGGAGGTTTGGGCATAAGAAAGATTAATGCCCTCAATAAGGTGCTAATTTCCAAGATTGGATGGACCCTGGCTAAAGGTGAGGCGGACTGGTGCAACATCATCAAAGCTCAGTACTTGGATCGGGAGCATTTCTTTTATAATTTGAATACAATTGACCTTCCCCAAGGTTCCAAGTTGTGGAACAACATCCTGAAGGACAGAGTGATGGTTAGAGAAGGTCTGAAGTGGCAGCTGGGAGATGGTAAAAAGGTAAGATTCTGGGAGGATTTTTGGAAGGAGGACAGGCCTTTGGTCAACACTCACTTCCATCAAATCATGAATCACCTTAAAGGTATCCTGGGGGATTATGCTGTGGATTATTTGGTCCCAGGAAGGGGTTGGAAGGACATTGTTCTCATCTATAGCAATATACCTAATCTGGTCGCCCTGGCTCAAGATCTGCAACTCATATTGTTGAAAGCCAAAATCCCCCTAGCTCCGAATGAAGATAGATTCATCTAGAAAGAGACACAATCGGGCTATTTCTTGGTCAAATCTGCTTACAATCAACTCCTTAAGTACCCTATGGATGCAAAATGCTGGAAGAAAGTCTGGAACCCTCAGCTAATCCCTAAAATTAATTTATTCTGGTGGGCCTTCATGCATGGTAAAACCCTCACGCTTGATAACCTGAAAAAGAGGGGATTCCATCTCCCCAATAGATGTAGTTTGTGTAAAGCTGATGAGGAATCTATTGGCCACCTTTTTGTTCTTTGTCCCTTTGCGGCTCATATTTGGTCTATTACTCTTCAGAAATGCGGTCTCTATTGGGTCTTCTAGAAGAATATAAAAAATTTTGCTTTTGATTGGACCCCCCCTCCCATCATCCCCTCATCATTCAACTTTGGAAACAAATTCCACTGCACATCTGCTAGGCCTTGTGGAAAGAAAGAAATAATAGAATTTTCAGAGACACTAAGACCCCCTCGGACTCTATGGCTCAGATTTTCTTTAAGATGATTACTGAAAATTTAGAAGTTACAAAATGGAAAATCTCGCTGTCCTCCCGATGAAGTGGACAAGAAGATCACTATTTGTTGGAAGCTCCCCCTTGGCTTTGATCGCTTCAACAACAACACCAAGCAAAAGAGACGGATGACTAGATGGTCAACCCCCAGGCTTTACTAGTTTAAACTAAATTTTGATGGCTCTTCTCAATGCAACTATTAGGTAGGTGGTGGAGTCATCAAGGATCATCTAGGGAACATGGTTGCAGCCTATGCTGGAAACCTAAGGGATAATATGTTCACTCAAGCTGAAGGAATGGCCCTCCTTTGGGGTCTAAAAATGGCTAACTCCATAGGAATAAAATACCTAAAAATCAAAGGAGATTATCAAATCATTATTGATTCTACCGAAGGAAATGCTTCAACAGGATGGAGAGTGGAACCTATTCTGAGCGACATCAGGTGCTTTCTAGTCAAAATGGAGGACTTCACTATATGCCACATCTTTAGAGAAGGAAACAGAGCTCCCGATTCCATGATGGCTAAAGGAAGGCTATAGAATGCCTTATGATGCTGGAGGGACCCCAATATGCTGCCAATCGCCATTAAGGAAATCTTGGAAAATGAAAAGGCCTTTATCCAGGAAAGGACTGTCCCATCCGCTCAATGATGAAGGAAACCTTTTTGCAATTTTTAAATTGGTATGGAGATCCCGCCAATTTCTACCCTAGATGGACATGTATCAAGGGTAGGTTGAGTCACCACTACCATATGGGATGAATTTATGATGAAAGTACTAACATCGGGAATGATTACCCTCTAATTATTACCCAGATGGAGCCAACTGGCGACGGTAAAGGTGGCGTTGGGGATCTGTCAACTCACATTGGCCTGAGCAAAGGCTCCCACATTCTGAGTAGATCTCCGGCCATCGATATCTACAGGATCTTAAGGGATAATAATCACTCTGATTATTATGACTATTTATTTCAAGTCCGACACACTCTTCTCAACCATTCTCTTTTGAGTTTGCTTTGGCTCTATGTTCTGGTTTTTTGTCATTCTTAAACTGTAAAACTAGAGGATTCAAGAATGGGGGGGACAGGTTCAGACTGGAACCCAACAAAGTGGACGAGTTCAAAGCCAATCCGGCATCTTGGTTTGTGTGCATGGAAGGCAGTATTGACAAATTCATGGAAAAGATGAAGGGAAACGAAGAGAAACTCTCCAAACAATTAGTGACTTCCTGGGAGGACAGAAGGGTGACCATGGGGGGAGTCTCTTTTGAAATCAACAAAGAGGTTATTGCTCAAGTGACGGGCCTTTCAATGGAGGGCAGAAAATGGAAAAAGCAGAGCCGCATTGCAGATTCTACCAGCCTCAACCAATTTTTCTGCCAAGGCAAGAACCCTATCAAGAGGGTTGGAGGATTCAATAGGGAGGAGCTTCCTCACCTATGGGACGAAGTCTGCTACATCACGATGAAGTATTTTACATTGGAGGGCAAGTATGGCATTTTCCACTACTACCATCTCCCGTTCTTGAACCATTTGAGGAACAAAGACCTCATTTCCATTCTGTTCTTTTTACTGCATTTGATGGATGCTAAAATTAAAGATATAGCCAAATCTAAGAAGAAAGGGAAAGATCTTCCCATCCTGCATCAGGGCCTTATGCTCTACCTGTATAACTTTCACCTTGCCCTCTGCCCTCCCCATTCCATTTCTGTGCAGAATGTCAGCCCCTCGACCCAACCTCCGACCATTAATGATTCAAGCCCCTGGTGCCTGGAATTTGGATCCTCCCGCAAGAAAACCAAGAATCACTCCCTGGAGGAGGTTAGAACCCCTAAAAGAGTCAAAATCCAAAAGATTGACTCTGATTTGGACATTACTGAAGAAGCCAACACCCCCCGCTGCTCTAGCAGATTGGCCTCTAAACCCTCAGAGAAATCCCTGAGAGACCCCTCCTCCTCGCATGACATGGGAAACTCCATTCTAAATGCCAAAATGCCCCTGACCCAACACAAACAGACCCCCCATTCTATGAGCTCCACTTGGATTTCTGAAAGCCTCGTCTCCTCTATGAATATGGAGCCAACCAATTTCCCATCCCTAACCTTCAGGATTGAAAAAATGCTAGTTGTTGAAGAGGCCAATAGCGTGAAGGAAGAAGATCCCAACCTGGCTAAGCTTGAGAAAAATATAGAGGCCCTCTTTGACAATGTGTAGGTGATTACCAACAGACTGGAGGTGACAGAGTCCAAGATGCACGATGTGTCCAAGTTCATGCTGAATATCATGAGATGCTCGGCTACTACGTTGTGCCTATTGTAGGATACCACGGCCAAAGGGAAAGGTAAGGAGGACGATGACTACAAAGGTTGTTCGAGTTCCTCATGAAGGAATAGGTTAGAAAGATGCTCCCTAAGAAGAGCCAAGGGAAAAAGAAATAACTGTCTGCATGTGGAGGAGTTTTTTGTCTATGTTGTGTAGTTGCAGGTTGGATAAGCCCAATTTAGACTTATGTTTATATTTTGCTATTTATAGCCCTACGTGGCATATGAATTATACTCTGACTTGTAGTTTTTTATTGTTGATAAACTCTCGTAGTATGGTTTTTGTTTTTGATAGAGGTAAAAAGCTGCTACTTTGTTGATTTTATGCGAATAATGGTCCTGCCACTGTTCTCTTAATTGTACCTATGGGTCAGCCCCCTCATTTTTGGCTACTTTTATTATCAAAAACATTGGGATTTATATTTAATAAGTGATTTTATATTATTAATTATTTATTTATTGATTTAATGACTATTGGATATTTATTATTTATTAATTTGGGTATTTATTTATACACCCTTGGTTTTTCTATTAGTGGGCTTATATATTTAATTGTGCCCATGATTTAATTTATCCTCGGTCAATTATATTATTTTTCCTATTTATCGTTTTGGGTTAATTAATAATATATTCTTTACCTACCCTATTTTGCTATTGGTTGAATTTATTGAGCAAGTAAATAATATAATATTTTATTAATTTATGCATTTGTTTTTGGGCATGGTAGGTAAGAAATATATTTTAATTAATTAAATTATTTGGCCAACATATTCTATAGTTTGATATTTAGATTTCTATTTATTTTCCTTCTTGTGAGTTCATGAGGGTTGGCTTTTCGAATACATTTTCTGAAATTGGATTTTGGATTGCTTGGAGAAGTTTGGATTGCTTGAGCTTGTTTCATTCTTCATCAATTTTCCATTCAACATTTACCAGGTTGGAGGATTCTTTCTCTTGCATTTTCAATTTGAAAAGATTGTCTTCGTTGTGTCTATTCTCGGGAAATTTGGGAAGAAATAATTTATTTGTATAGTTTGTATAGCTGATTTATGATAGTTGGGGAAGAAAATCATTGTTTCAGATTTTTATTTTTGCCGTGACCAGCTCTGTGAGTCTAAGTCTCGGATTGTTGGCTTTCCTGTATTTTAATTCTTGCTTAGGATTTGGAGATTTGGGTTTTCTCTTGGAATTTATTTTATGTATGTTGGTTGTCGGGTGTGACTGTGTCTCTTTCTGAGTTCTGTCTTTCTGGATGCCATGTCATTTATCTCATGAAATCTTTTATTATAGTTAATGGCTTAATGTTTTGATCATTTCATTATTTTTCTTTGGTCTGGGTGACTTTATTGAATATATTTTTGATTCCTATCATTACCCCCTTGATTTTATTTTGTTGTCGCAAGTTTATCTTTCCGTTTTTGTGAGTTTTAACAAATGTTTGAAACAGGGTAACAAATGCGCAAAAACAACAAATGCGCTAAAGTTTTTAACATATGCACAATTCTTTTTAACATATGTGCTGGAACATTTGAAAAATGAGCCAATTCATTTAACAAATGTGCTAAAGCTCTCTACAAATGTGCAATTTTATTTGGAAAATGATACTAATCTATTCTATAAATGCGCAATTTTATTTGGCAAATGTGCAAAACTATCTAGTCCAGGTGATTTTTCCATTTGGGGTCTTTTCAATTAATTTTTCTGATTCTGTGATCATACCAGAGGCTTTTATGGATGCTATTGAAATTTTCCAGCACCATTGATATTTATTTTTGGGATTTTAATTTATATTATGGCTCCAACAAGTTGATAAACCTTGTTGTAGAGGAATATCAAGGCTCTTGTTTATTGCATGATATTGGCATTATGGCTTATGTGTATCATTGGTATTCTATGTTATGGAGATCTTAGTTATCCAGATTTTAGTTGTGAGCCCTTTTGTTTGATTGTGTGTGGTGTTGAGGGCTAGGTGCATATGATTAGGGAGAGTGGGCTTCTATGAGTTTGTTGAGGTCATGAGGAATAGACTGCTAGGATTCTTGAGTTATAGAGACAGGGTCTAGACCATCTGGATAACTCATCGGAGGTTTTATTGTAATTTTTTTTTTTTTAAACTATGCCTGGTAAAATTTTTAACTTGACCGATGACACTGGCACGACATGCCCTCTGGCTCCACGTGAATGCTTTTGACTTGGAGCTATGAACCGATGAGGCCACAAATAGGGGACCTCATCCCCACACTTCACTTGTTCAAATCTACGAGCACAATGGCCCAGCGAAGGCACAAGGCCTTGCGAGAATAATGGCCCAGTAGGGATTTGAACCTTGGTGGTCGCTTCACCAACGAAGTGTTTAAACCACGACACTACATGTCCAAAGACAAGAGGTTTTATTGTAATTAACAAGAGAACATAATAATTTAATCTTAGGTGGGTTGGGAAGTAGTAACTCATCTAAGTAAGATAAGAAATGTGTTTTGTGGTACCCATCTCATGGATCGGAAACTGAAGTGAGGTGGTAGATCCGATAACTAGATAAACTGAACTCCCTTGATTTACTCAAAGGTTGAGATGATTTTGTATGTGTATCCTTTGTGATAGCATGTGATGACACTCTTTCCCTACATGTTGATTCTAGTTCCTTATGCTTGTATTATGGTGCCTCTAAATGTCCTATATTGTGGATTATGTCATGATTGTGGTCTTGGAGTTGTTTCATCTCTTTGGTAGTTAGGTGTCATCCTATATGAGTGGGATCTTGTGTCATCTCCTAGCACGAGGGTGGCTCCTTATGGTTCCACATGGTCCGGTGGTTTGATGCCTTCTTCCATTGGGATGCTCTCATCGGATGGTCTTATGCGTGGATGTGGAATCATATCTTCTCTTTGTGTAGATGGATTCTTGGAGTATATTCTATTTATTGGAAATTGAGATTATGTATCTTGTATCATGAGGAAAGCGTAATTGAAAAGAAAGAATAAGTACTTGTAATTTGTAATCAAATAATTGGGACCATGATCTATTGAAATAGAATGTAGTTGTTGAAATCATTGTAAATGACTATGCTTTAATTGGATATTCATTATGTATGTAATTATAGATTAGAAGAAACCATATGATTGAGTGATGTACATGTTAGCATTATATGAATGTTTTAATGAAAATGATATTATTCTTAGTTCATGGATATCTCTAAAATATGGAAAGGAATGAGAGGCTTGTAGGATGTGTGGTAATACTTAAGGAAGTGAACTAGTTTGCGTTAGATGATGCCTAATTGAGAATTAATGATGACTTGTTATGTTAGATGGTTTGGAAAGGGATTAGGCAAATTTGCTTTGGTGTTTTAAAATGAATCAAATGGATAATGGGGATATGATAGGATGTGCATTTGTTGAATAATGATTCTCATGTTAAGAAGGAAAGTAATTGATTAGGAAATGAATGTAAAGAATGTTAAAAGGTATCATATATGGAGATGTGTTTATATGTTAGAGTTGATTATGTGATGGTGTTGAAGTACCCTAGGGAATGGTAGATGTTGTATTATATTCTGCTTACGTAATTATGATGTTATGTAAATGTTAATGATATTTTATATAATCTTGTAGACTATAAATAATTCTTTTGAGTAATGGTAATTTAATATGTTGTATTAGCATATCCTTAAATTATTTTTTTATCTCCATTAGTATATTATTTTGCTTTATTCTACTTTATTTCTCTAGGGTATTTTGGCAGGCATTACATATTTGAAGAAAAAAATATATTGAAGAGGAATAGAAACAAATTTTCAATAAAAATTTAAAGAGAAACACATTGAAATTCATCAAGAAATTAATCATATAGAATAGGGAAAATGAAGTTTTAAATTTTTATTTATAACCTTTTATGGAAAGACATTATTAGAAGAAATTGAGAAGAACATGAGTTGTGTACACTAATTTTATATTATTTTCATGGACACAATATTAATGCCTAAACCAACCTTAGTTAACATCACAATGATATTTGGTATGTGAGGAATAGAGTGGATGAAAAGGTTTTAAGTTGATAGGTTGACATGACACTAGAATAAATTCCTAGTAAATATTTGAAATATTTTCACATGTTATTTTCTTATATTATGAATGATGTGTACAAATATTTTTCTTATATGATAATCAATATGAAACCAATAGAATATCTTTTGAGCACAACAATGAGACTACTATCAACTCCTTTTAATCAACCACTCTAGAAACCTCTTATGGAAGACCAAGAGTCACAACATAAAACTCCACTAATTTAGAAACTATAACCACACTAGAAGTCAACTATGGAAGATCAATTGGAATTCAATATTATATTTCCCTTTGAGATTTTATGTTGGGTATCCATAATGGGAACTCAATTCTTTAACCAATTAACCTCAATGTGTTGAACTAATTTCATGATTTTAAAGAAAAACAATAAAAAAAAAAATTAATGATATTTATTTACCAATATAATGATAAAATTGTAACTTGAACCCAAAATTAGTAACCACATAAAATTTTCACCTACTACCATTTCTATAAAGTATGTCTCACAATTATTGTAAGTTGATATAATAAGGTTGTAGGAACAAGCATAATTATTTATTTTATTTTTATTTTATCGGTAATAGGCCAAAGCCGATAAGATGTACATACCCTACCCCCTATGGTCAAATACTTATATTATAAACTATTTATATATATTTGTATTGATATGTATAAAATGAAAAAGAGAACAAGATGGATTATTGTAAATGTGAACTTGATCTCATCTAATAACATCTCAAGATCTATCTTAGTTTCTACAAGTTTGAGAAAATATTATTTAACTGACTTATCATAGAATCACATTCAATGAACTCACTACCAATAACACTTTTGTTAAATCCAGTATTCTAAGAGATTGGCATCTCTCTTTCTCATATCTAATGCAGCGGTTAAAATATTTGCTTGGTGAAACAGTCACCTTAAAAAGTGATCCTTATCTATCCAAAAAAAATATACAATATTAAATCTTAATAATTATGAAGTAAAATTCAAAAATAAATTAAAAGATTTGAATATTCATAGACACATATCTATAGCTTAGAAGGATTATCTGCTCATAGCTAAATCATGTAAATAAAAACAAGGGTTGTAGGGCAGCTTAGTTCCTGCCCAGTCCTGCGGAGGTGGGTTTGGATTGGTTTATTGCACAAGAAAAACAGTAAAATCTGCCCAATACTCTTCATTTATTGGCCCAAATATTTACCTAACTAAAGCTAATTTGTATCAATTTATGCTTAATGATAGTATCTATTAAATTTACTTACTTTTACTTCCCCTTAAACTAATATTAGATATGAAGTTATAACTACTAGTGCTATTGATATTCAAAGAAATCTCAAATGTATGACTTTTATCATTCCTAAAATTTAGCTCCAACAGAATCATGCAATTCAAGGAACCATGGAATAGGACAAAATAAAACCTCTGTGCATAACCACTCAAAACAGGCGGCCAAGGAATCCTGATTTGGGCTTATCTATCAACACTTATCTGGATTCTACTCCTTATAAATTGGATGTCCCCTCTCTGCTTTCTATCATATTTTCTTCAGAGGATTAACAAAATGGCAAAGGCAGCTCTTTTCATAGTGATGATATTAATACTGGGAGTGGGCATTTCAGGCAATGTGTGCACTGATAATATGTGCACCGATTATAATGATTGTTCGCCTCCATCTGTTTGCTGCAATAGAATTGTGTTATTAAATCATGTGTTTTGTGGTAATTTAATTGAATTTATTATTAAAGTAAAGAGTATAATGGATAAAATTATATATTTTTGTCTTTTTGTTTGTGTTTAAGATTTATAGTGTTCTCATTATTTTTAACTGTGTTGACTTGTGTGTAAAATGATAATTTTCACATTTAAGTAGATAAATGGTCTTATCCTCTTCTCCTATTAACATAATTTGTCTTCATGCATTCATCTCATGCTTTAATCTATTATTCATTTACCTAACCCAAGTCTTTTCCAAATCACCACTAAACTTGTAGTTTTAAACCATACAATTTTTTTAATTCAAAATATTTCCTATGTTTTGCGCTTGCTATTATGATTTGACTAAAGTTTGAATCAGTCTCTAGGTTATTTACTAGGATGGTGTATTTAAATTCTAATTCTAAATGGAATGAATCATCCAAGATCTAAAATTGATAAGGGGGAAATTAAGAGTTCAAATATAGAGTCTGATTTACAAATAGACACAAATAATATGCGCTAGAATCACATCGCCCTATGATATTTACATGCTAGTTTAGTATCCTTGATATTTTCATTTAGATTTCTAAAGATAGTGTATAAAAGGAACGAGTTAAGAGACTATGACCCTCATGTTTTGATAGATTCATCATAGTTGTTTGTAGTTATTGCATGTCCTTAACAAATTTAGATATCAAAAGATGCTAATAAATAGGTTGTTGATTAAGATGATTTATAATATCATCTCCATCAGTTAAAGTTCACGTTTATATACTATGTTTAAGTCTACATGTACAAAAATCATTTTTGCACATTTGGAGACCAAGTATACACAATTGTATTTGAACCCAAGTATAGTATAATTAGATTTATATCTTGTCAATAGAATACAAAATTCAATAACCTTATCAAATGCATACCTAATATATAGAGTAATACTACTAAAATAATTCAAATCTAAGTACTAATGTGATTTTTTATTTAATCTCCCACATTTAATTTCCATGAATTTTGAGTATTAAAGTCCCAACTTATTTTATCTAGGTTAATTGATTCATATTTAGTTACATTTATTTAATTGGTATAAATAATTTTATTTAAAGTTATGTTTGTAACCTCTATATTTAGTGAACCTTATATTGGTTTTTGACCTAGGGTTTAACCTAGCGATATGTCCTTTATCCTCATTAACATTTTTAAGTCTATTTTTTCTAATTGAATAGCATTCACCTCATTTTTTTAGGGTTTAGATCCACCCCTATTTGTATCCACTTATAGTATCTTGATTGAATTTTCATGATACTTTTGAACCACTATAAGTATTTCCTTATAATCCCTGTTGATATAAAAGGATTTTAATTCATATACATAGGCAATGATTAAAACATTAAGAATAATTTTTTTTTAAGTGCGCTTGAGTTGGAGTAGTACTGGGATGGGTGACCTCCCAGGAAGGCTCAATGCTTCACCCCTGTGAGCATCACCTAGATGCAATGAGTGCTAAGTGGACCATTCATTCTCATGAGAGATGGGTTCTTGTGAACCACTACTCATGAAACATGGGTCAATGAGTTTGATTCAAAAACTACACAGTTGAACCCTAATAGTAATATCATAGTTTGACTTGTTGTGGAAAATACCTCCTACTTATTTTATTTTTTTGTTTGGAGATTAGTAACTAGCTTGAGTAGAACTAGCATAAATATGATGCATAGGTTATTGTAAGGAAACTGAAAAAATCTACTATATTATCTTGACTCTAAGGAAGTTTCCTCTTGAAGAGGCTTATGAATTTTAATGCAATTCTAATTCCTTCCATGCATCACAATTATTTTCCTTTGATTTCATATGATAATTTATCTATATGTTATATTATATTAATTTGTTTTATGAGAGTGCATAACATTTATTATCAAATCACTTTCATCTCATCATCTTCTACTATAATTGTCGTTGTTTAATACAACTTACAAATACCTACTATTTGATCTTAGTTTCTCTTCATGGATATAGATGATCAAAAGTTGGATGTACTAATATTTTTTCCCTAATCCGTCTATTTTAACTTTTATTTTTCTAAGAAAAAATTGTGGGTAACAAACTATGTTTCAATAGTCTTAGAACTCATTGAAAGCTATCACTTTTTTCCAAGGAGTTATTAGTTGCATTTGATTTCATGGAATATGGAGAACCACCCCAATATGCAATCCATCAAATAGTGTTATATATGTATTAAATCTTCCACAGACCTTCAAGTATATTAGAAAATCCCCTGGTCATTTTTGAAACCTAGCCATAGGATTTTTTATTTTATTTGTCACTTTTGATGCACTAATAAGTAGTTTTCTTTGGAAATACCTCACATTGTACTTTACCCCATATGTGTAAATATAATTTTTGGCTCATAAACTAGTCACTTCTTTTAGATACTCTCCTTTCTATTGATCTTGGGTCTTCCACCCCTAGCTTTTTTTGTGTTGAAGAAATAACTACTAATGAAATTTTCATGTGATTTTAGCACACTATAACCCTGGGTAGTATTGAATTAATAGGATTGTATATCAAGCATAGCATTGATACAAGAAATAAGGATTAGGAGGGTATTGTACATTCTCATAAATAACTCTCAATCTATATATCACCTAGAATATTTACTATAGTTTTAGCCCAAAGGGACCTAAAATTATAAAAAAATCTTAAACTGTAAAAAGTGTTTGGACAATTTTGGACATTTTTTAATCATTTGACCAATTATGCTATCGTAATCATCATACAAAAAAGTAGGCATCAATATAGCTAGCATATGTATGAGCAATTTTTCAGATACAAGGTTGCATGCATGGGTGTGACAAATTTTTTTTTATGTTTTTAAAATAATTAGATTTTTTTAATGAATTTTATTATGAAATTTAAAAATATTAAAAACTTATTCCCTAATCAACCTAATTTTGTCAAAAATATGAAATTTAATTTTTTAGTGACCTTTACTTAATAAAGCTAGAGTATGAAACATCATTTAGATTTGAAAAAAAGGGATAAATGATTTTAATTTTATAGGCATTTTCCAATCATTGTGTCTATCAAGAATTCTTAAATAGTGTAGGTAGAAAATTATTAATATTACCTAGTAAATTATAATTATACATATATTATATTTTGAGAATCTAAAGAGTTTTCTAGATATACCCTTTTCATTTTATTAAATTTAGATTTAAAAAGGTCCATCAAAATGAAGGATGAAGTTGAGGAAAATCTATGAAAACATACCAAGTTTTTAATTGCATGGAAAATACGTATTTTGATTCCTAAGCCTAATTCCCATGCAATTTTTTTGTTGGGGATGGGGGGATTTTGAAACTAAAATTTAGATAGCCATTTACCTCCATGAAATCTATAGAAATTTATAAGGGAAATAAATCAAATATAATTTTTTAAAAATGGATATCTTAAATAGATTACATTTAGAATTGGTATCCATATTGCTTTGACTTCTCAAGCCATTAAAATGTTGAGTATTTAATCCTAAAAAGGGTTTCATAACTTTTGCTAACTTTTGCATGTAACTTTTCTTCCATTTCCACTATTTATCTCATCATGATCTCATAGTCACCCTACACTCAAATTTAGTTCACATGTATATATCTCTACCCTAGTTAATTCAATAAAAAATAAGAGCAAAATGAGTTTTGTAAACATACTGATTAGTGTTGTGCTTGACTAGTAGCATATATATCCTATAAGCTAAATAATCTAAGGTTAAATCAATAATTCCTTGCTAAAAAAATGTCAATGGTACCTACATATATCACTCATTTTATTAGAACACTTATACAAAATAAACTATTATTGTATTGTGAGAGAACCAAAATAAAAAAATTATAATAGTAACTAGTATGCACATAAGTAATCCCCTTATCTATTGGCAACTAGTATTGTCAGTGATGTCAAATTGTAGAACTAAAGAAGTGTTCGCCATAAGATAAGAATTTTTTTTTATGAAAGTGACCTAAGTCACTGATTGTTTTTTTGATAAAAGTGACCTAAGTCATTGAAAAGATTTTATTAATTAAAATAAAAGTTACATAAGTATAGCACCTTGAAGTCACAAAATTCAGAGTGCAAATATAATTTTGATAGAATAAATTCCAACCATGTAAGGTCTAAATATCCCAAGACAAAAAAACCACCCACCACCTCCAAGCTAGAAAAACCAACTATGCGAAAAAGATACAAAAACTTCTAATAGAAATAGGACTATACATCAAAATCAGGACCATAGTCAAAAGAAGAGGCCACAAAATTATCAGAGTGTGGGGACAAATCAGTTACGTATTCCTCACTAAAGAAATCATCCTCCAATGAAGAAATCTGAGAAACATTCTGAGAAGAGAATTTTCAAAAGTCATAGGATAGATTATTGTTTGTATCAATTTTGTAAAATTTAATGATATGATTATTCATTATAGTTTCTACCTTAACTAGCTTCACCCTACTATCCTTATCCATATCTCTAAAAGAATGATATTAAATATCAATGTTATTGGTCTTGGAATGAAATGTTGGGTTCTCATCTAGGAAGATCACACTTTGATTGTCACAATAAAATATCATTGCACCTTGTTTTATTCCAACATATGAAAACATTCTCATAAGGCCAAAAAAATATTTACTAGAATGAGTAGCTACCATATGCTTAGCTTTAGTAGTAGAAAAGGAAACCATAGCCTGTTGCTTACTGATCCAATTGATTGCACCAGTAAATAATATCAAGGGAAATATCATCTCCTCTAACATTATTGTGATAGCATAAATAATACTCTACTTGGCACCCTTCAAATATCTAAAGACTCTTTTAACTATATCCCAATGAACTCTAACAAGATTAGTCATATATCTAGAAATATCTCCCATTGCTTAGTTAATGTCTAGTCTAATGTAGACCATAGTCTGCATCAAAATTCCAATTGCACTTTGGTAAGGCACTTTGCTCATGTATTTCATCTTTGATATGGATTTAGGACAATTTGAAATGGATAACTTCAACCCAGCTATAAAATGAACACATCATGGTCCACAATCATGTATTTTAAACCTTTGTAAAATTGGATTCACATACTTACTTTGGTCTATCCATAGCTTTATATTCACTCTGTCCCTTCTAATTTCCATCGCAAGAATGTGTTTAGCTGCACCAAGATCTTAAATTTCTTATTTAGCAACAACCTGACTTTAATTATAAAGTAACACCTTTCCCTTTACTAATGAATAACATATCATCAACATATAATGCAACATGTAAGATATTATTACCACGAATTAATAATAAATACATTGATTTGATTTAGAGAACTCAAATCCCAAACTTAGCACATATGTATCAAATATTTGGTACCACATACTAGGACTCTATTTGAGGCCATACAAATGTTTCTTAAAATTTAAACAAAATTAATTTTACCTTTTACCACATATTTCTCGAGTTATGACATACAAATATACTCCTCCAAGTCATCATGAAGGAGAGTAATTTTCACATCAATTTTATCAACCTCTAAATCATATGCAACAACAATAGAAAGAAAAAATCTGATGGATGTCAATTTTGATACAAGAAAAAATATCTCACCATAATCACCACCGTTGACCTAAGAGTAGTTATTTGCAACCAACCTTTCTTTATACTTCTCAATACCTCCATCTAAACCACTATTTTTCTTCAACGCCCATTTGCAACCAATCGGTTTTTGTCCTTCGAGTAATGATACAAGATATCATGTATCATTATTTTTAAAAGATGGCATTTCTTCATCCATATCAATTTTATGGGGCTCTGCATCATTCATGCCTAATGCTTCTTCTATAGATCTAGGTCAATCTATTCTAGTGTTCAAATAAAAATTGTGTCTCTAATGATTAGGTGAATACCTTCTTTTATGTGGTTGTCTTTGTCTTATAGACCTTCAAACAAGTCGAGTTGGAGGTTCTTCCTCCTCTTTTGAATATTTAGAGCTAGATGAACTCTCCTCAACTTCTTATCTATCTAGAGCTCTTTGTTTAATATTTTTATGCATAGAAGGAAATGGAGTCATATCTTCCCATTTAATTTATTATGGCTTCAATGTAATAGGAGGCTTAGTTTATCTAAATATAACACTTCTACTATGTACTACCTTCTATAAAATAGGGGACCCTAAAGCTTGTATCTTTTCACACTATCATTTTATCTGATGAAGATACATTTCATGAACTTTTTTCTCTAACTTTGTTTTCTTCTCTTTTGGCATATGTGCATATGCATCGCAATAGAAAACTCTAAGATGTCTCAATGAAGGCTTGTTACCTGACCACACCTCCATAAGAATTTTATAAACAAGATTTGATGTAAGAGACCTATTAATTAGGTAGCAAGTAGTGTCAACATATTTAACACAAAACTTTTATTCTAGACTAAAACAACTCAACATAGTCCTAGCCTTTTCCATTAATGTCCCTTTCATTATTTGTACAACTCAATTTTACAATGGGTAATATAGAGTTATATTTTTGTCTATTAATGCCACAATATTTATAAAATCTATCAAAATCATTAGAGAAAAATTCAGTACCATTATCAATCCTCAAAAATTTTATTTTATTTACTCTTTAAGAATATACCCATGTACTTCTACTATAATCACCAATAAATGAAACAAAAATATGTGTATTTTCCAATGTAAATAACATCTACATGACCAGACAAATTAGAATGAATTAGATCCAACAAACCACAATATTTATGAGAACTCAAGTAAAAATTGATACAATTTTGTTTTCTATAAATGCAATGCTCACAAAAGTCAAAATCAAGATTACAATCATTCAATCCTTCAACAAGATTTTATTTTTCAAGGTCCTTGGACCCTTTTCTCCAAATTGGTCAAGTCTTTGGTTCCATAACATAGTCTTATTTGTACGTAACTTTGAAACTAGAAGAAAGAGCATCATTAGGTACCCAAAATCTATGACCATCTATTGAAGGTGAAACCGTCACCTTTTTTAACAAACTATCCACATATTTTATTTTCGCAAAAGTACTATTACACTCAATAGTGTATGCATCCAACTTATACAATGTACCAAATCTAACACCTCTATCAATCATCATAGCACCTCTCACCATTTTGCATCTAGCATTAGAAAAGAATTCTTGTACATCTACATCTATTAGTTTGCTCATAGATAAAAAAAAATTTACTAGTCCAAAGATATATAACTCATCGTTAATCCTTTTTATTCTACCATCAAGAAACCTGATTCTAACTTTACAATGACCAACAATATCTAAATGATAATCATTACCCAAGTACACCTTACCTACATCAAATTATTCATATTTGGAAAACCAATATTTATTGAAAGTCATATGAAAAATATGCACATGAGTCAATTAACCATGCATCATTACCTACATGAATGACCAAAGCTACAATGAACACATCACCATCTTCCTTCTAAGATTTAGAATCAAAATTAAATTTCCTATTTTTCTTGTTCTTTTATTATTTGTAATCCTTACAGAAATGTCTAGATTTGTTGCAATTCCAACAAATAACTTTGGACATTTTAAGGGATTTGTATCTCTCCTTGGACTTTTATTTATCACTCTTCTCATTCTTCTTTCATTTTCCTTAGGTCTTCAACAAATAGTTAGGGAATCCTTTGCAATGATGGATAAATTCTTGCTCATCTCTTTAGAAAGAAAAGAACCTACTACATATCTAATCTTCAAAATAATAGAAGTACTATCGATAGGCATAGCAAGAGAATCCATCAAATCAAGCAAAGAATAAATAAAGATATGACATTTCTCCTCTTCATCCATCTTGGCATAAACATATTCCAATTGAGCCACCAACATATTGAGTTAGTCTAGGTGGTCTATAATTCATCACCTTCTTCTATTCTCAAGGAATACAATTTCATCTTTAATAAAATCTTGTTCACTAAATATTTGGCTTGATACATCTCACCAAGTCTCTTCTATAGCTTCTTTGCAAAGGAATCTTTATGGATATTGATTAAAATAGAATCTACCAAGCATAATCTGATTAGACCCTTGGCTTTTCAGTCTATAACATCATATTGAGCAACCAAAAAAGGATCTATAGGTCTGAATACATCTCATTAATAACATCCCACATATCTCAACCTATTAACAAATCCTCCATCTTCAAATTTCACATCTCAAAATTATTTTAAAAAAATTCCTCCACCTTTGTTCTCCCTAAAGAACTATCCATTTTAAAAATTGTTGCAGCAAGATCACAAAGTATCTTCAACAAGCTCTCACTCAAATCTATATTAGTTCAAAATATCCAACAACCGATGATAGAAACCATTTGAAAAGAAGTTAAGGTAGAAAAATAGCTCCCTACACCAACCTTGAGAGGAGAGTTATGCAATACTTTATGGATCTTTATAATAGTTACAAAAACTTAACAAAAATAAACATAAAAAGTATGAAAACCACAACACAATGATTTACGTGGAGCAAACCCTTTCAAGAAAAAAATCTCACACTTCAAAAGCTACCCAATATATTATTCAAAAATCAACAATAGATAATAATATACTTATAGAGAAATATTCTCATAGGAGTATCATAAATGGAGATCTAGAGGCAACTCAAAAGCTATTAGACACTTAGAATAAATTGCAATACATAGTCATAATACAATGCCCTCATGAAATAGGGTTTCCTTCTAGGGAAAACAAAGCACACAAAATATCCACCTTCCATTCTATGACCTAATCATAAACAATCAAGATTTACAATGCTAAATTATATATAAAAATATGGCTTTTGATGGCACTACCTCAAAACCCCTACCAAAGGATCATCCCCCTAGACCTTGCAAGGAGGGTATCCACCCCATTGAAGTCACTTGTGCTCATTTATCAATAGTAACCTTTTACTATTGCTAATATTAAACCTCATTTTACCCCACTGGAATATGATTGAAAGTTGGATTTAGATGTGATGCTCTGCAAAAAGGATTAGAAAATTTGTTTGATGGCAACACACACAAGAGCACAAGAAACAAACGTTAGTGTTAGCAACAAAAGATTATCCTAAACAGGCATATCAAGAGAGATATTAAGCATGAAATAGAAAGCATATAAACATAGAATAAAATAGCTAATCAAGATGCTCATAGTTGCTCCTCCCTTGTTCCTCTCCTCTCCAAGTCCCAAATGAGTGTAGCTCTCAGCTTTTAGCACTAGCCATGGATGCCATATGGAGATTCAAGATGGTTGAATATGATAAGCAAATACTATGCAAGAGTAGATAGTGATGCTATGAAAAAGCTCTATGCTAATGCCAGTATAACAACAATACTCTAAATGCTTTTTTTTGCTTGAGGAGAAGGGTTCTATTTATAGAAGAAATGGGAAAATGAAGGGTTAAGATTGAATGGTTTAATCAAGGGCCAAGTTTGAAAGTTGGGGATCCATGTGCACAATTGGCACCAATAAAATGGTGATAAGTGTCAACATAAGATTGGGTTGAGAGAAGAGGTTGGAGGCATTAAAGGCCTGAGAAGACCTCATGGTTATCTAGAGGCTAAGGGTCAAGTCCAAATTAAGATTACCCACTGGATTAAGAGTTAATCCAAGGATAAACCTTTGTGCAAATGTTTAAGAGATAATCATGGTCAAAGCATTAATGGCCTGATGAGACCTTTGGGTTGGGTAGAGGTTGAGTCAAAACAAATGTTTTAACCATGTGGGAGGGTTTGAGGTAACCATTAATGGTTATTGGAGACTTTGGGGATTAAGTGGTTGAAGGTTGAAAGCCTTCAATGGTTATCAAAGACTTTGAGCCATTTAGTGGTTGAAGGTTGAAAGCCTTTAATGGTTATCAAAGACTTTGAGGGTTTGAGAAGTGACTTCCCTTTTGCTTAGGAATGTGACAAAGTTTAGAGAAGGGGTTAGGTTATTTAGAAGTGATTAGAAAATTCTAGAAGGGGTTTAGGCATGCAAGTGGATTTTGTAGGAAAATGCAAGTGGGAGAAATTTTGGTATTTTCAATTAAAATAAAATCATTTATTTCAATTAAATGGTGTAATTTGCATTTGGATAAATATTCAAATAAATATTAATTTATTTAAATGAGAAAAAGGAAGATAAAGCATTAAAATGCTTGAAGACTTTGAGGGAAACCATTAAAGGCTTGAAGACTTTAAGGAAAACCATTAAAGTCTTAAGAAGACTATAGAAGGAAGCCATCAAGTTTGAAGACTTTAAAGCCATCAAGTTTGAATACTTTAAGGGAAACCATTAAAGGTTTCAAGTGGGTGAAGATAAATAGGATTTTAAATAAATAATTTATTTAAAATAGTTGTGCAACTTGCTTTTGTAGGAAAATACAAGTGGGTGGAGGATAAAGGTGATTTAAATAAATTATTTATTTAAAATAATTGTGCAACTTGCATTTGTAGGAAAATGCAAGTGGGTAGAAGATAAAGGTGATTTAAATAAATGTTAATTTATTTAAATGTGAGAGGTGGGATTTTGAGGGATTTAAATAAATATTAATTTATTTAAATGTGAGAGAATATTTAATTAAATAAATATGATTTATTTATTTAATTAATGGTCTGAATTTGGTTAAGTGAATTAAATCAAATAAATTGAATAATTTATTTAATTAATAGGAGAAGAGGGTTAAGATGAATTAATTAAATATTAATTTAATTAATTATTAATTGATGGTTAAATAATCAAATAAATACTAAGTATTCATTTAATTAAGTGGACAGATTTATGTGACTACAAGATGAATTGATGGATTGGATCTCAGAGATGGAGAAATATTTTGATTTTGAAAACACTAGAGAAGAAAGGAAGGTGAAATATGCCTATACCCAGTTGAAAGGTCATGCATCTCTTTGGTGGGAGCATTTGCAGGTTGATAGACATAGAAGAGGTAAAGAGAATATCAAGACATGGGATCGGATGACTACTAAGTTGAAATCAAAATTTATGCCAGTTGATTATCAAGTGAATCTGTTTCAGAAGTTGCAGAATTTGAGACAGAAGGAATCTAGTGTGAAGGAATACACCGAAGAATTTTACAAGTTGAATATCAGATCTAGACATGTTGATGATGAAGTTGAACAAGTTTCAAGATATTTGAATGGATTGTAGGTTTCTATACAAGATGAACTCAATTTGATCAAATTATAGATTGTTGAAGAGGCTTACCAGTATGCCTTGAAGGCAAAAGAGAAGGTAAACAAAAGACATGAGCAGAGGAAGAGAGGTAGAGGTGGAAGGCTTTTTGGAGGAAGATTTCAAGGAGGAAGAGGATATACCAGAGGTAGAGGAACTTGTGCAAATCAGAAAAAGGACAAAGAAGTGAGAAAAGAAGGTAATTTGTAATGCCCCGCCACGAAACCCTGAAGGGATTAAGCTAAAACACATGAATAGAGTGCAAATAATTTTTTTTTTTAAAGATAAAAACAACATTAAGATACAATGAGATATCAAAATTTAGATTACATAGAGGAAGACATCAACTAACACCTACAGAGTTTCCCAATGTGATTACTTAATTACACATTTAACTTAACTCACACTAATAAATCCAATAAGTTGATTATCTTATAACGAGATAATTTTTAAACAAGGATAATTTCTTTCAGATAGATGAAAATATAAATCACAAAATAAGGTTCATCCATTAAGATTTATCTATACCCTTCGTTCAAACTTTCATTTAGAATTTAAGTCATGCATCTAATTTAACAACACACTTGAATTTTATCATAAACTAATGAGATATTTCCATGCATACTTAATTTCATTAACAATAACTGAATGCATTCTATTGTTCAAAACTACATTCTTTCATGTTCCAATTTACTGCATTCAAGAGAGGACTACATACATGCATTTAAAATTAATTTCATCTTATCCACTTATACTTTCTATCAAAATGCCATTCATACATGCTAACACTAAACATGAAACATAAGAACAAAAGCATCACATAACACCAAGATGATCTCGGAGTTCACCCCTAAAGGGCTACATCTCTGGGTCAGCTCAACTGCAAAACCCCTCTAATAAATAATAAAGTTAAGAATACATGAGGTTCTTATAATTTACCATCATGCCATCAAGGTGAAACATAACCAATATACAAACGACCACATCGGTCAATAAATATATAAACGATCCCTGAAAAGGAAAGGATCCAACTGAACATAATCGAAGCCAATATAAAAGTCCACTAGAGCATACACAAAACTGAGTCATTGTAACCCAAGATCTAGCATGAAAATAGGTTCTCACAAGGGCATAAGAAACAAGATGACTCCACAAAAGGTGCTCCTATCAAGACCATACAACCACACACTAGCGAACATAGAGACAAGTGTCATCACACAACCTAGTATGGTTACCATGATAGGTCTTCATAGGTTTCGGCCCCATACACTAGGTTACCTTGGCAACCTAATCCGAACCTTCGGCCCATCCAAGCCTCATGTGGACCCACACATCCTCTCGTGAAGACAAGGATGATGGTTTTGCTATTTTAGGCCTTCTCACAGCATGTCAAGTCTGTGTTAGCACTCGTCCCATGTGTGAGGCACAATTATCTTACTTAGAGATTAACATTCTAATCTACAGTTAGGTTATCACTTATTAGACTCACTTTCGATGGGTTACCCAGTAGCCACTTTGGGTGCGACCCCCAATCGAAAGCCACTTTCCCATACGACACTAGACTATATTCAAACAAACTAAAAAACCAAGGAAAACACATGGTCAAGCAAACAAAGTTCAAAACCGGAGGAAACGACCATTTGGACAAACACGACTTCATATGAGGTGCACTGAAAAACGATAGTCTAACTAGAGACCTGACCAACTATGGTCAACCACTAAACATCTTTCGACACCCACATAAAGGATATGACCAATTACGACACCACCGCAAAACAATAGTCAAACTCGAAACCGAGGACTGAAATAGGTATTCCAAATAAATTATACGATAGGGTCCAATCAAACAAATCAAGGCTTGCCATCACATAAGCAAAAGCGAATACATAAATGAAATTTGCATAGGCAATAACCGGTAGATACAATCTTTTACCAAATTGGTTTAAACATTAAATGTCGATCAAGTTTTCTAAATGATCTAAGTTTCCATTATACACTAACAGGAAATCATCATTACCAGGTGAATACAATACCACAATTGCACTAGTACCATTTGTCTATTTCTCAAAACAGAGGAAAAATATAATTAAACCATTTATTTTACTAAATGAAAATATCAGTAACTTAACAATTTTCCAAATGATACTTAATTACATTTCCAATAATGCCAATAGCATATCGTTTTAAATTCATAATATCCAATGATAAAATATCTCATTTTCAATTTTTCAAATACTATATTATTTCATCTCTAACATTTGCAGATGACCTATTAACATTCAATTCTTCAAATAGAATATTCCTGAATAATACATTTT
The DNA here is from genome assembly GCF_030272615.1 of Cryptomeria japonica. NCBI lineage: Eukaryota > Viridiplantae > Streptophyta > Pinopsida > Cupressales > Cupressaceae > Cryptomeria > Cryptomeria japonica. The sequence continues at coordinate 662,811,489 of NC_081411.1, read as the reverse complement.
ATCTAAAAAAATTTCCAATTAAAGTAATACTCTATCTTTTTCCATAAAGATATTTTCCCATGATTACAGATCCAAAAATTAATTATTAATTCATATTTATTCATTAATCCATGGTTAATAAAATATACACAATTAATAATTAATAATACACAATAACCCAATTAAATATTAATTAATATATATTTATTAATCTTCATTAATAAAATATATATTAATAATAATTAATATATTGCACAAATTTCAAACTAAATATTAATTAGTATATATATATATATATATATATATATATATATATATATATATATATATATATATATATATATATATATATATATATATATATATATATAAGTTTCCATTAATAATATATATTAATAATAATTAATAATTAATTAAAAAATTTATTAAAAAAAACTTTAAATTTAATAACTTTATTTTTTTAAAACCCTAAAAAAATAATAATAAGAAAAAACAAGGGGCGACAAAAAGGCAGCCGGGCCCACCTCCCTTTCACAGGGGTTTGGGGGCAGTCATGCCCTAGCCATGGTCGGCGCCACCACGGTGGACACAGGTCCTGCGGCGCCCACACGGCCACCGCGGGGGTCGCAGCTAGCTACGGCCACTGCTGGTCGCAGACCCGCGCAGGGGGAGGAGGCAACGGGTCTAGCCTCCACTCCCCGCTCCTCCAATCCCCAAATAAATATATTTTTTTCTTTTCAAACAATATTAAATTTTGATTTTAAGTAAAATCGATTTGTTATGCAAAAATATTTCTTTGTTTTATATTTTCTTTTTTCCTTTAACAACAAACCCCATTTTGTTTAAAAGAGTCTCATAATGAGACTTAGAATAAAAATTTCTAGAATGATAGAGGTTTTCAAAATTGGAAGAATTTGTGGGATAACCATCCAAATAAATAATCGTTTTGGGCATAAGAAAGCTCATTTTCATGCAAGGATTCAAGCAATAAGCCAATATTAACTAATTTCCACAATAATTCATAACCTTGAGGGCAATCAATGGAGAAATTAAAACCAAAACAACATGAAGAACATCCAAGCCCATTTTTCTTTTATTTAAATAATTAACCAAATTGATAAACAAAATTCCTACTTCAATAAGCATTCCTGGAAGGATCTGATGGAGAGCCCCAACCTGCAGCTCAAGAAATCCTTCTCCTTCCAAAACCCCCAAATTTTCCATCCAAAAATATTTTTCCCAAAAAAAATCAATCCCCATATTTTTCCAAGAGCCTGGGTTAAATGGGAGAAGTTTGACCAAAATTTTATTTTTGGAATTAAAATATTTTATTTAAAATAATTCACAAAAATCATTCTTTTCCAACTATATCGACAAATTAAACTTGCTTTTCAATTTTAAAATTGATTTTTCCAAATAACTGAATTTAACCTTTCTATTTCAAAAAGCCAACAAGAATAAATTAATTCTATTTCAATTAAATTTAAATCTTTCTTTTCATAAGCATAAGCATAATACATTTAATATTTAAATTAACCATTTAATTGAACTTGCTACCAAACTGAATCGAGCACTTCAATTAACGATTAATCACATAAAAAGGGAGCCTATTTAATTTAGTCCATTAATCTTTAATGCACAAACACATATTTAATCAAATTAAATACTAAGGACTAATTACTCAATTTAACCATACACATAAAACACGCAACCCAAGACACCAAACGGACAGATGACTCACAAACCCAACCAAAGGGAATACCGACAATGATTGACGACGCTCATTTGAGCACGACTATGGTGAAACGAGGATCTTACGACCACTTAATCCAAAATCTAAGAACCAAAGAGGTACACTCAAACCTACGAATTCAAGCGAAGAGGAACCTCGCACTCATGCGGTATTGTACCTGAAATCTCCTGCAACCAAGAGTCATACATGCATACATATATAAACTTAATGAAAGTGTTAGCCTAAGATAATAACATCAAATAGGAAAACTAATAAACTTGCATACAAACTGGTGCGAAAACCACATTAAGAGGTATGCACTAAAATCAAAACACTTGACTATAACATTATATTATGATAAACTAACCAAGGTCACACCGAGATTAGAAATTGATTAGGGTAGGGGTACTACATAATTCATACTGGAAAGATGATAGAAATATCTGTTGGAGGAGAGAACCGAATGGCTACCAGAATGATAATTTTGGAAGAGATGACATAAGACAAGAAAAGAGAGTTTTTAGAGGAACATGCTATAAGTGTAGAGGAGAAGGACATTGTGATTTCGAGTGTAAGAAGACATCGAATACCAGAAGAGTAGCAGTGGTGGAAGAAAACCCCACCAGATCAGATAATAAATCAGAAGATGGAGAACTGTTGATGATGAGGAGACATTTGTGTCATACTGGGAGAGATGAAGAGCCCTTGTAGAGAAAGAATTTGTTCAAGACCATATGTAAGGTATCCGGTAAGTGTTGTAAAGTTGTTATTGATAGTGGTAGTTCAGATAATATTCTTTCAGAAGAGATGGTGAATAAGTTGAAATGGGAAAGGTTGAAGCATCCTAAGCCTTATCAGATAGCATGGATTCAGGATGAACATAAGTTGTTAGTAAGTGAACAATGTTTGGTGAAATTGAAAATTGGGAATTATCATGATGAAGTCTTGTGTGATATTATGCCTATGGATATTTGTCACCTTTTGTTGGGTAGACCTTGGTAGTTTGATAGACAAGCAATACATGATGGGAGAAAGAATACATACACTATTGTGGCCAATGGGATGAAGCAAACCTTGTTGCCCTTGGAGGAACCTTTAAAGAGTGAAATTTGTATGAATGCTAGAATCTGTTTGGTGGATGGAAGGAAATTCCTGGATGGATTGAGACGTGAGAATGTGTGTTTTGTCTTAGTTCCTAAGAAGACTAAGAATCTAGAGCATGAAGAAGAACTGGAATAGATAAAATATTTGCTAACAGAATATGAAGACATCATTTCAGATAATGTGCTTGATGGATTGCCACCTGTGAGAAGTATCAGTCATTGCATGGACCTGGTTCCCAGAGCTAGTTTGCCTAACAAATTTGCACACCAAATGACACCAACAGAGAATGAAGAGTTGAATAGGCAAGTGTAGGAGCTATTGAAGAAATGTTTGATTAGAGAAAGTTTGAGCCCTTGTGCATTACCAGTAGTATTAGCACCTAAGAAGAATGGAGAGTGGAGAATGTGTACCGATTCTAGAGCAATAAATAAGATCACAATGAAATAATGGTTTCCTTTGCCTAGGATGGATGACATAATGGACTGTTTGAGCAGAGCCAAATACTTTACAAAGATAGAATTGAAGAGTGGATATCATCAAATCAAGATCAGAGAAGGAGATGAGTGGAAGACAATATTCAAGACAAATGAAGGATTGTATGAATGGTTGGTGATGCCTTTTGGGTTCACTAATGCACCGAGTACTTTCATGAGGCTGATGAATGAGGTATTGAATAAATTCTTGGGTAAGTTTGTTATTATATATTTGGATTACATTATGATTTTCAGTAAGACAAAAGAGGAGCATTTGTTGCATTTGAGACAAGTTTTGTAGAGGTTGAGGGAAGAAAAGTTGTTGATAAATCTTGAGAAGTGTACTTTCATGAAAGACAAATTAGTCTATTTGGGATTTGTGATATATGAGGATGGTTTGAAGATGGACCCTGAGAAAGTAAAAGCAATTGTTGAGTGGCCTATACTGGAAAGAATTGGAGAGGTAAGATAATTTCATAGATTGGCTAGTTTCTACTAGAAGTTCATCAAAAATTTCAGTTCAGTTTGTAACCCTATGACTGAGACCATGAGGGGAGATTAGAAGGAATTGAAGTGGACCACCAGAACAAACAAATGTTTTGAATTTTTGAAACGAAAAGTGACTGAGCATCCTGTGTTGGCTTTACCGAATTTCAATAAAGTGTTTCAAGTGGATTGTGATGCAAGTGGAACATCAATAGGAGCAGCCTTGAGTTAGGAAGGGAGAGTAATAGCTTATTTCAGTGAGAAATTGAATGATGCCCAGAGGAGATATTTAGTGTATGATCAAGATTTTAATGACATAGTTCAAGCCTTGAAGAAGTGGAGACATTACTTGTTGCCTAAGGAGTTTGTGTTGTATATGGATCATCAAGCTTTGTAGTATTTGAACAATCAGAGTAAGTTGAATCAGAGACATATGAGATGGGTATAATTTTTGCAGAGTTACACCTCTGTGTTGAAGCATAGAAGTGGTAAATCTAAAAAAGTTGTTGATGCATTGAGTAGGAGAAAGAATCTGTTGATAGAGATGAGAGTGATAGTATTAGGATTTGAGGAATTGAAGACCTTCTATGATGATGACCCATATTTTGCATAACCTTGGAGAGTATGTAGAGAATTGCTTACAATAGATAGAAGCAAGTGGTTGGATTACTTCATTCAGGATGGGATGTTATTCAAAGGAATAAAATTGTGCATACCTAAGAGTTCTATGAGGGAGAATCTGATAAAGGAGAAACACAGTGGAGGATTAGCCGAATATTTTGGTATTGAGAAAAAAGTAGCATTGGTGAGTGAGCATTACTTTTGGCCCCAGATTCATAAGGATGTTAGGAAATATGTGCATAGTTGTAGAGTGTGTCAAGTTGCAAAGGCTAGTAGTCAGAATGTGGGATTGTATAAACCTTTGACAGTACCGGTAAGACCTTGGGAGGATATAAGCATGGATTTCATACTTGGATTGCCTAAAAAACCAAGAGGGAATGATTCTATATTTGTGGTAGTGGATACATTCTTGAAGATGGCTCATTTCATACCTTGTAAGAAGACATTGTATGCATTACATGTAGTAGACCTATTTTTCAAGGAAGTAGTGAGATTGCATGGATTACCTAAGAGCGTAGTTTCAGACAGAGACACTAAGTTTGTTGGCTATTTTTGGAGAGCACTTTGGAAGAAGATGAAGATAGATTTGAAGTTCAGTTATACTTTTCATCCATAGACTGATGGACAAACATAAGTAGTCAACCAGAGTTTGGGAAATTTGTTGAGATGTTTAGTTCGAGAAAAAACTGAAAGTTGGGATTTGATTCTTCCACAAGAAGAGTTTGCCTACAATAATTCAATAAATAGGAGTACCAGAAGAACACATTTTGAGATTGTTACTGGAGTACACCCTAGAGTTATATCAAAATTAAGAGATATTAGTAGTGAAGACCGAAGAAGTTTAGAAGCAGAAGAATTTGTAGATCACATGAAGGACTTACATATTCAAGTTAAGCAACATCTGGAGGACATGAACATCAAGTATAAGGAGAAAGTAGATGAGAAGAGGAAACATAATAAATTTGAAGTTGGTGATGAAGTGATGGTGCATTTGAGAAAAGAAAGATTCCTGGTTGGAACTGTAGACGTATAAAAATGACCATATTCCTAAATGAATATTTTATGTTCATTTCTCTATTTAATTAAATCCAATTTAATTAAATAACTTGCATTCCTCTATTTAATTAAGTAAATTACTCAATTAAATTCACTATACCATTTAATAGGATAAATTCATTTTATTCAATTAAAGTCCCCGTCCACTTTTTAATTAAATTCAAATTTAATTAAAATAGTTATCCCAAATTAAATAAATCGAATTTATTTAATTGCCACCAAATTGAATTAAATTCAATTAAAACCTATTTTCCCTCACCCACTTGCAAAATCCTACACCTCCCACTTTCATCCTAACCCTCTTTCTAACCTCTTCTAGATTATTCTAAACCTAATTAATTAACCCAAACCCATCCATTATCCCTTTTCCCTAAATTTGAGGAGGTCACTTCTCAAATTTGGAGTAAAGTCTTCAAAATGAATTAAAGCCTTTATCCATTCAACAAGCTAACTTGTTGAATGCCCCCAAATTTGGAAGGACTCTTACAAATTTGTCCCCAAAGTCTTCATAACCATTAATGGTTAACTCAACCCTCTTACATGGTTAAAGAATTTTCATAAACTCAACCTCCATCTAACCCAAGGGTCTCATCAAGCATTTATTGCTTTGACCATGGTTATCCTTAAACCTTTGCACAAGAGTTTATCATTTGGGTAAAAGCTTTATCTAATGGATAACCCTAACTTAACCTTAACCCTTAACCCCTAGGGTAACCATGAGGTCTTCTCAAGCATTTAATGCTTCTTACATCTCCTCTCAACCAGCCTTATGTTGACAATTGTCACCATTTCATTGGTGCCAATTGCAAACATGGATCTCCAACTTTCAAACTCAACCCTTGATTAAATCTTTTAATCTTGGTCATCCATTGCCCTGTTTTTGCTATAAATAGAGCTCTCATTCCTCCATTTTCATCATCCAAGTCTTTAGCATCACACTTATACTTAAATCCATTCAAGCTTTCATATCTCATTTTATGCTCATCATTTAGCTTCTCTTTTAAATAAGAATTAATCTAAATATGCAAATTTAGAGTATGTTCCTTATCATTTAGCTTAATCATAGACTAATATAGTATGCTAGGATAGTCTTGTTTACTAACCTTGTCATCTTATAGCTAGTTTATTGCATTTGTAGCATCATGCATAGCTTAGGATGCATCTCATCTTAAAATCAACAAAAGCATCCCTCATTCTTGCATTTGCCATCCCTAAACCATTTTGCTCAGTGATCTGAGAGCAAAAACATTGGTTTGAGGGACCGTGCAAGATAGAGAACCATGGAACCATCCTTGGGAAGCTGAGCCATACTTCATGACTCCATAGCTTGCACCAAGAAGTCCTGTGGGTGTGTGAGCAAGGCTCCCTAAAGCTCCGTTTTTCACATATTGAGTTCTATTGGCCCGCTTTTCCTACATACATTTCTGGCGCCCACCGTGGGGAATTACCCCATCTATCAAATCGGTTTTTAAATTTGACCACTTTTGCAGGTCCGTGGGAAATGAGAATCAGCGGGTGGGAAAAATTCCCTAGTGCATCTGGTCAACAGCCTAGCACATCTGGTTAACTATTCAGCACGTTGGGTCCATCATCTAGCGCGTGAAGTCTGTTTATTAGCGCATCATAATACTAAACTTTTGCTATAGGTCTTGGCGCGGGAGAAAAATAGAGCAACTCTTCTGGAACACAAAGTAGCGCATACCGAAAACAGTATAGCACATCACTGATTTCTTTTAGCGCATCACTGTTATTTTGTAGCACATACAGTTTGTTCTGTAGCGCATCATAGACAGACAGAAATCAGAAAATTAAAATCTGTAACCGAGGGTAAAAATTTACACTTGTTGAAGTCCACCAATCATCTAATGTTTTCCACTTGTTCTCTTGCAGGATTCTAACAAATTTGTTGCAGATAGGAGCTTAATCTTAAGATTATTAGGATAGTTAGGATTTTCACTAACTTAGTTAAGTTAGTTTAAAAATCTGAACTTCTTTTATTCTTAAAATTGAACTCACTTTTTTTTGGGCTTTAAAAAGAACCACAAATTAGAAAATTTCTTGCTTTCATAGGAGAAAACTTTATTTTTGGGCTTTAAAAAGAATGACAAATCAGAAAATTTCTTGCTTTCATAGGAGAAAACTTTATTTTTGGGCTTTAAAAAGGACAATACAAACCTTCCTTCTTGCAAAAGTAGCTTTAAAAAGAACCTCACCATCCTTTGGTGTATAAAAGGATTCATTTCTATTTTTTGCAAAGGAAAGAACCACACTTAAGAAATTCTTGTTACAATCAAAAGAGGGAAGTCATTCCCCTTTTTGCTAGTTTCCTTTTGTTATCCAAAATTGAACTTTTGCTTTTTTGACTCGATTATTTTCCTAGATTAAATAATCACTGAATTGGGGAAATAAAATTAACACCATGCTTTTTGGAGCAACATCTCCCAATAGAAGTTAGCAAATCTTTTGTCTTGAAGGCTAAAAAGAAAAATTGTTTGCCTTGTCTCGAAAGTGGAAGGTATATGCTCTCCCTTTAACTGGGTGATCAAAAAGCCAAACCACTCTTAAGCTTTTTGTACTTCAAGCATTTTTACAACCCTTAGCAGGCCTGCCTTCCCGAGGAGTTGGAATCAACTCTTAAAGCCATTTATGGCCGGTGTGAAGGGAACGACCTAAGTGGGAAATGACTTTGACGCCAATTATTCCAACCCACTATAATCAAAAGTGGAAAGTGATGAAAGTCCTTTTCAACAATTGTGCGCAGCGATTAGCCTTCCCCCAGTACCCTTGAGATACATAAAGCCTTTATTCTAAAGGTTGGGAAGCCTCCTAAGGGAGTTTATCACTGACGGCCAAATAGGAAGCCTGATTATAAACCATAGAAATAGAAACCTTGAGCCGAGTTAGTAACCAGACATTTATAACATCATAGTGGAAGGGTGGGGAAGAATCTGCCCCCAAGATCACTCACCATATATCTCCCAAGATAGTTACTCAATTGTGAAGCAATTCACTTTGAGTTAATTTCTAGCAAAAGGCAAAAAAAGGGGCACCCTCTAGGGGGTGACACGGTTGTTTGAGCTGATGGAGTATCGAGACTAGTGGGCTATGATGTTATTTATGACCTTTGAATAAAGAGTCTTCTTGAAGTGTATTATTTGTATCCAAACCTATTAAAACATTGGGGATTTGAACACATCCTCGTAGAACATACACTTATTGTTAGATTAAGCAAAATGGTTCTCTTTTTTGTGTTGTGCTTGCATTTACTACTTTAGAAAATCATCCATCACAACTGAAAAACTCACAACAAGAATCCAAAAATTACAAAAACCAAGCAAAAGAAAATACCAGGGCAGTTTAGTGCGTGAGAGCACCTTCTTAGCATGTGAGGTACTTTTGTTAGCGCATCAAAGCATCAAGTTAGTGCGTCCAGTCAAAATATTGTCAAAAATCCGCCTTTAATCAAATCATAAACCATGGAGGAAAGATCAATCCAGCATTCTTGCCCGACGAGTGTATCACTTATAACACAGCCCAACCTAAACCACCAACCCCTAAGCGACATATCAAAGAGGATTTTGTCCCCTTCGTCACTGAAAGTTTCTACTAAAATGCCTGTTACTCACTCTCAACAAAACCAACAAAGTGAGGCACAAGTAGAATCTAGTATTAATCAAAGGTTATCAAATCCTTTTGAAGGTCCACACCTAGAGGATACTGAAATTTCTGAAGAATTTCTTCAAGAATGTCAGGAAAGTGCTTCATTCCAAAAGCTTGTAGAAAGGCTCATGGAAAATGACAAAGAAAAATACTTGCTCATGCTCACAAGAAAAGGAGTCAAACTCCTTGAAAACTTTGACACAGATGTGTTTAGAATGAGACCTCAACATTATGAATATCAAGAACGACAACGAGAAGGGGAAGCATGCGACCCTAAACAAGAAATCCCTGATCAAAACATGCCGGAACAACATACACCAAGGCAAACCATCCCCAAGCAAAACATACCATTCCATACACCATTTAAACCCAGGATCAATACAAGGGAAGAACTCTTTCCTCGGCAAAACAATGCACCTTTGGTTGCCCTTACTCAACAAATGCAAATGTTACAAAGACAAATGCAAGACATGCAATAAGGGACAACAATGTGATACTCATTAAATGAAATTTGTCCTTATCCTTTTGACAGAAGATTGCACATGATCCCTTTTCCTCCAAACTTAGACGTACCTAAATTTGACAAGTACGATGGGAAAAGCGATCCCCGTGACCATGTCAGAGAATTCTGTACCATGACTCTGGAATTTGCTCATGATGACACCTATCTGATGAGGTTGTTCCCCAAAAGTTTGGGAGGACAAACAATGGAATGGTTATCCAAAATTATCCCATCTGTTAGATCATTTGATGAATTGGTTAACAATTTCATAACACAATATTCCTATAACATTCAACATGCTATAACCATGCTAGACGTCCGCAACACTAAATAGAAAAACAATGAAACATTCATGATATTCCTTCAATGTTGGCGACGTATGGTGTCAAGATATCCTTGACACATTCCTAAAAAGGAGAAAATGGAAATCTTCATCAACAACTTGAATGGTGAAATGAGTTACAGACCCAAACTCCAATGCATACCATCTTCGGCTAAGTTAATCGAAAACAACATTCAAGTAGAAGAAGCATGTGTCAAAAAGGGAATGGTCAAATTCTTCAAAGAAGGATCAAATTCATCAAACTACAATAACAACAACAACTTAGACAAGTCTCAATTCTAGACTCGAAACAAAAATGAAGGCAACAATGTATCACATGATCCAAAATCTAAGCAACCAGTACTTGCATTATCCAGAAATCCTCAAGCTACAAAGAATCCTAAAAGTACTAATCCAAACGCTAATACCTACGCATTGAATATCAATCAAGGTCAACCCAATGCAAACAACACCAACGATACTCAAAACAAAACCACGAATCAAGGACCTAGTAACAATTCACGCGACAGCAATAACAATTTCCAAAAATGTGTCTTCACACCACTGGGACAATCACTAGAGTCAGCATTCAGAGAGCTCCTGGCAAACAAGATTCTCTCTTTTCCTGCAATCAGCAACTATGAACCCCAAATCAAACCACCTTGGTGGAATGATTCACACTATTGTGATTTTGATTGTAACAAAGGTCATCAAACGAACGATTGCATGAGATTGAAAAAAATTGTTCAAGACATGATTGATCGAGGTGATTTAATGATAGATGGTCTCAAAACAAATGGTGACCATAGAGCCTTTAAAAATCCTCTTCCAAACTACAACAAAGATGGAGCTTCAACCTCAAACGATACATGCGGATCTCGTATCAACCACATCTACAATAACACCATCAATCACATATCAGCTGAAGACCATCATGTGAATGTCATAACAATCCGAGACCAGCATGATCATGAATATGTCAATGTAACAACCAGAGCTCAGAAATATGTCTTGAAGGGACATACATCACCGACAACCACTACACCAAAAATCCAATATGATTTAGTCAGCTAACTATCCAAAACTCTGGCTCAAATATCCATACTAGAATTGTAGAAATTGTCACCAAAACACAAAGGCATATTGGAACAAGTGCTATTGGAAACCAATGTACCTCAAGATCTGGATGCAGATAGATTTCAAGCCATGGTCGCCCATATGACAGGGCCTCAAAATCTCTCCATCTTAGAGCATGATAATACTTCCTTAAGTCATCCGCATAACACTCCTCTCCATATTAAAGTCATCATTTATAAACACTAAGTAAAAAGAGTATTGATAGATGGAGGAGTTGGACTTAATATATGTACCTTAAAACTTATCTGTGCATTAGGCTTCTCAGAGGAGTCTATTGATCCACATAAAAAGATTACCATAAAGGCATATGATGATGAAGAAAGGTCATCTAAAGGAACCGTGATGTTACCCATTCAAGTGGGACCAGTGCAAAAGGATACTATGTGTCAGGTCTTAGACATAGACCTCACCTACAATATTTTATTAGGTCGACCTTGGATACATGAAATGCAAGCAGGACCTTCTACATATCACCAATGTGTCAAATTTCCCTATAACGGACAAGAGGTCTTTATATCTGCTGACCACAATCCATTTCAACATTGTAATGCAATGGGGACAGCCCAGGACAGTTTGGTTCCCCATAATAGGGAAAAACAAAGATCCTCAACATTAGATCTACAGAAAGCAAAGCCTGAATCATTACCTAGAGATTTCAAGCAGAAAATGCAAATTAGAGAACAAGGTATGGGAGAATACTCTTTGGAACCCATGTGTTTTGCCAAATTACCAACATCACCCAGATCTCATGGATTGCCTACTACATCAACACATCAGGTAACTCAGCCCATCACCAAATTTGATGGTACCTTCATCCAACTAGGCACTCTAGCACATGAATCAAAAGAGAAAGACATTCTTAGCTGGTTATACAAAGATGAGGAAGAAGATAACAGAACAGCTGCTCTGGATATAGTTATACCAACACACCTATATGGAAAGGGCTACTTAATCATGCAGCAAATGGGATGTGATGGTAAATGACCTATTGGAAAATGCAAAGGAGTCACTGAACCCATAGATCTTCCTTCACAGCCCAATAGAGACAAAACAGGATTGGGTTGTAAACTCACTTTCCTATTAAGAAGGACACCATGCATAACTCCAAAACCTCAATGGAAAGCAAAGAAGAAGTACAAAGAAGAATCCTGGCAGGAAGCACTATTTGAGTCAGCAGAAACAATCCATAAGGCACGTGAACGTCAAGAACAGAAGCAACATCAAGAAAAGTTTCTCAGCCACAAGAAGGCCATATCTACAGCAGTAGCTCATATTCAAACACCAATATCTCAAAAACCAATAGAAACATCTCCTGATATCATTATTCCTCCCCAAGGAGGCAGAGTCTATGAACAAATACAGAAAGTAGAAGTAGGATCCGACACCTCATTAGCAAAAACTATCAAACTGGTATCCATCATCAAAGATCTATTTTCACCCTACAACATACCTATTTACAACACTGATAGAATCTGGGATGATGCCTCAAAGACTGATTCCAATGAATATGAATGGGGTAGCTACTCAAATGCTACTGCTGATATCACTGACAATACTGGTATCATATCCCTTTCTCAGGAAGAACATAACACAGAAGATAAACCTCTTGAATTTGGACCACAGAATATCTATGACGCTAAGGAAAGTGAACAGAAACATTACAAACAAATCTATACAGAAGATGATACCATCGAAGACCTCAATGAAATCCTTGACTTCTTTACCAAGACCAATCACGATGAAACTTCTATCTTGACACTTACATTAGCAGAACTTGATCCACCGAATGATTCCTTACCGCTTGTCTTTCCCGACCTCATTGACTGGGATGAACCCGAAATACATGATATACCAATTTTCCCAGACGATGAATCTATTAGCCACTACCTATGTACCGTTAACCCAGAAACAGGCTCTACCAGTGAACAAAGTAACGATGTCTGCAAACCAGGGAGTGTCAAGTCTCTCAGTCGCAAAAATGAACCAAATAAAAGATCTGATGCTGAAAACCAGTCAATGGCAACTCTAGATCACAGAAAAGTAAAAATAAAGGATGCATCTAAGGGTGAAAACCTTTTTAAGGCACCTAAAGATGGGAGACTTGACACTCTTCCTGAGCATTTTCATGAGCGATCACTCATACTGATTGAGCCCACTCAATCAATCAACATTGGTACCACAAAAGCAGTCAAAAACAAACACCTAGCAGAATCTCTAACAGAGGAGAAAAGATCGGTATTCCTCATCTTTTTTAAAGAAAAAAAAATTAACTTTGCCTGGTCATATGCAGATATGCCCAAAATTGGTCCACACTTAATCATGCATCACTTGTCCATCTCTCCAAGAGTTAAGCCAGTCAAGAAAAAACTACGAAAGATGAATCCACAGGTGGCACTCATGGTTAAAGCTGAACTGAAGAAACTATTAGATGTCGGATTCATCCGACCCATTGACTATGCAGAATGGATCTCCAACATAGTGCCAGTATCAAAACCAAATGGCAATATCAGAATCTGCACTAATTTCAGAGATGTCAACAAAGCCTATCCAAAGGATGACTTTCCTCTGCCCAGTATCGACATAATTGTAGACCTCACAGCGGGCCATGCAATGCTTTCACTAATGGATGGTTTTTTAGGCTATAATTGGATAAAAATAGCCCCAGAAGATCAAGATAAAATAGCATTCACCTATCCTTGGGGAACGTACTATTGGAATGTTATGCCTTTTGGCTTAAATAATGCGGGGGTTACTTATCAAAGAGCAGTGACAACAATCTTTCATGACATGATGCACACATTCATGGAAGACTATGTGGATGATCTACTAGCTAAATCATTCACCAAAGCAGAACATCTCGACATCCTAACAAAAATCTTTGATCGATTGGAAAAATTCCAAGTCAGGCTCAACCCTAAGAAGTGTGTCTTCGTGGTTGCATCAGGAAAGTTACTAGGCTACATCGTCTCAGCTAAAGGTATTGAAGTGGATCCAGCAAAGGTACAAGCCATTATGGAGATGCCACCACCAAAGAATATCAGTCAACTTAGATCTCTACAAGGATGACTCCAATCAATCAGGCGATTCATCGCTCAACTAGCTGATAAAAGTCTACCATTCAATTATTTGCTCCAAAAGAATGTACCTTTAAGATGGGAGGCCAAGTGTGCAAAATATTTTTATCAAATCAAATAGTATCTGATGAACCCACCAGTTCTAGTACCACTGGTAGCAGGAAAGCCCCTTATTCTATGTATTTCAACAACAGATATATCACAGGGGGCACTATTAGCACAAGAAGATCAATAAGGAAAGGAACGAGTCATCTACTACATCAGCAGGAAATTGAATGGCTATGAACTCAACTATACATTCATTAAGAAGGCTTGTCTAACAGTGGTCTTCACATCTCAGAAGTTCTAACATTATATGCTAGCACACACAATTAAGCTAGTAGCAAAAATTGATCCTCTCAAATATCTACTCAGCAAGGCAACTCTTACCGGCCGGTTGGCTAAATGGGTCATGATTCTTAGTGAATTTGACATCCAATACACAGAAAGAAGAGCCATCAAAGGACAAGCAATTGCAAATCAACTAGCTGAAGCACCGCTAACAGGAAAACAAACTATGGAGATTTACTTTCCGGACAGGGACGTTCTTGCTATTTCTACCACACAATGGACACTATACTTTGACGGATCCTACACCCAACATGGTTCAGGTGTTGGCATTCTTTTCATCACTCCTGAAGGACACACTATACCAAGATCATATCGGCTTATGTTCCCATGCACAAATAATGTGGCTGAATATGAGGTATTGGTTATAGGCATCAAAATGGCAGTAGAATGGAAAATCATAGAGTTAATGGTCTATGGAGATTCGCAACTAGTCATCAATCAAATCAACAATGACTATCAAACAAAGGATGACAAGCTACTACCCTACAAGCGAATGGTGGATGACTTCAAACAGTATTTTGTACATATCACCTTCGAGCAAATACTAAGGTTGAACAATAAAGTAGTCGATGCCATGGCTACTATCGCTTCATTACTACAAATTCTAGAGCAACAGAGTCGTTATGAGTTCCTGGTAGAGCAAATGTTCTCCCCAACCTATGACCACTCTAAATCCCATGTTGTCTATGCCTTAACCAGTTTAGATTCTCCTTTGTATCGACCGATATATGATTATCTAAAGAACAACATCCTACCCATTGACCAATCTCATAACCAAAAACGTAATTTTATCCGACAAGCTGCCTATTATACCCTTACTGCTGATACTTTGTACCATCGAGGTCTAAATGGTACTCTTCTTCGTTGCCTTGATCGAAATGAATCTGATTCCACTTTACATGATCTTCACGAAGGTATTTGTGGCACACATTCAAGTGGGACTACTCTTGCTAAAAAACTTCTAAGGATGGGATACTATTGGCCTAAAATGGAAAAAGATTCTTACCACTTCGCCAAGAAGTGTCCTAAGTGCCAGATCCATGGCAATCTAATACATGCACCAACACAGGAACTACAACCATTTACAACATCCTGACCCTTTTGTCAGTGGGGACTAGACTTGGTCAATAAAATTCATCCTTCATCTTCAAATGGACACAAGTTCATTATAACTGCAACAGAATACTTTACCAAATGGATAGAAGCAGTCCCCATGACCACAGTAACTGGAAAACAAATTGCGTCTTTTATCCTGAACTATCTAATCTGCAGATATGGTATTCCAAGTTCCATCATCACTGATAATGGATGACCGTTCAAAAAACCAAGATGTCTAAAACTATTGAGCAATTCAAAATACAACATCGGTTCTCTACACCCTACTACCCCCAGGGGAATGGTCAAGCAGAAGCATCCAACAAAACAATACTGAAAATTCTCAAGAAAATAGTAAATGATGCAAGCAAAGATTGGCATATACAACTCAATCCAACACTTTGGGCATACAGAACCAGCATCCATACACCTACAGGAGCAACACCTTTCTCATTGGTCTATGGATCAGAAGCTATTTTACCATTGGAGGTAGAAATTTCGTCTCTCAGAGTATCTCTAAAAGGCTTAATTCCAGATGAAGAGTATCAGGTCAACCGACTGCAAGAACTAGAACTATTAGATGAGAGACGTCAACATGCTTACACTCATCTCAAAGCATATCAACAATGCATGTGCAGAAGCTACAATCACAAGGTCATCCCTCGCAACTTCAAGGTTGGTGACCTAGTCCTCAAAGAAAATCCAAGAAATCAACAAGATCAAGAAAAGAAAGGGAAATTTGAACCTAACTGGTTGGGTCCCTATGTCATCATATCAGTCTATGGATTAGATGCTTATCAGCTTACAACCTCAGAAGGAGATGTGCTCGACGAACCAACTAACAACATTCATCTGAAGAAATAGTACACTTGAGTTGTCTAATGCATGAAAAAATCAAAAAACCAAAAAAATCAAAAAAATAAAAGAAAAAACAAATAAAAAGGTACCATAAAAGCAACTGATGAAAACTTGGTAATAGGCGCTATTGTGAAAGAAAAACTTCATCAATATCTATACCCTTGCAGTAAAGTACTATCGGCCATTGTCCGACACTTAGCAAATATCCAATCAGGACATACTTAGCGTAGTCACTATCCTAGTTTATCCATATATCCTCTCACCACATTTTACCATGGCTTGGTAATCACTACACATCCGCATCAAGAAGTACACTCAACTAGGGGCAACAAATTGACAGAACTTGCAATATGTTTCAAAACAATCAACACTATTTGTAAAACTCAGAAACATCACATCCAACAACCAAAAACTTCACTCCATCGCAAAGCAAAACATTGGATCACTAAAAAAAGAATCACAAACATGCTAAAATGGATGATTTTTTGAAGTACTAAATGTTGCATTATCGCATAAAGTCTTGACTATTTTTGCATTTAAACTTTTTAAATCATTGGATTTTCTACATTTTCTCACTGCACACTTCAAAAGCTAGAGATCATGGGGAAACTCCAATATTTTCTTAGTCTTTTGTTTGTGAGGCGAGCACTTGTACTATGTAAATACTTGTCTTGAGACGTGATACATCGAATATCACTGAAGACATGATTCCAATTTACACATACAAATGGTTTAATCTTGTCTGTTTATACGCAATCCGCACTCTGGTCATCTTGGTTCAATTATACCTTGATGCTTGTGCTATCTTGCAAAATCAAACATCATGTAAATTTTTCTCAGGTCATTATGGTTCAATTATATGATTATGCTTGTATAAATTTTCAACATATCCCAACCAACTCAATGCTCAATGATGACACCTATATCGAAAGCAAAATAACATATGGTTATATCGGGATGACAAATGCGGAATGAGGATGCTCCAAAAACAAATAGTTGCATATCATTTTAAAAATAGTTTCATATCATTTTACAAGTAGTAGCATATCATTTTGTATATCAAATCATACATCTCATTTCCAAGATACATCTCACATCAAATCATACATCTCATTTTCAAGATACATCTCACATCAAATCATACATCTCATTTTCAAGATACATCTCACATCATTATCATTATCATACATTTCATTTTCAAGATACATCTCACAGCATATCAAAACATACATCATGCATCATATCATTTATCTAAGCATTGCATCATCAAGAAAAGAAAGAGCATATAGAACATGCATCCATAATGCATCACATGATCAAGGAAAATGGTGTCATCTATACATATATCAAAAATATTCCCAATGTACAAATTTTTTCATGTCTGTGCCCAGTACAAACAAAATAAAGATCTAAAAATACAATAGAGAAATCATCTCTGAAATATGACTATCTCCTAAGGGGGATGGTCTCGCAGCTGATGTCCCAACTCCTGGATCTCCAGGAGGATCCTATCTCGAGGGCCCCATCATGCCTCTGCTCTCTGACTGTGTCCCAGTCTCTCGAGATCGACTCGATCTCGCCTGCGTGAAGCTCTGCACTTTGCGCTCCCTGGGCACGGCATCCTCATAATGGCGTCGATAATACTCTGCCTCCCTCACTCTTAAGGATAGCTCTCTCATGATATCTCTCATTGGGCCCCCTGCAGCCGCTCTCTGAATATTAGCTACCCGCTTGCCCGTGTCGCTCTATCTCTGTATCTCGCTCTAGAGTCGGCTGAGTAATCTGACACTGCTGCATCAATAGCTATGCCTATAGCTATTGAACTGTCAACTACAGAGTCCTAATCTGAGCATCCTCCACATGTGTCAGGACTCAGACCCATAGGGGCACCTGTGAAGGGGTACCCCCTATCCCTCTGCCTGTCCCAGGTGTTGGTGGCGGTAACTCGTCAGTCCTCCTCCTCTGCGCTGGCCGCCTCCACTCATCTGTCCCTCCCACCACTGCCATCACCTCTCCCACTCTCCCCTCCTCCCTTGCTCCTATCACCAACCCTCCTCTCCCTCTGTCCATCACAGCTCATCGAACTGCTCTCTCCACCTGACCTCCCCCATCTCTACCTATGTCTCCTCTCCTCCCCTGATATCCTCTCCCCCGTCATCCTCCTCCACCTCCATCATCTCCATCATCTCCATCTCCCCCAGCATCCTCCTCATCATCATCAAAGGCCAGCCGCATCTCCTCAGGATCTGATATCCTAGCCACGGGACAAGCTGCAAACAAACCAGCAAACTCATGAGTCATCCCTGCATCTAGTATCTTGGGAGCATAGTCCCATATCTGACCCGCTAAGCTGGAGAACTCCTCTACAACTGCTCTGCTATCAATAGTAGGACCCCAATTCGGTATGTCCTATCTCCGGTGTGCATACAAGTAGGTCCCCTATGGTATACCCTGTTGTCGACCATACTGCCTCAAAACCTTGCCTACCTAGAATCTCTCTATCACAAAGGGTGTCCTCCCTATCAAAAACTGGCTCGTAAACACAAAAGGCATCTCTAACCCATCCTCTGCCCAGACCTCACAATCTATATATGATCACCAGATGATTGTATCTATATCATCCAGAACCCTCCTCCAATGCTCTAGTTTTCCTAGCTTACACTGGACAACTAGACCCCTGTAACCATAAGTATATGCCTGCCCAGTAGGCCTGTCTCTATCCACCAGTGGTCTTGCTACTGGAATGTGCTCCTAGCATCATACCTGTAAAAGTGTCACGCCAGCTGACAAACTATCGTAACCCAGATACACAACCTCATGAAGGTCCCTATACAAGTGGGCTAACATGGCTGATCCCCAAGCAAACTTGTGGCCCTGGGTCACCATCTCCTCAAGTACCAATCCCCAACCCACAGAGAATCCTTTCGACCTACGATCAGGACAAAGGAATCCACCAATAAAACCTACTAGTACTGACGGGAGAGGCAAATAGTCTAGATCTAGGAACTCCTACCATGGGATCTCATACCCACACACTGTCTCATCATGGAAAATACGTCGTAGTGCCTCAGTCCCACCCTCCTTAGTCTGCTCATATGACAATAAAGCACCAGCTATGGGAATCCTCAAAATCCTGTAACAGTCCTCTGGAGTGACTGTCATCTCACCAGTAGCAAAGTGAAAGGTGTTCGTATCACTGTGCCACCTCTCAATGAGCGCTGTAAGTAGACCCCGGTTCACAGTGAACCGAGGCATATCTAACAAAGATGATAAGCCACATCTCTCTATCACATCTAGGTCAGCCTGTGCCAACCATGGAATCAATGCCCAAGGTCTGGGAAATCGCTCTCATGACTGCACCACTCCCAATCACTCCTGTCAAAAAGAAAAATGAGTCCAATGTCAGTTTCCACATCAAAACAAAGATATCAAAATCAAAATCACATCAAAAACGTGAAACAATTTGCAAAAACTAATCAAGTTCCACATCATATCATTCCATATCAACTTGTAACACAACTCAAGTTTTCAAAAACCATATCAAAACTTGTAAAACAACTCAAGTCTCCACATCACATAAACTTGTAAAACAAATCAAGTTTCCCACCCATATCAGCTTGTAAAACAACTCAAGTTTCCAACCCATATCATCTTGTAAAACAACTCAAGTTTCCAACCCATATTAGCTTGTAACACAAATCAGGCTCCACACATTTGAACTTGAAATAGTGCAAAACAAATCATGGTTCGATCAAAACAACACATTCGTATCTACATCAATAACTTGAAAAAATCACAAAATAAATCAAGTTATATCAATACTCATATTGGACAAATTATCAAAAAAATGACAAAAGACCAAATAAATGGCAAAAATCCACCCCCCAGGCAAAACTGACCTTTTCCTATGAAATCTTTCACATCCAAAAATCATCTAAGTCTTGCAAAACCCGATCCATGCACTAATTAAACTTGGCTATGCGCTAAAACTATACCCATGTGCTACCCTATTTTCTCCATGCGCTATTTTATCTATCCTATGCGCTAGACTGACTCTACGCGCTATCTTTTTTTTCTCCATGCGCCACCCAATCTACCCTAAGCGCTAAAACCGACCCATGCGCTAACCTATCTCATGCTTGTGCTATCTATTCAAACCCATGCACTAGGTCTAACCTACGCGCTAAATCCCCCTACCCATGCAACCCCCTGTGGACCCTATGCGCTAGGTTTGACCTATGCACTACCCTTTTAACCTGATGCGGTACCCTATGTTCATTATGTGCTAACCTGATGCCATGCGCTAACCTAAAACTTTCATGCGCTACCCTATTCATTTTCGGATGCTACCCTAAATTAATACCCTATGCGCTATTAACATTTTTGTATGCGCTAAACTAAGACTTCTATGCACTAAAACGTTAAAACCGAATTTCAAAAATAAAAAACCAACCAAAAACGATCAAATGAAAAATCAAAAAGGGGTCAAAAGGGTTGACTTACCGGTGGTCCATACGTGGCAAGTCTCCGATGCCTTCAAATTGATGCATAGAATAGGGAATAGGCATTTTGTCTTCTCTCCAAATGTCTCTTTCTCCAAAGTCAACAAGCACAAATGAGACAAAACAAAGCACTTTTCCCCTTTTATAGGGTAAAATGAAATTAGGGTTAGGGAAATGAGCATGTAACTTGCTCGTGGTCTCCCTCATACCCTCACACATGTCAATTATTAGGAGATGAATCAATTTAAACTTTTCACCTAGCCCAAATCTTGCACACATAACGCAAATTATCAAATCAAATCAAATTTTTCAAAATTTTGATTCATCTCCCAAGGGGGCATTATCACCATCGTTTATCGAATCTGGGGCATCACACATCAAATCTGGGGCACGACATAAAAATCAAAAAAAAAAAAAAAAACCGACGTTGATCATAAAATCGCAACGACACATCATTTTCTTTGAAATAACATGTGCACACACGTCACTTCAAAGAGGGGCAAAATGTAGACGTATAAAAATGACCATATTCCTAAATGAATATTTTATGTTCATTTCTCTATTTAATTAAATCCAATTTAATTAAATAACCTACATTCCTCTATTTAATTAAGTAAATTACTCAATTAAATTCACTATACCATTTAATAGGATAAATTCATTTTATTCAATTAAAGCCCCTGTCCACTTTTTAATTAAATTCAAATTTAATTAAAATAGTTATTCCAAATTAAATAAATATAATTTATTTAATTGCAACCAAATTGAATTAAATTCAATTAAAACCTATTTTCCCTCACCCACTTGCAAAATCCTACACCTCCCACTTTCATCCTAACCCTCTTTCTAACCTCTTCTAGATTATTCTAAACCTAATTAATTAACCCAAACCCATCCATTATCCCTTTTCCCTAAATTTGAGGAGGTCACTTCTCAAATTTGGAGTAAAGTCTTCAAATGCATTAAAGCCTTTATCCATTCAACAAGCTAACTTGTTGAATGCCCCCAAATTTGGAAGGACTCTTACAAATTTGTCCCCAAAGTCTTCATAACCATTAATGGTTAACTCAACCCTCTTACATGGTTAAAGAATTTCCATAAACTCAACCTCCATCTAACCCAAGGGTCTCATCAAGTATTTATTGCTTTGACCATGGTTATCCTTAAACCTTTGCACAAGAGTTTATCCTTTGAAGCTTTATCCAATGGATAACCCTAACTTAACCTTAACCCTTAACCCCTAGGGTAACCATGAGGTCTTCTCAAGCATTTAATGCTTCTTACATCTCCTCTCAACCAGCCTTATGTTGACAATTGTCACCATTTCATTGGTGCCAATTGCAAACATGGATCTCCAACTTTCAAACTCAACCCTTGATTAAATCTTTTAATCTTGGCCATCCATTGCCCTGTTTTTGCTATAAATGGAGCTCTCATTCCTCCATTTTCATCATCCAAGTCTTTAGCATCACACTTATACTTAAATCCATTCAAGCTTTCATATCTCATTTTATGCTCATCATTTAGCTTCTCTTTTAAATAAGAATTAATCTAAATATGCAAATTTAGAGTATGTTCCTTATCATTTAGCTTAATCATAGACTAATATAGTATGCTAGGATAGTCTTGTTTACTAACCTTGTCATCTTATAGCTAGTTTATTGCATTTGTAGCATCATGCATAGCTTAGGATGCATCTCATCTTAAAATCAACAAAAGCATCCATTTTTCTTGCATTTTCCATACCTAAACCATTTTGCTCAGTGATCTGAGAGCAAAAACATTGGTTTGAGGGACCGTGCAAGATAGAAAACCATGGAACCATCCTTGGGAAGCTGAGCCATACTTCATGACTCCATAGCTTGCACCAAGAAGTCATGTAGGTGTCTGAGTAAGGCTCCCTAGAGCTCCATTTTTCACATGTTGAGTTCTATTGGCCCATTTTTCCCACATACAGGAAGTTATAACAAGTTGCAAATGAGAAAGTTTGGAGCTTGCAGAATTTTGAGAAAGTTTAGTTCTGGGAATGCATATGAAGTGGAGTTACCAGATAGTCTGAGTATTTCACTTGTGTTTAACATTGCAGATTTTCATCAGTATCATGAACCAGAATTCAATGAGGACAATATTTCAAACTTGGAGAAACGGTTACCCTGGAAGGAACCAGATCAGATTGAAGATATTTTGGATAGTAGAATTGGGCGTAGTACCTAGAGCAGTCAGTATAAGGAGTATCTTGTGAAGTGGAAGGATAGACCAGTTGAAGATTCATCTTGGATTTCTCAGGAAAAGGTAGACCACCTTGGTTTTCCTCTGACCCCAACAAAGTGAGAGACTCACTTTTTTCAACAACCTTGGATGTTTGATGCAGGAGCATCCTCGATTCATAACAATCTTGCATCAACCAAAAAATATTTCCTTTTTGTTTTACTTTTGTTTGTAGTTTTAGCACTTCTTTCTGTGTGTCTCAGTTTTGGCTCACCAAAACTTGTGGAGTTGGATTTTGCTTGAAAACTTGATCATCTTGCTTACTCCCAAACCATGGAGCATTTGGATCATTTTTTGGCAACTTATCGCTACTGGTTGCTGAGATAGTTTTGTATTACTGGTTTCCTGTACCTATTTGCATTACTGACCTATCAGATCCCTTTCATAGCTTATGAGGCCCTGAGCATTGATTCTAATGTTCCTTAGCATGTGGTCGACCTTTTCCCTTTATCTATACTTCATCCTTTGGATTTTCGGAGGAATTTTTTTGGTAGAGGCCGACCTTATTGGTTTTGCACATTAGGTCTTTTTCTTTGGGTTTTGATCCTCTTTTGGTCCGACTGGACCCCTTGGATCGTATAAATCATTGTAATAGAGCATTAAAATGTAATCAAGAAGTTAAATTGAACATAGAAGATAGATCTTAAGATTTGAGGTCCCGATTGTGACCTGTTCTGTATTTTGAGCATGTTCTAGCAAGCCTGTGAGCCGATTTCTGTAACCCGGTTGTTACCGGTTGATTGTAATCAATTTTCATGATATAATTCAATATGTTTTGCATTGCATCCATCATGTCCATGTGTTTCTGTTGTATTTACTCTTGCTGAACGGTTTGGATTGGTCTCTTTGAGGTCCTTCCTAGCCAATGATTGCTTCAACAACCTAGTAGTCGGGACCCATCTTGCATCTTGCATTTATTTTCATAATGATTTCATCTCCTTAAGTTGCAGTCAAGGGGGGTGTTAGAGTAAAATGTCTAGTACCTAGTCAAGGTGTTGTACCTTGTAACTTCCTAATGATCTAGACATATTCACATGATAAGTTCACTTAGGTCCTAGGTGGCATCCTAGAAATTAGTTATAATGGGGCCCCATTCAACTCAATTACTTTTAGTTATCTAGGCATTTAATAATTGCATCATCCATTTACTTTTTGTATCAAGGGTAATTGTTCATAATTCATCACACATTTTCTATATAATCAAGGTGATTGTACATTTATCCCATATCTCATATCCAAATATTCAAGAAAACTCATGATCTTGCATACTCTCTTGTGGAAGTCATTTTTTATTTTTGTTGGTGATCCTAAAGTCTACAACTTCAACACCAAGGAAAGAGAACTTAAACTTTAGTATATTACTTTAAGTTATTGTTCACTATTGGGCATGTGTCCTACAATTCTAGCATTTATGCTTAGATCTTAATCATTCGTGATTTCGAAAATGTATTATTGGATAATTAACAAAGTAAGTAGGTGGAAGTATTTTGTAAGAATTTTGCCACCACTTTATTTCTTGGGTTTCATCAAATATGCCTCCATATTATATTGCAAACATATAGAACAACTAAGATAGAAACTTGAAATTGTAAAAAATTTATTAACAATAGAGTATATGGATGGGATAAAGTTGTACACCACATCTAAAAATATAGAGTGCAAAAAAAAATCCTTTCGTGAGATATTATATTTAAAATAATTAAGAAGAATCTTTTGGTTGGTTCGTTTATCAAAGATTTATTTGTATAATTTTTAGTCAAACTTATTGATGCATGTTTCATGAGTAGTGGTTCACATGAATCTATCTCTTATGAGTACAAGTGACCCAATTATCTCTCATTGCATTGAGGTTATGTTTAGAGGGATGAAGCATTAGGATTTCCAAGAGGTCATCAATCCTACAGCTACTATAAATCATGCATGATTAACCATGAAGTTTCCTACAAGATTAAGCATATTTTGTAGTGCCCCTTCCTGATTTATCATTCCTTTTTATGCATCATTAGACTATATCGACATAGCTTAGACTATTTTTTGATGTTTTGATTAGATGCTTATGGATTTATCTTATAATTTAGATTCTTCATTATGGAGATTAGACATATAATTTTGTGCTTGATATCATGAGTACATGAGATGTTGGCATTCCTAGATTATTGTGATGATGGATTACTCTTTGATAATTGATATGCACTTATGTTATATGTATGTTTCATGCGTGTTTATGTTGATTTGATGGTATTTTATTATGTACTAATCCTATCGTATGATGAGGATGACTATGAAATTTCTTGATGTTTGCGAGTGTCTTCTACTGCGTTTGTGATAAGGGATGATGTCATACCACTCATTCATGAGCATGATATGACGTTGCGATTTCCTTTCACTTATCTATTTATTTTATGAAATATTATTGTATATGTTGTTGTATACATGTTGGTCATGATAGGTTTGCAGGTACCAGACATCGACTCCACCTGGCTTCACAGGTCTGAGCATGTCTTATCCCAATGGAAAGTTGATCGGAGTTGACATGAAACCCCACTCTATACTCTAGGATTAGTTTATCACCTTGTTAGTGGTGTTGTGGCATAAGTCAGTGGCTAGTCTTGTACTAGTTTTTTCTTGCGACGAGTTGCTTGTTATGTGTGAGTGTATGATTTATATTTAATTAATTGAAGGGATAATATGGTTTTAATGTATAAATTAAATTATCCTATAGTATGATCATTGGTTATTTATTTGATTTATTTTAATTTATTATTTAATGATTTAATTATTATTTATTTATGATTTATTGATTATTCATTTGTTTTGATTTATTTAATTATTAATTTATTGTTGAGATTGATTTATAATAGAGTTGAGTTATTTGTTTGTTGTTTATTATTGATATTTAATTAGTTGTTATGGTTTATTAATTTATTTGCAACTATAGTATTGCATTAATATTGTTTGTATAAACATGATATAATATAAAGTTTACCTACCATTGCGTGTGATTGGTTATTTTTGAATTGGTAGGTAAATAATAATAATAGATAATATATTTATTGAACCATACATGGTAGGTAAGTTATATTGTTTCTTGGAATTTTCTGATTGTTGGATTTTCCCTATAGTTTTGAGCTTGATTTTTATTTAATGGGCTTTCTGAGAGGCTGTCGGGTTAATCATCTAACATAATTCTAGAGTTGATTTTCAATTTGTATTGGAGATTGTTGGAGATATGGATTGCTTGTGGATTTTTCTCTCCTTCGATTTCAACCATTATTGGATTTGCATTTGTAGGTTGGTTCCTCTTTCCCTTCGAATTTTTGATTTCCAGAAAAGAATGTCTTCACTGTGACTGTGCAAAAATTGGTTGTTGGATGTTGTTTGATATGTTTTGGGTAAAATTGGATTGAATATGAAATATTAGATTTGAATTGGAAAGGGAGTTTGCATATTATTGCTTTCAAGTTTTGAGATATTGCTTGTCGGGAGTGCATTTTTTGTTTTTTCACTGTGAATGATTATTAATCCTCTTTTTTGATTGACATATGATAATAAGCCTTGAATTGGAATGATATGCCCTTTATGTAATGTACTCTTTGTATCTCCTTTTCTATAGATCTATGATTTTATGAATTTGAACTCCCTGTAGCTTGTTGGGAGACTTTTTATTGCACTGTAACTTGCACATTTTGTATGTAGTTCATTTGGAAGGGTGTATGGTTGTATTTGGGCTTTGAATAAAATTCATGACGTCTCTTTTAGGTTGTTGTTGAGCTATTAGGTCTCCCCTTTGGTTTTAGGCTTCTAGGTGCCATTTTGAGCACTGTGGGAGAAATCTTTTTATGCTATTCTTAGTCTCCGAGTCTACAAATTCACATTTTTGTATTCCCTCTTCATTTTTTCAGAATTTTACACCTCTTGGGTTGAGATCTTGTGTCATTTTTGACCTTTGAGAAAATATAGGCTAGTGCCCTAACCATATGTGCTCATTTTACTAGGTTTTTGGCCATTTCACCAAAAACGCTACTAAATTCACCAAAAATGCTGGCAAATGGACCCAAAACACTAGAGTACATACCAAAAATGTTGGTCTACATACCAAGGGCACCATTTTGCATACCAGGGGCATTGGTTAGCATTCCAAGAGAGCTAAACTACTCTTGAGGTGCAAGGAAGCTCAATTTGAGAAATGTGAGTGACTTTTGGGGTTTTATGCATTCTCCAGAGGCATGTGTGGTTTGTGTTGAGCTTCTTTGATTTGTTCTTGATGTAATTTGATCTTGTTGGCCATTTGGTGGAATTGATTATGTGTTGCATTGATGTTTTGTCATTGATGTCAACACTAGTTGTTTGAATGATTTACCAACACCCTTCTGGTCTCGGTAGGTTAAGTGGTTTCTGGTTAACTTGGATCCGACATGATCCGGCAGGCTCTGGTATAGTTTGGTGATGAATTTGGCTTGTTCATGATACTTATACTCATATTTGGTTAGTTGGTTTTGGTCTGGTGATTGGATGCCATCATGCTTGCTTAGAAGATTGGTTTCTGGTTCCGACAAGGGTTTCACTGACAGAGCTTTTGATGGAGATTTTTTATGAAGTGCATAAGTGGTGTTGGTACAACTTCTGATGGAGTTTCAAGATGTTGTTGGTGATCATGTTTGAGACTTGGTGAATGGAGATCATTGTTGAAGTGTGTGAACCTACACTTGGTCCCGGTTGATCTAGGTTATGGACCAAATTTAATGTAATGTGTGGATAGACCTCTTGATGTATTTTTGGGATGTCTTATGTGTTGATATTACTTGTTTGGTCTAAGGCCGACATGGTTTGTAATTATGTAATTGGTTTATTGTGTGGTGGCTGACCTGATTGTTTATGGTCAAGGGTTTGTATATATAGATGTAAGATCTCATTGTAGATCATCATGGTTAATGTAAGAGGTCATGGTCAAGGAATGTAATGTGCGAATAAATGTAATATCATTCAAGAAGAGGAGTTGGTCGATCATTGGAGATCGAATTGGGTTTATGTAAGAGGATTGATTCCTTTGGTATTGAGCTTAACTGGAACTGTAATCTGGCATAGGAGATGCTATCTTTAGCAGTTCAACACTTCTCCGGATTATTGTTTGGAATTTTATGTAGTCAGTGAGGCTCCTTTTGTGATGAGAAGTGCAATCTAGGTTGTTAGCCTTCCTGCAAGTGCAGGCCCCTTCATTGTAATTCACATACTTACTGCAGAAGTATTATCTGACTATGGGTAGGCTTCCCACCATGGTTTTTCCTTTTACTAGGTTTTCCACATACAAATCTTGGTGTTATGTGGATGGCTTTTACTCTGTGATTATTGTTTATGCTTAATTGATTAATTTCTATTCTGGTATTATTGTTTTGGGTTCCAGTATTAAAGTTTTAATTGTTAAATGTTGTTGTAATTTGAGACAACTGATTCGCCCCCCCTCTCAGTTGACTTCTGGTTATCTAAATTGTCTAACAATTGGTATCAGAGCTTTGGTCCTCTTTGCAAAAAGCTTAACCGCTTGAGGAAGATCCTATGGCGACTAACAGTTCAAGTTCATCCAATTCTTCTGGAGATATCTTTTGAAGTGATATTTAGAGGCTTCATGGAACAAACTACACAGTATGGAAGATTTAGATCGAGACTCATCTGAGATGTCTTGGCAAGGAGATTTGGGAGATCACACAGAATGGTGTCACACCCTATAATATGAGATCTAGAAATCCTCCTCTGGAAAACCTGGAGAATGAGCTTGAGAATGATTGTAGAGAAAAATAATCCCTCTTGTGTGCACTTTCTAATCAGCCAATAATAGGATTGACTGACAAATCATCTGGAAAGGCTATATGGGATAAGTTGGAGACTCTTAATGAAGGTGACCCTACAGTGAAGATTGCTAAACTTGATGGTTACTAGGTGAGATATGAAAACCTGAAAAATGGAAGAAGATGAAAGGATTGCTGCATTCATGGAAAGGGTAAATGAGATTGTTATGGGAATTCAATGGTGTGGTGGAACTCTGAGCAAAGATGAAATTGTTTCTAAAGTCCTGAGAGCCCTACCACCAGCTTACAAAATGAAGGCTACTATTATTAATGAATTGAGAACAATGGCTAATACATTTGTCAACTGAGATACCTTGGTTGGGAAACTATCTGCTTTTGAGGTTGAAGAATTTGGACCTTCTGGAGCTGTGAAGACTAAACCTACTTTTGATGTATCTACATCTGCAACTAGTAAGCAAGACTGGAAAGATTTATATGCAAAGGAGTTAGAAGATATGAAGAGAGAAGATGATGAGTTTGAGCAACTTGAAGCACTATTTGCTAGAAGAGTACCGAAAGGACCGATAGGAAGTAAGTATGGAGGAAAAGCACCCTTTAAATGTTTTGCATGTAATAAGATTGGTCATTTTGCATCTAGATGTCCTGAAAGGAATTCAAGATTTGAAGAAAGAGTTAAAAGATCATTTAAGCCTAACCCTAGGTATCAGAAAAAATATAAGTACAAGAAAAATAGAGATAAATCATGCTACATAGCGGATGAAGAAAGCATTATTGATTCAGATGATGAACCGATAGAAGATTCTGCTAGTGGATCCAGCAATGGGAATGAATGGGTGTTCCTGGCTATCAAGGAAGATGATCTAGCATTGGAAGAGAATGTACTTGAAGAGAAGGCACTTGCTGCTAAAATTGAGGATAAGGATGAATGAGTAATTGATAGTGGTTGTTCACATCATATGACTGAAGATAAAGGGAAGTTTCTATCTTTGCAAGAATTTGATGGTGGTCTAGTTTGATTTGGAGATGACAAGGCATGTATGATTAAAGGAAAAGGAACTATATCATTGGATGGTAAGAACAATTCTAACAATGTTTATTATGTTGAAGGTTTGAAGAATAATCTTTTGAGTGTAGGATAATTGGTAGATAAGGGATTTCAATTACAGTTCAAGGATGGAAAATACAAAATCATTAACAAATCTGGCTTGGAGATTGAAACAAGTACACAGACAAAAGGTAATATATTTTACTTAAACTCCGATGAGAAGACATTTTTTATTACACAAATTGATGAGAGTTGGCTATGGCATAAAAGACTGTGTCATGTGAATTTTGATTGCATTGTGAGTATCAGTTCAACTAAGGCAGTTACGGATATACCTAAGCTTATGAAGCCCTACAATCCGGTATGTAAAGAATGTCAAATGGGTAAACAGACCAGAACCTCTTTTAGGAGTATACAAGATAAATCAAATGATGTTCTTGATCTTCTTCATATTGATTTGTGTGGCCCTGCTAGAGTTAAAAGTTTTCATGGTGATAGATATTTCATGCTAATCATTGATGATTATTCTAGAATAATGTGGGTTACTTTTTTGAGAGAAAAATCTGAAGCATTTGAAAAGTTTAAAATCTTTAAAGCTAAAGTGGAAACTGAGGCAGGATTGAAGATTAAATGTTCAAGATCAGATCATGGTGGAGAATTCACATTTGGTGAGTTTAATAACTTTTGTGACAAGCATGGTATAAGAAGACAATTTTCTGCTCCCCGGACACCTCAGCAAAATGGAGTTGTGGAAAGGAAGAACAAAACTATCTTGGATGCTGCTAGAACAATGATGATGGAAGCTAATCTACCTCATATCTACTGGAGAGATGAAGTGAGTACAACGGTTTATACATTCAACAGAGTACATATCAAAGGAGAAACCGATAAGACACATTATGAATTATGGTTTGGCAATACACCTATAGTTAAGTATTTCAAAAAATTTTGTAGTAAATGTTATATCAAGAGAAATGATACTATTGAGAAATTTTATCCTAGATGTGATGAAGGCATATTTATTGGTTATTCTAATGAAAGCAAAGCATATAGATGTTATAACAAGAGATTGTAGAGAATTATGGAGAGTCCTAATGTCAAAGTAGATGAGTTGAACAAAAGTCAAATCAGAATTTATGAGAAGGAACCAGTAGTGGAAATGATTATATTTGAACTGATAGCACCTTTACTGGAATAGAGAGTTGAACCAGTTACTTCGGCAACATTAGAGAATTCTACAGTGACTGAAGAACAGAGAAGAGGAACAGAAAGTCAGAAGACTCCTATGTATGTGAGATTGAATCATTCTAAAGATCAAATCATTGGGGATAAGAGCAATGGAGTGATTACAAGAAGAAGATTGACAACTAATGAGGTATGTTTAATTTCACAAGTTGAACTAGTATCAGTAATTGAAGCATGTAAAGATTAACATTGATTGAAAGCTATGGAAGATGAATTAGATCAGATTGAGAAAAATAACACATGGACTTTGGTTTCTCGACCTAAAAATAAAAAAGTTATTGGAACTAAATGGGTTTTTAGGAATAAATTGAATGAGGATGGTCAAGTTATAAGGATTAAGGCTAGATTGGTTTGTAAAGGATATTCTTAGAAGGAAGGAATTGATTATGGAGAGACTTTGCACATGTAGCTAGGATTGAAGCTGTAAGATTTTTTCTTGCCTATGCTGCTTATAAAAACTACAAGGTTTATCAAATGGATGTTAAATGTGCATTTTTGAATGGGGATATTGATGAGGAAGTTTATATTGAGAAACCTGATGGTTTTTCACTATCAGATGATACAGATTTGGTTTGCAGGTTAAGGAAAGATTTATATGGATTGAAACAAGCACCTAGAGCTTGGTATGCAAGGTTGGATAAATATCTTTTGAGGCTTGGTTTTACTAAAGGCAGTGTTGAAACTAATTTATATTATAAAGTCACTGATGATGATATACTGATTGTTGAAGTATTTGTTGATGATATTATTTTTGGAGGTGAAGATAAATTATGCATAGATTTTTTTTTAAATATGGAGAAAGAATTTGAGATGTCTATGATTGGTGAGATGAAATTTTTCTTAGGTTTGTAGATTACTCAGACCGACAAAGATATTTTCATCTGTCAAACTAAATATGCTAAGGAATTATTGAAGAAATTTGGCATGGGAGATTCTAAACCGGTAAGTACTCCTATGGTTACAAGTGAGAAATTGACAAGAAAAGATGTTTCTACAGCAAAAATCCTACAAGATACAAATCTATGATTGGAGGTCTATTTTATTTGACTCAAAATAGCCCTGACATTATGAATGTTGTTTGTATTGTTTTAAGATTTCAGAGTGATCCTAGAGAAAATCATGAGATGGCGGTGAAGAGGATTTTTAGATACTTGCAAGGTACATAAAAATATGGCTTGTGGTACCCTAAGGATGATAACTTTACTTTATGTGCATATACAGATGCTAATTGGGATGGAGATGTTGATGACCGAAAAAGTACTTCCGATGGAGCTTTCTTTCTTGGAAATAAGTTGGTTTCATGGATCAGCAAGAAACAGTCATGTACTTATTTATCTATTGCCAAAGCTGAGTATGTTGTTGTTGCTACTAACTGTACACAAGTTTTATGGATGAAGCAAATGTTGAAGGATATAAAAGTGCATTGTGATGCATTGGTAGTTATTCATCGTGATAACTCTGCTGCTATTGATATATCAAAGAATCCGATATTTTATTCTAAGACAAAACACATATCTATCAAGTATAACTTTTTGAAGTAGAAGGTGGAAGAAAATGAAGTTAGACTGGTTTATGTAAACACTAAAGAGAAGATTGCAGATATTTTTACTAAACCTTTATCCAAGGAATCATTTGAGTACCTAAGAGATAGATTGGGAGTGTTTGCCCCTCTGGTAGAGACTTGATTGATGTGGTTTGGCATCAGTCCGACATGCACTATCTAAGATACTATTGATTATGGCACTAATGTGGGATGCTACTGCTCAGGGGGAGTAGTCAGCTTTGATATTCAAAGGCTTATGTTTTTTTTTTTTTGCTTTGATATTTCTGTCAGATTTTTGGCATTAATGTCAAAGGGGGAGAGATATTGATGTGAACAAGATAAAGAAAGAAAAAAAGAAAAAGTCACAGGGGGAGAGATATTCAGAGCTATATGTGGGTGATTGCTGGTTGTCTTCCATAGGGGGAGACTTGTTTGGCATTTCTTGGTACTTAGATGTTTTTCACATCTAGTGTTGCCATCAATGCCAAAGGGGGAGATTGTTGGCCATTTGGTGGAATTGATTATGTGTTGCTTTGATTTTTTGTCATTGATGTCAACACTAGCTGTTTGAATGCTTTACCGACACCCTTCTGGTCCCAGTAGGTTAAGTGGATTCTGGTTAACTTAGATCTGACATGATCCGATAGGCTCCAGTATAGTCTGGTGATGGAATTGGATTGTTCATAATACTTATACTCATATTTGGTCAATTGGTTTTGGTTGGTGATTCGATGCTATCCTGCTTGCTTAGAAGATTGGTTTCTGGTTTTGGCGAGGGTTTCATCGACAAAGCTTTTGATGGAGATCTTTGGTGAAGTGCATAATTGATGTTGGTACAACTTTTGATGTAGTTTCAAGATGTTGTTGGTGATCATGTTCAAGACTTGGCGAATGGAGATCATTGATAGAGCGTGTGGACCTACACTTGGTCCTAGTTGATCTAGGTTATGGACTGACTTTAATGTAACATGTGGACAAGACCTATTGATGTATTTCCAAGATGTCTTATGTGTTGATACTACTTGTTTGGTCTAAGGTTGACATGGTTTGTAATTATGTAATTGGTTTATTGTCTGGTGGCCGACTTGATTGTTTATGGTTGAGGGTTTGTATATATAGATGTAAGATCTCATTGTAGATCATCATGGTTAATGTAAGAGGTCATGGTCAAGGAATGTAATGTGTGAATAAATGTAATATCATTTAGGAATAGGAGTTGACCGATCATTGGAGATCAAATTGGGTTTATGTAAGAGGATTGAGTCCTTTGGTATTGAGCTTAACCGAAACTGTACTTTGGCATAGGAGATGTTATCTTTTGCAGCTCAACACTTCTCCAAATTATTGTCTAGAATTTTATGTAGTCAGTGAGGCTCCTTTTGTGATGAGCAGTGTGCTCTAGTCTGTTGGCCTTCCTGCAAGTGCAGGCCCCTTCATTGTAATTCACACACTTACTGCAGAAGTATTATCTGACTATGTGTAGGCTTCCCACCATGGTTTTTCCCTTTACCAGGTTTTCCACATACAAATCTTGGTGTTATGTGGATGGCTTTTACTTTGTGATTATTGTTTATGCTTAATTGATTAACTGCTATTCCGG
Organism: Cryptomeria japonica; assembly: GCF_030272615.1. Classification (NCBI taxonomy): domain Eukaryota; kingdom Viridiplantae; phylum Streptophyta; class Pinopsida; order Cupressales; family Cupressaceae; genus Cryptomeria; species Cryptomeria japonica. The sequence goes on along the minus strand of NC_081411.1, from coordinate 662,776,993 downwards.
TATTATTGTTTTTCATTCCAGTATTAAAGTTTTAATTGTTGAATGTTGTTGTAATATGAGATAACTGATTCACCCCCCCACTCCCAGTTGTCTTCTGGTTATCTTGATTGTCTAACAAATCTTTTTTGATGTCTTTTGTGTTCCGGTAAGAGGGTTTGTGCCTTACAATTGAGGTGTTTCTTATGCATTGAATTGTTCTAGTGAGAGGGAGAATTCCTTGTTGTTGAGGATTGTTTTTATGACTCTAGTGGGATGTGTTTTTCCTCGCTATTGAGGATTTGGATTCATCTTTGATTTATGTTCTTATTTGGATCTTTGATTGTTGTGCATTGGCGAAGGTTGTTGTTATGTATGAGGCCATATGTATCCTACTTTGTGCAGCATGTTCCTTATGATGTTATGGGAACTTTTATATCTTTTGTTGGCCTTCATTATTGTGGTTATGTTGTTATTTTGAGGTATGTTCCACCCTAAGGTCTAGGTGCATGCTAGGGGGAGTGGGCTTCCAAGTGAGTGATTGGGAACGAAAGGGGGTAGACAACTAGGTTACCCGAGGTCTAAATCATTGGATATCTCATAGGGAGTTTGACTTTGTAATCAAGTGATAACTTTGGTGGCATTCTAGTGCATTTTTGTATGATCGATGAATGATATGGTTGTCATTGTTGGCAACATCATCTCCCAAGTCTTCACAGTCTATCAAAAGTAAGTAGACCGGAATACTGAGGTTAACCAGCTAAGAAATGAGTAAACAGGGTAAGCAGGGAGTAGACTAGCACACGGGAGATCAACTGAAAAAGTGATAAGTAGACTGATGCATAGAAGAGGTCAACCGGCTAAGTAGAGAACATATTGGTATACAGGAGGAAATCGGCTAGGTAGATTTTGATCAGTACACAAGTAAAGTCTGTAACCGATACACTGGTAACGTTCAGTTAGCATTCAGCTAATCGAAATTCTTCTCCAATCGACCAGCGGACTTATCGACATGGTTGACTGCCTTGATAGAGATTGCTACAATGATTTCAAGGGAGTGATTTAAGGCATGGTAACATAATTTTGAAGAGGATTTTTTGGAGGGAAAGTTTGTGACAGATTGATAGGATTTTAAATTCACATAATTCATTCTCAAAAAGGTTGTTGTTCATGCGAATAGTGATAATGTGAAAGTGAACACATAGGGAGTATAACTGAGTGTAGAGCCGAGTGACAGAGTACCGACAGAGTGTAGAGCCGAAGGTCAAAGAATTGGCAGAGTGCAAACCCAAAGGTCAGAGAACCGACAGAGTGCAAAGCTAAATGTATAAGTAGGAAACCGGTGTTGTATAGAGAAGATACAACCGATGCAGATACAGTTTTTTTTAGTGTGATTTGATCAAGCTATTGGTAGCTACTCCACCAGATCATCCTTTTGTTGCTTTCTAACCATTGCAACTAAAATCCCTTATTAGGGTGGAGTTTAATAGGTCCCATTGTATAAATCCCTTAACAAGGTGTCATCTTAATTGATGATCTTAAGACCTTTGACAAGGCTACCTTTAACAAGGTAAAGGCACTAACAGGCCTTAGACAAAATCCCTTAACTGGGTGGCACCTAATAGTGTCCTTGTAATCTCCTAACAGGGATGGCTCCTCACCGGGCGTACTCCAGAAGAGTACAAATTTTGTGAGTTCCTAGTCACACCGTGGTTTTCTCCCATTTGGGTTTCCACAAGATAAACCTTGGTGTCACTATGTATATTTTCATGCATTCTTATTCTACTACAGTGGTTATTTATATTGATGAATGTTAAGTTAGTAAAAACTTGAGTTAAAATTTTTAATTGAGTAAAACCGGTAAAGTGTTGATTCACCCCTCCCCTCTCAGCAATGGTTGGGACTAAAAATTGGTATCATAGCTAGATTCCTTTGAAGTGAAGCTTGATAGCTTGAGGATAAAGATCATGGAAGAATACCAGTATCAGAAGCAGATTGATGAAACAAATGAAATTATTGCCCAGCTGAAATAGAAACTGAGAAAATCTCTTGCAAAAAGAAAGGAATTATCTCAATAGCTAAATGAGAGTTAGGACATCATAGATCAATTCTCTGAACAGAGTGGATCTGAAGAAGCAGTTTCAGAACTCATGAAAAAGAACAAGAAGATGACCAAAGAAGTCACACATCTCCAAACAGAACATGAAGGTCAGGCCCTAAGAATGACTGAGATACTGGAAGCTAGCAAAAGTGTTGATGAAAGAAAGAGGGAGGCAAAAGAAGGTCTATCAAAAGATGAAAGAGCCAGGAGGTTTGTTGAAGATTCCCTGAGAGAAAATGATGCAATCATGATTGAGAAAGATGAAGAAATCCGAATTCTCACTCAGGACAATGAATATATACATAAGCATCTGCATGATGACACAAAAGAAAAGGAGAAGATGATGAAATATATTCAACAACTCAAGAGTGAGTTGAAAAATTAAAATGAGAGAAATGAGAAGTTGAGGAAATTCAATGAAATCTTTGAGAAGGTAGATAAACAATTGAAAGCTCAGAGAAGAACAAAGGAAACAACCAGTCTTGGTTACCTCAGTTCAAGGCCTATGGAAACTGGAAAATCATCTAAATCCAAAAAGATGAAGGATGATAAAAGAAACCATTCAGAAGTGAAAGGTATGAAGTTTTCCAAATCCTCTTGTAATCATTGTGGTAAATCAAGTCATAAGACTAAGGACTATAAAAATAAACCAGTTAGTCAAAAGAAGATTTTCACCTTTGATGGTTACTGCCATAATTTTCATAAGTATGGCCACACTACTTATGAGTGTAGATCTCAATCTAGAAGTATGCCAAATAGAAAAATATTTAATGGACATTTCTTCACATGCAATAAGTTTGAACACAAATCTGAAGATTGCAGGTTCAAGTCAAATGTATCAAGATAGTCGTTCAAACCAGTCAGTCCTAACAAAAGGAGTAATTAGTTCAATGCCACCTATTCCACATGTGGTAATTTTGGTCATGTTGCAGAAAATTGCAAAATGAGAATGGGCCAGAGAAATAATTCAAGACCATGGAGGAAAACTTGTATGGCATGTTTCAACTACCATAAGATCGGTCACCTAGCCAGAGAGTGCAGGAACCGATCCTACAACCGATCTAAAGACAAGAACCGGTTTAGCAAGAAGAAAGAGTAAAATGACCTAAAAGAAAAAAAGACAATTGAAGAAGTAAGAAATGAAATGAAAAAAACATGGATCAAGAAGGAAGAAGGAAAAGAAGGAGAAGGTCATTTTGAAACCAAGTCATCATCCACCAATGATGACAATTTCTCTTCTAACTAGGCATACCGATGCCCAGGGGGAGCACATATGGTAAGATTACTTTTGAATCCCCTTAACAAATATAAGGATATGGCTATCTGCATAGTTTTGATGCGTAAAAAGTAGTCTAAAAGTTCTTGGTTGAAGAATGTCTTGTGAGTTAGTTATTTGTGTATTGGTATCGGTAACAAACAACCGGTAAAGTCAAATCGGTGTACTTTAAGTTGTAAGTTTCAAAACTAACCATTGTATTATAACGCTAATAAATCTCAATGGATAAATAAGGAAATGTCAACACATTTTTATTTATCCTATTTTCTTGTGAAATCTCTCGAGCTCCTGTGCGATCAAAGGCGAGTGGAATCTTGCTAAGTAATATTTGTGTGGAAAGTTCCAGCAGAGCGATAGTAGTGTTTGGTATTTCTAAGGAGAAGGTATTCAACGTCATCTGAGAAAAGATTATTTGAAGGACATCATGGCAGCGCCGATATTGACTCCTGTGTTGGTTGAAGCTATCAAAGAACCCCAACCCGAGTTCAAGCTGCATCCGATGAAAGCCAGTGAGATCGACATGACTGGTGCTTTATCATCTATGCCCTCTGGTGTATTTTTGGTAGAAGACATTCGCTCCTACATTCATTGCAAGCTCGAAGAACTTGGATACAAGTTCATTCAAAATGAATTTAAAGGGTTCTGTGTTAATGATCAATTGAAGGCATAATTTCTATCTCTGAAGACCAAGGGTTTGGCTAATGTTGTTGATTTTCCTAATCAATTTCATGATGACTGGGTTAGGTATGTACTAAGCAGGGTTCATGATCAATTTTTGTGGCTGGAAGCTCAAGTACTGATCAAGATTACAAAGGAGGTGATTCGAAGAGTGACGAGGTTTAGTGCAACTGGTGAAGCACTAACCCTAAGAAGATTTCATCATCTGAATTCATCTGGTTAACCAAATCTCGATGTGATAGTAGCAAAATGACAATCACCCATATTGAGGATGTTGAAGTAAGATTTGCCTCTGTAGTGTTGGGTTATAGGGTTTATCAATCAAGCCAGATGAATAGTGTGTCGAATAGTGCCATACATGTTGTCTATCTAATTATCAAGGAGGATGAAACCTATCATATTTGTGAGATGATTAAAAGTCAATTTATGATGAACATGGAAAGAATTAAGAAGGACAAGAAACAATCCTTCAAATATTGCTCACTTTTGGTAGGTATATTTTTCTATGTGCAAAATTTTTTCCTTGGTAAGGGTAAGGTAGTATGGTCTGAAGAGAAACCTATCATGGTTCAGATAGGTGAAATGTCTAGGGATCTAGGAGATAAGTTTGGTTAAACAATGTGGGTATACTTTAAGGAATTCCAAATTAGGATGAACAAGAGGGAAAGAATTCCAACCGAAATAGTACAAAAATACAAAGACAAAATTTGTTTTCTTGTAGACACAGATTGTTGTATCATTCAAGCAGTTCAACCTAGGACCTTTTGGGTTCCACCTATGGACTATGCGGTTGCAGTAGATATTGTTAAAATTCATGTCAATATTCTACTGCCCAAACCAATAGACTCGAAGGCAAAGAGATTTGGAACCTGTGAGGAGGCAAGCTCCAAAATAAAATAGGAACTTCAGATGCCAATTATGAAAAGAAAAGTGAGAAGAATGGTTGATATTCTTGACAATAAATATGGAGGTGAAGCATCCAGTGCCACTACCTCCACCGGTGCTAGTGTATAATCTGGGGTCAATCCTAATAGAAAAGAAGGATTAACAGGTGAAAAGAAGAAAGTGAGAAAGACAAAACCCAAGGGGACTGTAGCAACCAAGCCTGCAACATATACAAAAGAAAAGGATTTAGGTACTCCTGTATCTTCCCCAAGTAAAGATAGACCGGTAGGAGTGACATATTCCAGAAAGACGAAGACTGAAGAAAAGGTTGATACATAGCTTAAAAAGGATGAAAAAGAGGGTGACATCTCTTAAACCCAATCATATGTGGGAATCAAAGAGGTTATAAGAAGTGGAAGGAACAAATCCCCAACAGTTGATGATATGGAGGTCTTTATTGCAGTTATGCATGGGCACTTCACAACCATGAAATAGGTAAAATATTCATGGGAATCCTCATTAAAAGTTTCTCAAGAAAATTTCAAAGACCTTTTTGCTTTACTTTGAAAAAATCTTTTGTATAGTCTTTGCCATTGATGGCAAAAGGGGAAATTTTGGAGACTTGTACAGTGTGAGCTACAGGGGTTAGAAATAGGGGGCAGAATCGACATAGTTTTGGTAATTTTTGTAGTGTTTGCCACCAATACCAAAGGGGGAGTTTGTTGGCATTCTATTGCATTTTTGTATGACCAATGAATGATATGGTTGTCATTGTTGGCAACATCATCTCCCAAGTCTTCACAGTCTATCGGAAGTAAGTAGACCGATATACTGAGGTTAACCAGCTAATCAATGAGTAGACAGGGTAAGCAGGGAATAGATTGGCACACAGGAGATCAACCAGCAAGCCGTAAGTAGACCGGTGTACAAAAGAGGTCAACCGGCTAAGCAAAGAACAGAACGGTATATAGGAGGAAATCGAATAGGTAGATTTTGTTCAGTACATAGGCAAAGTCTGTAACCGACAAACTGGTAACGTTCAATTAGCATTCAGTTAACCGACAGTCTTCTCCAGTCAACCGATGGACTTATCGACATGATCGACTGTCTTGACAGAGATTCTTGCAATGATTTTAGGAGAGTGATTTAAGGCATGGTAACAAAATTTTGAAGAGGATGTTTTGGAGGGAAAGTTTGCGACAGATTGATAGGATAATAAATTCAGATAATTCATTCTCGAGAAGTTTGTTGTTCATGTGAATAGTGATAATGTGAAAGTGAACACAAGGGGAGTATAACAGAGTGTAGAGCCAAGTGACAGAGGACCGACAGAGTGCAGAGCTGAAGGTCAAAGAACTAGCAGAGTGCAGAGCCAAAGGTCAGAGAACCGGCAGAGTGCAGAGCTGAATGTATAAGAAGGAAACCGGTGTTGTATAGAGAAGATACAACCGGGTGTAGATAGAGTTTGTTTTTTAGTATGATCTGATCAAGCTATTGGTAGCTACTCCAGCAGATCATCCTTCTGTTGCTTTCTAACCATTGCAACTAAAATCCCTTATTAGGGTGGAGTTTAACGAGTCCCATTGTATAGATCCTTTAACAAGGTGTCATCTTAATTGATGATCTTAAGACCTTTGACAAGACTACCTTTAATAGGGTAAAGGCACTAACAGGCCTTAGACAAAATCCCTTAACCGGGTGGCACCTAATAGTGTCCTTATAATCTCCTAATAGGGATGGCTCCTCACCAAGCGTACTCCAGAAGAGTACAAATTTTTTGAGTTCCTACTCACACCTTGTTTTTCTCTCATTTGGGTTTCCACAAGATAAATCTTGGTGTCACTATGTATATTTTCATGCATTCTTATTCTACTACAGTGGTTATTTATATTGATGAATGTTAAGCTAGTAAAAACTTGAGTTAAAAGTTTTAATTGACTAAAACCAATAAAGTGTTGATTCACCCCTCCCCTCTTAGCATCGATTGGGACTAACAAACTTAATATAATAATTCTTTGGGTCGGGTAGCATAGTTCATCTTAATGAGATAAGAATTGGTTGGTGGTCCCTCTGCCTTTCCCAAAGGTAGTGATCTAGGATAGGATTGGGAAGGCCTTGGCAACCTAGGTAAGCTAATCTCCCTTACCCCATTAAGGTTGAGATGGCTCCACATGTGCATCTAGGATGGTCAAGACATGTGCCTAGGTTCCCATTTGTCGTGTGTGATGATGCTCTTTTCCCTACATGTAGGTCCTAGTGCCTTGAGCCTAGTTTTGATGTGTCGCCTCTAGAGGGTTTTTATTTGGAGGTTTCGTGTTGGAGATTTTATGTTTTGCATCTTGCATTTGTTTGGTGTTGGTCTTTCCTTTGGATTGTTATGTGTCAGCCTAGATCTAGAGTGTGAGTGGGATCTTGTGTCATCTCCTAGCATAGGGGGTGGTTCCTTTGGTTCCATATGGTCAGGTGGTTTGATGCCTTCTTCCATTGGCATGTGCTTCGTTGGATTTTCTTGCATGGATGTGGATCTTTTATCTCTTCAGCTATGGATTGATACTTGTAGCAGATTGATGTAAATGATTCTTATGACATATGTATGTAATTGGACTCACGATGTAATTGTAATGTAAATGAGAACTATGTTCCTTATTGGAGAAGGATATTGTATTCATGTAAATGGTAGTTAGCATTTTAGGAGTACAAATGATGTAACATGTGACATTGGTTTATTAATGGAAATGGATATATGGATATGCATATAGTCCCATTTAATATTGGAAATGTGATAGATCATCTTGGGATTAGCTTGTGATGATGGTAGAAATGTATAAGTGATTGGGATTAGGAATGTTTGGTATTGGTGCTTAAAATGAACCTAAAAGGGGTTGGTTAAGGTATGCTTAGTAGATGATATATTCATGTTATAGAATAGTGAATGATCATGTATGCATGGAAAGAATAAATCATGTTAGAGATAGTATGCAAGTGTGTTATCATGCTTAGGATGTTATTTTGTTTCTTATGGTAGTTTAGGTAATGGCGTTGAGATACCCTAGGGAATGCTTTGATGTATTGTGATTATTTCCGCTTGCATTATATGTTTTCATGATTATGTTAAGATGGTTAAGTGCTGTTTGATTAATGGATGTTTATTGCATATAAGTAGTTAATTGTATGGTTGCATTAGTAGATGTTTTTAAAAAAAATTATCTCTATTCGCGTGTTAGTTTGTGTATTTCTCTAGGGTATTTTGGCGGGTTTTACATATTTAACTTGCTAACCCATTTGTAAAACTTTTATTGTTGTGCCTCATAAAAAAAATTCATTATATAGCTCTTTAGTTCTCCATCAAAAAGAAGTTGTTTTCAATAGTATCTCAAATTATAATTCTTTACCATGATTAAACCACATAAGGTTTTAGTCATATTCATTGAATCATATTTCATATGTAGTAGTTCATATAAACCCGTCTCTCATGAGAACAAATGACCAACTTAACATTCATTGCATTTGGGTGATAGTGACAATGGAGAAGTATTAAGACTATAATAAGGAGGTCACCCATTCCACTCAAGTACACTTAATTATTATACTATTATATACCTAACATAAATTTATATAGCTTAAAAACCATATAAGAAACATGTGATTGAAAAATAAAAAATGTATTACATATAACATATTATTACTTTTTTCACTAATTTACAATTAAAATATTTTTAGCTTTTCTTGATAAAAGATAAGGACTCAATAAGTCAACCTAATTTTATTATTCATATGTAACCAATTGAATCAAAGAAGATAATAATTGATTTTAACATATATAGGGAATATCCAAATCAATTACAATGGCAAAGAAAAAAGAAAAAGAAAAAAAATAAAATAAAACATCTATTTTGAAACTTAAAATAAAATGTTTAAGAACAATGATTCTATAAAAGGGTCACAAGCTCAAATTCAGCAGGGGTAAGGTATGTATGCCTCATTTGTAGCACAGTTAAGTGCCTCTCACAAGGAATACAAGGTGGTCCCATATGACTCTAAGTCATCTGTAAACCCTTAAACAAACCGTCGGAGATCATGAACTATAAAAGAAACCATTTCCATAATCCATTACATGAAACTAAATAATAATAATCCAAAATTATCATCTTGTGAAGACTTACCAATCCCTGAACTCTCCTTCAGTTTCAAAGCAACATATATCACTGCATTTCCTTCCCTTACGTCTTACAAGCTGTGCATGGAGATATGAAGTGCAACTTTTAGGCTATATATATGTGCATCTCTCCATGCGCAGCTTGCAAGGTGCAAAGAATGAATGCACATTTTGCTGCTCTCTGTCAGATTCTCTCAAAATGTTGAAACCTAACTGAAAGAAAGATCTACAAGCAAAATCTGGAAGTTGGGTAAGTATGAATGAATATGAAAAATGAAGAAGGCTACATATAGATAAGTTTTGAGTGGATAGAAATGAAGCGTAGTTTTCAGAGCTGCAGGAGTAGCCTTGACTTCAAGTCAAGGCTACTCCTGCAGCTCTGAAAACTACGGACATCATGGGTGGGCAGTTTGTAGATCATACATTCAATGGACGCCCACAGATTTCACGTTCCCGTATTTAGGGTTATGCTTGACAGCTTAACCTGTACGTCACTGGTCCAATCAACCTGCCTCTTCACATGTTAAAATACTCTTCTATGCTTAAATTTTAGATTTGTTGTGCTTCTAGAAACAAAATTAGGGTAGTAGAATGTAAGGAAAATGCGTTTTATTTGAAAGTTTGTGAGAAAAATGAGGAGTTATACTTTATAATGAGTTTATTTGTGTGTGAAATGGGGGTGGATGAAGAGAATTTAAAGGAGTATATTGAGACAAAGAGTTTTGTCATGATTTTTAAGAATGGTGCATATTGAGACACAAAGTTTTGTTATGATTCTTGAGAATGTGAATTTAGTTTGTTTTTTTTGGTTTTTTTTTAATTATGATGTGATGTGTCAAAATGTCTTGTTTCAAAACCTTTCTTTCTTATTTAGTTAATAATTTTTTGTCTATGTTTTCCCTCTTCATTTTTTGTGTCATTCTTAGTTGTTCATCTTGTCATCCTCTTGTCATTTCCCCAGGTTGTTGGAGTTTCCCATATTTGGGTCCCCTTTTCTTGTTATGCCTCTTCTACTAACTCTTCTCTCATCATAGTTAGGTCTCGCCTTACTTACCAACCATATAGAAATAAGCTTTTCATCATCCCTGAATCCTTAAGTTTAAAAATTCTCACCTCCCTGTACAATTTATCCCCTACCACTAGACATTTAGTGCATCATAAAGTTTATTTGTGACATGTCGCTCGGGTTGGGGTTCTAATTTGCCAATAATTTTATTTCATTAGAGGATGTGGTTCTACATAGATTTTCAATCAGTTGGAGCTATGTACGCCACCCTAATTACCATTAATGTGCTATTTAGGGTTTATTAGCTTCAATTCTTATTTCTATTATTATGGGTGGTTGTTGTAGGCCTGAGTATCTTCTTTAATGTCTCCCTAGTATCTCTCTATGTATGTGGACACAAATTTTGGGTCCACTTTAAAGGTAAGTGACACTAATTGGTGGAGGCCCCCCTATGTATTTTTCTGGTACCCAATAGTCTTCATTCTAATTTTAGCCCTTCTATAGATGGTTTTTTGAGTTGGAAACATATGAAGAAAACATAAGTTTTTAACACCCACACCAAATCCTAACCAAATTGTCTCAAGCACTTGCATTTAGATTAACAAATTTGAAGATGAAACTCCATATATTTGCAATGCCAAAAGTAAAAAATCTACTTGTTTAATAAAAATCAAAGATGAAGACACTATTTGTCAAAAAGGTGATTCTCACCATAAGGTCATGGCTAAGCTTTAATGGTGGTCAACATTGACATTATCAAGATGAAGTGACAATTGTAGTTGTCATAGTAGAGGTGGTTATGCTAGAGGTATCGATGGTGGCATTTACTCACAAAAATGAAGCAATCCAAAATGTAGGTGGTCACAAACGTCAACCAAAACTTCCCAAGTCCATAAAAGTAGTTAATGCAATGAATACATTGTATCACAATACACTTCTATATTTGTTGTTGATGTATAAATGATCTACATTTATCAAGAGTTTGTAAATCAAGTCTAATATGTATTAATAAATACAGATTCATATTCCCACACAAGGTTTATCAAATTTGAGCAAATTTTCTAATTTACAATTTATTCTTATTTATTAACCCACTTTGTAATATTAGGGTTTGATGTCATTTGTGTGATTGTAAAAGAAATTTTTTAGGTTTATTAAATATGAGAAGATAAATTAGGGATTTTCAATAGTCATGGCTAAATCGAGTTATTTCCTCGTGTTTGATACATATATTTCATTCTGTAATCTATTTTTAATTGTGAAACCTACCTATAGTATTAAGATAAATTTTGGATTAGGGAAAATAATTAAATTTGAAGTACATCATATAGGGAAAAATTAGATATTTAAAAAAATACTAGTGAGGATTAAGGATAAATCCTAAGATTAAGTCCTAGGTCGTGAATGTTTTTCTTTATTGCTGAAAATGTTTCTAATTTTATTAAGATTGGGTTTTTGTCCTAGCTCAAACCGAGTGGGGCTACAAAGGGTAAGCCACCTCCCCCATAAATCAAAGTGAACATACCCATTAATAGGTATCAATAGATTTATGCTTCGCATATGCATCTATGTTGAAATGAGAGCATAGGAGCACATTGAAAGTTCCATCATCCATCATCCTTCATTATCTTATCTCTCTTCCTTGAAAATACCTTTCACCCTTCCTCATGTGCATCTAATATTTTACTCTCCACAAGACTTTCTCAAAATGACTATTTTTTTTTTCCAAACATCATGAGGGTTCTAATCTAGACGCCTTCTCTTTCTCTATATCCCCTACAACAATATCGTTATCTTTTTTCAAACTCAAACCCCTGCTCGAGTCATTTGGATTTTTTTTCTCATTAGGCAATGCTTCATTACAAACACCCTTGTCAATCTCTTCCTTTTTGTTGTTGTCTTTACACTTCTCTTCCTTAATCACCAAATAATGAGTGGGAAAGACATCTTTCCACCAAGATGCTTCTTTGTCTAATTTGTGCTTGGCATAAACAATAGCAACATGCCTTATTTGGAAGCATCTTCGGCATCGAAACCCCTTCATAATCCAAAGGTTGAATCCAACCTTTAGCCAATTTCAATGAGACCTCCTCTAGGAAATCTTTAGTCATATCTATTTCAACAAAATACAGGCATATGTATTGTGTAGAAAATTTGAAGAATACTCATCTACCCTGAGAAATCTACCCAAAGTACTACCTATTACAACAAAGTAGGAATCAAACCAATATTGCAAAGGGAGATTAAGGATTCTTACCTAGATTGGAATCTTAGCAAAAGATTTAGTTGTAGGGTTGAAAGTAGGTACCAAGGTTTTAACATCAATTGGTACTTATCCTCCCAACTCCATTGATATTCACATAGAATATTTTTTCTATCTTGTACATGTTGGAATCAATGAACACTGAGAGTAGGGGGTGGATCAATGTTTTGCAATTTACTAGTCTATTAAATTGATTCTGTAACCACCAGATACAAAGAATAAAAACCATAATGCATAAACACAAAGAAAATAACCACACAACCATAACACTAGAATTTTTACGTGGAAACCCATAAAGGGAAAAATCGTGGTGGGATTGAGTACCCACACTATTATTATACTATGGATATCTTAGTAAAACAATATTACAAAAGTGGAATGCACTTGCATTCAGGTTCACTACCTAGAGCTCACTACTCAATTACAAACCAGGGTTGCAACCCCAGAGGACTCACTGTCCTACAAATGAGATACATAAGCTAATACAATGTCTGAACTAGAATATACCATCTACAAATGCCTTGAATCAGTTCTGGTTAAGCCCTAAATGATCTGCTACCACTACTCTGAGAAACTGCTCTGTTCTACTCTATTACCTAATACCAAATCATCAAAACTCAATATGTGCACGTGAAACTATGCTCACTCGCACCCAAAATGATTTCTCTCACACCTTATATATACAAAATCATAATCCAAGTCAATCTTATATATCCACACCACAAAAATAGATCTCCATCAAGTCAACTTTACAAAACTACAAAATATGAGACGCGCAATGACATGTTCGCTCAAACCTACCACAAACCCATATGCGGACCCAAAATAGATGATCAAAAGATTCACACGCAATAGGACAAACTCCTCGAATTCACCAACATCCACCAGAATTGAATCCTAATTAATTTGAACCACACGTTACACCATCAAGCATAATGATAACTATGTTCTTGAATTACCAGATACCGAACCAAGAACCATGCACTAGAATCAACAACAGAGGCTAGAATTACAAGATGATTTGTCTTAAATAGTCAATCAACTATCCCAATCACCACAACCAAAACTGTATCACCAAAAATGAATTGTGTTCTCTGAATATGTACACTTTGTTCATACTCTGTCGGACTAATGCCTAAAGTCAATATGACTTATGATAGATCAAATTTACAGGTACCAAATAGGATTACTAAGATGAGTTGCCATCAATGACAACCCCTAAGCAATCTTCATGCTTCTAACATCACCTGAACAGTGTCTCTTGCTAACAATTTCCCCCTTTGGCATTGATGGCAACACTGTGAAAAATGATAAGTTCTCCAAAGAATCTAAGGCTACAGTCAATTTGAAAATCTGTACACTCAACTGAATCCCCCTAAGAATGTGCAACATTTTCCACTTCCCTCTCCCCCTTTGACATCAATGGCAAAGGTAGGAATCCACCAAAAATTATATGCAAAAGAATGTATACGGTGATCTACAAAAACTTGAAAATATCAGCATAATTTACCTTCAAGGACTTCAGATACTCATTTCATCCTCTCAGGAAACAATCCAAAACATTAGTTAAGGTGCTAAACATGTATGCATTAACTTCTATGCCCTTAAGATCTGTCGATACATCTTTACCCAAAGAAGTCATCGCATCCTGCTGAGCCCCAAGAAAAGTATCCTACCAGGGAGTGATTAGACTCCTCAATTCTCCTACTCTGCCTATTAACTGCTCCTTTTTTTCACTCAAGCCCTTGATTTTGTCTGTTAGATTCATAATTTGGGCTTCAAGACTACTAGCAAAAACTGAAAGGGGGGCAAAGATTGTGAAATTGCAGCTAATTGCCCTTCATATTCCCTAATCTTCTTGTCAATGTATAATGTAGATTTGGGTAAAATGAGACATGACTTAAAGATTTTACCACCTTTATCTAAAGCATCCTCAACACTCTTTACCACAGATTTCAAAACTACCCTATCAGCCTCAATTGTTTTCAAAAACGTTTGAAGTCTCATCTCAATAAATTTGTGCAAAACTTTTATATCCACTGCTTTCTCTAATGATACAAAATCTGATTCAACTTTATTTAACATACCCTTAAGCTTATTGAAGGGTGTGTCAGTGGAATCTTGCTTAAGGTTAGGCAAAATTTTCTCCAAAACTATGGTAGCTAGAGATATAACCTCTTTTTCTTTAGATGCGGACTTAAGTAAGTCCTCACATGCTTTGATTTGAGCATGGGTGGCTAACTTCAATGCTTGTATGGGGGACAGTGTGGTCAAATCAACCAGTCCATAGGAAAAGTCATCTTCTTCAACAACAATCTACTTCCCTTTGTCATGAACAATGGCTCTTTCCATGATCACCGGTGCCTCTTCAACCTTTTCTTCTCCTTTATCTTTCTCAACATCAGCACTAGCATCTATGTCACCCTTTGCTATATCAACTTCCTCTTTAGCTTTCTCATCTACCCTTTTCTCATCTGCAATCTCCTCGGCTGCTTCCTCTTAGTGCACTTCCATAGCGGGAGGATCTTGCACAACTTTACCAGAGTCCCCAACTGCCTGATCATCTGTGGTGTCATCTGTAATTTCAGCCAGATCAATCTGTACAAATGGTTTCTCATTAGAAACTTCTATCTAAACAAGAATTACTAGAGGAGAAGTATCTTTGCTTGATTTTCCTTTGAATTGGGAGTCATATTTCTTTGGATTTATCTGATAGTTATTTTCTTTCAAAAATGTCTTTATAATACCCTCTCTATCTTTAACTACTTCATCAACTCTTCTAAACATTATTTTATTTACTCTGTGTTTGCTTCAGAAGTTTTCCTTGGCAAGTCCCAAAATTCTTTGTACTTCATCTTTTGTTACATCAGGACACAACTTTACGAAGGTATATTCTTTTTAACCTTTCATCTTCTAAACTACCTGTGTGTCTCCAAGCATCTAAAATATCATATAACGCTTTTGGGACCATGGATGACAACTCAATCATTGCTTTACTAAAAGAGTTCATATGATGTACAACTACTTCCTCAATAGCTCTCCAAACTTTTTCATTAGAATGCTCATAATATATAGAAAGGTTTGTTAGATTGCCTTCTTTTATTATTATGTCTATAATCTTTTGCAACAGAGGCACAATAGTGTAAAGACCTTCAAGCTTACCCAACTTGAGGGCTTCATCTATATCTGATTTCTTCTTGCCTGCTCTCACTTTTCCAGATGACTCACTTTAATATTTAGCTTTCTTTATAGGTTGAGCTTCATCGGAGGGAGGTTTTCTCACCACTCTAGCATAAGTGGTTGTCTTATTTACTTCTCTAACCTCTTCATCTGACTTGGTTTCTTCTTTTGTTGCAGCATACTTCCTTGTCGGCTTCTCCTTCTTTCTCTTCTTTACTCCATCAGTTGATGCTGATTGAGGTTTAGGTGGAGGGACTGCC
This sequence comes from Cryptomeria japonica, assembly GCF_030272615.1. Lineage (NCBI taxonomy): Eukaryota > Viridiplantae > Streptophyta > Pinopsida > Cupressales > Cupressaceae > Cryptomeria > Cryptomeria japonica. The sequence goes on along the minus strand of NC_081411.1, from coordinate 662,761,212 downwards.
TTCTGTGCACAAGAGGTGTTGACATGCTTGGCTTAGCCTTAGATTGCTTGGAAGGAGTGGGAACCTTTTTAGCCTGTTGCTTCACCATGTCTTCCTCCTTCAATATGTTTTTCTCATGGGCCCTCTGTACAACTTCTTGTTATTCCCATTTTCTCTGCCAACTATTAAACTTCCTTCCTCACCTTTCTCTTCCTTTCGAATTCAGTAAATTGTTTGTGCAAGCTTAAGGTTTTTTCTTTGAAAGATCCAAATATTTTCTCCTTCTCATCCACCAGCTTACTGAGGAGGTGTTGTGCATATGTGTCAAGAGTAATTTCATCTACCTCATAGCCCATTGGCAATATCCAAACAGTCATAGGATCTACTACTTCTACGTGACATTGATCCTTGTCCACCATGAAGCATATTGTGTTTTCATATTTTTCAACTATGGTCTTTGGAATTCTTTCTTTGCCCTGCATCAGTTCCTGAAAGGTCTTGAAGTAACCCCACAAGGCAGAATTTTGTGCAACTGCATCACCAACACCCTGCAAACCTTCTTTGATTTGCACTACCACATGTTTGTCATAGGCCCATTAAACCTTTCCAATTTCTGGGATCTGATTTAAGAAGTATAGTGCCAAACAAATGACCAAAGAACCATATTTAAACACATGCTTCTTGTCCTCCTTGATCTTCTTAATATGGCTCATTAATTCATTTAGAAGCGTTGTGCACATATCATACTTATTGTTTTCTTTAAGCATCTGATAGGTTTACGTAAATTGCAGTATCGGATACAAAATTTTGCCTACTTGACTGATAAACTTTATAACCGGTAACCATGGATGCAAATTTCACATCAAATTCCACTATATCACTTATGGTCATTGATTTGTTGTCATGTTTTGAACCAGTTACCTCCATTACAGTGGTGTTCTTCACATTCCAGAGGGTAGGGACTTCACCGGTAACATTTAGATAGGTCACCACTTGAATATCTTTCTTTGTGATCTTATAGGGTTTGTCTAGCCATAAGAATTCATCATGGACTCGACTTATAACATACCTTTCCCATTTAGGCTTATCAAATACTGGGAAATGCACAAACTGAATAAAACCCTTTTCCTCCAAATTCTTGAAATCAAATTTTAGGTTACCAAATCCATCAACCATGTGCTAAGCATATAGAGATCATAACATGTCATAGTTTCCCAATTCCTCAATATTGCAGTGAATGTAAGCCCTAATATCCTCATTGTGTAAAACTTCGTACGACATAGAAGAAAATGCACCATTTGAATCGTCTTCTACAAACTTAAATGGATGTTTCTTAAAAACGGGCCTAGCTCTTTCAGTGATGTTAACAAAAAGTGGAGTTGCAATACCTGAAGATGATTCTATTTTGAATTTAGGGTATGAAGTGATTGCTTCGAAAATAGATAAATACCTTTTCAATCACAACCGGATGCAAGAAGTCTTTGTCGGATCGCCACGAGGTTGAATTTTTGTTTGGAATCTCTTTCACTCTGCTTCTTTTCTCTTCTCTCTTTAATCGCATTGTGAAGAATGAACCATTGAAACACTTTTTTATCTACCAAAAACCTAATTTTTAGTTGTAATAAATGTGCAACCCTAAAGTCTTCTGGATACACTATTTTTCATTATTTCATTCACTGGATTATCAAACCACCATAAAATATTTTGGTTATCAACTAAATAACTGATCTCCATCATCTGAAACCATACTTGATAGGTTACAGATCTCCGCAAGGGGGTTCTAAAGATCTGCATGATAATCCGCCCCTTAAGGAAAAAATGCCCTAGTTATCGGATGAGGTTCCAGCACCGGATTCAAGTGTGGAGCCATTTTGCACATTTGAATCTTCCTTTTTTTACCCACATCTTCCTATGTTGATCTTTGATCTCTTCTACCTTAGCTTTTCCCTTTTCATCTGATTTATTCTTGTTCACTGGAGCATTCTTGCTTCTGCAATATCTTGCAATATGACCAGGTTTGTTACATGCATGACAAACAACTCTTCTTTGCAAAGGTTTGAAGTTTGTCTAATTTGGTCTCATCCTGCATTGGTTAGATATATGTCCAAACATCCCACAAGCATAGCATCTCTTATTCTGAAAGTTATTTATCACTTTTTTGCACATGTTTGACTTATGACCAAAGTTGTTATATATGAAACATTGACCGATAAAGGTAAGACCATTATTCATCACTTTATTCATCCTACTTCTACATTGATTTTCCATATGACCAAATTTGCCACAAACAAAACATTTACCATTGAGTTTATAGGCATTAGGCTATCTTGCCGGAGGTTTCTTGTTCTCCTGTTGATGATTGCTTTGACCAGAACTGAAGGATTCTCCTTTCTCAAATCCAATTACTCGGTTGTCTTTCCCATGTCTTTGACATTCCAGCATCTCATCCAACCAGGCTGAACTAACTTTGAACATTTCTTTGTACCCATTAGCAGTAGTCAGCTCATCTCTTAGAATTATGATCTGTCTTTCAAGTTCTTGCCCATCATTTTTTGTTTGCACCAATTCAAGCTTCAACTGATCATTCTCATATGTCAATCTACAACATTCATCATATCTGTCCTTCAGTGATTGAGTTAGGGTTTCTTCATTCTTCTTCCAGACATCTTCTATCTCCTTTTTTAGCTTCATGACAATAGATTGCATCTCATTATTCAAAACTGCATTCTCCCTAGCCAACTTCTCACATTCATCGGTCTTGTCTTGTAGAGCTTGAATATCAATGCTTTGTTCTTCTTTCTCCTTTAGCTTCTCCATCAGCTCCTTTGTATTTTCTCTAGAAGTTATCACTTGATATTTTAGTGTCTCAATGAAATATTCAACTGCGTTCAGGTTTCTTTTCAAGTAGCTTACTTCTTTTCTTGCTGCATCAAGATCTTCAAGTGCCACACTAAGTTATCTCTACAAATCGGAGTCCATTAATTCAGTCTTTCGGATCTTCCTCAGGCTATAATGCTTCCTTGGAGGAACTAGGCTCTGATACCAATTGTTGGAATCAATGAACACTAAGAGGGGGGGTGAATCAGTGTTCTATAGTTTACTAATCTATTAAACTGATTCTTTAACCACCAGATGCAAAGAATAAAACTATAATGTAGAAACACAAAGAAAATAACCACAAAACCATAACACTGAAATTTTAACGTTGAAATCTGAAAAGGGAAAAATCATGATGGGATTGATTACCCACAATATTATTATACTATGGCCAACTTAGTAAAATAATATTACAGAAGTGGAATGCACTTGCATTTAGGCTCACTGCCTAGAGCTCACTGCTCAATTATAAAAACCCCGAAGGACTCAATGTCCTAAAAATGAGATACATAAGCTAATACAATGTCTGAACTATAATATAGCATCTACAAATGCCTTGAATCAGTTTTGGTTAAGCTCAAAATGATCCGTTGCCACTACTATGAGAAACTGCTCTAATCTGCTATGTTGCTAAATACTAGATCATCAGAACTCAAGATGTGCACAATAAACTATGCTCACTCGCACCCAAAACTATTTCTCTCACACCTTCTATATACAAAATCATCATCTAAGTCAATCTTATATACCCACACCACCAAAATAGATCTCCATCAAGTCGGCTTCACAAAACTGCAAAATATGAGACGTGCAATGACATGTTGGCTCAAACCTTCCACAAATCCATATGCAGACCCAAAATAGATGATAAAAATCTTCACACACAATGACACAAACTCCTCAAACTCACCAACATCCACCAGAATCATCCTAAGTAATCCAGACCACATGTTACACCATCAAGCATAATGATAACTTTGTTCTTCTTGCATTATCAGATACCAGACCAAAAACCATGCACTAGATTCAACAACAGAGGCTAGAATTACAAGATGATCCATCTTAAACAGTCAATCAACTATCCCAATCACCGCAACCAAAACTGTATCACCAGAAATGAATTGTGCTCACTAAATCTATACACTTTGTTCATACTTTGTCGGACTAATGCCTAAAGTCAATATGACTTCCGGTAGATCAAATTTACAGGTACCGGATAGGATTACTAAGCTGAGTTGTCATCAATGAAAACCCTTAAGTAATCTCCATGCTTCTAACATCATCGGAACAATGTCTCTTGCCAACAGTACTATAGACACATAAATCTGTCCACTTAATTAAATGAACATTTACTATTTAGTTGATTATTTAACCATCAATAATTAGTTAATTAAATTAATATTTAATTAATAAATCCTCGGCCTCTTCTTCTATTAACTAAATAAACTATTCAATTTATTTAAATTAATTCATTAAACCACACTCTAACAATCAATTAAAAGAATAAAGCATATTTATTTAATTAAAAACCCCTTTCCTCATTTAAATAAATATTTATTTAAATCCCTAAACTACCCCCCCACTTGAATTCTCCTACAAATTGAAGTTGAACTATTTGATTGAAATAAAGTAATTTTATTTTAATTAAAATCCTATTTTCTCTCACCCACCAAACCCACTTGCATCCTAAACCCATTCTAGATTCTTCTAATCCATTCTAAATTAGCCTAATCCTTTCCCCTAATTTTTTGTCGCATTCCTAAGCAACTTGAAGTCACTTCTCAAAGCCTCAAAGTCTTTGAAAAGCATTAAAAGCTTTATGTCTTCAACAAGTTAACCCCCAAAGTCTTCCAAACCATTAATGGTTCTTACATAACCATTTATGGCTCTTACATAACCATCAATGGTTAAACTCAACTCACCCACATGCTTAGAGACTTTCCCTCTAACTCAACCCTCATTTAACTCATGGGTCTCCTCAAGCATTCATTGTTTTGACCATGGTTATCCCCACTAACTCTTGCACAAGAGTTTGTCCATTGGATAAAGGCATTATTCATTGGATAAAGGCTTTATTCATTCAACTCAAGCCTAACCTTACCTCCCAAGGTAACCTTCAAGTCATCTCAAGCATTTAATGCTTCTTTCCTCTCCCCTCAAGCCATCTCATGTTGACATTTGTCATCTTGGGATTGGGTTGAAATCCCTCACATGGATCGTAAACCCATCAATCCTGACCCTTGTTGAGATTTCTCAATCTCAACCATCCATTTCTCCATTTTTCCTTTAAATAGAGCCCATTCCTTCTTAATCCAAATCTAGAACTCTTGTATGCATCAAACTTATACGAAATTTGAGAGAGCATTTAGAAGCACTTTTCTTTGTTATTTTGGCTAAAATTAACATAGATTAATTAGGTATTTTCTCATATTTAGCTTGTTTGCATTTGCATAATCTTGCATCTTCATTTTTATAACCTTGAATCTCCATAAGACATCCGTAATAGTGCAAAAAGTTGAGGGCTACACTCTTGGAACTTGGAGAGGAGAGGAACAAGGGAGCAGCAACTATGAGCATATTGGAGGGCATCTTGGAGGGTTTTGTGTCTTTCCTCCATTTTTGTGTGCTTTCCATAATATGTTTGATATCTCTCTTGGTATGCATGCTTAGGATTGTAGTTTCTTTCATCTTTCATTTTTGATTGCTACTAACAACACTAACGTTTGAATCTTGTGTTTCTTGCATCCTTTTTCGTGTGCATCATTCGGTGAACCCATGTGAATTGAACATGCAACCTTCTAATTCCAAAACTCTTTTTGTGATTTTCCCATAAAATTTCCACACATAGGTTGCACTTTAATGCTATTGACACTTGTTTTAGCGCCTTTGATAGTAGGGGATTTAGCACTTAGGTCCGAGTTCTGGCGCTTCTGTCAGAGAATTAGTGCCTTTGTCTGAGTTATAGCGCTATTGTTGGTTAAATAGCACTATTGTAAATATTTTAGCACGTTTGCACTCTTTGTTTGACAAAATTTTCATTATGTTTAATAATTTTAATTAGCGCTTATGTCCATCTTGTAGCACTTTTGTTGTTTGTTTAGCGCCTTTCTCAGTCCTTCAATGCTTTTGTATTAAAGTGGTGCTTTTGTGTTTACACAGAGTAGCACTTTTCTAACAGAGAGTTGAAAAAAAATATTGTGTAATCGAAAAAAATTTAAAATTTTAGGCTTGTAGAAACCCACAAAAAACCTTCATTTCACTAACGGTTTTCTTTTGTTGTGTAGGTTTGCTAAAATCTTGTTTTGTAGGATTCAAGGAGTTAGGAATTAGGAAGTTTATTTCTTTTTCTTTCTAATCTTTGCTTTTAAAGTTAGATTAAAAAGAATTCACTTTCCTTTTTGGTTCAAAACAAACTTCATCTTTCATTTTGGACTAAAATCAACAAAATTTTCAATTTGGGGGGTTAAAAAGAATTTCATTTTGCAAAGTTAAAAAGAACCACAAACTCAAACAAACAAACTTTTCTTTCTTGCAAGATAGGAACAAACTTTTCATTTTGGATTTAAAATAAACAAGCAAATTTCATTTCTTGCAAAGATAAAGTTCACAATCAACTTTTTATTTTGCAAGTTAAAAAGAACAAACAACTTGTCCATTTTTTTTTACAAATCGCTTTCACTTTGAACAACGTGCTTTCAATTTTGTTGACCAGTATTTTTACTTTCCTAATTTGAAAACAAATTGCCTTGTGGGATTAAAAAGAACACCATGGTTGTTGGAGAAAAATATCCAAATAGCATATAGATCACATCGCAATAAACTAGTTAAAAAGAACAAGTGTTTTCCATGTTTGGCATACTTGTGCAAAAAATCTGTAGAGTGGTCCCATTTCTAACACACACTATCCTCTCCCTTGGCTCTCATGGTCCTAGGTGCAAGAGAAAAGTGTTAGTAACACTCAAAAATTTTATTTTTTAAGAGAGGCTTTCCAAGAGACACGTCACTCTTGGGAACAACCTTGCGCAGTAAATCCTTCGAGCCACTATAGAAATTAGGTGAGAGAAAAAGTTGTAGCCTTGGGTGTAGTTGTTCCTATAGTGTAACTTGTCGAAAGAACATATGGGCCCCACCACAAGTTACAAGGCTCTTAAGTGAGTCACTGTAGAATGAACTTATGTCCAAAGACATCGAACATTACTAAACACCTTTTATTATAGAAGCCCACCCATTCTATTGATTGAGGATATTTGTGAAAAGTTCAATGCAAGAGCATAGATGGTTTTGCTCCCAAGATACTCACCATACATATTTCCTTGAGTAGAAACAATGCTTTTTGAAAGGCTACTTGTAGCTTGATGAAAGTGGTGACTCCCCCATCATAGGGATAATCTATTTGTTATGCTCATGCAAGACTTAGTATATCACATCCTTACCTGCCACGACGAGATTCATAAGGTATGTAGTACCAAAGTCAAAGAAATATCAAGATGTGGGCTGAAAATATCACAACTGGCCATTGACCTTAGCGATAAAGTGTGTTTGAGTTGTCTTCTTCTTGTCTCAGACCAATAACAATTTAGGCCAACTTCAAGCTTTGGGAAACATAAAATACATTTCTAAAAAGGGTCAAAGAGTTCATGATTGGGTTGATTTAGGCCCACACCTATTTTTACCTTTTGTTGAAAAGGGGCAATGTTATTGTGCTTGCTTGTTATGATGCACACCATAATGGAAGATTATGTCAATGATTTACTAGCTAAATCATTAACAAGAGAGGGTCATTTGGCAATACTGGGTAAAATCTTTGACAGATTGGAGCAAGATCATGTCTGCCTCAATCCAAATAAATGTGTCTTTGGAGTAACCTCTGGGAAGCTTTTAGGATACATTGTCTCAAGAAAAGTCATTGAAGTAGATCTGGTGAAAGTTGAAATCATGGACATGCCACCCCCAAAGAACATCAGTCCATTACGGACACTACAAGGGCGGCTACAATCAATTCAAAGATTCATTGCACAATTTGTTGATAAGTGTCATCCCTTCACCCATCTATTACACAAGAATATTTTCTTTCAATGGGATACAAAGTGCCAGCAAGCATTCCAAATGCTTAAAGACTATCTGATGAATACATCGTTGTTGATCCCACCAGATCCAAGTAGACCTCTATTGCTATATATTTTAGCTACAAATACGACATTAGGAGTACTACTGACACAAGACAATGCAAAAGGCAAAGAATGTGTTGTGTACTATATCTCTTGCACATTGGTAGGCTATGAACTCAATTACACACCTATTGAGCAAGCTTGCCTAGCAATTATCTTAGCAACCACCAAATTGAGGCACTACATGTTAACACACAAGGTACAACTCATTACCAAAATAGATCCACTCAAGTACCTACTAAGAAAGGCATAATTGATAAGCCACTTGTCCAAATGGGTTATTAGCTTGAGTGAGTTTGATATAGAGTATGTAGACCACAAGGCCATCAAGGGGTGGGTTATTGCAGATCAGTTGGCTGATGCACCCCTTGTAGGTCACCGTCCTCTTGTTTCCAATTTTCCAGATGAAGAGATCTTCATGATCACAACTACACAACCTTGGAAGCTATATTTTGATGTCTCATACACTAGACATGGCTCGGGGGCAAGAATTCTTTTTATCACACCAATAATATCACAGAATATGAGGCCTTGATCACATGACTTAAATTGGCTATACAATGGCATCTAAAAGAGCTACAGGTATATGGAGATTCTCAGCTAGTCATCCGACAAGTCACCGATGAATACCGAACTAAGGATGATAAGCTCATGCCATATAAAAGGATGGTGGATAGTTACAAAGAATAATTTACAACTATCACATTTGAGCAAGTACCTAGAGATCATAATCGAGCTGCCGACGCAATGGCTACAATTGCATCTCTCCTAGATCTTTTGTAAAATTAAACACACTACGAGTTCTTAGTAGAACAACTTTGGATCCCCACTTATGATATCCATGAAATTGAAATGATATGTCACCTTGTCAATTCTAACTCCCCATGGTACGGTGAGTTCTTCACTTACCTCCGTGATCACACACTTCCTCCCAACCAATCGAATAACCAACGAAAAACCTTCATCTGCCAAACCGCTTGATACACTATCATTGTCGAAACCCTATACAAGAGAAGTCTTGATGGTACTCTCCTTCAATGTTTGGAACAAGATGAGATAACAAAGGCCTTGGAAGAGGTACATGAAGGAATTTGTGGGGCTCACTCAAGAGATCCTTCGCTAGTAAAGAAAATCATGTGCACTAGATACTATTGGCCCTCCATGGAAAAAGACTCTTACTATTTTGTCTAGAAAATGCAAGAAGTGCCAAGTTCACGGAGACCTGATACATGCACCACAATAGGAATTGAAACCAATTACAACACCATGGCCCTTTTGTCAATGGGGACTTGACCTTGTGGGTAAAATCCGTCCATCTTCATCCAACGGCCATAAATCATTACCACCACCGAATACTTCACAAAGTGGATCGAAGTCGTTCCACTTACCCAAGTCACCAACAAGAAGATCACCTCATTCATCCTTAATTACATCATCTGTCAATATGGTGTACCCATCTCCATCATCATAGATAACGGGATTCCTTTCAAAAATCAGGATGTTCATGAACTCTGTGAGAAGTTTCACATCCAACACCATTTTTCCACTCCATATTACCCACAAGGCAATGGTCAAGTCGAAGCATCAAACAAGAACATATTGAGGATTCTCAAAAAGATAGTCAACAATATTGGTCATGATTGGCACATTCGCTTAAATCCAGCACTACGGGCATATCGAACTAGCATTCGAACCCCTACAGGCACAACTCCCTACTCACTAGTTTATGGAGTAGAAGCCATTTTGCCTATTGAGGTTGAAATACCATCTCTATGGGTCTCCTTGCATAATCTGATAGATGATGAAGCATACCAAGTCTTATGTCTTCAGGACTTGGAACTGCTTGATGAAAGGTGACAAGCTGCATACAACCACCTAAAATCCTATCAACAATGCATGAGCAAAAGCTACAATCATCGGGTTAAACCTTGTACATTTGAGGTAGGTGATCTTGTTCTTAGGGAAAATCCTAGCAACCAACCAAACAGAGAACATCAGGGCAAGTTTGAATCTAATTGGCTAGGTCCATATGTTATTACTGCTATATTTGGGTCTGGGGCATATCGGTTGGCAACTTTTGAAGGGGAACCGCTAGCAGATCTGATCAACAACATGCACATCGAACAGTCTCATACATAAGCTATGAAAAGCATCAGGCTCCTCCAGTATATTAGAAAATACCAAAAACATTCAGAAAAATATCCTGAAGAAATTACAAAAATCAATAAAAAAAAAATAATAAAGAAAAATCATTCACCCAAATGGTGAAAACCACTACGGTGGCACCTTGGATAAGTATGATGGTGAAAACCTGGCAAACAGGTGCCATTCATAAAGGTTATGGCTCCATTGTCTTTTAGACTTGTTGTGATCACATCCATTGTATCCATTCATCCGTTATTCAAAACATGACTTGTCATTGATCTGCAATCAGGGTTAGTACTTCATGTGTCCTGCATCCCACTTTCATAGCAACATCTAACTGGGGGCAATACTCTTAAACCTATTGATGGAAGTGGATTCCACATTACTTGTGATTCATTGAGTTCCTCATTCAAAATTGGCAGGAAATATACCAAAAACATTCATAAAAACTCAAAAAATACCAAAAACATTCAAACACACTCACAAAATCCAAAAACATGATAAAACATCAAAAATCTATCAAAAACATTGCAATATATAATATTCTTTGTACATACACATCACAACAGACACCAAACAAAACAATATTTTGAGCTACTCAAATGATGACCACTTATCAAATCAACCAACCAAGTCAAAACATCTACACACAATTGTCTTCACAAGGATGCATCCTTCCTCACAGGCAAGACATGGTAACATTTTCTTTGACAAGAGAATTTGATTTGGCTACAAAGTACTTGGTCAATTTGTTATTTATTTATTCATATCAGGTTCCTATGCTACTCCAAGATATCTATAAGTGATTAGATTAAGCTGGGATGGCTCCTAACATCTTTTTCTTTGTTTGTTGTCTGTGGATTGATCCAATGAAGTTCTGGGGCATGTTCTAATGGTGTCTATGTGGGAAGTTCACTAAGCTACGTGATCATATGCAAAAATATAGTCATGGATCACTATGGCTTACTAACTACAATGTATACCTCGACCATTTGCACATGAACCAGAATGGAGGGGAACTTTCCTTGTCTGCAATGCTTGCTTATAGGTGAAATGCTCAAGCTTGGTTTCTTCTCCCTCAGCCAAGATCGATGCTACCATGCTCGATGATGAAAATAAAGAACTGTGAATAATCTATGGATCACCATTTCATCTCATTTTTATAAATTGCATTATGTTACGTTCCATCCATCCATACATCCATATTGCTACATATCATTCATACATAGTAATGACAGTGGATACTCTCTTTTTTTATCTTCTTCCATAGGAATGAGTCCTAGGTCCCCCATACCTTCTATCTAACATTGAATCATCCTCCTCAATTTCCCTCTCTAGGTCATCATCATAAATACATACCATGCACCATTTCCCATCCTAGGTCCTCCATACCTTCTATCTAACATGGAATCCCCCCCTCACCCTCCCCATCTAGGTCATCATCATAATCCATTCATCGGTTCCCATCCACCCAATCAAGCCAGTTACTCTGTCTACACAGGTACATCGACTCACACACAACCTAGACTATCAACATATACTTTTCAATAAAATATCTTCGAGTCTCAACAGGTAATCGATTATGCTATTATTCATCACAACCAACCTACAACGCAAACACTATCAATTGATCAACCAATCAAACACAATCACAACGGATAATTACATCAATTGTCTAAGTCTCAACGAGTATTTTGCTTTAGATATCTTGACTTCATTGGGCAATTACATCAATTGTCTAAGCCACAACGGGTCACTTTGACTCACTTACTCAGATTTTATCCTATCCAAGTGAAAAAATGACATCAACTGTCATGCTTTGACTCAACCAGGGCAATTCAACTGATTGCACCATATTGTCTAACCAATTTTTGATCAATTATACAGTATCAATCAAGAGCACAAACACTGCATTTGCACTGTATCTCTTGCGTGACCTAAGGGTACTCATTGGCTTCCCCTTTCTCTGCATTCACTCCATTTTCTCCCATTCTTTCGCCATTATTTGTAATTTCTTCTATTCTACCTCCCCCCAACTTCTTTCTCATTTTTGAGAGATCACCCGATTTTTTGAATTTTTTTAGCCCATCTCTCGAGGGGGCATACCACCCACTAAATTAACATTTATGGGGCATATTTCTCATACCTATCTTTCTTTCTTTGAAATGACGTGATAAACTGCACCATCTCAAAGAGGGGCAAATGTAGACACATAAATCTGTCCATTTAATTAAATGAATATTTACTATTTATTTGATTATTTAACTATCAATAATCAGTTAATTAAATTAATATTTAATTAATTCATCCTCAACCTCTTCTTCTATTAACTAAATAAATTATTCAACATATTTAAATTAATTCATTAAACCACACTAACAATCAATTAAAAGAATAAAGCATATTTATTTAATTAAAAACCCCTTTCCTCATCTAAATAAATACTTATTTAAATCCCTAAACTACCCCCCCACTTGCATTCTCCTACAAATGCAAGTTGCACTATTTGGTTGAAATAAAGTAATTTTATTTTAATTAAAATCCTATTTTCTCTAACCCACCAAACCCACTTGCATCCTAAACCCATTCTAGATTCTTCTAATCCATTCTAAATTAGCCTAATCCTTTCCCTTAATTTTTTGTCACATTCCTAAGCAATTTGAAGTCACTTCTCAAAGCCTCAAAGTCTTTGAAAATCATTAAAAGCTTTATGTCTTCAACAAGTTAACCCCCAAAGTCTTCCAAACCATTAATGGTTCTTACATAACCATTTATGGCTCTTACATAACCATCAATGGTTAAACTCAACCTACCCACATGGTTAGAGACTTTCCCTCTAACTCAACCCTCATTTAACTCATGGGTCTCTTCAAACATTCATTGCTTTAACCATGGTTATCCCCACTAACTCTTGCACAAGAGTTTGTCCATTGGATAAAAGCATTATTCATTAGATAAAGGCTTTATTAATTCAACTCAAGCCTAACCTTACCTCCCAAGGTAACCTTCAAGTCATCTCAAGCATTTAATTCTTCTTCCCTCTCCTCTCAATCCATCTCATGTTGACATTTGTCATCCTAGGATTGGGTTGAAAGCCCTCACATGGATCACAAACCCATCAATTCTGACCCTTGTTGAGATTACTCAATCTCGACCATCCATTTCTCCATTTTTCCTATAAATAGAGCCCATTCCTTCTTAATATAGATCCAAAATTTTTGTATGCATCAAACTTATACGAAATTTGAGAGAGCATTTAGAAGCACTTTTCTTTGTTATTTTGGCTAGAATTAACATAGATTAATTAGGTATTTTCTCATATTTAGCTTGTTTGCATTTGTATAATCTTGTATCTTTATTTTTATAATATTGAATCTCCATAAAACATCCATAATAGTGCAAAAAGCTGAGGGCTATACTCATGTGGAACTTGGAGAGGAACAAGGGAGGAGAAACTATGAGCATATTGGAGGGCATCTTGGAGGGTTTTGTGTCTTTCTTCCATTTTTGTGTGCTTTCCATAATTGGTTTGATATCTCTCTTGGTATGCATGCTTAGGATTGTAGTTTCTTTCATCTTTCATTTTTTATTGCTACTAACAACACTAACATTTGAATCTTGTGTTTCTTGCATCCTTTTCAATGTGCATCAAGTACATTTTCAAAAACTACCATGAAGAACCCTTACGCACCAAGACAGATTTGAACATCCCCATCTAATAATGGGCCCTACATTTTTTAAATCCATTTAGTTAAATCATTGAGGCTAACCTCCCTATCAAGCCTAGTTTTGCAAAATGCCTCTCATTATCAAACATTTCATTTTCAATCTCCTCATCTAAAATTATCATTGTAGATCTGGCATTTTAGTTTGGCATAACCAAATCACCATCCCCGAGTTCACAATCTTTACTATAGCCTTCCTCCCTAAAAAAACACTGCCTCCTAATATCCTTTTCTCTCCCTTTTTCCCATCTCCACACATGCCAGTCTGATCAAGCCTTTATGGTGGGCTCCATATCTTTTCTAAGAACCAACACTCACAATCCCTCATTGCATGTCGTTCTCCAGCTGCAAACACTATTCCTATCATTTCTTTCTTCCCCAAGAAGGTTTCATCCATTTTCCACCATTAGATGGTGGAGCAACGAAAACAACTGCATCTCCAAACTTCATGTTCCTACCAAAAGAAATCATGGAAGCAAAACAAGGACACCCAAACTAGGTATAAGACAATTCTCCATAAGAGTAGTGCCATCAATGAAAACATACACCCTGATCTCACCAGTTTTTAGGAACCCTAGATGTTGAAGTAGAATGAAGTGATAATATGGCATCTCTCCCCTAGGACATGAATGTTTGGTTCACTAAAACTTAGAGCTAAAGAAATACCCCTACATAACATGATTTAGGCCTATTATATAAATAAAATCAAATAGGAATAAATTAACTTAGCTTACATGAGTTCCAATTCATGGAAAATAAAAAGCTTAATTAAATGTGAAAAATTAAATGGATTAATTACATCAATACTTAACTTTGGTCTTTCTATATTAGTACTTTTCCGCATGTCAAATATATGTTTTCTAACTTGTTATTAAATTTTATATTTTTTGATGACCTATAAATCTAATTATTCTCTACTTGGTTTATATTTGTGTGTGCAGACTTGATCTTTGTGCATGCAAAATTGCACCTAGTACACAAATGTGAACCTATAACTCATGGGGATGATCTAATAAAAATGAATACTCTAGAACCTATTTGATTGCATTATCTGATATTTAAATTTAGTAAGAGTGTGCAATTTTTACAAATTTTCTTAAAAAAATATTGAATCACAAGGGTCATCTTCTTATAAGCCAAATCCTTAATAGCCTACCTTTACAATTGAATGAAAAGAACAAGGACAACTAGAAAGCATTCAACAATTTTAAGATAATGTGATGCTAATATTTTTGTTTCCCACTTCCATATCAAATTCAGATGTGTTTATACAAATTACCCTCCTATTGGTCCTAGATCTTAGGTGATTCATTTCAATTAGAATTATTAATTTAAATATACCAACCTAGTAAATGATTTGGTGTAATTCACACTTTAGCTAGTAAATAACATCTAGTTCAAAAAGTAGCAAAAATTTTGACTATAAATTTGAATTTTAAAAATATACAATTCAAATCCATGGTCTTTGTTGTTCTAGATAGTTTTCACACTTGCGAACTTGAACTAAATCAATGAATGATGAATTTAAGGTGTGAAATGAATAATGTTGGGATTAAAAATGGATAATGCTATTTATCCACTTCAATGAAAAAATTACCATTTTTTAGGTAAAAGATGTAATCACCTAAAATATTACATATTAAATAATTATAAAATTACATAAGATAACACAACTTGGAGAGACAAGGAAAAAAAAAAGGCACCAACTTTCAACTAGAATGAATAGGAATTGCAAAACCAAGCTTCACAAAACAATAAGAGACTACATGAAATCAAACAAAAACAATGATAACACAAAAACATAACATAAACATACATATATATACCCCTGGAATAATATAACTAGATTATAGTAATTTGATATATATACCTTTTAACTATAACAAGCAATCTTTAGTGCATCTCCAAGCTAGAGAATATATTGTATTTAGTTTACCATAATCCACCAAAATGTGTGAAGGTAATCCTTCATTAATAATTAATTCATTTTGGATTTCTATGCCATCAAATGAAATAACATAGTGATTCTTATGACCAATAATTCTATTAGCGGGCTGACTAATTGTGGATTAGAATAAAACTTTATTTAAATATTTTCTAAAGCTTCTTATTTGATATACTTATGAAAAGGTGATGCATGTAAGAGATCCTAAAGAGATATTTTAACATGTTTATTTTATAACTACTTTTTTGTTTTAGATATTGTATATGTAATCTTAGATCTAGGAGGGAGGTAACCTAAAATGGATAGTCAAAGTATTTGTTAGATTAGATAATTTTGAACTTTAAATAACATCTAATGTGGACTTCAAATTGTGTGAGAAATTTTCGAAGCATCAGTAGAATGAAACATAGGAATGTCCTTGGGAAAGATTAATGGAATGAAAGGTAGGAATGAGTTGATTCATCTTCAAGATGGAAGGCAAGAAAAAGAGGTGAAATAATATTGAGAGATAGGCTATGTGAAGGTTCAACTATGTCCCTACCACCCTCAAGAAAACTAGGAGAAGATATTTATAAATAATAAAACCATGTGCAGTTCCTATATATTTTTAAATGAGGTCTACAACTTCAAGGTTGCCCCTAATGAGCCATTTTTAAAATATTGGTTCGGGCAGAAGTTTTATCTATTTGCATAAAGGGTAGAATAAGTTTGCATTTGTCAAAGGAAGAGTGTAGACTATTGGGTGAAAATTTTGTAAACTAGGGAAATTCACAAAATTACGGTTTCATCCACAGTGTGTGAGATTAAATCTCTCCTCCCAAAGAGGAGACTACCTTCTTATCACCTATTACCTATCTACTCTTGAAAAAGAACTTAAAGAAAAATTACAATCTGGTTGTTACAAACCTCAACTCCTCTTATTTTAGAATTAATGCTTTTTCTATTCTCTTATTTCAGAATAGGTATTTCTCACAAGACGTAAAACTAAGGAAGGTAAAAAGGACGATAATAACCAATACCACAAAATCACACAAAAGAGTAATCCTGTGTAGTACCAATGCAATGATTTCAAACTAAGGAATTCATTCAACACAAAGACTATCACAATTCCTTATAAATATCTTAATGACAAAAGATGTAATATATTGAAGCTCAAAAAATTTCAGTATAATACTATCTAGAACATGTGAGAGAAGGAATATTCAAAGCTCAAAGACTTACTAAAACTTCCTTATCTATTGACTCTAATTCCTAAATTATAAACTTAATATTGTAGCTTAAGGACTTTCAAATATCAAATCAATCCTCTTTTAAAATAACTCACAACATAAACACTATGTTTCAAGTATATTCAAAGGTTAAATGATTACACTAACATAAAGAACAATTCATTCACATGAATTAATGATTCAACACAAAGTTTGAAGGCACAATTGATCCTTTATTCACTTGAAATTATTTCATAAAATTAGCTCAAACTCTCAAAATGCTAAACAATTCGACAGAGTTTTGTGACAATGATAAAAGATTAAAATTTACAATGATCTCCCTTCTATATATAGGTGAGTAGCCATGAGAAAAAGGTGGAAAATTTCTAACTAATTCTTGACTTATTCAACATCATAAGTCCTAAACTATTTTCACTTGTAATGTGATCACATACAATTTCATATTCTAACTTTTCTTGTGATATTTCTAAAAACAATTACAAAATTATTTTCTAGAAAACATAGAAAATGACTAACTGTTTTGGGGTACTTTTTCTTGACCTTCCTCCTGGGCACATCATCATCATTAATCCCAGAAGTGTGACTTGCTACTGTTGTGATCCGGGGAACAAAATTTAAATAACTTGTGAAAGAAGTTTGATATTCTTTTAGAGCATTTTGCTTATGAGAACCTAGAGATTTGTTAGCTTATCAATGGAAGTTAAGGTGAAGTGAACAGTCTCCAGTTCTACATGAATCAAAGAATTGAATTTTGAAAGTACTATATCTTCTGACTATAAATTCATATCCTTATCTACCAATTCACAAGAGACCTTCTCAAATTGGGCAAGAATTTCTTGCTAGTCTTCAATACATGATTTCAAGGCCGATTTTAGATCACTCATCAAATCTTCAATAACCTTAGCTTTGTTGGTTATAAGCTATTTTAATTCAATATATTGCCTTTTGGAAGTCAAAACACCATATTCACATAGTGCATCCAACCAATAGTTTGTAAACTTAAGCCAAGTTTTTAGATCCTCCTATTGAGATTGCAAATATTAAGACAAAATCTCAAGGGCATGCTTCAATCTAGACTTGAATTCTTCCAAATATTTTAGTATTCAAAGAATTATTCTCACTAGTTTGTCACCTTTCCGCAACAGTCTGTCTGCCCAGGAATATATTGCACTTGTTTTTTCTCCAGCCTTTTCAACTTTCTTGATAAATTCTTTATTAATGGGAGATGATACTAGGTCAACTATTTCAGTGGTCTGAGTGATCTTTAGGAGTACTCAAATGAGTTGTTCATTCTCCCATTTCAATTGATCTTTCTTCTCTATGAGCTCATCATATCTCTGAATCAATTATGCTACATATTCTTATGAATCATACTTGGTACTATCATGTGTCTATTTCCCAATTTCAACCCTTGTAATTCTGTAATCTATAGGTTGCATCTCCTCATTAGGCTTATTTGAAATAGGCTCTGCTATCTCAACATATTTCACTTTTTCCTTACTCATGATTACCTTTGAAACAGTCTAAGCCCTCTTGGTGGCCTTAGGCTTTGTAGGAGCAAGTTACTTGAAATCAAAAGCATTAGGAGATATCTCCCGTTTCTTTCTTTTAGGAGTGATTGTTATCAACCATATAGGAAGATCAAAAACATCAAACCGAGTAGCTTCAACTATAGCTTGTGAAGGGATAGACTTTGCCTACACTATAGTTTATACTATGGATGGGACATAAGTTGGTACTGCAGACGAAACATGCTCAATTGCTACATGAGACATAGACCCAAATATAAACTTGTCAAAGTCAATATTGGTGGAAGTGGGAATATTTGACAAGTTTGGATAAGAGGTGTATGAGTAAAAAATAATGTCCAAATAATCTTGTGGAGCATCTAGGATAGAATCGGTAGCTAGGGTGGAGATATTCTGGGAAGACACCATGGGAGCTACTGGGGTTATCATTACTATAGAGTAAGAATCAACATTTGTATCCAAAAGAAATTCAAAAGTACTAACATGAGTGGATATCTGAGAAACATTACCAAGGGTAGTTTTTGAATCCAAGGCAACATGAGATTCTTGTAAATTTCTTCTTCTTGATCTTGCTTGCTTTGATTGTCACTTTGTTCTTCAATATGCTATTTTCTCTTAACGGGTGTTCCTTCTTGAGATTTATTCTTGGTCTTCCCAATATTCATGATCTTGATTTTAGTCCCTTTGGAAGAAGAGGCATCTTCTCCATTCTTAGTTCTCAATTCAAAATCCTAACCAACTGGCCCTGTTGTATCATTTTCTGATCTAGTTTTGAACTTTTTCAACTCTATACATTTTCTTTTCAACCATGTATTAGCATTGGCCAAGATAGGTTGAAACTTTTCCTTAATATATGTACATTCCTTCTATGACCAATGAATGGGAGGAAGAGGAGTTTGTACAATCTTTTGTTGCTCATAGATTAGATCAATTACCTCTTCATCATCTTTCATGCCCTCTAGGATATCAACAAGATCCAAAGCAAAAAAATTCTCCAAAGTGAGCTGACGATAATCCATCCTTCTAACATCCTCCTTAGTGTGGAGATCAATCCAAACATCTTCAATGCGATGTACATGAGTAAAGGCTCTTTTTATCCTATCTTTCATTCATCTATAGTCAAAATCCCTTCTAATTTTGAACTTCTTTAATTTGACCTCCTGAAGTTCTATTTCCATAGCTTTGGCCTTGGTAGAGGTTGTCAATGAATACCTCCCAATGGCAAGAGGACTCTGAGTAGATATGATAAAACCTATTTTATGAGCAACCAACTTCTTTGCATGAACAACCATTATTTTCCTTACTACATCAGAATAATCTTGTCAATGGAGTACCTCAGGAGCATATACAGATGATCATCAAAACAACCTACTCTCATGTATGTGAATGTAGGAAACTATAAGAAGAGGCATCCATACTCATTAACATTCTTCCAAGCTGTTTCTAATACTCTTCTTTTCTTAAGTGTCTTGTCGAAGGAGCACATATACAAACCATAGACGACATCTTGAATCCTTCTATAATGATGTCTACTAGTCTTCATGGTTAATTGATCATTATATGTCAGCTTTAGAATTCTTGTTTTGTCTCTTTTAGTTGTGAGACTAGGAAACTACCTGATGAAGCCGCAATGTAGACCAAATATGAATTCATATAAAAAGTAAGAGTGGTGGGAACCTATGAAAGTTGTTCACATAAGGCATCACTAATCTAATCACCCCAGAAAATTTGTTATACACCTTTCTTCATGATAGATATATACCTATACATCCATGTCTCAAATATATTGTATTTCTTCAATCCTTTGAGGCTATTGAGGAGAGTAATCATGTCATTAATCTCCTCTTTGAAATAACTTTGGTAAAGCTTAGGCCATCTGGTGGTTGTGGCTCTTGGCTTCAAGAGCCAATTGGTATTGATATTCTTCTTACAAGATTACTCATTCTGATTGTAATAAGCTTGAGATTTCTCTATAGTGATGTTGGCATGTGCAGGAGGAGCTGGAACCTTGAAAACTTTATCACTAGTTTTAGGATCTAATATGATAATTAGTTTACCATCATCATCCTTAATAGTTCTTGTATCTTTATCAAAATGAGAGGAACAGGCAAGAACAAACTCTAGTTTCAGAGTAGCCACTGATAAAGATGAAACTAGATGAATGTGACTATTGAGAAGTTGTTGCATGCTTGGTGATGATGACTACTCCTTAGTTATCTTGATAAATTCAAACATATCAACATGCCCTATCTCTGTACCCTTGATCTCTTCAACATTAGAACTCACTGAAGAAGGTGGGATAGTATTTTGGTACTTTTGGTACATGTATTTCATCTTCTTATCTGGCGTGGTGACCGGTTCTCTAAACATATTATCTTGATATGCAAGATTCAGATGAAAATACCATAGTGTGAAATTATCTTCATGTGAAGTAGAAAGCTCCATGACACTCCTCTAGAATGATAATACTACAGAATCAAGACCAACGTCTTGACCTATTTATTTTGGTAGGTCATGTGTGCAAACATGGTTAAATGATACAAAGATATGAATATGATGAATGAGATCAAAAAATGACATAGTGAATGCGATATGAAGTAGAAGGCCAATGATTTTCTTTGGGTATAAAGTCAATAATGACTTGCAATTAGGTCCTAGAGATCCGAATGCAAATCTAATAGATATGTATAACAAATGCAATCGAATCTCTAGGAGTCGATTACATGTAGTCAACTTTATATGCAGTTGAAAATGAGATGTAATCAGGCCTTATAGACTTGACTACAGGGTATTTAAAATTCATCTATAATGTCAGATGTTATATCGAAGAAATACAATGAACATAAAAAATACCTTGTAATCAAGTCTCCAAGGCCCGATTACAAGTTATGAATACCATAGTTTGACTTGTAATCGGGTCTTGAAGGACCAATTACAAGGGAAGAATGATGTTTATTTGGTTTGTAATCGAGTCTTCAAGACCCGATTACAAGTAAAGAATGGTGCAAATTTGTAATCAGGTTTTCAAGGCCTGATTACAAGGGAAGACCGATTCTTACTTTGCAACAGTGGTAAGTACTAATGTGTAGTTGGGTCTTGGATACCCAACTATAGGGTAAAAGTTTGTATAATGTGAATACGTGGTCAAGTCTCCAAGACCCGACTAAATATTGAAAGTGGAAGGACTTCTTATAAGCGATTTGTGATTGGGTCTTGGAGGCCCGATAACATATCTTGTTTGAATGCTTGATCACTAGGAAATAAACATCAAGGAGTGACAAGACACTTGCAATTTAAAAACCCCATTTGATAGGGGAAACAATGTAGACAAAAACAAACATATAAAACCCTAGTTCAAGGGGAAAAAGATGAATGATGAGTATAAAACCATCATTATCAAAACAATCTTGATTATGACTTCAAAAGAAAAACAAGAAGAAATCAAAATAGAACAAAGAAGAACAACACTAACTTGGACAATAAAGGAAGAAAACAAATCTACCAAGGCACCAATCTTCTCCAAAGAAAACATAGTGAGCACAAAAACAAAGTGCAAACAGATAGATATGATTTGCAATGTTAAAATAATGGTTCACATTGCATTTTAAAGTTAATAAGAATTATAATTTAATGATTTTGTTTGTAAAATTGATAAGTAATAAATGCGACTTGGAGTTGCAAAAGGTTCTAGAAATCCAATTACATGGGAACATAAAGCTAAGACTTGCAATTTGTGTCTTAGAACCTGATTTGCAAGTGTCAATATAAAGCAACTTGCAAATGGAACCTAAAGACCCAACTTGCATTGATAACAAAGGGATGACTATAGAAACCAATAAAAGACTAATAAAATTGAAGACTCTAAACTTGACACTTGACAAGAAGATGACTAATACAAACTTTACCTCAAGACATATGACTTAAACTTTGACAAACGCAACTTGGAGTATGCAAACTACAATTTGGACAAAAATTGTAGGGGTCATGTCACATTTTCACCTTTGTTAGAAAATGTAGATAATATAGGCCAAGTCAAATCTATCATTCAAGGAAATTTTGAATTAAGGCTCACAAGTTTCCATACCCTAATAATATCATGGTTAACAGAGGACCCTTCAAGCCATTCAAACAAGATTTTCTTCAAAGCCAAGCTTAGGATGGCAGACCCTCATTTTACGCAAATGGTTTGGAATTGAACCTGGTCGACAACATATTAGTATAGCTCCCTTCAATCCAAATAGCTAAAATTAGAGAATGCAATCTGTATCCCATCGTACACACTGAGAGTTTTATAATACGGGAAATAAAAAGTCTAAAAAGTTTATATATAATAGGAGGAATACTAAAAAAACCCATTATTAAGAGATGGGTTTGTAAAGTTCCTCAAGATACAATTACTTTTGAAAATCCACCACCCCTAGCTAGTCTGGGAAGAAGAGATTCAGAAGGCGTGGTTTGGGTAGCTTTTCTTGATGTTTCCATTCAAGATCAAGTGCAAGATCTATAGTAGAAAGAGGTGATTGATAAGGTTTAAAAATTTACATGGTCAAAATCAGTGCTTATTGACTCAGTTTTAAATTCTTGGGTGTCGGTGGGTTCAAGAGGTTCTTTCATAGATAAGGGTGAGGGTTTTTTTTTAGCTATTTTTATGATAAATCTTCTATAGATTTTGTCCATAAATATAAATCATGGTTTCTCCATGGTTATGGGATTTTCACCCAAATTTGGTCTCCAAACTTTAACCCTACGATAACAAGGCTAAATTTTATCCCTTTCTAGATTTAATTTCCCTCTTTGCCATTGGAATATAGGAAAATTGCTTTATTTGAAACCCTAACATCTATTTGGTGTAATTCACTCTTTAGTTGGCTCATAACATCTATTGCATAAGCCAACAAAGATTTTGAATTTTCTGAATATATAATTCAAATCCGTATTATTAGTAATCTAGATCATTTCCTCATTTGCAAGTTGAACTAGGTCAATAAATGACAAATTGAAGATGTGAAATGAATATATAAAAATGAGTAACGTTGGGATTAAAAGTGGATACTAATATTTATACACTTCAACGAGAAAATTACCATTTTCACATTAATTTGTACATTTTAAAACAACCTGATCCCTAAAAACCCAAAACATAAGGAAAAAAGATATAAGTATATAATTTTCTCCATTATATATGTATACACCTAAAAATGGTCTGAAGATAATTAATTAAATAAACAATTATTTAATTAATCCCCCTTCCTAATTTAATTGAATTCATTAAGCAATTTGATTAAATTCTCCCTTTCATCTACTTATTAATAAATCTAAGGATTTATTTAATAGGTTTATTTCAATGGTCCCCTTTGATTAATTAATTCAAATTAATTAATCCCCCCCCCATTTCAATTCAATTCTTCTAATCCTCTAATTAATTAAAACAAATCAATTTATGAGTTGTTGAGAATTAATTAGTCTTTTCCTATTATTTGAATTTTTAAATTCAAATTACCCACATGCCTCCTAACTTCTAACCACCTAACCTAACCATCCCTCTAAACTAACTCATTCTACCTAACCTTGGGTTTGCCTAACCCTATCCTATCTTGCACATTCTAACCTCCTTATCCTAACCTCCTATGGTGTGGATATTTTCTTCTTGAGACACATGGCACTTTGGCCACATGTCTCCTCTCTTGGACACTTGCCCTTTTATGAGAAAAGCTCCTTGACACTTGTCACCACAGAGATGACAAGTGTCCCTTCCTCCAACCTCTTCTTCAACTTCCTCCAATTTCACCTTTGATATCTTTAGATTCAATCTTGACCGTTGATTCCTGCCACCTCACCCCCGGCCTTGGAAATCCTATAAATATCCCCCATTTTGGAGCAATAATGATCCCATCTCATATCAATTTAGGCATTGTTACTATAGGCATATCCATTCTAGCATATCATTTGAGCATTGTTATTATAGGCAATTGCATCTTAGATCTAGTTTAATTTGATAATTTTCTAGCATAATTGTTGAATCATGTAGCTTAATCAATCTCTTTTCTAGCTTAATTACATCATCATCATATCTTAATCATGCATATTATTAGCTTAATTAGTCTCTTGGATCAATCTAGCATAATCAATCTCATCTTTGCATATCATTATCATTTCAAATCCTCCATCTAGGTGTAGTCAAGTCACTGGGATTGCTTATCCTGATCTGAGAGAAAGTCCATACTTGCATCTCTTAGGAGGCGATAGGTCGCTTTGTTATGGTTCATCTTTGTTCGCTTATTATTTGCTAACCATGCTTGTAATGATCTATTGAGTGTTTTGTGTTGTAGCTGCAGGTATCACACTTCACAGGGACGACAATATATACTTTAGTTTGATAAGTCCAACAAATTAAATAAAAAATAAACGAAAAATGGAATCCTTTTATTGTCTACTCTATAGATGACTTATAATATATGAGACTACCCCATTAGATATGGATCCTTTTATAGTCCAAGTTGGGGTCTACATATGGCTTATAGTAATATGGGACTACCTAGTATTCCTTTTAGGAAGCACCTAACTATGCTACAAACAAGGTGCACATACCTTACCCATGCAAGATTTGAACTTGCGACCTCTCTTTCAAGAGTACAAGCTCTCTAGGCTAGGAGCCTAGCTCGATTGACGAGAACTTCCCTATGGTAGACATGAGGTCCAGTCTCCCCCATCCACATGGTACGAAATGACACATGGCGCCAACAGCACCACGTTAAAAAGTTTACTCAATGCATTGCAAGTTACAAAAAAAAATACAAGCTCTCCACCACTAAAGAAACTCAGATGTAGCATTCCCTATATAAACCATACTTTTAAAACGAGTCATACATATACTATCCAACACAAGATTTGAACTTATTACCTCTAATCGATCTATCAACATTAAACAATTCAAACATACTTTATCAAATACCAGAATCAATCTTTGAAGATATTGACGTACAATCAGTCTTTTGGGGCAGGTCCTTTACTCTGCAAAACAGCTTTATTGAATTAAAAACAATGTACAGATACGTCAGCTGTGGAGAAATGATGCGTCTAAATAGTAAAAAGGCAACCTTTTCACCGCCCACGCCAGCTCAAATTTTGTCCTCTACAATTCAAATGACGTCACTGCAACGAGATTTAGACGCGTAGATTATCATGGCTAGATTACAGTCGATTAGCAGAAAGAAAATTTTACTTAAAACATTTCAGTGGGACAAATATTTTGATTTATATATAGAGAGAGAGAGGAGGCTTAGATTTGAGCAGATCATTCTTCTGAGTTTCTTTACATTTTGCAAGCTGCACAAGGAAATGAATGCACATACATTTCCGCGTGCAGCTTGCAAAACTGCCAAGAAATGAATTCTATATTCAGATTTTGAGTGTTTCTTATATATCTTTAATGAAATCATATGTATGAGATTAGATGCAGTTCAGTTTTTAAAGAGATCATTACTAAGGTTTTAGTTGCTGAAAGGATTGAAACACTAGCAAGTATTGTTTCATTTATTCTATATGCTTTTAAAGGCTAGTTCAGTCTATGGAGGCCTGCGTGCAATTTATATATTCATATGAAATTCTGTTTGGAGTTGGATCTACAACTTTTAATAGTATTTTAGATTCGAATTTTTGTTTTGTTTTGTTTTGGTGTATAGGTCTAAGAGTTTTTGTTAAATTCATCCAGATATGGTGGTTTTTAAAGAGTGGAAATCTGTTTAGAATTTGGAATTGTAGAAATTTAGTTTTCTTAGGGAGTTTAAAGTAAATAATCAGTATATTATCAGTTAGTTGTTTCTGGATTTGATTGCATAACTTATTTTTAGTATTGACATTTCGGATCACATGCCATGATCCATTATCACAGGATGTTTGGAGAATGCCGAGAGATGTACGATAGTAAGTTGCTAATATTAAGTTACATAATCAAATTCAGAAGCAACTAACTGATATTAGCATGGATTGTGAAAATCTGATTACATTACTCAGCATATTGTTTGGTATTTTGAAGGTTATAAGAGGTTTGACTTTCGGATGTTTATTTAAGTTCCCCCCTTTCCAAGAACTTATGGTTATATCATTTCTATATGTATACTAAATCTTGATTTGTTCTAATGTTTATGGTATTTAACAATTATGGTAGGACACTTTGTATGGTTGTCAAAATCTCATTGA
The DNA here is from genome assembly GCF_030272615.1 of Cryptomeria japonica. Taxonomy (NCBI): domain Eukaryota; kingdom Viridiplantae; phylum Streptophyta; class Pinopsida; order Cupressales; family Cupressaceae; genus Cryptomeria; species Cryptomeria japonica. The sequence goes on along the minus strand of NC_081411.1, from coordinate 662,734,416 downwards.
CCTCTCCCCACAAGGGATAGTCCCCTTCTTGTGGATGTAAGGTGAGTACATAGTTACAATGCTCATAGAAACAATTCTAATGGTTCCCATGGTTCTCCACTACTTTAGCATAGAGCTTAGGTTCATAGTACTTATGGTTGGTCTTAGCGAACTTTCCTACCTTGTGTTGGATTAGGACTACATGATATAGGTGCTCTTGGTTGGTTGGATAGCCCTGTTGGACTAATACCCAACGTCCCCTTTAGATTTGGGACATGGGCTAACTGCCTCCTATGGATCCGTTTATCTTTGGCATTTGTATGAGATGTTAATAGGTCGATCTTTTGGTCTAACGGAAAACATGTTCCAACAAATAGTATTGGATCCAAGTGGTGGGTTCAAATACCCTTGGGTGACATTAGGGGGGAGGGAGATTCTTGGACTAATCGTCAACGTCCCCCTTTGGATTTGGGACATGGACTAACTGCCTCATGCAGATCAGTTTATCTCTGGCATTTGTATTCAACATTAATAGGTCGATCTTTTGGCAAAACAACAAACATGTTCCAACAAGCCCAAAGTTTATTGCTTGGAATTTTACACTACTTCTAATAGGAATTAAACTTGACTAATAGATGAAGATAAAAATAATGATGGAGGAGACATCATTTGTTGGGAGTCAATTCCTAAAGCCTAGGAGCTTCACAATTGCTTGGTAGATCTTTATGCTCATCATTTGACATCACCACCTGTTGCATTCATAGCTCCTGCAAATTAATAGTTTAATCAGTTATCTATCATGATCTTGTTTTGTTGTTTGTGTTTAAGGCCTTGTATCTCAGAAACATTGGGGTGTGATGCCATTCTAGCTATCTTTCATTTGTTTATATTATAAAAAAATCTTGTTTATACAAGGAACATGTAAAACACATTCATTAAAAAAATATTCTTGTGTGAGATTCTTCTCTTTTACCCTATCTATTATTTAATTAATCTAAATTTGACACTCAATATTTTAATTTTTTCTTTAAAAAATAAAATAGAAAAAGATGTATCGGATGCTCAATCAATCATTTGTTGATCATGTTTAAGCCAACAAAAAATGTTGTTGATTAAGAAACTATGCCACTTGCCTACATATGGTGTGAATCACATTAAAATTCCAATATATCAAGTATCAAAATGAATTTTTATTTGTAACTTTTTACTCTTTTGAATGTTATTAGTGGTGGTTACTTGTAGTTATTTATTATGCATTTATATTAATTTATTCCATCTTTGTTGAATTTGAGATATGTCCTCTCATTATTTTAGTGATATTTTATTTGGTGATTATAATACACAAGTGAAAACTAATGGCCACCTTTCAAATTGATCATTTAAGGTTTTCCACATTTTCTAGATTAGATACTCCATGGTGTTGGTAAATCATGAGTTTTATTCTTAATGTAGGATCCTCCTTCGTGTTGTGCCTCATTGAATTTGATATTATTAAGTCACCACCATATATATTTTCTATGAGTGAACTATTGGTCTCTCTAAGGGGGAGATAAATAAAGGTATCTATATTGAGATTTATATAGATTCTACCTCCAATCCATGTGAAGTGCACTAAACAATCACTATCTCCAAAACACCAACACTACTTAGATCTATATATTCATTATAGGGATAGACTCATCTTCCTCCTCCTAAGATATAATATATTATATATATTTTCTAGCCTAAAGACCCCTCTTCCATACAACTTAAAGTTTGCTCACACCAACATTGCATTGAGATTTACGATTATATTCCTCAACAACATCATATTTTTTAGCTATGTTCTTCCTTACAATGTGATCAAATAATTTATTTTTCCTTTCAAAGATGCACTTCCAAAGTTCTTTCTAGAGTCTAACTTAATAGAAGGACTAGATATTCTTCTTATGGGATATGTTTTAACTTCATTAACAACTTTCTAGAGGGATATTCATGAAATAAAATCATACTATATTGACTACTTCCTATTTCTAACCTCTAAGTTCATTATGAAGAGTGCCCAACATAGCCAACTTCCAAGTTTATATTATAGATCCATGATGCATCACAAGTTACATAGTTACCTCGATAGCCTTAAGTTCTTTACACTCTTTTATAGGCTTGATTATTAGAATATCTATCAAAGATCTTTAGGGTTTGTGTATAAAACCTTAATTTCCTTCATTGTATTATTCAGTATATATTTTTGTATTTATTTGGGTTGTACCCCTACACTAAATTTCCCTCTATACATTGTACCTCTTTGAGTCCCACAATCAATTTTTGAGCTTCTATAGACAAATTAACACGTAAATTAACTTAAATTATTGAATTTATTATCTATTAATTTTTATATTTGTCTAATGATACTTGATGACTATTATTAAAATTTAATTTTGAAGTGATAAGAATTTAAAAATATAAGAATACATCTTTCAATATTTGGTATAATTACATAGACTGGTATGAATGTAAAGGCTACATGTATCTAGTAAAAGTATCACCCAGCTTTTTATATAATTAAAAAAGTAGAAGAAGAAATGGCTAATAAAATATGAATGAAAATCATTAAACAAATAAGTTATTACCTATCCAATTATTAGTTCCTGCCAGCAGGAAACTACAGGGGAGGCTATTTTGCTTAACCCTTTATTAATCTGAGCATGCCCAACCAATCAAAGATTGTTTTGTTGCAAAATTTCCCTATTTCCTTACTTTCTTTCCCATAAAGATGCATATTATTTAAGCGAATTATAATGCTTGAGCTTTTTTGGCGTGTGGATATTCGATATTTGGATGGTTTAGAGAGTTTGTGCGGTTCTCAACGAAGAGAGAACGCACATCTCCAGAGGCAGCTGCAGGGCCGTCAAAGCAGAGTCACTGACGGTGGTTTGAAACAGATGGCCTCTAGGGAATGTTGTGGAATGCAGGATGTAGAACAATTGGTAATAGAAGAATACACTGGTTTGCATGCTGGACAGTTGTGGGTTGTCCCGTGGGGGTTTGCATCTTCAGCATTGTTATCATCTTTGCTAAAGCCTTGACTCTCTGCTTTTGAAACTGATGAGTGAATTTTAACATTTTCATTGTTCACACATTAATGGTAATATGTCTGCTCCGCATGCGATTCTCGCCCAACAGATTTTAAACTCCCCTGCTGCGTCCGTTTCGCCTTCGCCTACGGATGTCCACCACAAGGTTGGTGCCTCCCATGTTGCCGCCCCTACAGCTTATGCCACAGCTGTTTCCCTTGCCCTTGTTGCTGCAACTTTTTCAATGGAGGCTTCGGGGATTTCCCGCTACCTGCGGAAATATGGTCTCAGAAAATTCTTGTTCTTGGACCAACTGTGCGATGACACTGCTCAAGTGCAACTGGGGTACACAATGGAGGTGCGCTCCCCGCATCTATAGTTGGTAAGGTTCTGGTGGCCATTGATCATGGACCCAAAAGCAAGCATGCATTTGATTGGGCCATTGTGCACTTTTGTAGGATGGCTGATACACTCCATCTTGTGCATGTTGTTTCCAGTTAAGTATTGCTATTGTACCCATTTCTCTTTTTTCACATACTTATATAGGTCTGTTACGATCTATGCAGATTAATGCAATTTTCATGTTTTTTTTTAAGATTTGGAATTTACTTTTGTTAGATGTTTGTATGTTTCAAAAATCAAAGTAAATTCAGATATAGACTTCTTCCTCTCTGTTTTTTGGATACTGCAATATGCAGTGTTAATTTATTCCCCAAAGTTGCCATGTGTTCCCTGCTTCCTCTCTCCCTATCATTCTAGAAGAATCTCACACACAAAATAAATGTTTCAGAATTTTCAATGGAATGGTTCTATTAACTCAATTGTTTTAGATAGGGGATGCTCTACCACGAGGTGCTGACCCCTTTTGTGGTTTAGGGCATGGTTTGAATTATTTCAATGCATCACTGAATATCTTTGGCATCCCGGTATTATGAGTTTGCATCCCCTTAGTTTTAGTCACCGAGATATGTTCTGCAGATTATACTTTATCCAACGCCCAATTTGACAGGGCGAGTCAGCTCTTGATCAATACAAAGGATCTTTACTCCTTTCGGTAAAGATACCAGAAGAGTGGAGGGTTTGATTGTCCTCAATCAAGTGACATGTAATCTAATCTACACTATGGCACGGTACACATAGGTGAGACCATTTGGGTTTCACTTTGGACTCATCCAATCACATATGGTCTATTAATATCCGAGTTATCAAAATTTCCTGTCTATTCGACCAGTGCAATCAACCAAGTTTTAGTAATATAGGCTGGCGTTTATTCTTCAAACAGCTTCTTGACGTTAGGGTCTTTAGGCACTTTCTCTCGTAACAAATCAAAATAAAAAATAAACTTCTGAGCTGGTGTTTACATGTTGTCATTCCTAGAATTCTGCTTCTGCCCATGTATGGATTTGATCTTGCATATAGGCATCTCACAATATGCACCAATTCTTAGATCAGGTATATACATCACTCAAAGTGTAATGAAGGTGAATTTCTTCAGCTCTACGAAATGTGGAACCATAGACAAGACACAAGAACTGAATGTCTCAAATGACACAATCAACAGAAAATGGATCTATTAAAAATGCTTTTAAAACTCCGAAGCAAATGCAATTGCAGGTACAAAGCTATATTCCATAAATAAAGCCATCGGACATGCAAAAAAATGGATTTATTGAATCAGATTTAAGAAATTTAAGGAAATGCTAGTCTTCTTCCTGCCGACGCCATAACTTAACAGGAGCTTTATAGACAATCCTTCAAAGCAGTTCAAAAGAAAGATTTTTATCAGGTTTATATGCCCTAAATAGGCATTTTTGTACATTGTGGAATGATAGTTAAGTTACGTGAGTTTTTTTAAGCAAAATGCCTTAAAGAAACAAGGCCACAAATCTTTTAAAATGGTGATATTACAAATGCTTAGGCAGACATGTTTGCTTAGGCACTTCATGCAAACTGCTTGATAGACACATCAAATAGATTTCACTCTCATGGAATGTAGCAATTGTTGCATATCTATAGAATGTCTTGAAAATGTAGGTCGAGAATGCAGTAGGTGATACTTGGAAGAAGCATACATACATCAAGATACAGAAATTGAAAATGCAATGCAAGAGTACACAATAGAAGCTTAATTCTAAGAGAAGAATGAACAACGAGATGGCACACATGTATATATCCCTATGACAGAATCAACAACAAATCCATGCACAATTTGATTGGATCAAAACAAGTACATGCCAAGATTCACAGTCCTTTCTGATGTTTGATATTCAATCTTCTGTGTCTCCCCCTTTTCAGTCCTTTTCTTCAAATGATTGCCACCCTTTAATAGGTATTAGGGACACTTGATATGGTAGGGTGGCTCTGACCAAAGCATGTTAATATGAACCTCCCTAGGACCAGTATTCTTTTAGCGACCTTATAATTAGACAAAATTCAAATACATTGGTGCACAGTCTAAATGAATCATTTATTTTCTTTTTCCTTTTATTTTAACATAAGGAACATAACACAGCTGACAATAAGCAACAAAATGCAAATTTGGACATGAACATGTTCAAGGTCTCCAAATATTCTGGTTACGTTTTGGAGAATTCAATAGTAATATGGGGTACCACTCAGAGTGAAGACTGATTGTAGCTTTGTGTAAACAGCCAACGGACCGTGGCTAGAAAATTAGACACTTTAAGATGTTCAAGGCTCCCTTAAGCTATCCTGATTAGATTTTGGAGGCTTTAACAGTAATATGCAATACCACTCACAATGTTGATTGACTATATCTCTGTACGAAGAGTCAAAGGACTGCAACTAGAAAATTTGATTTGTATCTCAAAACTTTGCAAACATGTCTACCAAAGCAAGTACAACAATTCTCCAATGCAAGTGTTCTGTTCCTTCATATTGCAAAGTAAAGGACATATACAATATTAAACATGAATTGAAATGGATATCTTTTTATTTGCAATCTATTTGAACTGCCCTTCAAGACATATTGAATAGCAGAAATTTTGCTTTTGTTTATTTGCTTTTGAGTTTTATCTATCAGCCTAGATTGAATCCACCCATAATCATGAATATGCACCATCTATTCTAGCCAAGTCAACCCCTAATGCTCTCCTAGAAGAGGTTTAATACCTTCTGTATGCATATGAAAGAATTTTTGAATTGTCATTTTTGTAGCAAATACTCGTGAACAATTAAACAGGAAGTTAGGAACCATGTAGGCAAGTGGGGTTATCATGCAGCCTACAAATAACTGTAACAGGGTAATGACTGATCTCCCCATGCCTGGAAGCATCAATCATATATTTGGCATTGGGACCCATAAACCTGAGGATGACAAAGAAGACTTAAATAAGTGATTTGACATTAATAACACAAATAAACAAATTTTTGCAACAGCTTGCCATAATAAATATTGAACATAGGGTGATTTTCGTCTATTCTTCACATGTAAAATAAATCATCACTCTTCTGATTATCAGTTGAAAAGCAAAGTAATGCATCAAGCAAAGTAATGCATCAGAATCATCAGCCATGATATATTCATAGACAGGTATTGCATGTATCTGTCTTGTTGATTATAATTTGCTTTATTTTGTGAATTGCAATAGTTTGCATAAGGATATTCGTTTTGTTTATATAACTTGTTTCAGAGGAAACAGTACGCTATCAGAAAATTGCAATATAATCATGATTGTTCTTTCAATCATTGGTAGGAACTTGTTGCCCTTCAGCTTTTGTTAGAGTGGTCACAGGTCTTTCTATTTGCTGAATGCTATATGGGATTTTGAGTAATTGTTAATAAAGTATTCCATCTACAAAAACCGTATTGTTGATCAGAAGCTAAAGTTCCATTTTTCTTTCTAGTACAAGTTTATTCAGAATATTGTAGTCTTAAATCCCCATGGGATCTACAAAAAACAAACTGCTAGAAAAGTTGTCTACAAACAGGATATGGGTGTGATATTTATAAATCAAGTTGCAAAAATAGATTAAAATTTTAGACTGATTGCCATAGAGTAATATTACAGAATGTATGAAAAGAGATTGGGACATGGAAAAAGTCTTCGGCTAGATAAATGCTCCTCTTGAAGGTAGTGCCGTATACCCCAATTTCTTTTTTGTATGTTGTAATTGGTATACACAATTGTTTCTGATAGAATATCCTATGCTTGTTATAAGCGTTAAATAAAATACAAAAGACATTATTTACAGAAACTAATTAATTGACTTATATTGGATTAAACTATTTTGATATTTGCATTTTGGTTGTTAATGTTGGTTTTCCGAATTGGAACATCAATTATCTGTTTTGGCACCGATTCTGTTGTCTGTATCAACCGAAATTAACAAAGAAATGTTGTTAAATTTGCAGGTTTAGGAATACAAAAGCTCTGAACAGCCAGAAAGCTCACAGAGAAGCCTGAAATAAAATACACAATTTATTATCATTGTACTCGTTTGACTAGTTTCATCTTCAGAAAAGAACGGAAGCAGATACATTTGCTAAATATATGCATTGCATATATATATATATTCTTACACTTTGAATTGCAATGTTGCAAATGCTTGTTTTCAGAATTTCACTGTTCTGTATGTTTTTTTTTTTCGTAAGTGTAATATATCTCCTCTTTCTCAATGGCTCTGCTACTTGCACTACTCTGCCACACCAAACAAACACATTCCCTGCCTGCCAAGCACTGGCAGGAACTACGCTGCTTGCAGCTCTTGTTAGATATGGATGTAACAAACCAAATTATGGAGTCACCATTAATTAGATATATGGATTTAAGATAGAATATAAAAATTTTAATAAACACAATTAGAAACATGGAATAGTTTTGATGTGTGTTATAGTCCCACAAACACTTAAACCATCCTAACTTTATTTTTAATGTTGCTCCATAATTATTATTAGAGATTGTTAGAGCTAATTGGTATGAGAGGTCAATATTAGAATAATAGCTTCATATATTCATTACATGTGGCTTTATAATAAGTTGTCTAAATTAGTTTTTTAAAACACGTGAAAATTAAGGTGGACCTTGAGCTATTATTAGTTCCTATCATAGGCGGGATACTAATGCATTCATTGCATCCAACTTTCTAATTAGTTCAACCAGTCATTATATAATATTAAAATTTTTAAGCAACAATTCTATAGTTTATAATTATTATTTTTATTTAATAATTTAAAAAATGTCATTTATCTTTCTCTCTATTAGTTCATGTTGAGAATAGTCATTGCAAAAAACAATTTATTTATTTTTTTAAATTTACATATAAATTTTGTCAATTTAATTAATGACTTGAATGACATAAAATATTTTATAAAGCATCATAAAAGTACATTGTTGACTTTAACATTATGTTGTCTCCTTGAATGACATTTGTGATGTCATTCATATCTATCCAATTTATATAATACTTACCTACTTTATGTATTGTCTATGCAACAATTATCATTTTATTTTTTTTACAATTGATCATACTCAATGTTTTTATTATTTTTTGATACTTTGTTATTTTTTATGTATCTATTATTTGTATAATATACAATACATTATTATTTATAAAAATAAATAGATATAAAAACTCTATTTTATAACAACTTTTTATTAATTATATTGAATTTACTTTAATAATTACTTTTATGTCGAAGACGTTTCATATATGGAATCAACAAGCTATTTATTGAAATACAATGGTTGTGAATTGTAGAAAGGGGTGCAAGATGTTACAATAATTTTGACCATGTATTTTTTTTTAATTTTCACATAAATACTTGCATGCAATTTTGAACCTAATAAGCCATGTGACTAATATAGAGCATCGAAAAAGAGCAATTATCTAGATGACTGACAATGTACATGAATTCTCTCTGTGTCTACTAATCTAACAACAATAATCTACTACTGTACCTAACAATAACTACTATTACAACACTTATAGGTAAGAACTTGACACAATGCGTCTCTTGTTAGATGATATCACTTTGGTATTCACAATAATGTTGTAAGGAATATTTTATATATTGTTTTGGTTAATGATACCCTATGGGTGTAGGTTTCCTATTATATGGATTCAATGGAGTTTTATGGGGTTCTAGCATAGTGACTTTCTTAGAATGAGCTCATTTTTTGGATTTACCAAGTAAGTGTTGGGTTGTTATATCTAGTTAGTGAATTTGGGTTCTTATGTATCTAAAAGAATAGAGGAAAATAAGGAAAGAATAGTAATACTCTTAGTGTAAATTGATAAATATGAAAAGGGAGAAAAAAATATAAATTTTAAAATCATAGTATTTGATGAAAAACAAATAGGTTTGATAATGTCTCAAGAAACTCCTCCCAAAAAGGATGGTTGTATGGCTAATATTTCTTAGGGAAAGTTGTTTCATGAGTAAAAGTGTGGGCATAGGTATCCTAAGATAGTGATTCCAAGGGGACAAGCGGGGCCACTAGTGACATATCTCAAAAAAATTTAAAAAATTGTTAGCAATATTTTTACATATATGCTAATAATTTGTAAAATTGTCATATCTATTAAATTTTCTCTAATTATTCCACAAATGACCCACACAAATATTTTTTCTAATAGCAACCTTTTAAGGTAGTTAGGAACAAATAGAAGCTAAAAAAGCTATCCTTCTTGTGGGTAATTCAAGTATAAATATACATGATAATGATAATTGCATAATAAATCTATTAAAACTACAAATATATTTTTTAATTGAAATGAAAATGAAAATCCAAATGCACTTAATTATTAAGAGATGCAATGAAGGAAATTATGGTTTGGTAGGGGAAGAGAATAGGAACCAATATAAGAATAAGGATCAACAAGAATGATGTGAGGTTTGAGAGGGATTAAGAGGAAAAATGAAAATAGAAATTTAGGAGAAGAAGAAGAAGAATGAAAATTAGAGAGAAATTAAATTATAGAAGCTATTCCATAGCTTCAAATTGATGAATGATTGTTCTCAAAAGCTTGATGAAGACGATTTAATGACAATAAAAAGTTTTATAAGGCTTCAAATCTCTAAAATATAAAATAAAAATTATAAAATATAGAAGGAAAATTGTGTGTGATAGTAAATTCATGATGAAAATGAGGGTGGGAATGCTCCGTTTCTACACTTTTGGGTACCACATTTCATTATTTAGAGAAAGAATAACTTGAATTGAGCTCAATTGGAAAATGATGTCCATGTTTCCATTAAATTTTTGGAGCCAAATAAAGGTGGGATCTTTCCACCACCCTCAAAGGTGGGGGTGAATGTGCCTCATATTTTGAAGAATACAAACCTAGATGAAAGAAAAAGGGGGATCAAAACAACATCAAAAGAGATGGTTTAAGATTAATTTATATTTATATACGAAAGATATGGATATAGTAAGGTGAATTAGGCTAGTCATAAGAGTAGATAAGAAACCATTCATTTTTGTAAGAAATCACCTTAGAAATGAAAAATGGGTAGCTTGATTGTGAATGGCATTTATAAGGGGTGAAGACACATTAAAGGGGGAGGATAAATTCAAGGTTAAGAAATAGGTCCTAGGAAGGGTTCAAGGGTTCAAGATACATGGAAAAGGGGACACATTAAGAGGAAAAGGAAAATAGGCTAAAAGGTGTCAACATGGGAAAATTAGAGAAAACACTAAAGTGAACACAAAACATGTAAATGCATATTTATAGGGAAGATTGGTTTTGAATCTAAATAATTAAAAGTAATGGCTTGTTTAGTTGAAAAATTATATTCTTAGGTTGAGGAGATAAACTTCAATGGAGAATTTTTCCCTATTGCTAAGCTAAGATCTATTAGGTTTTTGTAATCTATAGTCTAACATATTTGGATCTATAGATATAATAGATGGATATGGAGACAACATTCCTACATTATGAGCTAGAGAAATAAATCTACATGACATATGAAGAGAACTACATGGAGAAAGTAAAGAAAGTTTGGTTTATGTATTAAAAAAATATCGAAATGGTCTCAAACATTCACCTAAAATGTAACTATATTTATTATAACATGTATGGTTATTATTTCCTTATTATAGTATTATAAGCACATGATATGTTATTATTAATTTATTTAGAAATAATATCAAAATGATTAATGATTAGAAGTCTTAGCTTTCAACATGATTTTAAGAGATATAACAAACATAAAAATTTAGTTGGGCTAGAGAAATTATATAAACTTAGTGTTGGAGAAATTGTAAAAATCATTTTTTTCAACCTTTGAGTGTATTTATTTTGATGTGGACTAAGTTATGTATAGATTAGTGTTTTCCTTCATTTAGTGTGATATTGTAATGGGTTAATTACCTTATTGTCAGATTAGGATCTTGATATATGCTACATAGTATATACAAAACTAGATATTGCCCAAGTATCGGGCATTGGTGAGTCTATTTTATGACTCATTTTATGATATTTTTATCATACTTTTATGTTTAATATGTTGTAAACCTTTATAATCCTAGAACTTGATACTTTCTACCACTAGGACTATTTATAAGCATTATGGTATGTTTGTCTATTGAATGATAATATGATCTATGAATGCTTAATGATATGTGAAATTTGATGGATTTATATGATTAGAATTATGTGGAATTTTTTTGTGTGCTAACTTGTTAAACAATGTGCAAAACAAATTTCTTGAAGCAATTCTTGCAACTAATGATAGAACCTATGTAGTTCTTGCAAAAATGGAGCATAATATAGTTTGAATGATTCAATGTTGAACTAATCAACCAATAATTGTTAGAAGGATTCCTATTACTTGAAGACTTCCTTGACACACAAATAATGTCCTTAATAACTCTCATTTAAGATTCTATTGTAACTTTGCATTGTGGACATTTGTAATTTTCAAACTATTTTGTTAGACAAACCTACTAGGACTCAAAATCTATTTATGTTTTCCTTAGTAGTTAATAATAATCTTCCTTGATGTATGGAATGAGTGACATATAGCATTAGTTAGTTAGTTGAATTTAGTGTATATAGGAGTTCAAGAAAGACCAAATGTGGTTAACGAATCTCTTTAGTACAAGATTATCAATGTGTAGCTGTTTTTTTATAGTATGTCAAATATATGGTGAATGATTAGTGAATAAATATATTCTAATTTAGTTATTTTATATCACAATTAGCTTGAGATTGTATTACCCATGGAAGAGCCCACTTGAGGTAACACTAGTTTGCATTTCATTTTTGCATATTAGCTAGTTGTTTTGATTCCATTGTTGTGTTTACCTCTATCAAGTTTATAACATAACATAGAATTTGGGTTATACAATTTACATTATTGTAGAAACACTATTTCTTTAATGAGCATAGTATAAGATTGATTAGTTTAATTATTTTGATCATTATTTTCTATTGCTTTAAGATAGTTTCTTTCTATAAAAACAATTTACATTACATGTAATGTTTTCTTCTATCAATCAATTACCTTACGAAACAACACCTTGGATAGGTTCGTTGTGCACACGTAGTATTGGACCATTTTAATTGTATGTCCCCGTGTTGACAAGATAAAATGTATCTTATTGACCATTAGAGGTTGCTCAACATATGATGGTTTATCATTGAGTCATAGAAGCTGACTAGATTAGCCCTAATCATTAGTGAATATTAAAAAACACTACATTTTTTATGTTTGTTTCCATGGGTGGTGTCAAACTATGAAATTAGCTAGGTTTTTTATCAGTCTCTTATGCTTTTATAAAAGTAGAAATCTTTATTTTGAGTACCTAGGACCCTTAGATATTAAGCAAACATTACAATTTTTTATGAACAATGTGCAAGTGAGATGGATTGTGGATCACACTTATTGAATGTATAGGAGGGGTCACCTTGGAACATTGAATCTACTTCAACAAATTTGACATAAATACACCCTATCTATCACTCACCATGAACATCACCCAACTACCAAGATAACTCTAATTAATTAATTAGACTAAATATGGGAGACATAGAAGTTGGGAACCGAGATAATGAAAAGTGAATCAAGAAAGAAATGTTGTCCTAAAAATTATACTACCTTCAACCCTTCCTAATTTCCATGGGCTCGTTATAGAGGACCTTGACACCTTTCTCTTTGAGATTGATGTCATATGTTGAAGCTATAATTATACTATAGATGTTGGGTAAGTGCACCAAGATGATGAAAAAAAAAGTGGCCACATACTTAAAAATAACCAAAAATGAATACATGATTGGGTTAGGGTTAGGAAAATCCAAAGCATAAACCAATTGGTTTTTTTTTTTAAAAACCAAATCGAGTTATTTTATTTTTAAAAGACCCGGTCGAGTTATTTAAGTTTCAAAAAATCGATCAGGTTATTTTGATTATATTTTGATTATATTTTAGCCTATGGCGTCCACCAAAAATGCATAAACCCTAAGCTATAGTGCGCAAAGCCCAATCATGATTTTGGTTCTACCAGGAAAATCAAGATGCCACATCATTGCAGAGGTAAGTTTATGATTCATTTGTGCATTTTTATTTAAAATTTTGCTTTTGTTTTTTTAGTTTTTGATTAATTTAATTTAATTATTTTAATTTGATATAAGATGCTCAAAAAAACAATCCCCCTCAACAAAATATGCCTCTTAATCCTCCTAATCCTCTGATAAACCCTTCCCAAACCACATAGGAGGATATTCTAGGTCGCCTGGCACAAAATAGAGTTACCATTTGCAATATAGTGTCTAGACTGAAGCATTAGAACACCTTGACACCATGTAGACCTTTCCACAACCCTATTAAAAATAGTGGAAAGTGTTGAAAATTTTTCAAAACAAGTGATTGAATGGGATGAATATAGAAATTCATGTTACAACTTTTATGCATAGAGTCTCTCATATGATACATGGAAAATAAAGAAATAAGAAAAGCACAAATATGTGTTCTTTTCACTGATCCCAGATCCCAAGAGACCCTACTTCTTAATTAAAAGAGGTTTCCTATATATTGGTGTAATCACATGGCCATGAAAACACATTTTTGGGATAGGTAGTGGATGGTCTTTGACCAACCTCATTTTCAATAATCTTGAGATGCCTTTATACTTTTTGAGAAAACTATACTCTAAGTTCATCCTTAATGAGATACCTAATTAATTTGATATGAGTGAGTTCCAGGGTAGAGGTAGAGGCTATGCCTAGGATAGACCAGGGACTCGATGAGACATAACCCCCCAAATTGGGTTCCACTATTTGTGAAACCCTTTGTGCACATGATAGTCTTTGTAACCTTGAAGGAGTCTATAGAGATCCAGAGACTCTTTAGGAAACTACCACACTAATTGACACCATCATCCAACATGGGACACAATTATCCCTGCCTCTTGGCCTAGACAATGGTGCAACATCACACGATGGTGCAACAATAGATGATGGTGTTGTAGCTAGACCATCTACTTTTAGTGTGCTTAGTGGTCACTAGTTCTTCACCTACTACAATGTGCGTTATGGGGTAGATACCATTGCACATGAAGATGGTTCTATCTCCCATGAGTGAACACATTGTGGGCCTAGTTACCAGGCTAGCAGACTGGATGATGTGGTACTCATAGATGACCTAATGGACCAAGTCTTTACTACTTGAGTATGTTGATTTAAATTTATAATGTTTTATTTATAAAAAACTTTAAATTTTGAAATGTAAATAGATTTTTAATTATAGTTCAAATTAAACAAGCAAAAATTATGCATTCTAGGATGTAGCAACATATTTTGGTACATCATCAATCATTCCTACCACAACTCATCATGCACCTATATCTTCACCAAAGGTAAAAAAATTGTAGTTCATGTCAAAATAGAATAAGACCTTGAATTGAAATTAATGTTTTATAATGCATATTAACTTTCTAATGTATATTTGTGTGGTGTTTGACATGTGTTGATTGTGGACCAGATTTCATAGGTTCTTGATGCCACCATTACACCATTTCATGTGGCCTACAAAGCTATACATTATCCTTCTTTGTACACATCTTATTTACAATTTGTATTGAATATGTATCTCATTTGAATTGTGATTATTTAAATTATATGTTGGTGCATATTAATTATGTTACTCTTTTAGGGTATGCCACATGTGGTTGAGATCCCTCCTTTCCAAAGGTCATTCTTGAGGACACCTAATCAAAAAAAGGCAATTGAGCACAATTTTAATCAAGATATAATAGTTTTAAGAGCTTACAAAAGTTATTGTATCATGATTTAGATTTGGTTTTTTTCAAATTTATTATGATTATACAAGTTCATCTAAATTGGTCGAGTCTAACATTTTTTGTCTTGTATATGTACAACGACAACTAGGATCATTTACAACAATGATGAATGCACCAATGATGCATTGGAAGAAGATGCAAGATGTATATGTTTTTTTTATTTTCTCAATTTAATGATTATATACACATGTATATTCATTGTATTAAAATCTTATCATTTTACCTATAGAGAACATCGATACCCATTTCTTTAGCGATGACCCCTCCTAGGACAACAGGTGAACCATCAAATCCTCTAGTACAAATTTATTCTATATTGTAAATATTCCTTTAGATAGAATTAGATATATTTATAGTTAATATTTCTTTGCCAGTTATATATATTTAACTTGTATCAATTATATTTTAACTAGTGTATCCCCCTTCGATGAAAGCATAATGCAAATCCTCTACCTTACCGATTTGGTAGGACTACTGATCGTCAAAGGGGACCATCATTTTCAGAACGCATTTAAGGAAAATAACCACAACATGAGGTAATCAAAAACTCAATTGTAGAGAAATAATAGTACAATATAGTTATTTTGATGATAATTTGACAACTATAAATTATTATTGACATAAGTAATCTAATTTGTTGTTTAAATTGTTGTTCTGCAGGCATATTTAGATCCACATAGTACTTCAAAGAGGAATCTATAGACAGATGGAGAGAGGTATTGAGAGAGAAAAAGGTAGAGAGTGGGAGAGGGAGAGAGTGAGGGGTTGTGTGTGTGTGTGTGTGTGTGAGAGAGAGAGAGAGAGAGAGAGAGAGAGAGAGAGAGAGAGAGAGAGAGAGAGAGAGAGAGAGAGAGAGAGAGAGAGAGAGAGAGAGAGAGAGAGAGAGAGAGAGAGAGAGAGAGAGAGAGAGAGAGAGGGTTTAGAGTGAAAGAGACATTGAGAGATATGGAGAGAGGGGTTGAGAGAAAAAGAGATAGAGAGAAAGAGAGGGAGAGAGTGAGGGGTGAGGGAGATAAAAATAGAGAGAGGGGGAGAGGGAGAGCGAGAGAGAGAGAGAGAGAGAGAGAGAGAGAGAGAGAGAGAGAGAGAGAGAGAGAGAGAGAGAGAGAGAGAGAGAGAGAGAGAGAGATAGAGGGTTTAGAGTGAAAGAGACATTGAGAGATATGGAGAGAGGGGTTGAGAGAAAAAGAGATAGAGAGAAAGAGAGGGAGAGAGTGAGGGGTGAGGGAGATAAAAATAGAGAGAGAGAGAGAGAGAGAGAGAGAGAGAGAGAGAGAGAGAGAGAGAGAGAGAGAGAGAGAGAGAGAGAGAGAGATGAATATGTATGCATACATATATGAATATATGTATCTCTACATATATGAAATTATATATGAATATATGTATGTTTTCTTATATGAATACAAATGAACATAACCCGATTAGGTTTTTTACGAATAAAAAGCTCGATCAACTTTTTAAATAAATAAAAGTCCAATTGATTTACGACTTGTAATTAGCCTTGGATGGCAAGGTTGAGGCTTGGGGGTTTCATTTGCCTCCGTTTTACATGTTTTCTTCTTCAAATCTGATTTCTCAACTTCCTCATTATCGAGTTAACACATTATCAAGTTGGTATTTGTAAAATTGCCACCCAAATTTTACACGTCCTTTGAGCTTTCTAAGCATATATTTTTGTTGTCCTCATTTTCATTTTTGTGAAAACAAGACGACCTCTACGAAGTTTTGCTAAATTCATCCCTCTTTACTCTTTAGTTGAGTAAATGAGACATTTTGGTCATCCCATTAGTCTTCAAATATCAATTATTCAAAGTTAGCTCTTCCCTCCTTTGAGTTAAAATTTTGAAATTTTAACTTAGAATGTTTTTCCTGTTTAAGTGTAAAATCGAGGTTTAAACCCGAAAATATACTTAGTTAACTTTTTCAAATGTCAAGTTGGGTTTTACACCCGATTTTGCATTTTGTGAGTTTTTAGATTGAAAATGTCCATCGGACTTATAGGTCCGATTAACATTATTAATGTGCACGACTTGCTTTCATGATTTTGAAGAGTTCTTTTCCAATCGGGTTTCTTCACCTATTTATTTACCCAATTTATTTGCCCTAGTTCTATGAGCTCGACTTTTTCTTAATCAATTTGGAGAGATTCGGGTATGTATTATTTTTATCTCTTTCTTTAATGAAATTTGTTATTGATTGAATGCATTGAAGCAATGCTCCAATGCATATGGTCAATACCAAATTTTCTCGTATTTTTAATCGATTGTAAACCCTAGCTTTTGGGGGAGCTGAATTTTAATTCTAACTCACCCCATTTGTATTTTCCTTTCAATTTCATTGATTCATTTTAGGTGTGGGATGGGACTATGTCCCCGTCACACATCAGAGCCACGCTCGATGGTGTGTGATGGGGATACAACCCACTCCCACCATTCTAGTTTTACTACCTTCTTTGACAATGGTAGTCAGGGTTCTAAGCTCGACCACCACCATCTGTTAAGACTAGTGGTAGTCAAGTTTACAACCTGACTCCACTATTTTTAACTTGAATTTCCTCTTGAGTGGTGGTTGAGGGTATAACCTTGCCTGACGCCACTATTATATTTTCCATTTTATTAGATGGTTATCGAGCTTACAACCTCGATCACCACTTCATTGCTTTGTTCTTCC
The DNA here is from genome assembly GCF_030272615.1 of Cryptomeria japonica. Lineage (NCBI taxonomy): Eukaryota > Viridiplantae > Streptophyta > Pinopsida > Cupressales > Cupressaceae > Cryptomeria > Cryptomeria japonica. Next base: position 662,716,448 of record NC_081411.1, on the reverse strand, counting down.
AAATGGTGGTCGGGGTTGTAAGTCTGACCACCACTGCTTTTTGATATTTGTTTAAACGACGATCAAGTTTACAACCCCAACCACCACTTTTGATGCATGATTTTGTCAACCAAGTGTAAATCGGGGGTATAACCCCGAATTACACTTTGATTTTCACTTCCCAAGTATAAATCGAGGCTATAACCCCAATTTGTCATGCTTTGGTTTTTATCATTCCCAAGTGTATTTCGGGAATATAAACCCGATATACACTTAGTTTTTGTTTTTTTTCCAATTTGCTAAAGTGTAAATTAGACTCATAAGTCCGAAATGCACTTATTTTTATTTCTCATTTAATAAGTGTAAATTGGACTTATAGGTCCGATTTGCACCTATTACACACACATACAAATTGGTTATTTTTGGTCAATTTGTGATGAATCAATATACTCTTTTGTTTCAAATGAAGATTTCTATGGTGGCTAATCAATAGTGAAATACATCTAGTGGCCTCTTTTCCTATGTCCATGCAAAATCTAGAGTTTGTGTTGGCCTTAGCCAACAAGTATGATCCAACCACTAGATTAGTGAAGGATGCAGATGGGAAGAAGACACTTATCAAGCTTGATGAGGATTTCTTTTACACAATATTCAAGTGCTCACCTATAGATCAATATGTAGATATTGATACGCAATAAGCATTGTCTTATTTTGACAAGAATTTAGAGAAGTGTGAAAGAAATATAAATTATAATTGGCTCAAAAATCCTAGGCTTACAATCTCAAGGTGACCTAAGACGCTTACTTATAGTGAGTACATTAAGGAGGTCAATTATCTCATTACTCTTCTCAGCAGAGTAAAGGGTCTTCTGACCTCAAATACCTATCACAAGTGGATGTATTAGTACATTTATATCATCACGTAGAATGAGAAGAATATCTATTGAGGTAAACATATTGTAGATGCCCTATGTGAGTAGTTGACCAAGGTGCCCACCACCTTGAAATTTTACATGAATTCTTATTTTGTCTATGTTACTGCCTCTATGAGGCATTTTCCAAGTTTGTCTACCACACATGACAGGAGAAAAGTTCATGTTTATGAATACTTCACCCAATTGACTCTCAAGGAGAGTATATCTCATTTTAGGAGGGTTAATGACACTTTCTTTACTCACTATATGTTCTTGTTTGACAAAGATCTTCATAAAAAGAGTGTCAGATGAAGCCTAGAAAGTTGTAGTGAGTATGATTGCATTTTCTTGCAGTTTCAAACATTAACCTATATCAAAATTGGTTTTTTTCATGGAGAGCCCTTCATAATGCCAAGGTATCCATTAGATAAGATTACTCTTATGGAGATGGCTTGACAAATGATTTCCATCCATGAGTGTCAATCTAGAGCTCATAAGATAAGTCTCAAGTTCTTTATTGTCATAGGGAGATATTCCATCAACTCTATCTACAAAGCTCATTCCATGGAGGAAGAGATGAGGAGGGTAATCGTGAGATTATTCAAAGCCAAAAAGTATTTTGACTATCGGGGTATGAAGAATAAGATAAAAAATAAGTACACTAATCTACATCGAATTGAGGATGTATGGATTGATTGTAGGACTGGGGAGGGTATCCGAAGTATGGACTATTCTTGTCTCGTTGTTGACCAGATTGAGAATCTTGATCTCGCTAAGGTTCTAGAAGATCTTGTGGAAGATGGAGATATTCTTGATCCTACATATGAAAAGGATAACATTGTTCGATTACCTCTGCCTCTCATTCAATGGTCCAAAAAGGATAATACTTCCATAAGGGCCATGTTCCAAACAATTCTCGACAACACTAGTGTTTAATTAAATCTTCATGGTATGCAGGTGAAACCTTTCCAAGATGAATATTATGAAGAAGAAAATGTAGGGCCTAAAGGGAAATTTTCTGAGCTTAGGACCAAGAATAGACAAGATCCAATAGCTTCTAAGGGTCCTAGGTTCAAATTCACTTTTGGAAAAGGAAAAACTCAAGGTGACTCTTCAATCCAGGAGACTCAAGTTGATGATGTTGAAGGAAAAGAAAATGAAGAATTGCTTCAAGAAGAAGATGGACCAGTTAATGAACAAGAACAAGTTGAAGGATAATTGGATGAGGAGGGATTACCTAAAATCCCAAGTACTTTCCAGTCTCAAGAGACATGTGAAGGTGTTCCTCCTACATCAGATGATATTCTAGTTACTTCTTTAGTTCTTGTTGTTGATGTTAGAGTATTCGGGTATTTACTTGATTAATTAAACATTCTTTGTTTAATTATTTAAGTTCCCTTTATCTCTTTTACATTTAAGCTAACTTTAGGTGCATATAATTAATTGTTTTAATTAATTATTATGTGCAAACCTAGGTTTTCCCTTTTTAGGGTTTCTTGACCTATTAAAGGTTGAGTTCTTTCTTTTCATTGTAAGAATCACATTACATATTTTTGTGAATATTGAGCTCTCTCTTTTTGAGCATATTCTCTGTGTTTTGTATGTTCTTCAGATTTTGCTTCATTGCTTCTCCTTGTAACAGGTTATTCGGCTTGCAGAAGATCTTCAGGTTCCTGTGGTGTTGTATTTTCTCAACTCCTATATGGTATTAGAGCTCAAATCTGCAGCTGCCTATTCTTGTTTTGAGAATTTTTGCTTTGGAAGCAGATCTGGGGTTTCAGGAATTTTTTTGTGTACCTAGGGTTTGAGCTTTTTCTCTAAGCACTTTGGGCCTAAATGGACCTCACCATTGTGCTTAGAAGGCCCGAAAACCCCTATGGTCATATAAAATTCGACCTATTTTGGTTCCTGAGCCTCTGGGAGCAATTTTTTCTAAGATCTAGGCCGTATGGCCATGGCACGTAGATCGAGAAAAAGATTTCAAAAAAAATAAAAAAATTTGCCTTTTTACGACATGCAGGCCGAAATTTTCTTTTAAAAAAAAAATCTTTCAAAAAAGTGAAAAAAAAAAAAAGAGATTTGAAATTTTTTTTTTTTGTGGCAAAGTTTTTGGGGGCCCCCACGGTACCGTACCGTGGGGCCCCTGCGTTGTTGCAGGTTGTCAGTACGGCCTTGACGCTGCTTTCCCTCGGGCCTTGTGCCACCTTTTACCGGTGCTTCTGCCGGCCGCTGCATGTCACCGCTCCGGCCCCCGCCGGCCAGCTCTCGCCGCCGGCCAGTCTCCGTCGGCCTCCGCATGTTCTCGGTCGCCGCCACCGGTCTCCTTGCCTACAGCTCCGCCAGTCTCCACCCGGCTGCTGCTTCCCTTCCTGTGCTGCCAGGTGCCCTGTCCCTGTCGCCTTTCGCCCCCGCCTGCGACCCCCTTCTGGCAGTGCCTCCGGCCCGCCCGACCCTTTTTCTCGGTCGGCCTCCGCTCTGCCACCGGGTAGCCACTGCTCCTCCACTGGGCCACCACCCGGCCGCCACCGATGCGCCACCGGAGCTCCGCTCCTTGGCCACCGGACCATCAACAGGCCACCAGACCCCTTTTTTGGGCCTTTTAAGGGGGGGTTTGGTTTTTTGGCCCTATCTTGGGCATACGGAGTCAGATTTTGGCGAACGAATAGGTGTCGGAAAGCTGGTTCCGAGGCCGACCTCATGGTGTTGGTATTTTTTTCCAATTTTTCTGTTTGACTGTGTTTTTTTCAGTCAAAGTGAGGTCTCTTTTTTGCACTCTGGGAGATGTAGAATGAGCATCCGACCTTCATTTTTCAAAAACTTTATATTTTTGGAAAGCTTGTGTTGTGTACTTTTCAGAAAAATGGGTTTTATTTACAAATTCTGCTCCATGCATATTTTATTCAATTTTTTGTTTTTCAGCACTCTGGTGGATATCGTGGTTGTTTCAGGTCCTGGGATCTCTTTTCTGAATAGGGTGTCTCTGTTTTGATTCTCGTTTCTATTTCCAGTCTTCTTATCATTGTAGCTTGTAATTATGCAAACGTACTGAGATAAAGTGCCATCATGCATTGTTTACTTGGAATCTTGCATATCTTGTGTCTTGTTGTACATGCACTGTTGATCAAGTGCCATGAGGGGGTTGATGTTTGCCTTTGTTTGCCATCTTCCTTTGTCAAGTGAGTGTTCCTTCCACGACATTCGCCTCATGATGATGTGTCTCAGCACCTTTGATGTTCTTAGTTCTTCGTCATGCAGTTGTTTTTGGCTGTCCTTTTCAGTGTTCGTGTCCCTCTCCCACTTCCGCATTATGGGGAGGTTTATCTTGTTGGTTCTAATGCTTCCGTGGTTCGATTGATCAGCTCTTCTTATCATTGTAGCTTGTAATTATGCAAACGCACTGAGATAAAGTGCCATCATGCATTGTTTATTTGGAATCTTGCATATCTTGTGTCTTGTTGTACATGCACTGTTGATCAAGTGCCATGAGGGGGTTGATGTTTGCCTTTGTTTGCCCTGTTGGTTCTAATGCTTCCGTGGTTCGATTGATCAGCTCTTCAGGCTTTGGTTTCTCATGCCATCTGTATCTTCGATTTCAGTTGTTTTGCCTTGTTTGCCTCTTGATTCGAGTAGTGTCATTTGAGGGCACTCATGCAGATTACAGTCTTCTCTACTTGGTCATGTTCTAGTTCAGTGGATGTTCTTTAGATCAGCAGTTATTCTTTGACAGAGTTTGTAGGGTCTTCATGCTTCAGTGATATTCTTTCACATCTCTTTTTGGAGTAGAGTTTTGTTCCCATGTGGTTTTCTCTATTTCTCCAGTTCATAGAGATTTCATTGTATTTGGGTACCTGATCAGGCCTTGTTGCCGGGACCCATCTTTATTGCTTTCAGTAGCTGTTCTAGGTTTTAGCTTCTCCCTAAGTCTAGCTTAAGGGGGGGTGTTAGAGTATTCGGGTATTTACTTGATTAATTAAACATTCTTTGTTTAATTATTTAAGTTCCCTTTATCTCTTTTACATTTAAGCTAACTTTAGGTGCATATAATTAATTGTTTTAATTAATTATTATGTGCAAACCTAGGTTTTCCCTTTTTAGGGTTTCTTGACCTATTAAAGGTTGAGTTCTTTCTTTTCATTGTAAGAATCACATTACATATTTTTGTGAATATTGAGCTCTCTCTTTTTGAGCATATTCTCTGTGTTTTGTATGTTCTTCAGATTTTGCTTCATTGCTTCTCCTTGTAACAGGTTATTCGGCTTGCAGAAGATCTTCAGGCTCCTGTGGTGTTGTATTTTCTCAACTCCTATAGTTGATACTATTCCTTTGGATTCTGTTATTTCATTATCATCTCAGTCTCCTGTGGTTCACAATATTCCTTCCACTTCTCCAAGTCAGTCTTCTTTGGACACACCTCATGACAATTTAGATACTATCTTTCTTCCTAATTTATCTGAGGTTACTTCTTCAATGTTAGAATAATTTGATAGTTTTATGATGGAGACCCAAGTTCCCTCTAAGGCTCTTTTCATTTCAAATCCACCCGTTGTTGTCACCTCAACTCCACCTATTGTTACTACCCATGTTCAATCTTAGGAGTTGGCAACACAAGTTTTAACTATTAGGGTTGTTGAAGATTCTTCATTACCACCTTGGTTGGTATCTAACACTTGCAAGCAGAAAAAGAAAGTTGTGTCTCTAGATGACTTTGAATTCAATCAATTGGTACTTGTCAAGCCAAAGGGTAAGAAGAAGGCTAAAACTCTTTCCAGAGTTAGAGTAGATGAGTCAAAGAATAAATATGTGGAGATGACTATTCCTCCTCTGGATACAGATCTTGACAAAATACAATCCTTTGATTATATTATCAATAAAATTGATCTGGGCAAACAAACACATCAAGGTACCATTGAGGAAGTTGAATATTCATTTCAACATCTTGTAGCCATGTTTAATGAGGAGAGGGAGAAGAAGGTTAGATTGAAGAAACACGTTGATCAGTTGACTGAAGTTTTAATCAAAATTACCAAGTCATTAAAGGTAATTAAGCTGGTCACTTATTTAGTAGATGAACAGGTGGTGAGATAAGATGAATAGATAATCTCTCAAGGGAGAACAATAGGGGAATGAATGGATATGCTTTTGAGTCAACAGACTCATCTCCTATGTTCAATAGTTGCCTTGGTAAATGGATTGGAAGAGGTAAACGTTGAAATTGAAAATATTTTGAATTTATTTTCAATTGATTTAGAAGCACATGAAAGGGACTTTGAATCTTGGTTGATGTTAGAAGATTTCCAGTTGGATTTTCTTGTTGACAATGGTGTGATCCCATCAAGGGGCATGCACATTGAGCAAAGGGAAATTATAGAACATCAAATGAATTCCCTTGAAATGCTTATTAAGGATTTGAGGAAAGCTCAAAAGGAATGTAATGATAAGGGTAAGGACATCATTGAGTAGATATTAACTCTTCCCTGCACTTTCCTTGATGAAAGCCAAAAATTCCTACCTCAGGATGCTATTGTAAAAGAATTAAGTTTGCTGATTGGTGAAGAGGTTGACATGCAGACTTTCTCAATATCTTCCATTGATAAGTTGATTGATATCCAGGTGAATTTGGGTTGTATAGCTTCACTTCTCAAGAAGCATAAGAAATGTTACATGAACTTGGAGGATTCTATCAACTAGGTCAAGGTCATCACAAGTCACACTAAAGGACCTGATTAGGAGAAAATGAAAGCAATGTTGCAAAAATTCAAGGATTTCATGAAACAAGATTAGAATGGAGTGTCGTGTGACACTTAGTAATTTTTCATGTTAGATGTAATTTTGAATAAGACATTGACACTTGAAGTGTCATTTTTGTATTTAGTTTTTTCATGTAGGCAATGCATGAGTCCAAAGTCAATCAAGAGTCTTCCTTGAATTAGTCATAGTTTTTCCGAGATTTTCTCATCACCTCTCTCCTATATATATGAGGTTGATTTTTGTAATGCATATCTATTATCTTTAATCATATGCCAAAAATCTACTGAAGTAAAGAGCTAAGAAGTGAAACTTTGTGTTCATTTTTGTGATTTGCAACTTGATGTAATAAGAAGAAAGCTTTTGGCATCTAGACTTTGTGTTGGATTCATTTCTGGTTTGTGTTGAGAGTGTTATTATGTAATCTTTATTATAAATTCTTGCTGTATTCTAATGAAGGCAAGTTGAGAATATTGTTAAAGTGTAGAGGCAGTTGTTGATTTATTAACTTTGTGCCATATCCTAGCTATTGTTGTTTAAATAGGAATTGGTGAGCTTTATATCAGTTTGAAGACTTTGTGCTTCATATTGATATTGCTTAGTTAAGATTAGCTGAAATACATTAAGGTTATGCTTTAAAGACTTTGTGCTTAATTGTGTCATCTTGGAAAAGAAGATCGCAATTTGAAGACTTTGTGCACTTATCGTTATTTTCAGAAAATTGTTATCATTAGCATAATCATAAATCAGTTTAAAGACTTTGCACTTTATTTTGGTTTATTGGTTAGCAAATTGGGTTACAAAAGAAATTATCAGAAGAAAGGTTGATAGGAGAGTACTGACTTCAAGACTTTGAGCTTGAACACTCTTTCCTATCATAGAGAAGCAATGAAGGACTTTCAACCATTCATAGAAACTTTTCTTCTTTACTTATCCATGATTTTACTCATTCTTTCTTTTAAGAGTTAATTTGTAGCATCATTTTATAATAATTATCATTGCTATATGTTGTAAATTCTTTCCTTAAATAAGAGGAAAATAATATCTATCTTGAAAAGAAGAAGATAGGATGATGCACCACCCATTCTTAGAATAGAAATTAAAGGTTGGATCTTGTTTTAATAGAATAGAGTAGAAATTTAAAGGGGGAGCCTTCCCTCTGAAGAATAAGAGTGGTTAGATCCCATGTTGTTGTGATCGAAACTACAATTTTGTAAGTTCAAAGAGGTTACAAAATTTTCAACCAACAAATTTTTGGTGACTCTATAAGGGAAGAGATTTGGAATATTTTGTTACTTCCATCATAGATTCCCTGGTATAAAATTGTTGAATCATTACATAGCAGATTGGCCCATCTGAGTCACCAACAACTTTTTGGTGACTTTGTTGGGGACACAAACACATCCAAAAGCCTCACGCTTTGATTTGAAGCCTAGTGTCTACTGGGGAGCACATGCAACCAAGTTCTTTTTTATTGCAACCATGTAGTGTTGTTGTTCTTGATATCTATATTTTGGTATCTTCTTGTATTACGTTTCTAAAGTTATTAATCTAGCCGGTCCAAGTTATACTCACGGAAGACAGAACCAAGGCATTATTGATCCTATTTTTTAAATTATTGCAAGAGCACAATTTTGACTATTTTCCTTCCAGACCAGTATCTCCCTTGCAGTGTACAAGAAGTTATCCTCCTACAAACGAAAAATCACCTATTCAAAGTGAAGCTTCTAGTGCTTTGAGATCTGTAGTACTACCACCAGTTCAAAGGTTTGTGATACCTTTGTATCAACCCATACAAACAATGGAAGCTCAAGGTCCTTGGGGACAAAATTTTGGTCCTCTTAACTTGACTCCACCTCTCCATCCTCTTCCTCAAGGATCAAGGAAGAATGTTCCTAAGTTCTTTGGTGATGGAAGATAACACTTGAATGAACATATTGTAGTATTTCATATTGCATGTGGAATTATCGGTGTTGAATATAATGATGTAGCTATTTGTCTTTTTGTTGAGACCTTGCAAGGGGTTGCACCTGATTGGTTCTATCATTTGACACCCCATATTATAACAACTTGGTATATCCTTAAAAAATAGTTTGAGGCACATTTCAAGCTAGTTGAAGATGCTCATTCTCTCTTGGCTTAGTTGACTTCTATGAAGAAAGAACCAAATGAACCAATCAGGGATTTTTTTGCTAAGTTCAATAAACTAAAGAATATAATATATGTTAATTCTTAGCCTACTTCTAAGAATCTCAAGTGTTTCTTTATCAATTCTCAACTACCAAAAGTCAGCTTCTTGTTAAGAAGAACACGTCCTAACAATTTGGATATGGAACAAGCTCAAGTAGTGGAGATTGAAGACCATTTGATTCTTACTAGTAAAATTAGGAAAGATCCTAACAAAGAAAAAGTAAGTTTCTCTGTTCCTAAAATTTTGGCTCCTCAAACTTCAAATACTATTGATCCTATACTGCAGAGGCTTGTAAATGAAGTGTTTGCCTTAAAGAATCAAATTTCAAAAACATCATATCCTACTTCGTATAAAGATGTTCCAAGGAGAACATATCCTAATAACGCTAGTAATTATGTTGTGAAGAATCAAGCTAAATTGCCTCCTCCTCCAAAGAGATTATCTCTTGAAGCCCCACCTTCTAATTAAGATATGGGGTATTTCAAAATGGAACAAGATTATTTTAGGTCTTCTGAAGAAGATATTGTAGTTCTTTTCCAAGAACATGGTGAAGAGATTTTTGGCGACTCTACTATTGGTTATGTACATTTTAAATATTCTCCTAGTTTGATTGATGCAACTATTAATGTTGCTCTCACTCACTCTCATAATCAACTTGATCATTTCAAGAATTATGAGGCAAAGAAGAAGGATACTCCTTAGTTTCCAGTTACAATTGCAAAGAGACGGACTCCTCTTCCTACATTTTCTAAAAGTGCCCCGAGTGATAACCAAGTAAGTACTCCTACCCAACCTCCCATTGCTTCAAATGTGTCAAAGGTCAGTGCCAATAATCCCAAATCTTATGATGTATATTTACATGCATTTCCAAATACTTGTCAGCCCTTTGATATAATTGACCATGCAAAAAAGACTAAGATCCAAATGTTAGAGTTTGAATACCTTCAATCTAATCCTGACCAATTTGATAGGATAGTTAAGTTTGTAAAGGATAGAGATCCTCAACCTGCTGTGAGTTCTTCCTAAAATAATCTTGTATTGTCTAAGCCTAAGAATATGTTAGGATTCCCACATATACTGAGAGGGGGGGGGGGGTGAATCACTATCTAACCGATTATAATATTTTCTTAACTTAAAACATGTCGAGCATATTAATACTGTGTACTGGTAAACACAAAGTAATGCAATAAACAAAGATAAAAACAACCACATGAAAAACACACCATAACACATGAATTTAACAAGGAAACCCAGTGTGGGAAAAACTTCGGTGGGATTTGTGACCCACAATATTCACTTATTGGCCAATAAGAGAATATTACTGCTACAAGAGGGGCCTGCACATGCAGGAAGGCCAAGTGCCTAGAGCTCACTACTCAAATACAAAATAGGAAGTCTCACTAACTTACAAAATGGATTGTATAACTCCAGTGTCTTGTACTACTTCAAAGTAGCATCTATAATGCTAGATCCAATGCCAGTTTCTGCTCTGCTTCTTACATAAACCCTTAACCTATATTTCACATAATAGGTCTACCTTATTTTGCCTAATTACATTCCTCTTACTTACCCAAAATGTTCTACAATGATCTCTCTTATATAAGAGTCATTTTACAACTTGCCAAGTCGGCTTACAATGATTTTAAAATAATAAACAAAATATATTACAACAAAAATCTTGTCGGCCTCTGTGTCAGTATGCTTCCTTTCACTGTCGGTGCCAGTGATCTGTGTGCTGGTGTAGAGTCTGATCTTGCTAGTGCCGATGGAATGCTTTGTCGGTGTCATAGGATTGTAAGGTTTCCATCAATGACAAAACCTTCAATCACCTACAATGTCTCATTGGAGTGTGTATATGCCAACAATCTCCCCCTTTGGCATTGATGGCAACACTCATGAGAAAATTCAAAAAAGTGTATCCAAAACTTGTAATCCAAAAATTGTGTACCAAAAATATGTGAGCTCCCCCTGAGCAGATAAGTCTTTTGTTGATTATTTTCTCATACTACTACTCCCCCTTTGGCATCAATGACAAAGGTTGTCAAAGTGTCAATAGAGTTGTAGTTTTCTGTCTCAACCTTGTAACTGGGTGGTTACAATTTGAAAAAGATCCGCCAAAACCAAATTTATGCTTTCCAAAAACTTCTTATAGTCTTTTATTGCTGCCTCTGTTCTTTGAACTGTACCGGTGAGGTGCTGGATATGCTCTGCCGATGTTTTCTGTCCTTGTACTAGTGCCTCAGATATTTCCTTCCTCAAGGATGCTACATAGTCCAGTCTTGGACTTAGTCTTAATCTCATATTATTAGCTTTGTTTATTATTCTCTCCTTTTCTCTCTCTAACTTCAGTAATTCTTCCTCAAAACTAGTTATCTTTTGCTCAAAAACTGATAATGTATCAGGTGAATTAACAAAATTGTCAGCAAGTTTATTTATTTCTTCTTGTACCTTGCTCATTTTCTTATCTATGTCAACTGTTAAAAAGTTTGTCTTTCAAGTATCTTTGTACAAAGTTTTAAATTCCTTCAATGTGCTACATAGTTCCGGTAGAAGTGTGTCAAATTCCCTAGTACACTTCTTTATTTGATCCTCAAAGAATTTTTGTTTTTCAATTTCCAACCTGTCTTTGAATGCCTCTTCCTTTATTTGTTCAACCATCATTGTGTTGTCAGTAATATACTTAGACAAAGTGTCAAGTTGACTCAAAGAATCATTATTATCTATATTGCATTTTGGAGCTATCACCTTCAAAATTGGAATTGTGTCATCTATAGCTTTATATGCCTGTGAACTACAATCAGTTATTTTCTTAATGGAGTCTAGAAGAACTTCAGTTACATTTGTTGACTTAGATCCTGCAGTTGAAGAGTCAACTCTCTGAATTCCACTGATGGGAGCAATATCCTTGCTTGTAGTGACCTCTGGTAGGTCAGTTTGTGTTTCCATTTCCTTAAGAAAAGGTTTTTGTTGTTCTCTTGTTGCCGATGGCACTATTTTCGCATGAACCTGTTGCTGTTCTGGAGCCTGTTGCTCTGCTTGTCTCTCTGTTTGTTGATCTGTGTTATCATCTACCTCTTTTCCTTCGGTGTTGTCAATGTTGTCAGCTACTAGTAGCTCACTAGCCATATCTATCTTACCGGTTGTGTCCTTGTCTATCATAATGTTGACCTTTTGAGTATCAACATTAAGTGCGTATAAGACCTTAGGATTAGGATTTGTGTCCTCTTGTGATACATCCATACTCTCATTAGCCGGTTGATTTTCAGTTGTTGTTACTGGCAGAGTAATCAAAGGCGGTGGGGATAAGTTATCTCTTATTTTGATGCTTGGAGGACCACCGACCTTTCCTTTACCCTTATCCTTGTCTTTATGATATACCTTGATTAGTTTAGGGTTTCTATACTCTTCCTGTTTTTCCTTCTCAACAAGGAATATATCCCATGCATTTTCAGTTTCTTCTGCAACCTCATTTACTCTTCCAACCATTAGTGCAATATGCTAGTGTGCAGTAGAGAATACTGACTGGTTGGCTTCTGCAATTAGATCATCTATTTCCTTTGGAGAGTTAACTAGGTAAACAACAAGTAATTTTTCAATTTTTATTTTCTTGTCAAGTTCTACAATAGATTGTCTTCTTGCTTCCAGTCTCTTGAATAGTTCATCTGGTAGTTCATCTACAACTTGCATCAAGAACTTCTTGTAGATATCCAAGTGTAAAATAACACTGTTTTCAGCCTTTTCTTTATCATCAACTGATAGTGAGTCATATAGTTTGTTGATATTTTTAAGTTTTCCTTCTTCTGTGATTTCATCCAACAGTCTGTCAATCAGAGAAATATTTTGTTGAGTCCTTTTCTTTGGTGTCAACTTTTTCTTCTTAGGAGTAGACTTCTTGATAGGGGGCCTCACTGCCTGTTGTTTTTGCCTGGTTCTTCTAGGTGAAGGTGTGGATACCGGTGAAGGTTGTTTTTTCCTTACAACTCTTTTAAATTCAAATGGCATGTCACTCTCTGAAGAAGTTGCTACCGGTGACAGGTGAGTTTCTAGTTGTTGCGCCTGTAACTCATCTTCAATTATACCAGTTTGTTTTAGTACATCTTCTTTGATAGCCTTAGCCTGCCTTGAACCTCTCCTTACTGTTGCTTCTACTTTCTTTACTCTCTTCTTAGATTGAATTTGGCTTTCAATGGTCTCAGCACTACCAAATACCTCTTCCTTAGGTTCATTGGGTGCTTCTAGAAGGGCTTTTGCATATGTTTCAATGATGTGATCATTGGTCTCATAACCCATCTCAGTAACCCAAATTGTTCTTGGGATAACTGCTTCCATCTAGATCTCATCCTTTTTAATCACAAAACATATATCATCTTTGTATTTGTTAACAATTTCCTGTGACAGTCTGACTCTTTTGTTCATTATGGCCTTTAGTGCTTGAAAATACTCATCAATATTCTTTTCTTTGCTTTCACCCATGTTATTGAACAAGTTTGATAACTGTTTACCTACCGGTATGTCAAATCCAAGGTTCTTGATACCTATACTGGACACCTGTTTGGTTATATGTAGCATTAAGCATACAAGTAAGTTGCCAAATCTAAATGTTCCTTTCTTATCCTTCTTGATCTTCCCTAAATTGTCAATCAATTCATCCTTTAACCATTCACATACATCAATTTTCATATTCTCTTTTACCATATCATGTGCACTTTTTATGTATAAACTAGAAACTGAGTTAAGTCAGTTTGCATGCATTGTTTTGTAACCTAGAATCATGCTAATGAATCTTACATTTATGTCGGTTACATCATTAACCCTCAAGGACCTTTTGTCAGATGTTGCACCTGTTAGATTTGTTACTAGGTCATTTGAGACCTTCTTTGTCTTGTCTGGTCTATTACCGGTGGAAGGTAACCCTATTACAACTTTCACAACTTCCTTGGTAATTTTATGAATTGAATCTAACCAAAAGAATGCACCATGTACCTTGCTCAATACTATCCTAATAACTTCCTTAGGAAAGTTTGGAATGCAGAGGATCTCAGTGAATCCTAGGGTTTCAACAATTTTGTGTTTAGGTTTTACATTTCTGGAGTCATCACATATGATAGTCTTGTACATGTTTTTGATTTCTTCATCTCCTAATTCTTCTATATGGAAATGGATATAAATTCTAGGGTCTTCTACAAAAACAACTCCTTTTGGGATTTGGGAAAATGCACCTACATTATCATCCTTCTTAGCTATCTCAGGAACTAGCTAAAATACGGGCCTAGGGCGTTTGATTACCTTGACTACTGTAGGGTTTGCTATGAATTCAGGTATAAAGGAGGATGCCATGATTATGAATACCTTTTTCTTCCTTTGGAAAGTTTGATTGCTGAAATGCTTTGCCTCTTTGCTCGAAATGCCTTAGCTCTGGAAATTTCATGCTCTTCGAATGTTTGAATGCTCGATGAAGTGAAATGGAGCCAAAAACATTAATTTATAGTGTCGAACCGTCAAATACCACATTTAATGCATGCCAGTTAAGTAATCACTTAACATATCTACCGATATGGAATTAAATTCAACTTCTTACCATCAACCGAGGGAATAATAGCATATGTCTCATTGATTGCCAAACCCTCAAGGAAATTTATTCAATTTGATGAAGAGACTTTTTCCGGTGGAGTGCTACTCTATTCTGCTGGTGGAGTGCTACTTTGTCCTACCTTTGGAGTGTTGCTTGGTTCTACAAGTGGAGGAGTATTCCTATCCACATTCAGTTTTGATTTCCTGATCCATTATTTTGAAAATTCTTGCTTAACTTCTTCAACTTTTTCTTTACCTTTCAAACTAGAACCTTTGTTGTCTACCGGTGGTGCCTTACTTCTACAGAATTTTGCAATATGTCTAATCTTGTTACAAGCATAACAAGTCACATTATTTTTCTGAATAGCCTTTGCATAACCTATGCTGGTTTGTGTTTTGCATTGATTAGATAAGTGTCCAAATCTTCCACAAACATAACATCTTACATTCATTATGCAATTCTTAGAATTATGACCAATTTTGTTGCATTTTGAACATTGACTGGTGGGTGCATTGGTATTCTGATAATTTCTAGATCTACATTGATTTGCTCTATGACCATACTTGTTACAGTTAAAGCATTTGCCACTGAATTTATAAGCAGTGAGTTGTCTTACCAGTTTGTTGTGATCCTGTGTGTTTGCAGTACCTGGAGCTTTCACCAACTTCAAAGCCAATTCCACAAGTGTCACCTTTAGGTTTTTGATTTTTCAGTAAGTTGCCAAGTTCTTCTAAGCTTTTCTTGAATTTCTCTTTATGTTGATTTGCAGTATCTAGTTCTCTTTCTAAGACTTCTTTTTGCCTCATCAGTTCATTTGAGTCATTCTGAGTGTGCATCAGATCTATTTTCAACAAATCATTTTCATAATTGGGTCTTGTGTTTTCATTTGCAGCATCACTTAGTCTTCTAGTCAAATCTTCTTCATTCTTCTTTCTATCTTCAATTTCTTTACAAAATCTCATAGTCATATCCTGCATCTCATTCTTTGTTGTCATGTTCTCTTGTTTTAGCTTGTTTATCATATTATTAAGAGTTTCTTTTTCATCATTCTCATTTTGTATCTTTTCACAAAGTTCTCTTCTCTTGTTTCTTGAAATAGTAAGATTTTCTTGAAGTGCTTGAATAATGTCCTGAGCATCCTTTAGATCATCTTCAAGTTTGATATTTTTCAATTTTTCTGCATCATAGTATGAGAGAGCTCCTTCAAGTTGCTTCATCAAGTTTTCCATCTCTACCGGTGTCAAGATCTTCCTCAAGTTGTTAGGCTTTTGAAAATGGAGGACCAAGCTCTGATACCAATTGTTAGGATTCCCACAGATACTGAGAGGGGGGGGGGGTTGAATCAGTATCTAACCGGTTATAAGATTTTCTTAACTTAAAACATGTAGAGCATATTAATACTGTGTACCGGTAAACATAAAGTAATGCAATAAACATAGATAAAAACAACCACATGAAAAACACACCATAACACATGAATTTAACGAGGAAACTCGGTGTGGGAAAAACCTCGGTGGGATTTGTGACCCACAATATTCACTTACTAGCCAATAAGAGAATATTACTGCTACAAGAGGGGCCTGCACATGCAGGAAGGCTAAGTGCCTAGAGCTCATTGCTCAAACACAGAAGAGGAAGTCTCACTGACTTACAAAATGGATTGTATAAATCTAGTGTCTTGTACTGCTTCAAAGTAACATCTATAATGCCAGATCCAGTACCAGTTTCTGCTCTGCTTCTTACATAAAGCCTTAACTTATATTTCGCATAATGGGTCTTCCTTATTTCGCCTAATTACATTCCTCTTACTTACCCAAAATGTTCTACTATGATCTCTCTCATATAAGAGTCATTTTACAACTTGCCAAGTCATCTTACAATGATTTTACAATAATAAACAAAATATATTACAACAAAAATTCTATTGGCCTTTGTGCTGGTATGCTTCCTTTCACTACTGGTGCCAGTGATCTGTGTGCTGGTGTAGAGTCTGATCTTGCTAGTGTCGATGGAATTCCTTGCCAGTGTCATAGGATTGTAAGGTTGCCATCAATGAAAAAACCTTCAATCACCTACAATGTCTCATTGGAGTGTGCATATGCCAACAAAATATTCCCAATAATCTTGTTACTATTCCTTCGTCAGTACTAGGGAAAATAGATCCTTTCTATATCTCTTTATTGATAAATGGATTCAAATTGAGTGACCATGTTATTGATTCTAAAGCTTCAGATAATGTTATGCCTCTCAAAGTATAAAATGCTCCTGGTTTAACATTGACTAAAACTTTTGGTCATTTCTATTCCATGAAAAACAAGCAAGTGCCTCTTGTTGGGAAAATCAAGGATGCATAGTTTGCATTCATGTCCTTCCCTGAAAAGAAAAGAAAAATGACTATTCTTGTTGCCGATGTTCCTACTTCATATGCAATGTTGCTAGGATGGAATTTTTGTAAAGATGTTGGTGATGAGTTACATATGGATATGACTCATGCCAAAATTCTAGTTAAGGGAGTCATGCAAAAGCTCACTACCGAAAGAGAAACTAAGTACACTATGGTAAAATCTGATGATCCTCATACTCAAAATTTTTTCAAGTCAACAAGTAAATTGGAAAATATTACCTACATATAGATGAAGTTTCCGAATTTGTTGAAGATTGGGTAGAAATTTCTGAGTCACAAACATCTAATTCATCCAGTGATATTGGTAGTGAAGAATCCAATTCTTCACATATATAAGATTCTAATAAGTTTGTTGATGCTTGTGAAGATCAAGAATCAGTTACAAGTTCTTCCAAGTCCTTTTTTTCATAATTGATAAATGTGAATATTCATCCAATAAAGATGGAGTTCTTTTTCCTTGTGATGAAGACACCATTATGATTTCTATTGAAGACGTTTCCAATGATTTTTGGATGTTGGAGTTTGATAGGTAGTTGCACCTTAGTTGGTTTTGGTGTAGGTGTTGTACTCATTTCTCCTCAAGGAGAATTTTTTCCTTATTCCTTCAAGTTAGAATTTTCTAATAGTAATAACACGACTACATATGAGTCGTTATTGTTGGGAATTGGAGTTTCTCACCGGAGGGTGATCAATAATTTTCATGCACAAGGTGATGTTGAGCTAGTGGTGTGCCAGGTGAGAAATATTTATTAAACCAGGAATGAAAGGGTCAAGCGCTATCGTAACCTTGTTTGGGATAATATTGAAGGATTTGATGCTTTGAATATTTTTGTCGTT
Organism: Cryptomeria japonica; assembly: GCF_030272615.1. Taxonomy (NCBI): domain Eukaryota; kingdom Viridiplantae; phylum Streptophyta; class Pinopsida; order Cupressales; family Cupressaceae; genus Cryptomeria; species Cryptomeria japonica. The sequence goes on along the minus strand of NC_081411.1, from coordinate 662,698,806 downwards.
CCAAGATATTTCAATGACAAGAAAGATTCTTTGGCCGCATCTGCTACTCTTCTAATTCTGCATAAGGATTTCAGTCAAGAAAAATACACTATTGAATTGGTTTCAAGGCCGAGTGTTCGAGATAATTGGGAGCAATGGAAGATTTTGAATGATGATAAACACATCATTAATTTTTTCCAAGTTAAAGATGATTTTAATAATCTTAACTTTGAAGATAGTAATTTCTCTTCTTCAGATTTATCTTCTAATAAGGAATCTGAGTAGGAAGAAGAAATTCTGCAATTGAAAGATAACAAAATTCTCAAAGGACTCATTTCTCTTGAGAAGTTGTTTGATAATTATTGTAGGTATGTTAAGTGACAACAACAAGAGTCATCAGGCGATGCCATATGTTATGAAAAATACAATATTGGGTAAAAAAGTGATATGAAATTTGTTAATATTGGTAATAGTTGTACTCCAACTGAGAGGGAGAAATTCATTCAGTTGTTACGTCAGTATTTTGATATGCTGGCTTACTCATATAATGATTTTAAGTCCTTCGGACTTCAAACCCAAGGAAGTACAACATGATATTCCTCTGATAGCTAGGACTTCTCCTTTCAAGCAAAAGAAAAGGTAGTATAATCCCAAGATTTCAGGTACAATTCTCTCAGAAATTCAGAAGATGTTGAATGTTGGAATCATTTTCCCAATTAATCATTCAACTTGGAATGCTAACATTGTCCCTATACGAAAGGAGAATGGGTAAATTCGCATTTGTGTGGATTTCCACAATCTAAATTAGTCTTCCCTAAGGATAATTATCCTTTACCAGTGATGGATCAAGTTTTGTAGATAGTCAATGGTTCATAGATGTTTTCCATGCTTGATGGATTCTTAGGCTACAATCAAATTAAAGTAAGTGAGGATGATCACCATAAGAATACATTCACAATGCCCTGGGATACCTTTGCATATCGAAGAATTCCTTTTGGTTTGATCAATGCAAGTACGAATTTTTAGAGGGCTATGGACATGGATTTTTGGGGTATCATTGGAAGATACCTTGTTGTTTATCTTGATGATATAATAGTTTTCTCTAAGGATTGCGGAAATCACCTCTTCCATTTGGAGGATGTATTAAGAATATGTCGTGAACATGGGATCTCTTTGAATCCCAAGAAGTCAATTTTTGGTGTTACTGAAGGTAAGATTCTTGGCCATATTGCATCCAAGGAAGGGATCAAAATTGACCATGAAAGAGTTAGGTCTATTCAAATTTTGGCCCTACCAACTAGTAAGACAAAAACTCATTCTTTCTTTGGGAAGGTAAATTTTCTCCAAAGATTCATCTCTGATTTTGCTAAAAAGACTTGTCATATTGTTGATATGATAAAAGGTAAAACTATTTTCCATTGGAGTGTCAAAGGAAAATATTCCTTTAGTGGAATTAAAGAATCTATTTGTCATGCTCCAGTGTTGGTTTGTCCTAACTATACTCAAGATTTCATTATGTATAGTTATTCTTCAGAGCATACTATATCTTCTATTCTCATACAGAAAAATCAAGAGGGGATTGAATCTCCTATAGATTTCATGAGTTTCCTTTTGAAGTCTCATGAGTTGAAGTACACCTAGATTGAAAAATATGCTTTTGTCATGGTTAAAGTAGTTAAGTATTTTAGGTTTTATATCCTAAATTCTCATACACTTGTTCTTGTTCTTGACACTACAGTGAAGTCAATCCTTACTCAACAGTAGTTTGGTACTAAGAGAGGTAGTTGTACTGCCAAGATTCAGGAATATTACGTTGAGATTAAACCTATGAAGCTTGTTCATGGGAGAGGTTTGTGTCAGCTAATGGCTCAAAATAATTCTTCCAATAAAGGTAAGGAATCTAATGAAATTTCAGAATGCTTACCTACAGTGTTGTTTGTTGGCACTACAGAGGAGTGGTATTCTAATATCACTCATTTTCTTACGTATGGTGAGTGTCCTTCATATTTGAGTTACAATGAGAAGATAAATATCAAGTTCAAAGTTGCAAACATTGTCATTTGGGATAATTGTTTGTATAAAAAGAGTATTGATGGTATCTCTTTGAGATGCATTGATAAAGCACAATAGAAAAAGTTGTTAGAATATTTCACAACTTAGCTTGTGGTGAACATTTCTTTGCACCTATGATAGCTCATAAAATATTGAGGGATAGTTACTATTGGCCTACGCTTTTCAAAGATGCATACAAGTGGGTACACAAATGTGATCTTTGTCAACAATTTGTTGGAAAATAAAAGATAGCAACGCTTCCTCTCAAGACAGTTGCAATTGATGAACCTTTCAAGCAATGGGAAATTGATTTCATCGATGTTATTAACCCATGTTCTAGTGTAGGGCATACTTATATCCCTATAACTACTTATTATTTTACTAAGTGGGTTGAAGCTATTTCAATAAGGCATGCAACTTCTGAAGTGCTGTGTCAGTTTTTGAAAGAAAATATAATTTGCAGATTTGGTGTTCTAAATAAAATTTTGGGGGACAATGCATCTGCATTTTCATCATATGAATTAACTCAATTCTTCTTTGAGTATGGAATTACTCTTGAACATTCATCCAACTATTATCCTCAATGTAATGGTCAGGTAGAATTGAGTAACAAGAACCTGGTGAATATCATCAAGAAGCTTGTTGATGAGAATCAATGATTGTGGCACGAAGCTTTGTTTGATGCTTTGTGGGTTGATCATATTACTCCAAAGAGAGCCATTGGTATGTCTCCTTTTCAATTATTATATGGTCTCAATGCTTAAATTCCTATTACTATAGAGTTACCCGCTCTAAAGTTGGCAAAAGTTATTGAAGATGAGACATACTAATTCTTTGGATAAAAGAATCATGTTTCTAACTCAATTGGAGGAACATTGAGAACAAGTTGTTGATTTCCTTGTTGAACATCAAAAGCAAGTAAAGATTATATTTGATAAGGAATCTAAATGCAGAGATTTTAAGGTTGATGATCTTGTTCTTCTTTGGAATAAGAGGCCTGAACCAAAGGGCATGCATGGAAAATTTGATTCCTTATGGACTAGTCCTTCCACAATATATAAAATATGTGGAGAATCTAGTTATCTATTGGCATACCAGGATGGTACCCCATTTGCATTACCTCATAGTGGGCATCATCTCAAGTTCTTCACTCAGTGAAGATTCAAGCTCTATAGTAAATAATTGTATTGTGGTCTTTTATTTTATTTTCTTTTTCCTTTGTTTTTGGTTTTTGTTGCTCGAATATGTGGCCTAATGGATTAGAGAAAGGAACTAGGAGATATAAGGTTCTACACCTTTCAATTATTCATTTTGAATAATAAAAATATGTTCCCCAGTTAGAGCCAACTGTTATCCTCATTTTTATTTTTGTGAAAACAAGACGACCCCTATAATTTTTTGCTAAATTCGTCCCTCTTTTCTCTTAAGTTGAGTAAATGAGATATTTTGGTTGTCTCATTAGTCTTTGAATATTGATTATTAGAAGTTATTTCTTCCCTCCTCCGAGTTAAAATTTTAAAATTTTAACTTAGAATGTTTTTCTTGTTTAAGTGCAAAATCGAGGTTTAAACAAAAACTTTTCAAATGTCAAGTCAGGTTTTAAACCCGATTTTACATTTTGGGAGTTTTTAGATTGATAATGTCAATCAGACTTATAGGTCCAATTAACATTATTAACATGGATGACTTGCATTTATGATTTTGGAGTGTTCTTTTCCAATCGAGTTTCTTCACCTCTTTATTTACCCAATTTATTTGCCCTAGTTCTATCTTTTTGTGTTCTTGGAGATTTGTGGAGGAGCTCAGATTTTTCATAATCAATTTGCAGAGATTTGAGTATGTATTATTTTTCCCCATTTTTAAAATGAAACTTGTTACTGATCGAATGCATTGAATAAATGCTCCAATGCATACGTTCAATTCCAAATTTGCTCATATTTTTAATCAATTGTAAACCCTAGCTTTCGAGGGAGGAGTTGGATTTTAATTTTGACTCACCCTATTTGTTTTTTCCTTTCGATTTCATTGATTCATTTTTGGTGTGGGACTTGACTATGTCCCCATCACACACCAGAGCCATGCTCGATGATGTGTGGTGGGGATACAACCCACTCCCACCATTTTAGTTTTACTGTCTACTTTGACAGTGGTAGTCGGGGTTGTAAGCTCGACTACCACCATCTCTTAAGACTAGTGGTAGTTGGATTACAACCCAACTTCACTGCTTTTAACTTGCATTTATTCTAGAGTCATGGTCGGGGGTATAACCCCACCTAGCACCACTATTGTATTTGCCATTTTATTATATGGTGATTGGTCTTACAACCCACTTCTTTGCTTTGTTCTTCTAAAATGGTGATCGGGGTTGTAAGTCTGACTACCATTGCTTTTTGATATTGGTTTAAATGGTGATTGGGTTTACGACCCCGACCACCACTTTTAATGCATGATTTTATCAACCAAGTGTAAATCGGGGGTATAACCCTGAATTACACTATGATTTTCACTTCCCAATTGTAAATCGGGGGTATAACCTGATTTGCATTACTTTTCTTTTTATCATTCCCAAGTGTATTTCGGGAATATAAACCTAATATATAATTATTTTTTGGTTTTTTGCCAATTTGTTAAAGTGCAAATCGGACTTATAAGTCCAAAATGCATTTGTTTTGATTTCACACTTAATAAGTGTAAATCGGAATTATAGGTCTGATTTGCACCTATTACACACACATAAGAATTGGTTATTTTTGGTCAATTTGTGATGGATCAATGGACGTTTTTGTATCAAATGAAGATTTCTATGATGGCTAATCATTTCCAATAATAGTGTTTTCACATTGCAATGCATTTATTGCAAATATCATAGCCTTCTTTTGACAAGAAATCTATCTAGTTTTTCCTACTTTGTCCGTGTCTTCTAATATTGATAATATTAGGGATACAGAGATCGGTCATATGGATCTTGAGGAATTTATTAAGAGGGTAAGAGAGCCACCAGTGTCATACCTAATGGAACCTGCTATCAACAATGAAATACATCTGGTGGTCACTTTTCCTATGTCTGCACAAAATCCAGAGTTTGTGTTGGCCTTATCCAATAGGTATGATCTATCCACTGGATTAGTGAAGGATGCAGATGGGAAGAAGACAATAATCAAGCTTCATGAGGATTTATTTGACACAATCTTCAAGTGCTCATCTATATATCAATATGCAGTCAATAGTAGCTTATTTTTATAAGAATTTAGAGAAGTGTCGAAGAAATATGAATGGTAATTGGCTCAAAACTTCTAGGCCTACAATATCAAGATGACCTGAGACTCTTCCTTGCAATTTCTTCATTGAGGAGGTCAATGATCTCATTACTCTTCTCAGTAGAGTAAAGGGTCTTCTGACCTCAAATACACTAATTCATATCATCAAACATAATAAGAAGAAGATCCATTGGGGTAAACAGATTGCAGATGCACTTTGTGAGAAGTTGACCAAGGTTACCACCACCTTGAAATTATACTACATGACTTCTTATTTGGTCTATGCAGTTGCCTCTATGAAGCATTTTCCAGGTTTGTCTACCACCAGTGACATGAGAAAAGTTCATGTTTATGAATACTTCACCCAGTTGACTCTCAAGGAGAGTATATTTCATTTTAGGAGGGTTAATGATGCTTTCTTAGCTCACTATATGTTCTTATTCAGCAAAGATCTTCAAAACAAGAGTGTTAGATGAAGCTTGGAAAGTTGTGAGTGAATACAGTTGCATTTTCTTTCTGTTTCCCATATTCACCTATTTTATAATTGGTTGTTTTGACAGAGAGCCCTTCATGGTGCCAAGGTATCCATCACCAAATTATTTCCATCCATGAGCATCAATTTGGAGCTCATAATACATGTCTAAATTTCTCTACTTCCATAGCGAGATACTCCATCAACTATATCTACAAAGCTTGTGCCATGGAGGAAGAGATGAGGAGGGTGACCATGAGATTCTTCAAAGCCAAAAATTATTTTGACTATTGAGTTATGAAAACCAAGATAAAAAAGAATCACACCCATGTACATTGAATTGAGGATGTATGGATTGATTGTAGGATGAGGAGGGTATCCAAAGAATGAACTATTTTTGTCTTACTACTAAGCAGATTGAGAATCTTGATCTTGTTGAGGTTCTATATAATGTTGTGGAAGATGGAGATATTTTTGATCCTACATATGAAAAGGATAACAATGATGGATTACCGCTGCCTCTCATTCAATGGTTCAAAAAGGAGAATACTTCCATAAGGGCCAGGTTCCAAATAATTCTTGACAATACTAGTATTTGGTTGAATCTACATGATCTATAGTTGAAACATTTCCAAGATGAATCTTTTGAAGAAAAAGATGCAGGGCCTAAAGGAAAAGTTTCTTAGCTCAAGACCAAGAATAGACAAGATCCTATAGCTTCTAGGGTCCTAGGTTCAAATTAACTATTGGAAAAGGAAAAGCTCAAGGTGAGTCTTGAATCCAAGAGACTCAAGTTGACGATGCTGAAGGAGAAGAAAATGAAGAATTTCTTTAATAAGAAGATGAACCAGTGAATGAATATGAACAAATTTAAGGAGAATTTGATGAGGGATTACTTGAAATCCCAAGTACTTTCCAATCTCAAGAGACATGTGAAGGTTTTCCTCCTACATTAGGTGATGTTACAATTACTTCTTTAGTTCATGTTGTTGATATTGTTCCTTTGGATTCTTTTGTGTCATTATCATCTCAGGCTCCCGTGGTTCATAATATTACTTCCACTTCTACAAGTTAGTTTGCTTTGGACACACCTCATGACAATATGGATACTATCTTTCTCCCTAATTTTCTGAGGTTATTTCTTCTATGTTAAAATAATTTGATAGTTTAATGATGGAGACCCAAGTTCCCTCTAAGGCTCCTGTCATTTCAAATTCACCTATTGTTGTCACCTCAAATCCACCTATTGCTATTACCCATGTTCAATCTTAGGAGTTAACAACACAAGTTTAACTATTGGGGTTGTTGAAGATTCTTCATTACCACCTTGCATGGTATCTAAAACTCCCAAGTGGAAAAAACAAGTTGTGTTTCCAGATGACTTTGACTTCAATCAATTGGCACCTGTCAAGTCAAAGTGTAAAAAGAAGGCTAAAACTCTTTCTAGAGTTATATTAGATGAGTCAAAGAATAAATATGTGGAGATGGTTATTCCTCCTTCGGATACAGATCTTGAAAAAATACAACCCTCTGATTATATTATCCATAAAATTGATATGGGTAAACAAACACATTAGGGTACCATTGAGGATGTTGAATCTTCATTCCGACATCTTGTAGCCCTGTTCAATGAAGAGAGGGAGAAGAAGGATAGACTAAAGAAACAAGTTGATCAGTTAACTATAGTTTTAATCAAAAGTACCAAATCATCAGAGGTTATTCAGTTGATCACTTCTATAGTAGATGAACAGGTGGTGAGACTGTTGGATATTGTTGCTTCTAGGATATATTGTCATTGATGTCAACATATTCCTGTATTTGGTGTTTTGGTTATTTGGTGCTTGTAGAGAGTGGATCTAGTTGGTTTATCTATTTAGGATGAAAAATCAACTAGAGATACTTCATTCTTTATTGATTTCATAATGTTGTGTGGTAATTTGATTGAGTTGAGGATTCTAGTATGAAGATTAGTTTTTAGTGTTCAATGTTGCAGTGTTTTGGTATTTGATCCGTTGTGCTCCAGTTTGATCATATCTTAAGTTGTAGATTTGGGAGAATGTTTTGGATTTTCATGTGTATCTTAGTTTCAGATGGTTTGTGATTTGGTGCTCTGCAAGTTATCTTTCTAGTCCAAATTGTTGTTGTTAAGTGTTCTTGAGTGTTAATGTGTTGATCGATGAATGTTTGATTAAGTGGTGTTGGTGCAACTATTGTGGATGGTTCTAATGTGCTTGTTGGTGTTTATTGATCATGTCCTATTTGTTTTGGTGGTCCACATTGATTGTTGTGTGCATTCTTGAAGATCTTATGGGTCCGGTGTTATTATTTGTGTTATGTGGTATTTTTTGGTGGCGTAACATGTTGCGGTTGATCTTAGCGAGATTTGACGTGGTGATGCATGTTCATAGATTGATTTGGGTCCATGTCATGTTGTCTATGAAATTGTATTGGTCTGGTAGTTGATTTATGTATTGTGTGATGTAATTTTGTAATTAGCTATTGAGGGTTTGAGCTGACCTCGTAGTCAAGGTTGATGAATTGTATAAATAGGCTTTAGATTCATGTAATTCAGGTATGGAGGTTGTGTTTGCATAATCAAAGAGTGGTGTATGTGAAAATAAGTGAATTTATCCTTCAGTATTGTGTATTGAGCAAATATTGTTGTAGGGAAGACAAATGTGATTAACCAAAACTGTCATCAAGCATTACAAGATGCTATTTTTTTAGTTCATCTTAACCGGATTGTAGTTCGAATATTGTTGTAAGGTAGTGAACCTTACCTAAAGGTTGGATCCTTCTGGTTCATTATATTTTGAGCAATGAGCTCTAGGAAGTGTGCTTGAATGCATGTGCATTCCCCATTGTAATATTTACACATACTAATGTAGAGTATCATCTTATTTGGGTAGGTCCCCACTATTAGAATCAATGATAGTCCCAAAGACACTAAGAGGGGGGGGTGAATCAGTATCTAACTGGTTAGCAGAATATTTAAACTTATTAATAACTTTGTATCCTAAAATAGTGTACCAGTAAATAAGAATTAATGTAGCAAATAAGAATAACAAAGACATCATAGAGAACACACCATAACACAAGATATTTAATGTGGAAACTGGTGTAGGAAAAACCTCGATAGGATTTGTGACTCACAATATTCACTCATTTGCCAAAGAATAAATATTACTTACAATGAGGGGCCTGCACATGCAGGAAGGCTAGCAGCCTAGAGCTCACTACTCAACTACAAAATGGAAGTCTCACTGACATACAAAATAGATTATAAAAATCCAATACAATGTACTACTTCAGATCAACATCAACTATGCCAGCTTTAGTACCAGTTTAAGCTCAGTCTATAACCAAAACATTTGCTATCAACTATATCACCTTATACAAAATTGCCTTATACTTATCATCTATATTCTTCTCTCTCTCATATCAAAATGACCTATAAGATCTCATACATATATGAGTATTTTACAATATGCCATGTCAGCTTTTACAAGAGATAATTACATTATAAAACATTAGACAAAATTTTATTCCATGTCGGCTTGAGTGCCGATATGCATTGTTGCCGTTGCCAGTGAAGGGTCTGCCGGTGTATGTAGAAGTCTATTGCCGGTGCTGGTAACTATCGGTGAGTTTCCAGATGATTGCCAATTGGTTGCCAGTTGGTTGCCATCAAAGACAACATCAACTATTCTCATAAGAGTGTAGAATGCCAACGCCCACCATAGTTTTTCTCTTAACCGAGTTTTCCATGTCAAAATCTTGGTGTTATGTGTGTTTCTATTATTGTGTTCATCTTGATTCTTGTTACAGTTGATTTGAACTAAGATTGTGCTTAAATTGTTTAATTTAGTAAAAATTGATTCACCCCCCCTCTCAGTTTTCCTTCATTGTTATTGCCAACAATTAGTATCAGAGCTAGATCCTCCAGAAGAAGCTTGAGCATTTGAGGAGATCCAGGATGACAACTTATGTGTTTAAGAAGGAGAGTCCTATATTTGATGGAAATAACTATACAATATATAAGGACTAGATGGAAGTTCATTTCAAATGTCTTGGAGAAGATTATTGGAAGATTACAAAGAATACCTATAATTTTCTTCAAAATGGACCAGTTAGTGCTACTAAAATCAAGGATGAACATAAAATAAGAGCTAAGGATGCAATGCTGAGTGCCTTGAATAATTCAGAGATGACTAATGTGATGGGTTTGTAGACTACACATGAGATTTGGGAGAAACTAGAAACCTTGTATGAAGGAGATAAACATGTCAAAGTTGCTAATCTACAAATTTTGAAAGGAAATTATGAGATGTTGAAGATGGGAGAGGATGAAAACATATCCACCTTTATGGCTAAGGTGAATGAACTTGTCTGAGGTATCAGATGTGCCAGTGGAACTCTTGAAGAAGATGAGATTGTTGCTAAAGTGTTAATATCGTTGCCTCCTTCTTACAAGCCTAAAGTAGCTTCTATTGATGAAATATGAAGTGTGACTACTGTGACTAGGGACATGCTAGTTAGTAAGATTGTTGCATTTGAGTTGAGTGAGTTTGGAGAACCATATGGAAAATCTGAGACTGCATTTAGAGCCTTTGTATCCGAAAAGCAGAAGTATGATTTGGGAGAAATTTCATGTTGGATTTCTAGATATGAAAGAGAAAAGAGAGAGATGGAAGAGCAACAAAGAGAGCTGGGTGAGCTTGAAGCCCTTATTGCTAGAAGATTGCCTAAGGGAAACGGTAAGTATGATGGAAAGTTATCTTTGAAATATTTTTGTTATAATAAGATAAGACATTTTGCTTCTAGGTGTCTTGAAAGAATGTCTAGGTATGATAAGCATAACAAATTTGAAAGGCATGATAGATCTTATAAGAATGATAGATATGAGAAGCATGAGAAGTATGATAAGTCCTATAAGCCTAACCAAAAGTTTAGATATCTAAAGAGATGGTAATATGTTTTTGATGAAGGTGTGACAGATGAAGAATTTGAGAATGAGAATTCTAAAGATGAGTTTGTATTTATTGCTATCAAGGAATATGATCCAATACTAGTGAATCCTACAAGCTAAATTGTGGAGGAGAAATATTTGGCTGATAAGATTGAAGAGAAAGATGAATGGGTAATTAACAATGGTTGTTTACATCATATGACAAATGATAAAAGAAAATTTGTGAATATGAAGAAGTATGATGGTGGTATGCTAAGATTTGTAGATCATAAAGCTTGCGTGATCCATGGTAGAGGTTCAATTTCTTTTGATGGTAAGCATAATTCTGGTTATGTCTTGTATGTTGAATGTTTAAAGCATAATATTTTGAGTGTTGGACAAATGGTTGACAAGGGATATGATTTTCAATTCAAGAATGGTAAATGAAATATTCTAAATGCCTCCAGTATAGAAATTGTATCAGGGACTAAGACTAAAGGTAATATTTTTCACTTGAATGCTGGTGAGAAAAAGTTGATTGATTGCTCAGATTGATGAAATTTGGTTGTGGCATAGAAGGATGTGTCATGTTAATTTTGACTGCATGATAAGGATAAGCTCTACTTAATCTCCTAGATATTTTATTAAAATTGTGAAGCCATTTAATCTGGTATGGAAAGAATCTCAGTTGAAAAAGTTAACAAGAACTATATTCAAGAGTAAGTTGTATTCATATAATGAATTGTTAGATCTTGTGCATACTAATTTGTGTGGTCCTACAAGAGTGAGAAGTGTGCAGGGTGATATATATTTTATGTTGTTGATTGATGATTATTCTAGGATGATGTGGGTTACCTTTTTAAGGGAGAAATTAGAAGCATTAGAGAAATTCAAGATATTCAAAGCTAAGGTGGAGATTGAGATAGGATTAAAGATGAAGTGCCTGAGATCTGACATAGGAGGAGAATTTACATCTGGTAAGTTTGATTCATTTGGTGAGAGGAATGTAATTAGAAGTCAATTATCTTCTCCTAGAACCCCTCGACAGAATGAAGTTGTTGAAAGGAAGAATAGGACCACTTTGGTTGTTGCCAAGACTATGTTAATTGAAGGAAATGCTGCACATATCTTTTGGAGAGAATTTGTTAGCACTAATGTTTACACATTCAATTGGTTGCATATAAAAGGTGTTTCTAGTAAGACTCCTTATGAGTTATGGTTTGGTCTTGTTCCCACTGTTAGATATTTCAGAATTTTTGGAAATAAATGTTATATAAAGAGAGATGAGGATATAGGGAAGTTTGATGCAAGATGTGATGAAGGAATCTTTTTGGTTTATTCTACAAAGAGAAAGGCCTACCGATGTTACAAGAAGAGGTTGAAAAAGACATTGAAGAGTGCAAATGTGAAGGTGGATGAATGCCATGGAAAGGAGATCAAAGCATACAAATATGAGTGTGATGATCAAGATGTTATTTCAAATCCTGTGTAGACTGAGATCTTAAAGTAGAATGCTTTGGTAGAGACAGTTAATCCAAATATTGTTGTTGTCAGTGAAGAAGTTCAAAAGCCTAACAATCAGGACAATTAGAAGACTTTGAGGTATGTAAGATTGAGTCATTCATAAAACTAGATTACTGGTGATAAAAATAAAGGTGTGATGACTAGGAGAAGGATTTCTACTGAAGATATGTGTTTGATTTCAAAGATTGAGCCTAAAAATGTTGCAAAAACATGTAAAGATGAAAATTGGATAAAGGCTATGGAAGAAGAGTCGAATTAGATTGAGAAGAATAACACATGGAAACTTATTCCGAGACCTAAAGACAAGAATGTGATTGGCACTAAATGGGTGTTCTAGAATAATCTGAATGAAGTCGGTGAAGTTGTTAAGAATAAAGCAAGATTGGTATGTAAGGGATGTTCATAAATGGAAGGAATTGATTATGAGGATACTTTTTCTCTGATAGCTAGAATTAAAGTTTTTGGATTTCTACTTGCATATGTTTCTTACAAGACCTTCAAGGTGTATCAAATGGATGTTAAGTCAACCTTTTTGAATAGTGATTTGAAAGAGGAAGTCTACATTGAGCAACCAGATGGATTTTTTTTATCAGATGATGGAGACATGGTATGCAAATTGAAGAAAGCACTCTATGGATCGAAGCAAGCCCCTAGAGCTTGGTATGCTAGATTGGATAGGTATTTGACAAAGTTGGGATTTTGTAAAGGTACTGCTGATAGTAATTTATACTTTAAGGTTGATAATGATAACATTTTGATTGTTGAAGTCTTTGTTGATGACATTATTTTTGGAGGAGATGATGACTTGAGTATGAATTTTGTTGATGATATGCAAAAGAAATTTGAGATGTCTATGATAGGTTAGATGATTTTTTTCTTAGGATTGCAAATTACACAAATTGACAAAGGTATTTTTATTTCTCAATCTAAGTATGTGAAGGAATTGTTGAAAAAGTCTAGGCTAGATGATTCTAAACTGGTTGGAATTCCCATGATGATTAGATGCAAGTTGTCTAAGAATGATGAATCTTAGAAAGTTAATCAGACTTTGTATAGATCTATGGTTGGTGGATTGTTGTAGTTGACTCAAACTAGGTCAAATATTATGCATATTGTTTGTCTTTGTGCTAGATTTCACACAGATCCTAAAGAGAGTCATGTTATTGCTATGAAGAGGTTTTTTAGATACTTGAAGGGGATAGTTGACTATGGTTTATGGTATCTAAAGAATGATGATTTCATGTTATGTTCTTTATTGATGTTGATTGGGAAGATTGATGTTGATGACCAAAAGAGTACTATCGGTGGAGATTTCTTTCTAGGAAAGAAGTTGGTTTCATGGTCCAGTAAGAAACAAGATGTTATATCTCTATCTACTATTGAAGTTGAATACATTGTTGCTACTAGCAACTACACTCAGGTAATTTGGATAAAGCAAATGTTGAAGGATATCAAAGTTGTGTATGATGAGCCTACTATCATATATTGTGATTGTAGACACCTAAAATTATCCAGTCTAATTAAATAAATATCTTTATTTATTTAATTACTTTAGCCTAATTCTTCTATTAATTGAATAAATATTTATTTATTTAATTAATTCATTTATCCTCTTCTAGCCTTATTTCTCATTTAAATAAATACATTTATTTATTTAAATTCCCCTTTTCTTAAATTAAATAAATATCTTATTTATTTAATTGATCCCACTTCTTCTATTAATTAAATAATCTTTATTTATTTAATTAATTTATTAGCCTTTTCTACCTATGACACATGTTATTCATCTCTTAATTCATACACTACCTACCCTCTAATTATTTTATTATTTTCTCTACCTACCCTCTAATCATAGCCGACCATTTATCTTTTACACCTCTTAATCTTATCCCTCCATTTCTTGTAGTGCCTTCTATATAAGGAGATGCTTCCTTCATTATCAAACCCTCACTATGCATTCAGGCCTGACTACACTTTCAAACTTGCATATGCAATCAAGCCTACTTGCAACCACATTTCCATTCTTTGTTGAGCTCTTGTGCACATATAAAATCTGAGAGCAACTATATCAAGCAAGATCAATGGGGATAGGAAGAATGGAGATCCAAACCCTATTGGACATGTGATGGTATAATCTTTGTGATTTCATTTGATTTGCATTGTCTTAGGTAATCTTCATATGTTATGGTGGATCTTTATTGTTGTTAGGTTAGGGTTTTGTGGTTGAATTCATTTAGTCTTTCAATATTGTTGTTATCCATTTTCACCATATACATTTTGGCATGCCCGGTGGGACTCTTGTCCCTTTTGCATTTAACATCTTTTATTGCAGATTTTGTTTTGAAGTTGCAGATCTGACATTTTCGACAACATTTTGATATTTCGTGTCTGCGCACTTTCGGATCGCATTTTTGATTTTCTGCCGCGTTTGTGACATCTGGAACTACGTTTGCGTCTTCGACAATTTTTTTTTTTTGGTTGCAGATTTCGGGAAACATGATTGTGTTCTATAGTCACGTCTATGAAGTCTTCAACCACGTTTGAGTTTGGGAGCCGCGTCTGTGTCAGATCTAGGTGTGTTTGTGTGTTCTCACAGTGTTTGTGTCTGTGACAATTGCGTTTGTGTTTGGTTGTTGCATTTTTGGTTTCATTGATTCAGTTTTTTATCATTCGGATTTCAGATCTGGTTTATTTTGAGCTAACATTTTCAGATCTAGTTAATGAAATTGGTGTATTTTGTCTTGAAAGCAAAATCATTTTGTTGAAGGCCCCTATTTCACAAAGTCTTTTGGATTTAAAATTTACCTAACTTTTGTGCTTGCAGGAAGGGGTGATTATTTCAAAACAATCCAAACTGCTAATAGATCTTTGTTGTAGGTCCTTGGCAAGGGTTTTTGATATTTATTGTGTGCCTTGTTTTCATAGATTAGCAAACACTTCAATTGGTACACTAAAATTGAACCATTGTCTTTTGTGTCTTGAGCAATAGACTCTTTTTGTTTAATCTTTAGAGGGCCTGTCTCTCGGTGTGGTCATTAGGACTACTAGTGAGGAGAGAACGACCCAAGTGGTAGCAAAAGAAAAACCATCTTCTTTCAAACCACTATAAATAACTGTATCCATGGTGAAAACTATGGATAACGTGTGCTGTTTAGTTCATATTGATACTATGTCTCCCCATAAACCCATTTGATCAAATTTATTTGATCAGTTGTAGGGCGTAACCCCTACCGGCTGGGAGCCTTCTGTATTTATAGAATTGAAAGTGCTGCATGTATGGCCACATGAGCGGATGCCCTTACTAGCACCTTTTTGTTTTAGAAGCCAAAATCCTTCTAGTTGTTGGGACAAGAGGTCGGACCTTTGGTAGTAGCCCACACACATACGGTTCATAGTAGAGATACAAATTTTGCCATGAAGAGTTTTCATGGGGACTGATGCTTGGCTGCCCTAAGAAGTGAGTGTCAAGGGTGGAGCCAGTGGGGTCAAGTATCTAAGTATCTGCTCTAAATAGCATAGCCTCGGGGGAAACTCCATGTGGGATCAACAACTATTGTCTTGGCCAGCCATAAGAATTGTGTTTGACTTATTTTGAACATTCAAACATTCAAGACCAAACATCAAAACATTGTGTCTTTTGTGTCTTCAAGTGTATGCAAAACAATTTTACATCAAACAACACATTTTTCTTTGAGTCATTTTTGAGTCTAAACACTTGCAAACATTGAGTCCTCATCAACACTGTGTCCTCTTGTCATGAAAAACAGTCAAACATTCAGATTTGGTCACAACAAAACAACTTCATAGATTGGAAAAATTGCATAAAGTTTGCAAAAACACGTCTATGTTTGATAGACCCACGTCTATGTCATCTAAACCTGTCTGTGAAGGATAGAAACACGTCTATGTCTTTTGAGCAACATTGCAGCATCTCAGAAATGCGTTTGTGTCTGATAGAAACACGTCTGTGTCTGACAGAAACACGTCTGTGTCTGATAGAAACACGTCTGTGTTTGATAGAAACACATTTGTGTCATTTAAGCGCATTTGTGTCTAACAAAAATGCATCTGTGTCCTTTTTGCACGCCTGTGAAGTATATAGGCACGTCTGTGTTTAGGATTGAAAACTTTCATAATTCAACAAACAAGAACAGTTAGTTTCAGACTTATTGAGCTTCCTAAGTATCTCTCTAGGGTGTTCATCTAGCATTCAACCTATCTTTGGGTCTCACAAAGTCCATCATTGCTTTACACCTTACATTACATACATATTTGTCTAAACTTGAGTCAAAAGGTCACTTGCTTGTCCTCATCTTATTTTGTCAACACACTACATACAACAACATTTTGCTAAGTGGTCCCTCATCAAGGTCTATCACCTTTGGGTCTCATTTGGTCTTACTTAGAGTCAAGGTCAACTTACCTCATCAAGAGAAACTATCATCTCTTTGGAAGTCACACCTACTCTACTACATACATACTTGGTCATACACTTTGGACATTGCAAGTACACCTTAGATTCAGTTACATTCCATCCAACTCTTGGTCTTCCATACTCTTTTCCATTTTCATCTAGTCTCACACATCTTGGTCAATACCTAGTTTATGGTTGAAACCCATTTCCAAAAATCTGGGAGAGAAGCTAAAGAGGCTCAAGAGTCCGTAGACATGAGTTCTTATGAGTATGACAATGATATCTTTTTCAATTCTGATCATACTACATTACCTGACATGGATGCCTATAGAAACATTCCAAATGTTGAGAACATGGACACTACAAACAACAATGATACACACAATGACAATATGGACAACTTCTCCGTACATTCAGCAGAAGTGGAAGACACCATTATGAATCCCCATTTCAATCGATTGGTTGAGGAAATAATGAGGAGAGATAGACAATACTTTCGACAAGTGATGGCACAAAGTGGAGCCAAGATCCCTCATGATTTTGACATGTCTCAAATAATGGAAAATTGACCTTTGCAACAAACTCACTCCAACATGGATCAAAGGAGGCCTAATAGTGGAGGCAATAGAGGACCACATCTTATGCCTGAATCACCATCATCTTTGTTTTAAAAACCAGAGGTCCCATACACACATGGTCAAGCATATGATACTCACCTTCACAGACCATTATGGAAGTCTTATGCAAAAAAATATGCTCAATCACATACCAATGCTAAGGATCAACCACCAAAGCAATTGGATATTCAAAGGCATGCTCAAAATTTGGACACAAGGAAACCCCGTGTCAAATTTGGGGGCAACACACTAGAACAAACTCATGACATGCCTCTAGAGTATGGTATACATGGAAAAAGCAGATATTTTGTTTCTCAACATGACTCTATACGAAGTGGTCCATATATGCAGCATCATTATAGACCTCCTCCATATGAACATGTGTATGATCAATATCATCCATATATGCAACATGCTCCTCCTCCAATTGGTGCCTCAAGCATGGGTTATGGTCCAAGAAGTCGGTCTCCACCTAAGAGAAATTTGGAACAACAAATCAAGGATTTACAAAAGAAAATGGAGGACATAAATACACCGAAGCCAACTTACACAATGAGAGACATATGTCCTTATCCATTTGACAAGTGCATTCCAATGCCTCCATTTCCTACACATTTTGTGATACCTAAGTTTGATAAGTATAGAGGAAAAGGGGATCCTAAGGCACACATAAGACAATTTTTCACAGCTTGCATTGAGGTAGCAGAAGTAGAGACATATTTGATGAGATTATTCCCATAGAGCTTAGGTGATCAAGCTATGGAATGGTTCTCTGAACTCCCACCTGGAATTAAGTCATGGGGTGACTTAGCTGAGGCATTTATACAACATTTCTCATACAACATAGAGACAGACATATTAGTCACCACTTTGTACAACACCAAGCAAAGGGAGGGAGAGTCTTTTTCATCATTTTTACAAAGATGGAGGAATTTAGCTAGTAGATGCTCTTGTGAAATTCCACAAAAACAAATGGTAGAAATGTTCACCCAGAATGTTAACAAAGACATTGGTTATGACCTAAGAAAAGCTTGTTTGTCCACCTTCAAGGACGTCATTGAAAAAGGCTTAGCAACAGAGAAGGTCCTAATTGAGCAAGGAGTCACTAAGATATTCAAGGAAAACAAAGATGACTTTAAAAGAAAAGATAAGCCAAGATTTTGGAATAAAAACAAGAACACAGTCAATGATGGTGTTGTTGATGCCAATATAGTGCAACCCAAAATCATTTTTTCTAGATCAAGGTCTACAAACAATCAAGTGAATACTCAAACAACTTCCAAATCACGAAGGAAGTACACCCCATTGGGAGAACCACTTGAGTCATTTTTCAAAAAGCTAGTGGCAAACAAAGTAATCACAGTTCCAGATTTTCCTCCACATGAGCCAAAGGTTAAACCAAATTGGTGGAATGATGATGAATATTGTGAATTTCATAAGAGCAAGGGTCATAAGATAGGAAATTGTCATCGACTGAAGAACATCATACATGATCTCATTGATAGAGTTGACATTGAGATTGAAGGACACTCATCCAACCAAGAACATGAGATGTTTAAGGAACCATTCCCAAAACATGACAAGGGAAAGTCTAAAGCCATAGATGACCAAACCAACTAAACCAAAGCATCTTATAGCTATGATTCAACTATTAATAACATTTCGATGGATAATTATGTCTCTACCATTATCATCAAGGACAAAACACCTAAAAATTCTACCCAAAGACCCAAGATTGTCCTAAAAGGCATTGGATCCTCTTCCGAACCTACCTCTGAATGTAATGTCACAACTCGTTGAGGTAAATTCACTTTGCAAGGTGCTCCAGCTAAAAATGCCACTTCCTCATCAACCAAACCTGAGTATGACCTTGTAGAATAGTTAGGGAAGACAACCGCACTCATCTCCATCCTTGAGCTCTTATGCATATCCCCCACACATAAAGCCATTCTTGATAAAATCTTGAGAGACACTACTGTTCCTACTGATTTGAACGTGGACCAGTTTCAAGCCATGGTGGGATACCTTTCCATTCCACACTCCCTTACATTCATAGAAGCCGATGATGCCTCCGTAAGTCAGCCACATAACACACCTTTACACATTGAAGACTTCATACACAAACATCAAATAAAACGAGTCCTGATAGATGGAGGAGCAGGTCTAAACATTTGTATGTTGAGCACTATTAAACAATTGGGATATTCTGATAAAGCTGTGAATTCTACAAACAAAATTGCCATCAAGGCATATGATGACGAAGAGCGTTCATCCAAGGGCACAGTCACCTTACCTCTCAGAGTTGGGCCAGTTATAAAGGATGTGGTCTGTCAAGTCCTAGACCTAGATCTCACATACAATATATTACTAGGACATCCTTGGATTCATTAAATGAGGGTAGTCCCATCTACATATCACCAATGCATTAAGTTTCCTCACAATGGAGTTGAAATAACAGTTAATGGAGATCCTAATCCATTCATATACTGCAATAACTTGAGACCAAAAACTGAGACAATCATTCTCAGTAATCGTGAAGCTATTCCTTCTTCTACATACATTGATCTCGAATCATTAAAACCTTCGACATCAAAACAAGGTGAGCTTAAAGGCAAATTCCAGGACAAGGGCATGGGGGAATACACTATGAATCAAACCATGTACTTATAGAAAGTCATGAGT
This sequence comes from Cryptomeria japonica, assembly GCF_030272615.1. Taxonomy (NCBI): domain Eukaryota; kingdom Viridiplantae; phylum Streptophyta; class Pinopsida; order Cupressales; family Cupressaceae; genus Cryptomeria; species Cryptomeria japonica. The sequence goes on along the minus strand of NC_081411.1, from coordinate 662,678,861 downwards.
TTACCAAAAGAATATAAAAGACCACATCCTAATAAGTAGGTATCCATCATCATACTCAAATGGGACCCTACTATCTTTCAAAGATGGGGTGAATTGGAAGAAGAAGACTTATACAAAATGCTTTATAAAGACCCTGAAAATGATACACAAGGTCATATCAACATACCATGTGAAAAGTATGGCAAAGGGTTCAAGATCCTACAAAAATTTGGGTATGATGGCAAAAGTCCTCTTGGCTTAAGAAAGGAAGGCATCATTGAACCTTTACAACCTGAATTGACATTCAAAAAAGAGTGCTCGAAAGGACTTGGTTTCATGAGTTCCAAGATAAATGCTCAAAAGATAGAAGAGGCATTACAAATCAAAGCTACCAAAATTCAATAAGAAAATCGCTATTCCACAGACTCCAATGAAAGGGAGTGGGGTTCAGACAAATCCTCCAGTGACTATGAACTCAACAAGACATTCAGAGAATAGGGTGAGCCCACAGAAGAAGAGGAATTTTATAGAAAAATCAAAGTTGGTCAAGAAACAACCCTTGGGGACCCCGCACAGTCCTTGCCTCTAGGTGCTAGGTCGAAATCACATAGAATGAGAACACTTGTCCCATAATGCGCTACTAGTGATGACAATTTGGAGTCGGTCATGATTGAGACTGATGAGGAGAGTGCCAGCGATGACCTTGATAACTACCTTGACATACCTGAATATAATTGCATCTTCACTCTTAGCCCTGCTAACTTTGAAGACATCAAAGGCCTTCCCCTTGTTCACCACCAACTCATTAACTAAGACCATGAAGGACTTGCACAGTTTGACACATTCCAAAATGATGAAGCTTTTATTGACTATCTTGGCATACGAGATGATCTTCCCCTTGGGAACAATAAGGCAGGATACACTATAGAACTCAATAGCGTGGCATATTTTGGTGAGGGTGTCGGGCCTTCCAGTCACAAAAATATAAAAATAAAAACAAATCAAGGGTCTTATGGTGAAAAACACATTGTGGTGCTGTCTGACCCCAAAAAGTAAAAAGAAAGGATGTATCTGAGGGCAAAAACCTCTCTGAGGCACCCAAAGATGGAAGGCTCGACATTCTCCCAACATCATATGAAGAAACATCATCCATGTTGGTAGAGGAGACTATCAAAACAAACATTGGCATCGAAGAGGTTGCACACAACATATTCCTTGCTCAATCTTTGACAGAGTCAGAAAGGTCAAAATTCATAAGTTTCTTCACAGAACGACAAATCAACTTTGCATGGTCATATGCTGATATGCCTAGATTGGATCCGGATTTGGTAATGCATCATTTGACAGTTAAACCGGGGGAAAAACCAATGAAATAAAAATTAAGGAAGATGCATCCACAAGTAGCATTATTAGTCAAAGCAGAGCTTGAGAAATTATTAGATGTTGGATTCATATGCCCAATTGATTAACCCGAATGGATCTCCAACTTAGTGCCTATCAGTAAACCAAATCATAGTATCATAATATGTACAGATTTCAAAGACATCAACAAAGCTTGTCCTAAGAATGATTTTCCATTACTAAATATTGACTTGATTGTCGATCTCATATCAGGTCATGCGATGTTATCTTTGATGGATGGATTCTCTGGTTACAATCAAATAAAAATCGCATTCGAGGACCAACACAAAACAACATTCACTTGTCCTTGGGGAACTTTCTGTTGGAATGTTATGCGCTTTGGGCTAAAAAATGCAGGCGCTACGTATCAAAGGGCCATGACTTATATCTTTCATGATCTCATGCATGTAACTGTGGAAGATTATGTTGATGACCTCTTGGGTAAATCAATAGATAGAGATACACATCTAGACATACTTTCAGTCGTCTTTGATCGGTTGGAAAAGTATAAAGTAAGATTAAACCCCAAGAAATGTGTCTTTGGAGTAACCCCCGGGAAGCTCCTAGGATTCATTGTATCAAAAAAAGGAATTGAAGCGGATCCAACAAAAGTCAAGGCCATCCTAGAGATGCAACCACCAAGAAATATCAGTCAACTTTGATCTTTGCAAGGGAGACTCTAGTCCATACAAAGATTCATAGCACAACTTGCAGATAAGTGTAATCCTTTTCAGCACTTGCTACATAAAAACATCAAATTCAAATGGGATGATAACTGTCAATAGGCTTTCCAGATACTCAAAGATTATCTTCTGAATCTGCCAATTTTGATGCCACCAGTTCTAGATCAACCTTTATTACTATACATATCAACTTCTTCAACGACACTGGGGGCACTCTTAGCACAAAAAGTTGCTGAGGGCAAAGAAAAGGCAGTATATTATATTAGTCACACATTGGTGGGATATGAGCTAAACTACACACCAATTGAGTGTGCATGTCTCACTGTGGTCTTTGCTTCATAGAAATTATGACATTACATGCTAACTCATAAGACTAAGTTGGTTACAAGGATCAATCCATTGAAATACCTTCTCAATAAAGCAACACTTACTGGGAGACTAGCCAAATGGGTGATGCTCCTGAGTGAATTCGACATCAATTATGTGGATAGAAAAGCAATAAAAGGACAAGCTATCATAGATCAGTTAGCAGATGCTCCCATGTTAGATGATGTTCCTCTAATTTCAGAATTTCTAGATGAATCCATTTTAACAATGTCACATGCAAAGCCTTGGCAACTATACTTTGACAGCTCATACACACAGCATGGGGCGGGAGCTAGCATCCTCTTGATAACTGCTCAAGGGGATTCTATACCAAAATCATATCAATTATCATTTCCCTACACTAATAACATAGTGGAATATGAGGCATTAACAACTAGATTATGGATTGCAGTTCAGTGGAAGATCTAGGAACTTCGTGTTTTTGGGGACTCTCAACTTGTAATTCATCAAGAAACTAATGACTAACAAACAAAGGATGATAAATTAATGACTTAAAAAAGAATGGTGGATGACCTGAAATAAAATTTCACGAAGATAGACTTTGAGCAGATACCAAGAGAGCAGAATAGAGCCGTGGATGCCATGGCTACAATTGCTTCACTAATTGATCTACCACTGAATGAGACCCGCTATGAGTTCTTGGTGGATAACCTTTTGGTTCCCTCATATGAAATCACTCCTACTGAGATGATATGTGTTGTTGGTCCCGAGTCCTAGTTATACGGTTCCATTTTCACATACCTTCGTGACAATACCCTACCTCCTGATCTATCCAATAACCAACGTCACACTTTCATTCGCCAATATTCTAGATATGTCATTTTAGCTGATATCCTCTACCATCGAGGTCTAGATGGTACTCTTCTTAGATGTTTAGAAAGTGACGAAGCTCAGATTGTGTTATGTGAAGTACATGAAGGGATATGTGGTCCACATTCTAGTGGTCCTACCTTAGCCAAGAAACTCATCAAGACTGGATATTACTGGCCCAATATGGAAAAAGATTCATATCAGTTTGTCAAGAAATGTAAGCAGTGTCAACTTCATGGAGACCTCATCCATGCGCCAACACAAGAACTTCAACCAATTGCGACTCCTTGGCCCTTTTGTCACTGGGGCCTCGATCTCATAGGAAAGATTCACCCTCCATCTTCCAATGGTCATAAATTCATCCTCACTACCATAGAGTATTTCACAAAATGGATCAAAGCCATGCCTCTCACACAAGTCACTGGAAAACAAATTGCTATATTCATTCTCAACTATATCATTTGTCGATATGGTATTCCTATTTCCATCATCACTGATAACGGGCGTCCCTTCAAAAATCAGGATGTTCGTGAACTCTATGACTGCTTCCATATTACCCATCGTTTCTCCACACATTATTACCCCCAAAGTAATGGTCAAGCTGAGGCGTCTAATAAAACAATCCTTAAAATCTTGAAAAAGACAGTCGACGATGTTGACCGTAATTGGCATATCCAACTTAATCCTACACTTTGGGCTTACCGCACAAGTGTCCACACACCTACAAGAGCTACACCCTATTCACTTGTCTATGGCACTAAAGCTATCTTTCCTATTGAGGTCGAGTTACCCTCTTTACGAGTCTCTTTGCAAAACATTATCAATGATGAAGACTACAGGGTCTCTCGCTTACAAGAACTTGAACTATTGGATGAACGAAGACAAACTGCTTGTAATCATCTCAAGGCTTATCAACAATGAATGAGTCACAACTACGATCATAAATTTAAGCCTCACACATTTGAGGTAGGTGACTTGGCCCTTAGAGAAAATCCTAAAAATCAACAAGATAGAGAGAAGAAGGGCAAGTTCAAACCAAACTGGCTTAGTCCTTACATCATCACAATAGCATATGGATCTGGTGCATATCAACTCTCAACCACAGAGGGTGAACCTTTGGAGGATCCTATCAACAAAATGCATCTTTGCAGGTTTTACACATAGCTCTTTAGAGTATCCCAATTCAAAAATACAAAAAATTCATAAAAACAAAAAAGAATCGTTACTTGGTGAAAACCTGGCAAATAGGCGCCTTGTGACACAAAAAAAAATTGAAAAATAGAAAAACATTTCGTCCAATGGTGAAAACCACTTCGGTGGCATCCTGGGCAAGTACCATGGTGAAAAATGGGTCACCAGCACCATGTGTAGAGACATTGCTCCTCCCTCCTTCAGGATTCACTTTCATCATTTCACTTTGCACACACTCACAACCTATCCATTCATAATAAAATTACCCATTCCCATCATGGCTTGTTATTGATTGACCCAAGATTGGTTAGCCATTCATAATATACATTCCTTTTCCCCCTCTTTCCATCTATAATAAATCAGCTCCTATCTGTGGCTAAGGAAAATCCTACGTTTAGTGATGGGTGTGGAACTAAGAGCATCACCTATTTTCGAGGAGTATAGTTTCTTCCAGTTTTCTTCAGTCTATTCATGCACAATGCACAATAAAGAAACATTTGCATCGCAAATCCGCAATAAAGTTCCATCTTCTTTGCAATAAAGTATCATTTTCATGGATTCAATCAGTTTCAGATGAGACACAATAGCAACAATGGGCTTCAACAAATCAAATCTTTCAACAGACTCAGACAACATTATGGTTCAGTGCTATCTATCCTTTTTGTGAAAGTAAACATTGTGACCACAATCAAATAAGACTTATACAAGTGACAAGAGACACTAAACTTGAGGACTACAGTGGATGTTGGTGTCGAGTCTTGGTGTTATTTTGATTTTATCTTTTGGTGACATTTCTTTTATCTTTTCCAAGATGTCTCTAACTAGAGATTCTATCTCCAGGATGTCTTTGACCAGAAAGGCGAGGATGGGATATTGTCACCTATTTTTCTTTGCTGTTTGTGGATTATCTCTTAGTAATGCTATGACTTGTCCAAGGATATGAGGACACTGAGAGTCTAGTATGAATTGGGGCATTCCTTGTTTGCAACTGTCTTATCTCCATGCAAATGGGTACAATGACTTTTTGGGTTGAACATATGCCTCGATTGTCATAACCTATTTTGCCATAATAAAGCTCAATGATGATAAAGCACAAGAAGCTCTTTCACTTTCATATCTTCTATCTTCCATCCCCATTTCTTGATTGACCTCCATCGTCCTTCTTGAGTTCGTGTAGCCTGCTATCACATGACTAAGTATAATGACACACCAGAAAAATATCTGCATTTCATGTAGTTGCACCTGCATTACCACATATCTCATTTTCATACATACATATAGATATCACAATTGCATCACACCTGCACATAACACATATTAGCACATTTTACATTTTCATCATGTAAATAGTCATTTGCATTATCATATTTATTTGCATTGGCATAACATATTAAAAACATAAAAAATAAAAAATATTGCATTTCATCATATACATATTTGCATCCACACCATAAGCATACATCATAAAACATATAGAAGCATCACATAGGTACACATGCATATAGCTGCTGCAAAGATGAATCATCTCATATATATATATATATATATAATCATAAGTGTCATGATACAATGATGTCAAAATAAATATGGATACATTGCCAACCCTCGTGTCACCCTATCTAGACAGAGGAACCCACTGATAACTCCTACCAACACTGCTAGTAGTGCTAATCCTGTTCATGTCATGGTATCCCAAGCCACATATCTAGCCCTCATCTCCAGTCCTGGATCCTGAAACACTCATCTCAGTGCATCCCTATCTCCGTCTTGATCATAAGGAACTAACTCCCCATCAATTGGTATCCTCAAAATCCTATATACATCCTCCAAGGTGACTATCATCTCACCCATCAACAAATGGAAAGTACAAGTCTCTGAGTGCCATTTCTCAGCCAGCGCAGTCAGCAACCCCATGTTCACCCAAAACTCAGGCACATACAAAATATGTCGCAAGTCCATAACCTCAATCGCTGCCCTATCCTCAAATGTCAGCTCTGGTCGTAACCTCTAAGTTGATGGGAATCTCTCCCATGACTCCAGCATAGGTAGGTACTCTGATAGTCAAGCAAATCAATCATGTCAATCCAACTGACACTCACTGTTCATCACAAAGTGTTGCTATTTTTTCTAGTGACACTCACTGTTCATCACAAAGTGTTTCTATTTATCCTAGTGGTACTCCCTGTTCATCACAAAGTACTATGTATTTTTTTGCACTCCTTGTTCATCACAAAGTGTTGATCATATTTGCACTCACTATTCATCACAAAGTGCTGCTCCTATTGGTACTCCCTGTTCATCACAAAGTACTATATCTCGGTACTCCCTGTTCATCACAAAGTGCCTCGATTTATCTTATCCTCTGGCCTCTGCTTGAGTGTATCCTCTTGAGTAGTTTCCTAATTGGCAACGTATGTTCTATCACAGAATTGTCAATCCTAGCCCTATTTGCTATCCTAGTCTTCCTTAGAGGACCTGCTTGAGTGTATCCTCTTAGCAGCTTATCTAATTGATAGCGTATGTTCCTCACAGAACTACTGATTTGACCTTGAAGACATAAACGTGCCTTCATGACATAAATGCGCTTACAGATTGTACAAATGCACCTGAAATACATAGACATGCCTATGCTCTGCATAGACACACCTATCTTGCATAGACGTGCCCACATTTCATAGACGCACCTGCACAACGCAGACGTGATTGCATCTGGCATAGACGCTTTTCCCAGCATAGACGCGCCTGGCACAAATGCAGACTTGCCTAGCCAACCTAGATGCATGTGGCACCAATGTAGATGCGCCTACACATTTTTGACATTATCCTAAACATGCATTTATTGCACTACTTAGCATGCATTAATGACAACATTTATTGCAACAAAGTACAAGGAAGTTTTGAGGTACTTACCAGCTCTCCTGCATCTGCTAGCCTCTGAAATAAGAGAACGCGATTGAATCTATTCACCAAAGCCATCACTGCTGACTGCTGCTCTATTCTCGTTCTGCACTCTGATCTCTTGGATGTGTGGATGACAATGAGGATGTTTTCCCCTTGTGGTCTATTTTATAGACTGCCCTAGCCCTAGTCTCTCGGTCAGTCTTCTTTATCCCGTGACTCTGTCACTCTATCCTATCCAGTCAGTCCATTCTAGGCTTTCTTTCTTATTGAGAGATTGTCTGTGATCTTTCCAGAAATTTCCATCCAATCTCTCGAGGGGGCATATCATTCCCATCTTGGGGCAACTTTGTATCAGTTCATATTATCTTCTTTGAAACAACGCAACAAGCTGCTTTGTCTCAAAGAGGGGCAAAATGTAGACACCTAAAATTGTCCAGTCTAATTAAATAAATATCTTTATTTATTTAATTACTTTAGCCTAATTCTTCTATTAATTGAATAAATAATTATTTATTTAATTAATTCATTTATCCTCTTCTATCCTTATTTCTCATTTAAATAAATATATTTATTTATTTAAATTCCCCTTTTCTTAAATTAAATAAATATCTTATTTATTTAATTGATCCCACTTCTTCTATTAATTAAATAAATCTTTATTTATTTAATTAATTCATTAGCCTTTTCTACCTATTACACATGTCATTGATCTCTTAATTCATACACTACCTACCCTCTCAGTATTTTATTATTTTCTCTACCTACCCTCTAATCATAGCAGACCATTTATCTTTTACACCTCTCAATCTTATCCCTCCATTTCATATAGTTGCTTCTATATAAGGAGATGCTTCCTTCATTATCAAACCCTCACTATGCATTCAACCCCGACTATGCTTTCGAACTTGCATATGCAATCAAGCCTACTTGCAACCACATTTCCGTTCTTTGTTGAGCTCTTGTGCACATATAAAATCTGAGAGCAACTATATAAAGCAAGATCAATGGAGATAGGAAGATTGGAGATCCAAACCCTATTGGACATGTGATGGTATAATCTTTGTGATTTCATTTGATTTGCATTGTCTTAGGTAATCTTCATATGTTATGGTGGATCTTTGTTGTTGTTAGGCTAGGGTTTTGTGGTTGAATTCATTTAGTCTTTCAATATTGTTGTTATCCATTTTCACTGTATATAGTGATAATTCAAGTGCTATCAATATTTCCAAGAATCTGCTACTGCATTTTAAAATAAAGCATGTATCAATTAAGTACCATTTCTTGAGGGAGAAAGTTAGTGATGAAGAAGTCAAATTGTAGTATGTATCTACAAAGGATCAGATTAGAGATATTTTCACTAAACCTTTGCTTGTAGATACATTTGTCTATTTGATAGACAAGTTAGGGGTCTTTGCCCCTCCTGATGAGAGTTAGATGCATTGAGATGCATCAATCTGGTGGATTGCATGGTCTTATCTTCGTATCTGGATTGATGAGTAGGTGCTGCTACTTAGCCAGAATTTTTAGTGAGTGATTCAGGTGTTCAAATTTGTGAGTTTATCCTAAGGGGGATATATTTTCCTTCTTAGAGGAAGAGAAGCAAAATTTTGTATTTTATCTTTGACATTGATGTCAAAGTGGAGAGAAGCATGTGAATAACTATCTTATCTTTAAAGCTTTAGGTGCATGATCTTAGGGGGAGTTTGTGTTAGGAAGTTAAGTAGCGGAAACAACTTCCTACACTAACCTTGAGAGGAGGGTAATGCAAAACTTTTTCAAATCATTACAACAGTTACAGAAAATAGAAATAGATATAATAGCAATCATACCACAACACAATGATTTACGTGGGGAAAACCCTTTCGGGAGAAAAACCCCACCCTCCAAAAGCAGCTCAATATTTTATTCAGCAATCAAAAACAGATTACAAAATACTTGCAGAGCAAGCTCTTCGCAGGAGTAGCACTAATCAGAGATTCAGAGGCAACTCAATAGCCATAAGACTCTTACACACAACCTCTATCTCACACATCTCATAAATAGGAGATACAATACAAGAAACCGTCAAACGGTATTACAAAACCATGGGCTAAAACCACCCAATAAGGTGTAGCCGACCTTATCTCCCTTCTATGACATGTTAAAGCACGCATCAACACGTGTCGCTCCCTTTTACAGCTCATTTATGTATTCGATACAAATTATTTTTCCTATTTCAGGAGTACAAACTTCCGGAGGCCATAACTTGAGAACCGGGTGTCCGATTGACGAACTGTTTGAAGCGCCGGAAAGCTCGTGAAGTGCTCTATCACCTCGTAACCCGCTTCGCCGGTTACAGAAACTTTTCAGGGTGTTTCGGAGCCTCTAAAGTCCCCAAAATTAAGTTTAAACATTTTATTGCACCCCTCCAAGACGAAAACTTTAATATCTTCAAAACTAGCTGTGACCTTGCGACGCAACTTTACCGGAATGCTTATCTAGCCAACCAGAAGCTTCAGGGAGAGTTTCGCACCATTTTGTGCTCAAATAAAAACTTACTATAAATAGTAACCTCGCATAAATGCAAGGTTGAGACACCATTTTTCCCAACAAATCTCCCACTTGTCGAACACCTTGCATGAGCGGAAGGGAATGTCAACACAATGAATCAATTGCTAGGGGCCATAAGGCCCATAGACTCTGAACACCATCTGAACTTCTCTGTGCTCATAGCCTTAGTTAAAGCATCTGCAACATTCATCAAAGTGTCCACCTTAACCAGCTTCACCCTACCATCTTCGACCATATCTCTAACAAAATGATACTGAACATCAATATGTTTGGTTCGGGCATGAAATGTCGAGTTCTTAGCTAGGCTAATTGCACTCTGACTGTCACAGTAAACTGTCATTGTACCTTGTTTTATTCCAATATCCGAACACAGTCTCTTAAGCCAAATGGCCTCTTTACAAGCATGAGTAGCTGCCATATACTCTGCTTCAGTAGTGGATAAAGTAACCACAGCCTGTCGCTTACTCATCCAACTAATTGCACCACCAAACAAAGTAAACACATAAGCACTGGTGGATCTTCTGCTATCAATATCACCTGCCCAATCTGAATCTACATAACCATGGATATCAAGGGAAGTCATGTCTCCAACTGAATTACCATGATAACATAAAGAATACTCTGAAGTACCCTTCAAATATCTGAAGACTCTTTTGACTGCATCCCAATGAACTCTACCAGGATTAGACATATATCTAGAAAGTACTCCCACTGCTTGGGCAATATCTGGTCTAGTACAGACCATAGCATACATCAAGCTTCCAACTGCACTCTGGTAAGGCACTCTGCTCATGTCTTCCATCTCCAATGGGGATTTAGGACAATCTGAAACAGATAGTTTCGTTCTAACTGTAAAAGGAACACTCAATGGTCTACAATTCTGCATGTTGAACCTCTGTAACACTGAATTCACATACTTACTCTGGCCTAGCCATATCTTTCTGTTTACCCTATCTCTTCTAATTTCCATCCCAAGAATGTGCTTTGCTGCACCAAGATCTTTCATTTCAAATTTAGCAGCGAGCTGAGACTTCAGTTCTGAAATCATACCTTTCCCTTTACCAATGAATAACATATCATCAACATACAATGCAATGAATAAGAAATGATCACCATAAGATTTATAATAAACACAGTGATCTGATTTAGAACGTTCAAATCCCAAACTCAACACATATGTATCAAATTTCTGGTACCACATCCTAGGACTTTGTTTGAGGCCATACAAAGATTTCTTCAATTTACAGACCAAATTACTTTTGCCTTTCACCACATAGTGCTCCGGCTGTGTCATATAAATATCTTCCTCCAAATCACCATGAAGGAAAGCAGTTTTCACATCCATTTGCTCAACCTCTAAATCATAAGCAGTAGCAATAGAAAGCAAAAATCTAATGGACGTCATTTTTGCAACAGGAGAAAATATCTCACCGTAATCAACACCCTCAACCTGAGAGTAGCCTTTTGCAACCAACCTTGCTTTATACTTCTCAATGCTTCCATCTGAACCAATCTTTTTCTTGAACACCCATTTACAACCAACAAGTTTTCGTCCTTCAGGCAATGGTACAAGATCCCATGTATCATTCTTTTTCAAAGCTGCCATTTCTTCCTCCATAGCAATCTTCCAGGATTCTGCATCATTCATACCTAATGCCTCTTCTACAGATTTCGGTTCATCCACACTAGTATTCAGAGCAAAAATACATCTCCAATCATTAGGTGAATACCTTTCAGGTGGTTGTCTATGTCTTGTAGACCTTCGAACAAGCTGAGTTGGAGGTTCTTCCTCCTCTTCTGAAGATTCAGAGCTAGACGAGCTCTCCTCAAATTCTTGCCTATCTAGGGGTCTTGATTCAACTCTTTCAGGTGTAGAAGGAAGTTGAATCACATCTTCTTTTTTAGTCTGTTCTGGCTGCAATGTAACAGAAGGAGACTTAATTTCTCTAAAAATAACACTTCTACTGTGAATTACCTTTTGTGCAACAGGGTCCCAAAGCTTGTATCCTTTCACACCATAACTATACTCGATGAAGATACATTTCACAGCCTTGTTCTCCAACTTTGTTCGCTTCTCCTTTGGCACATGTGCATATGCCTCACAACCAAAAACTCTAAGATGTCTCAATGAAGGCTTGTGACCTGACCATGCTTCCATAGGCGTTTTATCAACAAGAGCTGATGTAGGAGACCTGTTAATCAGGTAGCAAGCAGTGGCAACAGCTTCAGCCCAAAACTTTTGTTCAAGACCAGCACCACTCAACATACTCCTAGCCTTTTCCATCAGTGTCTTGTTAATTCTTTCTGCAACTCCATTCTGCTGTGGAGAATACGGAGTTGTCTTCTGCCTGTTAATTCCACAGTCTTTACAGAATCTATCAAAATCATTAGAGCAAAACTCACCGCCATTATCAGTTCTCAAACATTTTATTTTCTTTCCAGTCTGCAACTCAACCATTGCTTTAAATTCTTTAAAATGACTAAAAACTTCAGATTTACTCTTTAGAAAATAAACCCATGTCCTTCTACTAAAATCATCAATAAATGAAACATAATATGTGGATTTTCCAATCGAAGAGACATCTACTGGACCAAACACATCAGAATGGATAAGATCCAAAACACCACAAGTTTTATGAGAACTCGAGTAAAACTGAACGCGATTTTGTTTTCCATAAATGCAATGCTCACAGAAATCAAAGTCAAGGTTACAGTCATTCAAACCTTCAACAAGGTTTTTATTTTTCAAGGTCCTTAGACCCTTTTCTCCAATGTGGCCAAGTCTCTGGTGCCATAACATAGTCTTCTCTGCAGGTAACTTTGCTTCAAACGAAAGAGCACCCTTACGTACCCAAAAACCATTTCCATCTGCTGAAGGTGAAACCTTCAAATCTTCCAGTGAAGTATCCGCAGGTTTACTTTTTACAGAAGTGCTATTACACTTAATAGTGTATGCTTCAAGCTTATACAAAGTGCCAAACCTGACACCTCTAGCAACTACCATAGCACCCTTAATCATCTTACATCCTGCTTTAGAAAAGACTACCTGCACACCTGCATCTATCAGTTTGCTCACAGATAACAGGTTTCGTTTTAATCCAGGGATATGCAGCACACCATTAATCCTTTTTATTCTACCATCAGAAAACCTGATTCTAACTTTACCTCGACCAACAATGTCTAGTTGTGAATCATCACCCAAGTACACCTTACCTCCATTAAATCCTTCATATTCAGAAAACCAATCTCTATTGGAAGTCATATGAAAAGATGCACCTGAGTCAATTAGCCAGGCATCATTACCTGCATGAGTCGCCAAAGCCGCAATAAATGCATCGCCATCTTCCTTGTCGGACTCAGAATCAGAATCGAACTTTTTCTTTTTCTTCTTCTTTTCTTCTTTGCAGTCCTTACGGATGTGACCCGGTTTACCGCAATTCCAGCAAATGACTTTGGACTTTCCAGGAGATTTCGATCTCCCTTTGGATTTGGACTTGCCGCGCTTCTCATTCTTCTTGCCTTTCTCCTTAGGTCTTCCACGAACGGTTAGGGCTTCCTTTGAACTGATGGATACCTTCCTTCGCATCTCTTCACCGAGTAGGGCACCCACCACATCTTCAGATTTCAAAACAACAGAAGTACTACCGATAGCCATAACAAGAGAATCCCACGAATCAGGCAAAGAACAAAGCAAGATCTGACATTTCTCCTCCTCGTCCATCTTAACACCGACGGATACTAATTGAGCCACAATCATATTGAATGCTTCTAGGTGGTCTGCAATTCGTCCACCCTCTTCCATCTTCAAGGAATACAATTTCTTTCTTAAGAAAATTTGATTTAATAAAGATTTCACTTGATACATCTCACCAAGCTTAGTCCATAGCTTCTTTGCAGAGTTTTCTTCATGGACATTGATTAGAACAGAGTCTGCCAGGCACAGTCTGGTTAGACCCTTGGCTTTTTGGTCCATAACATCATACTGAGCTGCCGCAGTAGGATCTGAGGGCCTTTGGACATTCGCATCAACAGCATCCCAAAGATCTCGATCTATTAGCAGATCTTCCATCTTCAGCTTCCACATCTCAAAATTACTTCCATTAAATTTCTCCACCTCTATTCTCCCTGACGAACTCGCCATCTGAATATTCCTGCAACAGGATCAAAAAGTGTCTTCTGCACAAGCTCCCACTCAAATCTGGATTAGTTCAAAAAACCCAACTGCCCACAATTGAAACCAAAGGTGATCAGGCTCTGATACCACTTGTTAGGAAGTTAAGTAGCGGAAACAACTTCCTACACTAACCTTGAGAGGAGGGTAATGCAAAACTTTTTCAAATCATTACAACAGTTACAGAAAATAGAAATAGATATAATAGCAATCATACCACAACACAATGATTTACGTGGGGAAAACCCTTTCGGGAGAAAAACCCCACCCTCCAAAAGCAGCTCAATATTTTATTCAGCAATCAAAAATAGATTACAAAATACTTGCAGAGCAAGCTCTTCACAGGAGTAGCACTAATCAGAGATTCAGAGGCAACTCAATAGCCATAAGACTCTTACACACAACCTCTATCTCACACACCTCATAAATAGGAGATACAATACAAGAAACCGTCAAACGGTATTACAAAACCATGGGCTAAAACCACCCAATAAGGTGTAGCCGACCTTATCTCCCTTCTATGACATGTTAAAGCACGCATCAACACGTGTCGCTCCCTTTTACAGCTCATTTATGTATTCGATACAAATTATTTTTCCTATTTCAGGAGTACAAACTTCCGGAGGCCATAACTTGAGAACCGGGTGTCCGATTGACGAACCGTTTGAAGCGCCAGAAAGCTCGTGAAGTGCTCTATCACCTTGTAACCCGCTTCGCCGGTTATGGAAACTTTTCAGGGCATTTCGGAGCCTCTAAAGTCCCCAAAATTAAGTTTAAACATTTTATTGCACCCCTCCAAGACGAAAACTTTAATATCTTCAAAACTAGCTGTGACCTTGCGACGCAACTTTACCGGAATGCTTATCTAGCCAACCAGAAGCTCCAGGGAGAGTTTCGCACCATTTTGTGCTCAAATAAAAACTTACTATAAATAGTAACCTCGCATAAATGCAAGGTTGAGACACCATTTTTCCCAACAGTTTGTTGGTGATTGTTGTTGTTGATTTATTCCTTTGAATTGATATTTTTTCACATTCATGTGTTTCCATCAATGCCAAAAGGGGATGTTGTTGGATATTGCTGCTGCTAGGATATGTTGTTGTCATTGATGCTAACATATTCCTGTATTTGGTGTTTTGGTGATCCGATGATTGGAGAGAGTTAATTTGGTTGTTTTATCTATTTAGGATGCTAAATCAACTAGAGATACTTCATTATGTATTTATTTCATGATGTTGTGTGGTGATTTGATCGAGTTGAGGATTCTTATATGAAGATTAGTTTTCAGTGTTCAGTGTTACAATGTTCTGGTATTTGATTTGTTGTGCTCTGGTATGAACATATCTTAAGTTGTAGATTTGGGAGATTATTTTGGATTTTCATGTGTATCTTTATTTCAGATGGTTCATGATTTGGTGCTCCATAAGTTATATTTCTATTCTAAATTACTACTATTAATTGATCTTGAGTGTTAGCGCGTTGATGGATGAAGGTTTGATTAAGTGGTGTTGGTGCAGCTATTGTGGATGGTTGTAATGTGCTTGTTGGTGTTTCTTGATCATGTCCTATTTGTTTTGGTGGTATGCATCGATCATTGTGTGTATTCTTGAGAATCATATGGGTTCAGTGATATTCTTTGTGTTATGTGGTATTTTTGATGGTGTAGCGTGTTGTGTTTGATTTTGGCAAGATTTCTCATGGTGATGCATGTTCGAGGATTTTATTTGGGTTCATGCTATGTCATCTATGGAATTGTTTTGGTCTGGTGGTTGATTTATGTATCATGTGATGTAATTTTGTAATTAGCTATTGAGGGTTTGAGCTGACCTTGTAGTCAAGGTTGATGAATTGTATAAATAAGTGTTAGAATCATGTAATTCAGGTATGGAGGTTGTGTCTGCATTATCAAAGATTGGTGTATGTGCAAATAAGAGAATTTATCCTTCGTTATGGTGTATTAAGAAGAGATTATTGCAAGGAAGACAAATGTGATTAATCGGAACTGCCATCAAGCATTAGGAGATGCTATTTTTTTAGTTAACTTTAATCAGATTGTATTCCGAATATTATTGTAAGGTAGTGAACCTTCCCTGAAGGTTGGAGCCTTTTGGGTCATTATATTTTGAGCAATGAGCTCTAGGCAGTTTTCCTGAATGCATGTACATTCCCCATTATAATATTCACATACTACTACAAATTATAATCTTATTGTGGGTAGGTTCCCACTGTGGTTTTTCCCTTAGCCGGGTTTTCTACATCAAAATCTTGGTGTTATGTGGGTTGTTGTTATTGTGTTCATCTTTATTCTTGTTGCAGTTGATCTAAACTAAGATTGTGATTAAATTGTTTAATCTGATGAAAACTGATTCACCCACCTCTTAGTTTTCCTTCATTGTTGTTTCCAATAGAGATAATCTAAACAAATAAGATCTTGAGGGAGAATGGTAGGGGAATGGATGGATAAACTTTTGAGTCAAGGGACTCATCTCCTATTTTCAGCACTTATCATGGTAAGTTGATTGGAAGAGGTAAAGGTTGAAATTGAAAAATACTTTGAATTTATTTTCAACTGAGTTAGAAGCACATGAAAAGGAGTTTGACTCATGGTTGAAGTTAGAAGATTTCCAGTTTGATGTTCTTGTTGACAATGGTGTGATCTTGTCAAGGGGCATATATATTGAGCAAAGGGAAATTCTAGAACACCAAATGAATACCCTTGAAATGCTTATTAAGGATTTGAGGAAAGCTCAAAAGGAATGTAATGATAAGGTTAAGGAAATCATTGAGAAGATATCATCTCTTCCCTACACTTTCCTTGATTAAAGCCATAAACCCATGCCTCAAGATACTATTGTAAATGAATTTAGTTTTTTGATTAGTGAAGAGGTTGACAGATAGACTTTCTCACTATCTTTAATTGATAAGTTGATTGATATCTAGGTGAAGCTAGATGATATAGCCTCGCTTCTCAAGAAGTATAAGAAATGTTATGTGAACCTTGGAGATTCTATCACACAGGTCAAGGTCATCACAAGTCACACTAAAGGACTTGATCAGGAGCAGATGAGAGAAGTGTTACAAAAATTCAAGGATTTGATGAAATAAGATTAGAATGGAGTGTCTTGTGACACTTAGTAATTGTTCATATTAGATGTAATTTTGAATAAGACATTGACACTTGAAGTGTCATTTTTGTATTTAGTTTTTGCATGTAGGCAATGCATGAGTCTAAAGTCAATCAAGACTCTTCCTTGAATTTGTTAATCCTATGAGGATCCAGTTAATACTGAGAGGGGGGTGAATCAATATTAACATAATTTATAACTTCAAATCCAAATACCATTTACAACATATTTGAAATCATTCAATACATGAATCTATCCCTTTAGTAGATCTCATACACTTGTTATCCACTTTATGCAATCTTATTAATCAGAATATTTACCAACTAGATATCTTATCAACACATACTCATACTGACTTATTATCAAATCAGAATACTTCATCTTTCAATTTATTAACATTACCGGTAACCACTTACAGATTTCTGATAAATACTAGTAAACTTATCATAACCGGTAATCAGAAATAATGCATGAAAACATAAACACTATGAAAAGACATTCCACACATGAACACCAATATTTTTGATGTGGAAACCCAAATGGGAAAAAACCATGGTGGGGATTGGTACACACAATAATTTGTACTCTTTCTAAGTATGCCCTATTAGGAGCTTAGCTCGGTTAGGAGCTTACAATATACCTAGTTTACCCTGTTAGGAGTCACCTGGTTAAGGGATTTTCCTATCACTCCCTCTAAGAGCTTAGTGATCTGTTAGGATCAACTTGGTTAGATTATTTAAACACTCTTTTGTGAGCTACCCTGTTAGGGGACTTAGATGGCAAAGGTCTGTTAGGACCTACCTGGTTAAGGGATTTAAGATGTTGTAATTGTTAGGGAACAACATCGAGAAATGATCTATTACGTTGCACTTTTAGCTTGCTAAATCAGATCCAGTTATGCTTCATAGTCTGCAACACTCAGGCAAATCTCTATCTTCTATGGGATGGCTTAATCATTCTCCTAACACCACCGACAAATGAAACACCAGTTGTGTCACCCTAAATAGCCATCTCAACTAGGCCGACCACAAAATCTAATTACATCATGAAATTACAATTAGATCACAAGAGATAATCATAGATCACTATACAAATCACTACAACAAATTACAATGCAATATCAACCATTGGTTGATCTTAACCCATCATGAAAATCCGATCTATATCCTCAAAAAAATCTACTAAGCATTTCACTGATTCCCAAGAAAATATTCCTTGAATCATGCTAAAACAATAATTAAATATTTCATGTGGGTTGTGTCGTGTTACCAACTTCATGTAGACTCTTCGTCGATCACCATCATAACAAAAATCATTACCGGTTGAGTGAATTCATCACTAGTCCTTAAACCCTACTAAAACCTTAGCACAACTTTATCAAAAATTCAAAACATGCCTTCTGATAATCATCACAAGTTTTGGTTCTAGTCATTTACACCTTTCCATGATACAAGTTCAACATCCAAACCACAAATCACCAATCATCACCAATCAATCAATCCAATCAAAATAATTATTCTTTACCAGTTAAAGTCCTATTTCATAGATTTTAGCTCTCTGCCAGTAAACCCTGTCTTTTGATAAACCAAATCACTTAGATGACAAAACAAAAAATCAGGAACATCAGTTGCCAGCAATGACAACACAAATAACTGATCATGTCATCTATTCATAGAATCTCAATCTCTTCATCACAAATAGACTTCTATCCTTTGTTGGTGCAATCATCCAACTTTAACTTGCATCACCTGATCAACATCAATTATGCCAAATGCCAATAAAATTATTTATAGTTTTTCATATATTTTATCAACACCTCTCTCCTATATATATGAGGTTGATTTTTGTAATGCATATATATTATCTTTAATCATATGCCAAAAATCTGTTGAAGTAAAGAGCTAAGAAGTGAAACTTTGTGTTCATTTTTGTGATTTTGCAATTTGATGAAATAAGAAGAAAGTTTTTCACATCTAGACTTTGTGTTGGATTCATTTGTGGTTTGTGGTGAGAGTGTTCTTATGTCATTTTTATTATAAATTCTTGTTGTATTCAAGTGAAGGCAAGTTGAGAATATTGTTAAAGTGTAGAGGTAGTTGTTGATTTATGAACTTTGTGTCATATCTGGGCTATTGTTGTTAAATTAGGAATTGGTGAGTTTTATCAGTTTGAAGACTTTATGCTTCATATTGATATTGCTTAGTTAAGATTAGTTGAAATACATTAAGGTTATGCTTTAAGGATTGTGTTTTATTGTGTCTGTTGGCATTATGTTGTCATTGATGTCAACTGACATGGAATGGTCACCGATGAGTAAGTAGTGATGTGTAAGTAGACATAAAAGATATGTTACTAGTACACATGAAGTGTAGCATCTAAAAGTAAAGCAGGACCACCAAAAAGAAAGCAAATATGCAAAGAAGAACAGAGGGATGTGATCATTGGCAGACAAAGAGAAGTATAATGCAATCAGTAAATAGATTCAGTGGATGAACCAACATGGTTACTGGATGGCCAAGTTGATCCACCACTAGAGAAGAGGTCAACAGGTATGAAGGTCCACCTGTGAAGCTAGCCTATATCGGTAAGGTGTGTTGAACTAATAATGAGTCTTGACCAGTGAAGGATGTCAAATGAATTTTCAATCTAAGCATAGGTGGATGTCAACAAGAATGATAGGTGGACACTAGGTGGCAAGCACACAAAGGTCAGTGAAGTGTTCATCGATGTGATAGTTGACAAGGAGGTTGACATTAATGAAGAAACCACAAATCATGGGATGATGGCATGATGTTGTAACTAGAGGGAGACATAGTGGCAAGGTGATTGAACTGACCTTGTAGGATGATCTGATCCTTGTACTCGTTGGCTAGAGGAATTAACTGATCCCTTAAAGGTGATTGACAAAAAAATACCAAAAAGCATGTTGTAGACATCTAAAAATAGAAAACTTGAATTGGAAGGAAATGATATGGAATTGTTGTTTGATATGATGCATATCATCTTTCCAGAAAAAGGAGATCCAATCAGATCTTATACAAAATGAGTTGGTAGAGGAAAACCCTAGCATGCCACTGTTTGAATGTTGATTTTGGTGGGAACCCTCAAATATAAATATGTGAACTTGAGACTTCAGAGTGTGATGTTGGATGCGAGTTGAGAGTAAGAAGAGAGCTTGAGAAAGAAGAGAGACTATTTTCCTAAGATTTATTTCACATGAAGTTAGAGTGTGGAGTTAGTAGCCTGAACCGGTGAGAGGTTCTAACCAATAGAGACAAAATAATTGGTAAATTATTATAGTCTTAACAATCAAGCGTACCGGTAGAGATTGAATGGTTAATAAGGAATCCAAGTGTGATACTATGTAGGTTGAGGTTTTGAGAAAGAGAAGAGAGGTAGAGAGTAAACGGTAAGAGATTAGAGAGTAATATGATAATCAACAAAAGAAGGACTAGTGAAACAGAGGAAGGTGATAACCTGCAGACATCAGTTGATCAGGTGTTGCAGAACTCATTTGCAACTAGGTCTTATCATTGCATTAAAATTGTATTTCATTGTATTACACTGAGTTGGTGCCCTAAAATCAGTAGGGGTTAGTGCTCCTTGAGTTGGTTCCCTAAATCATTTGTAACCCATTGTTTCATTGTGAGGTTCGATTGGAGTAGCAAACTCCAATGATATTTCTCACTGAGGTTTTTCCCATATAAGGTTTTCCTCATACATCTAGTATTGTGGGTTATGCATTTGTGTGTTTTTCTTTTTTGATATCCTCTCATATCTTATCGGTTTGATTGCTTAGTGTTTAGGTTGTTGACCAATACTCAAAGATTGGTTTAAAAAGAAAAGATTTTTAGGAACCACTGATTCACCCCCCTCTCAGTAGTACATTGTGTTTAATAATTGGTATCAGAGCCTAGGTTCCTCATTGATCAAATCTTTCTCTATCTTGGATAGATTTTGGTCAAAGAACACAATGGCAAGAAATGCATCTTCCTCCTCAAAAGCCCCCATGTTTGATGGATCTAACTATGCCTTCTGGAGCAGAAAAATGGAGACCTATCTTTCCTCTCTTGGTTTTTATGTGTGGATGTTTGTCAAGAATGGGTATACTGCCTCTAGTATTCCTCCCATTGATCTGGATGCTAAGGAGTATGAGAACAATGCAAAGGCTAAATATGGTATTCTAAGTGGGCTTTTAGATAATGAGTTTGTGAAGGTCATGCACTATGCATCCACCAAGGAGACTTGGGATAAATTGTAGAGATTATTTGAAGGAGATGCCAAAGTCAAAGAGGCCAAGATGAAATCACTAAGAGGTCAACTTGAAGGCTTGAAGATGAAAGATGAAGAAAAGATTGCAAATTACCTTCAAAGAGTAGATGAAACTATGAACACTATCAGAGGACTTGGAGAGGAAATTGCTAATGAAATTATTTTCAAAAAGGTACTTAGATATCTCACATCTAAGTATGATACTAAGGTTTCTTCCATAGAAGAAGCCAAGGATCTAAAAATCTTCACAATGGATGAGTTATTTGGCTTCTTAATTGCCTATAAAAGGAGGACAACCAGTGAAGCATCCTCAAGGAAATAGGTAGCCTTCAACTCCATCAAAAAGGGAAAGGAAGAGGTTACTCATAAAGGATCCAGTGAAGACTCAGATGCAAAGGTAGTGAAATTTGTCAGAAAGATCAAGAGAGGATCCGACAAGTATAAAGGAAAGTTACCACTCAAATGCTTCCCTTTACCACTAAAATGCTTCAACTCTGGTAAAGTTGGACACTTTTTTGCAAAATGTCCCTATAATGAAACTGGTAGAGATGAACAAAGAAGTTTTGGAAGATCTTTCGGTAAAAAAAAAGAAAAGAAAGTTTACCGAAAAGAAATAAGAAGCTACTAGAAGCAAAATACCATTGAGGATGATGCCATAGATGAAGAGAGTACATCAGAAGATGACTTCCATGCAGATGAAAGAGAAGTTAAACTCTTTATGGCACTAGATGAATTGGTTGTGGAAGACGAGGAAGATGAAGACATTGAAGATGAAGTGGATATAGAAGGTGAGCTCATAAGTTCTCTTGAGGAGTTAAGCAAGACAAGAAGAGAACTCAAGAAAGTCAAGCTTACTGCAGTAGAAGAACAAGATCACCTAAAGCAATCTTTGGATGAGTCTGATCAAGTGATTTTTGACTTGAAACTCCATTTGGAAGAAGCCAAGAGGACATGCAAAGTTACATCCTTTGATTTTATGAAAAAGGAAAAGGAGAATCAAGACCTAGAAGAAGAAATAGTGAAGCTCTGAAAGGAGCTTGAAAAGAGTAAGGATGAAATGAAAAATGAGGAGCAAATATGAGGGTAGGACAGAAGCCTTGGACAAGATGTTGAGCAAATAGAAGAAATCTAAAGATATCAGTGGCTTAGGATTTGAAGAAGGAAAAAGTTCAAATAGAAAAGATACATCTAGTAAGGAGATACAGTTCACTTCTTCAAGTGAAGGTGAAGAGAAGAAAACATTCATAGTAAGAAAGGATACCGATAAGAAGACTTATGCAGAAGTTGTTAGAAACCGCTACACAAACCAATATACACAATCAATGAATCGGAGGCCACACTCAATGTACTAGAATGTAGATCTTAGGAGAAATGCAAAGGTTGATCATGAAGGGTTCACTAGAGTTAGCAACATGAAAGGAAGACCCCCAGTGAGACAGATGCTTGCAGGACTTAGGCAACCAAACTGGTATGTATCAAACTTTCATGGTTGTCGTTACCAATGTAACAAATTTGGATATAGGATAGCTAACTATAGATTGATGAATAAGTCTACTGTGAGTTATGAAAGTAGAAACTCTTTTGCTGAGATGAATGTCATCTGTTATCAATGTCATAAGAGTTATGAGTATAGGATAAGTCAACTAGTTTCCTACAATAATTTTTCAAACTCATCATTGAATATGAATGTGAAGTGTTTTAAGTGTCATGAGTTTGGACATAATGCAAATCATTGTAAGAACATGAAAATCAAGCAGAAGAGGACAACTCCTAATCAGGAACCGATAGCCAAATTGGAGCATAAAATTGCAGTTGACAAGAAGAAGAAAACTCAACCGGTTTGGGTTAAGAAAGAAAAGGACAAAGCAGAATCAAGTCTGATTGTGTAGACTTCTCTACATGAAGAAAGAAGAAACTTGTGGGTTGTAGATAGTGGTTGTTCTAACAACATGACCAGTGATAAAAAAGAAATTTATCAATCTTGAAGATTGGAATGGTGGCTCAGTGAGCTTGATAAAGGGAAAAGGTACTCTAAATATTGATGACAAACTGAAAGCACATGATGTATATTATGTTTGAATCACAATTTGTTGAGTGTGAGTTGGATGTGTGACAAAGGTTATAAATTCACCTTTGATTCTACCGGTTGCCAGATAAAGGAGAGTGCCAATTAGGTTGTAGCAGAAGGCAAGAAGATAGTTGGAAATGTATACAATCTGAAAGAATGTTTTGAATCCCAATGCATGTTGGGACAAGTGGATGAAAGTTGGTTGTGGCATAAAAGATTAGGCCACATAAAATTTGATAATCTAGTTGTAGTAAGCAAAAAGGGTTGTGTGAGAAATATATCACCAATCATCAAACCGGTAAGCACATTTTGTGATGAATGTGTGAAAGGGAAGCAAACTAAGGTGAGATTCAAGAAAAAAGATCACAACACCTCCAAACCGCTTGAACTTGTACATATAGTTCTGTGTGGTCCAACTAGGACAAGAGCTCTTGCTGGTGAGAGATAGTTTATGCTCTTCATTGATGACTATTCAAGAATGACAAGGGCCACTTTCCAATAGGATAAATCACAAGCATTTGATATATTCAAGATCTTCCAGAAGATGGTAGAAAAGGAAAGTGGATGCAAGATGAAATGTCTAAGATCCAACCGGGGTGGAGAGTTCACATCAAATGAGTTTGAAGATTACTGTGAGAGACATGGAGTTATAAGACAATACTCAACCCCTAGGACACCACAACAAAATGGTGTGGTAGAAAGGAAGAACATGATAGCCCAGGAGATGACAAGAGCCATGTTGAATGAGGCAAGTTTACCAGATTTCTATTGGAAGGAAGCGGTTCACACTGCAACATATAGTGTAAACTGGGTTCAACTAAGAACAAACAACAAAATGACACCTTATGAGTTGTGGTATGATTGGAAACCATTAGTCAAGTACTTCAAGGTGTTTGGAAGAAAATATTTTATCAAGAGAGACATGGATGGTTTAGGTAGTTTTGATTCCAGGAGTGATGAAGGGATCTTCCTTGGTTACTCAACTAATAGTAAGGCCTACAAATTCTACAACAATAGACCAAGAAGAGTCATCAAGAGTGTGAATGTAAGAGTTGATGAGGACATGCATAAAGGAAGACAAGCACCGATATGATGATTCCGATGATGAAGGTGAAGAAGCTCAGTCAGACAATGAACTGGAAGAAGCATCTAATAAGGTCTGTAACTGGTATGTGTAGAAAAACCACCTAAAAGAGCAGATTTTAGGTAATAAGAGTGATGGTGTGCATACTAGAAGAACACTTGCCTGAAATGATGAACAATTCAATTTGTGCCTCATGACTGAAATGGAACCTAAGACATTCAATGAGGCTAGCAAAAGTCAAAAATGGACGGATACAATGGAAGAAGAGTTGCAGCAGATTGAGAAGAACAAGAATTGGGAATTAGTCCCTAGACTGGTATACAAGAACATCATTAGCGCCAAATGGGTCTACGAGAACAAGATGAATGAAGAAGGTAAAATTGTTAGGCATAAAGATAGACTTGTGTGCAAGGGTTACTCTCAAGTAGAGGGCATTGATTTTGAAGAAACATTTGCACCAATAGCTAGACTAGAAGCAATTAGGATGTTTCTAGCTTTTTCAGCTCATAAAGGTTATAAGGTATATCAAATGGATGTAAAATCTACCTTCCTCAATGGAAATTTGGAAGAAGAAGTGTACATGGAGCAACCAAAAGGGTTTATATTTCATGATGATGAAACCTTTGCTTGCTGGTTGAAGAAATCCCTATATTGTTTGAAGCAGGCTCCTAGAGTATGGTATTCAAGGCTAGATAAGTACCTAAAGGAGAAAGGATTCAAAAACAGGAGTGCTGATAGCAATCTATACATCAAGACAAATGGAGACCATATGATCATAATGGTTGTGTATGTAGATGACATCATTTTTGGAGGTAACAAGGACACTCTATGCAAGGACTTTGTTGATCAGATGAAAACAAAATTTGAGATGTCTATGCTTGGAGAGCTATCAATTTTCCTTCATTTGCAGGTCTCACAATGAGACAAAGGAATTTTTGTCTCTCAAACCAAGTATGCTTGAGACATGTTGAAGAAATTCCAAATGGAAGACAACAAATTGGTAAGTACCCCCATGGTGACTGGATGAAAGTTGAGAAAGAATGATGAATCACTGGTAGCGGATCAGACATTGTATAGATCCATGATTAGTAGTTTTCTATATCTTACTACTTTCTAGACTAGATATAGTGCAGGAAGTATGCATGGTGGCTAGATTTCAAGCTACACCCAAATAGTCACATGTAAATGTACTCAGGAGGATATTCTAGTATGTACAAGGGACACTTGATTATAGAATATGGTATCCCAAGCAAGGGGATTTTATCTTGCATGCCTACATTGATGTAGATTAGGCAAGTTGCATTGATGACCAAAAGAGCACAAGTGGTGGTGCATTCTTTCTAGGTAACCAGTTGGTCTCATGGCACAACAAGAAGTAGGATTTAGTTTCTCTATGTACTGCTGAGGTAGAATATATTGTTGTTTCCACATGCTATTCTCAGGTGCTATGGATGAAGCAGACCCTCAAGGATATTTAGGTAGAGATGTATGACCCCATTTCCATCCAGTGTGACAATTATAGTGCAATCAACATATCAAAGAATCTGGTTATGCACTCAAGAACAAAACATATTTCCATCAAATATCATTTTCTCAGGGAGAAGGTGGTAAATCAGTAAGTTAAGGTATAGTATGTCCCTATAGGTGAACAAGTAGCTGATATCTTCATCAAGCCTCTACCGGTAAACACTTTTAAGCATCTGAGACACAAGTTAGGAGTGGTGTCACCTGCTTCATGCACTTAAATGTTTATGAAGATCATGGTTCAGGAGGAGTTCATTGTATAATCTCCTATCTCTTGGACCATATGCTAGACATAGGGGGAGATCAAGTGATTATGCTACAGTACTAACATGCTTGAACTTTTGGGTAAACTAGAAGAACAAACTATAGACAAAGGAAATTGTTGTAGGAAACCCAAGAGAATTTCATGATTACATAAATCTACTTTCCCAATTGGTAGAACTCATAGTACAATCACATTTGATTCTTATATTCTCCTGGTTGAGCGGATAGTGGTCAAAGGGGGAGAATACATTGTATAACCGGTGGAGCATGAATTAGAAGGAAGGATGCCCCAACCCTTTGTCATTGTTGTCAAAGGGGGAGAATGGTCCAATGGGCCAGGTGAAGGAACAAAGTATGTTAATATCAATGCCAAAGGGGGAGATTGTTGGCATTATGTTGTCATTGATGTCAACTGGCATGGCATGGTCATCGGTGAGTAAGTAGTGATGACTAGTATGGGTGAAGTAAGGAATCATGTCAATTGGTATGAAGGATAGAGTGTATAAGTAGATAGAAAAGGCATGTTATCAGTACACATGAAGTGCAACATCTACCGATAAAGTAGGACCACTAACAAGCAAGTAAATAATAAAAGAATAATAGAGAGATGTGATAACTGGTAGACAAAGAGAAGTACAATGCAATCAGTAAATAGATTTAGTGGATGGACTAGCATGGTTGATGGAAGGCTAAGTTGATCCACTGATAGAGAAGAGGTTAGAAGTTATGAAGGTCCACTAGTGAAGTTAGGTTATACCGTTAAGGTGTGTTGAATTGATAGTGAGTCTTGGTTGGTGAAGGATGTCAAATTGACTTTGTGGTCTGAGAATAGGTGGACGTCGATAAGCATGATAGGTGGACACTAGGTGGCGAGCACGCAGAGGTCGGTGAAGTGTTCATTAATGTGATAGTTGACAAGTAGGTTGACATTAATTAAGAACTCACAAATCATGGGATGATGGAAGGATTTTGTGGCTTGAGGGACACAAAGTGGCAAGGTGATTTAACTGACCTTGCAGGATGATCTAATCCTTGTACACATTGGCTGAAGGAAACAATCGAGCCATTAAAGGTGATTTAAAGAGAAACACTGAAAAGCATGTTGCAGACATCTAAAAATAGAAAACGTGCATTGGAAGTCAAGGATATTGCATTGTTATTTGATATGATGCAGATCATCTTTCCAGAAAAGGAGAGATGATCAAATCTGATACGCATTGAGTTGGTAGAGGGAAACCCTATCATGCCACCGTTTGAATGTTTCTTTTGGCAGGAACCCTCAAATATAAATATGTGAACTTGAGACTTTAGAGTTTGATGCTAGATGTGAGTTGAGAGTAAGAAGAGAGCTTGAGTAAGAAGAGAGACTATCTTCTTGAGAGTTATTTCACAGAAAATTAGAGTGTGGAGTTAGCAGGTTGAACTGGTGAGAGGTTCTAACCAGAAGAGATAGAATAATAGGTAAACCGTTATAGTCTTAACAGTCAAGCATACTGGTAGAGATTGAATGGTTAAGAAGGCATCCAAGTGTGATAATGTGTAGGGTGAGGTTTTGAGAAAGAGAAGAGAGGTAGAGAGTAACTGGTGTATGTGGGAAAAGCGGGTTGATAAATCTCAATATGTGAAAATATTGTCAAAGACCTATCCACACACACACAAAGGACTTCTTGGTGCAAGATATGGAGTAACAAAGTATTACTCAGCTTCCCAAGGTGGGTCCCATGGTTCTCTATCTCACAATGTCCCTCAAACCAATGTTTTTGCTCTTAGATCACTGAGCAAAATGGTTTAGGGATGGCAAATGCAAGAACGAGGATGTTTTGATAGATTCTAGAATGAAATGTATCCTAAGCTATGTATGATTCTAGAAATGCAATAAACTAGATGATAAGATGACAAGGTTAGTATGAATACTATCCTAACATGATATATTTAGTCTATGATTGAGCTAAATGATAAAGAAAATATTCTAAACATGCACATTTAGACTAATTTCTATTTTAAAGAGAGGCTAAATGATGAGCATAAAAATGATATAAGAAAGCTTGAATGTATTTGAGCATAAGTGTGATACTACAAATTTGGAGGATGATCAAAATGGAGGAATGAGAGCTCTATTTATAGCAAAAATAGGGCAATGGATGGCCAGGATTGAAAGATTCAATCAAGGGTTGAGTTTGAAAGTTGAGGATCCATGTTTGTAATTGGCACCAATGAAATGGTGATAAGTGTCAACATAGGCTTGGGTTGAGAGAAGGGGTTGGAGGCATTAAATGCCCAAGAAGACCTTATGGTTATCTAGAGATAAGGGTTAAGCTTAAGTTAGGTTTACCCAATGGATTAAGAGTTAATCCAAGGATAAACCTTTGTGCAAATGATTAAGAGATAATCATGGTCAAAGCATTAAAGGCTTGATGAGACCCTTGGGTTGGGTGAAGGTTGAGTTAAAACAAATTCTTTAACCATGTAAGAGGTTTGAGTTAACCATTAATGGTTATTGAAGACTTTGGGGAATTAAGTGGTTGAAGGCTTGAAGCCTTTAATGGTTATCAAAGACTTTGAGGTTTTGAGAAGTGACCTCCCCTTTGCTTAGGGATGTGACAAAGTTTAGAATGATGGGTTAGGCTAATTAGAAGCGATTAGAAGATTCTAGAAGGGATTAGAAAGGGGTTTAGGAAGGCAAGTGGGAGATGTAGGATTTTGCAAGTGGATGGAGGGATAATAGGATTTAATTGAAATAAAGTAATTTAATTCAATTTGGTTGCAATTTGGGGAAATTAAATAAATTATATTTATTCAATTTAGGATAACTATTTAATGAAATTTGAATTTAATTAAAAGTGGATAGGGGGGATTTAATTGAATAAAATGATTTATTCATTAAATGGGTATAGTGAATTTTATTTAAATAAATTGAGTAATTTACTTAATAAAATAGAGGAATGCGGGTAATTTAATTAAATTGGATTTAATTAAATAGAGAAATGAACATAAAATATTCATTTAGGAATATGGTCATTTTTATATGTCTACAACTGATAAGAGATCAAAAAGAGAAATTCGATAATTGGCAAAAGAAGGACTAGTGAAACAGAGGAAGGTGATAACCGGTAGACATCAGTTGATCAGGTGTTGCATCTCATTTGCAACTAGGTGCTATCTTTGCATTAAAATTGTACTTCAACTTAGTACACCGAGTTGGTGCTTGGTGCAGGGATTGGTGCTCATTTGGTTGGTGCCCTAAATAGTAGGGGTTGGTGCTCCTTGGTTTGGTGCCATTAATAATTTGTAACTTGTTGTTTCATTGTGAGGCTGGATTGGAGTAGTAGACTCCAACAATATTTCTCATCGAGGTTTTTCCCATATAGGGATTTACTTGTACATTTGGTGTTGTGGGTTATGCATTTGTGTCTTTGCCTCTTTTAATATCTTCTCATATTTTATCGGTTTGATTGCTTAGTGTTTAGGTTGTTGATCGGTACCCAAAGATTTGTTTAAAGAGAAAATATTTTTAGGAACCACCGATTCATCCCCCTCTCAGTGGTACATTGTGTCTAATAGTGTCATCTTGGAAAATAAGATCATGATTTGAAAACTTTGTGCTCTTATCGTTATTTTTAGAAAATTATTATCATTAGCATAATCATAAATAAGTTTAAAGATTTTGTACTTTATTTTGGTTTATTGGTTAACACATTGGGTTACAAAAAAATTATCAGAAGAAAGGTTGATAGGAGAGCAACGACTTCAAGACTTTGATCTTGAGCACTCTTTCCCATCTGAGAGAAGCAACGAAGGACTTTCAACCCTCCATAGAAACTTTGCTTCTTTCCTTATCCATGATTTTACTCATTCCTACTTTTAATAGTTAATTTGTAATGTCATTTTGTAAGAATTATTGTTTCTCTATGTTGTAAAATCTTTCCTAAAATAAGAGGAAAATAATATCTATCTTGAAAAGAAGAAGATAGGATGATGCACTGCTCATTCTTAGAATAGAAATTAAAGGTTGTATCTTTTTTTAATAGAATAGAGTACAAATTTAAAGGGTGAGACTCCCCTCCGAAGAATTGGGGGGATTAGATCTCATGTTGCTATCTACAATTTTGTAAGTTCAAATAGGTTACAAAATTTTTAACCAACAACTTTTTTGCGACTTTGTTGGGGAAGAGATTTGGAATATTTTGTTACTTCCATCATAGACTCCCTCATATAAAATTGTTGAATCATTACGTAGAAGATTGGCCCATCTGAGTCACCAACAACTTTTTGGCAACTCTTCTGGGGACACAAACATATTCAAAAGCCTCATGCTTTCATTTGAAGTCTAGTGTCTACTAGGGGTCACATGCAACCAAGTTCTTTTTTATTGCAGTAGTCTAGTGCTCTTGTTCTTGGTATCTATATTTAAGTATCTTATTGTGTTACATTTCTAAAGTTGTTAATCTGGCCCATCCGAGTTATACTCGCAGAAGATGGAATCAAGGCATTGCTGATCCTATTTTTGAATTATTACAAAAAGTTAATTTGTAACGTCAAAATTGTAAGAATTATTGTTG
Organism: Cryptomeria japonica; assembly: GCF_030272615.1. Classification (NCBI taxonomy): domain Eukaryota; kingdom Viridiplantae; phylum Streptophyta; class Pinopsida; order Cupressales; family Cupressaceae; genus Cryptomeria; species Cryptomeria japonica. The sequence continues at coordinate 662,647,892 of NC_081411.1, read as the reverse complement.
CTCTATGTTGTAAATTCTTTCCTGAAATAAGAGGAAAAGAATAACATCTATCTTGAAAAGAACAAGATAGGGTGATGCACCACCCATGCTTAGAATAGGAATTAAAGGTTGTAACTTGTTTTAATAGAATAGAGTAGAAAGTTAAGGGGGAGCCTCCCCTTAGAAAAAATAAGATGGATTATATCCCATGTTGCTGTGATTGAAACTACAATTTGGTAAGTTCAAATAGGTGACAAAATTTTCAACCAATAGTTTTTAAAAAAAAATTGAACATTAACATATTAGTTTTTAATTTCTTTTACCAATGTCTCTAGAGTTCTTAGGGACATATGTGTACCATTTGTTTAATAACTTTTGAACTACTTGTCTAAATTTGAAACAAATTATATATTATTGTTATACACTTAATTCTTGACGCATTAATTTTTTTTGAAATTTTTATTACTTTGGTGCAAGTTATGTGACACACACGAACATGTTCCTAATTTTGGAGATGCATCCACTAAAAAAAATCATAAAAAATATACTCAACAAAAAATTACAAAAAAATACAAAAAATATGGTGCTCACTCTTAACTATCTTTCCTTCAAAGGGTTTTTCAAAATACTAAATGCAATTATAACTTTTTTGATGTGCACGTTAGACACTATACTATGTTTTTCTGAAAAAATAGGAACACTTTTGTGTGCGCAAAATATTTTAATCCCTTAATCTTATCCAATTTCTAAAAACCTTATTATTTTGGAAACTATATTCAAAGTACTACAAATTGTTTTGTTTGGGTATCTTCAAATTTTGAGTGGACAAGTCTCAAATTTCTCCTCCAAGTTAGGGTTTAGCTGATTTTAGGAAAAAAAAAGTGGCCACTTATATCCCCCTTTTTGTTCACTATCTTGGTGCACTTACCCTGCTCATAGAATGAACTTATTCCTTTCAGCTCGTAAGGAATTTTCCTTAAGATGGTTCATGGGCATTTGGAAGATATGTAGTAGTGTTGGGTAAAAATTTTGTAAATTGGTGAAGGTTCACAAAATGTGTATTTCATGACAGTACTTGAGATGATAACTTTCAAAAGGAAAGATATAATCTATCCTAATTGTAAGGGAAGGCTCCCCCTTTTTACTTTAATTACTTTCTATTCTATCTACCTGCGAACTTTACACTATTTTAGGGTGAAACAACAACTTAGTTCTCTTTTATTAGAACCAGGTATATCTAGTTCTCTTTTAAGAACATATTCCCTTAACTATGAACAACTCTAATCTTGTTGTAATATTAAAAACTAAGTAACTTGGAAGTTAAGTGTCAGAACAAAGTCTTATGTTACTTCCCTTTTCTGGAAAATGACAAGGGGACGAGAATTATACACACTAAGAACTCAAAGATTCTTTTGAATACTCAACTCCTATCAACCTTTGTAACCCAAAATATATTGTTAGCTCAAAGACTTACAAATGTATTTAAAAGTTCTTCTACTCTAACCAGATAATCCATACAACACAAAATTTACTTTTTATCTTTCCAATACAAATTCCAAAGGTAACTTGTAAAATCTCAAAGACTTTAAAGAAACCTCTCAACCAATTTCCAATTCTTAACTTTTCAAAGTAACTCAAAAACTTTCCAATATTTAGCACCAGAGACTTTACTCAATTTTAACCATTCAATAAAATATGATACCAATGGCATAAGAACATTCATACCATACATAAGGTTGTTCTCAAAACAAAGTTTGAATGCCAAACTTATCTCTTTTTTTATTAAATTGCAAATTTTACAAAATGAACACCAAGTTTCAATTTTCTCTTCACTTTGGCAGAGTTTCATTGTATAAACAATGATGGAAAAAAGATCCTTATTAGAATAATAACCCTCATATATATAGAAAAGGGGTGCAACATGAAAGTAGGAAATTATAATTAATTCTAAGACTAAATCAAAAGAAGAGTTTGATTTGACTTAGGAATTGTGCACTCAACATGTGCACATGAGCATATACAAAATGACACTTGAGGTGTCAATTGACATAACGAAATACCAATAGGAAAACATGAAAATGACTAAGTATCATTTTCCTCAAGCTGACTCTTGCTTATGGAATTCCTCAAAATTTTGCAAGGAATTCTTCATTTGAACTCCATCGAGTCCCTGGGTATGGCTAGTGATGATCTTGACCCTGGTGATGGAATCCTCCTAGTCAGTGCAAAATTTCGTATGTTTCTTCAAAAGTGAATCTAGAAAATCCAAGATGAATTGGAGGTCAACCAATCTATCAATTGAGGAGAAAGAGAAGTTCTCTCTATCATCTTCAACATATCAGAGCCCATGTTCATACACTGGGTACTCTGGTTTCATATGGACTCGTTATCATATCTATATAGATCTCATTGTTCGTGATTGCATGCTAGATTTAGGAGTAGTGTTTACATGTTTATATATATATATATATAATTTTTTTTTTAATAATATATAAATATATACATAAAATGTATATATTTAATATTTTATATATAAATTATTTATTTTAAAATTAATTTCTAAATTAAATATATATGTATGAATGTATGTGTTAATTAAATAGAAAGAACACAATGTATGTCTTAAATATTAATCATAAAAGTTATTAAAATAAATAAATAAACTTATATTCTATTAAATAAAATTTAATTAAGTTGATTTTTGGAAAGAAAAGTAAAAGTTTTATTTTAAATAAAATTATATACTTTAAAAATCTTGTTTACTTAAAAATATAAAAAATAATTAAATTATATTTTAAAACTTAAAAAGAGGAAAACAATAAGAAATACAGTTGATTTATTGCATTTCTTGCATATCTATGATATGGACCCTTATGCAAAAGCATCTCTATTGTGGTCCAATTTTAAAACATGGATGAAGCTTGAAAAGGCAAGATACAAACTTGTACTATTTTACTACAATGATATCAATCTAGTTTTTAGAGGGAGATAGTCGACTCAACTATTTATGTGAATAGGAAAATTTTGGATACTTGATTTTCCCTCAACATAATATGAATCTAGGACTTGTCTCCCTCTCCAAATCGTGGCTACCACTGCTTTATATCTAATCTCCTTCAATTTTATTGTTTCCTTCTATAAAACCATTCAATGAGAGAAAGACACTTCTTCAGCAGCAATAACACCTATTGGTGTTGTCACAGTGGGAGAGTCCTGAAAGAGAATAGTTGAGACCATGCAACAAGAGTTACACAATATAAACAACTCAATGTGATGGAGGAAATACATAAACAAACTATATTATATAATGAAAATCAGTTACAAACTGTCCGCAACATGTAGGCTCACAAGATTTGGCTCACAAGCCTGTAAAAAACATGCCAACTCTGGACCTCCTAACCTTAGGATTATTCTTATATGTCTTAATGATGATCTCTGCATGCTCAATTACATTGATTTATATGATGAAGAATGATCCACATCGACCCAAGATGAAACAAATACCGATGAACAAGATGAAATGTGCAAAACAACCAGTTGACCTCCACCAAAGAGAACCCTCTAGAATATATATGAAGTGCAGACCCAAGGGAAGGCCGGTCACACACCAAGGAATGTTGGAAACAATAATGAATTGAATCTATGCAAATTATGGAAATGATCCGCTAGATTCACCAATGGCAAATAGGTCCAAGCAGTTCAGGTATTCTAAGCCAGAAAATTAGCTCAGATTATGGAAGCAATAACTTGTCAGAAAAATATCCCAACGCCCCACAGACATAGGATAAGGTAGAAGAATATGTCCATGAAGGAATTCCAACTCTGCAAGATCTAATGAGAAAATGCAAATCACTACAAAAAGAAATGTTGAAACTGCCAAAACAGGAAACAAACTAAAAGAAAAATGTTTTTGGTTGATGCAAGATTGCCATGAACCAAGGATTCTCCTGCATTAGACATCTGGGGTTGTTGAAAAAGTGAGTCCCTTACTTTGCTGGGGTTAGAGGAAAACCAAGATGGCCTGCCTTTTCCTAATAAATCCATGATGAATCTTCAACTGGTCTATCTTTCCACTTCAAAAGATACTCTATGTATTGGTTACTTTGGGTACTACACCCAATCCTACTGTCTAAAATGTCTTCAATCTATTTTGGTTCCCTTTGGGGTATCTGTTTATTCAAGTATGCTACACTATCCTGATTGAATTCTGCCTCACAGTACTAATGTAGATCTGCAATGTTGAATATAGGTGAAATACCCAGACTATCTATTAACTATACTTCATATGCATTTCTGGAACTGAATTTCCTCAAGATCTTACAAGGTCCAAACTTCCTCATCTAAAACTTATTATAGGTTCCAACTGGGAATCTCTCTTTTCTTAGATATACCATCATTTCATCACCAACTTCAAATTCCTTATGTCTCCTCTTCTCATCTGCTTTCTCCTTATAATTTTTGTTCAAGTCCCCCAAATGTTATTTAGCTTGAATATGCACTATCTTCATATGCTCCAAAAATTCCTCTGCTTGGGCACTCCTCTTGTCTTCATTGCTGATATCCCTCAACTTTGATATACCTCTAGGGTGTTCTCTAGTAACAATCTCAAAAGGTGTCCTTCTGATAGTCCCATTCACTGAATTATTGTAGGCAAACTCTTCTTGTACAAGGATCAAGTCCCAACTTCCAGTTTTGTCTCCAACTAAGCATCTCAACAAATTTCCCAACTTCTATTTACCACTTCTATCTATCCATCAGTTTTTGGGTGAAAAGTAGAACTGAATTTCAAGTCTGTCTTCATCTTCTTCCAAGTGTTCTCCAAAAATATCCAACAAATTTAGTATCTCTGTTAGAAACTATGCTCTTAGGTAGTCCATGTAATCTCACCACTTCCTTCAAAAATACGTCAGCAACATGCACTGCATTTGTTGTCTTCTTACAATGTATGAAATTTTCCATCTTCAATAATCTATCCACCACCAGAAATATAGAATTATTTCCTCTCCGTATCTTAGGCAAGCCATGTATAAAATCCATGCTTATGTCCTCCCAAGGTTTCTTCGAAACTGTTAAATGCTTATATAATCCAACATTCTGACTACTACCTTTTGCAAGTTGATAAATTATACAACTCTGCAGAAATTTCCTAACATCCTTATGAATTTGAGGCCAAAAGTAATTATCACTAATCAATCCCATTGTCTTATCAACACCAAAGTTTCTAACTAATCCTCCACTATGCTTCCCCTTTATCAAACTTTCTTTCATAGAAATCCTAGGTATACATAACTGTACTCCTCTAAACAACATCTCATCTTGAATGAAATAATCCAACCACTTACTTCTATCAACCATAACTTGTTCCTTACAAGCTTTCCAAAGTTCTGCAAATTCTGGGTCATCCTCATAAAAGTTCTTCAATTCCTCAAAACATAATACCTCCACTCTCATCTCTGTTAGTAAGTTCCCACTTTTTCTTAATGCATCAACAAATCTATTTGACTTTCCACTTCTATGCTTCAGAACAAAGGTGTAACTCTGCAAGAACTTCACCCATCTCATATGTCTTTGATTCAACTTACTCTGATTGTTCAAATAGTACAAATCTTGGCGATCAATATGAAACACAAACTCCTTAGGAAACAAATAATGTCTCCACTTATTCAATGCTTGAATTATGGCATAAAATTTTTGATCATACACATAATATCTCCTCCTTGCATCATTCAAATTCTCACTAAAATAAGCTATTGGTCTTCCTTCCTAACTTAACACCGCTCCAATTTCATTCCCACTTGCATCACAGTCCATTTGAAATACTTTGCTAAAATTCGGTAAATTCAACAAAGGTTGCTTTGTCACCTTTTGCTTCAACAATTCAAAACTCCTATTTTCTTTGGTTGTCCACTTGAAGTCTTTCTTATCTCCTCTCATTGTTTTTGCCATATGGCTACAAATTGAACTAAAATTCCTAATAAAATTCTTGTATAAACTAGCCAATCCATGAAATGATCTTACCTCTCCAATGTTTTTTAGTGTAGGCCATTCAACAATTGCTCTTACTTTCTCAGGATCCATCTTCAATCCATTTGAAAATATCACAAATCCCAAATAGACTAACTCTTCCTTCATGAAACTTCACTTCTTAATGTCTATCAACAACTTCTCTTCTCTCAACCTTTGCAAAACTTGTCTCAAATGCAACATATGTTCTTCCTTGGTCTTATTGAAAATAAAAATGTCATCCAAATGCACACTAACAAACTTGCCCAAGAACTTCTTTAGTACCTCATTCATCAATCTCATGAAAGTACTTGGTGCATTAGTCAATCCAAAAGGCATCACCGACCATTCATATAGTCCTTCATTTGTCTTGAATGTTGTCTTCCACTCATCTCCTTCTTTGATTATGAAATGATGGTATCCACTCTTCAAGTCTATCTTTGTGTAATATTTGGCTACACTCAAACAATCCATTATGTTATCCATCTTAGGAAAAGGAAATTTATAATTCACTGCGATCTTGTTTATCACTATAGAATTGGTACACATCCTTGATTGTCCATCCTTCTTAGGTGCTAAAACTGTTGGCACTGCACAAGGACTCAAACTTTCTTTGATCAAACCTTTCCTCAACAATTCTTGCACTTTTGTATATTCAACTCCTCATTCTCTGTCAGTGTCATCTGGTGTGCTGCTTTATTAGGAAAACTAGCTCTGGGAATCAGGTCCATGTAATGACTGATACTCCTCACAAGGGGTAATCCATCAGGTACATTATCTGAAATGATGTCTCCATACTCTATCAACTCCTTTATCTCCTCTATTTGTTCTTCTTCATGCTTTGGATTCTCAATCTTCTTAGGATCTAAGGCAAAACACACATTCTCATGTCTCATCCCATCTAGAAATTTCCTTCCATCCACCAAACAAATTCTAGCACTTGTACAAACCTCAGTTTTCAGAGGCTCCTCCAAGGGTAACAAGGTCTGCTTCATCCTATTTGCACTAATAGTGTATATGTTCTTCCTCCCATCATGTATTACATGTCTATCAAACTACCAAGACCTTCCCAACAAAATATGACAAATATCCATAGGCATAATATCACACAAAACTTCATCATGATAAGATACAATTTTCAATTTCGCCAAACATTGTTCACTTACTAGTATCTTATGATCATCATAAATCCATGCTATCTAATAAGGCTTAGGGTGCTTCTATCTCTCCAATTTATACTTATTCACCATCTCCTCCAAAACAAGATTATCTAAACTACCACCATCAATAATAAATTTACAACACTTATCAGATACTTTACATCTGGTCTTGAACAAATTCCTCCTCTTCAAGGGCTCTTCATCCTCATCGGTGTGACACAAAGCTCTCACCATCACCAGGAATTCTCTATCTTTTGGTTTATTAGTTGTTCTGGTATGGTCTTCTTCTACCATTGTTTCTCTCCTAGTGTTCTCTACCTTCTTACATTCAAAAGAATGATGTCCTTCTCCTCCGCACTTAAAAAAAGTTCCTCTAAACACTCTTTTATCTTGTCTTCTATCATCTTTTCCGTAATCCTCATTTTGGTAACCATTAGGTTCTCTTCTTTGATTCAGTTTTATATCATCCTTCTATTATGAACTACTATCTTTGCTATCTTCCTTATCTTTATTCTAATCTATATACGGCCCTCTTCCTTTGGAATATCTTCTTCCTCCTTGAAATCTTCCTCCTAAAAACCTTCCACATCTACCTCTTTGCTTTTTCTCATATCTTTTGTTCAAATTTTCTTCTACTTTCAGAGTATGTTGATAAGCTTCCTCAACACTCTACAAATTGATTGAACTGAGTTCATCTTGTATTGAAATCTACAACCCATTCAAGTACCTAAAAACTTGCTCGATCTCATCATCAGTATGTTCAGATCTGATATTCAACTTGTAGAATGCTTCGATATACTCGTTCACACTAGACTTCTTCTACCTCAGATTCTACAACTTCTAGAATATATTCACTTGATAATCAACATATATAAACTTTGATTTCAACCTGTTAACCATCCGCTCCCAAGATTTGATCTTTTCTTTGCCTCTTCTTTGTCTATCTACCTGCAAATGTTCCCACCAAAGAGATGCATGTCCTTTTAACTTAGTGCAAGCATATCTCACCTTCTTATCCTCAATAGTGCTTTCAAAGTCAAAGTACTTTTCCATTTTCATAATCTTATCTATACAATTCATTTGAATTCAACTTGCATTCATAGTCCGGTGGGGCAAAATATGGTCTGGTATTCGCTCTTGGCAATGCTCTTATAAACCTCTCTTCATCCGGATCATTTGCCGATAGATTTTCTCCTTTTTCTCAAGCCACTTCTTCTTCTTCATCATCACTTACATCTTCAACATGTTGACCTCTTCTCTAGGCCATTTCAATAGCTTCCAATCAGGCTGCAATTCCTCTCAACATTTCCATCACAACAGGGTCTACATTTCCACATTCTCCAACACCTCTAGAATTTATATGGGCCATCTTTATGCCAGTCCTCTACAGTTGCATATTAGATCCTCAATTTTCCATGCCACAACAAAATTGAACATGACTCTGCAATCTCCAGAACAAAAACTCACTTTGATACCTCTTGGAGCAGTAGCGGCGAGAGAATCCTCAAAGAGAATTGTCCAAACTATCTAGCAAGAGTTACACAACAAGAAACAACTCAATGTGTTTGAGGAAATGTAAAAACAAACTCTATTATTTCATGAAAATCAATTACAAACTACTAACAACAAGCGGGCTCACTAGATTTGGCTCATAGGCCTAAGTACAAAACATGTGTGTTATGCGACATTATAGAAGAAGAATCATAAGGTTAGGAGGTACAGAGTTGGCTCACATTCTTTCTTGAGCCCAAATGTTGCATAAAACACATGTTTTTTACTCAAGCCTATGAACCAAATTTGGTGAGCTCGCTTGTTGCCAACAGTTTGTAATTGATTTTCATGAAATAATATAGTTTGTTTATGCATTGCCTCCAACACATTGAGTTTTTTCTACTGTGTAACTCTTGTTATATGATCCAGATTGTTCTCTTTGAGGATTCTCCCACCGTGACTACACCACCTATGTCCTCTCTAGTTCATTCTCACTTCAAAGTCATCCTCGAATTGAGGCTTGAAGAAGATAAAACACACTTCACCAATGGATGAAAGGCGAAACCAACCACTGCTAGGGAGAACCATTCTCTAGTTAGTAAAGGGATTTGGGTTGATCGAGACCAATTACAAGGAGATGCAATTTTATGTGGGAGTTTTCTAATTTAGAAACTGTCATTTAAGTTTTTTTTTCCCCTTTAAATCTAAGCTTTCCTTACTTATAATAAAAGCTTTTCTCATTATTTAAGTTCTCCTTAATAAAAAAAATCACTTTTGTGTCTTACTTCTTTTAGAACTTTGACTTGCAGGAAGAACTTTAGTTTTCAAAAAAATAAATGTAGCTCCCCTCCATGCTTTGCTTCAGATATATACTACTTTGATTTTATTAGACTATGTTTGATTCATTGTGTGTGGTTCATTTCACTGCTCTATGTGAATGATTACATTCACGTGATCTTTGTTGTTAGACTATGTTATGTTGCTTATGTATTTTAGGACATGATTATTACTATGTTTCATTGAGTTGGATAATGATGTTAGAATTGAGATACTTATGACATGGATTTTATTTTGATGATTCATTTATGATCCATTATGTGATGTTAATCTATGTTTTGATGATATCATTTGATTATTGATGATGTGAGGTTCTATGCATTGTTTGCTTGGGGTTTAGGGTGATAGGAATGGTTTCGTATTACTCATTTGTGAGCTCCATATGACGTCATGATTTCCTATCACAGGTTTGAGCATGTCTTTATAATTACCAATGGTGGTAAAAGGAGAAAGTGCAAGGCTCAAATTATACTTAATACTAGCCATTGTACTAATTTAGGGACAATTATCTAATTTTTATTTTATCTCGTCAAATTTGTCATGTGGACAATATTTGATTACCCAATTGTCAATTAAGAGTCTTGTTTAAATATTATCTCTATTCTATAATTTATTTGAGTGTGATATATTTTATGTGATTATTAATATTAATTATAGCCTATGTGTTGTAAATTAAATTAATAATTAATTAATGATTATTGTAGTTTTAAATGTAATTTTGATTTAATAAATATATTTCAATATTGGATAATATTTAATAAATAATTTATGATTTATTGTTTATTGTTTATTGTGTATTGTTTATTAGTTATTGTTTATTATTTATTGTTTATCATTTATTATTTATTGTTTATTGTTTATAGTTTATTATTTATTGTTGTGATTTATTATTTATTATTTAATGGTTATTTCTTATTAATTATTATTATTGGTTATTATTTATTGTGCAAGTGGATATTTTATTATTATTTTATTTGCTTAGAGGTGGAACTAATTGTTCGATCTAGGGAGAAACTACTTGTCTTATTTTGTGGATAATTATATTTTAATTATTATTTACTTATTTATTCCTTTTCCAATTTTTGAGGAGTACACTTTTTATAGAAGATTTATAATTGGTGATTTATTATTTGTTAATATTATTTAATTATTTTTATGGGAATTATTATTATTTTGGAATCTATTTACTATTTATTTATTATTTATCTAATATTTTTACGTTTAGGGTTTTTGCCTTTTGTGCGCTTTATTTAGGAAATTGTTTTTTGTTTATAAGGTTTTAAAGAGAATTGATTTGAAGGTTATTATTATTATTTTCTTTTCGAAGTTTTGGAGAGAAGAATTTAGGGAGAAAATTTGAGGGTAGGAATTTGGAGTTTACAAATTTTCTTTGAAGCATGATTGGAATTTCTTGAGCTTGATTGTTTGAAGACTTGGTTGCTAGTTTTAGAAGATTGTATTTCAAAATTCGTCATCGACATTCTCTTCTCTCTCTTTTTCTTTCACAGGCTTTTCAAGTAGGTATTTGTTTAACTCTTTATTTATGTAATTTAATTTTAAATGATTATTAGGGAGAACTGGGGTTTGATTGAATTATATTTATCATATGTGATTGTGTTCTATTTGTTATTTAAGGGATTTGGGTTTTCATAATTTAGTTTTGTAAACTAAACCTGCTTTTGTGTCTATGTTGGTTCTTTTATTTTTGGATTGAATTTTTACCTAAACCTTAGGTGATAGGTTAGCTAGGTACACTTGGGGGGAGTGGATCACTATGTGGGTCGAGGCCTAGAAGTGGCTGCCAAGGTAATCCATAGGTGAGTTTAATAATAAATAATATTCTAAAAACTTTGGGTTGGGTTTACTCATTAACAAGATAATTATGTGCCCCACTCGTGCCTCTTGTGCTCATATACGCAGACAATAAGAATGGGAAGGCCTCATCATCTATTGATATGTTGATCTGGCAAGATCATGTATTACCTTGTCTTCATGAAAGGAATGTATGGTTCTGCATGAGTTGTCGAATTGGCATTGATGTCTAGAGAGACTACTAGGATGACCCATGTAGAGGATATGCGATGACATTCTTCCCTTTGTGTGTCCTAGTTGCCTATTCTCTTAGTCTTACATGAAGTCCTCTAGGAGTGATTTAGATGCCATTTGATGGTTTTGTGCGTTACCTATACTTTCATTTCTTGTGTTATGGTATTTTCTATCTTTTGGAAGTATGCATGTTTTGTTTATCTTCCCTGGCCTATTTATTTATGTTTGGAGCCTTGTGTCTATCTCGTAGCATGGGAGGCATGCCTATGGGTTCCAAATGGTTGGGTGCTGATTCTTTTTTCACCCATTGGGAATACATCAAAGGACTTGCATGTGAGTGGCTAAGTGGACTTATTCCTTATGTTTCAAAGTCTTCACATCTTGGTTATGAGATGGTCTACACTTATGAAGTAATTTGTAATGTATATTTCAGAATGTTATAAGAGATGTGTAATTTTCATAATTATAATTGTATTTAAGAGTTGTTGATGTTATTTCAAAAGGAAAAGAATGAAAAATATATGTGTATCAATGGATGTTTGCATGTTAATGAGTTTATGTGTTTTACATGTGTTCTTACTATTGATATATGATTATCATAGGAATATTTCTTTGCTGTTTTAAAATGAACATATAATAGATATTTGTGCATTGATTTAGAAATTAAAAAAATAAATTATTTTCTATGTAAATTGCATTATTAGTTGATTATTTTATGAGCTCCCAGGCGAGGTATTACACAATAGTCACAAGAAAACTGAACTCCTTAAATATTTCATCAACATCAAGGAAAGCAAATGGAATTTCAAAGATTTTATCAACAATTTCTTTCTTTTTATTTGCACATTTTGTTTGGGCCTTCCTCATGTCCTTGACTAGGCACTCTATAATATTCATTTGATGTTTGAGCACCTCCCATTGCTCAACATACATGCACTGTGGAGGGATAACACCATTTTGGATGAAGTGATTTGGATTAAAGTCCTCAAACTTTAGCCAAGCTTCAAAGTCTTTCTTATGTATTTCAAGTTCTTGAGAGAAGGCTTTTATGGTGTTGTCCACCTTTGTTCTCATAGCATCAAGATTACTAACAATGGTGCAAGATGGGCTTATGAGTGGTGTACCTTGACTCAACCTTCTATCCATCCATTCCCCTATGGCCCTGCTTCATGATGTTTCTTGCTCAGCTCTTTTTACAACCTTTTCATCCAGAGATAAGGCTACTGGTTCAATAGCTTCTAAGGACTTAGTTACTTTGATGAGAATTGAGGTGAGTTGCTCAATTCGTGCCTTGAGTTGATAATTTTTTTCTTTATCTTCATAATATCTGAATATGAGGGCCTCCAAATATGATTGAGCATCCTATGCAACAAAATCATGAGTCTTCTTCCCTAGCTCAATCATGTGGATCACATAGTCTGACTCCTAAATTTTATCAATATCAGTGTTTGGGGGAAGAATAGAAACCTCAACATAGTTGTTCCTTTCTTTGTCAACCTTTACCCTTGACAGAGTTTTAGATTTCTTGATAGTCTTCCATTCAACGAGAACAAGTTGACTCAAATCAAAATCTTCAGGTGAGACTGCTCACAAATTGCATCACTGATTTGCTTTCCCTAGAATATATTTTCCTTGTTTTATCTGATAACATGAATGTATGGATACATCCACTTATAGTGGGTGTTATAAGTGTGAAGACCTTTCACCCTACTTAAAAGAGTTATTAAATCATTAAATTCTTTAATGAAGTCACGTCTAGGAAGAGTTTTTGGCCATATAGTAATGGTAGGCCTTGGGGTCTTCAACCAGCTATCATTCATGTTCCGCCTACACTTATCAGAATTTATGTCATAGTAAGCTAGAGCTTATTGCATTGTAATGTCTGAATATTTTTTTATGCGGGGACACTTAAAGATAGTGTCAAAGGAATCCTCATCTAAGATTATTAGCTTCTTTCTAGTTTAATCTTTTACATTCTTACTAGCTAGATCAAAGTGGTTCGCAACCACAGTGACGAACTCAAGGTCTTGAGAAGATATGGGAAAGCCGCTACTAGATGGATTCCATTGTTGATAATAGATTCAATTTTTATGTAGGAAGAAGATTTCTCAACCCTCTTTAGAAACTCAGATATCAACATGACCTATTTATGTATCCCTTATGTGATCTATATTGGTTGTGACTAATGAAGTTGGTAAGACTGGATGGGGATCTTGTTTCTTTAACTTCATTGCCTTCTTGCTTGGAGAAGATTTTTTCAATTGTATAATGGCAACACTGTGACAAGAAATTCATTAGTAATGTAGAAGTGCAACTGATCAACCATTTTGTTAATTTTGAATTGAACAATCTCCTAAAAATAATGCATTTGAAACCATTTAGGGTTTCCAAAAACCCTCATTGTAGCATGATAGTTCTAGACACTTAAATTAATTATTTTAATTAATTTTACTCTCTGACATGATTAATTAATTTAATTGTGTTAATCCTTATTCTTCTCATTATTAATTTAATTTAATTTAATTATTATTGTCACTATAGTCCAATGATTGATTTATTTAATAAATCAATTTGCCTTTATTCTTCTAAGGTATCAAAAATTAATTCTTCCTAAATATCCCATTGAATTAACTTATTAACCCTTGTGATTCCTACAAATTGCCTTTTCCTAATCCACCATTAACCTAATTAATTCTTCTAGAGGCTCTCCTAATCCCACTTACCATTATTCCTCTAATTTTTAATTTCCTCCACTCATTCTCTCTCCTACTAAAATCCTCCTACAAGTCCCACTTGCTCTAATCTCACCAAATACCTCATCTAATCTCTCTTCTAATGAGTTTCTAGTGGCTAATCCTCAAGATTAGCCACAAAGTCAATCACTTGTCCCCTCACTCAACTACCTTCCTCAAATGCTCTTTTCCTAGGTGAATGTGAGATTTTCAAAAATCTCACATTCTTGTAGGTATCCCATCCCCCAAGAAATTTATAATTCATCTTTATTCCTCCAATACCCATGCTCCTAATTTTAGGGAACTTTTAATTCCTCCTCGTCATAATCCAAGGAATATTTTTATTCCTTTTGTCTTCCCTAGGTGCATTGGGAAGCCTCCCCAATGAACCTTGAGGAGTGTGGAGACAAGAAATGCCTTTATGGAATATCTCTTGGACTCCACACTTTTCTTGTCAATTTTTGTTGATCCATGTGTGGGATCACATGTAATCTTGGCTCTCCATCTTGGATAAATCCTAGCCCTTTATTTCCTTTCTCCTTCTTCTATAAATTGGGGACTCCACTCCTTCATTTTCCATCTCCAAATCAAGTAAGTTTATGGTGCCCATTTGAGTTTGGACAATCATCCAAAGAACCCAAACTATAGTCAAATCCATACTCATCCATCACTTAGCCATATCTATCTCATCCCCCCATCAACCATATTATGCACATTTGGAGAGCTAACCACATATAATCCAATAGGAAATCCAATCAGGTTGGATAAGGGCGCTATTCCAACCTCATCGCACTCAATCCGAGGAACAAGTAGAGATTTATGGAGGTATAATAGTGTTTTACTTAGTTTTTTTGAGTGTTTCATATTTATTTATTCTTAAACTAACCATTTAATTTCATCCTACTTTCCCCTTCATTTTGGCACACCCGGTGGGACCCACGTCACTTATTTAATAATTTTGTGGAGTTTTTTGTAAGTTTTAGTTGCAAGTTGGCATGAGCAATTTGAGATCAATGCGGGCGAAGAGGTCTTTGGTGTGTGAGCATGGGTTTCAGCGCACATGATTTAAATTTTAATCTGTTAACTAGCCTTTTTGCAGGTCTCTCGATCAGCACGAGCACTGAGGAAACAACACGTTCGACTAAAGCATTATTCTATTCACTTTCTCATTTTTGGTTTTCATACATTCTGCTTCCTATTTTCCAATTAGTCAACTAAAAACACAGAAAAAAGTAAAAAGTTTTAAAAAAAGAAAAAAATCAGTTAATCTTTTTAATTTAGTCTTTTTTTAACAGACATCACTTTAGTGCGAGCGCTCTGCAAATAGTGCGGACACTTTGTTACAATCCCGTCTGTTTCAAAAATTTAAATTTTCAAATTTGTGCTAATCCACTAACCCATTTTGTTTGTTTTGGTGCGAGTGCACGCGCTTTAGTGCGATTGACATTATAAAAGCGTGATTGCTTGTAGGTATAACCTTCTATCTTTTCAATTTTTTATATTTTCTACATTTTTCAATTTTTTGTCTTCAGACCCTACTGCAACATGTATACAGGCATTTCAGTGCCTGCATAGGCGCTTCAACACGGTTGTCTGCACAATAGCGCGAGCGCTGTTTCTGCAGAATTTTGCATATTAATCAGATTTTGTGAGTTTTGCAAGTTTGCACGATTTGTCTAAGACACAATTTTAGACTACTAACCTATGTTTTTGTAGAATGTTGGTCCAAGACTTGACTTGTCGAAGAATTCATTGCTCAAAACCATAAAGACTACTAATATATTATTTTTGTAGGTTGCCCAAGGAGATACAAGCAAACATTGTGTCTTTTTAATTTTTTTCTTAGGCACTTAAATCTAATTGGGTAAAAGATCAATGTGTCTCACGTGTTTGAGGAAAGTGTAGAGGTAAGAGAGTATGCTCTTGTCTATATAGACAACAAAAAATCTAGAGCCTTAAAATTTTTCTAGTTTGTTTGCATGCTCTTTACCCTTAGCAGGCTCGCCCTCCTGATCTGCCTGGCACACTCGCATAGGCATTTGTGACAAGGGAATGGCCCAAGTGAGCATGACTAAAATCCAAGCATTCCAACTCACTATAATAAATAGGCCTCTTGGGATGAAAATCTTAGAGGATAGAGCTATTTGAGAGTTTACTCTCATATTGCGAATTTTGTAGGGTCTTTAGGTCTTAATAATGCTTGTGTGACTACACCTTGCTTGGTACTTTGGAGAGCTATAGGCCTCAATCGAGCTTGAGTGACTAAAAGGGGTAGTCTTCAAACATAAATCCTTACTAAGAGCCCTACGAATAGAAGTCACCTGGTTCACCTTTGAAAGGTGGCTAATCTTTGTGCAAGGGAGATAGTAACTCCCCCAAGAGACTTGACATATCGTGCCCCCATTAATGTTTGGAGTTGGCTAATATGGCATTGGGAATCCTTTGCATGAGACTTAGTGGCTGTATTTTGATTAGATATTAGGTGTGTACCTGACTCAACAAGCAAAGGTTTCCCTCCTCAACCAACTTTCTAGGATAGTATGTTGTGCTTGATGTCTCTATTTGAGTCCATGGCTAACGTGTTTGCTATGTCTTCTTACCAAGAGAAGAATTAGTGTATCCAAGTCAACATCCTAATCATCATAGTCCAAGTCCAAGTCAACCTTTTATCACAATATAATCCAAGTGAAGTCTAGTTTAAGTCATAGTCCCTAGTCATCCCCACATCATGTCCTATTCAAATCCAAGTCATAGTCCATAGTACAAATTTTTTATCAACATTAATCCAAGTCCAAGTCACATTCAAGTCCAAAATTTCTAATAGGTCAAACTATGTCGAAACTTCGCTCGCCTCATGTTTCATAAGCCCAAGTTTTACAAGAATCCTAAGAAGTCAATCCATCATCCAATCAAGAAGAAGAATCTCTCACAAGCGCAACTCATTAGATGCCAAAATTTTTAGTATACCAACCACAAACTCTTTCTCAAACATAGGACCTTTTTTCACTGATATCATGATTATATTCATGGTTATAGCAATTAGTTTGATGCAAGTGATGAACTAAGAGTCTAAGCTTTACACTCAAGGATCTGGCTTGTCTTTCAATACCAACTATTGTCAAACTCAGGGTGGTTGCATACCTTCATACAATTTTCCATTTGAACCTATCACTTATTGAGTCACTTCCATATCAAGGATAATCTAATCATCAAGTTATTCTAGTCACCACTATCACACTTCTTTGATATTTCATCATCAACCTTTTCTAAGGACTTAGCACATCAATGAATCTTTAATCAATCATCTTTGATCAATCATCCTTAATCAATCATCCTTCAATGAAATGAACCTCACGCTAAGGTTTTATTCCTTATGAAGTTATATTTAGATCTCATCCTTAATTAATTAATCATTTGGCCTTTGTGCTTGGGAAAGAATCTCCACCAAGTACCTTTACCTCATCCTTTGATTCAATCAAGACTCTTATCCTACATCTTTATTTTTGCTTTGGATCATTAGTCAATCCTTAATAGAAGAGAGATTTTGATCATTATCCAAAGGTTTGAATTCTACCCAACTTGGTTGCTACATTGCTTTTGGTTTCATCAACATCCCCCACCTAAAATCCACATCCAAGGACTAAGGTGCAATATTAATCAAACTCGTGTCCTAATCCAAGGACCCCATCAATTAATCTATCCAATTTTATCAAATCCAAATCAAATCCAAAATTCAAAATTTTCTCTAGGTCCTTTCATCAAGCATTTTTCTTCCAATCAATCTTTCAAAGGTTATTCTTGTATGGTCATAACTCGATCCCAAAAGAAAAATATGGCTGAACAAAAATATGGCATGTCAGACATTAGTATCCTATATCAAGACCATACACAAGACCCTATGCAAAGTGTACAACCCGACATTCAAGATCCCCAACCATAAGGGGATCCTAACATGGTTGATCAAGATGACCTCTCCCTGAAAGTGTGAACATTCCTAGAAGATTCATACAATCAAGAAATGATGGAGAAATTCATTTGACATAATCCTAGTGATCTTCTAAAGACTCTTATTGAAAATGGAGCTTGCCTTACCCCTGATTTTGATAGGTCCATTCTTGATCAACAACCACAAGGAGACCTTTCTCCTGCCCACATCGTCACACCTATTATTCAACCTTAATCAATCGTGCCCCTACCTATCATTCAACCCTAATCAATAGCACCCACGATATCCATCCCCCTGGTTTCCATGCCACCTTCTTCCTTCTTAGCATCCATGCCAATATCCAATCTAGTCACATCTATTCTCCAACATGCTTCTATGCCATCTTCATCTTCCCGAACATGTCTTTATTCCATAATCCTCCATTTATCTTAACAATGCCAGTAATTTCATCCATGCTTTGCTTCCTGCTATCATAACAATTCGCGAGTCGCAACCAATTGTCACTCAAGTCCCCATGACATCGGTCATCACATCTCACATCTCCGCTTCTTCATCATATGAATACATTAGTGGTGGTGGTACACCTTCCATGACTCATTTGATTCTAGGGGAAAATACAATCCATCATGTCCAAAATCTGCAACAAGATATCATCAAGGAAATCCAAGACATGAAAAACATCATCAAAAACATGAAGGAATGGACTAACAAGAGAAAACCTTATTCATTTGAGAAATTTTGTCCTTGTCCTTATGACCCATTGATATCCATTGCACCCTACCCACTAGGGTTTGAGATTCCTAAGGGGACCACTGAGACCATGTCCATGAGTTTTATATCTTATGCCAAGAAGTCTCCTATAGAGATTTATATCTTTGTAGGATCTTCCCTAAGAGTCTCATGAGAGACGCTCTTGCATGGTTCTAATCCTTTCCTTGAGGTTCTATCGCCTCCTTCTCAGACTTATCAGAAAAGTTTATGGCCCACTATGCTTATAACATTATCAATAATGTTTTTATGATGGACCTTTGTAATACAAAGCAAAGATTGGGAGAAAATTTCTCTAACTTCTTGCAAAGGTGGCAATACCTTATCAATAAATTCTAGCAAGATATGCTTGAACAACATCAAATTAAATTATTTAAAAAAAAATTGGTACATGAACTATCAAGACCCTTGACATCTCAATGCATAAAGTCTTTCAAGAAGTTGACTGACAAGGGCCTAGCCCTTGAATGTGTCTTGTTAGAGGAAGGTACCCTAAAGCATTATAAAAAATCAAGTCATAATTACTCCTCTTATGACAATGACATACCAAAATTTTGGTCTAAGAACAAGAACATAGTGAATGATGGTGTTATTGATGCAAAGTGGGTTCAAACCATGGCCACTCATCTAAAGCCCACCACCACTAATAACCAATTCAATACTCATCAAAATAATCAAAATCAGTCTCCAAGGCCTCCCAATAATGTTTTAGTCTAGTGGCGACCACCCCCATCCAACAATAAGACTCCAAGAGAGTATACTCCTCTTGCTGAGCCCATTGAGGTTGTGTTCCAAAAGCATATCCAAGTGAGTGCGGTCATTTTTCCAATAACTTGCCCATTTGATCCTAGTCAACCCAAGTCTAGGTGGTACAATGAGAATAAGTATTGTGAATATCATCGTATCAATGGGCATATTACATGAAAGTGTATGAAGCTAAAGATCTACATACAAGAGCTCATTGATAAGGGTGATATTGAGGTAGCAACAACAAAACCTGGTAACAATAATGACAAACTCAAGATGTACCAATAACTGTTCCTGAAGCATGATAAAGGCAAGTGCTCATCATCTAATACCATGAACTATGATTAGACCAATCATATAACAAGCTTTGACTTTTTAGTGGGTCGCATTGAGCTTGCAGATAACCATATCAATGTCATCACTGTACAAGGAGATAATCCTCCCCCTTCCCAAAGTAGACCTAGGATCACTATCCAAGGTGATCCTGCCCCATCTCAACCAACAAGTAGACCTAACCTTGCTAATATAGTCATTCAAGGTTCCACACCTTCTGCTTCCCACTCTCATAATGATTGCAATATAACTACCTATCGAGGGAGAGTAACCGTCCAAGGGGCCCCTCATCTGCCAAACCCTCCTCCCATGTCCTCCACCTGTCGATATGACCTCCTTGACCACCTTGGGAAGACCCCTAGACAAATCTCCATCCTAGAGCTCCTTAAGACCTCCCCTATCCACAAGGAAATTTTGGAACAAGCCCTCGTTGAGTTGCATGTCCCCATCAATATCAATGCTTCCCAATTCCAAGCCCTCATTGAAAATCTCATTTCCCAGCAACACCTTGTTTTTACCTCCAATGATGCTCCTGCAAATGAGGATCATAACAAACCATTGCATATTGAATCCCTTATCCAAAAACACAAAATTAAACACGTATTGATAGCTGGTGGATCCAGACTCAATCTTTGTACATATAATTTAATAAAACAATTGGGGCTTTCTGAGGACCTATTTGATACATCATGAAGAATCACAATCAAAGCCTATGATGATGCAGAAATGGTTTCTAAAGGAATAATCACTTTGCCTCTTCAAGTGGGCCCTATTATAATTGAGACCCCTTGCCAAGTCTTGGATCTTGATCTCCCCTATAATATCCTCCTCGGACGTGATAGTCCTAAAAATGACTGCACAACATTTTTCATGTTTGAGTCAAAATATTGGTCATTTTGGATTTATTTTCCCTCTGTCAAAGTTCAAGGTCTAGGGTTTTAAGGGTTATGAATTTCTAATTAAGTCTTGTGAAGAAAAAACCCTAAGCCTATTATATTTCATCGTTACCTTTTTCCACTTAAGCCAAGGGTCAGTTACCATTGCCAAGGCCATTGCATTTCCTAAGCATTAAGTTGTTTTTTGGCATGGCCCCTTATATTTTTCCTAATTCTAAAATTTTAAATACTTCAGTTGGTGGATAAAGGCATGAAAGATCTTACAGTCTGCACTTCCCCGTGGTTGAAGGTGCGAGAAATATAAAAACCATGTCATCATGAAATGATGCCAAGTGTCCTTGGTGGAGGAGGGTAAACCGATGGTTTGACCTTTCAAAACCTCATATTACCAGTTCTCAAGAGGTAAAAATTCACTTAATAATAGCACCATCGATTTGCATGTGTTTCAAATGGATGGTGATGTTATAATCTGGGCGAAAAGGTGCTCGATTTTTAATTTACAAAGGTTAGCGAGCATTGTGGTTGCATGGTAAAGTGCGAACAAATCTGATCACCCTCATATCCCCAAGAAAGAAAATGCAAGAAGGTTAAGGACTGCAGCATGATGGGATGATGCCAAGTGTCTTGGTCTGACCAAGAAGACCGATGGTGGAGTTGTTGACAGCATTGGGATAGAAGATAATATGGCACTACTACATCATATGTTTAATGGGTCCACAAGCCATGATGGAAGGTCAATGTCATATTGACCATTAGTGATTTTTTGATTTGCCAGGCTGGGTAGGATTTATAGTTGAGTTTCAAATTGATTTTTAAAAGGGTCATTAAAGGTAATGGTTGTTGCCCGTATAGGAAGGTTAGAACAAACAGAATATAGTCTTGTTGACAAATGCAAGATAGCGACAAGACGAGACACTTGGATGTTGAATCATTCCTGAGGGATTAGTTTGAAGGTTTCTATTGAGTCAGGATTGATTAGACAAGAAAGGACAACTCTTTAAGAGGCATAAAAGGATTGGGATAACTTCTAAGTTGGAAATGAAGGATCACGAGTTCCCCAATGAAATCAAAGATCACTTGTTGACAGGGATTCTGAAGCTGAAACTGTACACTCAAGGAGGAATAAGATCAAAATAAAATCATTCACGTAGGATGAGCATTAGCAAATTGCAGTGGATTTGATAGGCATGACTTCTAGAATCCATAACTAGCAGTTTGCATCGAAAGCACCAAAATGATGACTTTCCACGTGAATGAGTATTACCAGATGAAGTTATTTTGATTATAAATATAGTAGGGTGGTGACTAAATTGGTAGAAGAGAAAATAAGCTTTTTCATTGTTTGAGAGTAGTTCTTTCTTTTGCAAGGAAGATGATGTTTGAGCAGGATCGTGCATGGAGTTGTTGTATGCTTTGTGGTACTAGATTGGTGTTTTTCTTGTGTGAGTATGTTTATTGCTAGAGGGGGCGTGAAATCCTTTTCTTATGAAGAAAGGCCATGCATGGCACAACCTCTTCTTCTACTCTGTCACTTGGTGGCAAGGGGTTCAAAGGAAGAGATCGCAGAGGAATGAAAAAGGATTTGTTTGGGTGGGGAGTGGAAGTCAGTCATCTCTATGGATGCATGAAAGTTGCAACCCCTCCCCAACAAATTATGTTTCCCCTTTATCTCTTCCTTCCACTTTTTTTGATCCTAGGCATGAAGGCTTGAGGCTGTCTTTTGTTTTAGAGGTGACTTTTCTTCTTGTCGGGACCTAGTATCCCTTCCAAGAAGGGAAACACTTTGTTGAATAGAATGTAACATCTCACACTCCATCCGAAGACATCAGGGTGATAATGGCATGACTTGAAAGTGGTTTTTCTTCTACCAATTTTTAGTTGAAGATTTTGATTCACACATGCCATCACATGGATATGAAATATTGATTTAACAAAATCACATATGGCCTTTTAGGCCTAATTGGTGAGAGTAAGTCTATTGTTGACATGTTTCTCTTGGCTTGAAGCTGTTTGCTCCCTTTTCTTCTATAAAAAGGGAAATCAAGGCCATTAGACACATTCAAATTTTTGGGGAGTCTCTGGTGGGTTCAGATTTTTTTTCTTCCTTGGGGTTTTCTTGTTTGGTTCTAGTAGCGAGTCTAGGTGAAGTGAGAAAGATGTAAAGTCATTTACAGAGCAAATAAAGAAGCATTTAGTGTTAATCTTTTTGCAGGTTCTTGAAGGAGTTATATGTAAATTTCATCCTATGACAGAAGTAGTATTTTCATTCAATAAAAATAAAATTTTGACCTATTTCTCTCTATTGTATGAATATCAATTTATGAGTGTAATCAACCAAGGGTTTTTTTTATTTAGTGCATTGTTGTGATGTATGTAGCTTTCTGTTTATGCTTCGGCCCAAGGGGTCAATTAATTGCTTAAATATAGTTGCAGAATGATAGGGCTCATGTAGGGATTCAAATAAGCAGTTTGGGTTGGGATTGCAAATGAGATATACTGTAAGGTAGTATTATCTTAGATCTTATACAATTAGATGAAGTTTTGTCACATTTTTAGTTTGTATTTTGTATCTTCAAGTACACAATGGAGTAAGGCACTAATCATTACTTGTAGTTGTCTTTAAATATCAATCTTGTTTCAATTTCACTGATGAATCATTGTAATTTGTTGATTATCTGAATACCTTACATTTTCATGTATGTTTGAGTTGTTCTACCCATCTCATGCTCTAGTTAGGTTGAGGATCACTGAAGGATTTTCCATCCTTGATCATTCTCCCTTTCTATCGAGCCTTGCCATAAGATTATCTACTTTATTTTAGTGAATCTTTGAATGTGGTGCAGAGATCAAGAAGTTCACTAAAGGGATTACCCTCTCAAGTCTTGTAGAGCCCAAAGTGTAGAAGTATTTGCAGATCCTTGTTGTAGTTTGGCCAAGTCTAAAGGATATTTATAGTTGGAAGTGGCTTTCCATAGGTATTTTGAGGAATCAACTTGGTCTCTGTCTCTCACAGTGTAAACCCATTCTTGGGAACCAACAAAAATGGTGACTCTGCTGGGGAATGTTGCATAGAGTTTTCCATTTCATCCTGTGATTTGATGGTTGATCTTTGCTCCTGTGTCATAGGACCATAATCATTCTACCTTATAGAGTCATGAGCTTGTTTAGTCCATCCTTTGTCAGTTGAGTCAATTCTCATAAATGTTGCCAGAGAATCTATTGTAATTCATCTTTCAATGTAAGTTATGTATAAATATGTTCATTTTTCATGATTACCACATAATACCTCACAAAGTTGTGAGTGGTGACTCTAAGATCTCTGCACCAATGTGCATTATTTGAGGAATAACTGAAGAAGAACCAAAGAATTTATAGAAGAGATGAAGTATATTTGAGCTCTTATGATGAAGTACCTTGACAAGTTGAGGAAGGAATCCATATGATGCCGTATGATGATAGGAGGTGTTGCGTGTTGGTTCTGAAACAAATTTGACCTATGAAGAAATTTAAGTTGCTCAAATATTTATCCTCTACAAGGAGGTGGAGACTTTGTCAAAGATCAATGTTGAAGTTTTGAAATATTGAAGGTGAATTTTCAAATCCCTTGTTAAAGAAGGCAATAACAACTACAACATTTCTAGATATTTTGATTTCCATGACTCAAATGTATTTTCATGAAAATCATGTGTAGAAAATATTTCCCTATTAAGCGAGTAAAGCACTAAGGAAGGGAATAGTAGTGATTGTTTTACATACTTCTGTGATACAATTTTCAGATTTTTTAATAAGTTAGATTAATTATGTTATGAGCTATGCATTGTAATATTTTAAGATTGTGATAAAGGAAAGAAGTAGGGAAATGAATGAAAAATATGTATTATGTGCCTATACTTCCCTATGAAATGTCAAATGTAAATGTGTGAAGTATGCCACTTCTTTCAAATCACAACAGATTTTTCATTATGGAAAGATATAAGCCATTAAGGTTTAATGGTATCCAAGGTTTCCCAAACCCTGCTCCTTTTAAGGTTAGGGAACTTTTACCAGAATTCAATGGGAGAAGATCAAAATCAACACGTCAACATTTGCAAGAGTTTTCTGAATTAATGGGAGATTTTGAGATAAGTCAAGAAGATGTCTTCATGAAGCTTTTTGTTCAATCTTTGAAAGAAGATGCCAGAGATTGGTTCTCTTATTTGCCAACATGTTGTATCTCTTCATGGGATGAACTAAAGGCAGCCTTCATGGAACAATTTGGTGAAAGAGTTGATTCAAGTTCAGTTATGAAAAGATTCATGAATATTCCAAAGGAAGAAGACGAGTTAGTCTTGATTTTTGAACTCAGATTTGAAAAAACATTGGCTGACATTCCTAGTAGATATAGGCCAAATGATACAGTGTTATTAGTTGTTTACCTAGCTGCTTTTGATGAGGAAATGAGTTATTTGTTGAGAGACAAATATCCTAAAACCATGCGACAGGCTTATAGGATAGTAATGGATATTGAGAACAACTTGAAATATGGAATCCCAAGGGGTTACTTATTTGCAAGAGTGTGTTATCCTAAGATACTAAATATCCACGAAAAGTGTGAATCAAGAGGTAAAGACCATTGTTTAAACATTTGCATCCCTATAGACCACACTAACCATGTTGTGACCTATGATTTAAAAAAAAAAATGAGTGAAGATAACTTGTCCCAGCTAGTCATTATTCCTCATGTTATTAAAGAGAAGGTTGATGAGAAATTATATGACATAATTGATATAGAAATGGAAGTAATTTCAATCACTATACCATGTGATAGCATTACTAGTATTTTTAGTAAGAAGAGAACACAAAGGGTCCTTCTGCAGTCTTATGGTTCATATGAATCTAATAGCTTGTATGAAGAAGAATTGAAAAGTTACATATCAGATGAAAATAGTGCTAATGTACAACATTTTGATGACATTGATTCATTCTCACATGATTCAATTATGTGTGATGATGAGAACTTGAATGATATGGTGCCACTAATTTTAGTTGATGATGATATTGAGATAGAAATTTGCATGGTGTGTACTAATGAAGAAGTTGTCTCATTACAAGCCACTTATCGGATTAAGGATCAAATTATTTTTCAGTGTTCCGATAACCAAAATGTCCTTGAATTATCCTGTATGGTTGAGAAGGACGTAGTTCAAAAGGGTCAAAATAGTCATGATAACTTTGTTGAAGCTTATGAGGATCATGACATTGAGCATTTATATTGTGGGGATTATAATGTTGGGAGTTGTTCTAGTTCAGATTATGAGTCCTTGGTTCTTGATAAAAATGAATTTGGTAATATGAATGATAGTGGTTTCAGTGTAAAATTTAATGCATTTTTTAATGAGGATGTAGATATGGATCAGCTGGTGCTTTTCCATAATAAGGTTTTTAACCCTTTGTATGAAGAGAAAATTGAAAGTATGGGAATTACTGCATCAACTTGTGAAGTTGATAATTATGAAGACCAAGATGTGGTACCTAAATTGATGTTGAATGAAGATGATGAGTTTCTTTATGTTGTTGATATTGTTGACATCAAATGGGATTCAGAGAGAGGCTATAGTTTTTCTTAGGTTTGATGATTTTCAATTATATGAAAGGATTAGTTGTGATCCTTTTCCTCCTCTTGATAGTAGTTTGCTTATTATGAACAATGGGAGAGTGGATTCTTTTGGGAGTTCCTTTTTCGATGAGCAGACTAATGTTTTCAACTAAGCCTATTTTCTTAGTTGTGTGCCAAAATATGAGTCTTTCTTGTTTCAGCTGAATGATGTCTTTACTGAGTGTGATATTGGTTTCAGTCAGGATGTATGTTATGTTCAACACAACACATATGTGTCACAAGGTGACCAATCATTGCATAAGTTTTAGAGTTTCGACAGTGAGTGCAATGAATATTTTAAGGATGATAGTTGGACAAAAAAGGCCAGCAGATTTGGTAAATGGCATTCCAACTATGTTATTATATTATTTTTAATACTTTCAGAGGAGAACCATGTTTATGACAGGGGAAAGTATTGGTTGATTTTGATAGATGGTTTAAGGCCATCATATGTGGTTTGGCCTTTAGGCCACAAGCAGCTTGGGGTAGAGTAATATTTTTTGACTCTATGCCCAATGGAAAGGTTATCACGATACTCTTGAATTGTCTGTTCATGGACAATTCTTGAAGCACTACTTTTCTTAAAAGTAGTTATTATCCATGAGCATTAGTTAGGTTTTGTATATATATAGTGTAGTTTCCTTTCTATTGAAGTTGTCTTGTCCAGGTAACTTCTTTTTGGTCTCCTCTACAAGTGGTTTGCTTCACCAAATATTTTGGAATTCTCACATCATTCCTGAGTAATGATCATCCCCAATTAGCCACTAATAGTCCTAAAAATGTCTGCACAAGAATTTTCATGTTTGAGTCAAAATATTGGTCATTCTAGATTTATTTTGTCCTTCATCAAAGTTCAAGGTCTAGGGTTTTAAGGGTTATGAATTTCTAATTAGGCCTTGTGAAGGAAAAACCCTAAGCCTAGAAAACTTCATACCTTTCATTCCCGATTTGCTCCTTTTATCATCCTTCATTCTCTTGGGATTAGATGATTCTCCAGTTTCCATTGGACCTATATTCCATCATTACCTTTTTCCACTTAAGCCAAGGGTCGATTCTCGTTGGTGGGGCCATTCTGTTTCCTAAGCATTAAGTTGTTTTTCAGCAGGGCCCCTTATATTTTTCCTAAGTCTAAAATTTAAAATACTTTGGTTGGTGGATAAAGGAAAGAAATATCTTATGGTCTACACTTCCCCATGGTTGAAGGTGCTAGAAATATAAAGATTGTGACATCATGAGATGATGCCACTTATCCTTAGTGGAGGAGGGTAAACTGGTGGTGTGACCTTTCAAAACCTCATGCTACTAGTTCTCAAGAGGTAAAGACCAACTTACCAATAGCCCCATCAATTTGCATGTGTTTCAAATGGATGGTGATGTTATAATCTAGGCAAGAAGTTGCTCAATTTTTAATTTACAAAGGTTAGCGGGCACTGTGGTTGCACGGTAAAGTGCGAACATATCTGATGGCCCTTGTATCCTCAGGAAATAAAATGTAAGAAGGTTAAGGACTAAGGCATCATTGGTTGATGCCACATGTTCTAGGCTGACCAAGAAGACGGATGGTGGAGCCATTGACAACGTAGGGCTAGAAGATGATATGGCAGTGCTACATCACATGTCTAATGGGTCTACAAGCTACGATGGAAGGTCAATGTCATATTGACCATTCGTGATCATTTGATTTTCCAAACTGGGTAGGATTTATGACTGAGTTTCAAATTAATTTTTAAAAGGGTCATTAAATGTATTGGTTGTCGCCTGCACCGGAAGGTTATAACAAATAGAATGCAGGCTTGTCGACATGGAGTAGGATAGCGACAAGATGGGACACTTGGATGTTGAATAATTCCCAAGGGACTATTTTTAAGGTTTCTACTGACTCAAGATTGATTAGACAAGAAAGGATGATTGTTTTAGAGGCATAAGGGGATTGGGATAACTTTTTAGTTGGAAATTAAGGATCACGGGTTCCCGAATGAAGTCAAAGATCACCTGTTGATAGGGATTCTAAAGAAGAAAATATACACTTAAGGAGGAATAATATCAAAATAAAATCATTCGCAAACGATAAGCCTTAGCAAGAGGCAGTGGATTTGATAGGCATGACTTCTAGAATCCATAGCTAGCAGTTTGAGTTGAAAGCACGAAAATGATGATTTTCCATATGAATGAGTATCATCAGATGAAGTATTTTTTTATTATAAATACAATAGGGTGGTGACTAAATTGGTGGAAGAGAAAATAATCCTTTTCATTATCTGAGAGCAGTTCTTTCTTCTCCAAGGAAGATGATGTTTGAGCAGGATCGTGCATGGAGTTATTTTATGCTTTGTGATACTAGATGGGTGTTTTTATTGTGTGAGTATGTTTATTGCCAGAGGGCTTGTGAAAGTGAGAAGGACTGCTAGAGGGGTGTGAAATCCTTTTCTTATGAAGAAAGGCCATGCATGGCACAACCTCTACTTCTACCCTGTCACTTGGTGGAAGGGGGTTCAAAGAAAGAGCCCACAGAGGAATGAAAGAAGGATTTATTTGGGTGGGGAGTGGTAGC
Organism: Cryptomeria japonica; assembly: GCF_030272615.1. Taxonomy (NCBI): domain Eukaryota; kingdom Viridiplantae; phylum Streptophyta; class Pinopsida; order Cupressales; family Cupressaceae; genus Cryptomeria; species Cryptomeria japonica. The sequence continues at coordinate 662,618,768 of NC_081411.1, read as the reverse complement.
CAGTCATCTCTATGGCTACATGGAAGTTGCAACCCATCCCCAACATATTGTGTTTCCCCTTTATCTCTTCCTTCCACTTTTTCTGATAGTGGGCATGAAGGCTTGAGTTCCTCTTCTATTTTAGAGGTGACATTTCTTTTTGTCACGACCCAATATCCCTTATGAGAAGGGAAATGCTCTATTGAAAAAAATGTAACATCTCACACTTCATCCAAAAGCATCAAGGTGATAATGGCACGACTCAAGCGATTTTGCTTCTACCAATTTTTAGTTGAAGATTCTGATTCACGGGTGCCAGTGCATGGATATGAAATATTGTTGTAATAGAATCACATATGGCCTTTTAGACCTAATTATTGAGATTAAGCTTGTCATTGACATGTGTCTCTTGGCCTAAAGCTTGTTTCTCCCTTTTCTTCTATAAAAGGGACATCAAGACAATTAGACGGGTTCAGATTTTTATTGTTCCTTGGGGTTTCCTTGTCTGGTTCCAATAGCGAGTCTAGGTGAAGTGAGAAAGATGTAAATTCATTTATAGAGAAAATGAAGCATTTAGTGTGAAGCTTTGTGCAGGTTCTTGAAGGATTTATATGTAAATTTCATTCTGTGACAAAAGTAGTATTTTTATTCAATAAAAATAAAATTCTGACCTATTTCTCTCTATTGTATGACTCTATTAGTTTGTGAGTGAAATCAACCAAGGGTTTATTTTATTGAGTGCATTGTTGTGATGTATGTAGCTTTCTATTTATGCTTTAGCCCAAGGGGTCAATTAAATTGTTTAAAAAGAGTTGCAAAATGATAGGGCTCATGTAGGGATTCAGATAAGTAGTTTGGGTTGAGATTGCAAATGAGATATACTATAAGGCAGTATTATCTTAGATCTTATACTATTAGATGAAGTTCTATCGCATTTTCAGTTTGCATTTTTTATCTTCAAGTACCCAATGGAGTAAGGTATTAATAATTTCTTGTAGTTGTCTTTAAATATCAGCCTAGTTTCAATTTCACTGATGAATCATTGTAATTTGTTGATTATCAAAATACCTTACATTTTCATGTATGTTTGAGTTCTTCTACCCATCTCATGCTCCAGTTAGGTTGAGGATCACTGAAGGATTTTACATCCTTGAGAATTCTCTCTTTCTGTCGAGCCTTTACATGAGATTATCTTCTTTGTTTTAGTGAATCTTTGAATGTGGTGTAGATATCAAGAAGTTCACTAAAGGGATTACCCTCTCGGGTCTTGCAGAGCCCAAAGTGTAGAAGGATTTTCAGATCCTTATTGAAATTGGTCCAATTCTGAAGGATATTGATAGTTGGAAGTGGCTTCCCATAGGTATTGATGTAGAGGACAACAAAATTAGGATGGTAAGCTGTCACTCACACTCACCTTTCACTCTTCCAATTTCAAGTCTTTAAAGACTTCAACTCACACCAAAACCAAATTTGAGCTTCTATCCCTCACAAGGGTTGGAACAAACCTTTCCAATATTCATAGGTCCTGAAAAGACCTTTCATAACTTTCTTGGTTCACAAGAGTAATGACTTTTCTCTTTTACGCCTAGTCACACCTACCCGGCTAGTAGCCCTATTTTCTTGCTTTTTTGGTTTTTACTCCAAAAAGTGCCAAACAAGGCCCCCAAAAAAATTTAGTTTCAAATACCCATTTTTAATCTCTTCCAAACTCCAAAGAATAAGACTTCCAACGTGCTCTAGCACTCCTAGGCACCCACTTGGGTCACAGACCTAGTTGATCAAATTTGGCTTGGGTTGCAAAGGAAGTGTATGGGAATGGGATCACAAGAAATATCCAGTTCTTCAAAGAGCTTATCTAATGTCTAAATACACCAATTCAATCATCTAACTCCTTTTACCACTCTTATACATCTTGCAATCAATCAATCTTTGACTATTCTAATCTAAACCCTCACAAAGTTTAGACTAGGGCTTGGTGGTAAAAATACCAAATCAACTCCTCTGATCTCTCCCCTTTGGAATCTCATAATAAACCCTCATAACTTGCATCCTACCGATGGCTGTAGAAAACCAATGGTTAGATTGTAAGTTAGGGTATCATCTATATGACACCCTAGGAAAATGGAGGGTTTTGGACCTACAAAGTGTAAATTGTCAATATCTTCCTTCAAATACCACTTCAAGAGATTAGACCAGGTTTATTTGAAAGGTAACTCAGTGATCTTTCTTACCAAGACAAAATTTCACAAAACCACCAATGTCATGTATGGACAATACGAAAATGTAACATAGTTCTGGCAAAATCAAATTTGTTTATTCCAAACACTCCACCAAACTTCTCCAAATCTTCAATCTTTCTTCTTCAGTTGTACAAGAACATATAGACTCCTATTAATTATCACAACCAACATTTAAATGGTTATGACCGTTGGAGAGAAGTTACATTTCAATTAACAACTTTTGAAAAGTTGCTTGACAACAATGATAACAATTGTGCAATTTTTGCAACTTTTAATCCCTAAACAACTAAACCTTGTCATACACATCCAAGGTTATAATTAGCCTTAAAAACACCTAAAACAACATTCTAGGATCATAAAACACAAAAAATAATAATTCAAGTCCACATGGCCTAATAGACCTCTAGTTTTATATGTGCATCTGAGAGGTTATTGACCACACAAAGGCATTTTATTACATCCAGGGTGATCTTTGAGATCCAACCCATTATTGTAACACAAGTAAACATAAGACAATCACTAGACACCCCTAAGTCATGAAAATACTATAAAATTAGAGGTGCCCTGCACCATACTGCCTGGGCCAAAGAAACTCAAGTCCCTTGAGTTGGAATGTCTGCAATTTTAGGTCTTGTCTTCTCAATGGCCTTAGAAGTCATCCATGTAGCATCTTCTAAAGGTTGATTCCTCCATTTGACTAATTATTCCAAATAATTTGTCCTCCTTGTTTTCTTGTTGATCTGTTGATCTAGAATACATTCAATCTCAGGTTTGATTTGTATGGGAAGTCCTTCCATCATGTCTGCAGTAGATAAATCAGACTAGCCTGCATCACAAATATCATCAACAATACCGCTATATGCATATACATCTGAAACATTGAACATAGGTGGTAGTCCTACATACAGGGGTAGATCTATCTTTTATGCATTGTTTGCACATCTTTTTGAGAACCTTGAAAGGACATATCTTCTTCATAAGAATCTTGGTGTATTTATCCTTAGGGAGTCTCTCTTTGTTGAGGTGAATCATCACCATGTCTCCCACCTTAAACTGAACATCTCTTCTTCTTAGATCTATTGCTTGCTTGTATTTCTCAGAGTTGTGAATCAGTTTGTCTCTGACTTGTTGTTGTATATCCTTCATGACTTCAGAAAAGTCATTTGCTTGATCACTTCTTCTATCAAGATTCTTCACATCTCTAAGCTCAAGAATACCCCTGGGATGTGTTCCATACATAATTTGGAAAGGACTTAACCCTGTACTTATGTCCATAGAGTCATTATAGGCAAATTATGCCCGTGGAAGAATGGTATCCCAAGTAGTTCCATGATCCTTGGTCAAGCACCTTAACAAGTTTCCAAGGGACCTATTTATTACCTAAGTCTACCCATCAAATTGAGGATGATAAGAAGAAGAGAAAGGCAAGTTAGTACCTAACTTATGCCACAAATTTCTCCAAAAATGTCCTAAAAATTTAGGATCCCTGTTTGAGACAATGCTCAAGGATAACCCATAAAGTCTGACAATTTCCTTGAAGAATAAACCTGCAATATTAGAAGCATCATGTGTAACCTTGCATGACAAAAAGTGTGCCATCTTTGAAAACTGGTCCACCACAACATATACATTGTAATATCCTGATTTAGTTTGTGGAAGGCCTAAGACAAAATCCATACTAACCAAATCCCAAGGTTTGGTAGGGATTGGTAAATGAGTATAGAGACCTGCATTTGAACTTGTACCTTTAGCCCTTTGACACACCACACATTATAAAACAAATTTCCTTACATCTGATTGCATTCTTGGCCAAAAATAGAACCTTCTAACCAACTCAAGTGTCTTATCAAGTCCAAAATGTCCTGATAAACTCCTATAATGCTTTTCCTTAACAATATTCTCCTCATTGAGCAATTAGGAATACAAAGCTAACTACCCTTGAAAAGTAAATCTTCTTGAAGCATATACTCAGAAACATCAGTATGATACCTTGCATTCATAGCTTGACAAACCTCATAAGCCTCCTTGAAATCTTCATCTTCTTGGTACATACCCTTCATAGCATTGATCCCCATGCTTTCCAATTGAATCTCTTGGACTACCAAGTTCCTCCTACTAAGAGAAGATGAAACTTTATTTGCCACTCCCTTCTTATGCTTGATAGTGAATGTGAAAGCTTGAAGGTACTCCATCCATTTCATGTGCCTGTGATTGAGTTTCTCCTACCCGTTCAAAAAACTTAGAGCATGGTTATTAGTATATACAACAAATTCCATAGGTAATAGATAATGCCTCCACTTCCCAAGAGATTGGACCAAAGCATACATCTCTAGATCATAGGTTGAGTATTTTTGTTTTTCTTCATTTAAATTCTCACTAAAAAAGGCCACACATCTACCCTCTCGACTCAAGACTCCTCCTATAGCCTTCTTAGATGCATCACATTCAATAGTGAAAACCTTATGAAAATCAAGGAGGATTAAGATGGGCAGCTCTGCAATTTTTGTTTTCAAGAACTCAAAAGACTTATTAGCTTTAGCATTCCAGGAAAATTGACACTTTCTTCCACCCTTGATGGTATCTATCATAGGTGCACTAACCCCACTGAAGTTATTAATAAACTTTCTATTAAATCTTTCTAAGCCATGGAAACTCTTTACCTCACTTGCAAACCTAGGTGTTGGCCAATTGAGGATTGCCTCCACCTTAGATGGATCCATTCTCATATTACCTTTGTAAAAAAAAAATCCAAGGAACACTAGTTATTCCGACAAGAAAACACATTTGTCCAAGTTGATCTTCGGCAGCTCCTCAAGAAACCTTTTCAATGCCAAATCCAAGTGCATTAGATGTTCATTTATATCCTTACTAAAAATCAGTATATCATCCATGTATACTACCACAAAATTATTAATAAAGGGCTTGATAACCTCATTCATTAACCTCATAAATGTACTATGGGCATTGGAAAGCCCAAATGGAATTACCATCCACTCAAATAAACATTCATTGGTTTTAAATGTTGTCTTCCATTGGTCTCCATTCCTGATCCTAATTTGGTGATAACTACTTTTCATGTCTATTTTGGAGTAATAATTGGCCCCTCGTAGACAATCTATCAAATCCTCTATTCTCAACATTGGGAACCTATATCTTATTGTTATCCTATTAATAGCCCTAGAATATGTACACAACCCCCATGTTCCCTCTTTCTTAGGAGCTAGCACTGTCGGGACTGCACATGGACTTATACTCTTTCTAATGAACCATTTCTCTAGAAATTATTGGATTTGTCTTGAAACTCCTACATTTTGCTCAGGGGCTAGTTTGTAGGCTACCTTGTTAGGAAATGTAGCACCTGTTATAAGGTCAATACAATGATTGATTTCCCTTTGAGGAGGTAAAGTATTTGTGGTATGGTTGGCAACTATTCCCTTATACTTATCTAGCAGATCTTGAACCTCCTTAGGACCTACTTTCCTCTTTGCCTCTTGACTCTCAGGCTACCTCTTAGGTTCATCCTTAGGCTTGAAAACTATTGCAAAGAAAGGAGTATCCTTCTCCTTCAAATCTTTCATGAACTCTTTCTCATCTACTAGGATGACACTAGTCACAATATGCTTATCCTTACTGTCATCTGGGAGAGGGGTCATGGTGAAGTTCTCTCCATTTTTTGTGATGGTATAGAAATTGTTCCCACCTTCATGCCTAGCATATACATCATATTTCCAAGGCCTACCAAGTAACAAATGACAAGCATCCATTTCTACCACATCCCACAACACTCTATCCTTGTATTCACCAATTAAAAAGTCTACCCAAACTTGTTCACTAATCAACACTTGTTGTCCTTTGTTTAACCAAGATACTTTATAGGGATAGGGATGAGGTATTCTTTTTAGGTTAAGCTTGGTGACCATTTCAACATAAGCTATATTATCTATGGACCCAAAATCTACAATGACTCTACAAAACTTACCTTGTACCTTGCAGGTAGTTCCTTGTTGATTGGCTCCTTCAAGAGAGTCATTTTGATCATCAAGACATCTCCTTGCTCTGGGTCTATAGGTCTTGAAATTTATGTGTGGTAGGAGGTCATGCTTTGACTATCTTCCTCTTGAATCAAACATTCTCTTCTTTCACCCCCTTGACTACCATTTCCTTGCTTCTCTAGACACTTAAAGGATTGATGCCCAACCTGGTTACAAGAGAAACACCTACCAGTGAAAACACTAGGCCCTCTTCCACCAAACCTTCCTCTTCCACTTTCTCTTCTTCCTCTAAAAATACCTTTGTTCCTTGATTCTCCTTCATGTTCCTGACTACTTGTTTCTCCTTGGGGTTTAGGATATGATCCTCTACCATTAAATCTGCCCTTACCTCTGAAATTCGTACCCCTTCCTCTATTATGGTGTTCTCCTCTCCTCTTTTGCTTCTCCTCAATTCTAAGTGCCAATTGGTAACACTTGTGCACTGATTTGGGATTAAAAAAACTTATTTCATCTTGAATGTTGAACTTAAGGCCATTCATGTACCTTGTTAGCCTTTGTGTCTCACTCTCCGGTATCTTTTCTTTAAGTGTCATTTGGTGGAACTCCTCGGTGTAAGCACTAACATCCAAATATTTTTGCCTCAAAATTTGTAGTTTCTTATTCAATATTATCTCATAATCCTTAGGGACAAATTTCTTCTTAACTTCTGCCACCATCTTCTTCCACGAAGTGATGGGGTTCTTACCTTCCACCACTCTTTCCCTTTTTAGGACATTCCACCAACTAAGGGAAGGACTCTTCAATTTTGACTTAGCCACCTTTAAATTTTGGTTATCTACCACCTCCTCATATTCAAAATATTTTTCTAAGGCCTCAATCCAATCCATGAACTCCTCTGGATTCATCTTCCCTTGAAACATTGGTAATTCTGCCTTAGTGTCTCTTCCACCTACACTCTTAAGGGATTCAATAATTTGCCTTTGATCTGCAAGCACAGTTGGATTATCTCCTTCTTCTTTTCCTTCTTCTTCTTTAGAGTCTGAGAACACTTCTTTCCCAGCTTGATCCTTCTTCAACTTTGCTATTTCCGCTTCCATCTTTATGTTCTTAGCTATTTGCTCCCTCACTATCCTAGCCAATTCTACATTGGTGACTGTAGAGGGTATCTCCTCTTCATTTTATCCCTTTGTCCTATCTCCCATGGTTTAAACCCTTCCCAAGGTTATTTTAGTGCTCTAATACCACCTGATGTAGAGGACAACAACAGTATGATGGTAAACCCCCACTCACAGTCACCTTTCACTTTTCCAATCTCAAGCCTTTAAAGGCTTCAACTCACACCAAAACCAAATTTGAGCTTATACCCCTCACAAGGGTTGGAACACACCTTTCCAATGTTCTTAGGTATTGAAAAGACCTTTCACAACTTTCTTGGTTCACAAGAGTAATGACTTTTCTCTTTTACCCCTAGTCACACCTACTCGGCTAGTAGCCCTATTTTCCTTCTTTTTTGGTCTTTACTCCGAAAAGTTCCAAAAAAGGCCCCAAATTTTTTTTATTTTCAAATACCCTTTTTAAATCTCTTCCAAAATCCAAAGAATCAGACCTCCAACCTACTCCAACACTCCTACACACCCACTTGGGTCACAGACCTAGTTGATCAAATTAGGCCTAGGTTGCAAAGGAAGTGTATGGGAATAGGATCACAAGGAATATAAAATGATTCATAGGGATTTTATAATGTATAAATACACCAATTCAATCATCTAACTCCTTTTCCCACTGTTATACATATTGCAATCAATCAATCTTTGATTGTTCTAATCTAAATCCTCACAAAGTTTAGACTAGGGCTTGGTGGTAAAAATACCAAACCAACTCCTCTGATCTCACCCCTTTGTAATCTCATAATACACCCTCTTAAATTTCATTCTACCAATATCCAAAGAAAACCAATGGTTAGATTCCAAGTTAGGGTATCATCTATATGACACCCTAGGAAAATGGAGGGTTTCGGACCTGCAGAGGGTAAATTGTCAATATCTTCCTTCAAACACCACTTCAAGACATTAGACCAAGTTCATTTGAAAGTTACTTTAGTTCTCTTTCTTACCAAGCCTAAATTTCACAAAACCATTCAATGTCTTGTACGAACAGTACAAAAATGTAACACAATTCTGGCAAAATCAGATTTGTTTATTCCAAACACTCCACCAAACTTCTCCAAATATTTAACCTTTCTTCTTTAGTTGTACAAGAATGTATAGACTCCTCTCAATGACCACGACCAACATTTAGATGGTTATTACCATTGGAGAGAAGTTACATTCCAACTGGCAACTTTTGAAAAGTTGCTTGACAAAAATGACAACAATTGTGCAATTTTTGCTACTTTTAATCCCTAAACATCTAAACCTTGTCAAACACATCCAAGGTTATCATTAGCGTTAAAAACACCTAAGATAACATTATAGGACCATAAAACACAAAAAAACATAACTCAAGTCCACATGGCCTAATAGACCTCTAGGTTTATATGTGCATCTGAGAGGTTATTGACCACACAAAGGCATTTTATTACATCTAGGGTGATCTTTGAGATCCAACCCATTATTGTAATACAAGTAAGGACAAGACAATCACTAGACACCCCTAAGTCATGAAAACATTGTGAAAAGTAGAGGTGCCCTACACCAGGTATCTTGAGGAATCAACTTGGTCTCTGTCTCTCGCAGTCTCAACTTGTGCCCATGGATTCATTCCCTTTAGGTCGTTTCTTCCACTTACCATCAATTCATCAAATTTCCCTTCAAAAGTACAAAGATCACTATCAAAGGTGATCCACTACCCTTTCAATATTGTAAGCCCCCAAAAGGAAAACATCCATACCATTTCCCATTAAATAGACCTTCTCCAACTCCCCCGTCTGACACATCAAAAGATGCCTCCACCTCATCTCAAATAGAGCCCAAAGTCAAGATCCTAGACAATGATTATAGAGAATACAAAATCTAGGATGTCTTAATAATAGGCAATCTCCCCTTGTCTCCTAAGTCATTTGGTAAGCCCAAATAAATAAATAAAAGGTCAAAAATTCGTTATACAATGTAAGGATGCTACCTTCAAACAATGGGGTCCAATTGATGAGGAAAGTCTAGAGACAAATGTTTCTTCATGGTTGTATTGGGAAGAAGATGAAGATCCAGCAAAAATACCCAAGAAGATGTATCCAAAAGCATCAACCATAGTAGAGAAGATGGGTTATAAAGAACACGGCTTGGGACCTGAAGAGAAAGGAATCAAAGCACCAATAAATATCATCTCATACAAGTTTAATAGGGGCTTGGGTTATACTACAGTGTCTAAGATCACTATCACTGGAGCCCCTTCAAGTCCTTCTTTGGATGTCGAAGACTCTAATGAAGAGGAATTCCATGAAATGCCTTTTGAATATGAAGATAACATATTATTTGACACCCATGTCAACACTGTCTACTTCAACTATAATGACAATAATAATACCTCTAATTGAAATCTCAATCCAAAGTTTGGATATTCATATGGTAGAGTTTACTATTTTCATGGCTGGTGTTCATTTAGTTGTCAATCTAGGAGCATAAAACTTGAAATGGGTCTGCAATATATGTGCACTAAGCTCCTTAAATGATTATTCTGCATTACTGCAGTGACTAACATTATGCAGAAAGGAAAGGCAGGAATGGAAATCATAAAAGGCTAAATGAAAGCTTCACAAAACACTGCTGAAATGATCTAATGAAAATAACAGAAACCACACCGTTCTGTCTTGGCTGCAGGAATAGTCAACGAATCTATTTCCAGTGGCTGTAGGAACAATCCAGTCATGAACTTCTACTGCAACTAAGTAAAAACTAACTTCAGTGATCATAAACACAAGATCACTCACCAAGTGGGCCCCCTTGGATGAGTGATATCAAACTCTCAGCAAAGTACTATTAATAGATCAGAACAACATATTCTTATTCATTTCTTCCAAAAAATGATTACATATTCTAAAAGAGAAAATTCAGAATGCTTAACAAAACTTTGCTCAATTCCTTTCCATTTGGTCTAACCCTCAGAAAGAAGGAAGAGCTTATTATAAAGAAAAGATCAACTACAATAGACAACTCAAGTTACGCCCAGAAGAAAAGGCAGATAATTGTCAGATGAAGGAGACAACTGAGAGCTTGGCTGCAGGAACCGTGGATCTGAAACTGAACCATAGTCTTTGCATGCCAAAGAGATATTTTGTGAATTCAATATGCACCAGAGTTAAACTCCCATGGTGAAGTACAATTGCTCTGATTATGCCATATATTGCACTTTCTTGAATCTCCCTCAGTTTGACCTCCAGTTATCTGAATGTGATTCTCTAGTCCTTAGGCGTGAAAGAAAATCATCCACTGCAGCATCAATTATTATCTGCACTAACACAAAAACAACATACAAGGACATGCATATGTATCTTACTCAATTAATATATTCATTAACTCACATATGAAATTATCTTAAATAATCCGCATATCACAGGGACAAATCATCTGGCTGCAGGAATAAATTGGCATGGCTGCAGGAATTAACTGACAAAGTTCAAGCATGATTTCTTAAGTTTAGTTTTAAAACATGGATTACATATAGTCAATTCACAATACTTTACTATCACAATGCAACCCAAAAGATACCAAAAACCTAAGAGTCTTGATAAAAAACATGCCAAAGCATCGACTTATCAAAGACCACCACCCCCATAACCCCTTCCACCCTACACGAACTGCACCTTGTTCACCTTGAGCTTATAGAATGGTACCAATGAGACAAACCCTCTTTAGAAATCTGTGTTGATGACAATACTCTCATGACTCTCTTGACTATGAACAATTTAGAAGACTCCAACAGAGTTCATGGGGTTCAATTACATGAAAAATGATACTTTGGTAGTCAGGTCAATGCTATTAGTCACAAAAAAAGATAATAAAAAGAAAAATAATCATTCCCTAGGTGAAAACCTCTCTAGGGCACCTTTGGATGAGGAAAAAGTAAAACAAAGGGTGTATCCAAAAGTGAAAACTTGGATCAAGCACTTGAGGATGAGGGACTTGACCTCCTTACCATTGTTCCTCCTTGGTAGGATAGGTCAAATTTACTGATAGAGGAAACATACATTATCAATATGGGCACCGAAGACACTCTAAAGAATGTGCCAATTGCCAAGTCCTTGATGGATCAAGAGAGACATGACTTTATCAATTTTCTCATAGAAACAAAGATTAATTTTTCTTGATCATATGCTAACATGCCCGGCTTAGATCCTGACTTGGTATTCCATAATCTTGTTGTTCGTCCAGATGCAAAACCAGTAAAGCAAAATTTACGCAAGATGCATCCACACATCAAGAACTCCTCATCAAAAAAGAACTTCAAAAGATGTTGGATGTTGGATTCATTAAACCAATAGACTATCTTGAGTGGGTATCCAACATTGTACCTATCAACAAAGCTATTGGGGGCATCCGCATTTGTACAAATTTTTGGGATTTGAATAAAGCCTACCCTAAGGATGATTTCCTGCTCCCCAACATAGACATGATCATAGACCTCACAAAGAGACATGAAATGTTATCACTTAAGGATGGATTTTATGGATACAATTAGATCAAGATCACAGAGGAAGACCAACACAAAACAACATTCACAACACCATGGGACACATTTTGTTACCAGGTCATGCCTTTTGGTCCCAAGAATGTCGGAGCTACATACCAATGAGAAATGATAAAAAAATTTCCATGACCTTTTACACAAAAATTTGGAGGATTATGTGGATGATCTTCTAGGAAAATCTAAGACAATACATGAGCACATCCCTATCCTAAGGAAAATATTTGAGAGATTAGAAAAATACAAGCTGCACCTCAATCCCAAGAAATGCATCTTTTGTGTCACATCAGGGAAACTATTAGGCTTCATTATTTCACACAGAGGCATAGAGGTTGATCCCACAAAGGTGAAAGCTATCATAGAAATGCCTCCCCTAAAGGCCCTTAGATAGGTGCACAGTATCCAAGGGAATCTTGAATCTATTAGATGCTTCATCTCACAGATTGCAAACAAATGTCACCCATTTGCTCACCTATTACGCAAGGATACTAGATTCAAATGGGATTGCTTGTGTCAAAAGGCTTTTGAAAAACTCAAGGAATATATTGCATCACCTCTAGCTCTTATGCCTCCTATTCTAGGGAATCCAATCACTTATTTTATACATATTTGCTACTACAGTGGCATTGGGGTATTATTTGCCTAGACAGATGATAAGGGAAAAGAGCATGCTATATACTATATTAGTCACACACTAGTAGGGTATGATCTCAACTATACCCCTATTGAAAGAGAATGCTTAGCACTTGTATTTAGCACACAAAATATTTGACACTACATGCTTAATAACAAAACAAAATTGATTGCTAAGATTGACCCTCTCAAGTACCTCCTGTCAAAGGCTACTCTCACTTGCAGAACTACTAAACGGGTCATGTTGTTAAGTGAATTTGACATCAAATATGTGGATAGAGAAAAATCAAAGGACAAGTAATAGAAAACCAACTAGTCGATGTTCCACTTCCAAGTGACCACCCGATGCTCATAGAATTTCTAGATGAATTCATAATGATTGTCACTACATCCTCTACATGGTAGTTATACTTTGATGGTTCTTGCACCTAAAACAGATCTAGGGCAAGAATACTATTGATCACACCACAAGGAGATTGCATCCCTAAATCATACAAGATAGCCTTTCCGTGCACCAACAACATCGTAGAATATGAAGCACTAATAATTGGTCTATGCTTGGATATCCAATGGAAGATATTGGAATTACTTGTCTATGGTGATTCCCAACTTGATATTAAGCAAGTCAATGATGAGTATCAAACAAAAGATGACAATCTTATTCCTTATCACAATATGGTTGAGGAGCTTAAGAAGAAATTTACATCAATCAAGTTTGATCAAATTCCAGATACCAACAACAGAGCTACAAATGCAATGGCCACTATTAGTTCCCTCCTTCAGATGCTAGCACATAGTCAAAAATCTGAGTTTTTGGTCAAGCAACTCTTCATACCAATATATGACCTACTAGAGTTTGAAATAGTGTGCATACTCATTGGTCTCAAATCCCCTTGGTATCAAGAGACCTTCACTTACCTAAGAGATAACACCATTCCCCCACATCTCACCAAAACCCAACAACAAACCTTTATCCACAGATGTGCCCGTTATACTATCCTTGGAGACACCCTATTCAAAAGGCATTTTGATGGTTCCCTCTTAAGGTGTTTAGACAAATAAGAGGCTGAATGGGCAATACATGAAGTGCACAAAGGTATCTGTAGGGCACACTCAAGTGGTCTCACTTTAGCTAAAAAATATTTTGTGAACGAGATACTACTAGCCTACAATGGAAGTAGATGCATACAATCATGTGAAGAAATGTATCCCTTGCCAGAAGCATGGCGACAAGATCCATGCTCCATCACAAGATCTGTAGCCTTTTATTACACCATGGCCCTTCTTGCAGTGGGGGCTTGATCTCATTAGGAAAATCCACCCTACATCCTCCAATGGTCATAAATTCATCATCACTGCCACTAAATACATCACCAAGTGGGTGGAGGATATTCCTCTTACCTTCACCATTGGTAAATAGATCTCTAAATTCATTATGAACTACTTGATCTATCTATATGGAATTCCCAAAGTTATCATCACAAATAGGAGCACCTTTCAAAAATCAAGATGTTAATCAACTTTGTTAGAAGTCTGATATCTAACACCTCTTCTCCACCCCCTATTATCTGCAAGGTAATGATCAAGATGAGGCTTCTAATAAGACCTTAATCAAAATTCTTAAAAAGACAACCAATGAAGTTGGTCATGACCGACACCTCAAACTCCATCTACACACCCACAAGTGTGACTCCATATTCCCTCATCTTTGGCTCTGAAGTTGTCTTCCCTCTTGAGATCGAGATCCCCTCCCTAAGGGTGTCACTGCAGAACATCCTCCCAGACAAGGAATACAGAGTTGATAGACTGCAAGAGATATAATTGCTGGATGAAAGGCATCCCAAGGCCTTAAACCATCTCCAAGTAAATCAGAATCACTATGCTTGAGTTACAACAAGAAATTCAGAACCTAGGAATTGGAAGTTGGTGATCTTGTCCTTATGGAAAATTAGAAAAATATTCAAGAAAGAGAGAAGAAAGGGAAGTTCAACCCAATTAGCTTGGACCCTATGTGATCACAACAAAGTATGGGTCAGGGGCATATTAGTTGGCTACTCCTAAAGGACATCCCTTGGATGAGTTGATGAACATCATGCACCTGAAGAGATTCTATGCCTAGTCCATAGAAGGTCATCAATTGTCTTAAAATCTCATAAATTCAAAAAACAAATCAAGAAAAATACAAAAAAATGAGAAAAAGATAATCACTCTGGTGAAAACCTAATAAACAGGCACCTTGTGACAAAAAAAAGTTGAAAAATCAAAAAGTAAGGAAAAATCAATTTGTCCATTAATGAAAACCACTTTGTGGTGCTATGGGAAAGTACCTTGGTGAAAACCTGCATGCAACCATCAAGGTAAATAATGTGGATCCACCATGTATCAGGCTAGACTTTCTCCCCATCACCTACCCATCAGATATCCATGTTCACTACTACCCAATCCCTTGACCATAGCATACATCATCCGCACACTCAACCACATTCCATATAATGATCACTTGTATGATGATGAGTCTTTTCTTGAATCGTGAATAAGGATAAAACTCATTAATCTGAGCTTTATCTTGTCAAACTGAGCTTTGTCCTACTTCCTAAGCTTGTGCCTCCATGTGAACCTCATCAAATCTTGGTGTCAGTCCTATGTCCATAGGATAGTCTTCATGGTCAGTTGGTCAATGGCCTAGTCAATATTATCCACCTTATCCTTTTCCCTTGGAATGAATCCTTCCCTCGGCAATTTAATTTTTTTATCTTAATCCTACTCTTGGCAAGAGATGACATTTAGTCATGTATCGATGACTTGTTTGATTTTTTGGATTTTCATTTTCGACTTGCATATTTTCCCTATGACTATTCCTATCTACGACTACCTAGATCCTCCATATCTAGGTATTTTTACAATGGGTGTATACTGGGGCATGTTTTCATGGTATGGCGTGTATGGGATCTCTCTTGTAGGAACTGATGACATGGTATCTGTGTTTGTCAACACTTACCTTGTCGTGTACAAGAGATATATGTGTGTTTGAGGGTTTTCTTGTACATACCCACAACTTTGTATCATTGTTTCTCAACACTTGCATAGTTGTGTGTAGGGAATTCCCACTTGTCTATGAGTTAGTCCACGCCTTGTGTTTCTCATGGCATCTTGGTTCCTATAATCAATGGTGCAGGTTACGTAGGGCAATATAAAACTAGCTTGGCTCTCCATATATTTTGTGGAAAACCCCCCCCTATCATTTCCATTTTACATTATCATTGAATCCTCAATTATCCCTATTTAGCATTTTTGTGGAGTCTTTAATCCCCCCTTATTCTTATATCTAAGGTCATTGTATTATAATTGGCATATTCACAAATGAATTTTGGATTTTTCATATAAGTACATTTTTATCTGTTGCATTAGTCATTTAAGTTGCATCCCAAATTTTTATCCATCATTTAGATTGCATTTCAAATTTTGTTGCATTATTCATTTGTATCACCTAATTTGCATTCAAATTTCATCATCATTGCATTACACATCCATAATAGATTAATCCATTAAATTGCATTACACACAACATCAGAAAAATCTCAAAATAATACATCATACATATATACACATCATAAAATCTCAAAAACATATTGTATGGTGGAAAAGTGGGCTTATAAAACTTAATATGTGAAAATAATGAGAAAGACTAGTCCACACACACACACAAGACTTCTTGATGCAAGCTACGGAGCAACGACGTGTTACTCAGCTTCCCAAGGTGGGTCCCATGGTTCTCTATCTCACAATGTCCCTCAAGCCAATGTTTTTGCTCTCAGATCACTGAGCAAAATGGTTTTAGGGATGGCAAATGCGAGAATGAGGGATGCTTTGATTGATTTTAGAATGAGATGTATTCTAAGCTATGCCTGAATCTAGAAATGCAATAAACTAGATGACAAGATGACAAGGTTAGTATGAATACTATCTTAACATAATATATTTAGTCTATGATTGAGCTAAATGATAAAGAAAGTATTCTAAACATGCATATTTAGACTAAATTCTATTACAAAGAGAGGCTAAATGATGAGCATAAAATGATATATGAGCTTGAATGTATTTGAGCATAAGTGTGATAATACAAACTTGGAGGATGATTTAAAATGGAGGAATGGGAGCTCTATTTATAGCAAAAATAGGGCAATGGATGGTCAAGATTGAAAGATTCAATCAAGGGTTGAGTTTGAAAGGTGGGGATCCATGTTTGTAATTGGCACCAATGAAATGGTGACAAGTGTCAACATAGGGTTGGGTTGAGAGAAGGGGTTGGAGGCATTAAATGCCTGAGAAGACCTTAGGGTTATGTAGAGATAAGGGTTAGGCTTAAGATAGGTTTACCCAGTGAATTAAGATTTAATCCAAGGATAAACTTTTGTGCAAATGATTAAGAGATAATCATGGTCAAAGCATTAAAGGCCTGATGAGACCCTTGGGTTGGATGAAGGTTGAGTCAAAACAAATGTTTTAACCATGTAAGAGGGTTTGAGTTAACCATTAATGGTTATTGGAGACTTTGGGGATTAAGTGGTTGAAAGTTGGAAGCTTTCAATGGTTATCAAGGACTTTGAGGTTTTAAGTGGTTGAAGGTTGAAAGCCTTTAATGGTTATCAAAGACTTTGAGGTTTTTGAGAAGTGACTTCCCTTTGCTTAGGGATGTGACAAAGTTTAGAGGAGGGGTTAGGTTAATTAGAAGTGATTAGAAGATTCTAGAAGGGATTAGAAAGGGGTTTAGGATTTTGTAAGTGGATGGAGGGATAATAGGATTTAATTGAAATAAAGAGATTTAATTCAATTTGGTTGCAATTTGGGGAATTTAAATAAATTAGATTTATTCAATTTAGGATAACCATTTAATTAAATTTGAATTTAATTAAAAGTGGATAGGGGGGATTTAATTGAATAAAATGATTTATTCATTAAATGGTATAGTGAATTTTTTTTAAATTAACTGAGTAATTTACTTAATAAAATAGAAGAATATGAATAATTTAATTAAATTGGATTTAATTTAAATAGAGAAATGAACATAAAATATTCATTTAGGAATGTGGTCATTTTTATACGTCTACACATATGTATCCACATAGACAACCATCCTACATCCATCAAAGGGTCGGTAGCACATCATAAATCATAGGCATATATAAATATCCATCCTACATCACAAATAGGTCAACGCAATACATTTATAATCATCATCCATTAATCACATCATGAAATAATAAGGAATGTCCATCATAATATCCATAACAAAGTACATGTATAACCATCACCAGAATCATATATATATATATATATATATATATATATATATATATATATATATATATATATATATATATATATATATATATATATATATATATATATATATATATATATATATATATATATATATATATATATATATATATATATAAATTGAATATATCAATCATGATACAATGACTACCCGAAGGGTCAAAATTAACACTTGTATCAAAATGGAGCTAGCTCTCTTCGTCTATCTCCCCAACCCCCTCCTCATCACCTCTTCCTCTAGATCCCCCTACTCCCCATGTCCTAGGTGGTCTAAAACCCACCGTTCCACCTATCTGCTGACTCTGCGTAGGACACTAGCTCTGGTTCTTGTGGGAGCGTACACTCTCAGTGTATAAGGCCACTCTCTGGTCTTCTAGTACCACCCCATGGCATAATCCTCTGTAATAGGCTACCTCCTGACCTACCCTCTCTACCCTCTCCCATAGCTACATCATGTTTGAGTAGATTTTGCCAAGCCCTATGGGGACTAACATATGTCATGTTGCATCCCTCTCCCCTTGCAGGCGAGTAACATCTGCCTCTGCCTTGTGAACTCTAGCTCGCAGCCCCTCCATCTCCTCAACCTATTGTCCTAAATCATCCTGCAGCTTCCCAATGACAGTCTCTAACCTGGCCTCCTCCAACATCCTCTCTACCTCCTCCCTATCCCTCCACAGGTCATCTACCTTCATCTTGGTTGTTTAAAGATCTGAGTCAAATTGCCAACCTCCCACTATAGCCTCTCCACCTCTTCCTCCAGGCTCTCCCTCATCACCATCTCAATCTACACCTCATCCTCAAGTGAGTGTAGCCTCACCCTAGTAGCATCCCTCTGCTATAGGAGCCTATTAAAATATTCCTACAACACTCCTCATGTGCCGTCCACCCCACGCCCTGTACCTGTACCTCTGGTATCTCCATAGGCACCACCTCATCCACCCTACCCTCTCCTCCCTTGGCTACCTCCCCCACCACTACTGTTGTCACATGCAGTTGTCTTTCCTCTAGTTCTCTCCACTGTATCACCCCCTCCACTGTCTCATAACACCCCTACCTGCTCCTGTCAAAACTCTATCTCCAGGTGCATCCTCCTCTCCTCCGACCACCTCATCAATTGTCGGTTGTAACTCATCATCCTCCAAAACTTCATGAATGGTAAGATTCACTGGTAGGTGTGCCTCCCACTAGCTCCTATACCCTATTGTCATCCTGGGATCCTCTCCTGCACCTCTCCACTCATCCCATATCAGATAAGCTTTTGTCTAGAAGTTGGTCCTCCCCTCCAGCAGATTTAATGTCTGCCCCCATCTCCCAACCTCCCGAGTTGTCTGAGGGTATAATGGTATGTCCCTCACTATATCCTGCACCAAACTAAGCTTCCAAGCTACTCTGAAAGGTGTGTAGTACTCCATAAAATTCTTTCTATGAATTTTATCGACAGGATTAGCGATCCTTAATTTTTCTACTAAGATCTTAGAGATGAAGTATTTTTATTTATGATTATACAAGGGAGAATTGAAATGAAAAGTGTACAATAACTGACCAAATAGCCACATCTCTACGCCATCCCAGTGTAACTGCCTATCCCCCCTCCATCTCTTGCAATCCAATAACGGTCGCCATGTAAACTCCATGAGCTCATCTAAAATGTGGTGCTAGAACTAGATGGCTCCTATCCCTGTATAGTGTAGAAGGTCCCTGTACCTATTAATGTAAGGATGTAGGGCTCGCCTATCTTGTACACCAAGTGGCCATGTCACCCCGATGTGCTCCCATGCCCATATGTGTAGAAGGGTGACCCCTATAGATAGACTATCATAGTCCCTATACACTACAAGATGCATATCATGATAAAGTTGAGCCAACATCGCTACTCCCCAAGCATACGTTGCCCAGTCTTGTACCATGTAGTAGACATAATGGCTCCATCTGATGGGAAATCCATGCTCTCCCAGATCAGGCATCATCCATCTGCTCAGAAACCACTAGGTGAGGAATGTGTGGGATCTCCATCGCCCTACCTAGATGCATCTGGCTCCTATTCAACATGGGTAGTGCGTCATACTCACAAATCTCCCAAAGGTAGAAATCTGTTGCATCCAATCTCTACTCAGGGATGAGACTGCAAATGGGGATCTTCAAGATTCTTCATACATCTAACAGAGTCATTGTCGCCTCTCCTATAGGTAGGTGGAAAGTATAGGTCCTACCATCCCATCTCTCCACTAGTGCAGTTATCATGGTAGTATGTGCTCGAATCCTCGGCCATCGGTCAACAAAATGAAATCCTATTGCAGCTAGCATCTCCAACTCATCCGCCCTCAGCTTCCTATAGAGCTTAATGGTTGTTGGCTAATGCTCCCTCGACGCCAATGGACCCAAATCTGCTTGCATCAACATAAACCACTTAGTTATCTCATAACATTCTTGGCCCTATTCTATCTCTAAGGCATTCATGGTCCCCCCTAAGCCATTTTCTTTACCTTTACTTATCAAATTCTTTATTTCCCTACCCTCCTAGCACTTTCTCTGATTCATCTAGCGCTCACACCAAACCCATGGTGCTCGTGCTATGCCACAGACACATGCGTTGACCTCCCCCTAATCTCGGACCTTTACCTTGACTGATGCGGGCGCTTGTACCACACACCCCTTTCCCTCCTCCAACCCAAACCCTAACCTAGCATAGCGAGGGAGCTCATGCTAAACGTGTTTAGTTGCCCAAGAACCCCCTAAGATCCTTATTGTCCTGTGAGCACTGGCGTTATTTGCCAATGCTCGCACTACCCTAGGGGAATACACATCGAAATGACAATCAGCGTGTCCACCCCGTTGGACTTCTAAGCCTATTTTTAACCCTAGATTTAATCTAAACCTATCAAATCACAAAGGAGGTCAGCAATACGTATTGATGGTCCATAGCAGGTGGGTGTCTCATAGCGGAAAACCCTCTCAATGCGGTGTTGATGTGTAGGAACGCGATCCATCTCTTTTTCTCTTCTTCTAGGCTCTGAAATTCTGCAATGCTTATGTGTGACAATGACCCTTCATTGGGACCTGTGTGTCTTATATAGGTCCCCCTCGTGGGCCCACTCCTCTATCTTCTTCCCCTTCTCATATTTCCATAATCATTTCTCTTTCTTTCTCATTTGCTCCTTATCCTTTTCTCCTTCCTTCTTCTTTTTCGATAATTTTCCACCAATTTTTTTTAAACAAAAAAAAAAAAAATTTCCAGAAAATTCTCGAGGGGGCATACACCACTTGCACTTTACGTCGAGGCATCCTTTTTCTTCTATCTTTTACCCATCGCTGAATTTTTCCACTGCATAAAAGAGGGGCAACATGTAGACACTTAAATTAATAATTTTAATTAATTTAACTCTCCCACATGATTAATTTATTTAATTGTGTTAATCCTTATTCTTCTCAATATTAATTTAATTTAATTTAATTAATATTGTCACCATAGTCTAATGATTGATTTATCTGATAACTCAATTTGCCTTTATTCTTCTAAGGTATCCAAAATTAATTCTTCCTAAATCTCCCCTTCAATTAATTAATTAACCCTTGTGATTCCTACAAATCATCTTTTCCTAATCCATCATTAACCTAATTAATTATTCTAGAGGCTCTCCTAATCTCACTTACCATTATTCCCCTAATTTTTAATTGCATCCACTCATTCTCTCTCCTAGTTAAATCCTCCTACAAATCCCACTTTCTCTAATCTCACCTAATCCCTCTTCTATTCTCTCTTCTATTGAGTTTCTAGTGGCTAATCCTCATGATTAGCCACAAAGTCAACCCCTTGTCCCCTCACTCAACTACCTTCCTTAAATGTTATTTTCCTAGGTGAATGTGAGATTTTCAAAAATTTCACATTCCTCTAGCTATCCCATCCCCTAAGGAATTTTTAATTCCTCTTTATTCCTCCAAACCCCATGCTCCTCCTTTTAGGGAATTTTTAATTCCTTCTCATCATCCAAGGAATATTTTTATTCCTTTTTTCTTCCCTAGGTGCATTGGGAAGCCTTCCCAATGAACCTTGAGGAGTGTGGAGACAAGAAATGCCTTTATGACATATCTCTTGGACTCTACACTTGTCAATTTCTCTTGATCCATGTGTGGGCTCACATGTAATCTTGGCCCTCCATCTTGGATCAATTCTAGCCCTCCATTTCAACTCTCCTTCTATAAATTGGAGACTCCACTCCTTCAATTTCCATCTCCAAATCAAGTAAGTTTATGCTGCCCATTTGAGTTTAGATAATCATCCAAAGCACACAAACTATAGTAAAATCCATACTTGTCCATCACTTAGCCATTTATCCATCCATCTCATCCTCCAATCAACCATATTGTGCACATTTGGAGAGCCAACCACGTATAATCCAAGAGAAAATCCAATCAGGTTGGAGAAGGGCACTATTCCAACCTCATCACGCTCAATCTGAGGAACAAGTGGAGATCTATGGAGGTATAATGGTGTTTTACTAAGTTTTTTTGAGTGTTTCATGTTTATTTATGCTTAAAATAACCATTTACTTTCATTCTAGTTTCTCCTTGATTCAATAGTTTTGAGGTAAATTGATTTAAAAAAAAAAAAACCCATTTACGTGTGTGTGATAAGTGAGATTAGAGTTTATGAGCTTGAAAAATACTTATGAAAAAGTGTGGCTAACATGTGTAATTCAGGCTTATAAACCCAAATTTAACTTTGGGGGAAATGCAAAATCCAATGTAATTTGGGTTTATAAGCCTAAATTACACTTAAGAAAATGTAAAACAAATCTAGGTGTAAAGTGGGGTTATATCCCCGCCATACACCTTAAGAATGAGCAAATAGAAATCAAGGTGTAAGGAAAGGTTGTAAACCCACCACACACCTTAGCAACTTTACAAATTGGTTTAGGGTGGGTTTATAACCCCGCCTTACACCTAAGGGAAGGAATAGTATAAACATTGGTGTTTGGAGGGGTCATAGACTTGCTATACACCATGCTTTGGTGCATGGCGGACCTACAGCCTTGGCAAACACCACACTTGGTATTACATTGTGAAGGGTATAACACTATGAACACAGTGTGGGGTGGGGTCATAGACCTGCCATGCAC
Organism: Cryptomeria japonica; assembly: GCF_030272615.1. Taxonomy (NCBI): domain Eukaryota; kingdom Viridiplantae; phylum Streptophyta; class Pinopsida; order Cupressales; family Cupressaceae; genus Cryptomeria; species Cryptomeria japonica. The sequence goes on along the minus strand of NC_081411.1, from coordinate 662,595,788 downwards.
CATTGAAAAGTGTGGTACATGGCGGGCCTATGGCCCTACCTCACACTAGAAAGGTAACAAAAATAGTCCGTGCAAAGTGTATAACATATTCAAAGTGTGGGACAAGGTCATAGACCCGCCATGCACCACTGTGAACTATGGTGTGTGGCAGGCCTACGGCCCCACCCAACATCACGATGGAAAAGACAACACAATAAACAAAAACCAATACAATGGCAAGAAAGAAAAGGGGTTGCCCAGGTCCATTAACCTGAATGACATCACAAACATGGTGTTGTTTGAGCTAATGAACCTGCATGACACCATGCTTTAGTGACTGAAAAGCTTATCAAATTGAACAAGGAAAAAATTCAAAAATAATATGCATTCAAAATAAAAGAGTTTTAAAACCCTAATAGAGAGAAAAAGGAAAAGGATAAATACATGTATAAGATAAAAAATATTTGGGTCTGATTCAACATATCCTCCTCCCACAACCTTACGCAAGATTGAATAGGAAAAATATAGTCCAAAATGGTAGAAAAAACACTTAAAACCAGAGAAAAAGATTCTTATTAAATTTGTGCAATGGGGTACTTAATAACATGAAGTGTCACTAATAGGTGTGATTCAAGTTTATAAACCTAATTTGCACTTGCCAAGGTGCATTTCATGTTTATGAACCTGATTTGCACTTGGCAAGATGCATTTCCGGTTTATAAATCCGATTTGCACTTGAGGGGAAAAATAAAGGGAAAGAATAATGTGTACATTGAGTTTATAAATCGGATTTGCACCTGAAAACCACACTTGGTGTAAATTGGGTTTATAAACCCGATTTGCGCCTGAATTTCACACTTGGTGAAAAAAGGACAAACAAAGCAGAAAAATACACTTATGACTACAATCATGTCTTGTAAATCATGCATAGAGATTTTAGACCACAAATGGGTAAAAATTTGTGGGGTTTCCTCGGATTTTACAATGCAAAAATCAAGGACAACAAGTAGCTAATTGGGATATAATGAAAGAGAAATTTCTTAAAAAATATAATGAAAAATATAGAGGAGGAGACATGAGAGGAGATGACATTTAAAGGATGAGCCAAAATGAGGATGAACCATTAGATGAATATGCAAAGTAGTTCTTTTTTATCTTGCAAAAATCCATACATCGTAGACTAGGAGATGACTCTATTAAGTTAATGTTCTTAAGAAGAGTTAATTGACTATATGCATTGTAAGTCATTGGAGGAGGGGGCATATCTTATGTCCCTTAGAAGGATGTTTATCAAATTTGCAAAATTTACTTTACAACTATAATGAAGAAGAGTCATAGCTTAAGGGTGCTCACCTCAAAGATGGTTGCAATAGTCTCAAGAATAGAGATTAGCATCCTATTGAATAAAATGAAGCAAGATATCATAAATCATATGCATACTCAATTAGATATTTTTCATGATAGGAATAAGAAAAATATGTAGAGGCTACAGTGGTTGAATATTATCCTCACTACCACGACAAGAAAATAGACTATAAATGTAAGATGATAGAATTTACTTCAAGTCTTTAGAGGATGAACATGGCCAGGTTTTCTACTTATCTCAATCCAAACCATGTAATTAGAGACAAGGTTTTCCCCAAGGTCCCTTACCTTATATCAATTTATACCCTATCTCTATCCATGCCAATTCAACCTTCCTCTAATTGGATGAACTATGGTCCACAACCAAGGAATAATCCTCTCCAAGTATGGTCTCGATATCAAACACAAGGTCAATATACTTAATTTTATCACCCTCAACCAAATTTATAATAATAATATAAATGGAGGGGCAATCAGTCATGGGGAAATCCTAATGTTCGTTAATTGCAAAAATTGTAGAGGTTTGCAGTACCACTTTTTGGTTTTTGTTCAATACATTATGTATATAGCATCAGTTTTTGGGGCATCTCCATATCAAGAGGAATGTTTTGATAGAGATCATAAATTTAGGGGAATTACACATGCATATTTTGGTTGTCACAAGAAGATGTAAATGCCTTTTCCATTTATGTCAAAGGGGGAGATAGAGAGAATGCAACTAAGTGTTGCCATAAATAACAAAGGGGGAGATTGTTGGAAATATGTGCATATGTTGTCATTGATGTCAACCTACCATTGATGACAACATATCATATTTGTATTGAGATGTATTGGTATAGTTAAATAAGCAAAGAAATTGTTTGAGACCAATGTCTTTGAGAGAGATGGTTTGACACTAATATAGACATGGGATGAGCATGTTTGAGGAAAAACAAGACAATCTCAAAGACCAAGAAAATGAATTCATGACATAAGATGCATGTAATATAGTCCATAAGTATGGTATGTACATGGTTAAGTTAGTAGAACATAGTTCATGCTTTGAATGAGTAATGCAATCACATAGATTGGTTTTTGCATGTTTCAAGGAGTTAAATAAATGCTAGTTTATTCTCACTTCATACTGGTATTGTTGAGAAAAGTTTTCTAAGGTATAAATAATATATCTTCTTAAGACAAGTCTATATTTTGGTTTGCATTCCTCTGCATTACAATATTTGGTTTTGTGGTTCTAGAGTTAATATTATCAGTCATCAAGGAGGTTATTTCTAGATTTTCATATCATAACATCTTCTATAGGAAACTTTAGATTTGATTGTTCTCTAGATTGCACTAAAACAATGTAAAGTATGTGAAAAGCTAACTAAAATGCTTTGCATTCCTACAGAGTGATAGATATGGTTGTGCAAACTCAAGGATATGATAAGAGAGGTATGAAGTTTCATCCATGTAATTTTTAGACGACTTGGTTGACCACAATAAAATATTCCAAGTATAGAAGTGTTACACTCAGTTTGGGATGCTATGTTTTTATTAGCTGAATGTGTTTCTCTACAATTGCCAGCACATAATTGTAGACACTTAAATTAATTATTTTAATTAATTTTCCTACACAATTAATTCATTTAATTGTGTTAGCTTTTTTTCTTCTCAATATTAATTGAATTTAATCTAATTAATATTGTCACTATAGTCCATATAATTGATTTATTTAATAAACCAATTCTCTCTTCTTCCTCTAAAGTACTAAAAAATTAACTCTTCTTAATCCCCCCTTTCATTAATTAATTAATCCAGGTGATTCCTACAAATCACCTTATCCTAATCAGTCATTAGTATAAAAAATACTTTTAGAAACTCTCTTAATCCTACTTAGCATTATTCTCTAATTTTTAATTACCTCTCATTCTCTCTCCTAGTCAAATCCCCTTACAAATCCCAGTTGCTCCTAATCCTCACCTAATTCTTCTAAATAATTCCCCTAATCCCTCATTAGTACCTAATCTCCATGATTAGATGCAAAAGTCAACCATAGCCATTTATGGCTAAATCCTCTTTGTCCCCCTTCCTCACCTTCCACCTTAAATGCCCCCTTTTTGGGTGAATGTGAGATTTTGAAAATTTCACATTCTCCCATGCTTCTCATCTTCCCAAGGAATTTTAAAATTCCTTTTCCCTTTTCCAATCCCCATACACACAATATTGTTGGCAATTGACACTCATCTGATTGGTTTCATATGTTGTCATTGATGGTAACATGTTCTGGCTTTCATATCTTGGTTTGGTTGTTCACCAACACTAGCAGGTATCTTCACCAGTAGGAAGGATTTTTTGGGTACCGACATTGCAAGCCGACATGACTTACAACAAGATACCAGCATAGGAGGCTAACATCATTTGGAGATTTGACAATTGGCAATTCATTTTTATATTTATGTATATATGCAATTGAGCCGACATGTACATTCATTTTGTAATTATCTATATAAGCAGACATAAGACATGAAGGATTGTAAGGGTATATAGGTCAGTTGATTAGATCATTTTTTGTAATGAGGATAAAAGAGATATGAGAGTGATATTTGTAATGCGAGGAATGTTGATTATGTAAGAGCTTATTCCGGTAAGGGTTTAGGGTTTCAAAATCGAAACAGACAGAGCTTGAACTAGAACTCAATCAAGCATAGCAGATGCATTAAATGAGTTCAATTTTATGTTTTCTTATTCAAATTGATTGTAGTCAGTGAGACTCTTTTGTGATGAGCAATGTGCTCTAGGATGTAAGCCTTCTTGTATGTGCAGTCCCCCATATTTTGTAATATCTTTTCATATGGCTAGTGGATTGATATTATGGGTCACAAATCCCACCATGGTTTTTCCTCTTTGAGGTTTTCCACGTATAATTCTCTATATTATGGTATTCATTTGTGTGATTGGCTTATTGCTTTCTTTTAATTATATATGTACCAGTTTAATAGTTGGTGAATGCATGTTATAATAAGGTTAAATTGAATATTCTGGTAGAACACTGATTCACCCCCCTCTCAGTGTTCTTGGATTCCAACAATTGGTATCAGAGCGAGTCTAAGGAGATGTGGTGCAATCAGATATCTTCTTTAGTGATCAAAATAGTTCTCTAGGGTTTCACCAACAACTATTTCTTAGGTATTTATCGCAATAATCTTTCATCATGGAAGAGAGATCATCCTCTGTACATACTTTTATTGCAAATCCTACTGTTGTCGAGGTTAAGGATCATCCTAGGCCGATTGTCAAACAATGTCTACATATTGCCACCTTGGATGATTCGGTTGGCACATTTTCCCATGTCTCGAAAGGAGTTGTTTATGTGGAAGATATCAAAGCATACATTCACTACCATATTGAGGATTTGGGTACCAGTGACATCAAGAGAATGTATATGAGAAAGTTTAAGAGAGACTCAGAAAGATCAAGCCCGAGTATAAACACATTGAGGATCTAGGGTTTACTGGCATTCTGTATATCCCCAAATTTGAAGATAAGATCATCAAATATGTATTGAGTAGAGTGCATGGAGAATTAATTTGGTTGGACAGACCTTATAAGATCATGAAGGAGGCCATTAGGGCCATCACCAGTTTGTCACAACTTGGTCAGTGTCTAGAGAAAAATATTTCTAATGATTAGGTTAACAAACTCACCAGTGCAACTTCGGACCAGCAATTGATGAGTGTCAACACCATCATTGATAGAGACATCTGATTTGGCAGCATGATCATTGGGTACAAGGTAACTCAATCCAATCATCTCAATTTTGTTTCTAGCTCCTATATATATGTGACACATAAGATTATGAGGGATAATGAGAAGATAGATCTTTGTGGATGGATGTTAGATGAGTTGTTAATTAACCTAGGGAAGATCAAAGGAGAGAAAAAGGGGAAATTCTAGTATGGCAATCTTATTGTCTGCTTGATGCTATTTTTTATTAATGAAATTCCCAGTTTTGGGAAGAGACAATGGGCATTTGATATCCTAGTAGGAAGATAACTAAAACAATCTATTTCTAATTTGGGTAGTTAGCGAGATGATAAGGTTTGGGGTTATTTCAAGGCATTCTAGAAGGCAATGAAATCTAGAGAGAGGGTTCATAAATAAATTGTTTAGAAATACTCAACCGATATCTTCTTCATGGTTAAAAAGGATGAAACATTGATGGAAGCATTTAAATCCTAGAAGATATGGATAGAAGAGATGGGTTATGAGGTTGATGCTCAGATTCTAGATGTTTATGAAAAGATGTAATTAATGCACCTATGATGAAGCTGAGAAATCCTTTGGTACTATAGAATAGAAGAAGCAAGAGATTCAAACTAAATTCAACTAGAAGATGAGGGAGAAACATCAAGGAAAAGGCAAAAAATTTGTTGAACAAGTATCTCAGGAAGAGGAAAGAGCCTGAAGTCTTAATTGAGCCTATTCCATCAAACTCTGGAACTGAAGATGACACACCTTTAGCATTGAAGAGGATATTGAGGACAAAAGGTGAGGAGTCTAAGGAGGAAGCAAGGAAGCAACTGGTAAGGAAGGTCACAACAAAGGTACCGACAAATAAAAGAGCTCCAAAGGAAACACCTTCTTCTCCATCCTGTACTGGAAGAAGAAAGAAGATGGATGACATAGACCTTGCAATTGTATCTGGTAATGTAACTATTATTCCACCTAAGACTTGTGTAGAATTGATAAATGAAATCACTAAGGATGGTATGTTGAAAAATATACAATTCTATTATGAGCACAGAGAAGTTGAGGAAGCATTTTTATTATATTTGGATATATATAAGAAATATTTGTTGGAAATTTTGAAGCAAATACTGGCACAACTATATGACAACCTAGATGTTAGAATATTATTAGCTATGGAGGAGGATAAGTGCATAAAGATTCAAGAGTTATTAACTACTTGTGGATCCATTACTCCAAATGAGTTGGATAGGACACTTGAGGCTATAGACAGACCAATTTTTTGAAGCAAGCACAACATAGTTAGTCTTATGTTAGGAAGGGTTAATGAGATAATCAGTGAGACCCACAAGGCATGGATTCAATTTTTTGCTGAAAATCTTGGTTTCTACACTTCACCAAAAGCTAAAATAGACACTACTGACATCCCGATTAAAGGAAAAGGAAAAGGTATAGTAGGTACTCCACCTACAATTTTGGAAGATACTAAGGCGTTGGATGTAGAGACCTGATATAATCTAATGTATAGGACATAGAGGTGATACCGAAAAATGTAAATATACTCACAGATTCATAGAGTGTATAGGTTACAAATGTTGAGGATAATAGTCCTCCTGATTAGAATGTACAGGTTGAGGTCGCAGTTCATAAGGAGGAACCGACAGTAACTGATACTGCACCAAGTGGCGAAGCCACTAGTGCAAAAGAGGAAGTTATTAAAGTTAATAAACCATCACAAGATGAGGGAGAGTAATCTGATAGGGAACTAGTAGCAAGCACATCATTGTTGTCAATTGACACCTATTAGGTAGAGTAGAAGAGCATAACTGAGATGAGTTCTACTGAGCTCATGATGATGATTGCATAGAAGATGATGAAGGAAGGATCTTTGGACAAAGAAATTATTGATCAATCAATCCCAATATTGCATAGACTTGTCCTGACGTGCCATTTTGATAAAAGAGAAATCCCATTCGACAAGCTCAAAATAATCACTGAACATATTTCTAAGGACATTCAATGTTTATAATAGATATCTATTAGACATGCATTGGAGAGATTCACACAAGCTAAGAGAGCTACTTTTGATTAGATGATTGAATCAAAGAAGAAAGAGATTAATGATAAATTGAATTTGATTGATAATGCTTTAAGGCAATGTACTAATATTTACAGAGTATGTTGTAACACTGGGTTACTTACAACAGATATAGATAAGGGGATTAAGGATTCATAGGAGAAAATTGTAGGTATAGTAAATTCTTTTGATGGCTTAAATTCTTTGACTACATCTATTGATGGATAGATTTTGGTATTGGAAGCTCAAGTTTCAGCTCTTGAAAGGGATAAAGACAAAATCATAAGGACAACTAAAGGTATCAAAGGATTGGTGAGTCCCCGGTTGGACTCATTGAGTGTACATAAGAAGGAATGCATTGATATGGTTGGTAAGCCCACACTGACAGAGCTTAAGGATAAAGAGTCCTATGATCATATGCTCAATGGACTTGTATCTATTTCAAACACATTCAAATCAGGTTGGGATACCTATCTAGAGCCTTTGGAGAAAGCTTATCTAGAAATTTTCAAGTATATTCAGCTCCGGTAAGGTGTTTTGGGATGCATTCTTTATACAGACTTTTATTTCCTCGTCCCGATTTTTGGTATTTTTTTGGCATTGATGTCAAAGGGAGAGGTATAGGTGAAAAATATATTCTTGATATCAGTAGGTATGGAGTATTTTGTTCAGATCATGATCATTGATGGATACTCAGCTCAGGAGGAGCAGTCTCAGGGTGAAACCGACAAATGGAAACCATGATCATTTATCACATGAGTGTTGCCATCAATGCGAAAGGGGGAGATTATTGGAAATTGACACTCATCTGATTAGTTTCATATGTTATCATTGATGGAAACATGTTTTAGCTTTCATATCTTGGTTTGGTTGTTCACCGACACCGGCACCGACAAGTATCTTCACTAGTAGGAAGGATTCTTTGGGTACCGACATTGTAGGCTGACAAGACTTACAACAAGATACCAGTATAGGAGGTCGATATCATTTGGGAGATCTGACAATCAACACTTCATTTTGATATTTATGTATATATGCAATTGAGCCGACATGTATATTCATTTTGTAACAATCTATGTAAGTCGACATAAGGCATGAAGAATTGTAAGGGTATATAGGTCAGTTGATTAGATCATTTTATGTATTGAGGATAAAAGAGATATGAGAGTGATATTTGTAATGCAAGGAATATCAATTATGTAAGAGGTTATCCAGTAAGGGTTTAGGGTTTCAAAACTGGAACAATTAGAGCTTGAACTAGAACTCAATCAGGTATAGCAGATGCATTAAATGAGTTTAGTTTTATGTTTTCTTATTTAAAGTGACTCTATTCAATGAGACTCTTTTATGATGATTAGTGTGCTCTAGGCTGTAAGCCTTCCTGCATGTGCAGGCCCCCATATTTTTTAATATCTTTTCATATGGCCAGTGGATTGATATTGTGGGTCACAAATCCCACCATGGTTTTTCCTCTTTGAGTTTTTCCACATATAATTCTATGTTATGGTATTCATTTGTGTGATTGTCTTATTGATTTCTTTACTTCTTTCAATTATATATGTATCAGTTTACTAGTTGGTGAATGCATGTTATAATAAGGTTAAAATTGAATATTCTGGTAGAACACTGATTCAGCCCGCCTCTTAGTGTTCTTGGATTCCAACAAATATCTTGATATTTTTTAATTTCATGTGCATCCCCCAAGGAATTTTAAATTCCTTTTATCCTTCCTAGGTGCATTGGGAACTCTTCCCCATGTACTTTAAGGATGGTGGAGACAAGAAATGTCTTTATGGAAAATCTCTTGGTCTCCACCCCCCTTTTCATGTCATTGTCCATTGATCCATGTGATCTCTTCCTCTTTATCCTATCCCTCCATTTCTTTTCAATCTTGACTGTCCTTTTTTCTCCATCCAACTCTATAAATTGGGGTCTCCATCCCCTCATTTGACATCTCCAATCCAAGTAATCTTATGATGCTAGTTTGATTTTAGCCATCCATCAAAAGCATCCACATCATAGCCATATTTTCATCCATAATCTATATTTGAGGACTTATCCTTTACTCATATCCATCCCTTGTTGTGCAATTTGGAGAGACACCCACATTCCAATATTGGACCAATCCAAACAAGTCAAGCTGGGGCGCATTCTTGGCTTCAACAAGAGTCCAAATTAGAGGAACAAGAGAGACCCCTCTCTTGAGAGGTATAATAGTATTGGTTTATGCATTTTATTTGTTTTCTCATATCATTTGAGTTTAAACTAACCTAATATCCTTGCATGGTGTTTTCCCTTGGTTCATTTTGGCACGCCCAGTGGGTCCCACTTCCTGAAATTTAACATTTTTGTGTAGTTTTTTTGCGAGTTTTAGAGACAGGTTTTGGATCAGCATGGGTGTCTGCATAGTAGTGCATTTTCCACGGTTTCGATGTGTGTGCTTTGGGTTCAACACATAGGTATGCTGTGTCCATAGGATTTTTAATGTCTTGATCAAATTTTGAGTTTTGTAGGTTTGTATGGTTAGTCCAAGATGAAAAACTGAAACTACTAAATATTTGTTTTGCAGCATGTTGGAGCAAAGATTTGTTTTTTCCACTAGTTTAGTTCTCTTTTAAGCATTTCTAGATTAACAAACATTTTGTTTTTGGTATTAAAATTTTACAAGTATCTTCTTTAGATTAGCAGCACATTTCATTTTCTTAAGGGACAATAAACACCATGTTTGTCGTGCTTCATTTCATTTTGATTGCATGTCTACCCTTAGAGAGCTTGCCTTCCCAATTTGCCTGGCACTTCACACATGCATTGGTTAGAGGGGAATGACTCAAGTGGTAACACACTAAAACCAAACTCTTTTGAACCACTATAAATAAATGTGTTTATGATGAAAGTTGCGAACAACGTGTGCTGATTAGTTCAAACTAACACTATGTCTCCCAATAAACCATATAGAGTGTAACCTCTATAGGCTAGGAGCCTTCCATAACTACAGAGCATAAAGTGCCACATGTATGGCCACACGAATGGATGCCCTAACTAAGAACTCTTGTGTTTAGAAGCCAAAAGCCTTCTAGTCATTGGTGCAAGAAGTTAGACCTTCGAAGGTGCTCACATTTTAACGACTCTTAGTAGAGATACAAAGTTCGGTATGAGGATTTTTCATGGGAACTAATGCTTGGCTGCCCTAGAGAAGTGAGTGTCGAGGGTGGATCTAGTGGGGTCAAGCATCTAAGTATCTTCTCTGAGTAAGCATAGCTGGGAAACCAAGTGAGATCCATGACTACTGTCCTTGCCAGCCCTAGCAAATGTTTTAAATTTGAATGATTATCTTTGAGTCAGACTTGGCCAATGTGTTTGCTATGCTTGATATTTTCTTGCCAAGAGTAGAGTGATAAACAACCTCCTCACTTTCCACATTTGACATACATTCTAACATCCAAATTTTTGTACCTTGCATAATCAAAGTCCAAATCTAGTCCACCACATTTTCACCTCATGTTTCATAAGCCTAAGAGTTGTACAAGCATCCCAAGAATTCAATCCATCATCTAATCAAGAAGAAGAAGCTTACCCAAGCCCACCTCATTAGATGTTGAAAGTTTTGGTATACCAACCACAAACTCTTGCTCAAACATATGACCTTTTTGCACTAATATCATGATCATATTCATGGTCATAGCAATGAGTTTGATGCTAGTGAAGAACTAAGAGTCTGTGCCCTACACCAAGGATCGGGCTTGTCTTTCAATACCAACTATTATCGAAATCGGTGTGGTCACATTCCTTCATACAATTTGCCATCCAAACCTATCACTTATTGAGTCATTCTCATCCCAAGGATAATCTAAGTCATCGATTTCTTCTATTCATAACTATCATCCTTCTTTGATCTTTCATCGTCATCATTTCCCAAGGGCTTAGCACATCAATCAACCACATAATCAAATCAATCCTTAATCAAATTGACCCTCAATCAATCATCCTTCAATCAAACCAACCTCACTTTAAGGTTTTATACCTTGTGAAGTTTTATTTAGACCTCATCTTAAATCAATTAATCATTTGGGTTTTGTGCTTGGGAAAGAATCTCCCCCAAGTACCTTTGCCTAATATTTTGGGTCAACCAAGACCCCAATCCTACGTCTCTATTTTGCTTGGAATCATTAGTCAATCCCCAGTAGAAAGAGACTTTGATCATTATCCCAAGGTCTAAATTTTACCCAACTTGGTTGACACCTTGTTTGTGGTTTTCATCAAACATCCCCCACCTAAAATCCCCATCCAAGGACTAAGGTGAAATCTTAATCAAACTTTTGTCCTAATCTAAGGACCCCATCAATCATTCTATCCAACTTCATCAAATCCAAATCAAACCAAAATCCAAAATCCTAGCTAAGTCCTTTCATCAAATTTTTCTTCCAACAAATCTTCCCTAAGATTATTCTTGTATGGTCACAACTCGATCTCAAAAGAAGAAGATGGTTGAACAATAGTATGGCATGCCAGACATTAGTGTCCTATATCAAGACCCTACACAAGATGCCACACAACAAAAAAATGTACAACCCGACATTCAAGATCCACAACCACAAGTGGACCCTAACATGGTTGATCAAGATTACCTCTCCCTGGAAGTGAAAACATTCTTAGAGGATTCATACAATCAAGAAATGATGGATAAATTCATTCGATATAACCCTAGTGGTCTCCTAAAGAACCTCATTGAAAATGGAGTTTTCCTTCCCCCTGATTTTGATAGATCCATTTTTGATCAACAAGAACAAGGAGAATTTTCTTCTACTCACATTGTTGTGCCTATTATTCATCCTCAATCAATAGTGCTCATGGTATCCAGCTCCTTGGTTTCAATCCAATCTTCTTCCCTCTTGGCATCCATACCTTTATCCAATCCGATCATGTCTATTCTCCAACATGCTTCTATGCCATCCTCTTCTACCCAACCACATGTCTCTATTCCACAATCTTTCATCCCTCTCAATAATGTAGCTGATTTCATCAATAATTCTCTTCCTCTTGCCACAAAAATCCATGGGCCGCGATCAATTGTCACTCAAGTTCTTGTCACATCGATCATCACATATCACATTCTCACTTCATCATCCTACCAATATATTAGTGGCGGTGATATACCTTCCATGATTCACCAAATACTCAGGGGAAGCATGGTCCATCATGTCCAATACCCACAACATGATATAATTTTATGAATACTAAGAGGGGGGGGTGAATTGGTATACCAAAAAATACTATACTCAAACTCTTAAACAATTTAACAGATAACCAGTATAACACATTCACTAATAAACCGGTTAAAATAAATGCAAACCAAATAGAAAATAAAGAATTCACCCACAAAAGAACAATCACCATAACACAAGATATTTGACATGGAAACCCAAATGGGAAAAACCACGGTGAGAAGAAACTCACAAGTAACTATCTACAGAATAGAAACCAGATTGGTTAAGGTCAGACCGGTTAAGATCATATAATGTTCTTCACCAGAATAGATCCTATTAGGAATCTAGATCTCTGTTAGGAGATAAGTTCTATTAAAGACTACCTTGTGAGAGGATTTCAGATCCACGGTTGTGAACCACCTTGTTAGAGGATTTACAAAGGCTTTGTTGGGCCTGCCCGGTTAAGGGTTTCAGATTTGTCAAAGATGTGAGTAATCAACATGTGAGTGATCTAGCAAATAGCATAGTCTTCTTAATTAGATCCTTGATGGCTCATTGTTAATGCATTTTAGCATTACTTCAATCTTCAATATCTACACACTCTATCTCTTCACACAGACTTAATATTCTCTACACTGATTGTACATACCCTCTTCTATCACACATCTCTCATACTCTATCTCATACATTCAAACCCTATACATGATGTCCTTATAAAGGAATCTAATTTCATGTCGGTCCAATAGGATTAGACTACAAGTTCCTAGGTTCAATGCATCTAGACACATTTCGTAACACGATACAAAATCACCGCCAAAGTGTTGGTGGATGATAAATCATCACACATTATAGAAATACTGGTTGGTAACTCATCACAGAGTAATACCGGTTAACACAATATATCGATTACCGGTTTGTCAAACATGAAGATTGGAAAATGTTAACTACCACTTTTCTCCTTCAGACCACTTGAGATCTTTTAATCGCTCAGGTCTTCATACCGCTTGGGTCTTTAGTCAATTGGGTCTTCAGTCAATCTATGACCAATAAACATTTTCTCTAAAATATCAATAGTCTAAAGACTATGCATTCAATAATACACAATACCGGTTGGAACAATTATCGGTTGATCATAACTTGTACATTGAGAAAGTGTGTGTCCATCATAAAGAAAGTGTATGTCCATCAATGACAATCAAAACATCATCAAAACGCCAACAATCTCTCTCTTTGGCATTGATGGCAACACATAGGAAAATTTTGACATCTAAGTGTTTTTTTACAACAAAAATATGCCATAATCAAAATTACTCCCCCTAAGCATATACACTATCCCTTTTGCAAAAATTATAATATATACTAATCCCAAAATGAAAGTATACAAGAATTGGTAATATTCACCAAAATTTTAAAGTACTACTCCCCCTTTGCCAACAATGACAAAGTAATGCAGAATAACCCCTGTTTCTCATTATCATTAAAAATTGAGTAAATGTTTATGACAATAAGGAATGAAACTTATCAAAAATAGATTTAAAGTCTTGCATAAAAGTTTTCATGGCTAATGTCCATGACTCAAGCAATGAAGTAGCAATCTTACTTTCCATTTTCATTTGGAATACTAGTTCTTCCATTGCATCAATGGTACTCATTTCTTGAGTTACTGTGATGGCTTCCAGAGTGAGAAAACATTTTTGAAGAATCTGCACCCTAGGAAATAAGAGTAGTTGTAGCTCCTGCAAATCTTTAGACTGGTTGCTGATCTCCAATTCCATCTTGGCAGTCTGAAGCTGATAGTGATGAACCGATTGCCCATATGTAGTGAATGAATCATATGACATCTTGAAATTGTTAATATAAGCCTATAGCTCTGATTGGAGTTGAGCTTTCTGTTTAAGCACATCATCACAAAATAGATGGGGTTGGTAGATTTTACTCAACAGTAATTTACCTTCACCCATTGCAACACTGATATCATTTTGTTGTTTCAGTAGTTGTGTCCATAGCTCATTCATTTTCTTAACTAAGGCATCATTGAGTGCCTTTTCATGGTTCTTCTTTGCAGTGGCTTTAGCAACATCTTCTAAGCATTGTACCTGATCCTCCACTACGCTACAAAGAAGTTTAAGCTTGGATAGAGAGGAATCGGTACTGGGGAGGTTAGTACTGGGAATTAGACTGGTAAGGGTGTCAACCGCAGTTTGTATGACATCCCTTTCCTTCTTCCTCCACAACTCTTCTAGTCTTTCCTATGCCAGTTTGATGCCTCATAGTAGCTTGGACTCATCTATTGATTGAAGGTCAATCAGACTAGTGGTGTCAACCAGTTTGGCTTGACCACCATTTTCCATAGGAGTCTCCACTTGTTTGCGCTTCTCTACTTCCTTCTCCTCTTCTTCTTTCTTCTTATCCTCCTCTTTTTGCTTCTCCATTTCTTTCCTCTTCTCCTCTTCTTTCCTCTTCTCTTCTTCTTGTTTCTTCTTCTCTTCTTCTTGTTTCTTTTTCTATTCTTCTTGTTTCCTATTCTCCTCCTCTTTCCTTTTCTCTTCCTCTTTCCTCTTGTCTTCCTCTTTCTTTTTCTCTTCCTCTTTCCTCTTTGTTTTCTCTTGCCTTGCTTTTTCCACTTGCTCTTTCTCCACTTTCTCAGCCTTTTCCTTGTCCTATTTCTCTCTTTCTGCTTTTCCTCTATCATATTTTTCTTTCTCTATGTAAGGAGTGACATCCTCAACATCTAATGCACCCACATCAATGGGATCATTTTTCTCTGTCACTCTTTCCCCTTCGCTGTCAAATGCCTCATTTAGTTTTCCTGATGGTAGGTCAGGTTCTTGTTCAGCCTTTAGATTTGCTTCAAACACTTGGTGTAATCTAACAACAACTTTTGCATGTAGATGTGTGTCCTTCTCCACTTCAGAAGCGTTGCCTTCTAGTAGCCTGAGTCTTCTCCTTCTCATTAAAAAAAGGCTTTGTTTTTATCCATTATCTCAAATAATTCTGAATTTGAGGCATCGGGAAAGTATTGTGCACAAACTTTCTCCCTTATTTCCTATTCTTTTTCAATGGCAATGCGCCATTTATTATCCAAATAATTACATAAAGAATCAGGTGTTACCGATCTAATTTTTGATGGCGACCGGTCATTAACACATAAATATTTAATGATTTCCTTCTCTACTTCTTTCTCACTATCAGTAAAATCATCAAAATATTCTTTTAAATCATCAAGCACTTTCCTCTTAATATTCTTAATAGTCTTCTGACAATGTGTCATTGTCTTATAAGAGGAAATATCTATATTTACTGGTGCAGAGGTTGCATGTGCATTACCAGTAGATTTTGTTTTCTTGCTTGTTTGCCTTATATTCTTCGGTTGGATTTCCAGTTCAGTATCCTCTGACTTCGATGAGCTAGTTTTAGTTTTTTGCTTCCTCTCAAAGACTTTAGTAGGAATAACCTCAGGTTTCTTCTTAGCAAGTGACCGCTTGGTCACTTTTGGACTGGCTGAGGTAACTAATGCAGATACCGATGGCACTTCTTTATCCTTTTTTTGTTTTGGTTCTTCAACCGGTGTGACCCTTTCTAAGTAGGTATCGGTTCTCTTTTTCTTTGCATCTAATGGTGAGGCAAGCAGGGTAGAGGCATACCCAATCAACATATCATACATCACTTCATAACCCATAGGTTCAATTGCTTCCTTTCTTGGTTCCACTACTTCTATTATGCATTCATCTACCTTTATTGTGAAGTAGATGTCATCTTCATATTTCTTCACAATATCACCAAATATGCTCATTCTCTGGCTCATTTTTCACTTGAATACATCAAAATACTTGTTAAGAACCTTAGGATATCCAGTTCCCACTGCTTGAAGACTTTCCCTAATTTGCTTGGAGACCAGTTGGTTAGTAGACCATTGAACATCACCTACTCCAAGGAAATAGCCTTGAAAGTAGAAGAATAGACTGACCAGAAGTTGTCCAAACCTGAACCTTAGAGTATTGTCCTGTTTGATGGACTTCAGATTCAATAGCAATTGCTTCTCCAAATAGGTACATAGGTGAAATGTGGTGTTTTCCTTGATCATTCTATAAGCGGCATTCACTACAGTAGTAGGGATAGAATTCATTTTGCTGGCATAGAATATCCGGTATCTAATCACCATGCAAGGATACTTCACTAGATCATCTTTGATGGTGTTGACGGTCATTGCCCATTGATCACTCACAAAACCGGTGAGTTTTTTCATTTCAGTCTTGGTGATCTTCCTAAGAGCTAGCACGTCTCTAGTATTACATAAACTGGTGACGACATGAATTAATTCTCATGTGATGTCATGCATTTGATCAAGATACATTTTATCACCATGCACTCTGCTAAGGATGATGTGAATGTGATCTTTTGAGAATTCTTCCAGAAAATACACCACATTATGTAGTTTCATCTTCTCTAGGATGCTATATTCAGGTTTGATTTTCTTGTCATCCCCGCAAAACAGACTTGGCTAGGAATGAATTGCTAGGGATCCTAGGTCTTCCAATTTACAATCAATATATCCTAAAATATCTTCCTCAACTAAAACTCCGGTGGGTATCTGGGATAGGGCATTGTATTTCATCTTCTTTTGAAGAAACTCAGCTGAATCCATAGGTGCACTAGAATTGGAGTGCGATGCAGAAGCCATGATTAAATGATACGCAATAATTTTGAGAAATACCTTCACAATTTGAAATTTAGGGTTTGCCAATGTTGCTCACAACACACCACTTTGATTGCTGGTTTACTGCTTAGTGTTCTTCACTTGATAGATTGAAAATGATCTCTGGATTCATCTACAAGATTTTGAATTCACATTGAATCGCTCTTTGTTGCTCTGCTCTTGAAAATTCTTCACTCAAAAACAAATAAGTGAAAATGACGACCAAAATCCTTTTAAACAGTCTTTTCACCTACCATCATAAATGCATCAGGGTTAGGGCATAAACACTAATTTTGCCTTTTAGCACTTCAAGTCTTCTATTGATTGACATGTAAGGTATACCAGTTAAGGTCTTTATTGTATAAATCGGGGGTTCAAATATTTCACTAATATGCTCCCCCTAAGCTTTTCTAAAGCTTAGTTTGCCGATTTAGAGACTTCCACACTAGGTGCAGAAATCGGTTCATCCTGTGAAACTTCTTTTGGTTTCTTTTTCCATGTTTTATTCATTCCTGCTTGAGCAGTTTCAACATCAATCTTCCCTTCAGGAGTGATCAGTATATCATCCGATAGGTTCTTTCTCAGTTTGTGAGTTTTGGTAGTGTGACCGAGTTTGTTGCAATGATAGCGTACCATTCCAGGTGTTCTCCATGGTCAATTATTCATACTACCATTCTTCCTTCTGCATGTTGTAGCAGTGTGACTGCTACCATGATAGATCAAATAGGTTTCTCTCCAATTGGTTGCCGCTTGATAACCACCTGACTGATGGTCATAGGTATTGTACCAGTTGGGATTCCGGTTCACAAAGGGTTCCGGGATAACACCTTGAGTCCTTGGAGGGTATCTCCCATTGTTGTGCAAAACAAATCTGCATTACAATGCTCTATGCCCAAACTTGTTGCATGCATAACAATTTCCATTGAATCTATTGGATCTAGGCTTATTGTTTAGAAAATAAGGAAAATTGTTGTAGGCCTTGCTTCTACACACATTAGCAATATGTCCTTCTTTGAGACAATTAAAGAAAATAGGTTTAAATTTTTGCTTACCTTTGTCCTTGGATGTTGGTTTCTTCTTTGATGCTTCAGATTTTGTTCCAGAGGTCTCACCTTCCTCATACCCAAAGAAACCAAGTCCAGTGGTATTCTTTACCGGTTTTGCCGATTCTAGCTTTTTCTCTAGCTTAGTAGTACTCTGATTGAATCTGACAAGTATCTCTTTTGACTTAGTAAGTTCCTTGGAAATAGCAGCATTAGATTCTATCAAGGTTGCATTCTCATAAATAGCCATGTTTAGTTCACCTTGCATTTCTTCTTTTTCCACTTTACTCTCTTGGAGATGAGCCGTAAGGGTATTGATTTCTTGCTTGAGCTTGGAGATCTCATGATCTTTCTCTTTTAGCAGATCTTTAGCTTTCCTTCTGTTCTCAAGCTCTTGACACATTCTAATAGTCAGTCCTTCTAACTCCTTTCTCAAGTTGGCTTTAGATTCATTCAGTTTTTCAACTTCTTCAACTAGGGCATTCATGTCAGCTTCATCAACAGAGCTATTTTCAGTAAGTTCCATCAGTTTCTTAGCATGCTCCCTTCTCTTGGCCAAAGAGGCTTTATACTTGACTTTGAGTTCATCATAGGCTCTCTCAGTCTGAGTGAGATGATGAGTAAGTTCCCTCACAGTGTATTCCCCCATATCTCCTTCCAAGTGGTTAGACTTATAGAAAGGTTCACTCTGATACCAATTAATGAATACTAAGAGGGGGGGTAAATTAGTATACCAAAAAATATTATACTCAAACTCTTAAATAGTTTAGCAGATAATCGGTATAACAGATTCACTAATAAACCAGTTAAAATAAATGCAAACCAAATAGAAAATAAAGCATTCACTCACAAAAGCACAATCACCATAACACAAGATATTTGACGTGGAAACCCAAATGGGAAAAACCACGGTGAGCAGAAACTCACAAGTAACTATCTACAGAATAGAAACCAGACTAGTTAAGGTCATATAATGTTCTTCACCAAAACAGATCCTGTTAGAAATCTAGATCTCTGTTAGGAGATAAGTCCTATTAAAGACTACCTTGTGAGAGGATTTCAGATCCATAGTTGTGAACCACCTTGTTAGAGGATTTAAAAAGGCTTTGCTGGGCCTACCCAGTTAAGGGTTTCAGAGTTATCAAAGATGTGAGTAATCAACAAGTGAGTGATCTAGCAAATAGCACGGTTTGCTTAATTAAATCCTTGATGGCTCATTGTTAATATATTTCAGCATTACTTCATTCTTCAATATCTCCACACTCTATCTCTTCACATAGACTTAATCTTCTCTACAATGATCGCACATAACCTTTTCTATCACACATCTCTCATACATTGTCTCATACATGGAAACCCTAGACATGATGTCCTTATAAAGGAATTTGATTTCATGTCGGTCCAATATGATTAGACTACAATTTCCTAGGTTCAATGCATCTAGACACATTTGGTAACACAACACTAAATCATCGCCAAAGTGTTGGTGGATGATAACTCATCACACATTACAGAAATACCGATTGGTAACTCATCACAGAGTAATACCAGTTAACACAATATACCGATTACTGGTTTGTCAAAAATGAAGACTGGAAAATGTTAACTACCACTTTGCTCCTTCATATCGCTTGAGATCTTTGAAATGCTTGGGTCTTCATACCGCTTGGGTCTTTAGTCAATCTGTGACCGGTAAACATTTTCTACAAAATACCAATAGTCTAAAGACTATACATTCAATAATACACAATACCGGTTGGAATAGTTATCGGTTGAGCATAACTCATACATTAAGAAAGTGTGTCCATCATAAAGAAAGTGTATGTCCATCAATGACAATCAAAACATCATCAAAATGGCAACAATAATCAAGGAAATTCAGTACATGAAAAACATCATTAAAAACATGAAGGAATGGACTAACAAAAGAAAACCTTATTCATTCGAGGAGTTTTGTCATTGTCCTTATAATCCCCCAATATCAGTTGCACCTTACCCACCAAGGTTTGAGATGCCTAAGTTTAAAAAGTATGAGGGTAAGGGAGACCCTCGAGACCATGTCCATGAGTTTAACATCTTATGCCAAGAAGTCTCTTGTAGTGATTTATATCTTTGAAGACTATTCCCTAAGAGTCTGATGGGAGATGCTCTTGCATGGTTCTCGTCCCTGCCTAGAGGTTCTATCAGCTCCTTTCCAAACTTAGCAGAAAAGTTTGTGGCCCACTATGATTACAACATCATCAATGATGTTTCAATGATGGACCTTTGTAACACAAAACAGAGGCCTGGAGAAACATTCACCAACTTCTTACAGAGGTAGTGATACCTTATCAAAAAATTCAAATGGGATATGCTAGAACAACACCAAATTGAGTTATTTTAAAAAAATCTAGTACCCGAACTATCAAAACCCTTGACATCTCAGTATATAAATTATTTCCAAAAGTTGACTAACAAGGGCCTAGCCCATGAACGTGTCTTGTTAGAGGATGGAAATCTAAAGAATTATCAAAAATCAAGTTAGAATACTTCCTCTTATCACAATGATAAACCAAATTTTTGGTATAAAAAAAAAGAACGTAGTCAACAATGGTGTCACTGATGCAAAGCGGGTCTAGACTGTGGCCGCCCCTTCAAAGTCCACTACCACTAATTGCCAATTCAACACTCAACAAAATAATCAAAATCAATCTCAGAGGCCCCCAACAATGTCTCAGTGCAGGGGCGACCACCCTGATCTAACAATCATGCTCCAAGAGATTATACTCCCCTTGTTGAGCCCATTGACATTGTGTTCCAAAAGCTTGTCCAAGTTGGTGTGTTTGTCTTTTCGATAACTTGCCCGTTTGATCCTAACGAACCTAAACTAGGTGGTATAATGAGAATGAGTATTGTGACTATCATCGCATCAATGGGAATTTTACATGAAAGTTTATGAAACTAAAGAATTATATACAAGATCTCAATTATAAGGGTGATATTGAGGTAGCAACAACAAAACTTGGTGACAATAATGACAAACTCAAGATGTATTAAGAGCCATTCCTAAAGCATGAAAAAGGTAAGGCCTCATCATCTAATGATGTAAACTATGATTATAACAATCATATAACCATATTTGACTCCTTGGTGGGTCACATTGAGCCTGTAGATAACTACATCAACGTCATCACTGTCCAGAGATCTAATCCATCCTCTTCCAAAAATAGACCCAAGATCACTATTCAAGGTGGTCTTGCCCCTCCTCAACTAGCAAGTAGACCCAACCCTACTAAAATAGTCATTCAAGGCACCACACCTTCCATTTCCCACTCTCAAAATGACTCGAATATAACCACCCATCATGGAAGATAAATAGTCCAAGGAGTTCCCCCTCCATCGAATCCTTCCCCCATGTCATCCACCCACCGATATGACCTCCTTGATCATCTTAAGAAGACCCCTACACAAATATCCATCTGAGAGATCCTCAAGACCTCCCCTATCCATAAGGAGATTTTGGAACAAGCTCTCCTCGAGTCACATGTCCTTGACAACATTAATTCTGCCCAATTCCAAGCCCTCATTGGAAACCTTGCTGCCCAACACCTTGTTTTCACCTCCAATGATGCTCTTGTTGATGACGATCATAATAAGCCATTGCATATTGAAGCTCTTATAAAGAAACACAAGGTTAAATGTATCTTGATAGATGGTGGATCTGAACTCAGCCTCTGTGCATACAAGTTAATAAAGCAATTAGGACTTTCTAAGGACCTGGTTGATACATTAGGATGAATTACAATCAAATCCTATGATGATGCAAAAAGGGTTTTTAAAGGAATGATCACTTTACCTCTTCAAGTGGGCCTTGCTACAATTGAGACCCCTTACCAAGTTTTTGATATTTATCTCCCCTATAAAATTTTTCTTGGTCGCCTGTGGATTCATTCCCTTCAAGAAGTACCCTCCACTTACCACCAACACCTTAAATTTACCTTCAATGGTAGAGAGATCACTATCAAAGGTGATCCACAACCTTTTCAGTATTGCAAGTTCTTAGACATAAAACATCCATATCATTGCTTGTTAAATAGACCCGCTCCACCTCCTTCATATGATGCATCTAAAGTTACCTCCACCTCATCTCAAATACAACCTAAGGTCAAGATCATAGACAATAGTTGCAGAGAATACAAACTTGAGGATGTCTTATAAATAGGCAACCTCCCCTTGTCTCCTAAGTCATTTGACAAGCCCAAAGAAATAAAAAAAGATCAGAAACCCATCATGCAATGCAAAGACACCACCTTCAAGAAATGGGGCCCACTCGATGAAGAGAGTCTTGAGACAAATGTTCCTTCTTGGTTCTACCGTGAAGAGGATGAAGAACTAACAAAAATTCCGAAGAAGATGTATCCAAAAGCATCAACCATTGTGGATAAGATGGGTTATAAAGGACATGGCCTGGGACTGGGAGAAAAAGGAATCAAAGAACTGATAAATCCCATCTCATACAAGTATAACAGGGGCTTGGGCTATACTCCAGTACCTAAGATCACTATCACTATGATGTAGGAGCATCCCCGGTTCATAGCAATCTTGCATCAACCAAAAATATTTCCTTTATGTTTTTCTTCTTGTTTGTAGTTCTAGAATTTCTTTCTATGTGTCCCAGATTTGGCTCATTGGAACCTGTGGAGTTGGATTTTTCTTGAAGACTTGATCATCTTCCTTATTCCCAAACCAAGGAGAATTTGGATCATTTTCTGGCAAGTTATTGCTACCAGTTTTTGAGACAATTTTTTGTTACCAGTTGCCTGGACCTATTTGCATTGGTGATCTACTGGATCCCTTTTGTAGCTTGCAGAGCCCTCAATGTTCTTAGCATGTGATCATCCTTTCCCCATGATCTACACTTCATCCTTTTGATTTTTTGGAGGAATTTCTTTTGTAGAGGTCAACCCTTTTGGTTTTACATGTTAGGTCTTGTTCTTCGGGTTTTGATCCATTTTTGGGCCGACAAGATATCTTTAGATCATATATGTCATTGTAATAAAGAATTAGAATGTAATAAGGAAGCTAGATTGAGTACATAAGATAGATCTTAAGATTTGAGGTCACAGTTGTGACCTGTTCTACATTTTGAGTATGTTTAGCAGGCGTGTGGGCCGGTTACTATAATCTGGTTGTTACCGGTTGGTTGTAATTTGTTTTCATGATACAATTCAATCTGTTCTACATTTCCTCCATCATGTCCCTATGTTTCTATTGTGTTTACTCTTGCTAACCAATCTAGAGTGATCTCTTTAAGGTCCCTCCTAGTCATTGACTTCTTCAAGTGGTATCAAAGTGAGCTTTTGTTTCAAAGATTGAGTTATCCTAAGAATTTTGTTGTAGGGTGGTGAACTGTGGATATGACATACAACTATAGAGGACTAGCATAAAGATGGTGTGAAGAGGAACTAGTAATAGTGGAGTGTGTGGGTATGCAGACCCTAATGTGATGGAAATATTGTGAGGAATAGTAGCCTGATTGGAAGCTGTGGATACAGCCCAGAGAAGAGGCCAACACATTGAAGATGTAAGTAAAGATGAAGGAGAAGAAGAATTGATAGAACAAGTAAACCCACTAGCAGTTGATCTAGATGAGGAAAGGTTTTTAAGGGTTTTGAGTAGGGAAAATACTAAAGCTTATTTTATCCCACCAAAATATGATGGAAAGTTGGATTGAGATGAATTGATGGATTGGATCTCGGAGATGGAAAAATATTTTTATTTTGAAAACATTGCAGAAGAAAGGAAGGTGAAATATGCCCAATTGAAAGGTCATGCATCTCTTTCATGGGAGCATTTGCAGGTTGATAGATAGAGAAGAGGTAAAGAGAAGATCAAGACATGGGATTAAATTGTTTCTAAGTTGAAATCAAAATTTATGCCAGTTGATTATCAAATGAATCTATTCTTGAAGTAGCACAATTTGAGATAGAAAGAATCTAGTGTGAAGGAATACACTGAAGCATTTTACAAGTTGAATATCAGATCCAGACATGTTGATGATGAATTTGAACAAGTTACAATATATTTGAATAGATTGCGGGTGCCTATACAAGATGAACACAGTTTGATCAAATTACAAATTATTGAAGAGGCTTATCAGTATGCCTTGAAGGCAGAAGATAAGCTAAACAAAAGACATGAGAAGAGGCAGAGAGGTAGAGATAGAAGGTTTTCTGGAAGAATATGTCAAGGAGGAAGAGGATATACAAGAGGTAGAGGAACCTGTATGCATCAGAATAAGTACAAAAAAGTGAGCAAAGAAGGTAATACATGTTGGCATGATTAGCATAACTGATGTAGATGAGTTGATGATTGTATCACTAGAGGAATGATGATGACATGATTAGTTATTTGTGTTGTCATTGATGGAAAACTATTTCAATGATGCAGAGGTATCTAGTCCTAAACACTTCCTTGGGTAAGAATGTTAATAGGTTTACTCAAAACCTTCAATTCCCTCAAGTCTTTTACTCCTTATAAGCATCCCAACCCACTCAAACTTGGATTTTGGTTCTCACAACTCTCTTAACCATTCTAAGGGAATTAAAACATATTATATCTCAAATAAACACCCCAAAATTTCCTTTTGTGGAGTTTTGACTCGTAACACCAAACTGCCCTTTCTAGGCTTCAATCCTACTAGCTCTGCCAATCGGGTAATTAGCACTTAACGCACAAAATTTCCATAAAAATTAAAAAATAAATTATATTTCCTCATACCCTTTTAGGATTAAAATAACATATGTCAAACTAACATATGACTCCTTTGGACAAACTGTACACACTAGTACCCTGCTACTGCACATTTAGGCCTAATTAGGCCACTTTTACAAAGGAACCCTATTGAAAACTCAACTCCAAAACTAAAGACCCTAAAAAATTATTATAAAATGTTCAGAAACAAATTGTTTTAAAGTTTTTAGGGGTTTCCATGCTCATAGAGCCCTTGGGACACCAAACCCTCACTTCTAGGTCCTAAAAACTAGGGCTTCTTCTTAATACCCTCTCCAGTCACTTCTAGAAAATCTCCTTCAGGATTCACCATATATTTGAAATTTAATCAAATATTACATATTCAAATAGTTCCCTCATGAAGGCCAAACTCTTGCTTCTACACCTAAGCCACCATTCCCATGCACCTTTCTCACACAAACGTGCACTCAAAAGGTGATCACCCTTCATGCCAACTCTATCTCTACACTTTTACCTGCATGTTAGTATAAAATAAACCATTAGGGACTCATTCCTAAAGAAACAACAAATACACAAAGAGGAATGAGCCTTAAAACTTCATTTTGACTCCCAAATCAACACAAACATGCACCTAAAACACTAGTTTTGGGACAACCAACTATATATATGCACTAAAATGATGGATCAAAACTTCAAATGACTTCAAATTATTCTTAGAACATATAAAAAACATCTTTAAAATATTTCAGATCAAAATGAAGAGATAAAATAATAATATGTTTCAAATTTCACTCATGAATGTAGGGAAACCATTGAATTTTATTGCAGCAGTTTGGTATTACAAATATCAATCTTCAAAATAAACCTGAAAAACCTCTCCACATGTGAGAATGAGGTTTTTAAACACATTTTGACCCCCCAAAATGAAAACAACTCCTATAACTACCTAAGAACCAACTAGCCATTGGAATCCACCATTTGAATGTGTGAAATTGACAATACTTGACATTTTGTCCTATAATCAAGAAACTCAATCTAATGATTTGAATATTCTTAAAACATAATATGGACCCCATTTTGAAACTTACCATGCCACCTTAACATTTATTACATAAATTTTCTCATTTGACAACATTGACACAATTTTGACAAGTTTGGCACAACTAGACAACTTGACTCAACCATGAAAAATATTGGATTTACTTCCCTTATTACATTGTTTTAGGTCTTAGATGACCCTCATTACATCCATGCATGCCTTATAGACATGTTAAACCTTATAGGCCCCTTAGGTGCTCCAGCACCTGTTGGCATTTTTGATGATTATGTTGTGATTGTCATTGATGGACACACACTTGCTATGAGATCAACTTTTGAATGAATGAATTATGCTCAACTGGTATTTGTTCCAAACTGGAATTATGTTGTAGTCTTTAGACTATCGGTGTTTTGCAGAAAGTGTTTACCGGTTTCAAGCAGCATGAAGACCTCAAGCAGTTCGAGGATCTCAAGTGGAACGAAGCAAAGGAACTAGAAGCAGCAATTATCATTTTCCCAATCTTCATTTTTGTCAAAATGGTAATCTGTATAATAGTTAAACCGGCATTACTCTGAGTTATCAACCAGTAATTGGTAAAGTTGTATAAACCGGTAATACTCTGTGATGAGTTACCATCCACCAACACTTTGACGATGATTTTGTGTTGTGTTACCAAATGTGTCTAGTTACAATGAACCTAGGAACTTGCAATGTAATCCTATTGGACTGACATGAAATTAGATTCCTTTTAAGGACATCATGTCTAGGGTTTTAGTGTGTGTAGCTATTAGGGTTTTTGGTGGTTGATGAGTTCTTGTATGTATGATCTTAATAGTGAAGATCAAGTCTATGGGCTGTAACAGAGTGTGGATTTACTAAAGACTGAAGTAATGCTGAAATGCATTAGCAATGAGCTACCATGGATATAATCAAGCACACTATTCCATTTGCTAGATCATTCACTTGTTGATTACTCACATCTTTGACAAGTCAGAAACCCTTAACTGGGTAGGCCCAGAAAAGCCTTTGTAAATCCTCTAACAAGGTGATTCACATCTGTGGATCTGAAATCCTCTCACAAGGTAGTCTTTAATTGGACTTATCTCCTAATAGAGATTGAGATTCCTAACAGGATCTATTCTGGTAAAGAACATTGTATGACCTTAACCGATCTAGTTACTATTCTCCAAATAGTTACTTGTGAGTTTCATCTCACCGTGGTTTTTTCCATTTGGGTTTCCACGTCAAAATATCTTGTGTTATGGTGATTGTGCTTCTGTGGGTGAATGCCTTACTTTCTATTTGGTTTGCATTTGTGTTAAATGGTTTGTTAGTTAAATTGTTATACCGGTTTGCTGCTAGACTGATAAAGTGTTTAAGTTCAGTATTTTTTGGTATACTAATTCACCCCCTCCTCTTAGTATTCATCAATTGGTATCAAAGCCAACCTTTCTATAAGTCTAACCACTTGAAAAGAGATATGAGGGAATACACTATGAGGGAACTTACTCATTGGCTCACTCAGACTGACCAAGCCTATGATGAACTTAAAGTCAAATATAAGGCCTCTTAGAGAAAAAGAAGAAAGCATGCTGAAAAACTGATGGAGCTAACTGAAAATAGTTCTTCTGATGAAGCAGACATGGAAGCCCTAGTTCAAGAAGTTGAAAAATTGAATGAGTCCAATGCCAACCTAAGAAGGGAACTTGAACGACTAACTATCAGAATGTGTCAAGAGCTTGAGAACTAAAGGAAAGCTGAAGATCTGGTAAAAGACAAAGATCATGAGATCTCAAGCTAAAGCAAGAGATCAGTGCACTTATTGCTCATCTTCATAAAAATAAAATGGAAAAGGAAGAAATGCAAGGTGAACTACACATGGATGTTTCTGAGAATGCAACCTTAAAGGAATCCAATGCTATTATTACCAAAGAACTTATTGAATCAAAGGAAATACTTGCCAAATTCAATAAGAGCACTGTCAAGCTAGAGCAGAATCTTGAATCAGCTAAACTGGTAAAGAATACCAATGGCTTTAGTTACTCTGATTATGAGGAAGGTGAGACCTCTAGAAAAAAAGATGGAGCATCAAAGAAACAACCGGCACCAAAGGATAAAG
Source organism: Cryptomeria japonica (assembly GCF_030272615.1). Classification (NCBI taxonomy): domain Eukaryota; kingdom Viridiplantae; phylum Streptophyta; class Pinopsida; order Cupressales; family Cupressaceae; genus Cryptomeria; species Cryptomeria japonica. Next base: position 662,567,808 of record NC_081411.1, on the reverse strand, counting down.
GTAAGCAAAAGTTCAAACCTGTTTGCTTTAGTTGTCTCAAGGAAGGACACACTGCTAATGTATGTAGAAGTAAGGCTTAGAATAATTTTCCTTATTTTCTAAATGATAAGCCTAGACCCAATAGATTCAATGGTAATTGTTATGCATGCAACAAGTTTGAGCATAGAGCATTTGAATGCAGGTCTATCATGCACAACACTGGAAGGTGTCCTCAAAGGAGTCAAGGAGTTTTTCTGAACCCTCTGGGAATCAAAACCCAAATCGGTTTAATCCCTATAATCATCAGTCAGGAAGCAGTGGCTATCAAGCAGCAACCAGATGGAGAGCAACCTGTTTGATTTGTCATGGTAGTGGTCACACTACTACAACATGTAGAAGGAAGAATGGAAACATGAACAATGGACCTTGGAGAGCACCTAGAATGATTTGCTATCATTGCAACAAATTGGGTCATACAACAAGATTCTGTAGAACAAGAAATAATATATCGGATGATATACCGGTCACTCCGGAAGGAAATATTGATGTTGAAACTATTCAAGCGGATATGAAGAAAACCTGGAAGAAGAAGCCAGAATATGTGATTCAAGAAGAATCAGTTTTTGCACCTAGTGTGGAAGTCAGTGAACCGACAAAATAAGCATCAGAAAAGCTTAGGGGGAGCAAACAGTGAAATGTTTTGAACCCCCGGTTTACACCGGTAAAAGACCTTAACCGGTATGTGATACCTGTCAACTGGCAGAAGACCAAAAAATAATAAAAGGTAAATTAGGGTTTACACCCTAATAGTGGAGCATTTATTATGGTAGGTGAAGAACTTGTTTTAAAGGATTTTTCAAGTCATTTTTCACTTATCAGTTCTTGAGAGAAGAAATTTTTAAGCACTGAGCAACGAAAAGCAATTTGGATTGCGATTCGAAGAATTTTCAAAACCTTGAAGAAGAATCTAAAGCTAATATCAATCGATCAAGTCTAGAACACAAAGTGGTATTTTAGAAACCGAAGGAGTGTGTGGCGAAGTGTAATTTGCAAGCCCTAAATTTTGAATTATGAAGGTATTTCTCAAATTTCTCTGTTTATCATGGCTTCCGCATCACACTTTAGCTCTAGTGCACCCATTGACTCAGTAGACTTCATTGAATGAAAGGCAAAATATAATGCCCTATCTCAAATACCCACTGGTGTTATAGTGGAGGAAAGCATTTCCAATTATATTGATTGTAAAATTGAAGACTTAGGATCTCTTGGAATCCATTCCCAATTGAGTTTGTTTTACGGGAAGGACAACAAGATTAAACCAGAATTTAGCACCCTAGAAAAGAAGAAGCTTCACAATGCAGTCTATTTCCTTGAAGACTTTTTAGATGATCACATCCGCATCATTCTGAGTAGAGTGCACAATAATAAAATGTACTTAGAGCAGATGCATGACATCACACCGAAAGCAATTCATGTCATCATCGATTTCTGTAACGTTGGTGAAGTGCCAGCCCTAAGGAAGATTAGCAAGATGGAAATGACCAAGCTCACCGGTTCTATGAGTGACCAATGGGGAATGACCATCAATCCCATCAAGGACGATTTGGTTAAATACGTCTGCATGGTAATAGGTTACCAGACATTTTATGCTAGCAGGATCAACTCTATCTCTACTACAGCAGTAAATGCTACCTACAAGATGATCATGGAAGATGCATCATTTGACTTATGCACCTATATGTAAAGGCAACTTCTGGTGAACCTGAAGTTGATTAAACATGACAATGCCTTGATATTTAATTTTGGACAACTATTGGTTGGGTTGTTCTTCTACTTCCAAGGTTACACCCCAGGAGTCAGAGATATTCAGTGGTCTACCAACCAACCAGTTACAAAGCAAATCAAGGAAAGTCTTCAAGCGGTTGGAATCAGTTATCCTAAAGTTTTTAACAAATACTTTGATGAGTTCATATGCAAAATGAGCCAAAGTGTAAGAATATCAGGTGATATTGTCAAGAAATATGAAGATGACATCTGCTTCACCATCAAAGATGATGAGTGCATAATGGAGGCAGTTGAGCCTAGATAGGAAGAAGTGGAACCCATGGGATATGAGGTAATGTATGACATGCTAGATGGGTATGCCTCTACCCTACTCACCTTGCCCCTTGATCCAAAGGAAAAGAGAACCAGAACCTATTTGGAAATGGTTACCCTGGTTGAAGAACCGTTAGTAAAGAAGGGAAAGGCAGTGCCTTCAGTATCGGCACCGGTTACCGCAGCAAGTCCCAAAGTGACCAAGCGGTCACCAGCAAAGAAGAAACTGGAAGCTGCTCCTACCAAAGTCTTTGAGAGAAAGCAGAAGACAAAAGACAACACACCGGACTTAGAGGACACTATGTCTGAAGAACAACCTAAGAAGACTAGGCAAATGAGGAAAAAGACAAAGAATGAAACGACAACATCTACACCGGTAAATATTTATATTTCCTCCTACAAACCTTTGACACATTGTCAAAGAACTATCAAGAATATTAGAAGAAAAGTGCTTGGTGATTTGAAAGAGTTCTTTGATGATTTTAATGATGATGAAAAGGAAGAAGTTGAATAGGAAGTCATTAATTATTTATGTATTAATGACCAGTGGCCATCAGAAATTAAATCTGAGACACCTGATTCTTTATATAATTCTTTAGATAACAAGTGGTACATTGACATAGAGAAGGAATGAGAAATAAGAGAGGAAGTATTTGCACAATACTTTCCTAATGTGCCTAAAATAGAACTTTATGATGTGGTGGAAAGATATAAGGGCCTCTTCCTCATGAGAAGAAGGAGACTCCTATTGCTAGAAGGAAAAGTATCAGAAGTGGTAAAAGATACCCACTCCCTTGCTCAATCCACTCTAAAGTTGCACCAAGTGGTAGAAGCCAACAGGAAAGCTGAGCAAGAACCGGAAATCGATCAACCGGATGAAGTGTATGAAAGTGAAGGAGTACCAGTCATTGATCAAATGGAACCCATTGATGTTGATGCCTTGAATGGTGAAGACATTACTCCAGGTACACCAACTGAAGCGGTAGGACAAGAAAAATAGGTAGAGGAAGATAAGAAGCAATAGGAAGAAGGAAAGAAGAAACAGGTAGATGAAGAGGCAAAGAGAAAAGAAGAAGAAAAGAGGAAACAGGAAGAGGATAGGAGGAAAGAAGAGGAAAATAAGAGACAAGAGAAGGAAGCAGAAAAGAAACGGAAGGAAGAAGAAAAGACACAAGAGGAAGAGAAAAAGAAGAAGGAAGCAGAGAAGGAAAAAGAAAAGAAATGAGAAGAGGAGAAGAGGAAGTAGGAAGAGGAGAAGAGAAAAGTAGAGGAGAAGAAGAAGAAGGATGAGGATGAAGAGAAGTGGAAAGAAGAAGAAGAGAAAAGAAAAACAAAGGAAGAGGAGAAAAAGAAGGCAGAAGAAGACAAGCTAAGAGAAAAAGAGAAGGAGGAAGCAACGTAGAGCACTCAAGTGGAGACTCCAAAGGCAACCGGTAGTCAAGCCAAACTAGCTGACATTACCAGTCCCATTGATCTCCAATTTGCAAATGAATCGAACCTGTTGCAGAGCATTAAGCTTTCTCAAGAATGCCTGGAGGTGATAAGGAGGAAGAATGAGCAAGACATGATCCAAGCTATGGTGGACACTCTTACCAGTTTGATACTTGGTACCAACCTCCCTAGTACCAATTCCTCTCTAGCACAACTAAAACTCTTACGCATAGTTGTGGAGAACTAGGTACAAAGCCTGGAAGAGGTTATGGAAGCGAATGTCAAGAAGGAGCATCAAAAGGCTTTGAACATTGCCTTGGTGAAAAAGTTACATGAGCTCCGGTCCGATCTACAGAAGGCACAGAAGGACATTAGAGATGCAATGGATGAGGGGAAATTACTACTCAATAAGATATGTCAACCCCATCTATTCTGTGATGATGTGCTTGCCCAGAAAGACAAACTACAAACTAATTTGTAGAAATTCATAAGCACCTTCAAGATGCCATATGATTCCTTTACTGCTTATGGGAAAACCGTTCATCGATTTCAACTTCAGGTTGCAAGAATTGATTTGGAGATCAACAACCAGACCAAGGATTTATGGAAACTACAACTAGTTCTACTACCAAGACTGCAAATACTTCAGAAGTGTTATCTCAATCTGGATGCCTTGACGGTTACTCAAGAGATGAGTACCTTGGATGCCATGGAGGAACAGGTATCCCAGATGTAAATGGAGAGTGAGGTTTCTACCTCATTACTTGAGTCATGGTCCTTATCCATGAAGCAATTTATGCAGGACTTTAAATCTATTTTTGACAAGTTTCACTCTTTATTGTCATAAACATTTATTCAACTAATAGAAACAGGGGTTATTCAGCTATATTTTGTCATTGTTGGCAAAGGGGGAGAAGTATACTGGTATTTAAAATTTTGATGCATGCTATGTATACTCACATGTTTATCTCTGTAAGGAAGTAGTATACATAGTATTTTCCACAAAGGGATAGTGTATATGCTTAGGGGGAGTATTTTTTTATTATGGCACATTTTTTTTGTAAAACACTTAGATGTCAAAATTTTTTCCTAAGTGTTGCCATCAATGCCAAAGGGGGAGATTGTTGGTATTTTTGATGATTATGTTGTGATTGTCATTGATGGACACACACTTGATATGAGATCACTTTTTGAATGAATGAATTATGCTCAAACAGTATTTATTCCAAATCAGTATTATGTTGTAGTCTTTAGACTATCAGTGTTTTGCAGAAAGTGTTTACCGACCTCAAATGACATGAAGACCTCAAGCGGTTCGAGGATCTCAAGCGGAATGGAGAAAAGGAACTAGAAGCGACAGTTATGATTTTTCCGATCTTCATTTTTGTCAAACCGATAATCTGTTTAATAGTTAAACTGGTATTACTCTGAGTTATCAACCGGTAATCGGTAAAGTTGTATAAACTGGTAATACTCTGTGATGAGTTACCAACCGGTATATTTTTGTGATGAGTTACCATCCACCGACACTTTGATAGTGATTTTGTGTTGTGTTACCAAATGTGTCTAGATGCAATGAACCTAGGAACTTGCAATGTAATCCTATTGGACCGACATGAAATCAAATTCCTTTTAGGGACATCATGTCTAGGGTTTTAGTCTGTGTAGTTGTTAGGGTTTTTGGTGGTTGATGAGTTCTTGTATGTATGATCTTAATAGAAAAGATCAAGTATGTGGGTTGTAACAGCATGTGGATTTACTGAAGACTGAAGTAATGCTGAAATGCATTAGCAATGAGCTGCCATGGATCTAATCAAGCAGACTGTGCCATTTGCTAGATCATTCACTTGTTGATTACTCACATCTTTGACAAGTCAGAAACCCTTAACCGGGTAGGCTCATAAAAGCCTTTGTAAATCCTCTAACAAGGTGATTCACATCTTTGGATTTGAAATCCTCTCACAAGGTAGTCTTTAATCGGACCTATCTCCTAACAGAGATTGAGATTCCTAACAGGATCTGTTCTGGTAAAGAACATTGTATGACCTTAACCAGTCTGACCTTAATTGGTTTGGTTACTATTCTATAGATAGTTACTTGTGAGTTTCATCTCACTGTGGTTTTTCCCATTTGGGTCTCCACGCCAAAATCTCTTGTGTTATGGTGATTGTGCTTCTGTGGATGAATGCCTTACTTGCTGTTTGGTTTGCATTTGTGTTAACCGGTTTGTTAGTTAAACTATTATACCGGTTTGCTACTAGACTGATAAAGTGTTTAAGTTTAGTATTTTTTGGTATACTAATTCACACCCCCCCCCCTCTTAGTATTCGTCAACACCATACTCCCCCCCAATGAAAAGTCTCTTGGCCCAAGAGAAGAGGGGTCTTGTCTGCATGCCATACATACTTCTAGATGATCTTTTGAAACCTATCTCCACATGGGGAATCTTTTGCAATAACAACTCATGAAATGAATCAGCATTCCACCTATTTCCTGCACTAAACTCATGAAAAGCATTAGAATTCAAAAACATGTGTATAGTTCCCTATTTTGGATAGTCAAATTTGGATTGTTGTTGCACCATTGCTTGTGTATTTTTGAGGGCTAGATGATCCCTCAACTCATTTACCTTTGTAGGACTACCCCTATCCTTAGGCTTCACTTCCATAGGAAACTCAATTTTCCCCACCTTCACACTATGTTGCACCACCTTATATAGTAGGTCTTCCTGCACCCTCGAGTAGGCATCCAAACCAACTTGTTGTTGCTCTATAATCTTCTCACACTTCAAATCTCTAGCTTTCAAATTCACACACTCTTTTCCACTAAAACATATGATATTGGACCCAAATGACTAATCATCTTGTAAAGGAATGAAGGTAAATATTCTACCATCTTTATGAGAAACATAAGTATTGTGAAACCCATCATGTAAAGTTCTGCTTAAGTACTGCCAAGGCCTCCCCAAAAGGATATGAAAATAGGTCATGGGTGCTATGTCACACAAGACCCTATCATGGTAATCCCCAATAGAGAATTCAACATAGGCTTGTTCTTGAATGAAAAGGCTTTGTTCATTGCTTACCCATGTTTCCCTATAAGGTCCACTATGAGGTAATTTCTCCAAATGCAATTTATTAACCATTTCATATGACACCAAATTATCATGAGACCCCTAATCTATAATCATTTTACACAACTTACCTTTTCTTTTACAATGAGTTCTAAAAATTGAAACCGTTGGCATGTATTGAGGTTCCAATGGTGCTCTATGGATCATCAATGTGTCTCCTACCTTGGGGTATACATCCTGCATCTTTCCAATTTCTTCCTCTCCCTGTGCTAAATGTAATCTCCTCTCATTACTCTTGTTCTGCTACTCTATCTTTGGGCACTTGAAAGAAGGGTGCCCAACCTCATTGAATGTAAAACACCTACCTGTAAACACCCTTGATCCTTTATCTACCCCAAATCTGCCTCCACCTCTGTATCCTCCTCTTTAATTAGATGTAGGCTCTTTCCCTTTGTCCTTGTCTCCTTGATTCTAACTTTCTTGTGTAGTGCCTCTACCTATGTTTGCATTACCTCTATCACTTCCTCCTTGCCTCTCTTGCTTCCTCTTTACCTTTTATTCAACCCTTATATCCAACTAAAAACACTCCCCAAGTGTCTTTGGTATACTCAACCCAATTCATCTTGAAGATTATACCTTAGCCCATTAAGGTATCTTACCACTTTCTCATCTTCATCTTCCAAACCACCTCTTATACTTAATTTTTGAAATTTCTCAGTATAGGTCATCACATCCATATCCTTTTTCTTTAGATCTTGTCTCAACCTCTTTGTCTAAATTGCGTAATCAGAAGGAAGAAATTGTTCCTTCACCATGGCCTTCATCCTACCCCAAGTGGTAATCCTAGGCATACCCTTTGCCACTCTCTCTATTTGAACACTAGACCACCATGTTAGAGCAGTACCTCTGAGTATTGTCTTTGCAAAATTCACTTTCTTCTCCTCATCCATGTCTTCAAATTCAAAGTAGTTTTCTAGGGCATCCAACCACCCCAAGACCTCTTCACTATCCATCTTGCATTGATAGATAGGTAAGTCAATGTGTCCTTTGCTTCCACCCCCTTGCACTACCTTTAGTAACCTTACCAATATCCTTTCTTCAAGGTGTAATTCCCCTTCTCCAGTCCCTTCGTTCTGATTCTCATTTACTACATCATTTGCTTCAACATCTTCTTCCTCATTCTCTCTTTATGGCCCTCTTCTAGATCATCTCTCCAAGGCTTCCAACCTTGCCTGCAATGCTGCATTGTATCTCCTCATTTTTCTTTCCTCCCTATCTCTAGCTGATTCTTTCTCCCTTCTTTCTCTCTTTTCCATTTCAAGGGTCTCCCTTAACTCTTGCATCTCCCTAGCCATTTGTCCTTTAGGAGGCATCCTTTACTCCTTGTTTCAACTCTCAACACCAATCTACTTAACAAATATCTACTATCTGAGCTCTGATAGAACTATGATTTAGAGGTATCTGGTCCTAAACACTTCCTTGGATAAGAATCTTAATAGGTTTACTCAAAACCTTCAATTCCCTCAAGTCTTTTACTCCTTATAAGCATGCCAACCCACTCAAACTTGGATTTTGGTTCTACAACTCTCTCAACCCTTTTAAGGGCCTTAAAATACTTATTATATGTGAACTCAACACCCCAAACTTTCCTTTTGTGGATTTTTGACTCCTAACACCAAACTACCCTTTCTAGGCTTCAATCCTACTAGACCTACCAATTGGGTAATTGACACTTAACTCACAAACTTTCCAAAAAAATTAACAAATAAATTACATTTCCTAATACCCTTTTGGGATTAAAAAAACATATGTTAAAATCAGGTATGACTCCTTTGGACCAACTATACGGACCAGTACCCTACTATTGCACATTTAGGCCTAATTAGGCCACTTTTACAAAGGAACCCTATTTAAAACTCAACTCCAAAACTAAAAACCCTAAAAAATTCTTATTAAATGTTCCAAAACAAATTATTTTCAAGTTTTTAGGGGTTTCCACTCATCTACCCCTTGGGACACCAAACCCTCACTTCTAGGTCCTAAAAACTAGGGCTTCTTCAAAATACCCTCTCCAGCCACTTCCATAAATTCTCCTTCAGGATTAACCATATATTTGGCATGTAATCACATGTTCCATACTCAAATAGTTCCCTCATTAAGGCCAAACTCCTATTGCTACACCTATGCCACCATTTGCATGCACCTTTCTCACACAAACTTGTACTCAAAAGGTGATCACCCTTCATGCCAGCTCTATCCCTGCACTTTTACCTACATGTTAGTCTATAATAAAAAATTATGGACTCATTCCTCAAGAAAAAACAAATACATACAGAGGAATGAGCCCTAAAACTTCATTTTGACTCCCAAATCAACACAAACAAGCACCTACAACACTAATTTTGGGACAATCAACTATATATGTGCCAAAATGATGGATTAAACCTTAAAATGACTTCAAATAATTCTTATAACAAATAAAAAATACCTTCCAAAGAGTTCATATCAAAATGAAGAGATAAAACAATAATATGTTGCCGATTTCACTCATGAATGCAGGGAAAATGTTGAATTTAATTGCAACAGTTTGGTATTACAAATATCAATCTTCAAAATAAACCCTAGAAACCTCTCCACACATGAGAATGAGTTTTTTAAACATATTTTGACTCCCCAAACTGAAAACTACTCCCATAACTACCGAAGATCCAACTAGCCATTGGAATCCACCATTTGAATGTGTGAAATTGACAATACTTGACATTTTGTCCTTATATCATCAAGAAACTCAATCTAATGATTTGAACACTCTTAAAACATAGTATGGAGCCCATTTTGACACTTACCATTACTTCTTAACATTTATTACATAAATTTTCTCATTTGTCAACATTGACACAATTTTGACACAACTAGACAACTTCACTCAACCATGACAAATATTGGCTTTACATGCCTTATTACATTTTTTTAGGTCTCAAATGACCCTCATTACATCCATCCATGCCTTATAGACATGTTAGACCTTATAGATCCCTTAGGTGCTCCTACACCAATCAATTAATGTTTGATGATGGTTATAGATGAAATTTGATGTTTGACTTGTGGGATAAGTAATTGAGTCTACTGTATTTAGAATTTGTAAGTATGACAGGGTTTACCAGAAGGACTGAGAATTAGGACTTCAACCGGTAAAAGAAAATATTTTGATGGAATCGATAAATCGGTGATGGTTGGAGACTTGTGGTTTGATACATAATATTTTATGATGGATTTGTGTATGTGATTGGAACCGCATCTTATGTTGATTACTAGAATGCATGTTTTGAATTTCTGATGGAGTTTTCCTAGGATTTTAGTAGGGTTTAAGCATAGGTGATGAATTCACTCAACTGGTAATGAGTTTGATATGATGATGATTCGTGGTGAATATACTTGAAGGAGATAACACGACACAACTTCCTGAATAATTTGAATTATGTTTTGGCATGAAAGATGGTAGAATTTCTTGGGAATGTGCAAAGTTCTTAGCAGAATGTTCTAAGGGTTTGAATTTTGTACAGATTGGATTTTTGTGATAGGTTATCAATAATCAATGGTTGATATTGCATTGTAAATTGTTATGATCTGGATATTGATCCGATATGATCTATATTGTAAATTCAAGATGTAATTAGGTTTTATGGCTATTTAGGGTGACACAACTGATGTTTTATGTGTCGGTGGCATTAGGAGAATGAGTTAAGCCATGCCAGAGAAGATAAAGATTTTCCTGAGTGTTGCAGACTATGAAGCATAACTGGATCTGATTTAGCAAGCTGAAAGTGCAAAGTAATAGATCATTTTTCACTGTTGTTCCCTAACAGTTACAACCACATAAATCCCTTAACCAGGTAGGCCCTAATAGGACTTTGTCATCTAACTCCCCTAACAAGGCAGCTCACAAAAGAGTGTTTAAATCCTCTAACCATGTTGATCCTAACAGATCATTAAGCTCCTAGCTGGAGTGATAGGAAAATCCCTTAATTGAGTGACTCCTAACCAGGCATATTGTAAGCTCCTAATCGGGCTAAGATCCTAATAGGGCATACTTCGAAAGAGTAAAAATTATTGTGGGTACCAATTCCCACCACGGTTTTTCCCATTTGGGTTTCCACATAAAAAATCTTGGTGTTCATGTGTGGAATGTCTTTTCACAGTGTTTATATTTTCATACATTATTTCTGAGACACCGGTTATGATATGTCATTTTAAAGCTTGTCAGAGATTACCGATACTGATAAGAAATGATTAGATAAATAACTTGAGCAAATTGATAATATTGATTATTTTAATGATAAAATTGGTATGACTAATTAAGAGGTAAAGGTATTGATAATTATGATAGATGGTTTTAGCAAATCTGATTAAAATGTTGTTAGATTTGATTGTAGAAGTGAAGATATATGTTAAGAGGTTTCCGATCTGATTTAAGTTGGATTTGAGTTCAAAGTTTAAGTTATTGTTAATACTGATTCACCCCCCCCCCCCTCAGTATTAATCGGTTCTTCATAAGATTAACAATTGGTATCAGAGTTGTGGTCCTCTGTGTGCAGAAAAGCTTAACCAATTGAGGAAAAAATTCCAAGGAAAACAAGATGATGAAGAAAGAGGGTCTGAAATTCAACAAGGATAACTATAAGATCTGGAAAGATAGAATGAAGATATATCTCAAAGGTCTTATTTCTCAATACTAGAAACATGTTGAAACTGCATATGTGGCTCCTACTACTGCTCCTTTGACACCGGATGAACTTAAAGATCAATAGGAGAACATGCAAGCCCTTGAAGCTATTGTAAGTACTTTATTTGATTCTAAATATATTGATGTTCAAAGATTGGAAACTGCACATGAGGTTTGGGAAAAATTAGAAACAATTCATGGAAGAGATGAGCATGTACAAAGAGAAAAGGAGGAAAGCTTGAGAGGAAAATTTGATGGTATGAAAATGCAAGAAGGAGAAAATATTGCATAGTATGGTCAGAGAATTAAAGAAGTTGTTGGCAGTATAAAAGGTGTTGGTGGTAAAACTGATAATGATGTGGTGATAAGTAAAATTATCAGAACTCTTCAACCTCAGTAAGCTATTAGAGTATCGACAATCCAAGAACTGAGATCCATTTCAAGGATAAGGTAACTGTTGACTCTTTGATTGGTAAGCTTACAACCTTTAAGTTAAATAGTTTTGACAATAGTGTGGCAAAATCTACTGAATCTTCTTTTAAAGATTTTGTTATTGGTTTATCTGCTAGAAAAGGAAAGAATGTATGTCTAAGTAATGAGTGCAAGTCTAGTCATGGAGGTAATCGGGAAAGTGAAGACAATGAAGATCAAGTAATGGAACTTGAAGCACTGCTAGCTAAGAGATTTCCAAGAGGCACTGGTAAGTATAAAGGAAAGCTACCTTTAAAGTGTTTTTCTTGTAGTTAGATTGGTCATATTATTGCTAACTTTCTTAACACCGATAAGAAAGATAAGTTCAAGAAATTTAAAGGGAAAGGCAGAAAATACTGTTATGTTGTATTGGATGAAGGTGTAACTGGTGAAGAATCTAAAGATGAAGATGACAATGAAGAGATTGTGTTTGTAGCTGTAAAGGAGGAATTGTCTAATGAGAAGGAATTGGTTTCTCATGTAGAAAATAATAATAAATGGTTTATATAAACAATGGTTGTTCACACCATATAATTGGAGATAAGAGTAAGTTCTTACCTCTTAATGAATTTGATGAAGGTGTTGTTAGATTTGGAAATGACTCTCCATGCATGGTGAAAGGTAAAGGTTCCATTTATTTGAATGGGAAGAATAATATTGATGATGTATTTTGGGTTGATGGTGTGAAACATAATCTGTTAAGTGTTGGACAACTCAATGATAAAGGTTATTTTCTTGAGTTTAATGGTGGAATCTATATAATTCTTGGAGGAAATGGTGAATTGATTGTTATCGAAAAACAAACAAGAGGTAACTTATTTCATTTAAATACTAATGTCAATAGTTGGTCGTGGCACAAGAGATGTTGTCATATGAATTTTGATAACTTGGTGAAGGTAAGCAAGTCTAGTGTTGTGGGCGGATTACCACAAATTGTTAAACTAGATAATGTGATATGTAAAGACTGTCAAATTGGTAAGATGACCTCTATTTCATTTAAGAGAATTAAGTGTACATCTGAAAATATTTTAGATTTGGTTCATACTGATCTCTGTGGTCCTATGAGAACAAAAAGCTATTTTGGTGATAGATATTTCATGCTTTTTACTGATGATTATTCTAAGATGATGCGGGTTACATTCCTAAAGGAGAAATCTGAAGCCTTTAGTAAATTTAAAGAATTTAAAGCTCTATTTGAGAATGAGACTGGTCAAAACTTGAAATGATTAAGATCTGATCAAGGAGGAGAATTCACATCTGATGAGTTTGTCAAGTATTGTGATGAATAGGGTATCAAGAGATAGATGTCTTCTCCAAGGACACCGCAACAAAATGGTGTAGCAGAAAGGATGAACAAAACAATTGTTGATGCTGCTAGAATAATGTTATTACAAGGTAATATGCCTAGGATGTTTTGGAGAGAAGCGATAAGTACTGTAGTCTACACATTAAACCGGTTACTTGTAAAGAAAGAGAACAATAAGACACCTTATAAGATATGGTATGGTAAAACTCCTTCTGTTAGTTATTTCAAAGTCTTTGGAAGTCAATTTATTAAAAAGGATAACTACACTGGAAAATTTGATGCAAAACCTGATGAAGGAATATTTATTGGTTATTCTTCTAAGAGAAAAGCATATAAATACTATAATAAGAGAACTAAGAAAATATTTGAAAGTGTTAATGTAAAGGTGGATGATTTGTGAAATAAATCAGAAGTATCAAGTAGGTCTGAACCTGAAAAAGATGATAATGAAGAAAGACTAGTGATCTTTGAACTGGAAGCACAGAATAATGATCAACTGACAAATGCAGTATTAGGTGCTCAACTAGTAAGTGAGGACAGTGAAGAAGAGAGTAATGAATCAACTTGTAAATCAGATGAGGAAGATGTAGAACCACATAGACTATACCCAGATATGTGAGATTAAATCACTCTCAGGACTAGATAATTGGTGATAAGAATGTAGGTGTGTAGACCAAGAGGAAGATTAGAGAAAATTCTTGTTTGATCTCTACAATGAAACCCATAATAGTTAAGGAAGCACTAAAAGATGATGAATGGGTGAAAGCAACAAATGAGGAATTAAATCAAATAAAGAAAAATCAGTCATGGTCACTTGTTCCTAGACCAGAGGACAAGAATGTGATTGGAACTAAATGGATCTTCAGGAATAAGTTAAATGAAGATGGAAAAGTGGTAAGAAATAAAGCAAGGTTAGTCTAAAAAGGATATGCATAGGAAGAAGGTGAAGACTATGGTGAAACTTTTGCACCGGTTGCAAGATTGGAAGGAGTAAGGATGCTGCTGACATTTGTTGCATATAAGGGATTCAAAGTCTACCAAATGGATGTCAAGTTAGCCTTTTTGAATGGAATTCTTGAAGAGGAAGTATACATTGAACAACCGGATGGTTTTTCCTTGACTGATGATAAGGACATGGTATGTAAATTGCATAAAGCTTTGTATGGTCTAAAGCAGACATCGAGAGCATGGTATGAGAGATTACATGCACATTTGATCAAGATTGGAATCCAGTGTACCAGTGAGGACATCAAAATTTATCTAAAAACTGATGGAGACAAGATGTTGATAGCTGAAGTATTTGTAGATGACATAATTTTTGGTGGAGATGATAATATGAGTATGGATTTTGTTGTTGAGATGAAAAAGGAATTCGAGATGTCTCTAATCGGTGAAATAAAGTTCTTTATTGGATTACAGATCCAACAACTGGATGGTGGTATCTTTATATGTCAAAGAAAACATATTAAAGAGGTGTTGAAGACTTTTCGCATGTAAGATTGCAAACCGGTAGGTACACCAATGGTAACAGGTTGCAAGCTGACAAAGCAAGATGATTCACCTGATGTTATTGAAAAAGAATACTGGTCTATGATTCATTATGTTGTACATAGAAGACCAAACATTGCTCATGATGTTGGGTTAGTTTCAAGATTCCAAAAAGAGCCCAAAGAAAGTCACATGGTAGTTGTTAAGAGGATTTTCTGATATCTTAAAGGAACATTAGACTATGGATTATGCTAAACCTGCAAAGGAGATTTTACTTTAGATGTTTTTACTGATGCAGATTGGGTAGGCAATGTGGATGATAGGAAAAGCACAACCAGTGGATATTTTCTACTTGGTGGAAGACTTGTAGCATGAACAAGAAAGAAAGAAACTTGTGTTTCTCAATCTACAACTGAAGCTAAGTATGTTGTTGCATCCATGAATTATATGTAGGCCATATGGATGAGACATGTGCTAGAAGGATTCAAGATTGATATGTCTAAACCATTGAATCTATTATGACAATACAGGTGCAATAAATATTTCCAAGAATCCTATACTTCATTCAAGAACCAAGCATATAGAATTGAAATATCATTTCTTAAGCGAAAGAGTTCAAGAGAAGTAGGTAAAGATGGAGTATGTGAAGAGTAAAGATCAGTTAGCTGATATCTTTACTAAACCATTATCAAAGACTAATTTTGAGTTTATCAAAGACTAATTTTGATTTTATCAAAAGTAAATTAGGGGTTAGACCCCTATGCCGGAAGAATTAAGATGTTGGATTTGCATCAATCCTATGGATTTCATGTTTATTCTTCACTAAGGGTTGACGAAGATGTGAGCTCCTCCACAGGGGGAGTGACTCTAATGTAGTATGATATGATTTATGGTTCTAATCAGATCAAAGTCAAGTGATGCATCTTTACATTTGGCATTGATGTCAAAGGAGGAGAAGGAAAAGAAATCAGATAATTAGTTATGACAGAATAATCAGTTATGGGAGAAGAAAAAGAATTCTGATGATCAGGCTTGAGGAGAAGAAAAGAAAGAGAAGACCGACAGATGCAGAGACTCACAGTTAATGTGATAAGATGTTGATGATTGGCATATATAATCTCATGATCCTTTGATTGTATAACTTATTGGTGTTTCCATCAATTCCAAAGGGGGAGATTGTCGGCATGATTGGCATAATTGGTCCAGATAAGTTGATGATTGTATCGGTAGAGGAATGATGATGACATGATCAGTTATTTATGTTGTCATTGATGGAAACCTATGTCAATTAATGTTTGATGATGCTTACAGATGAACTTTGATGTATGACTTGTTGGATAAGTAATTTGGTCTACTGGATTTAGAATTTGTAAGTATGACAGGGTTTACCAGGAGGACTGAGAATTGGGACCTCAACTGGTAAAAGAAAAGAATGTGACTGAAACTGCATCCTATGTTGATTACCGGAAGGCATGTTTTGAATTTTTGATGGAGTTGTGCTAGGGTTTTAATAGGGTTTTAGGACTAGTGATGAATTCACTCAACCAGTAATGATTTTTGATATGACAATGATTGGTGGCAAATCTACATGAAGGAGATAACATGACACAACCCGCGTGAATAATTTGAATTGTGTTTTGGTGTGAAAGATGGTAGAATTTATTGGGAATGTGAAAAAAGTGCTTAGCAGAATGTTCTAAGCATTTGACTTATGTATAGATTAGATTTTTGTGATGGGTTATGAATAATCAATGGTTGATATTGCATTGCAAATTGTTATAATGATCTGGTTATTGATATGATATGGTCTATATTGTAAATTCAAGATGTAATTAGGTTTTATGGCCGACTTAGTTGTTATGTCTATTTAGGGTGACACAACTAACATTCTATGTGTTGGTGGCATTAGGAGAATGAGTTAAGTCATCCCAGAGAAGATAGATATTTTCCTAGGTGTTTCAGACTATGAAGCATAACTGGATCTAATTTAGTAAGATGAAAGTGCAAAGTAACAAATCATTTTTCGTTGTTGTTCCCTAATAGTTACAACAACATAAATCCCTTAACCAGGTAGGTCCTAATAGACCTTTTCCATCTAAGTCCCCTAATAGGGAAGCTCACAAGAGAGTGTTTAAATCCTCAAAATAGGTTGATCCTAACAAATCACTAAGCTCCTAGCTAGAGTGATATGTAAATCCCTTAATCGGGTGACTCCTAATAGGGTCTGCTCCTAACCGAGCTAAGCTCCTAACAGGGCATACTTCAAAAGAGTACAAATTCTTATGGGTAACAAGTTCCACTGTGGTTTTTCCCATTTGGGTGTCCCCGTCAAAAATCTTAGTGTTCATGTGTGGAATGTCTTTTCATAGTTTTTTATGTTTTCATACATTATTTCTGAGACACCGGTTATGATATGTCATTTTAAAGCTTAGTAGATATTACTGGTATTGATAAGAAATGATTAGATAAAGAAATTGATCAAATTGATAAGATTAATTAGTTGAATGATAAAATTGGTATGATTGATTAAGAGGTAAAGGTGTTGATAATTATGATAGATGATTTTAGCAAATCTAATTAAAAGGTTGTTAGAATTGATTGTAGAAGTGAAGATATTTGTTAAGAGGTTTCAGATTTGATTTAAGTTGGATTTGAGTTCAAAGTTTAAGTTATTGTTAATACTGATTCACCCCTCCTCTTAGTATTAACCAAATCTTCATAATATTAATAATTCATACCAGAACCAGATGGCTACCAGAATGAGAATTTTGGAAAAGATGACAGAAGATAAGACATGAGAGTGTTTAGAGGAACTTTATATAAGTGTGGAGGAGAAGGACATCATTCTTTCAAGTGAAAGAAGATGAAGAATACCAATAGAAAAGAAGTGGTGGAAGAAAACCCCACCAAATCAGATAATAAACCGTAAGATGGAGAACTGTTGATGATGAGGAGAGCTTTGTGTCATATCATGAGAGATGAAGAGCCCTTGTAGATGAAGATCCCTTGTGGTGGTATAACACATAAGAGAAACAACAAGAAACAAAGAACTATTAGTGTTAATCAACCAAAGACTAGTCTAAGCAGGCATACCAAGAGAGACACTAAAAACATAATAAAGCATTTGACAATGAAAGAAAATACAATAAGGCATCTCCAAATGCCTTCCACCATGCTTGTATCTCCTCCTCCCTTGTTCCTCTCCTCTCCAAGTTCCAAATTAGTGTAGCTCTCAGCAGCTTTTTGCACTATGGATGTCTTATGGAGATTCAAGATTGAAAAATGATTAATCTAATGCTATGCAAGTGTGAACAAAAGCTAAAATAAGAGATTATCTAATTAGCTAGTGTTGATTTTAAACCAAAAGAGTGAATATGATTGATTTATACTAAATTCTCTCTCTAAAATTGACTATAATGTATATGCATACAAATTTTTAGGATCTGGATTATGAAGAAATGGGCTGTATTTTTAGGAAAAATTAAGCAATGGATGGTTGAGATTGAGTAATCTCAACAAGGGTCGGGATTGAAGGGTTTAAGATCCATGTGAGGACTTTCAACCCAATCCTAGGATGACAAGTGTCAACATAAGATGGGTTGAGAGGAGAGGGAAGAAGCATTAAATGCTTGACATGACTGAGGGTTAACTTGGGAGGTAAGGTTAATGTTGAGTTGAATGGGTAAATTCATTATTCAAGGAATAATGCTTTTATCCAATGGGTAAACTCTTGTGCAAGAGTTAGTGAGGATAATAATGGTCAAAGTAATAAATGCTTGAGACACATGGGTTACATGAGGGTTGAGTTAGGGGTCAAATTCCCTAACCATAGGTGCAGGTGGATTTAACCATAAATGGTTATCTAAGAGCCATTAATGGTCATGTAAGAGCCATTGGTGGTTTGGAAGACTTTAGAGGTTAGCTTGTTGGACACATAAAGCATTGAATGTTTTTCAAAGACTTTGGAGTCTTTGAGAAGTGACTCCAAGTTGCTTAGGAATGTGACAATAATTAGGGGATAGATTAGGCTAATTACGAAGGGGTTAGAAGAATCTAGAAGGGGATTAGGATTGCAAGTGGGTTTGGTGGGTGAGGGAAAAAAAGATTTTTATTAAAATAAAATTCATTTATTTCAACAAATAGGTACAACTTGCATTTTTAGGAGAATGCAAGTGGGGGGATTTTAACGATTTAAATAAATATTTTATTTTATTTATTTAAAAGAGGAAAGGGGATTAAATTAAATAAATAGGATTTATTCATTTAACTGATTGTGAATTTGGTTTGATGAATTAATTAAAATAAATTGAATAATTTATTTAATTTATAGGAGAATGTTTGAAGATGAATTAATTAAATATTAAATTAATTAAGTGATGGCTAGTGGATTTTTAATCAAATAAATAGCAAATATTCATTTAATTAAATTGGACAGATTTATGTGACTACATGTTGCATTTGAGATAAGTTTTGTAGAGGTTGAGGGAAGAAAAGTTGTTGATAAATCTTAACAAGTGTACTTTCATGAAGGAAGAATTAGTCTATTTGGGATTTGTGATATCTGAGGATGATTTGAAGATGGACCTTGAGAAACTGAAAGCAATTATTGAGTGGCCTACATTGGAAAGCATTGGAGAGGTAAGATCATTTCATGGATTGGCTAGTTTTTATTGGAAGTTTATCACAAAATCTAAGTTTAGTTTGTAACCCTATGACTGAGACCATGAGAGAAAATTAGAAGGAATTCAAGCAGACCACCAGAGAAAACAAAATTTTTGAATTGTTGAAGTAGAAAGTGACTGAGCAGCCTGTGTTAGCTTTACCACATTTTAATAAAGTATTTCAAGTGGATTGTGATGCAAGTGGAAAAATAATAGGAGCAATCTTGAGTCAAGAAGGGAGAGCAGTAGCCTATTTCAATAAGAAATTGAATGATGTTCGAAGGAGATATTCAGTGTATGATTAGGATTTTTATGCCAAAGTTCAAGCCTTGAAGAAGTGGAGACATTACTTGTTGCCTAAGGAGTTTGTGTTGTATATAGATCATCAAGCTTTGCATTATTTGAATAGTCAGAGTAAGTTGAATTAGAGACATATGAGATGGGTAGAATTCTTGCAGAGTTACACCTTTGTGTTGAAGCATAGAAGTTGGAAATCTAACAAAGTTCATGATGCATTGACTAGGAGAAGGAATTTGCTGACAGAGATGAGAGTGATAGTATTAGGAATTGAAGATTTGAAGACCTTGTATGATGAAGACCCGAATTTTGCTAAACCTTGGAAAGCATGTAGAGAACCAGTTATGGTTGATAGAAGCAAATGGTTGGATTACTTCATTCAGGATGGGATGTTATTCAAAGGAGTTCAATTGTGCATACCTAAGAATTCTATGAGGGAGAATATGATAAATGAAAAACACAGTGGAGGACTAGTTGGACATTTTGGCTTTGACAAAATAGTAGCATTGGTGAGTGAGCAATACGTTTGGCCCCAGATTCATAAGGATGTTAAGAGATATGTGCAAAGTTGTAGAATTTGTCAAGTTGCAAAAGGTAGTAGTCAAAATGTTGGATTATATAAACCTTTGAGTATGTTGGTAAGACTTTGGGAGGACATAAGCATGGATTTTGTACTTGGATTACCTAAGACACTGAGAGGAAATGATTCCATATTTGTGGTAGTGGATAGTTTCTCAAAGATGGCTCATTTCATACCTTCTAAGAAGACACCAGATGCCTTGCATGTAGCAAACCTATTTTTCAAGGAAGTGGTGAGATTGCATGGATTACCTAAGAGCATAGTTTCAGACAAAGATACTAAGTTTGCTGGCTATTTTTGGAGAAACCTTTGGAAGAAGATGAAGATAGATTTGAAGTTCAGTTCTACTTTTCATCTACAGACTGATGGATAGAGATAAATTGGTAACCAGAGTTTGGGAAACTTGTTGATATGTTTAGTGGGAGATAAAACCAGAAGTTGGGATTTTATCCTTGCATAATCAGAATTTGCCTACAACAATTCAATGAATATAAGTACCCAAAAAACACCTTTTGAGATAGTTACCAAAGTGCATCCTAGAGGTATATCAGAATTGAGAGACATTAGCAGTGAATACTAGAAGAGTTCAGAAGTAGAAGACTTTGTAGATCACATGGTAGCATTGCATATTCAGGTTCAATGGATTTGGAAGACATGAACAACAAATATAAGGAGAAGGAAGATGAAAAGAGGAGACAAGGAATTTGAAGTTGGTGATGAAGTGATGGTATATCTGAGAAAAGAGAGATTCCCGATTGGAACTTAGAACAAGTTGCAAATGAAGAAGTTTGGACCTTGTAGGATTTTGAGGAAGTTCAGTTTTGAAAATGCATATGAAGTGAAGTTACTAGATAGTCAAAGTATATCACCTATATTCAATGTTGTAGATCTTCATCAGTATCACAAACTAGAATTCAGTGAGGATAGTATTGCAGACTTGGATAAATAGTTTCCCTGGAAGGCACTTGATTGGATTGAAGAGATTTTGGATAGTAGGATTGGGCGTAGTACCCAGAGCAGTTAGTATAAGGAATATCTTGTGAAGTGGAAAGATAGACCAGTTGAAGAGTCATCTTGGACTTCTCAGGTAGAGGTAGAATGCCTTGGTTTCCCTCTGGCCCCAGCTAAGTGAGAAGCTCACTTTTTCAATAACCCGGATGTCTAATGCAGAACCATCCACGGTTCTTTGCAATCTTGCATCAACCAAAAACATTTTTCCTTTATGTTTTGCTTTTTGTTTGTAGTTTTAGTTTTCCTTTTTGTGTGTCTTGGTTTTGGCTCACAAGATCCTATGGAGTTGGATTCTACTTGAAGACTTGATCATCTTTCTTGCTTTCAAACCGCATCGCTTTTGGATCACTTTCCAACATGATATTGCTACCAGTTTCCATGGTAGTTTCCTGCTGCTAGTTTCTTTTGTTTCTGATTATGTGGACCTATTATAGTGATCTAATAAAACCCCTTTTGAAGCTTGCAAAGCCTTTGGGGTTGATTCTAATGTTCCTTGGCGTGTGGTTGATCTTTTCCTATGATCTACGTTTCATCCTTTGGATTTTTTGGAGGAATCTCTTGGCAGAGGGCGACCTTGTTATTTTAATGTTAGGTCTTGTTCTTCGGGATTTGGTCCCTTTTGGGTCAACTGGATCCTTTGGATCGATATATATATTTGTAATTATGCTTTATAATGAAATGAAACAAGAGAATCAAATAGCTAGACTATGCATAGAAGATAGATCTTTCGATTCAAGGTCCCAGTTCTGACCTATTCTACCAGGCCCGTGTGCTGGTATGTTGTAACCTAGTTGTTATTGGTTGGATGTAATTAGATTTCATGCAATAAAACTATCTATTCTACATATCCTCCATCATATCTTTGTGTTTCCATTGTGTTTACTCTTGCTAACCAGTTCAGATTGACTTTTTTTGAGGTCCCTCCTCACTAGTGACTGCTTCACATTTGATGAAGTATCATGGTAGACCTCATAACAAAATTTTATGGAAAGTTTGTGAATATGACCATGAGGCAATACTTGCACAATATGGGTTAGAGCTAATCCTAAAGGCTCACTTGATTGATTATATGGTTTATAGTAGAATGATTTTGAGAATTTTGTATATATCGTTGATGAATTGTTCTATATTCATTTTTTGTATATATAAATACCCATGAGATGATTTGTAAATGTTTATGGACATAATTTTGTATATTTAAATGGCCATGAGCTGATTGTACATATTTAGATGCCAAATTTTGTATATTAAAATGGTGATGAGTTGAATCGCGCATATTTAAATGCCAAATTTTGTATAAAAGCCCATGAGATGATTCGTAACACATTTTTTTTGTATATTTAAATAGCCAAGAGTTGATTTGTCCATATTTAGAGGCAAATTTTTGAATAATATGTGACAATGCTTTGTGACTATGTTTTGTGACTATGTTTTGAGTTTATGTGATGTGATAAGGTCAATTATTTGAGTCATTATTGGGTCATACGAGTCATAGATTGAGTCTAGATATAATTTGAGCAAAAATTGTCATTATTGTCAAAAAAGTTGTCAAGCAACTTCTACATCGTATCGGTAGGGTATGGCTCTCGATGTTCCAACACTTTGGGAGGGACAACAGGAGCATGCCTAGCATAAATTTTCCCACTTGGACATGCTCGTGATGTTGGTTTGTGCCCACGATGAACAAGATCAAATCTAGCCTATCTTGCAACTTTGCATTGCATGCCATTGACGGTTTTTGCACCATGTGAAAAAATGCTATCAATTGAAAATGGTTCTAAGTCATCAGAAATCAAGATACGTCATTATAGAGGAGCCTCATGTGAAATTATAGGTTCAAACGGATCAATTATATATATCTTGGATTGGGAGCAACAGTCTTTCAAAGTTTGACAATTTTTTGGACTCGGGGTACTTGAGAGATCGCGCTGGTACAGTATGGCTCTCGATGTTCTCATGATTTGGGAGGCACAACAGGAGAATACCTAGCGTAAACCTACCTACTTGGACGTGCTCATGTATTGGTTTGTGCACAGGGTGAATGAAATCAATTCTAGTCTATCTTGCAACTTTGCACTACATTCTATTGACTGTTTTTGTAGCAGGTGAAAAAATGCCACCATTTGAAAAGGGCTCTGAGTCATTAGAAACTGAGATAGGTCATTATAGAGGAGCCTTACATGACACTATAGGTTTAAACAAATTGATCATATGTATCCTAGATTAGGAGAAACAGTCCATCAAAGTTTGATAATTTTTTGGACTCAGGGCACTTGAGAGATAGCATCCGTAGGGTATGGCTCTCGACATTTCAGTGCTTTGGGAGGCACAACAAGAGCATTCCTAGCATAAAAATTCCCACTCAAATGCACTTGTGATTTTGGTTTGTACACATGAGGAACAAAATCAATTCTAGCCTATCTTGCAACTTTGCATTGCATGCCACTGATGATTTTTGCAATAGGTGAAAAAATGCTACCATTTGAAAATGGATCCAAGTCATCAGAAATTGAGATAGATCATTATAGACGAGACTCACATTACACTATATGTCCAAACAAATTGATCACATATATCCTAGATTGGGAGAAATAGTCCATCAAAGTTTGACAATTTTTTGGACTCAGGGCACTTGAGAGATCGCAGCGATAGGGTATGGCTCTTGAGGTTTCAACACTTTGGGAAGCATGACAAGATTATTCCTAGCATAAACCTACCCACCCAGACATTCTCATGATGTTGGTTTCTACACATGACAAATGAAATCAATTCTAGCCTATCTTGCAACTTTGCACTGCATGTCATTGATGATTTTTGCAGCAGGTGAAAAAATGCTACCATTTGAAAATGGCTCCGAGTTGTCAGAAACCAAGATAGGTCATTGTAGATGAGCCTCACATGAAACTATAGGTTCAAATAGATTGAGCATATGTATCCTAGATTGGGAGAGCTAATTCATCAAAGTTTCACAATGTTTTGGACTCAAGGCACTTGAGAGATAGTGCTAGTAGGGTATGGTTCTCGATGTTCTGGCACTTTGGGAGGCATGACAAGAGCATTCTTAGTGTAAACATATCCACCCAGATGCACTCGTGATGCTGGTTTGTGCACATGATGAATGAAATCAATTCTATCCTGTCTTGCCACTTTGCACTACATGTCACTAACGGTTTTTGCAGTAGGTGAAAAAATGCAACCTTTTGAAAATGACTCTGAGTCGTCAGAAACCTAGATATTTCATTGTAGATGAGCCTCATGTGACACTATAGGTTCAAAGAGGTCGATCATATGTATCCTAGATTGGGAGAAACAACCCATCAAAGTTTGACAATTTTTTGGACTTGGGGCACTTGAGAGATCATCCCATTAGGGTATGGCTCTTGATGTTTCGATGCTTTGGGAGGAATGAAAGAAGCATTCCTAGCATAAAATTTCCTACTTGGATGTGCTCATGATGTTGGTTTGCACACACAATGATTGCAATTAATTCTCTCCTATCTTGCAACTTTTCACTACATGCCACTGATGGTTTTTGCAGGAGGTGAAAAAATGCTACCATTTGAAAATGGCTCCAAGTCATCAGAAACCAAGATGGGTCATTGTAGAGGACCCTCACATGACACTATAGGTTCAAACAGATCAATCATATGTATCCTGGATTAGGAGAAATAGTTTGTTAAAGTTTGACATTTTTTTGGACTCAGGGCACTTGAGAGATCGCGGCAGTAGGGTATGGCTCTAAATGTTCCAACGCTTTGGGAGGAATGATAGGAGAATTCCTAGCATAAACTTGGCCACCCAGACGTGCTTGTGACATTGGTTTGTGCACATGATGAACAAAATCAATTCTAGCCTATCTTGCAACTTCGACAACTTTGACAACTTTGATAACTCTAACAACTTTGACAACAACTAAGCAACTTTGACAACAACTAAGCATATTTTACATCTTTTATCCAAATGAGCCCAAAATTTGACAACTTTGACAACAACTGAGCAACTTTGATAACAATTGAGAAACTTTTACATCTTTTATCCAAATGACCCTAAACTTTCACAAATGGCTTCAAATGATCATTAATGGTCTCGAATTACCTTATTTAGGTAAAGCAATGGTAAAACAAAATGAGAACCAAAATCTGGCTATTGTGAGCATGAGGGTGCTCTCGCACCACACACATTGACAAATATAAATGAAAGGAATCAAAAGCATCCATTGATCATTACCATGGATCAAATTTGTCCTTAACCATTGAATTTGATTTTCATTGAAACAAAGAGTTTTATAAGGTTAATTCAACATTTTAGAAAGTTTATCAAATCATATTCTACGATTGCAATGTTTTATATCATAATTTTTGTTGTCTATATTCATATTGTTGATTACATAGGAAAATATTCATTTAACTTTATAAAAGGGCAGCCACCAAATACAATGAATACACAATAATGAACTCAATACAAGGAGTTTTGTAGTGTTAATTCAACATTTTAGAAAGTTTATCAAATCATATTCCATGATTGCAATGTTCTATATCATAGATTGTGGTTGTTTATATTCATATTGTTGATTACATAGGAAAATAATCTTTTAACTTTATAAAAGGGCAGCCACCAAATACAACAAATACACAATAATGAACTCAATATACATTTATTGGATCAAATATCAACATTTACATATATCAAAAAAGGCATGTATGCCAAGTCAATACAAGTATTACAAAAATGTGGCATATGCAATGTCCAAATCGATATACAATAAAAATATAGAATATATCTACATGTATTGGTCATTCAATGACCTCAATTAACACTATATGATCTTATATATGTGGTGGATCATCAAAAAATAAGCCTCTTCAATGTAGTACACAACTCTATAGATGGCTGCAAAACTACAATTCAAAAGCCAAGTTAGAATCCTTTTTTAGAAAAGAGTTCACAATTATCAACATAACTATGCATTTAACTATAATTTTTTTGCAATTGAAATGTAGATTACCTCATCGGCTAATCTCGGATCTAATGTCTTCACTCTCTTCTCCTTGTCAGTCTTAGGAGTTTTCTCATACACAAACTTCAAAGGCTCCAAGCTATGGTCAAACCACGAAAGGGGATATTGTAGATCAAATGTACAATTAATATAATGTACTAACATATATACATCAAAAACACTAAAAATCTATAATATAGAGAACAAAAGTGTACCGAAACCTGAGATGCTTCTCCAATAGACCGACAAGGGATCGCCATTGATGGAGCAACTATCACTATTACCTATACGAAAAAAATGATCAAAGATTAAATACAATTAATATAATGATAAGTATTGTAGGTTGAAAAAAATTAATTTAATATATAAAACAAAAGTGTATCGGAGCCTGCGATGCTTCTCTAGTACACAGAGGAGGGCTCGTCATTGATGAAGTAACTATGGATATTTCATGTATGAAAAACTGTTAAGATTATAATTTATCACAAGTTCACATGTACATGTGTGTATAATCATCAAATCAAGATAATAAAGTAGAGATACATACCTCCACCCTCACTCAATCCTTAGGCATATCAGGTGCATTCAACATATCTACATAGCTCAATGGGTGTTGTACATATAAAACAAACAAAAAACACTAATCAATCTACAAATCCCAACTAAGACAATTTCAACCTTTTCAAACAATTGTACAACTAAAAATATGTTCAATTACCTTCTTCCCACATTTTGGCATCCTCGAGTATTTCATTTGCCAAGGACTAGGTCAAAACACTGGGGGGGTACCCTTAAAAAACAAAATTAACATGAGATATTAGTACAAATGATATTAAACATAATTTAATAAATCTAAAATGAAATGACTTGCATATTCCATCAAAAGAATACATAAAATAAGGTGTACAAAATATGAAACCATATAGCCTTGTAGGCCAAACTCGATGGCCGAGAGCATGACATCATCAATCTGGGACATTTGGTCCCTTGACAATGCCTACAAACAAAAATTTGTCAAGCATTAAAGAGAGTTAGTATATCTTGTAATTTTTTAAAATTCAAAGTGTACTATTCTATTCTAACATGTTACAAAATTTATACCTCAGATCTTAAAGTTTGTTGCTGCAGTAACTACAGGAGGAATATCAGATACTGTTGCTGCATCCTAAAATTCATATTATTTGTATCAATTTAAATTGATTTATAAATGAAAATTTATTTACAATTATAAATTTTAAGTGACTGATAAATAAAATGCTATGAATTCAAATCAACACGCCTGTGTTTGCAGATGACTGCCAAACAACATGTTGATCAACTCATCCGTCAGTGCTACATCCTCAATCGTGCAAGTCTGACATTTGTTCTCATAAATAGTGCACGAATGGGATATGGATCCATCTGTAGTGGCCTCCTCATATGTCCCTGTGCATATCCTTGAGCAAGTGGCACATACATGTTGAATAGGCTCACTAGAACCACCTATAGGAACTAATGGCTCATCATCTGGTACAAGAGGGTGTGCTAATTGTGTCCCATGTTGGATGATCACATTAGTTAATGTTGTGGCTGCTTGAAGAGTCTATAGCTCCATCAAATCTTTTAGGTCTACTGGGAAAGTCAAATGCACCTTGGGTTTGGGTGCTAGGGGGTGATGACTCTCCTGGGCTACTCACCTACGGGCTCCAGGTCTATCTTAGGCAGAGACGCCTCTACAATGGAACTCTCTCATGTCAAAATAATTAGGAAACACATTGAGGACAAACTCACAGTATACATTCCTCAAAAAATACAATGCCACCTCAAAATTATTACAAGGTGGTTCGTCAAAGACCATCTACCACCTCTGCCAAAAAAGATTCTTCATCTGCACATTGGTACACCAATGTATGAGAAACCTCTTTGCATTAAGAGGTAATCCTTGACAATTTTAGGATCAACAAAAGGGCACATATTTGTTGTTTACTAATGTTTTTGTTTTTCACTCCCTCATATGATAACCCACTACCATAAAATTGACGACACCTATCCCTATAGTTTCCCCATTTTTTAATTTGAGTGGAAACTACAATGGCACCACTAGCTAATGTTTCTAGGCTAGTGGCAAGGGATTTATGATGCTCAAGCTTAGATGTTTTCAATTTATTAATCAGTCTATTTATTTTAGTTGTGTTTTACCCTAACTAATTAAGCAATTGCTCCTATGTATTAGGTGTATAGTCAAAAGGAGCTGGAGGTGTATTCTATGGGTTTTGTTCAGGATTTTCAGGAGGTGCATCTTGTTGTTCTTGTTGTGGATTTTCAAAATTTGGTTTGTGTAAAAAAATTTTTAAAAAAACCTAATCAAAATAAACGAATTTAAATTCAAAACATAAAAAAATTGAACAAATGCGAAAGAAAAACAAAAATAAAGCAAAACCAACCTTAATCCATGGCATTTGGGTGTGAAAAGAGTGAGACCGTGTGCGGTTTAGTGAGAAAAAACCCCAATTTCCAACTTGTGGCCTAGTGAAAAGTAAAACATAGTCTACCAAAAAAAAAATTGTTGACAGGTACTGCGTATGCGTTGTTTTAGGACTTAAAATTGTGTATGTGGTGCTAAGTCCTAAATCAATGTGTACTCGGTGCTAAGTCCTAAAGTAGCGCATATGCGGTCAATATTGTAAAAGGACCTCGTACATACTTTTGACCCTTTAGGGTTAGGTACAATGAACCTTAGCGCATATGGGGTGATTTGAACTTTTAGTACTGAGATTGTGGTGCCTATTTTTACAAGATTTTTTAGGTGTGTGTCCACTTTTCTGCACACCATCTTTGTGCACTTACCCAAATCTGAAAGAAACAAGAAATCGAATTAAGATTCATATATTCGCCTTTGAATGAGGACAATTATTCAGCAGATTTGTCACACTAAATGTCTAATTTTTGCCTTCTATCATATTGTTCTCAGCTACACTAACATGAAAGATGCAATGGAAGAGAATTTGGAATGACCTTCAAGCAATTTCAAGAAAATTTCCAACTCTTAAGCTATTTCTAAATCTAAATTCCTAATCCTGAAAGTTCTAACTTCAGAATTGCTACTACTTTACAATGAGCTTCAAGCTCCAATTTATAGGAATTTTTGAAAAATGCCCCTTTTTGGATAGCAAATCAAAACCCCAAATTTGTGGATGCAAACACCAAGTTTCCTCTTGCAACTTGAAGTTAACTTTAACCATCCATGCAAACTTGTTCTTGAAATGTGAGCTTTCCTCCAGTAGTGCTAATACTCAGTTTTGACCTCCAGTTCAAAAATAGTTTGTCCATGCATCAAGCTTTTAGACAACGACTTGATCTTCAATTCACTTTCAACTTAACTCTCATTTCCATCTGCACATTAAAATATTTATAATTAATTTATTTCCAAAATGTGCCAATTTATTTCACAAATTCACAATTTAAAATAAAACTTAATTTCATTGTAAATTTAAAATAAAATAATTTAAATCTTTTAAAATAAATAAAAATAGTATTACAAAAATATTTAAATCATTATAAGAGAATTTTATTAAATTTTAAAATAAATTAAAATTTAATAAAGCAAATAACCCCCTTTATCATTATTTAATTTGCCATGGTGGCCCCCATCTTCCACTTTCCTTTCAGTAATATATCTAATAAACCTAGAGCTCACTATAGTAAGTATCCTTGGAATAATCTGTTCTTTCTCATTAATGAGATTCAATTTGATCATCTTTCTTGGCTGTGGAAAAACATACAATGCGCATATCATTGCTTCATACTCTTGGTTTTGTCTTCACTTTCCAAAAATGCTTGTTTCATTATAGTGACACCTGCACAATCTCCCATTCACATCACATTTCAGTGCACAGTGTTTGAATTGATTTGACGTTGCATACCATTTCTACTTTGATTCGGCTTGCATGACAACTTCCTGTATACTCAGGAACAAACTCATCTTTGGTTTAGGTAGGCATTATTAAGTATGAAAATATTGTATTCAAGCCTGTACATGTAAACTTCTTTTCCTAGCTGCGTGCTGCTTGCATCTCTCTCTCCCTCTGCTTGCCCAATTTACTTATTTCATTTTGGACTCTAGAGTTTCAGACTTTCTATCCCTTCACATTCCAAAGAATGAGTGACTCCAGGGTTCCGGGCTCCTAGAGTCATGAGCTTTGAAAGATTAATTCTTTTATACCTCAGAGGTCCGGAGTTCCAGAATGTGTTTCATTTTGTTTTTATTTGAGAGTTCGAGGTTTTGGGTTTCGAGAGTCTTAATGTTTTGGAATATGGACTCCTCTCAACCTAGGAAGTCTGAAACTCCGAAGCTACTCATGCTTCATGAGAATTTTATATTTTCATTGATCTGTGTCATGTTTCCTATTTGGGTTCGATTTCTGCTCTCCCCTAATTGCTTAGCCTAAAACTTGAAAATCCTCTTTGGAGACCTAAACTTATCTTCTTGGCAGAAATTGTTTGTTGCATATTGAATGTTAAGTTGCCATGCTTGTTGATGCACTTCCTCTTTTTAGCTCACATTCTATGTAATCACATCATTGCTCACCGTATTATTATTGACACCCCAGGGTTTTGGACTTCTGGAGTGCGAGACCTTTGAACTTTGCATTGCCTCGGAGACCAGACTTTCAAATTTTGAAATTTTGGAAACCTTTTTGACTCCCATACCTTGAGGATCTTGAGTCACGGAGTATCCTTTTGTTTTTCTTTAATTTCCCTTTTGGTTTTGGGAATTATGTCACCTCACATTTCAGAGTTTTGGGTTTTTGAGTTATGGAACTTTGGAGTTTTGAACTTCCATATCTCCAGAGATTTCAAATTTCTACTTTGATAGACTCTGGGGTTTCAAAGTTACGAGATTTCAAGTTGTAGCATGTTTCAATCTTCAGACTTTTAGAATCGAGAAAATCAAAAGGTTTCATTCACATAACCCTGCAAACACTTCGAAATCTTTAAAAGATTTCAAAATTTATTAAACCTATAATTTTCAAAATTAATTTTAATTTTAAAATTTTACTTTAAGTTTTATTTAAACTCTGCAAAACTTTAAAACTTAAATTAATTTTAACTTTATTGCAAATTCATCAACATTTATTAAGATTAACTTTAAATATTAAATTTTTTAAATTAAAACATATATTAATATTGAACATGATCAAATTCAATTTAATTTTGAATTTAGCATTATTAAAATACTAATATAAATTTTGATCAAATTCAATTTAAGTTTAATTTTACTAAACTCGAAAATTAATTTTCAAATTATTTACTTTTTTGGAGTTTTTTTTTTTGTTTTTTTTTTCGTATTTTTGCAAATATTTGATTTTTTTTTTAAATTTTCAAAAGGTTTTTCAATTTTTATTTGTTTTTTCAAATTTTGCAATTTTTATTTTTATTTTTGACATTTTACATTTTTTTTGGATTTTTGCGGATCTCTTCTCAACCTACACCAAGCCTACAACCTATAGGAGACAAAACAACCAATAACAACAATGACAGCGATGACGATGACGAACAAGAAGATGAACACACGATGAAGATGAAACAACGACCAACAAGAGGACACACACACACACACAATGTAGTACCCCTACCCTAATCATTTTCTAATCTCGGGTTGACCTTGGTTAGTTTATCATATTATTGTGTTATATTTAGGTGTTTTGATTTTAGTGCATACTTGTTAATGTGGTTTTTGCACCACTTTGTATGCGAGTTTTTTAGTTCTCCTATTTCGTGTTATTAATCTCAGGCTAACACTTTCATTAAGTTTATATATGTATGCATGTATGACTCTTGGTTGCAAGAGATTTTAGGTACAATATCGCATGGGTGTGAGGTTCGTCTCCGCCTAGATTCGCAGGTTTGAGTGTACCTCTTGGATCCTTATAATTTGTATTAGGTGGTCGTAAGACCCTCATTTGACCATAGTCATGCTCAAGTGAGTGTCGTCAGTCGTCCGTCAGTGTTCCCTTTGGCTGGGTATGCTGGTTATCTGTCTGTTTGACTTTCTTGGGTTGCGTGTTTTGTGTGTGGTTAAATTGAGTATTTAATCCTTAGTATATATTTGATTTAATGTGTGTTTACACAATAGTATTTTGGTGACTAAATTAAATAGGTTCCCTTTTTATGCGATTAATCGTTAATTAGAATTGCTCAATTCAAATTGGTAGCTAGTTTAAATTAAATGGTAAATTTTAATGGATTAATTTATTTAGTTATGCTTTTGGAAAGGAAAGATTTAAATTAATTTGAAATAGAATTAATTTAATCTCTTTGCCTTTAAAAAAAAAATAGAAAGGTTAATATTAATTATTTAAAGATAATCAATTTTAATTAGAAAAGCAAGTTAATATATATTTGATAAAGTGTGAAAGATTAATTTGGGGATTTAATTTTAAATAAAAAAATACATTGGCCTCATAATATTTTTGAAATTTAAATGTTAAGTTGTGTTAATTTGAAAAATTAGAAATTAAATGAGGAAGAGGCATTTTGATTTTTCGAAATTAGAAATAAATTGTGTAAAAGTATTTTTATTTTAGAAAGGAGATTTTTGGTCAAAAACTTGACATTTTAACCTATGGTTTGAAAAAAAAAAATTTGGAGAGGATTATTTTTGAAAAAATATTTTGGGAAAAATATTTTTGGAGAATGAAAATTTGGGGATTTTAGAGGAGAAGAGATTTTTGGAGCTTGCAAGTTGGGCTCTCCTTCAATCTTGCCTAGATTGCTGAACCAGGTAGGCCTCTAGTGTATTTCATTGGCTTCTTTGTTTTAAAGAAATTGTTTTGGATTTTGAAGAAATCTGTTTGTGAAGATTAAAAATATCATCTATTTGGGGAAAATGAAACAGTTGTAATTTTATCTCCAATCCAAGCCCTTCTTGTTTTGTTTCCATCTCAAGTTTAGATTTTGGTTGCTCATGTTGTTTTAAAATAAAAAAATTAATTGGGTTGGCTGCTTACAATGAAAATTTGTTAAAATTCCAAATAAATGCTTTCAAATTCAGGCTTTTATTAGAGAAATCTGTTTGTGCTTGGTTAAAATGGAAATGGAAGAATGATA
The DNA here is from genome assembly GCF_030272615.1 of Cryptomeria japonica. NCBI lineage: Eukaryota > Viridiplantae > Streptophyta > Pinopsida > Cupressales > Cupressaceae > Cryptomeria > Cryptomeria japonica. The sequence goes on along the minus strand of NC_081411.1, from coordinate 662,534,606 downwards.
GAAATTTTACCAATCTCGGTATTGGGGCTTTCTGGTGTTTTTATTTTAAAAATATGTTTATGCTGGTCTTTTTGTTATTTTGAAAAATATCCCCATTTTGTTCTCATAAAGTTTACGAGTATTGTTAATATATATATATATATATATATATATATATATATATATATATATATATATATATATATATATATATATATATATATATATATATATATATTCTTGTTGGTCTGTGAGTACCCAGTAGTTGGAGCTTTAGTTTTATTTGTTTTGTTTTTTTTTTAAATAAAAAAATTATAAACTATGTTTTTATTTTTATTTGGAGGTTGGGTGGGGAGAGCCATGGTCTTGACCCATGGCTGGGGAGAGTCATGGCTTCCCCAAGCCATGGGGAGAACCATGGCATGGAGACCATGGCATGGTCTCCACACAGCCTTGGCTATGGGGAGACCATGTCATGGTCCCCACAGCCCCTTCCCAAAGGAAGAGGGGACCACGTGGTTCCCACGTGGTGTGGCCTGTGGGTTTCCCCATGGGAGCGGGGGTTAAAAATTATTTGTGAAGTTTTTTTTAATGTTAAAATAAAAAGTTTTTAATTTTATTTTAATAAAAAAATTATTATATAGTTTTTAATTATTTATTAATTATTATTAATATACATTTTATTAATGAAAATTAATATATATATTAATTAATGTCCAAGGGGTTGAGCTTAACTAGTTAAAACACTGGGTTCTCACTGTGGAGACCCAAGTTCAATCCCCAATAGGGACATCTGAAGTGGAATTCTAAGTTGTGACTCTTGGCCTTCCATTGGTTCATAGCTCCAGTCAAAAGCTATTCAGGCTTAAGCCAATTACTGAACAAAAAAAAATATATATATATTAATTAATATTTAATTTGATATTTGTGTATTATTAATTATTAATTATGTATATTTTATTAATCATGGGTTAATAAATATATATTAATTAATATTTAATTTTGGTATTTGTCTTAATGTGGAAGTATCTTTTTGGAAAAAGATAGAATATTATTTTAATTGGAATTTTTCAAAATATATTTATTATTTGGAAAATTTTAAATAATATATTATTCAGGAATATATTATTTGAAGAATTGAATGATAATAGGTCATCTGAAAATTTAAGATGGAAATAATATAGTAATTGAGTAATTGAAAAATGAAATATTTTATCATTAGATATTTTGAAAATTTAAATGGTATACTATTGAAAATATTGGAAATTTAATAATGTATCATTTGGAAAATTTGTAAGTTAATGATATTTTCATTTAGTAAAATAAATGGTTTAGTTATATTTTTCCTCTGTATTGAGATATAGAAAAATGGTACTATTGCAATTGTGGTATTGTATTCACCTTGTAATGGTGATTTTTCTGTTAATGTATTTTGAAAACTTAGATCATTTAGAAAACTTGATCGACTTTTAATGTTTAAATCAATATGGAAAAATATTGTCTTTACCGATTATTGCCTATGCAAGTTTAAATTTCTGTATTCGCTTTTGCTTAAGTAATGGCAAGCCTCACTAGTACATTCGGGTCAAAATTTCAAAGATAAATCGTCGATAGTCCGACGCATTTTTGTCGCACTATCGACAAAAAAAGCCGTTGAAAACTTTTTGTCGGAAGTTTCGACTATCCTTGTTGTCGTCGCAATTCCAACATCAGCCCATCCTTTTCGACGGCCGCCATTGATACTCATACCCAGAAAGAATACCATCTCAATCTCAGGCTACCGTTGGAATTCTGACATCAAAGCGTAAAAATTTTGACAGAGGATTGTCGTCGGATGCAAAGAATCCTTGTCAAAACTCTCCTGGAGGCCGTCATAATTTGAACCCCTTGGTGGCGGAATTACAATGGTCCCCAGGAGAATTCCGATGAGGACGCTATGCATCCGACGGCACTCCTCTGTCGGAATTTTTATGCTTTGATGTCGAAATTCTGATGATAGGCCAATTTTTCAGAAAAAAAAAATTTATAGAAAAAGATTGGCATTGGTATCTCTATTCTATCTCTCTTCTCTATCCCTCTCTACTATCTCTCTTCTCTCTCCCCTCTCCAGGTCTCTTTCTCCATCCCTCTCTTCTTCTCTCCCTCTCTACTTCTCTTTCTCTACCCTCTCTAGGTCATTATCTCTTCCTCTCACCCTCTCTCTCTCTCTCACCTCTAGTCTGTGCATACGAGCCTTTCAAACCCACTTGGGGGTAAAATAGCCCTAAGTTGGCCTTATTTTGAGGAAAAATGCAAACATTTAAAGGATAAAATCAGTAATTTTCTACATTGCCGACCCCAATCTATGCAAACCTTCTTGTTATTTGCACCTAAATCTGTGCATGAGAGGAGTCCAAACCCACTTAGCAAGAGAAGAGCACCTTAAGTCAGCTAGAAGGAAGGTAAATTCATGAATTTAATAAACAATTATTGGGCTGGCTGACCTATGCAGGTGAAATGAAGGCAAAGGTAAAAAGGAAGCATATAAAACAAAGATCAAATGCTCATCAAATTCAATTTGCAACCAATTAAGAGGAGAAGAATTAGGGAGCAGGTTTGTGAATTAGGGTATAAAATCAGATTAAATTTATTTGTGATGCATTATTTGTTTTTCATTTCATTCACGATATGTTCTTTCTTGCTTTCAGGATGTCATGAGGACTTCATTACAAGGAAAAGAACACCTTACCCAACATGTAGAGCATGCCAACATCATGCTTCAATGCAAGGATGAAGACACTTGATGAAAGGAGGCTTCAAGGCATGAAAGAGGACATTGGCATCATGGAGGGTTTTCACATCAATATCAACACCAAGATTCACGAGTTTAGGATGGCAACATGAGGGGCTAAATTCAAAGCTTTCAACAATGCAATACAAATGAAGGAGCATCTCAAGGCGCAAGGACAATGTCAAATGATGATCAAGATATTATGAGGATTCAACAAGGAAGAAACAGAAGACTATCTTGTATTCCCTTCGAAAATCCAAGAATAGCAATCAGTAGAATAAGGAGAAATCAATAAGGATTGCTTTAAAATGAAGGGATCTACAACACGATAGGCCATATGTAAGACATCAATCACCAATGATCAAGGTATTCAAGTCAAAGTTACAAAGGTGATCAAGGTTGGATAGATCAAGAATAAGTGCGTTCTACATCAAGCCTAGGCATTACAAAGTCTATATCAAACATATTCACCAAGGTGAATTACCCCACAAAGAGGTAGATTTTTGAATCTCAAAGAGGATTTCATCAAAGCAAGCCATTCAAGTCAAATATATGCACCATGAAGTTGAAGAAAGCATCATCGGTATGGAGATGCAACAAAAGGAGGACCAAGCATCATCAAACATACACTTCATTAAGCACACGGTCACATAAAAGGATCAAGAACTATCAGGAAGATGGAAGGACACAAACATGATCAAGTAGATAGTTTCAGAAGAATTAACCAAAATCTAAGGACTTGATCATCTAGATGATACAATTTGGGAATATGTCCCACCACCTTCATCATGTTGAGAAAACTAGATAATGTTGAGTATCAAGAGATATTGCTCAATCACATAAGCTTTGTGATGATCGACTTGGCAAGTTGAGTTGGCATCCAATCATCGTCAACCTAATCAAGTGAAGCCACATTGACATGTCCAAGTTCATCATACTTGATTCATCTAATGAATGAGCTAGTGACACATTGCAATGCATCAAAGTTTGTTCAAGCCTGCCTAACCTATTTCCTCATTGGTTAGAATTCAAGGTGGACATGTGTCCTATTCAATGTAATTATTTAATTGGCTAGAATGGAGTTTGTTATAACAAGCCCTAATTAGGGTTTCACTATATTATCTTGACTATTGATTTGATAGTCAATCTGGGTCATTCTTTATCTCTTTTGTCTTTTATTTTCCAAGCAAGTTAGTGTAGAGTCCAAGTTCCGATAGAGTTCAAGAAAAACGTAAGCCCCCTTGCGATTCCAGCAAAATTACACCATATTCACTAAGTCTATCCCATGCAATTAAGTTGCATAGTTTGTATTGTAAACCTTGGAGTTGCTTTGATTGATCACTTTGTTTAGCATTCAAAGTTTCTTTGTTCAAGAGATGATAGAATACCTCGGTATTTTATTGTTTTCGCGGTGCATAAAAAAACATCAATAGGTGGTTCTAGATGAAAGATAGTTGTGGGTTTGCATGCATGTTTAGTGCATGATTCAAGGAGGTTGTTTGCAACTTTATCATTGAGGAGATGTTGGTATGCAATCATTAGTCCCTCATCATCTCTACAATATTTTCTTGATGGATTCCTTGACTAGTGGAATTGTTTGGCAAATCGGATTTGGAGTTGATTTGGTGTCTTTGTCGTGAGATCCATATGGGATTTCTTTGCATCTTATTTTGCAAGTTATTGATGTGATGATGAGTTTTACATGCGTCATTGTTTTAAATCTACAAGTTACGTAGTTGTATGGATTTAATCCACCCATTGGTGATGCAGAGCCCTTGTTGCTAAGATAGGATCCTTCACTCAAGAACCCCAAACAAGGACCCTACAACTTTGACAAAGACATCAATGGTTGGATTGGTTTCAATTTTATTGTTTTCATACCTCTCCCTATACTAAGCCATCTGGACAATGCCAATCCCACAGTGTCTCACACAAGTCTCTTAGGACTCAAAGGCCACTACACCCAACCAAAGGTGGACACACACTTCCTAAGGAAATGGGGACCTCCAATACCTTGATTTAATTTCCTATAGGTTTAATAGACCTGTTCCAGTCATCAAACATGATGTATTGAGAAAAATTAGTACTGCTGCTACAATTAGGCCTATCACGCCTAGTAGCCCTGCCAGTCTGAAAAACTTAAGGTTTCTTATTTATTTCTCTAAAGACCTCTACAAGTGAGAGTGGATTTTGTTTCATTCAAGTGAGTGCCAAAGGATTCCAAAAGGGTTTGGGCAGATCCAATGTCTAAGGGTTATAAACCCAACTTCACTCCTAGGCCTAATAGCCCTAATTAGGCCACCTTAACAAAGGAAGTATACTCAAAACCTGCTGCCTGGGAAAAGTAAGACCTAATAAATGTGGGGGACATGGATAAAACATAAATTACCAAGTTATAGCCCTTGGTTCCACCGCTATCATCATTTGTGGGGTCGGATGCATACCTAGCCAAGGTGGTCACATAGAGATGCCCACCTCTAAAACTTCAAACCCTCGCCTTTACCTATCACTTCCTTGAAAAAGGTCTTGGAAATATTAAATTAAATTTTCACCACTTGCTTCACCCCAAAGGCCATACAAATCCCATGAGGTATCAGCAAGAAAAACTCATATTTGCTGTCAAACCCTAGGTAGACTGTCAAATCCGGGGTACCTTCACAAAAAATCACTTTTCTCATGGTTCTAGAAGAGTTAGAGGCTCAGACTTATTGCATTGGAAAGGTAAGACATTTTAATTTCATATTTAAGAGGTTTTATGCCCTGGAGAAAGCCGTACTATATGGAATATGGGAAATAGCAGCAAAATGCAGGAAAAAGATAGATTTTTATTGGTTTCTTTGTTCACAAAACTTTCATTTTCCTTCAAAAACCTTGCCAAAGTTTGGAATTCGACCTTTAATGACCCTTCCAATAGTTATCAACTAATTTTGGAAACTAACATGGTGGTTTGGAGGAAGTTGTAATTTTGGGTTAAAAGTTGTCATAGTTGCTTGACAACTTTTGACAACTTTTGACATTTTGTCCTCCTAAACACACCTAGACACTAATTGACCCCTAAGACACTTAAAACTCTTCAAATACAATAAAAATTCCTTCAAGTCATGAATAACCCCAATTGCCATATACCCAAGGTGGTTTATAACACACCTACCTAGGGCATAGGCTTACAAGGTGGGGTGACTTATTACATCAACATGAAAATAAACCAAAACTATCCTTAAGTGTTTCAAAACCTGAAAACCAATCAAGAGGAGTTTGATTCTTCAAGAATACCATGATTTGAATTTGAATATGCCCCTGCATCAATTGGATATAGTGAGATGACTTGAATGTGGACTATCTATATCCACAAATATATGGTCATTTGTGCATTGGTATGTTGCACTAGGATGGGAGGAAGGAATATTAGAGTACCCAGATAGTTATATATTGCCACTCTTAGTGTGGGCCACTATTAAGGGATTCTTGAATGGTCATGGAAGGCATACAATTTAGTTTGCAGCAATGAAGTTCCCTCAGAGGACATGATGCCAAGCTTTTTTGGGGGGAGTTACCTCCCCATTTGATGGGGAAGTTGCAGGTTTTTGGACAAGACTTGGCTTTGATTGTGAAAGTTATGCTTGCATGATTATGAAAGGATATAAGTTTTACACATAGGATCTAGATGCTTTCTTTCCTTACCTATGCGGGGAGAGATTTTCCTTCAAATCATGCCTAGCCAAGGTAAACCTCTTTGGAATAATAATAACAAGCATTTCTTTAACAAAGTAAATTATATATAAGAGCAATATATGCATGGATTTACAAAAGTGTCATGCAGAATGTAGATCTATACCTTGTTACTTAAAAATAGAAGTTCTTCTCCGTGTTCATTTTTCCATGATATAACTTGACCTCGAGCAACCTTTTGACTATCAAGAAGTGATTGCCTCAGATGAAAGTAGTGATAAATGTCACCATCAACAAAAGAACAACCAATAAATGATAAATTTGCAGTGAGATCATAGTGCCTAAATTAGTCTAAAAGCTTATAAGGATCAGAACCAAGCCATATAAGCTTCAAGAACAATTTGAGAGCATCAAAGTCATCTACCAGACATTAGAAATTGTCAAATCAATGACACATTCATATCAAGCATCTTTACTTTTTTGAAAAGTAGACCACATTTCATATCTAGATGACACCATAATGACTTTGATTTCCTCTTGGAAGATATTCCTCCATCATGTATTGCTTCATCGAAGTTCAAATTTTCTTCTTCAAGGCTCTCAATGATTCTCTATATAGGATTCTTTGTGTCTATGAGATCCACTTCATTGGGAGGCCTACTTAAACATTTCACATCTGTTTGTGGACTCTCACCTTTCAAACATTTCACATCTTATAATTGAGCTTCGCTTTGTTTTGAGAATAGTTTAATATTCTCTACTTAACAGGGCCAACCACGTGAAGGTGGAAGCTCATTTGGCCCCTCCCCCCCCCTAACATCACTCTAAATTCCCCGTTAACATCTAACATTCATTCATTCTTTCATCCATTATTAAAATATAACATTCATTCATTATCACATAACGTTCATTAACACATAAAATTCATTAACTTTCATTAAAACACAACATTCATCAATAATCATCAACACATATCATTCATGAACATTCATTAGCACATAATTACATTCATTACACATAAAAATCAGTCATTATCAAATAAGGTAGATTACAATCATTTCTTTCTTTGTTTTTTTTTTGAAGCTATGAAAAGACTAAGTGGAACATTAGTTTCTTCATCATTTCCCCCATCTGTGGATGTTATGCCCTCTTCTCGTGCTCTTGATGTATGCCTAGTCCTAAACAAAGGACGAGGATGCTGAACCAAAGGGGGGTCCTCTGCAATAACAAAGAATTGGGTTAAATTAAAAACATTTTTTTATTATTGTTACAAGTATTTCATTAATTTAAAGAACACAACCGTTACACTCTTTACCTGATGGGGCCACATCATCTTCCACATCATTTTGTCTAGCCTCAACCTCGACATGCTGAGCACCCTCTAGATCCTCTGGAGTTGAAATACGAAACGTTACATTAATCAATACACCAATTGCAATTAAATTTGTTTAAAGGAATAACAGTGGTCCTCTTTACCCGATTGGGGAACATCACGTTCCTGATGTTGTCTACCTGGATCATGCTCCACTTGGTCAACACCGACTACATGCTCTAAAATATTAACAATAAAGGTTACATTAATTACTACACTAATTTTCAATTTAAGATGTTTAATTGTATTAATAATTACATAAAAAAATTTGAATAGAAAATGAATACCTCCACTACTAGGATGCACATCCAGACCTTCATGTACAAGTTATGTTCCACGATTATCATGTTGCATTGCAATGTCATGCGCAGTGTTATCATTGCTTGCTTATTTAAAAAAAATATAGTCACTTTATGTTGAAACTTAACATCAAATAGATTATTGGTTAAGTATTCAATTTGAAATAATTTTCATTTAGCTTAATTACCATTGTGATAGATGCATCGGAATCTTGTGTTTGCCCACTCAATTCTCGTAGCCGTTCAGCCACGGCTATATAGCCTTTCAGGTAGCCAATTCTCTTGTCATCTTCCGTGGGTGCTCGATTGAATTCAAATCCCTACATTTTTGCTTAGTATTGTGAATTTTACTTGTATTGTTTGATCAAAAAAAAATTGTTTACGATTTATAAATATTTTGATGTGATACTTAATTTATTGATTCTTACAATTCGTGCAGCAAGTTTCATATAACTACCAGAGCCGAGTTTGTGTTGCCCATGCTTTTCTTGTCTTGCCTTGGTTGCCTTTGACGTGTCACTCAATCTATGAAAAGTTTGAAATATGTTAGATTATATAAATATAATGAATAATTAGTACATATTCACATTCTTAATAGTATCACATACCTTCTTCTGGCATCTGGTGGTGTATTTCCTTTTTTCCTTTCAATTCTCTCCTTTGCATCCAAAATCAGGTCCTTCCACTCCCTCTCTAGAATCATGGGGGAACGCTCATACTTTACGTTCTTCTCTAAATGTGTCCTGTATTGGTCCCTCACATACTTCAGATATGTGCCAGCTTTTTCCAGGAGCTTAGTCTTGTCGAATGTGTCATTTCCAAACAACCCTACCATACGGTTTGTGAGTTCATCTTTTAACTTTTTTTCTTGGTCATTCCACCTTAAAAGCAAAAACAAACCTGTTAGATTTAGAAAGAAACTGAAGCTACCTTTGATATAGTTCAAGAAATGGATAAAAGGAAAACTATTCTAGCAATGATATGAAATCAAAATAGTGGATAAGGGTTAGTTCATGTATGATGTTCCACCTTTTACGTATGGTGGGCCCAAATATCTGCAATGAAATCTCATTAAGATTTTTATAAAAAATGTCATTTCCTGCAAAAAAAACATGGGATCATTAGTCCAAAATGAGTGATCAGTAAGTAAATTACAATTAGACTATATATAATAATATTTAAGAAGTACCTGGAACCTTCTGTATCTTCAAGGGAATCATTTCTTCATCGCTCACCACCAATGTGGCCTGCAACATTCCCGTACTAGCAATATGGGAAGATCTAGGAAATGATGGTATGTTATCAGCAGTACTCGCCTCTGGCGCATCCTCATGTGCATCTCCTACCACAGTAAATGAATCCACTATGAAATGCCTCCAAGAAAGAACACTTCAAGGGTAATAAACACATAACAAAAGAGAGAGAAAAAGAGGGATCTACCACCAGTGGGCGGGTCAACATGAGCTAGTACAACAAACGATGTTTGCATGCTATGTGTTGCCGACATTGCAGTCAGCAATACAATTGGGCTTGACCTCGGACCCATGTCAGCACCTGAAGAGTAATACATTAAATATGTAAAACATGAAAAAAGCAAGTTCACAAGTCCAAAGGAGTGGTTTTAATATATAGAACATGGTCATCACCTGAACTACTTGCAATACCCTGATCAATGCCACCAGGATGATGAGGCCCTATAAATTTCTATAAAAACAACACATACATATTTTAGTCAATGACATAAAAGAGATAGAAATATAAACCATTATTGAACTTTTGTTATGATTAAAGCTTTCATTACTGCTTACTTGCAAGTTTTCCATTGTCGTCAACAATAGTTGCATGCTCTTTGTTATCTCATCAGTTTGAGGACTTATGGTTTCTAAATCAAGAATCCCTTGCCTATTTTTTCTAATATTCTTATGTACAAATTGCATAGGGTTTGCGGTAAGTGCGATGTCATCAGTGCATAACACTGTCGACTACCCCACATCCCTATGGAGCTGCTGAGGTACTGCAGGTTCCTTTCCCTTATCCCAAACATCTATTTGTGATAAGAATATAATTAACACTATCAAAATTACTTCAAAACACTCAAGAAAAGATCATAATGTAACAGTTTGATTCTATCTAATTTGTACAATTACAATGAGGTTTACCTGCTTCGTAGAAGTGTCGGGACCTACACCCCTATCTGTGCTATGTGGTGGATCCATGTGGCCCTGTGATAAAGAAAAAATATAAAAACGTTAGCAAAATGAAACCAATAGACTTAGCAAAAAAACTTAATAATACAATGGTTTATTGGATTCATTAATTGGAAGTTGGCTTAAATGGTATATATATAGTATGTACCACCCCCATGATAGTAACTTTGTTTGTATCTATACAATTCAAATTGTAATCGATTAGCAGCTCTTCCCCTGCACTTATTGATTTTATCGCACAGACAAACACACAATTTCCCTCACGTGCCTCAAATATGCAATTGGGTTGCTTATTAGTTGACCCAGGTCATGTACTATTTATAAAACCTGCAATATTCCTTGTCGCTTTTGGCCTTCCATCAATGTATACAGCCACTCATTTACTTTGATCATTATCTTTTTGTTGTATATAATTGGCTGACAGTGCATACCTACGCATACTTTTTTTATATCGAACAATCTACATCCAATCATTATAATTGTAACAAGGTCCAACAAACTCCGTCAATTCAACAACTTTGTTGTAACAGACCTTTATGCTGTCCATGGAAAATAGGCCCAAACAATGTAACGATGAAGGTGCTATGTGATATATCCTCTCATTAACAAAAAAATCAGTGTTTATTGAAGGAAGTTCCTTGGGTACACATTGTTTCAGTAGATGTTTGTACCTCAAGGGCACCTCAATGTCGCCTTCGGTCTCATCATCATAAGAACATGACCCCCCTTGAGAAAGAAAAAATTCCATGCGTTTATTGAATTTTCTTCTAATCTTTTGACCTCTAGTTGATCTCCCTATTTGAGATCTACTACATGTCTCACTTTCCTCTTCTATTCCTGCATTTCCCTCACTCGAGGAAGACACATCTGACAAATACCTATTTGGTGATACCTGTGCACCATCAAATGAGAGAGTTAGTTGGTAATGAGAGAGATATTTTGCAAATGAGGGTAATATTGATGAAGAAGTCAACCATAAAGTTGATGTTGAGATTAAAATTTGAGTAAGTCCAACTGGGGCCTCAAGTGTTGATAACTTTATTAGATTTGCTGCTAATGTTGATGTTTGAAAAACTAAGGAAGTTTGTTTTTCTTGTAATTTTAAAAAATATATTATTTCTATAAGGTGTATTGACTTATACCTGTCAATCCATGAGACTATGCAGGATCCTCGTTCAAACGACCTTGTATTAACCATTGTAAATCCATTATCATGTTTGATAACAGTTCTATTAGGATCATTTTTATTTAGTCGTAGCCTATACCATTTGATGGCAAAAAGAACTAATTTGAAGGAATTAAAGTCACACTCAAGTATATCATCCAAAATGCCATAGTATCAATTTTGAGACTCTTGAGGATGTATGTCATTTCTAGATGAAATATTGGTCACCTCAAAGACTGCAGTTATCCCAGAATCACAAGTTTTCTTCGTGTCATCCAACTGTTTGATGCGAAATTTATGACCATTGCAGCACATAGCCTTGTGGTGTTTGACCTGCAATATGTCTAACATATTAAAATTATTGCATCATGAGTTGATAAACATATGGGTGATTAATAAAATTATACGTACCTGTTGATCTCTTAAACCATATGCTAAATCAATTTCCCTTTGTGTAACATTGGAATCTCAATTACGATGAGCTTCTTTAACCAATGAAGCGACGCCATCCCATGTTAATGTGCGACTATAATGTTGACATCGTTCAATCCACACCGTCATCCAATCAAGATTGTTTGCAATATACAAATGTAGCGCATCCCACTCCCGACCAACTGTACAAATAATTAATAGACCACTTACAATTGATTTATTTAGAAGATAAAGAATTAATTTACTACAATAACATCTTATAATTACCTCTCACTTTCTTCAATCTACCTTTCCCCATCAAGTGCTCCCCTTCGAATTTATTAATGGGGTTGGGATCCCAAATGCGATCTACGTGGATTTTTGCTGCAAACTTAGGAAGATATTCAGTAATGTACACCATAGTTTGGTATACCATATATCCCTCCACCATAGAACCCTCAGGATGTGCTCTTTGTCGAACCAAAGCCTTCAAAAATTTCAAGTGCCTCTCAACCATCCACATTGACCTAGTGTGTACAGGTCCACACAATTCAATCTCCTCAACTTGGTGTATGAGGTAGTGTTCTTGTGCATTGAAAAAAGTTGAAGGTAGACACTTTTGCATTTCACACATTAGATGAGGGATTTTTCTCTTCCAATATTTTATATCTTCCTTGTGGATTTCTTTAGTTGACAACCACCTAATTAAAGAGATTGAAGATGCAAAAATATATGAACGAGACTTTACAAAATAATATACAAATATATTGCATAACAAGTAAAACAAATGGCAAATATAATATATATACAACAAATTGAACAAACATCACTACTTACCTCATGTATTTTCCAAGATCATATATGACTTGCTTGATATTATTGTTGAAGTGGTCTGGGAGAGATAGAGGTAGAATGTACTACAACAATTATAAAATGATCTTTTCATTTTTTTCTAACATAATACAATGAAAAGTACATGCACAGTATACAAATATATAGTAAATACACAAGAACGTGAATTACCTTAATGAAGGTATGCCAATCATGCGTTTTCATCCCTGGACCAAATTCACTCTTCTTTGATATGAGATTGTTTATGTTTACAGCAAATCCTGTGGGAAATCAAATTTTTCGTATGACTTCTTTTATAGAATTGCTTTGCTGCTCCATTAATAACCAAGGAAGGGCACTTATATTAATGTGATCTCCATTGCTATTTGATTGAATGACATTTTTCATTGCATGATTGGATTCCACAATGTCACTACAAATTTTGACAATTTTTTCTTTGTCACACCTTCCATCCAATATTTTCCATAATGTCTCTGTTATATTCTTTCCAATATGCATTGTATCAAACAAATGCACAATTTGTAGTTGCTCGTAGTAAGACAACCTACTAAATTGTCTAGGATAACTTTTTTGTCCCTTTAGAAGGTGGCCATCCATGCCTTGATGACCTTCAGTATTATCAATTACATCATCAATAAACAAAACACGATAGAAAAATTCAAATTCCAAACATAAACCATTAGATGGAATGACATTACCTTGACGATTAATTATATTATATTCCAACTTCCTTAAATGAGGAGTCATTCTTCGTGGCTTTGATGTAGTCTCTTCTTTCCCATTGAAAAGATGTTTTTCAGTATTCCGGTACTTATGATTTTTGTGAAGGAAGTGCCTATACTCATCAAACACTTGCTTTCCTAAACTTTTTGAATGACGGGATTTCATCTTTGGACCACAAACTAGACATGCAAATTGTCCCTTTGTTTGAAGACCTACAAGATAATGTACAATTCTATTAAATCTGTTAATTTTTATAATTATAATTATCATGTGCAACTTGAACACTATAACATACCACAAAAATGTGTTAGCCCTGAGGCATCATGTATTGTCCATACAAGCATTGCATGGAATTGAAATTGTCTTTGTCCTATTGGTCTAGAGATGTCATACATGGTCACACCATTCCATAACTCCAACAACTTGTCGATAAGAGGCTCAATATATACATTCATATCTTTAACTTGGTACTTGCCTAGTGGAATGAACAAAAACATTACATAATTATTATGAACATTTTACTGCAATATTTATAATTAAATGTAGATGACTATTAAATGATAAAATACCTGGAACAATCATTGCCAACATTATGTGCTCCCTCTTTATTGACATCCATGGAGGAATATAATTGTTGATAACAAAAATAGGCCACACTGCGTAAACAGATCTCAACTCTCCAAATGGGTTGACACCGTCCGCTGCCAATGAAAGCCTAAGATTATGAGGTTCTTCTTTAAAGTGTGGCCACTTTTCCTCTATGTCCATAAATGTTGAACCATCCGTAGGCATTCGAATAATGTCATCTCAACTTCTATTGCATGCATGGTAATCCATAAATTGTGCCAAGCTAGTGCACCTGAATAATCGTTGCATACGTGGAATAATGGGAATATAACGAAGAACCTTGCGAGGCACCTTTTTTGTTATTTGATCTATTTGATATCTACTAATATGACATTCAGGGCATTCTGTTCCAAATTCATGTTGTTTATGATATATAATATGATCATTGGGACAAGCATCTATTGTTTGATACTCCATTCCAATATCTTTCATAATGGCAAATAATTCTCGGTATGAGTGAGGTAGAATATTTGATGGTGGTAAGAAAAACTCACCTATCAATCTACAGCAAAAAAAAAAGTTTGAGGTGTTAATATAAAGAATATTAATGGTACATGATTCACCATTTATTAACTGTAATGACATGTATGACATGCCTTAACATACGAGAGATTGTTATGTTGGATAAACCATTCATAACCTTCAAGTTCACCAACAACAATACAACAGAGAGAAGAGTTGTTTGGGAGCCTTTGTAAAGGGGCTCATATGCCTTCTCAAGAAGAGGTAAATCATGAACATCAAGGTCATCCTGATCATCATGATCAGCTGTGCCAGTACTAAATGTGTCATGGATCAATGTATTTGTACCATCATCTTCAATTGTGTTTTCTAGTGCATGATCGTCATCTTCCATGGGATCATTATCTTTAGCTTCGATATTCACACCTCCATGTTCCTCCACTTCCAAAATCATATTCTCAGGGTTTTGTTGATCCATACCATGTGCTCTAGGGTGCTCCTCCTATATAAAATTGATATACATATATAAACTGTGAGCATGATCTCATTATCAAGTGATTTCTTATGTATATAAATTGTTAAAATGATATAATGAACAACTTACCAGTGGATGATAATCATGTCCCCCTTCAATGTGACCATGCTGCCTACAATGTTTCTTAGCTATTTTGATTATAAGTCTTCTAGTTTTTAAGCCCTTACAAATTTTGCAGGGACAATAACATTTCCCATCTCCTTTTCTTTTCAAGTTAGACCATAATCTAGCAATTGTCTCCTTATTTTGTTCTTCGCTGATATTATCTGACATGGTCTTTCTTCACAGGCAAAAAAACCAGGCTATGGAAACTTCAGTGCAAAAGCTTCACAAAAATTGCAAATCGAACCAAAACCATTGAACTTAATAGAGAACGTATTTAATGTAGTTGATTGTGTGAATTTTTGAGCATTGTGTCTACAAATTCTTACTAAAAGTTTGCCTATTGCAGACTTTTTGAGAGACATTTTTGAGTATTCTAAGCAAAGCATTTATTTAAACATACACTTATTCATCCACATTGCAGGGATAACAATACAAGGCTCACATATTAGTCTAAGAGGATGCCATGGTCTCACAAAGTAACCAAGAACCATATGAAATGATGGCCATCTTGAATCCACACACAACTAGGGAGGATCCATACGATTATGTATGACTTCCCCCTTGTTTGTTTAATGGGATTAGCCAGCTCCAAGACATAGCTGTCAATAATCACTAAGAATGTACAAGTGGATCGTAGCTACCCATACAACAAACACTTACCCCTATCCTCAAATTTTCCCAATGTTTGATTCCTTATATACACTCATCCAAGGTTATCTATGTCGATCTTGGTGAGGAATCACACCACAACAAAGAAGGCAACATTTAAAAATAGCAAGAGTTTCACTAAACTACCAAAGATCATAAATATTGAAAGAAAGAAAAAATAGTAACAATAATAAGTCAAATAAATGTGTTCAATTCCAATAGCAAATCAAGCATAGCCACAATAACTACACAATAGAGAAAACTCACAATAGTGATTAAACTAATTCAAACAAGATAAAATAAAATTGTTGGCCCATGCAACAAAGATGAGAGATCATCAATAATTGAAGGAAACTTCACAATCCTTAAAAGTGCACATTACATAACTATATGACTAGAAATTGTGGCTAAATAGAGTGAAGATTCATCATGACTCCAATAATATTCCCTCATGTTTGCATTTGGGGCATGAACACAAAAACTCCCACACGGCATGGCCATGTACCTAATGGAGAAGACATGCCTAGGCTACATGCCCAAAAAACATGACTATAATAATAGTCCCTCATGCATGCATTTGTAGCCTACACACTACAAATCATAACATATCATGGCAATATGCCTCATATAGAAGACACACCTAGGGCCATATTGCACATAGCAATGTGCATCACAAAGATGACATGCATAGGGCACATGCCACATAGCAATGTGTCTTATGGAAAAATGTGCATGCATGTCACACACCAAAGCTATATGTATACATCATGAGGCACATTCAAATGTTATCAAACATAACCTATTGTATCTAACATGAGTTCCTCTCTACATGTGTGCAAATCTTCCAACACTAATCGCCACTAAGAAGGAATAATATAAAATGCATCTTCAAATATTTGTGTGTGTGTGGAATTGTGTCTTTGAACCCAAATCACTACCATCAACAACATGTAACCATCACCTACACTATATCAAAACATAAGTATGGTGTGACATCATATCTATTTGCATAATGTCAAAACAAATGCAAACATGAAAATCATCATAGCATGACAAAAATCAATCTCCACACGTTGGAACAAAGATATAAATAAGATAATAGGGTAAGAGGAAACCCGTACCAAGAACCACATACCAACTATCGGCAATGCCATCAAGATAAATGTAGGATAGGATACCACTATGAGCCATCCAATGGTCCATTCTATGAGGAGAACTAGGGGATACTATCTTTGAAAGGTGTGGTCAATAGAGATAATCCCTACTAATGCCACAATATGTCACCATAGCTTCTTGAGTTTTCCATTCTTCTACTTAACACCACATTTATTGAGATCCTCAATAGTGAGGTTGGTTCTCAATAGGATGCACAAACATGTAAACACACAAGCATGGTTTCATCATACTTGTACAACAATACAAATTCATTTTTCTAGTTAATTACTTAGTGTAAAAATAACTCCATTACATAACATAGGGCAGTAATCACCATAAGTTTTCAAATAAACTGCCCAAACATCAATTGGAGTTACCCTTTCTAAGGTACAAACATAATTTATTTATAACTTCAAAATTAAAATAATCACAATACATCCAAATAAGTTCAATAGTGCATGGAAATAGACAACATGATCCATAATTAAACCCATAAATTACCCTAATTGGATATGCTAATAAAATGGTGTCTCAAATAATAGAGATTATGTTGGACCTATAATAGAGATCTGGACTTTGTTTCATCATACACAAGCATGGTTTCATCATACTTGTATCCAAATACACCATCCATAGATAGGTACTCAGTACCACAATCTCATGGGTACCCTTTTAGCTGAATTTACCCTATATTTAGGTGAATCTACCCTTGTATCATTCCTTGATCTAGTATGTCATTCCACCAATCAATAATTTTTCCATATTCTTGGGAGAATACACTATCCCTTAGGTGAATATACCATGTCCTTAAATGAATCCTCCTTGTCATCATCCTAAGTCCTCTTTTTGTTAAGTCTTATCCCTTCATCTTTAGGAAAATCCACCTATCATTATGTGAATTTGCTTAGTCTCTTCGGTGAATCTATTTAATCCAATTCACCCACTCTCACAATCACAACCTATTTAATCCTATTCCCCACATTCCCCTCCTCAATAACCTCTAAAAATGGAATCACCAATCTCTACCCTAAACCTCATACTACTAATCTCCCTCATTCCCCTCACATACACATCCTCTCCTCCCTCCTCGACCCTCACCCTAACTCTGAGGTGCAAACCCAACTCAAACACCACACACAATCCTGATATCCACCCACCCCTGGTTTCCTCGTCCGGTATCTAGTTTCTATCTATCCCCGGGTAATGGTTTACGCCTTCCTGTTCATGGATTAGCGATTCCGGCTTCCATCCATATATGGAATGGCAAGTTTCTCTATTTTGGTTGTACAACTATCAAACTATAGGTAGGGTGGGATAGCAATAGTTCCAGGAAGTAATAGTTGCTTGGACACCCGAACCCGAAGACACAACAACCAATTCCAATCATGGGGTAGCATCAAAGCATAATCGAAGGGGGTTTTAATTGCAAAATGGGGTAGCATACACACGACATGTGAAATGTATGACAAAATACCTCAAAGAGATGTCATTTCATGGAATTTTAAGATCGCGGGATATGCACAAAATGGATTAATTCGAAAAAAAAAACCAGTTGCAAAAAACATTTAGTTGCCTTCATTAAAAAACAAAGAGTTCTTACCTTGCTTATGCAGAGATCGCTCCGGCGGGGGGGGTAGGGAGGCAAGACGACTTCGGTTTGCTTTCAAAATGAAAATGCCTTGTGTTTTTTTAAAAAATAAAATGCCCGAGGTCGTCAGAATTCTAACGAACACGGGCATTTAAAAAAAAAAATCAAATTTTCACACAATGCTCCTTGTCCGTCGGAAACCTCCATCGGAATTTGACCCCAAATGTATTAGTGTCTTGATTTGTTGATTGGACCCTGTTGCATGGATTGATTTGGGGTACCTGTTTTTGTCCTCAGTCTTGAGTTTGATAGTTATTTTGTGGTGGTGTTGTATTTGCTCATGTCCATTATGTGGGTGTTGAATGATGATTTGTGGTTGACCATAGCTCGTCAGGTCTCTAGTTAAAGTACCATATGTCAGTGCACCTCATATGAAGTCATGTTTGACCAAATGGTTGTTTCCTCCATTTTGAACTCTAGTTGCTTGACCTTGTGTGTGTCTAGGTTTAGGAGTTCGTTGAGTATGGTCTAGTGTCGTATGGGAAAGTGGCTTCCGATTGGGGGTCGTGCCCAAAGTGGTTGTTGGGTAACCCATCGGAAGTGTGTCTAATAAGTGATAACCTAATAGCATATTGGAGAGTTAGTTAATGAATCACTAAGTAAGATAATTGTGCCTCACACATGGGACGAGTGGTAACACAGACTCAACATGCTGGGAGAAGGCCTGAAATGGCAAACCATCATCCTTGTCTTCACGAAAGGATGTGTGGGTCCACATGAGGCTTGGATGGGCCAGAGGTTCGAAATAGGTTGCCAGGGTAACCCAGTGGATGGGGCTGGAACCTATGAAGACCTACCATGGTAACCATACCAGGTTGTGTGATGACACTTGTCCCTTATGCTTGCTAGTGTGTTGTTGAGTTATCTTGATAGGAGGACTATTGTGGAGTCATTATGTTGCCTATGCCCTTGTGAGTACCTGATATCATGCTAGACCTTGGGTTGCGATGACTTAGTTTTGCGGATGCTCTAGTGGAACTTTGTATTTGCTTCTTTTATGCTCAGTTGGATCCTTTCCTATTTAGGGATCATTTATGTATTTATTGACCGGAGTGGTCATTTGTATAGTGGTTATGTTCGCCTTGATGGCAGGATTGTAAAAGATGTGAACCTTATGTATTCTTAACTTATTTAATGATCAAAGGGGTCTTGCAGTTGAGCAGACCCGGAGATGTAGCCCTCTAGGGGTGAACTCCGATATCAATTTGGTGTTATGTGGTGCTTATGTTCTTAGGTTCCTTTTTAGTTTTTAACTTGTATGGATGGAATTATGTTAGAATGTATCAAGTGGATTAGATGAAATTAATTTTAAATGCATGTGTCTAGTCATCATATTAAACATAAATTTGGATCATGAAAGAATGTAGATTAGAATAATGGAATATATTCAATTATTGATAATGAAATTAAGTATGCATGGAAAGAACTCATTAGTTTATAATGAAATTAAAGTGTGTTATAAAACTAGATGCATGACTTAAGTTTTAATGAAAGTTTAAACGTAAGGGTTGGTTAAATTTAAATGGATAAACTCATTAAGTTATCTATATTTTAACTTTAATGGATGAGCGTCCACAAACTATCTATGTTTTAACTTTAATGGGTGAATATCCTTATGTTAGCTACATCTTTAACCATAATGCATGAACACATCCTTTTATCTATAATTTTAATTTACTGAACAAATTATATCCTTGTTTAAAGTAACAACATGAAATTAAGTTAACCTACTTAATTGGATCAAATATCATGAGTTGAGTTAGATGTTAGACTAAGTAATCACGTTGGGAAACTCCTTAGGCATTGTTTAGTCTTCCTCTATGTTATCTGAGCTTTTGATAACTCATTGTATCATTATGGTATGTTTAATTTCAAAAAAAAATTATTTGCACCCCATTTGTGTGTTTTAGCTTTATCCCTTCGGGGTTTCCTCGTGGGGCATTACACATAACGACACGAAAATGACTTCAGGGTTCCAGAGGTAAAAAGGAAAATGACCTTGGAAATCCGGAGTTCTGAAACTCCAAAGAAGGAACAAACAAAATGAAGAGAGAACCCGGGATTCCAGAATTTCGGGATCCTGGGGCTCCAAGAAGAAAACATAGTACTTCGGGAGTCCGAAATATTAGGGTTTCAAAATCAAACAACAAAGTGACACTTCGGGATTCTGGGATTCTGGAGTGTCAAAATGGAAAACAATGAAGACTTTGGAGTTTTGGGAGTCCAAAATTCCGAAGTCAGACAAAGAAAAAGAAGAAAAAGGAACAAAACACACCTCAGGATCTTAAGGATTTGGGGTTCTGAAGTGCGAAAGAAAAGAAAATAAGACAAAGACAAAGCAAAGCAGAAAGGGAGCCCCAGCTAGGGAAGTGAAAAGTTGGGGTGTGTTATGCAAGGCATAACAGATATATATGTATATGCATACATATATATATATGTATATACATGTATACATACATATATATATATATATATATATATATATATATATATGTATGTATGTATATACATGTATACACACACACACACACACACACACACACACACACACACACACATATATATGCATACATCTATATATACATGTATATACATATATATACATTGTCACAACCCTCCTTTATCACTTTTTGATTTGATGCAATTCTATTAAATTTTTGGTTAAGCTATTAAAAATGGTTGAATAAATGTTATAAAAGAATAAAAATAGACACACACACACACACTTGGAGAATATAATTCAAAAGGTATTATTTTTATTTTATTTATTTTTCCTCTCAATTATGGCACATGTTGTAGGAGGAATTAGAAGCTTCTAGAGGAATCTTCAATGCCTTGCATGTAACTCCCCTCACTAGGTTTTTAATCAATTTGCACGAGTCCAATATTGGAAAAGAATCTCATTTTTAATTAAATTCTCTAGATAGTGGAATTGAGGGATTTTTCTTATAAATAGTAAGCAAGTTTTCAAAGAAGGGAGTTGATTGTGTTTTGAAGAAAATTTCCCAAATATCCTTGTTGCTGGTAGTAGGATCTTCCTTTGGTAGTTAAATTTTGGTTGTAGGATTCTTAAATTGTTTGAAAGATTTCTCTCAAGTGGCAAGGAAGGATCTAAGGAGGATAGCTAGAAGGTTGGAGAGGATTCAACATCGAACTTCGATAAGCCAGGTTCTCTTCTTGTTATTTCACATTCCCATATGAGAAAATGGTATCATCCAAAATATAGCTTCTAGATCTTCCTTTATAAAATTTTCTTTTGTGGTAAATCCTTCTTTAGGGATAATATTGAAAAAGATAGCTTATTATTTGTGTAATTTTTCTTTAGAGAAGAAATATCAGATCTTGCTTGCATGTGAAAGATAGCTTTATTATTTCATTAATTTCCTTTAGAAAATATCAGTTCTTGCTTTTCTTCTCTCAAATTCATTACTGGATTGGAAATTTAAATGTAATTCTTTTCTTGCATTAAAATCTTACTTCCCTATGAACAAAAAATGCTTGATAATAAGATATAAATCTCTCTGTGAATAATCCTCTGTGTTATTCCTTCTTGTGAATAAATCCTTATTCTCATTGTTTACATTAATATTTTTATTTCACATATATCTGGTTATATACTTCTCTCTGTGAATGTAGAAGTAAATCTATTTCTCTCTCTGAATGTAGATTTGTTCATAAATCTTAATTCCTTAAGAGCCCTGTGAACTGAAAAATGTCTGAAAATAAAATATAAACCCCTCTCTGTGAATATTAACTCCTGGAAATCTTCTTTGAAAGCTTTGTATTTCCCAACATAATCATCTACCTATCTCTGTGATAAATTGGTTAACTGTACATCGCTGGAACAAATTATTTCTCTATTTTATTTTCGTCCATGTGATTAAATTATTATTCTCACTCTTACATTAACAATTTTCCTCTTATACATATATCTGTTTAGACATTCTTCTTTTATGCTATTTAATAAACTGGAATGAAAAACTATATATATATATATATATATATATACATATATATATATATGTATATACATATGTATATGTATATACATATACATATACATATGTATATACATATGTATATGTATATACATATACATATACATATGTATATACATATGTATATGTATATGTATATATATATATACACATATATATATGTATATGTATATTTATATGTGTATATATATATATAGTATTATTATTAAAATCTATGCAAGTGAATTATATTCGATATAGTGCATGAAACAGTACTTCGTATGTTGCACGAAATATCAGACCATCGCAGGAGATGGGAGTGGAGTTATTACCTCCGCAAGGGGAGTGGTACCGGAGTGGTACCCTCCACTAACCTGTGGTCACTACTACGACAGTGGCGCAGGGTAGTGGAGGGGACCACGATGGTCCCCTCACCACTGTGGGCTTGTACCCACAGGTTCGCAGTGGTGATGGGACCCGTGGGGCCCCACTCTCACTTGCCTTTTTTAAAAGTCATTTAAAAAAAAAATCAAACTCATGGCAACTTGTTATTTTGTTAATTTTTTTAATCCAAATTTTAGTTTAATAAAATTTAACTTAGGTAAATTTAAAATTTAATCCCCCTTAGTAGATTTATAATTAAATTTAGCAAATTTATAATTTCTAAATTAAGTTATACCAAAATTTATAATTAGATCTTTTTAAGATTCACTTAGCAATTAATTCATATTAATATGATTTGAACCAAATGTCTAAGCTAAATTCTATTTTTGGGACTAGTGACTTTATAAGCGATTATTCTCATGGTAGAAGTCAACACATTGCTTAACCTTGCATGTAACTTACACTACCCTCGCTTCATGCAAATTTTTGTACATTGATTACATTTTTTGACGTTTCCATCTCCATGCAAGTTACACGTTTAATTATTAATATGCAATTTTCATAATTGTCATTTTTATGCAAGTTACATTTCAAGTTTTGAATATTAAATAATTTAGTTATGGTTTTAATTCCACATAGTTCATCAAGTAGTTGTTTCAATTAATTGAGCTTTGCAATGTCTAATTTTGCATGTTCAAGTCATATTTGTTTTCAAGCATGGTGTTTTCATAAGTTTCTTATTTAAGAAAACTAAATAAAGGAATTTGGAAAACCAAAACCTAGTAGCATTCGGTATATACAGTGCCTCTATGTCATGCTTACGAGTAATGCCATCATGTTGAACTACTGCACTTAACGCCTAATAAAGCTGCATCAATGACATATGTGGCATCGTTCCTATAAATCATTGGGGAGTAATAAGGGACACTTGGAAGTTAAAATACAAGGGGCGAATAATCTCCCTTGGATCGATAATCCTTAAATGATTTTTCATCCACTGAGTTAAACCATAGTAAACCCCCTTAATGTTGTTTAAGTGAAATGCTTTTATGAAATTGATTTAATCTCGAAGAATTGTTGTCAATTGACAATTGGTCAAGGGTGATGCTTATGATAGGTATTAGGAGCTAGTTATTTTAGGCCACAAGCAATAGGCCATCTCAAGCCTTTGCTTAAGTGCTACCACCATGGGTAGCAATCGCAAAGAAACTGTCTGAGACATTGACCCTAGAAAGGGTTGCGTACCCACAAATCAATTTACATCAAACCATAGAGTAGAAAATAGAACTACATACATTATGCCTTGATCCCATGCCGAAACGGGTATGTAGGCAGTCTTGGGATGGAGTTGTCCCTAGTACTCAGGCATTCGTGGGTGGGGTCTAGGTTTGGTAAGAAGGATTGAGTAGAATCCTAATTTGGAAGATAAGTGTTATTAAAAAGGAAAATGTAATTCGATGCATACTTAGAAGGAATCCCGTATGGATTCTCTTGACTTCCCGAGGCTTTAAGCCAAATTCTGAGGCAGAATTCAAGCTTGTATTATGTTATTTAATTACTCCTAAGGACGATGACCTCGATGCACTCCTATTAGAAGAGTGTGGTACTTAGTGAGTGGCTCAGGACCGGAATGGTCCCGATGAGTCTAAGTCTCTGGCCAGAGCACCCCCTATCCTATTGGATAGATGCCTACCCCGTATGGGTAGATGCCTATCTCGTATTGGATAGATGAAACCTCCTACCCCGTATGGATAGATGCCTAACCCGTATGGTTAGATGCTCATCCCAGATGGATGAATGCCTAATCCTAATAGATGGATGCCCAGAGTATGCGATTGAATCAAACACAAATGATTAAATTAAACAAAAAAAAAAGAATGGTCAAATTTGTTGGGTTAAGCATGGTGGGTTATTACATGTGGTATCAGAGCAAAGGTTCAAATCTAGGCCTTGTGCTCACTTCAATTTACACAACTAAGGGAATTTTTTGCAATGGTAGAAATTAAATTTTAAATCTTAAATCAAGAACTAACTACATAATTTAACTTTTAGGTAAAACCCTAGAATGGCTCGAGGAAGGGAAAGAGGAAGAGGAATAGGAAGGGGTAATGGAAGACGTACTACCACTAGGAGACAAAGGGAAGATAACCATGAAGAAAAAAATGAGGAAAACCATGAAGAAAACCATGAGGAAGACCATGAAGGGGATCAACATAACCTAGGAAATAACGAAGATGGGATCGAGGCTATAATCAACCTTCTAACCGAACAAAGAGATAAAATCAACTTCTTGGAACAATCGATGCAGGACCTTAGGGCAAGCCAGAATGACATTGAGAATTGAAGTGGTACTAAAAATGGAAACCTTGGTAGCAATCAAGGGAATATGATGGGCAATGGAAAAGAAAGTAACATATTGGAACTCTCCAAGGACTTAAAGAAAATCACCCCTCCTAAGTTCGATGGGAGGCAAATTGTTGAAGGAGCTGAGAATTGGTTAAATGAAATGGAAAAGTATTTTGAACTAAGAGATTTTAGTGAAACAACCAAAGCCTTATGGGGTTCCTATCAACTTACAGGGGAGGCAGCTAGTTGGTGGACCAACACCAAGGAGAAAAATGGGTATAGCAGGGATACGATCACATGGGATCAATTTGTTCACCACTTCCGAGAAAGGTGGATCCCTCAATTTTTCTTCGATCAGAAGGTGACAGAATTCCATAATCTACATCAAGGGCCCCTATTAGTCCAACAATATTGGGATAAATTTGCCAAATTGCTTAAGTATGTACCTATGTACCAGAATGATGAAGAAGGCCAAGCGAGCAAGTTCATTTTGGGACTAAATACCAACATAGGGGCAGAGGTTGACATGCATGGACCCAAAAACATGAACAAAGTGCTTGAAAAGTCCCTAAGGAAAGAAAGGAAGATTCAAACACTAGCAGGGCAGAACTATAATGGGAACCACTCTTTCAAAAGGAAGCAGGAATTCAAGGGGAACACTAACTTCAACAAAGGTCAAAGTAATAATTCTTCCAAAAGAAGGCCACCCCCTAATCAATATCAGAGGAATGGAAATAATAATAATAACAAGGGTAATAATTACAGAGGCAACTATAACAGGAATGACTAGCAGAACAAGATAACTTATCCACCCAGGGCCAATGAAACAAGGAATGATCCCCCTAGGAACCAAGGTAGGAGGGGTCCTCCAGGTGGATGCTTCATGTGTGGGGGAAACCATTTTACTAGAGAGTGTCCCAGGATGCAAGGTCAGATTAGGGCCAATCAACCCCAACAAGGGCCCCAACAAAGGATTCATGCAGCAGTTAGGAACCGAAGAGGAAGATGCCAGAATGTTCCCGTGGAAATTACCGATACACTATTTGAACAACCAATTTCAATTCTAATTGACACTCGGTCATCTGAATGTTTCATCTCACTTGAATTAGTAAGAAAATATGCATTAAAAGTTAGTCAAATGGAGTCATCATGGACGGTTCAATATGGGGATAAGGCAACTAGGGAAGTAACTAAGTGTTTGCCAAGGGCAAGGGTACAATTTCCTGAGTTTGAAACAAGGGTAGACCTCTATGTGGCACCCCTAGGATTGTATGATGTAATTATTGGAATGAGTTGGTTAACAAACCATCAAGCTAATGTAGATCTCTATAACAAAGTTGTTGAATGTTTGGATGATGGGGGGAAAAGGGTCAAAATCCAAGGATAGTTTAACCCCATTAGTGTAGAAACCATATCAGCCATGCAATTAAAGAAGGAAAGAAGAAGAGGAGGCCTAATCTATATGGTTGAAATTGATGAAGGAAAAGAGAAAAATACCCCAACCTTTGAGAATACCCCTTTCTTAAAAGAATTCAAGGATGTATTTCCAGAAGAATTACTCGGCTTACCTCCTAAAAGGAAGTTTGACTTTTCTATCGATGTACTACCAGGAGCTGAACTAGTGTCAAGGGCACCTTACCGAATGAACACAACTGAATTACAAGAGCTCAAAATGCAATTAGAGGAACTCTTAGCTAAAGGATTAATAAGGCCAAGTGTATCACCATGGGGAGCGCCGGTCTTATTCATTAAGAAGAAAGATGGAACCTTAAGACTATGCATCGACTATAGGATGTTGAACAAGGTCACAATAAAGAATAGGTATCCCTTACCTTGCATAGAGGATCTTTTTGACCAAATGAAAGGAGCAACAGTTTTCTCAAAGATAGACCTCCAGTCAGGATACCATCAACTCAGAATTAAGGAGGAGGACATTCTGAAGATAGCTTTCAAGACTAGATATGGGCATTATGAATTCACAGTAGTTCCTTTTGGTGTAACCAATGCCCCAGCTACATTTATGAACCTAATGAATAGTGTACTCCATGACTACTTGGACAAATTTGTTTTGGTATTTTTGGATGACATATTGATTTACTCTAGGAATGAGGAGGAACATTTAGTACACCTACAAATTGTTTTGCAAAGGTTGAGAGAACATAAGTTATATGGGAAACTGTCAAAATGCACCTTCTTCGAGGAAAAGATTCACTACCTTGGGCATATAATATCAAAGGAAGAATAGCAGTTGATCTAGATAAGATAAAGGCAATAATAGAATGGTCGATCCCTAAAAACATTTCTTGAGGTAAGAAGCTTTATGGGGCTAGCAGGGTACTATAGGAGGTTTGTGGAAGGATTCTCTTAGATAGAAAACTCCATCACCTCATTACAAAGGAAGGGTAAAAGGTTCGTATGGACAGAACAAAGTGATAAGGCATTCCAAATCTTGAAGGGAAAACTAACTTCAGCACCCATTCTAAAAGTACCAGATCCGAATGGACACTTCACAATCATAATTGACGCTTCTATCGAAGGTTTGGGAGGAGTACTTATCCAAGATGAAGGGGTAGTAGCTTACGAATCTAGGAAGCTAAAGACTCATGAAGTTAACTATGCACCCCATGACTTAGAGTTAGTAGCAATTGTGCATACCCTACAGAAATGGAGACACTTCTTACTAGGGAAGCCCTTTGAGTTAAAGTCAAATAACCAAGGACTAAAGTACATCTTTACCCAGCCCCACTTAAATGCTAGGAAAAGAAGGTGGTTAGAGTTTCTAAGTGAATATGATTTTGAAATTGAATATATTAAGGGGAAGGAAAATAGGGTGGCAGATGCTTTAAGTAGGAGGAGACACTTGATAACTATAGCAACATTCAAAACTTCTTTAAAAAGGCAAGCGATGGATGAGCAGGGACACGACCCATGGTATGAGCAAGTCAAATTGACTTTAGAATACGATCCAACTGATCCTAAGGTTGAAGGGTATACATTAGATGAAGATGAGTTGCTCAGATACAATAATAGAATCTATATTCCTAATTCAGGAGACTTAAGGGAAGTAGTCTTGTTGGAGGCTCACAATGCCCCTTATTCAGGGCACTCAGGAGTTAACAAGCTTTATGCAAACCTAAAGAAGTTATACTTTTGGCAAGGGATGAAGAATGACATAGTTAAGTATGTGGCTAAATGTTTGGAGTGTCAAAGAGTAAAGGCAGAACATAGACATCCAGCTGGATTATTACAATTACATGATGTACATCAACACAAGTGGCAAGTCATTAGCATGGATTTTGTGCAAGGGTTGCCCATGTCACCTTCTAGGCATGATACAATAATGGTGGTAATTGACAAACTCACTAAGGTGGCACACTTTATTCTGGGGAATTTGACAGATGATGCACCTACCTTGGCTAGGCACTTTGCTAAGGAAATATTTAGGTTGCATGGAATGCGAGAGAAAATCATATCAAACAGAGATGCTAGATTCACTTCAAGGTTTTGGACAACTCTTCAAATAGCCTAGGAACTCAGCTAAATTTTAGCACTGCATACCATCCTGAAACCGACGGTCAAACAAAAAGGACAAATCAGATTTTGGAAGACCTACTTTGCATGTACTACATGGACCAACAGAAGAAATGGGAAGAGTACCTACCTCTGGTAGAGTTTGCTTACAATAATACATATCAAACATCTTTGGGAATGGCACCTTTTGAAGCATTGTACGGTAGACCATGTCGAACACCTTTGAGTTGGGATAGCCTTGAAGATAGAGTAATTGTTGGACCAGATATGTTGAAGGAGATGGAAAAGAAAAATAAGGAAATTAGGCAGAGATTGAAGGAAGCCTCAGATAGGCAAAAAAGTTATGCAGACAAAAACAGGACACCAAGGGAGTTTGAGGTGGGAGAGAAAGTCTTCCAAAGGGTTAGGCCACACAAGAGTTCCATAAGGTTTGGGAAAAAGACCAAGCTTGCACCTCGTTATGTTGGACCCTTTGAAATATTGGAAAGGATTAATCCAGTTGCATACTGGTTGGCCTTACCTCCCCAGTTGAGTTGAATCCATGATGTCTTCCATGTATCTCTTCTTAAAAAGTATGTACCTGATGAGAAACATATTTTGAATTGGGATGCTTTACAGGTCCAAGAAATGGCGGGAATAATGATAGAGCCATTCAAAATCTTGGAGAGATGCCAGTGCCAATTGCGCAACAGGGAGGTTGATCAATGCAAAGTACAATGGAACCAGTATGATGAAAAGAATGCCACGTGGGAAGATACCAGGGAAATCCAACAGTTGTTTCCTTTTTTGTTTTAACTAATCGTGAACTATAGACTCTTTTGGATACATTCAATAAGTGCATCGAGATGATGCACAAATTAAGGGGGGCAGGATGTCACAACCCTCCTTTATCACTTTTTGATTTGATGCAATTCTATTAAATTTTTGGTTAAGCTATTAAAAATGGTTGAATAAATGTTATAAAAGAATAAAAATAGACACACACACACACACTTGGAGAATATAATTCAAAAGGCATTATTTTTATTTTATTTATTTTTCCTCCCAAATATGGCACATGTTGTAGGAGGAATTAGAAGCTTCTAGAGGAATCTTCAATGCCTTGCATGTAACTCCCCCCACTAGGTTATTAATCAATTTGCACGAGTCCAATATTGGAAAAGAATCTCATTTTTAATTAAATTCTCTAGATAGTGGAATTGAGGGATTTTTCTTATAAATTGTAAGCAAGTTTTCAAAGAAGGGAGTTGATTGTGTTTTGAAGAAAATTTCCCAAATATCCTTGTTGTTGGTAGTAGGATCTTCCTTTGGTAGTTACATTTTGGCTGTAGGATTCTTAAATTGTTTGAAAGATTTCTCTCAAGTGGCAAGGAAGGATCTAAGGAGGATAGCTAGAAGGTTGGAGAGGATTCAACATCAAACTTTGATAAGCCAGGTTCTCTTCTTGTTATTTCACATTCCCATATGAGAAAATGGTATCATCCAAAATATAGCTTCTAGATCTTCCTTTATAAAATTTTCTTTTGTGGTAAATCCTTCTTTAGGGATAATATTGAAAAAGAAAGCTTATTATTTGTGTAATTTTTCTTTAAAGAAGAAATATCAGATCTTGCTTGCATGTGAAAGATAGCTTTATTATTTCATTAATTTCCTTTAGAAAATATCAGTTCTTGCTTTTCTTCTCTCAATTCATTACTGGATTGGAAATTTAAATGCAATTCTTTTCTTGCATTAAAATCTTACTTCCCTACGAACAGAAAATGCCTGATAATAAGATATAAATCTCTCTGTGAATAATCCTCTGTGTTATTCATTCTTGTGAATAAATCCTTATTCTCATTATTTACATTAATATTTTTATTTCACATATATCTGGTTATATACTTCTCTCTGTGAATGTAGAAATAAATCCATTTCTCTCTCTGAATGTAGATTTGTTCATAAATCTTAATTCCTTAAGAGCCTTGTGAACTAAAAAACATCTGGAAATAAAATATAAACTTCGCTGTACTCTGTGGAAATAAAATATAAACCCCTCTCTGTGAATATTAACTCCTGGAAATCTTCTTTGAAAGCTTTGTATTTCCCAGCATAATCATCTACCTATCTTTGTGATAAATTGGTTATCTATACATCACTGGAACAAATTATTTCTCTATTTTATTTTCATCCCTGTGATTAAATTATTATTCTCACTCTTACATTAACAGTTTTCCTCTTATACATATATCTGTTTATACATTCTTCTTTTATGCTATTTAATAAACTGGAATGAAAAACTATATATATATATATATATATAAATCTATGCAAGTGAATTATATTGATATAGTGCACAAAACAGTACTTCGTACGTTGCACGAAATATCGGACCGTCGCAGGAGATGGGAGTGGAGTTATTACCTCCGCAGGTGGAGTGGTACCGAAGTGGTACCCTCCACTAACTTGCGGTCACTGATACAACAGTGGCCACATGGTAGTGGAGGGGACCACGATAGTCCCCTCACCACTGCGGGCCTGTACTCACAAGCTCGCAGTGGTGATGGGACCCGTGGGGCCCCACTCCCACTTGCCTTTTTTAAAAGCCATTTTAAAAAAAAATCAAACTCATGGCAACTTGTTATTTTGTTAATTTTTTTAATCCAAATTTTAGTTTAATAAAATTTAACTTAGGTAAATTTAAAATTTAATCCCCCTTAGTAGATTTATAATTAAATTTAGCAAATTTATAATTTCTAAATTAAATTATACCAAAATTTATAATTAGATCTTTTTAAGATTCACTTAGCAATTAATTCATATTAATATGATTTGAACCAAATGTCTAAGTTAAATTCTATTTTTGGGACTAGTGACTTTATAAGCAATTATTCTCATGGTAGAAGTCAACACATTGCTTAACCTTGCATGTAACTTACACTACCCTTGCTTCATGCAAATTTCTGTACATTGATTACATTTTTTGACGTTTTCATCTCCATGCAAGTTACACGTTTAATTATTAATATGCAAGTTTCATAATTGTCATTATTATGCAAGTTACATTTCAAGTTTTGAATATTAAATAATTTAGTTATGGTTTTAATTCCAAGTAGTTCATCAAGTAGTTGTTTCAATTAATTGAGCTTTGCAATGTCTAATTTTGCATGTTCAAGTCATAATTGTTTTCAAGCATGATGTTTTCATAAGTTTCTTAGTTAAGAAAACTAAATAAAGGAAGTTGGAAAACCAAAACCTAGTAACATTTTGTATATACAATGCCTCTGGGTCATGCTTACAAGTAATGTTGTCGTGTTGAACTACTGCACTTAATGCCTAATAAAGTTGCATCAATGACGTCTGTGGCATCGTCCCTATAAATCATCGGGGAGTAATAAGGGACACTTGGAAGTTAAAATCCAAGGGGCGGGTATGTAGGCAGTCTTGGGACGGAGTTGTCCATAGTACTCAGGCGTTCGTGGGTGGGGTCTAGGTTTGGTAAGAAGAAGGATTGAGTAGAATCCTAATTTGGAAGATAAGTGTAATTAAAAAGGAAAAAGTAATTCAATGCATACTCGGAAGAAATCCCGTATGGATTTGCTTGACTTCCCGAGGCTTTAAGCCAAATTCCGAGGCAGAATTCAAGCTTGTATTATGTTATTTAATTACTCCTAAGGACGGCGACCTCGGTGCACTCCTATTAGAAGAGTGTGGTACTTAGTGAGTGGCTTAGGACCCGAATGGTCCCGATGAGTCTAAGTCTCTGGCCAGAGCACCCCCTATCCTATTGGATAGATGCCTACCTCATATGGGTAGATGCATATCCTGTATTGGATAGATGAAACCTCATGCCCCGTATGGACAGATGCCTAACCCATATGGTTAGATGCTCATCCCGGATGGATGAATGCCTAATCCTAATGGATGGATGCCCAGAGTATGCGATTGAATCAAACACAAATGATTAAATTAAAAAAAAAAAAAAGAATGGTCAAATTTGTTGGGTTAAGCATGGTGGGTTATTACATACATGTATGTAAATACATATACATGTGTGTGTGTGTGTGTGGGGCAAAACTGCATCTAAAATTTCTATTGAGGATGAAGGCTAAAGTTAAACTTAAGATCATTTAGGATTCTTAAATTCAGTAAAATATAGAGGTAGTAAAAATATACCTCTACATAAAATGATCTAGAATAATTAAATAAATGCATAAAATATTAATCAATTAATTTAGATTAAATGAAGTAGGACTAGTGGAAATTAAATGTCCTAAAAATTAAATAAATTATATTGATATTCATCTTTGATTTTGAGTAGTCTCTATCTATGTAGGGGAAAGGACCCAGTAGTCGTGCACCCTAACTTCACGCTTCTCAAAATCCTACTTGGAAATTTCGAATCACTCCGATTTTTTTACAGCAGCTTACTTGGCAAGTCCCCTGCTTATAACTAAGGTTTCAGGGCCACATCATCAAATATGATGCCACATCAGCATGCTTTTTGCCAAGGTGTCCAAAACAGCCCCAAAAAAAAGTGAGACCAATAGGCGTGCAAAAGAGACCCCAATAGTTGTGCAGCCGATGTGGCATCACCTGATTGGTTACTTTTTACAATATTAGTACATTTCTTAACAACTATTGGTACATTTCCTAACAACTGTTGGTACATTTCCTAACAAAAATTGATATTTTTTGTTTCAAACAATAGGTTTTATTTGTTCAATTTTTGGAACAAAAGGTATCAACAACCCTCACAACGATTGGAACATGCTCAACTACTGGGTCCTTTCCCCTATTTAAATTGTATTTGTCAAGGCTAGATTCCATTGATGATTTATAAATTTGATTATATTAATCCCGGGTTCATGTTTGTGTAGTATAATTGATCTCTAGGTGTGCAGATACATGATGCACATGTCATAATTCTTCATACTTTGCACGTTTTATATTATTATCTAATATTTGAGTTAGGTAAGGACATGGATATTATATATTATATTAGTATCATATAGGATAAATTATTATATTTGAGTTAGGTAAGGACATGGATATTATATATTATATTATTATCATATAGGATAAATTATTATATGTGAGTTAGGTAAGGACATGGATATCACGTTCACAAACATATTACCACACACATTCACACATATGTTTGGGCAGATCAGGATATTATATATTATATATAGAGATGAAGGGGGCAGGCAGATTATCCTTTGTGAGCTTCTTTACATCTTGCAAGCTGCACACGGAAATTAATGCACTGCATATAAATCTTCGTGTGCAGCTTGCAAGACTGTGAAGAAACAGTCGTAACAGTATATTGATCATATATTTTGATTAAACCAAACTGTTAGTGCGCTTGCTTGATTAGTTTGATTCAGTTGCATATAGATTTATGAGTTTTTTTTCATATAATTTGTTGCCTGGTTCGTCTAGAAATTGCATGTTTGTTAAGGAATTTTGTTTAATTTTTATAATGATAGAAATTTATTTTGTTTTCAGGATACATAAGTAATCTTGCATGTTGTTTTTTAATTTGAAGGTTTGATCTCTAAAACAATAAATAATGTGTTATTTGTTTAAGCTCTTCATTCTTTAGGAGTTCCTGTTGATATTCATTTTTTTATGTATATACTAAATCTATGATTTGTTCTGATGTTTACATGCAGATATACATGCAAGCTAATGAGATTGTTCATCTATTGGTATAACTCAACTATTTGAGGGTAATGCACTTTATATGGTCACCGCAATCCCACTAACCTCTCTCTAATAGGAACTAGTCGCCATCTTGTGGAAGTCGATGCAGATGGAGTCACAATCTTAGTATGCACAATTTTCATGGCTTCTATAGTTCTTAGCCACCTTAGCACAAATTTGAGAGTTATTGAGCTCATGGTTGGTCTCAACAAGCTTGACTACTTTTCATTACCTTACAATCTTGCGATAAGGTGCTTCTAATTAGTTGGGCAATGACAAATTTCATTGTTGTTGGTCATTCTTCATGTAGAAATAAAACTCAACTACCAAATGGAAAGTGGATAATAATGGAGAAGCTTTTATAGGTGAGGAACTCGTTCCTAATGGCTAGGACCTTCCCAATGACTCAAGAGGACTTGATCATATCCAAAGACTACCACTAATATATAGCTTTTACTACTTACTAGTTTAATTTTCTATTTATGTTGATCTCATTTTAATGTTTTCATTTAAAGATTTGCCGTGCTTATATTTTGGGGTGTGATGTCATTCCACACATATCTTTTTATGAATATAGTATAAAAATACTTCTTTATACAAGTATTTAACACTTATTCACTAGAAAAGTTATTATATATGTCAATTTATTTCCTTCCTTTGAATATGGTATTTCATCTTTAAAATATTTTAAAATGTATTCACTTAACTTTACAAAATAGAAAAAGATAAGTAGGATTCTTAACCATTAAACTATTGACCAGTTTCTAGCCAACTAAAAAATGCTTTTGATCGAGAAACTATGCCATTTACCTACCTATAGGGCACGATTGGCATTGAAATTCTAATGTATAAAGTATTAGTCAATTTTTTTTATTTTTTATTTTTTATTTTATTTTCTTGCTCTTTTGAGGCTTATTACCAATGATTACTTATATATATATATATAGGAAGTTCTATCTGATATAATCTAGCATATCCCCTCTCATTTTAGCAATATTTTATGTGATTATTACATACAAGTCAATATTGATGGCCACCTTTTAAATTGGGCATCTTAGATTTCCTTATTTTTCTATGAGCGCTACTAATATCTCCAAGGCAATAATAAATAGGTGTATTTACATGTAGATTTATAGTGGCTACCTAAAATATACATAGAGTACATTAAATATACACTATCATCAAAACTTCATAATTACCAATATCTTCCAAGAGATTCTAAAAGATTCTAGGGTTATATTGATATTTGCCCAAGTTGTCAATCTAGGAATTCAATCTTCAAATTATGATGAGGCTACAATTATCTTCCATGGTATTCAAATTATAATAAATAAAGGTGTAACTAAAATGATAATAGAAGGGGACTCTAAAAATTTCATTTCAATATGTTGCAACCTAAAGCCAATCCTAGCTAGTCTTATCAAAATATCAAAAGGGAGACACTTTATAACATGATTAACTTTTAGAATCACAAATTCAAGCATGAGTATAGAAATGGAAATAGGAAGATGGAATCATTTGAAAATATGGGATCCCAAACTAATTCAATCATGATATGGAATGATGCAAGTTCTCTCTCAAACCATGTTAAAATTAATATTCAAAATGAGATGAAATATTTCAAAGTCTTTAGTGTCAAAAGAAGTATTAGAACATCCTATTGATATGATGGATCAAACACTTAAAATGTCTCCCCATTATCAAAGATTAAAGAAGCAATTTGATTATCCTTTCTCAAACTATCATAAAAAATTAAAACATTACCCCTACCTCATTTTTGTCATCAATATCATTAATCTTGAGGTAATATTGTTTTAGTTTAGTATTTTACTTCAAATTTCTATTTCTTTCCTAATCATCGTTGTTGTAGGATTAATTCTAACTTGAGGTTTAATTTAAGAAAGCCTCTATACAACCCAAAACCATTTTCCTCTTTTTTTTGCATTTTTAGGTCAAAAACAAGTTTTAGGTTCAAACTGAATGTACAAAAGAACAAAGTAGACAAAGATAAAAGAAACCAAACAAATTTGATTAGAATAGAGGAATAGGGCACCTAACACCATAGTTTGGTTGTTTGGACCTAAAAGCTGACTAGAAGGTAGATTAGAAGCTCCTAAGATCAATTTGACCCATATGCAACACATGGACACTTGTCAAGACTAGGGTGCTAGGCCACAATATACAACTAGTTTGAGCTCATTTTTTTGTCATAGACTCCTATCTACATCCTCTTTCTAGTTGTGTACAGCTTAGTTCATTCTCAAATCTTTGTTTGTCTATTTATATTGTTTATCTGTAAATTTTGTACTATTTAGCCTACTTCTTTGTACCTATCTTATCCAATCAATCAAATCGTGATAAAGAAATAATCAACCACTATGCCCAACTCTCCCAAGGGTTTTCTGTTGGGCCTATTTATTAGTCTTTAAATGTAGCATTGATGGAAATGGTTTTGATTCCTAGTTTGAATGTTTCAACTAGTGAAATCCATTTACCACATTACAATTAGATACCAATAAGATAAATGCAACACTATATTATATTATAGCAAATGCATGGGAAAATGTGTACCTAAAGTACTTGAAATAAACAAAGCTTCAACATTCAATGTTTCTAAACAAGACACATAGACTTGAAATAGAGCCATATAACTATAGAGAATGACAGTGAATATTTTGTTCAAGATTTATAAAACATATTAGTGTAAAATAGGTTATTAGAGGCATAAATGCACATCAATTTGGTCGTATAGAAAATAATTCTAACACAATTTAGCTAAACCAAATGATAGGGAGAACCTAATATCATAATTTTTTAAGCATAGTCCAACTCTCTTAGCAAGACATATTGTTGATCTCTTTAACATGGTTCCTTGTCATGGATTTTCCCTCATTCATGGACATCTTGTTTTGTTTGTACAATATTTAAATTAGGAAACCAACAAGAGAAAAAATATAGAACCATCATGGTTGGGAACACCTTGAGTAATCTATTTGATATAATGTTAAATGATTTTATTTCTAGATTCCAAGAAACTTTGAACAAAAAGGCAAAGGAACTTTAGAAAAAGCCATCAATTAATAGAGTACATATTAGTGCTTAGAGTTATATCTAAAGAAGAAAGGATAATCATAAGGTTTAGTATTATTTTATTTATTTTCAAAGGGATTTAACATTTTTCCTAAATAGCTTCTTATCTAGCAATTGTGACCCTTACATATTCTTGTGCTTTTGGTTGTTGTCATGGTACTTCATGAGAAAGTGGTTGGTTAGGTTCAAACTCTTATTAGGTCTCTAGAGGATATTAATAGCACCCGTATAGTGTAAATAGGATTTTCCACTTTCACCTTCTTTGTTCGGTCTCTATATATCGATGGATTGGAGGAGACCCTTACAAATTTAGAAAAAAAGATTATTATTATATACATTCTTTATGATATAATCATGATGTTATTTTATTATTTATAAATAAAAATACTCTCCTATCATATAGCACTACAAGATTACACTAGCATCTTGATGAATTGATTTCATTTTGTAACACAAATGGTTTGTAAGTGAACTTTTTAGTAAAGTGAAGGCCAGTGGTTTTCAACAAAGTTAAGAAAGAAGCACATGGAATTAATTTCATTTATGAAATAGATTTGGTTGTGGTTTCATTGTATGCTTAACTTGATGTGCCTTTCATGAGACATGCACTCAATATGTTCCATTATATATGGATGGGAGATTATGCAAGGGTCATTTTACACTTAATACACCTAAGCTAGAAATTAATTCCAACTCTAGTTTTAGAATGCAAAAGAAAATCGTGTATCTTCTAATCTTTAATATCAACAATAATATTTATGGCTGTGAGATTTGGAGACTTCATTTTCATAGTGCTAGATGTGCTTGGGTTAATTAAAAAAATATGTCCATGTTATCCAAAAACTTGTAAGAAAATTGGTTAGTTCCACATGCAATCATTTTGGCTAAATTTGAGATTCATCCTCTTCATATCTAAACTATTTTTTATGCAGTGATGTTAGATCATGCATTAAGATGTATGGAAATACAAAAATTCGGCATAACTAATATCAATTCAACTCTCTTCAATAATCCATGAGGGAATGCAAACTAGGGATCAAGAATACTTGGAATGCCTAATGTGTGGGTTTCTTGCAAGGAAATAATATTGATATCAAGCATACTCCTCATAGTAAATTTCCATTAATGAGCCTCATATATTGAAAGATATATTTATAAGTATTAGAAATGAGATCTACAATATCTACATAAAATCAATGAGGATCATACCAACAAAACAATTGTCAACAAAAATGAAACCCTGGTTGAAGAACTCTATTCATATAGAAGGCAAACATATTATTCCTCCCAAGTACATTGCGCTTGCTTTTGGTTTGAGATTTTTTTTTTGAACTAATTTCATGCATGTTTTCTTTAACTTGCATGGAGTTGGAGTACTTTGTCTTAAAAGATCATCATGTTTGTCAACTCTACAAAACCATTGTCAACAAAAATGAAACACTAGTTGAAGAACTATATTCATATAGAAGACAATCATATTATTCCTCCCAAGTACATTAGGCTTGCTTTTGATTTGAGGTTCTTTCTTTGAACTATATGCATGCATGTTATTCTCAACTTGCATGGAGTCAAAGTTCTTTATCTTGAAAGATCATTATGCTTGTCAACTATACAAAGCCATTGTCAACAAAAATGCAACACTAGTAGAAGAACTATATTCATGTAGAAGACAAACATACTAGTCATCCCAAATACATTAGGCTTGCTTTTGGTTTGAGATTCTTTCTTTGAACTAAATGCATGCATGTTGTCCTCAACTTGCATGGAGTCGGAGTAATTTATCTTGAAAGCTCATTATGCTTTTCAACTCTACAAAACTATTGTCAACAAAAATGCAATACTAATTGAAGAACTATATTCATGTAGAAGACAAACATATTATTCCTCCCAAATACATTAGGCTTTCTTTTGGTTTGAGATTCTTTAGATTTGATCTAAATGCATTGCATGTTGTCCTCAACTTGCATGGAGTCAAAGTACTTTATTGATCTAAATGCATTGCATGTTGTCCTCAACTTGCATGGAGTCAAAGTACTTTATTGATCTAAATGCATTGCATGTTGTCCTCACCCTGCATGGAGTCAAAGTACTTTATTGATCTAAATGCATTGCATGTTGTCCTCAACTTGCATGGAGTCAAAGTACTTTATGTTGAAAGATCATTGTGTCTGTCAGCTCTACAACAATATATTCAAATCAACATAATATTTTTCATCTAGATGTCCACTTCAATAAGAGATTCAAGACAAGATTTACTATCTCTTGGAAAAAAAATCATATCATTCTATCCTATCTTAATGAAAACCAAAGATATGTAAATCTTTTCTTTAGAAAAATGACCCAACACGAAATTTAGATTCTTCAAAATGATCAACATAATGATTTGACTTGATATGGACCTTTAAATTCCTTTGACCAACCAAAAAAAGGAACAGTTTATTCTCCATATAAAACAAAACTTGATCAGAAACACAAAACCTGCAAATCATAATGGATTTTTATGCGATTTCTACTGGTTCAATCTTCTTAATCTGCCTTTTCAATGCTGTTTTACAACAAAAAATCTGTAAAAAAAAATTGTATTATACGAATTTGTATTTTTGATCAAATACTATTTTGTATGAAAAATAACCATTACCAAAACAAAATTCTCAAATTTCTATTACCTAATTTGGTCTCTAAACAAACAATATTTAAAATTGGATTTAAAACTTTAAGCATAGAACTGTTTTAACATGTG
The DNA here is from genome assembly GCF_030272615.1 of Cryptomeria japonica. Taxonomy (NCBI): domain Eukaryota; kingdom Viridiplantae; phylum Streptophyta; class Pinopsida; order Cupressales; family Cupressaceae; genus Cryptomeria; species Cryptomeria japonica. Next base: position 662,494,223 of record NC_081411.1, on the reverse strand, counting down.
AAGAATGACATTGAATAGACAAGTGACGTTGAGATAATAGACATGAGTTCCATGGGCATTGCAGGTGTATCCATTGAATGAGCTGGAAAGTGTCGCCGACCCACGTTTATATGAAGCTGTTTAAAGAACGAAAAGGCTTCATATTAAAGTCTACAAACGTCAAAAGAAGCTGTCACATTGTCCGCCATTAATGATTGATAGACTTAGCTATGAAAGCGCGTTCTATTATCAATACCTTAATCTCCACGCGTCAATACACTTTTCTGTGGGCTTCATTCATACCCACAAACAAGTTAATCTATATGGACCATGCTTCATGTGTCCATTCATTTTTATTGTGATTCACATTTCAATGATCTATTAGAGATTTTTAATGTATAAATTTATCACAAGGAAATTTGTTTGTGGGGAAATTCATCAAATGAAGCATAGAGTTTTCACAATTCATAATAGTAGGAGGTAAATTATAGTCATTTAGTTTTCACACTTTCGGATTTTCTTGTTCGTTAAGAATAAGCTCCCAATCAATAGGAGCACCATCGAGATTATCCTCATTGGTTTGTATTTGTTTAGGAAGTTGAGAAGTGGCCTTAGTAGAAGAAATGGCTAGAGCAAATTGAGGGAATTTGCCATTATCTAGCCATCTTAAAGTTTCTCTAGAGTGGCATTGAAGAGAAGATCGATGTGGGTGAGAGGATTGAGATTAATCATGAGCACTATGACCATAGGCTCTACACTAAGAGGCATAAGAATCATTAGGCCAATAGGTATTCTTTGTTGTGTTAATGCCCTTGAAAAGGCAACTAGTTCTTATTTGAAGGAGGGGAAGTCAATGGTACTCTAGAAATCATATAAGGAGCATTGTCCTAAATATCAAGAAGAATTTGTATGTGGACCACATCAAGTGCAACTTTATTAGCTTGAATACTTGAATTTGCATCAATACATTGGAATATATCATAGATTTAGAATACATAGAGAAATATTTATCAATAGTAAATCAAACAAAAAGAGTGAAATTTCTATCTTTCTAAATGAAAAAGAGGATCTTCACTCTAAAAGTAGGTCATGTTTGGTTATATTTAGCAAGGAATCTAGGCCAATCTCCTAGAAGAATCATATTCTACGAAAATTACTTAGGCCTAAAAGAGCTTAAAAAATATTCATTTAATGTTAATTTATTTGAACTCTAGAGCAAGACTAAAAATGTCATTCAAGAGTTTATATATGATCACAAATAGAGCAACAACGATTAGAAACTCCCTAATGAATCAATTTGGAGTTAATTCAAAGGTCGTGGATAATGAACTTAAAAATGGGCTAGCTCTAACTTAATGATAGCTTGCCAAATAGTATAAAATTTACACTACTAAGTACCGAATGAAGATTAGAGAGCCCATATGTTGTTAAGATTTTGCACCATATGTGAATGGGGTGAAATCTAATCATAACCTTTGTGAGGCTGATAATTATGAAATGTTGTATTGTTTTACCATTTCTAGTCCTTCCACCATGGTTTAAAAAATCTCTAACCTCAAATTTGTACAATATTTTCATAGGAATGGAGTTAAAAATAATCCAGAAGTCCAATTTAAATCCTGATAGTGGTTCTATACTTCACATAAACATCAAGGAAAGAAATAAGACTCCTAATGGTTCTTAAAATAAGATTTGGTAGATTCTTAATACCTCTATTAAAAAAATTAAAACATGGACTCAAGGAACTTCATTAAGAGTTTTATCCTATCAAGTGATTGTAGGGGCCTATTAAAGAGCCTAATGGTTAAAGGACAAACTAGTTTGGAATATATTTTTATTTAATAAAATACATGGCATAAGAGTTTCCCAAGATTTCCATATGCTTTTGATGACAATAATACCCTATACTTTAATAGCCTTCTACACGATGAAAATATAATGAAGATTAAGATCTTTCTAGGATTTGCACCCATTTAACACTCTAGTAGGAATGCAATAACAAATAATTTTTTTATAATATAAATATAGCTTAAGGAATCTAATTATCCAATTATATTTATAAGACCAAGCCTTGCAAAGTTACTACCCATGAGCAATTCAATGAAAGCATTTATCTTGATATGAAGAAGTCCATAAAAAATTTCTAATATTTTTTTTAATAGATTCTAGGGAGAACCTTTAGAGGGCACCCAACATAAAGAATAATACATACATGGGTGGTTATTAGAGATTTGGAACAAACTTGAAAGAGATAGATGTTTATTCATTTAAGAGGTCATTTTTTCCATCTAACCATTTACAACTTTCCATAGAGTGAAAGTAGAAGCCTAGAAGGCAAACAGGTTGCCTAATATTTTGAAGACCTCTACACAATCTATCAACTTTCAACCAAAGGATTTGCGCCATGTTGGCTCAATAAAAATTAGTTTCCTCTAACATTGACTCTTATGACACTAGATGCTTGAACTCGAGCCTAAGAAAAATTTATGCAAATATTAAAAAGGTTGATGAACATTTTTTTCATTCTCAAGGGGATTGTGAAAATAATCATTAAAAAATTGATCATTGCCTAGCTACTAAGAATTTGGGAGAATGATACATTTAACTTGGTTCTATGAAACAACATGAGAAAAATATTTGAAGCCTTTAGCAATTGAGATATATAAGGAAGGAGAAGAAATCCTTTCTTTATGGAATAAAAAATCCCAAAAGAAATTTTTTGATGTTCATTGATAGTGATAGAACTAGAAGCATCAACAAAAGGAATTTCAATAAACCTGAATAATTTGGGACCAAAGCTTAAATCTTGTAGCATAGAAATAATCAAGAGATATTTTGTGTGGCCATAAGCAATGGAAAATTTATTCTTAATAAATATGCATTGCAAATGAGAATGTAATGTTCATTCCATTCTCTCCCAAATGATAATGGTGTTATCAAGAATGCATCTAGATTTGATAAACCTATAGCATCGTAAATTGTAAACCTATACAATTTTGTCCTCACCAAGCCCTCACCTTGGTGTTCAAACCTGTAGTGCTCAATATTTTCTTTGTAGCTATTCATACCACCTTGAAATCTATATTTTCAACTCCTCGCCTAGATTTTGTCCCATTTTGAGTCCCTAGGTGCTTTGGTCCTCCCAACCAAGACCCAAAATAAGACCTCACAATGATCACTTCATGTGGGTAGGAAATTCAGCTCCATGTCAGCTTGCTCCAAAAACTTAACATTTAATGCCCGGTTAGGTATAAAAGGAAGCCTACCCCCATCATTACGTAGCTAGGAATGAGAACCTAAGACTTCAATCATGATCTCAATTACACACTAGAAAAGTCAATTCAAGTCTACATGAGTAAGGATTCAAGTATTCATCAAGGATTGAAGAAGAAGGTGAAGTCAAGATCAAGCATTCATGTTCAAGCATACATGATCAACCTTCTATGAAGACATTCTACATTGCATCATAAACCTTTGCATGAGGATTCAAGAAAATTTCATCAAGGTATTGAGTTCCAATATTTTCAAATTAGATCTAGCCTTTCCCTCAAAAGGAAAGCATTCTATTTCAATTATCAATTCAATTCAAGGTTAATTCCTAAATTGGGGTTTGACCTAAGGCAAATCCCCATCAACCCAATCTATTTCTTTCTTTCTATGTGTAAGGAATTGTTGAACACAATATGCCACTGAGAGAGGGGGTGAAGCAGTGGTTTCCAAAACTCTTTAACCTTTTGATCCTAAGAGAGATTATTGGTTACCAATCCTAATGCCAAGTTAACCTACCAATAAGAGAAGGAAAGATATCATAAAGCAAGCACACACAAATGCACATCACATGACACCGGTATATACGAGGAAAATCCAAGATAGGAAAAACCTCGGTGAGAAGTGTTGCTGGAGTCTACTACTCCAATCTAGCCTCACAATGAAACACTTAGTTACAACATTTAGGGAGCCAACCCAAGGAGTACCACTCCTTCTTTAGGGCACCAACCCCTATTTAGGACAACTACCCAAGGAGCACCAACCCCTGAACCAAGCTCCAACTCAGTGATCAATATGAACATAATCAATTAAAAAGGTAATAATCGGATTACAAGTGAATCTTGTAACCACTATATACACTTTATCCTGTCAATTTCTCACCTCCTATGCCTTAACGGTTGACTCCTAGTCTTCCTTCTATCTCTCTATCTTTCTACTCACCTTCACCTGCTGCTTCTACTGACACATCGGTTCTACCTCTGTCTGTTGGATGAATAGTCAGATCATATAGCTGTTGTCGGTTACTCTGCTCACCGATTTAACCTTTCTCTGCTCTCTACCCATCAGATCCTTTCTCCCATACACACATAAAACTGCTTCACCATGCACTGCCTTCTTGTTGGCTCGAACCCTTTCACCATCTACATCCCAGTCACTCCATGTGTGCAACTGTAGAGCCTTATCTTCATTTGATAGGTTCTCCTCTCAACCAATTTGTCAAGGTGACAAACAAATCATCTCAACTCCTCCTTCTCTGTCTCGGGAGTAGATCATGTCTTCACATGTTGATCCAGTGTACATCCCTAATCTCAAACTCTAGAGGCTTCCTCATATTCCACTTTGGTCATCCGGTCTATGCATCCAATCACTTGCCTTTTTTTACTCTATCTTATCCCAGAGTGTCATGAAGTATGCCATGTATATTGTGGGATAAGCAAGGTATTACCACTTACCGGTGGGAAGAATAGACAACTGCACTTCACTGCTACACACCGGTGGAGGAGGATCTATGTCACATGTCAGTAATGATTTGACATCACTAAGGAGAGGATACATCTCCAAATTGACATATGTCCTAGTACCTTTTCCATATGTCATCTTTGCTCACTGAAGCAGTACACTCTCTGTTAGCCTTCTCTTCATCTGGTGGGAGTCATGCTAGATGGCATCACATTAGCATACCGGTTCCACTGCTGGCCCTTCATTAGTTCAAACTGCAACAAGCCCTACCGATCACTTCTTTCCAATACTATCATGTAAACCAGTTACTCCAACTTGCTTACCTATTGGCTTCATTTTCCACACTACTGGTTCATAACACTAACAACATATCAACTATTCTTCCCATACCAGATTTCATGCTATACCTGGTTGACATGAATGACAACGAAATTCCAACAATCTCCCCCTTTGGCATTGATGTCAACACATGTAGTATCTGGTATACTATAAATTCTTTCTCCCCCTTTGACAACAATGGCAAAGGGACTTGACAACTGATATACTACAAGCTCTATTTTCCTCTTTTGTATTGGTTGCTTGTTCCCTTTTTACCACTATGCTCTGCAACCTCTCAACTAGCAGCACATGAACCAGAGAGCTGACACCAATTGTATATACTGGTCTGATACCGATTACAAAATTAACCAATTGTTAAAAAGTGTGTCAGTGAATACTGCTTATCTGTCGGTCAAACTACATCTTCCCCATTTGTTGTCAATTGGTCTTAAGAATTGAATGTGATTGTACTATAAGTGCTACCAATTGAAACCAATTTTTGATGCATACATTGATATCAATTTGATATCAATGAAATATTCTTCCTCTGTAGGGGATTTCTTTGACACCAATCTATTTGACATATTCTCCCCCTATGCAGGTAACTCACATATTTGTTCATATTTCCCTGTATACCAGTCCACAATGTTGTAGCAATGACACTTGATCTCCTCCTGTGTTAATTGTATCAGATACCGATCATAAGATATGACTGTGAACTCCCCTTGAATCACAACCCTTTGGTCTTCATTTTCTATCAAGTCCTAAACCGGTACCCCAAACTACACTTTGTATCAGAGGAAGTGAGAATCTATAAATGTTGATGGTCTTTCACTTCCATGACATCCATCCCATCTTTGTGACATGATCTTACCTGACCACAATGCCAAGTCACATTGACTTCATGTCAGCTCTCACACCGGTTGACATCATAATGTCTCATACACATGGGATCAACTACTGGTCCAACATACTGTCATTTAGAACTACTTCTAACATCATCAGAGACATAAATTCATCTATCCAGGCCACTGGAGCCACTACAACACAACCGGAACACATTGAATCACATATTTTGTTGTACCAATTAATATCCATACTGGTAACACACTTCAAACACTAGTTTACTCTACTGGTTCACTATCTTCACCGGGACGAATCTGTCTTCTTGTGTCACTTGTCTCTTATTCCAATTACAATTTGAACTATACATTGACACAAGTATGAGTGTGTAGTCAAGGCAGCAACCACACACACACCTATCTCACCCTTTTTGTTTCATATTGGCAACAACCTATCTTCTCCTTTGTCCTTATCAAGCATGGGGGTGAATGATCTGATCAATATTTAGCTCCCCCTTAGTCCTACATCTCCTTTAAGCTTTAGGAGATATCACTTGTGCATTGAAGGAACAATGTCTATCCATGCTCTTATCTTCCTACTTCTTCCTCCATACCTTCTTAATCTCTTTCCTTTCCTCATTTGCAGCCCTTAGAGTAATGTTGACCTTCTTCTACTCATTGGACCTTGCTTTATCAAATTTTGTAGCATGACCAGAAGCATTGTTGTAGTAGCATACAACATTCATCCCAATCAAATGATTGGGTGACCTTCTAACATATCGGTTTCCTCTTCCTTTTTTCATTATGCCATTGTAGCCAGCTACCGGTTTCAACTGACATCTTAATTTTGTAGGTGTTGTTCTCCTTTGGTCATAGTTGTTATGTCGATTGCCATGTGCATAATCATCTTCTTCCTACACTCATTACTTCTATGGCCAAATCCATTGCAGTTATAACATATAATTTATATTTCTTGAAGCAACAAATGGACTTTGGTTATCATAACTAGGGCTGAGCTTATGCATGTTTCTACATTCTGATGTTCTATGCCCAAATGCATTACATCTTTTATAAATTGAATTGCAATTCCTAGGAAGAACACCTTTTCTATTCCTAGACATCATTTTGTATTCCTCTGCCCTATGGCCATATCCTTTACAAGCAAAACAGTAACTGGAGAATGGAGACTTATCACTGACAAATTCATTCTGCCAAACATGAGGTGATTTCACCGGTTTGGCTTCTCCACTTCTACTTCTCCAGGATGCAACATCTCTTTGTCTTCCACTGGTAGGAGATATTTGAGGCTGCCTTCTTGGGTTCTTGTTTCTGGTGAACCTATCTTCTCTTAGCTCTCTTTTTCCTTTAGGATCTGCATTATTTCTTCTTGTTGCACCGGTCTTCATTTTTAGTCGTATGTCCTCACTGGCTGTAGTTAGGTCAACCTTCTTTCTTGGTGAACTTTGAACTATGAAGGTCTAAGCCTTGTTATCTCCATTAGAGGATACAAACTGAATTTCCTTGTGGGAGACATCCATGCTTGTGGAGCATTCACCGACAACATATCCTAATCCTCTGGTATCCTTGGAGTGTTTTTGTTTACTCAATATTTTGTCCAAGGCCTTAGTGCTGCCATCATATTAGATCCTTACCTTGAGATCACCTTGACACTTCTCAAGGTCTTTCCTAATTCTCTCCATTTCACCTTTCAGGTCCTGACATTCTTTGTCCTTTGTCTCCACTTCTAGCTTCAGCTCCTCACATCTTCTCTCCTTAGCATCAAAGACTAATTTCAATTCACCAGTCATTCCTTTTGCCTCTTCTGGTTGAGATGACAATATGTAGATATTATTATTTGATTCTTCAAGGCATGTTCTCAACCCACTACATTCTTCAAGAACTAAATCTTTGTACTTCTTAAATTCATTTCTAACATTTTACAACTCTTCTAATGCACTTATCAGATCACATTCAAGATCAACTTCGGCTTCATCTTCATTGTCACTGCCAAACACATCTTGTTGGTAGGAATGATCTGCATGATCATTGTCAAATGTGTGCTTTTCACCTTCTAATTCTTGAGCCATGAAGAGGTGAGTTTCTTCTTCATCATTCTTGTTGCTGCTAACAGATATGCCTTAATCATCTGCAGACACATGCATTACATTTATCATCTTGTTTCCACAAACCGGTTTTGCAGTGCAAGGTCCATCGCCATAAATTTTCTTCAATCTACCCATAGGATTTTTGTTGATTTGCATCTATCCACTTGTGAACAAAAATCATCCGAGAGTCCAAATAGTATAACCTTCATTACTACATCATTACACTGGTATCTTCTTTCTACATCTAAATCGGTGGGAGGACTGTCTTTACTAGGGCATCCATTTACTACTGACACCCATACATCAAACCCAAGGGAGGACAGGTAGACTTCCATCCTATGAATCCAAATAGAAAGGTTTGAACCATCAAACATTGGTGTAGGAATTGACACTAAACAAACCATTGTGTTCAAATACTATAATCTACCCAAGTTGGTGAAAGCTTATCAACTGGGAACCTATGCTCTGATACCAATTGTTGAACACAATATGCCATTGAGAGGGGGGCGAATCAGTGGTTTCCAAAAATCTTTAACCTTTTGATCTAAGAAAGATTACTAGTTACCAATCCTAATGCCAATTTAACCTACCAGTAAGAGAAGGAAAGATATCATAAAGAAAGCACACACAAATGCACATCACATAACACCAGTATATACAAGGAAAACCCAATATGGGAAAAACCTCAGTGAGAAGTGTTGATAGAGTCTACTACTCCATTCCAGCCTCACAATGAAACACTCGGTTACAATATTTAGGGCACCAACCCAAGGAGTACCACTCCTGCTTTAGGGCACCAACCGAAGGAGTAGCAACCCTTAATTTAGGGCAACTACCTAAGGAGAACCAACCCCTACAACAAGCTCCAACTCAGTGATCTATATGAACATAATCAATTACAATGGCAATAATCTAATTACAAGTAAATCTTGTAACCACTACATACACTTTATCCTATCGATTTCTCACCTCCTCTACCTTACCGGTTGACTCCTACTCTTCCTTCCATCTCTCTCTCTCTCTATATCTTTATGCTTAGCTTCACCTGCTGCTGACACACCGATTCTACCTCTGCCTATTGGATGAACAGTCAGATCATATACCTGCTATTGGTTACTTTGCTCACCGGTTTAACCTTTCTCTGCTCTCTACCTACTGAATCCTTTCTCCCATACACACATATAATTGCTTCACCCTACACTGCCTTCTTGCTAGTTTGAACACCACCAGTTCCCACCTCTGTAACTCACTTTATAGTTTACTAGTTACACCGATCTTGTTGATTAAGTCACTGCAAAAATCTCTCACCGGTTTCACCTTCCTTGTTGGATCTCTATTTTAGATCATTTGTTCCTTGACTCTTCTCAGTCTTATCTCTTCTCTACATTTATCAAGGTCATTCTTCTCTGCCAACCATCATCACACAACTTCAATATTTGGTCAGCAAATATATTAGAGCTTTCTTGCCACAATGTGAGCTTGAACTTTGGCATGCTAGGGTTTTCTCACTGACCAATTTGGCACACCAGATCCAATCAAATCTCTTCTCTGATATTGTGGACCTGCAACAAGTCATCCATCACTGCCAATCTTGTATCTTCAATGCATATTTGCTATGTTTAGCAAATACGATAGACTGATCATTGACCTACTTCCATCTATCACATTGAATGATCTCATGGTTATCTTTTCCAGGTTGATAAATCGATCAGATCTTCTGCTTTGATCAACTCACTAGGGGGCGTCCTTTGATTTTCCTTGAGCCACACACTTCTGCAATTACTCATGATTGTTGCAGTCAACATTAAATATCAACCGACACCAACAAAATCCCCGACATGACACTTCACTGACATTTGCATGTTTGCCACTTCAACTCCACGTGGTGTCTCTATCGGTATTCATCAGCTTAGACCTCTGTGTTGGTTCAGACATGATTGCTGACCAAACACTTAATCGGTGCACAACTACTAGTCGTCTAACCCTACCGATACACCTCATCTTTCCGGTTAACCATCTTTCCATACAGTCTCCTGCACAACTGGTACATCATATTTACCGATCATCACCTTGTTGACCAGTAGTAGATATCCATGGTGAGTTGTTATGTACCTTACCACCTGATTATGAGCACTCCATTATGCCTCGTGACTCTTTGCTACATATTGGTAACCACCTTGTTTATAGTTTGACATGTTCTTGCCTTCATATCGATAATATGCATGATGTCTTCATGCCATCAACCCCCAACAACTATGCATCTGTGGAAGGACCCTTTCACCATCTACATCCCAGTCAGTCCATGTGTGCAACTATAGAGCCTTATCTTCATTTGACATGTTCTCCTCTCAACCGGTTAATCAAGGTGACAACCACATCATCTCAACTCCTCCTTCTCTATCTTGGGAGTAGATCATGTCTTCACATGATGATCCAGTGCACATCCCTAATCTCAAACTTCAGAGGCTTCCTCATATTCCACTTTGGTCATCTAGTCTATGCATCCAATCACCTTCCTTTGTTTACTTTGGCTATCTCCCAGAGTTTCATGAAGTATGACATGTATGTTGTGGGATAAGCAAGGTATTACCACTTATCGATAGGAAGAGTAGACAACTGCACTTCATTGCTACACACCAGTGGAGGAGGATCTATGTCACATGTCGGTAATGATGTGAAATCACTAAGGAGAGGATACATCTCCAAATTGACATATGTCCCAGTAACTTTTCCATATGTCATCTTTTCTCACTGATGTAATACACTTTATGTCATCCTTCTCTTCATCTGGTGCAAGTCCTGCTAGATGGAATCACACTAGTATACCAGTTGCACTGCTGACCCTTCATTACTTCAAACTACAGCAAGCCCTACCGGTCACTTCTTTCCAATACTAACATGTAAACCAGTTACTCCAACTTGCTTACCTGTTGGTTTCACTGTCCACACTATCGGTTGATAACACTAATAGCATATCAACTATTCTTCTCATACCAGATGTCCTGCTATACCAGTAACAAGCTATATCAGTTGACATCAATGACAACACAATGCCAACAATAATTTTCTCAGGAGCTGTAAGTGAGGAATCAACTAATGTAGACGACAACAATCAAATAGATTTGGAAGGCACAAAAAGTGGAGGACAAGGGTGAATGTCTTCCCTCGTTCCTAACAATTTTTTATGACCTTCTGATAGTGGATTTGTGTGTCATCATGATCTAGAAAACATCTAGTTTGTTTGCACTCAAAATTCAGAGGGCTGAGGTGACCTGCTACCCTTGGTCCCAACAATTAAGCTCAAATCTTCTATTAGAGGGTCTAATCCATTTTCCCTCTTTAGATCGAAGCTTACATCTCTGCATGACATCTCAAACATTATGTTATTGTTGTTTTATGTCAATTTATCATTATTTGTCCTAGATCTAGTATTCCAAGTCAACCCTAATTACAATTCAATTTCAACTTTAACAAGGGAAGAATTAACCTAATCTAAATTCAGTACTTTTAGGATTGGATCAATCAAAATTTAAATCAAGTCCCTTAATGTAATAGTGATCCAATGGAAATTAGTGGCTTTATCAATTAACGTGTTGAAGCCCTAATTCAACATTTTAAATTTCGGTGAACTCATCATAGCTCATGCTTATTTTTTATTTTTTATGTTCAAATCTTACTTTTATATTTTTAATTCAATTTACCTTTTATTCATTGCACTTAAGTCACATCAATTTAAAAGTTAAATTGAGGAAACACTAGATCTTTTGTTAAAATTGATTTATGGGTTACATAATTTTTAGATTATATGCTTAGATTTGATTTTTATTACATATCATTTTTAGATTTAGAAGCATCATGTATTCAAATTTATAAATCATATTGCTTAGTTCATTGGTTAATCAATCAGTTTACAAAAAAGTTGTATTTTTAATCACACATATATCTTGCATTATCAAATATTTTGTAGTTTTATATCTTTGCATTCAATATTTCCTTCTTTGTGCATGATTTTTGTTACCCTTGGGCATACATCCAATATTCTAGTGAGAATAAGTTGCAAACTTAGGGCTTCCTAAATTTTAAATACCAAGGATTTGGAGCTTGAGTTAAATAACTTATTCCATGTGAGTGTTGGTACTTCCTCTAATCCAACACATGACATAGCTAATATTGTGTATCCCCATTGACCTCACACTTATCATGATGAATATGATGACTCACCAACTAGGGTTACCAGTGCTTTTTTGGGGAATCTTGACATGGAATTTGAAAATATTAAATAATGGATGGGCCAAGAATGCCCAAATAGTGAGGCAATCTCCTTGATTGAAGGGTTGAAGAGAATAGTTCAAAGTGATAAGTTAGGTGTGGAAGTGTTGTGTGGCATTTCTCATATTGTTGATACCAATATTATGCCTATCAAAAGTTGTACCAAAACTCTTGGTTATTCTGATGAATACTAAGAGGGGGGGATGGATTAGTATACCAAAAAGTACTGAACTTAAACTCTTAAACAATTTAGCAGTTAACCGATATAACAGGTTTACTAACAAACCGGTTAAGACATATGCAAACCAAACGGCAAATAAAGCATTCACCCACAAGAGTACAATCACCGTAACACAAGAGGTTTTGGCATGGAAACCCAAATGGGAAAAACCATGGTGATCAGAAACTCACAAGTAACTATCTATAGAATAGAAACCAAACCGGTTAAGGTTAGACTGGTTAAGGTCATACAATGTTCTTCACCAGAACAGATTTTGTTAGGAATCTAGATCTCTATTAGGAGATAAAAATTGTTAAATACTACCTTGTGAGAGGATTTTAGATTCACAGTTGTGAACCACCTTGTTAGAGGATTTACAAAGGCTTTGCTGGGCCTACCCAGTTAAGGGTTTCAGACTTGTCAAAGATATGAGTAATCAACAAGTAGATGATCTAGATACTAGCACAATATGCTTGGTTAGATCCTTGATAGCTCATTGTTAATGCACATTTAGCATTACTTCAGTCTGTAGTATCTCCACACTCTGTTTCTTCACACAGACCTAATATTCTCTTCTATATTCACACATACAAAACCTCATCATTTTTTAAAGCCCTAGACATGATGTCCTTATAAGGAGTCTGATTTCATGTCGATCCAATAGGATTACATTACAAGTTCCTAGGTTCAGTGCATCTAGACACATTTGGTAACACGACACAAAATCACCACCAAAGTGTCGGTGGATGATAACTCATCATAGAAATACCAGTTGGTAACTCATCACAAAGTAATACTGGTTCATTACCGATCACCAGTTCATACGTTTTACCAATTACCGATTGTCAAAATGAAGACTGGAAAAATGTCAACTACTGCTTTGCTCCTTCGTACCGCTTTGGGATCCTCGAACTGCTTGAGGTCTTCATACTACTTTGGGTCTTCAGTCAGTTTGTGACCCGTAAACACCTTCTACAAAACACCGATAGTCTAAAGACTATAATACATAATACCGGTTGGAATAATTACTGGTTGAGCATAACTCATACATAAAGAAAGTGATCACAAAACAAGTGTGTGTCCATCAATGACAATCACGACATCATCAAAAGTGCTAGCAATCTCCCCCTTTGGCATTGATGGCAACACTTAGGAAAATTTTGACATCTAAGTGTTTTACAACAAAAATATGCCATAATCAAAATTACTCCCCCTAAGCATATACACTATCCTTGTTTGCAGAAAATACAATGTATACTACTCCCTTAAAAAGGTAACATGAAAGTATACATAACATTCATCAAAATTTGAAATACTACTCCCCCTTTGCCAACAATGACAAAGTACTGCAGAATAACCCCTATTTCTCATTATCATTAAAATAAATAAATGTTTATGACAATAATGAGTGAAACTTATCAAAAACTAATTTAAAATCCCACATAAAGGTTTTCATGGCTAATGACCATGACTCAAGTAAGGAGGTAGCAATCTCACTTTCCGTCTGCATCTGTGATACCTGTTCTTCCATGGCCTCAATTGTACTCATCTCTTGAATTGTCATTAAAGCTTCCAGATTGAGAAAGCACTTATGAAGAATTTGCAGTCTAGGTAATAAAACCAGTTGAAGCTCCTACAAATCTCTTGTCCAGTTGCTAATCTCCAATTATATCCTGGCAGACTAAAGCTGATACTGGTGAACAGTTTGCCCATATGTAGTGAAAGAATCATACAGGGTCTTAAAGTTGCTTATGTATGCCTGCAAATCAGATTGCAGTTTATCTTTTTGTGCAAGCACATCATCACAAAATAGATGGGGTTGGCTTATTTTTCTCAACAGTAGTTTTCCCTCATCCATAGCATCTCTTATATCCTTTTTCTCTTTCTGAAGTTGAGACTGGAGCTCATTTAGTTTCTTTACTAAGGCAGTGTTAAGTGCATTTTGATGCTTCTTCTATGCATTAGCTTTAGCAACTTCTTCTAGGCATTGTACCTGGTCCTCTACAACTGTACATAGAAGTTTTAGTTTGGCCAGAGAGGAATCGGTACCGGGGAGGTCGGTACCTGGGATCAAATTGGTAAGGGTGTCAATCGCAGTATGAATGACATCTTGCTCCTTTGTCCTCCGCAATGTTTCTAGTCTTTCCTATGCTAGCTTTATGCCTTGTAGCAGTTCCGATTCATCTGCAGATTGGAGGTCAAGAGGATTGGTGATGTCGGCCGGTTTGGCTTGACCATCGGTTGCCTTTGGAGTCTCTAGTTGTTTTCTCTTTTCTACTTCCTTCTTCTCTTTCGCTCTTTTCTTTTCCTCTTCTTTCTCCCTTTGCTCCGCTTCATGCTTTTTCTTCTCTTCGTCCTTCTTTCTTTCTTCTTCTTTTCTCTTCTCCTCTTCTTGTTTCTTCTTCTCCTCTTCTTGTTTCTTCTTCTCCTCATCTTTCCGCTTCTCCTCTTCTTTCTTTTCCTCCTCTACTTTCCTCTTCTCCTCTTCTTTCCTCTTCTCCTCTTCTTTCTTTTCCTCCTCTGCTTTCCTCTTCTCCTCTTCTTTCCTCTTCTCCTCTTCTCCTCTTCTTTTCTCTTCTCTTCTTCTTGTTTCCTCTTCTCTTCCCCTTGTTTCTTCTTCTCCTCCTCTTTCCTTTTCTCTTCCTCTTTCTCTGCTTTCTCTTTGTCAGCCTTTGCCTTGTCCAGGTTCTCCTTGTCTGCTTTTTCCTTGTCCTATTTCGCCTTGTCTACTTTTTCCTTATCAACCTATTCCTTTTCTGTGTCTGGAGTGACATTTTCAACATCCAAAGCATCAACATTGTCATGCTCTGTGAAGTGTACCTGTACTTGCAAACACAATGCACTCAATAAATCATTACAAGCATGGTTAGAAGATTTAAATCAAAGAAAGACAAAACCATAGCTAATCGACTTATTGCCTCCTAGTAAATGCGAGTATGAAAAATGCTCTCAGATCTGATTATGCATATTCCAGTGACTTGACTACACCTAGATGGAGGATTTGAAAGATGAAAATGCATGATCTTAGCAAGAATAGCATGATTAAGCTACATGAATGATTGATCTAGCATGATTAAACTAAGATTTAAGCTAAAATTGAGTATGATAACATTGCTAAAACTGATGAACTATAAGCTAGATGCCTATAATAACAATGCATAATATGAGAATGAGATGGGATGCAAAAATGATATGAAATTGGGACCCTTTGAGCTCCAAAATGAGGTCTATTTATAGGATTTTCCAAGGCTAGGGGTGATGTGACAAGAACCAATGGTTAAATTGGAGGAAGATGGCAAAGGGGGTTGGATTAAAGGGAACATTTGTCATCTCTATGGTGACATGTGTCAAGAGGCTTCTAGAAGGGTTGGATGAAAGGGAACACTTAGTGACAAGTGTCACAAAGGTTCTAGAAGATGTTGGATGAAAGGGGACATGGTGGTAGGTAGAATGGGTTAAGTTTAGGAATGGTTGGGTTTAGGAGTGGTAGAAGTTAGGAGAATTTGAATTTAAAAATTCAAATAATAGGAAAAGGCTAATTAATCTCAACAACTCATGGTTGATTTGTTTTAATTAATTAAAGGATTTAGAATAAATAAATTTGATGGGGGGAATTAATTAATTTGAATTAATTAATTAATTAATTAAAGGGGATGAAATGAACCTATTAAATAAATCCTTAGATTTATTAATAAGTAGATGAAAGGAGAAATTTAATCAAATTGCTTAGTGAATCCAATTAAATTGGGAAGGAGGATTAATTAAATAATTGCTTATTTAATTAATTATCTTCAGACCTTTTTTAGGTGTATACAAACATCAATGGTGTCCACATGTTCTGTAACTGGTTCTCCTTCACTATCAATACCTCATCCGGTTTTCCTGTTTCCATTTCCTATTCAGCTTCTCTATTTGCTTGAGCTACATTGTGCATTTTCACTACTACTTTAGTATGGGAGTGTGTGTCTTTCACCACTTCAGAGGCTTTGCCTTCCAGCAGCATGAGTCTTCTTCTTCTCATGAAGAAGAGACCTTTGTACTAGTCCATGATTTCAAACAATTCAGAGTTTGATGCATCAGGGAAGTAATCTGCAAAAATCTTTTCTCTAATCTCCTGTTCTCTCTCGATGGAAATGTGCCATTTATTATCTAAAGAATTGTACAATGAATTAGGTGTCTCAGATCTAATTTCTGAAGGCAACTAATCATGAACACATAAATAATTAATGATTTTCCGCTCTGTTTCCTCTTCCTCACTATCGGTAAAATCATCAAAATAATCCTTCAAAACACTAAGCAATTTTCTCTTAATATTCTTAATAGTCCTCTAACAATGTGTCATTGACTTATAAGAAGAGATGCCAATATTTACCGGTGCAGATGATGTAGGTGCATTGCCGGTAGTTTTTGCTTTCTTCCTTGTTTGCCTGGTCTTTTTAGGCTGTACTTTAGGTTCTGTATCCTCAGACTCTGGTGAGTTGCTCTTGGTCTTCAGCTTCCTTTCAAATACTTTAGCGGGTACAACTTCCATTTTCTTCTTGGCAAGTGAGCGCTTGGTCACTTTTGGGCTGGCTGAGGTAACCGGTGCTGATACCGATGGCACTGCCTTTCCCTTTTTCACAGAAGGTTCTTCAACCAGTGTTACCCTTTCCAAGTAGGTGCCATTTATTTTTTTCTTTTCATTTAAAGGAGAGGCAATCAGGGTAGAGGCATACCCATCCAACATGTCATACATCACCTCATATCCCATAGGTTCTACTTCTTCCTATCTGGGATCTACCACTTCCATTACACACTCATCTACTCTAATGGTAAAGCAGATGTCCTCTTCATATTTCTTAACAATGTCTCCAGATATCCTCATCCTTTGACTCATCTTTTGCTTGAATTCATCAAAGTATTTATTCAAGACTTCAAAATTATCTGGTTCCCACTGCTTGGAGACTTTCCCTAATTTGTTTGGTGACTGGTTTGGCAGCAGACCATTGAATATCACCTACTCCTAGGAAATAGCCTTGAAAGTAGAAAAATAGACCTACCAAAAGTTGTCCAAACTTGAATCTTAAGGCACTGTCCTATTTGATGGACTTCAAGTTCAATAGAAGTTGCTTCTGCAAATAGGTGCATAGAGAAAATGAGGCGTCCTCCATGATCATTTTGTAGGCGACATTACCGTAGCAGCAGAGACAAATTTTATTCTGTTGGCATAAAACATCCAGTATCCAATCACCATGCAAGCATACTTGAGCAACTCATCTTTGATGGTGTTGACGGTCATTCCCTGTTGGTCGCTCAGAGAACCGGTGAGCTTAGTCATTTTAGTCTTGATGACCTTCCTTAGGGCTGGCACCTCACCAATGTTGTAGAAACCGGTGATGGCATGAATTGCTTTAGGCGTAATGTCATGCGTCCTCTCGAGATACATCTTGTCGCCATGTACTCTGCTCAAGATGATGCGGATGTGATCTTCCATGAACTCTTCAAGAAAGTAAACCGCATTGTGAAGTTTCTTCCTCTCCAGAATCTTGTATTTCGGTTTGATCTTCTTGTCATCCCCATAAAACAGACTTCACTGGGAATGAATCGCTAGGTTTCCTAAGTCTTCTAATTTGTAGTCAATGTACCCTGAAATATCTCCTTTGACAATGACTCCGATAGGTATTTGGGACAGGGCATTGTATTTCATTTTTCTTTGAATGAATTCAGCTGAGTCCATGGGTACACTAGAGCTGGAGTGCGATGTAAAAGCCATGATTAACTGATAAATAAGAATTTTAAGAAATACCTTTAGAATTTTGAAACTTAGGGTTTGCAAATGCAGCTTCGCAACACACCACTTTGGTTGCTAGATTACCGCTTGGTGTTCTTCACTTGATTGATTGACAATATCTCCGGATTCTTCTACAAGATTTGAAATCTCTTTGAATCGCAAGTTGAATTGCCTTTAGTTGCTCTGCACTTGAAAAATTCTTCGCTCGAAAACTGATAAGTGAAAATGACTTTGAAAAATTCCTTTTAAATGAATTCTTCACCTACCGTAATAAATGCTCCATTGCTAGGGCATAAACCCTAATTTTTCCTTTTACCGCTTCACAATCTTCTACTGATTGACAAGTAACATATGCCGGTTAAGGTCTTTTACCGATATAAACCGGAGGTTTGAAACATTTCACCGATTTTTTCCCCCTAAGCTTTTCTGAAGCTCAGTTTGCCAGTTCAGAGACTTCCACACTAGATGCAGAAACCAGTTCATCTTGTGACACTTTTTCAGGTTTCTTTCTCCATGTTTTATTCATTCTTGCTTGAACATTTTCAACATCAATCTTCCCTTTTGGAGTGATCGATATATCATCTGATAGGTTCTTTCTCATTCTGCAGGTTTTGGTAGGGTGTCCCAGTTTGTTGCAATGATAGCATACCATTCCAGGTGTTCTCCATGTTCCATTGTTCATTCTACCATTCTTCCTCTTACATGTTGCAACAATGTGATCACTATCATGATAGATCAAACAGGTTGCTCTCCAACCGGTTGCTGCTTGATAGCCACCACTACCTGACTAATGGTCATAGGCATTATACCGGTTTGGATTCTGGTTCACAGAGGATTCATGAAAAAATCCTTGAGTCCTTTGAGGATATCTCCCAGTGTTGTGCATAACAGACCTGCATTCAAATGCTCTATGCCCAAACTTGTTGCATGCATAACAATTTCCATTGAATCTATTGGATCTAGGCTTATTGTTTAGAAAATAAGGAAAATTAATGTAGGCCTTATTTCTACACACGCAATATGTCCTTCCTTGAGACAATTAAAGCAAATAGGTTTAAAATTTTGTTTACCTTTGTCCTTTGATGTTGGTTGCTTCTTTGATGCTACATCTTTTGTTCCAAAGGTCTCACCTTCCTCATAACTGAAAAAACCAAGTCCAGTGGTATTCTTTACTGGTTTTGTTGATTCAAGCTTTTGTTCTAGCTTAATAGTACTCTTATTGAATTTGGCAAGTATTTCCTTTGACTCAGTGAGTTCCTTGGAAATAGCAGCATTAGATTCCTTCAAGGTTGCATTCTTAGAAATAGCCATGTTTAATTCACCTTGCATTTCTTCTTTTTTCACTTTACTCTCTTGGAGATGAGCGGTAAGGGCATTGATTTCTTGCTTCAGCTTGGAGATCTCTTGATCTTTGTCTTTTACTAGGTCTTCAGCTTTCCTCCAGTTCTCAAGCTCTTGACACATTCTGATAGTCAGTCCTTCCAGTTCCCTTCTCAGGTTGGCATTAGATTCATTCAGTTTTTCAACTTCTTCAACTAGGGCTTCCATGTTTGCTTCATCAGAAGAACTATTTTTAGTAAGCTCCATCAGTTTCTTAGCATGCTCTCTTCTTTTTTCCAGAGAAGCTTTATATTTGACTTTGAGTTCATCAAAGGCTTTCTCAGTCTAAGTGAGATGATGAGTAAGTTCCCTCACAGTGTATTCCCCCATATCTCCTTCCAAGTGGTTAAACTTATAGAAAGGTTGACTTTGATACCAATTGATGAATACTAAGAGGGGGGGGGGTGAATTAATATACCAAAAAATACTGAACTTAAACTCTTAAATAGTTTAACAGTTAACCGGTATAATAGATTTACTAGCAAACTGGTTAAGACATATGCAAACCAAACAACAAATAAAACATTCACCCACAAAAGAACAATCACCATAACACAAGAGGTTTTGATGTGGAAACCCAAATGGGAAAAACCACGGTGAGCAGAGACTCACAAGTAACTATCTGCATAATAGAAACCAGACCGGTTAAGGTCATACAATGTTCTTCACCAGAATAGATCCTGTTAGGAATCTAGATCTCTGTTAGGAGATAAGTCTTGTTAAAGACTACCTTGTGAGAGGATTTCAGATTCACATTTGTGAACCACCTTGTTAGAGGATTTACAAAGGCTTTGGTGGGCCTACGCGGTTAAGGGTTTCAGACTTATCATAGATATGAGTAATCAACAAGTAGATGACCTAGATACTAGCACAGTATGCTTGGCTAGATCCTTGATAGCTCATTGTTAATGCACATTTAGTATTACTTTAGTCTTCAGTATCTCCACACTTTGTTTCTTCACATAGACCTAATATTCTCTTCTATATTTGCACATACAAAAACCTCATCATTTTTTAAAACCTTAGACATGATGTCCTTATAAGGAGTCTGATTTC
This sequence comes from Cryptomeria japonica, assembly GCF_030272615.1. Taxonomy (NCBI): domain Eukaryota; kingdom Viridiplantae; phylum Streptophyta; class Pinopsida; order Cupressales; family Cupressaceae; genus Cryptomeria; species Cryptomeria japonica. The sequence goes on along the minus strand of NC_081411.1, from coordinate 662,473,556 downwards.
ATGTCGGTCCAATAGGATTACATTACAAGTTCCTAGGTTCAGTGCATCTAGACACATTTGGTAACACGACACAAAATCACCACCAAAGTGTCGGTGGATGATAACTCATCACAGAAATACCAGTTGGTAACTCATCACCGAGTGATACCGGTTCATTACCGATCATCGGTTCATACATTTTACCAATTACCGGTTGTCAAAATGAAGATTGGAAAAATGTTAACTATTGCTTTGTTCCTTTGTACCACTTTGGGATCCTCGAACCGCTTGAGGTCTTCATACTGCTTTGGGTCTTCAATCAGTTTGTGATCAATAAACACCTTCTGCAAAACACCGATAGTCTAAAGACTATAAAACATAATACCAGTTGGAACAATTACCGGTTGAGCATAACTCATACATAAAGAAAGTGATCACAAAACAAGTGTGTGTCCATCAATGACAATCACAACATCATAAAAAATGCCAACATATTCTCATCCTGGTAGTCAAGAGAATTCCATTCCTATGATTACAACCTTGCATAGTCTTCCTACATATACATATTCTATCATGAGTACCTCTACACCAAATGTTTTCCTACATATGTTAGTTATGAAGGAAATCCTTTTAATTCACACTCTTATATACCTCATTCTGTGAGTCTTTCAATTGGTTCCCAACCATCTCCTATACCAATAAAACATCTCATATAACAATATTAATCCTCCATCAACATTCATTAACACCATCAGCGGACCAAAATGGAGGGAACAACATTTGTAGTGGAAAATTTGAAATCGAGAAATGGAGGGAACAATGATGCTAGATCCTCTGGTTCTGATTCCACTACAGCTCAAGGACAAGCATTTGATGATGAGGATGGAAGGCAGGATGGGGACCCATGAATACGGGACTCTCCTCCTGATCATGAAAACTTAAAAGATTCTCAAGATTCAAGCCCCGAGGCAGTGAAGATTGACTCAGAAAATATCAAGGAGGGGTGAATACCTAAACCCTGGAATAGTCTCTTTGCAAGACAAGCATCTGGTAAACCGACTGGTAAATTGTCTTTCCCCTTTGTGAAGGATATATCAGATAATAGAATAGGTAAACTTGCGATTGAGATTCCTGATTTAGTTATTGATCATAGCATCTCTTTAATGTCTTTTTCTTTGGTGGGGAAATTTGTTGGACCCCGACCTAATATTGAGGATGTTAGGTCCTTTGTTAAGAGAAAATGGAGAATGAAAGGACAGGTTGATGTCTCTGCCCTGCCTAGAGGCTTTTTTGTTTTCTCTTTCTCATGCAGGGAAGATATGGAAGTTGCTTTAAGTGGGGGCCCCTGGATGTTTGGCAAATCCTCTCTTTCTGTTAGAAAATGGTCCCCTAACATGGAACTCAATGATTCTTTCTTTGAATCTGCTCCGGTGTGGGTTAGGTTGCCTGGGCTGCCGTTGGAATGCTGGGTGGAGGATGTTTTCTTAGGAATCACTAACTACTTTGGGGAGCTTGTTGCGATAGACCCAATGACAGCAACTCGCAAGAGATTGGTGTATGCACACATCTACGTCAACATATCACATAATATGGACCTCCCAAGTACTATTGACATAAATTCCAAACTTGGGTTATGGGAACAATCCATAGAATTTGAATCTCTCCCATTTGTTTGCTTCTCTTGCAAAAAAGAAGGTCACTCGGCTAAGGCTTGCCCCAGCCACCCTAAAAAACCTGTGATGAAAGAAAAAAATATTCACAAACTGGTATGGAAAGAAAAAAATAATAACAAAGACTGCAACAAGTTAGAAGAAAAAAGTGGAAACTTGGTGAATATACTAGAACACCTGGAAGCAGATAGCACTGACCCTCCTAAGACCCCCCCCTTGAAGGGGAATAAAAAGAATGAAACCAAGGAGTTTGAGATCAAAACAGGCAATACCTTTGAGGCTCTACAGTCATAGGCGAAGGAGAATGAAATCAGTGAAGAGACACTTGAAGATGGTGAGATTGAGAATATCACTGATTCTCATCCTGAGGATTTTCATGAACCTATATCAAAAAAAGATGAACACTATTTAGAGGATGAGTTTCAAGAACATGAAACAAAAATGGGAAGGAGTAACAAGTTTGGGTCGCCGCAAGAAAACTTAAATGCCTTATTCTAGAATATAGAAGTCAATATGACCACTTCATCCCAAAAAAGAGAAGATCTATGGAGCAACATGCAAGATGAGTCTAGAGTAGAACAACAAGAAGAAAACACAACAGGAAATGGAAAGAAAATTAAAACCAAGAAGGTAGGAGGCCTTAATGGAGTAAAAACCAGAACCATATCCAAGGCTGATTTTGGGGCTTCAAGATCCCCATCGGGACACAAAAAAATGAAATGGCATAGGGACCAGGAGAGTAAGCAAAATATAGCTGATGGAAGGCAGCGAACTATCAAGGAATCCTGCCCTCAGGCTTCCAAATGAAGGTAATATCTTGGAAGATTAGAGGCCTAAATGGTCTCAATAAATAGGATATATTAAGGAACCTCATTCAAGATCAAAATCCGGATATTATCCTGGTTCAGGAAACCAAAATGAGTAAAGAGAAAGTGGAGAAATTAAAGTTTTTAAAAAATGGAGGGGCTTGTGGCAATAGCTCGAATGGAGCCTCTGGAGGGGTTGCTATATTCTAGAATAAAAGCACAACCTTTGGAGATATGATTGATGTTGATGGCAATATTTTATCCGTAAAAGCTAAAAGCATCTTTGATGGTAAGGAACTTGTTATCACTAATATCTATGTCCCTAACTCCAAATCCACTAGAAGCAAATTCTGGAATAAAATTCAGCATAAAAGAAATTCCTTCCCTTTGAATAGCTAGGTTGTGATGGGAGATTTCAATACTCCCCTGCAAGACATTGAAAAATTTGGAGGTAGTCAAGCTCAACCAGACATCAAATCTGACCTGATGGACTTTATTAATGACAATGCTCTCATTGATATGGATATCAACGGGGCTTCCTACACTTGGTCTAACCAAAGGGATGGTGAAGATCTCATCCAGGTAAGACTTGATAGATCCCTTCTTTCTAATGATTGGATTCTTTCTCGTAGATGCTCCCTTTCTGTTATTAATAGAATTGGGTCAGATCATTATCCCATCTCTTTTGTTGCTGAGAATTTTAAGAATAATCAGAGATTCCCTTTTCGGTTCGAAAAGATGTGGACCTCCCTCCCTAATCTTGAAAAATCTATTGCTAACTAGTGGAATCTTGATGTTAATGGAACTACCATGGATAAAGTTGCCAAAAAACTTAAAAACATCAAAACCAACATTAAGACTTGGAACAAGAAGGTCTTTGGTGATATCTTTGATTCAAAGAAAAAATTAAAGGAGGAACTGGACCAGATACAAAACTCAATCCAGAAAGAAGGCTACAAAAAGTATTCCAAAGCCATGGAAGATGATGTTCTAGTCAAAATCCACAACATTATTTCTAGGGAAGAAATCTATTGGAGGCAGAGATCTAGGGCTATATGGTTGAAGGCAGGGAACAGAAACACTAAATTTTTCCACATGACTTCTCTAAAACACAAGGCAGTGAATAGAATCACAAGACTAATTGTTGAAAACAACACTCTGCTTAATAAGGATGAAATCAGGGATGAAGCTGTCAGATTCTTCAAGCAGTTCCTTTCTAGTAACAAGGACATTGATCAGACCCATCAACTCAATTTGATTAATATTATTCCTAAGGTTATTAACCCTATTCAGAATAAGGCCCTTACTACTATCCCGTCTACTGGAGAAATCAAAAAGTTGTCTTTTCATTTCAAGGGGATAAAGCTCCTGGTCCTGATAGTTTCCCTATGTTTTTCTTCCAAGATTTCTGGCATATTGTGGGGGAAGACACGGTTAATGCGGTCAAAGAATTCTTTGGATCTAGAAGAATCCTTAAGGAACTTAATTCCACTTTTATAGCCTTAATCCCCAAAATTGCTGGGGCAGACTCTATGGGAAACTTTAGGCCAATTAGCCTATGCAACTCTTTCTACAAAATCATATCCAAAGTTATGACCACTAGAATTTTGGCGGTGCTTCCCTTCATCATCTCTAAGGAGCAGAAAGGTTTTGTTCTTGGTAGGCAGATCCTGGACTCAATTACTCTTGTTCATGAGAACATTCATTCCCTCAGTGCTACTAAAAAAGAAGGTTTCTTAATAAAGTTGGATTTGGCGAAGGCTTATGATAGAGTTGAGTGGGATGTTCTCTTCAAAATCATGGGGGCTTTTGGTTTTGATGATAAGGTAACCAAAATAATCAGAGAATTGATCACTACTCCTATGTTCTCTATACTGATTAATGGATCTCCTACAAACTTTTTTAAAACTTCAAGAGGGCTCAGACAAGGAGATCCCATATCTCCTATCCTTTTTACCATATTAGCTGAAAGTATGAGCAGATTGATTCATAAGTTGAAACAAAGTAAAACTATCAAAGGTCTTCAACCTTCCTCCGCTAATGTTTTTTGCACTCATCAACAGTTTGTTGATGACACTATCCTCATGGGATATTCTTTGGTCAAGGAGGCTGATGCCTTCAAAACAACTCTTAACTCCTATGCTTTGGCTACTGGTCAGCAAGTCAATTGGGACAAATCAGCTATGTACTTCCTCAATACTCCTGTCAGAAGACAACAGAAAATTGTAAAATTATTAGGTACAAAGTGGAAATGCTCCCTTCCACCTATCTGGGCCTTCCCTTGGGGTTAGCTCCCCCAAATTCCTTCTGGAATATGCTTATTGATAAAATTAATAAAAGACTTGCTGGATGGAAAGGCTCAATGTTATCTCAGGCTGGGAAACCGTAGCTCCTTCAAGCTACTCTTCAAAATCTCCCTGTTTATGCACTCAGCCTGTTTGGTATCCTAGTTAAATTTTCTGAAGCTATGGAAAGAATCCAGAAGAGATTTTTATGGTCAGGAGTGGAAGAAAAAAAGAGAATACCCTTGGTTTCCTGGTACAAAGTGTGTAGACCAAAGAACAAAGGAGGGTTAGGGATTAAAGCTATAAAAACCTTTAACAAAGCTCTTCTTGCTAAACAATTATGGAGAGCCTATGATACTAAGAAAGATTGGAATCAAATTTGGTTTAACAAATACATTCAGAATTAGACTATCCAAGGGATCCTTAACTTTGAAGATATCCCTGCTGGATCCTTCATTTGGAATAGCATTACCAAATCCATAAAAGTGGCAAAAGCTGGGGCTGGATGGGTCCTTGGAAAAGGTGATAGAATAAGGTTTTGGGAAGATCCCTGGATGAAGATTGAAGCCCTTTATGATCAAAACAATAGTCAAATTATTGAGGAGTGTAAAAGGAGGTTTGGGCTTATGGTATTTGACTACTAGAAGGAGGACAAGTGGGTTAGGCTTGATGACATCCATTTTGGATTTTCCTCTCTCCAGAAGGAGTTGTTGTCCTTTTCCCCTAATAAAGGCTATGATGATGTTTTCCTCTGGAAAAGTGATCCTAAAGGTGAATTTACGGTTGCCTCCGCCTATAAAAACACTTTTTCTCAAATCAACAATCCCATTTGGAGTAAAGTTTGGAACAACATTCTGATCCCTAAAGTCAACATTTTCTTTTGGCTTGCTTCTCGTAATAGCACCCTTACTCTTGAAAATTTAATCCGAAGAGGTTTCAAATTCCCTAATAGATGTGAGCTATGCCAGAAGGAGGGGGAATTAGTTGATCATCTCTTTTTTCACTGCTCCTTTACCTGGGATATTTGGTGCAAAATGTGGGAAAAATGGAAAGTTAATTGGGTCATGAACAAGAGCATCAAGGATATTATCTGGCAATGAAATTTTCCAACCATATGCCAAATCATCAAGAACCTTTGGTCTTTGACCCTCCCCATGATCTACTGGGGCATTTGGAAAGAAATAAATAATAAGATATTTAGGGAAGCTAAGTGTAATACTCAAGTGGTCTTTGAAAAAATATGCAGGGCTATAAAGGAAAACATCAACATTCCTCACAAGAATAATCAGCAATGGTCTATTATTGATATGAATGATATGGAAAGAGACATCCTTACCGAATGGAACCTAATGCATAAGGTCTACAGATCGAAAAATAAGAATAAGAGAGATAACATTGTATGGTAGTTTCTTGAATATGACTGGATAAAGGTTAATTTTGATGGGGCTGCTAAAGGGAACCCTGGAAAGGCTGGTGGAGGAGGAGTTATTAGAAATGCTCAAGGAATTTGCATTGCTGCTTTTGCTTCTCCTTTTGGGGTCCAAAATAACCATGTGGCTGAAGCTCTAGCAATGCTAAAGAGCCTCCAGCTAGCTCAAGAATTCAAATTCAAAAAAATTTGGCTCGAAGGGGACTCCTCAAACATCATACAAGCCCTCAAAGGTACAAGTTCTGTTTCCTGGAATATTACCAATTTAATTAAAAATGCTAAAGATATTCTAAATAACTATGTTAGCATTAGTATAACTCATACCTTTAGAGAGGGTAATAAGGTTGCAGATATCCTAGCCAATGAAGGGGTCAATTTGGAGAAGGATGTCAAATACATTGGAGAAACTCACATCAAATGGGAGGTTAAAGAGCAATTATACTTTGATCGCATCAATGGGTCAAGTTAATCTCATGATTAATTTCTGGGGAACGAGTCCCAAAGATAGATTTTGGGGGTGGATTAACTGTCAGATTATGAGTGTTTTTCGGCATCATATCCAAGATCATATGTGTGAGAAAGATTATAGTAATAATAGTTGGGTTTGTGTGGCCATAAGCAGTAACTTCAAAACTATGAAAGAGTCTTTACACGGGAAGTCCAGAAATAACAAGTTTTCAGAGTTTTATCTGCGGATTGAGAACTGCAGTAGTGGGCATCCTTACTTGGAGCTCAGAATGGGCGGTAATCTAAACAGGAACGAACCTCCAGGATGTAAGAATTGGAAGAGTGAAAGAAAGGTCTGGAGAAGGCTCCACAGACATGGCTTCACTGAATATATGGAAAAGCTTCACGAAAGCATAAATTATGTGTCTTACGGTTTTGCTAAAAGCTGGAGTAACAACAGAGCCACCCTATTTGGGGAGATTTGGCAAATCGATGAAAACTTGATTGCAGAGGTCATGGGGCTCAAGATGGAGGGGACTAAATTCTACAGGGATTGGAAGTATGCAGCTGAAGCTTTCAAAAATTTCCCAAAGTCAAAGGATGAGAAGGGCAAGCTTGCGAAGAAGGACAACATCTCCTACTACACTCCCCAGCAGGTAAAGCCTTTCTGGCAAAAAGATCTTAGGGCTTTAATGGAATATTTGACTGTGGATGGCAGATTTACAAAAAATTATAACTATCATTTCACTATCCTGAACCATTTTTGTCATGGGGCTAAAATATCCCTGCCCTTCTATTTAGCATCCTCTCTAAATGAGAGCCTTGCAGACCATGCTAAAAAGCCTAATTCTTACCCTTTAGCCCACCAGGGGCTCATTCTGCTAATATATGAACATATTAAGGATAAGGCTAGGGCAACCAAGGATGATCCTTTGATCATTAACACTCATATATCTAAAAGTTGCAAAGACTCTGACTCGAATGGGGATCGACCCAGCACCCCTACCCATAAAAAAAGGAAAGGTGAAATAGAGCATGAAGAAAAGGAGGTGCATTGTGATGAAGAAGAGGAAAAGGATAAGGACACTGATACTGAAATGGAGCTAAATAAGGATGAGAATTATGGTGAAGGGGAGGAAGGGGATATTTCTGAAAACCCTCACTCTAACCGTAAGGTTTCGGAAAGCGAGAATGAGGCTCTGAATCCTAAGGAGTATGACAACCCTAACACCGAGGAGACCGAACAGGGCAAGGACTCTGCGGACACCATCTTGGACACTGCCCGCAACTGCACTCTTGAATTCTTCAATTTCCTAAAATGGGTTGTTGAAAACATCACCAGTATGCAGGGTAAGCAAAGGGAGCTGGAAGATAAGATTAATAAGCTGATTAAGATGTTTGACTCTGGGAAACAGAATGAGGATACGAAAAATAGTGAAGCGGAGGAGGAGATGGAGATGGAGGACTGGTTGGAGAAAGATCTAATTAAAGGGGACCTGAAACATTTGGAGTATGTTATTAGAACTATGAAAGAGCAGGTGGAGGAGGACAAAGACAACGTTAACACTCGGATTGCCCGTAATGAGAAGGCTTTGAAAATCCTTATGAACTGCAACCTCCAGGTCCTTAAAGTTTCTTCCCAGAATATGAACGCACTGGTGGATCATTTGGAAAAGAAAAATCAGGATAAGAACCTGGCAATTATAGAAGATGCTCCAACTTCTAGCCCTACCCATGAGAACCCTAGGCCCAGAACTAGGAAGACCACTATTGAGAAGGACACCAAAATGAAAGAGAGTCAGATTGGACAGGAAAACAATGACCTAAGGGAAGTAGCCAAGGTGATGATGCTCTTGGTATAGAATGCTGAGGAAACCATGAAGAGTTTTTAATTATCTTGTAATGCTGGGCTTGGGGTCAATTTCTTGCTAGCCTCTTGCTGTCCTTTTCTCTGCTGCTGGTTTTTTTGTTGGTCTTTTGCAACTGTCTTTTTTTGTTTCCTTCTTGAATATCTTTTGAATGTAATCGGGTTTTGGGTCCCTTAAAACCTGTTTTTACTTAATCAAAAACAATATTAATCCTCCATCATAATCCAATGTATCCAATTCTAATACATTCATTAAAGCCACTATCAATAACCTATCTCAAAGTGTCTCATCCTTAGAACAATAGTTGGCTTCTTTAACCCAATCCAAGTTCAATGTTCCCACTTATGATGTAGCAAGCCTGTTATTTGATGAGATTATTTGTACGGTTGCTCCTAAGAATGTGGGAATCCCTCAATTAGAGTTGTACAATAGAAAAGGTGACCTCTTGACTCATGTGAAGACATTTCAAACTTTGTGTAGTGACTTCTCTCATGACCAAAGACTCATGGAAAAATTATTTACTCAAACCTTTAGAGACAAAGCTTTGCAATGGTATTGTTATTTGCCTCCTTATTCCATCACTTATTTTTTAAAAACTGGCTAATGCTTTCATTCAACAATTTCGAGATAACATTGGTCCTTAGATTACTTTGACTAATTTAATTCATTGTAAGTAGGAAGTTAAAGAAAAAGTGACTGATTTTATTCGAAGATATAAACATTTGTATTCACAAATTTTTTATCTAGTTCTTGATCATGATGTTCAAAGAATTTTCATTACTAATTTGCAAAAGGATATTAGAGATAAGATTCTATTTTCTAAATTTTCTTCTTTCACACAATTGTGTGCAATGCTTCATAACTATCAGCTTCAAGTGACCCAATTTGAATCATTCCATTTAATGACTTTGGTTGATAATAATGAGAGTGCTCAACAATAATTTCCAAAATTCAAAAAACACAATAAAGGTTTCATCAAGATAAATGACAACTCTTCCTAAAACATCAACACTCAAGTGGTAGCCACAACATTAGGTTTGACCCCTTTTATCTAGATACTTTAGAAAAGAGTTAACTCCTCTTTCTGAGTCTTTGCATAGTATAATGTTGAGGTTGATTAATGGTAATGTGTTGCAAATTCCTCCCATCAAGCCTAGAGATACCTCTAAACCTCTACCACCTTCCTTTGACCATATAACCTTTTTCCAATACCATCGCCATGCAGGTAACAATATTGAAAAACATTATAAGTTGAAGTATAAAAGATTCAAGACCTTATTGATAACAATGTTATATCTATAGCTGGTGTGAATGATGAAGGGAACAAATCCATAGCACCTCCTAATCAAGACCTCCAAATCTTCACCAATCCTTTGCCTTCCCACTCTACCAATGTCATTGATTCTGAGTCACTTGCATTCTTTTCTGATGACTTAGGCATGGAGTCCAATGATGTTGTGAACCTTATTGAAAAACCTAAACCTAAACCTACATTATGCATCACCTTTAATCCTAGTGAGACTATTATTGCACTTTATGGACCATTATACATTAATGTGAAGATTAAAGGCAAACTCTCATGAGGGGTGCTCATTGATCATGTATGTATGGTGAATTTTATTACTAAAGATAATTTTTTACTCAATAATTTCATCAAATTACATATGATAAATTTGATGTTATGATCAAGGTGTATACTGGCTTATCTTCCCCTACTATTGTTTCTATTATTGTTCCCGTTGAGGTTGGTATTAAGTGTTTAGATGCCACCTTTTCTATTATTCCTACATCGGATCAACTTTGTGTGAAGTTGGCATATCCTTGGCTCTCTTCCATAAAATCTATCCCTTTTAAAATTCATAAGTGTTTGAAGTTTCCTCACAATGGGCATATTAAAACAATCAATCATAGCCTTTTCCAACCCATAGCAAAGCATGAAAATTTCACTTTTGATTACTTTTGGCCTAAGAAAACTAAACCATTAAAGACTTGAATTGATATTATTTTCTATCTTATCAAAAAAGGAAAAATGACATGATATCAACCATAAGTAAACCTAGAGACCCCTCACCCATGGATATTCCTCCTCCTCATCCTGGCCCTACACTAACTCATTTGACTGCAAAATTCGATGAAAATTTCTAATGAAGGTTCAATAATTAATTGTATCGTCAGGTACCTATGTATTTAATGTGAAATTTTCATTTTTTTAAAAAAAATTTGCCCGACATTCGTCAAAATTGCGACGTTCCTTGAATTTCGTCACTATTTCGACATACACTTAAATTTGTGGGCCGACGGGTATATGGCTAGCATTCGTCAGGGTTCCAGGCCAAATTGTTTTGCTATACTTACTTGAAAATTTTCTATACTTATGATAGTTTGTTATAGGCCAAATTTTTTTGTTATTAAATATTAGAATTATTAGATTTTGTTCTCTATCTATGATTTAAAAGTATTGGAGTGTGAGTTTGATATTTTTTGAAGATCTAAATATTCAAGCTTGGTAAAGTAAAATCATGTTAGATAATATTATTCCAAAACAAAATGAAGAGACAATTGCTATATTGAAATGAAAGGGTGATGAGACATGTTATTGTCCTTGCAATAATTGCAAGGGCTTAAAGATGAGAATACTTTTAATCACAATAATTGAGAAACATTGTAGGCAACATGGTCACATTGAAGGGGGGCATGATTATCATCCATTGGTAAGTTGTTCATTATATGTCTTTATATTGATTGGATTTGTAAATGTTTATATCATTTTAACATTTTTTATATATATAAAAAATCACTTAATCATGATCATGGTTTATTTGTGTCGATCATTATTATAAAGGTGGGGTGCCCTAGGGCACATGATATAGATTATCATGTCTCGAAGAATGTGGTTTTGCAAGAGGAGGAACATGGAGTTGTGAATATCGAAGATGAAGTTAATGATCTTATGGAAGAAGATGATCATGCGCCAGAAAACACACTTGAAGATGATGGTACAAATACATTGATCCATAACACATTTAGTGGCGCAGCTGATCATGATGATCGAGATGACACTGATTATGTTCATGATTTACTTGTACTTGAGAAGGCATGTGAGCCCCTTTATGAAGGCTCCCAAACAACTCTTCTCTCTGTTGTATTGTTGCTGGTCAACCTGAAGGTTATGAATGGTTTATCCAGCATAGCAAAGTCACAGATGTTAAGGTATGTCATATATGTCATTTGATTAGTAAATAAAGGATGAATATGTACCATTAATATTCTTTATATTAACAAATTATTTTGTTGTTGTAGATTGATAGGTGAATTTTTGTTACCACCATCAAATATTTTACCTTGCTCATACCGAGATTTATCTACCATTATGAAAGATATTGGAATGGAGTATCAAGCAATAGATGCATGCCCCAATGATCATATGATGTATCATAAACAACATGAATTTGTAACGGAATGCCCATAATGTCATATCAATAGATATTGAACATATCAACTAACAAATAAGGTGCCTCATAAAGTTCTTTGTTATATTCCCATTATTCCATGTATGCAATGATTATTTAGGTGCAAAAGCTTAATGCAATTTATGGATTACCATGCATGAAATAGAAGTGGAGATGACATTCTTGAAATGCCTGCTAATGGTTATGCATTTAGGGACATGGAGGAAAAATGAACACACTTTAAAGAAGAACCTCGTAATCTCATGCATTAATTGGCAGTGGATGATGTCAATCCATTTGGATAGATGTGATCTATTTACTCGGTCTAGCCTATTTTTGTTATCAACAATAACATTCCTTCATGGATGTCAATAAAGAGGGAGCACATAATATTGGCAATGATTGTTCTAGGTATTTTCTTACATCAATTTTCTTTAATGTAGTAGCATCTCATTTATTTATTTTGTTGCATAATGACTTATATTTTTTCATTTAATAGTTATGCACATTAATTTATTTATATTGCAGTAAAATGGTTATAATAATTATGTAATGTTTATGTTCATTCAACTAGGTAAGTACCAAGTTAAAGATATGAATTTATATATCGAGCCTCTTATCGATGAGTTACTAAATTTATGGAATGGCGTCACTATGTGTGACATCTCTAGACCAATAGGACAAAGACAATTTCAATTCCATGCAATTCTTGTATGGAAATTCATGATGTCCCTGGGCTAACACATTTTTGTGGTATGTTATAATGTTCGACTGCACTTTAACGATATTTAATTTTATGAAGTAGATATCATGCATGTTTTTTAAATAATATATTTAGTATATATAATTATAAAAATTGACATATTTAATCCAATTATATATGATCTTGCAAGTCTTCAAACAAAGGGAAAATTTGCATGTCCAGTTTGTGGTCCAAAGATGAAATCTCGTCATTCAAAAAGTTTAGGAAAGCAGGTGTTTGATGAGTATAGGCACTTCCTCCACATAAATCATAAGTATCAAACTACAGAAAAACATCTTTTCAATGGGAAAGAAGAGACTACATCAAAAATACAAAGAATGACACCTCACCTATGGAAGTTGGAATATAATAGAATTAATCATCAAGGTTATACATCGGATCAAATTATTTATCTATCATATTATGTTTTGTTTACTCATGTTGTAATTGAAAATTATTGTGGTTGTTAATTTGTTTAGCTTATATGCTTCATGAAGGTCATCAAGGAATTAATGGTCGGCTTCCATAGGGATTGAAAAGTTATCCCACACAATTTTGTAGGTTGCCCTACTATGAGCAGCTACAAACTATACATTTGTTTGATACAATGCATATCGAAAAGAATATAACAAAAATGTTATGGAAAATATTGGATGGAAGGCATGACAAAGAACAAATTGTCAAAATTTGTACTAACATTCGGGAAGCCAATCATACAATGAAAAATGATATTCAATTAAATAGCAATGGAGAGAAAATTAATATAATCACCCTTCCTTGGTTATTAATAGAGCAACAAAGCAATTCTATAAAAGAAGTCACACGAAAAATTCGATTTCCCATAGGATTTGTTGTGAACATAAACAATATCATAACAAAGAAAGGTGAATTTGGGCTAGGGATGAAAATGCATGATTGACATACCTTCATTAAGGTAATTCTTCTGGTATATATATATATATATATATATATATATATACTACGTGTACTTTTCAGTGTATTATATTTACTAGTTTTGGAAAAATAATGAAAAGATCATTTTATAATTGTTACATTGTGTTCTACCTCTATCTCTCCCAGACAACTTTGACAACAATGTCAAGCAAGTTATATATGATCTTGGAAAATACATGAGGTAAGTAGCGATTTTTGTTCAATTCGTTGTATAGATCTTATGTTTGCCATTTATTTTACTTGTTATGTAATATATTGTATATTTTTGTTAAATCTTGTTAATATATTTATACCTTGAATCACTTGTAGATGGCTGTCATCTAAAGAAATCCATAAAGAAGATATAAATTATTGAAAGAGAAAAATTCCTCGTCTAATGTGTGAAATGCAAAAGTGTCTACTGCCAACATTTTTCAATGCACAAGAAAACTACCTCATACACCAAGTTGAGGAGATTGAATTGTCTGGACCTATACACATAAGGTCAATGTGGATGGTTGAGAGACACTTGAAATTTTTGAAGCAAAGAGCACATCTTGAGGGTTCTATGGTGGAGAGATATATGGTATACCAGAACATGGTGTATATTACTGAATATCTTCCTGAGTTCACAACAAAGATCCATGTAGATCACATTTGGGATCCCAACTCCATTAATAAATTCAAAGGGGAGTACCTGATGGGGAAAGGTAGGTTGAGGAAAGTGAGAGGTAATTATAAGATGGTCATGGAGATTAATTAGAATACATTTTACATTGCCTTAAATTTCTTGAAAAGAAACAATAGAGAACTAGTCCAAATGAAATAATCTTCCACACACAAATAGAAAAGTACTGGTATTGTATTACTCCAGAAAATAAGTCTTTCATTGCTGAAAAGTATTAAAATCTTAAAAAGTGTTGATGATAAAAAATTACAATTTGAATTTCATATATATAAGAAGACCCAACAAAGGTGTCTCTTTGGATTGTCTTTTGACAAATAATTAAACTATTGATCTTAATTAAACTTATAAAACAATTTAATCTTCTCCTAACATTGACTTAGCTATCGAGAGATGTTTTTTATACTCCTCCAAGGAGTTGGTTCTCAAATCAACAAATAGTTTGATTGAATTTAACTTTGTCAGTTACCCAACCCTCAATATTACAATTTGATATCTTTTATTACAGTTAGTCTGATTAAATTTAACTCTCACAGAGAGACCAATCAGAATAGAATGCAAATAGTCGCCTTTTGTCTTAGATGCACTCTATATTCTTCTAACTTGCAATTATAACATAAAATCTTCACATAAGGATTTAGGATAACAATCACCAACCATAGATAATTATAACAGAGAACTGATATGAAACCAAAAGCATCCACAACACAATTAACATATAAGAGAACTGACTTCTATTTTAATTTCAAAATAAGAGTCTTTGCTTTATCATGTGTATGAAAATTATAAATAATGTCTAACTTGTCACTCCTAACTTTTGTCTTGAAATTGATTATATCAAATATTTATAACATATCATAGGGTCACGTCCTTTACAAAGTGTGTTTTAGAAATAAACTAAGAGATTAACTTAAAGGAAATTAATCATTATCTAGTCAAGCACAAGTGTGCTTTGGCCAAATGCTCTAGGTACTCTTTGTTGTAATGGGTGTCACAATCATGGATTATATCTCAAATTTTGACCTCCATTATCACCATGTCCTCCATGCAGTCCACCATTGTCTCTGTGTTTCCTGCTTTAGCTTCTTTCATTACATTCCTGAATACTATCTGACAATCTCAAACCCAGTCTATTTTCACCTTCAAGTCTTCATCTTCATTGAGTAGGGGTGGGATGTCATTTGATCCATCTCCTATAACATCAGCACTTTCAAACCAATGATAATTAATGTGGCTCCTACCTTTAGTGTCATGATGTGCCCAAAAGCTTTTTGAGTATCAATAATCTTTGGTTTCTTGTGTGGAGGTAGAGAGACAAAATTAGCATGGAATGTTCATCAGGATTATACATGGAACCCATAGATACCTAGGTTACTCCTTAAGGAGACAATTTATGTTTGGCATCTATATCATGGAGGAAACTTTAATGCCCCACCAGGAACCCCAAAGAAAAACCCACAACAAGGGTGAAACAATTTTTTTTTAAAAAGTATAAAGCACATTAAGTGCATTAATCACAACATTGCACAATAACACGAGCAGAAGACTTACACCTGAATTCCTTAAGGGTTACCAACGAAGAATTAAACCAAAAGATAAATTCCACAATTACAATTAATCCAATAATCCATCATAATTCAATGATCACAAGAAGCCATATGCAATAATAGATACATCATTGAAAGAATGAAAGGATACAAATAGTTCCTCTTCAATAAGCATTTACACATATCATAAAGGAAATTGATAAATAACATCCCAAACTTAGGATTACATTGCTCTTCCAATACATAGCTCTCAATATACATATAAAGTTACAACTTAACCAAATACAAGGTTACATAAGATCATGATACAATTGACCACATAGGTCTCCGAATAACCCTAATCTCCAAACATGAGATAAGGCATGAGCCACAAACCACAGAAACACCTGCAAAGCCAATCCTCACATGAAGGCACAAACAAGAACATCTGATGAGAAGTGGGACTACCACCCGACCATGTAATTCCCAAAATGGAATCACCCCACCATGCTAGGAGATAACAGAGGACCCTCAAGCAAGCAAAATCATGACATGGTCGATAGAACAATATGACTCCATGACAACACAATATGACTCCACAATATTCAGGTGACTCAACATCACAAATACACAAGTGAACCTAAAGAGAGTTTCATCACATAACTTATGATGGTTACCATGGTTGGCCTCCATAGGTCTCGGCCCCCATCCTGGGTTTAACCTGGTGACCTTTCCCAAACCTCTAGCTCTAACTAAGTCTCATGTAGACCCTACCAGCCTTTCATGAAGACAAGGTGGTGGGTTTGCCATTCCAAGCCTTCTCACTACATTATAAGCCTTGTACAAGAACTCACCTATACGCGAGGTACAATATCTTATTTAATGTTATGAACTACCCACCTAATGAATTAATTAAATTATCACTTATTATCTGACTGTCGATGGGTTATCCTGCCAACCACTTTGGGCGCAACCCCCACTCTCAAGCCACTCTCTCAAAGGACACTAAACAAACATGGTCACTCCATGAGGATCCTATGGCGAAGCAGACAACCATAACACCACTATCCAAAAACAAGTGGTCAAGAAAAGGACATACTGACTCTTGGTTAACCATAAGGCAAAGACACTACATGGTTAAGACAACGAAGTCATCATATATCACTTGGTCAAAGGTACCAAATACGCCACCACAAGACGACTGAACCACAGACCAGAAATAACACAATATAACTCTTTTCAAGGAAAGCTAATTTCACTAAATCCGCACTCAGACAATCTTTGAGAAAATCAGCATCATAAGCACTTGCAACATCATTGATTGAAAATTAAATTAAACACTCTTCTATGATATTCACATCTATTCAATTTCCAAATCAATATTCCATCAAGAATGAAATCCACATTAAATATTCAACCGAATAAAACATGAATTCCTAACAGACATTTAATTCATTTCTAGAATATATCCAAATTAACCAATTTGAATTACTAATTCATGCCTTGGTTTCCATAGATAAATTTATTAAACCACATAATAAAAGTCATTTGGAAATTACTATCTTTATTTAACATTAAAAAAACAACTTTAAAATATTCTATTTTGTACAAATAAAATTCACGGCACATAACAAGTTGCACTGCGAAGGGTACAAGTGTCACGCGGGGGCCAAGACCAACCCATAGTAGTGTTGTTGCCGAGGCAGCAGACACTACCTGCTGGTAGTATTGCTATCGATCGGTAGCAGGCCTACTGACCGGTAGTGTTGCTACCGCCAGTAGCAGGTCCTACCGACCGGTAGCATTGCTACCAATAGGTAGCAGTCCTACCGACCGGTAGTACTGCTACCAATAGGTAGCAGTCCTACCGACCGGTAGTACTGCTACCGCATAGTAGTACTGTTGACTGGTAGTACTGCTACTTGTGGGTAACAGACACTACTGACCTGTGTGGTGGGGCTAGCCCGCCACGGGGTAAGGTAAAGTCGATTTAATAAAATGATTTCATGCCTCCATAACTTTTTTTAAAAATATGATATACAATCGATTTAACATGAAAATGATTCATTCCCTGATCATTTCATGGGCACACACACACACACAATACCAAAATCCAAATAAAAAAGGGATATTTACCACTAAGGTAAATGGTGAAATAAAATCACACAAGCACCCAATAAATATCGATTTAGGAAAAAATAGAAGAATTCAATGGGTGGGAGAAGGGTTAAAATAAATTTCCTTACATTCCATACACAAGAAGAATTCCTTGCATCTAGAAAAAGGCAATAACCAATTTTTGCCAACATAAACCCCAAATCTTGGGCAATTAGATACTAGAAAGCACACAACAAACTAAATCTAATTCATCCTATTCCAAATAGAAGAGGTAATTCAAGAAGTTGATTTTCAAGAACAAAAACATACAACAAATAGAGAAATGAACCATTTCTTTCTTATAAGCAATCATATGATATAAGCTTCACAAAATCAACAATAACACACACTCTTTCTTCCATTCCAATCATTCCACAAGAATCTACAAAGAGATTTGCATTTTTTCAACACACAAGAATCAACTGAAATATTCAAGTTTAAATTTAAAACAAGAAGAGATTATCCAACCTTGAAACAAACTAGCAAGCAAAATTATGGAAGAATCCCAGTCCTTGCAAACCAAATCAAATTCGAGCTCCTCCTTCAGAATGGTTTTCCAAACTTCTCTCCCAAAATTTTTGCCTTCCATTCCCGTGAATTTCCAAGAATATATGGGAAAAATAATTCCAACCTAAACTTTCTAGGTTAAAAGTTTCCTCCACCAATCAGATTAAATTATTTAAAAAGTGAAAAGCAATCAAATTTACTCTTTTTCCAAAAACAATTCTTTTCCAATAAATAAAATACAAAAGTCAATGGAAAGGTAAAAGAAAAGCTTTTTATTTTATTTCATTTCCTTTTTCTCAATACTTTCCTTCAACATAAGCATTTAAAACTTAAATGGCTAGGCAATCACTTATTTCCTTTTCACAATATAATGATACAACTATCACAATGAAATAAGCCAATTTAACCATTTAATGCTAGCAACTCATTAGTTTAATTAAATCAATAATATTAAGAGCATAATAATTAACTAACTACACCAACATAAAAATAACATCATCTATTCAATTAAATAACCATTTAAATAAACGAAAACACACACAACAAAGGATGATCAAATGATGACTCACAAATGACCAAACCAAAGCACTATGACCCACATACCGACCAGATGGGAAAGACAACCGAATGACAACACTCACATGGGTGTAACTGTAGGTCAAGTTAGGGTCCAAGAAATATCTCCTCCACCCCCATTGGACATATAAGGCATGCTCAGACCTGTGAAACTAGGTGGAGTCGATACCCCGTACCTACCCAGTACTTGTACCTGCAATGTCTTGACCAAAGAACCACGTGCATATAGACAAATATATATATATATATATATATATATATATATATATATATATATATGACATGCACATCGATGAAGGAGAATCCTGATGTTCCCTATCTCACTAGAGTGAGTGACAGAAAATCATCCCCTCGCATCCCAATACACTTGCAAACATGCAACATATAAATAATGCATCAAACATCTAAGGTAAGAGTGTATGTTCATGATAATGATCCATAAATAACATTAATCATAATCACTGAGATATTGCATAATATCATACACCACAGATCTAGATAAAGCATGAAATACATCGCATAAAATTTGAATCAATATACAATAATGTTCCATTGAAGTCAATCAAAAACATACAAAAAGAGTCTGATCATGGAGGGGTACTACAGAAACTATCAAATACCAAAGCTGAATTTAAATCCCATCTAGGAAATATCAAAACACATGCATCCTCAAGTAGCTTCCTCCCTCTCCCAGGGGTCATCTGACTCATTTCATTCTCAACTTCACCTTTCAAGGTGACCAATAGCTGATTTTCATTGGAGGCATTCACCTCTCCTACACTTTCCCTGACTTCTTTACCCTTTATCTTATATAAAAAAGATTTAAATTCTGAAGACTTCACAAAGTCATCATTTGACACAAAATCTTTACAAGCTAGATGCCTTGGATCCTCTTCAATTAGCACCTCTTCCTCTGGATCGCTAATAGGAGACACATGTTCTTCAATCATCATTTTAGAGAGTTGCTCAAATGATATTTCATCATCACTTGATGATTATTCATTGCTAGATGATGACACATCAATCCTCTATGCTTCTCTCATCTTTTGTTCCATCTCTCTGTTGTGATTGTCAATGGCCATTTCAGCCTCCTTCTCATCCAGGTTCCTTATCAAATCATCCCTCATACATGGGATATGCACATAATCACCAAGCTTTTGATTTCTCCCTGTAGCATTTATGTATCCTTTAGGGTCAAACCCTTTTCTTGGTGCACCTAGCTTCATGTTGTAATAGGATAATTTGTTCAATGTGAGCTCCTGTTCTTCCTTCCCAGTGATAGTAAATTCACCAATGCATATGGTCCTTGACATAAAATCTTGTTTTTCATGTGAGTGCAAGTGTGTGAGATTGGAAATTCCCACTTGTCTAATAATTTCCAAATAGGCTATCCTGTTGGGCACTATCTTAGGTAATAGAAATGGGGACTCTTCAAAGCCATAAACCCTAATCATTGTCACGTCTAAGAAACAATACCAGTCACCCCAATTATATTTGACTATCTCAGGTCCCCCAAAGTCTATAGGCCTTAGGAACCTTTTGACCTCATATGTGAGTGCAGAGCTGCATGGGTGGTCATAAAATTTGTATAAATTTTTCACAAAATATTCTTCAAAATGAATAAAGCTAGACCTGATAAATCTATAATCCCAGATTCAAGTCCATAATTGGACTGGAAAAGGTTGATTATCATCATCAAACTATTTAATCCTCATCTCCTCAGGCCAGATACCAAGTTCTTGGCCATAGAACAATACCATGTGCATTAACAAAGAATAACGTGGAAGATAAATTTTAGATGGACCCTTCTTAATAGAAAGGGCTCAAATACATCTGCCTAGCAAAAAATGTGGCAAAATCAAATTCTCTTGCATTGAGGTATTGAATATTTGCTGCAATTACCATGTACTCTATCATTATGAAATCTAGAGTATTGAGACCAAGGACCTGACCAACTGAATAGTATGTATACCTGAGATAGGTTTTAAACAGGTTTACATGGAATCAAATTCCTTCCTTTGCCTCTAGTGGTGCATCAAGATTGAGCATGTGAAGGGGTAGCCTTCATCCTGTGTAAGTAGTGTCTAGTCTATGGGATTCCTTTACCAAATATTCAAGAACAAAGGGATGATCTAGATCCCAGTTAGAGTGAACACCTCAGAGATTGCTTCTCTTGACACATAGAAATAGGGATCACCCTCTCTGTTGCAAATTTCCCTCTTATTGGGGTCATAATGTTGTGCCAATAATTTTAGTATGTCTACATTGACATAAACATTAAGAACAACAACTTTTCCTAAGTTTAACCTCCATGGGTTGCAAATTGGTTCAGGGTTGTCTCACTTATGATAATGGAATATGAACAACTCATATCCCCTAACGGTGGTGTAGACATACCCCACATTGTTGTAATTATCCCCTAGTTTCCATTGTGTGGACTTCTTATGTTTAGGGGTTGACCTGGGTAATTGATCAACCAAATCTTGACTCAATTTCCTTTCTTTTGTTTTAGTATGCTCTATTTCTATACTGGTTCCTCTGTTTTTTGTTTTTCACCCTTTGTCTTACTGGTTTCCCCTTTCTGTCTCTTTCTAGTACTGCTAGAACTCTCCATTGTATAAACAATTCAACTGATCTTTTGAGGAAATCACAAAAGGACTATTATGAAGACTTGTTTTGCAAGCTTGCTTGTTCTTGTCACCCTTTTCAGCTCACTCCAGATTTGCCTTTAGCGTTTGTATAATAATGTGTTTTGATATGAAACCAACCTAAATATATTTGTAGAGAATTTCATTCGTGCACAATAAATGTCTTGACCTGCTAATCAATACATAAGTCTTTTCAAAATTTGAATTTCTTTTATTGACGTGTGTTATCAGTTTTGTCAATACCTCTAAATCTAGCACCACTTTGACATGGTTGTCGCTGCAAATAAATATGGCAATGTTCTGATGTATGTTATTATTGTTTTGTTCATGTTACTTTGGCAGAGGTTGCGTCGATAAGCCATTACTCATTTGAATCCTGTCTTCAATAGTTATATCGATAAGCATGTATAATGCTTTACCAATGAGTCCTTTATTTTCCTTTATCGAGATAAGTTTAATGATCTGGGTAGCCTTTTAGACTTGTCCTGATCCTATATGTGATCCCGATGGAATTCATATTGGCATAACGTATTTTGATATCCATATATCAGAATAGTTTGGTTTATCAAGGTTATAGAGATTTTTTGTTCCGCCTTTGATAGTTACTCTGATATACATTTGGTTCTCTAGTTTGGCACAACTATGTTGATATAGTGATTTTAGGGTAGTTCATTCCATCAATATTATGTTGGATTGTTATTATGCCTTTGTTTATCATTCTGATAGGTACCCTCAGTTTTAGCTTCGACGGAGGTATGTCGATATAGCAATATCAAAATAGTTTATTATGTTGGTATCGCACAAAATTGTTACTCTGCCTTGGTCAGCTATTCCGATGAGTGGCTACTTGTAAGTCCCTATCAGGGAGTTCTTCATATTCATAAATCATCATTTGAGAGACTATTCTCTGTTGTTATTGTGCTTCATTTTCTCCCACAAATTCGTCTTCAGATGAATCATCCATTTTTTTCAACCTTTTCTTCTTTCTCTAACTCCTTCATGAAATTTGAAATGTGTGAACAATGGGTCTTGGATACATATAGTTCAGAGGTTACTTACAAAAGATAATAAGATCATTGGTAGTGAGATGTTAGGTTTTTAGGTACATCAATTATAAATTAAGGTCATATAATATGGTAATTAACTAATTATATGTCGTTTGTGAATTTCAATTTTTTTGATACAGTTGGTTGAGAGTGGGATGCACTACATTTGTACATCACAAATAATCTTGATTGGATGACAATATGGATTGAACAATGTCAACAATCTAGTCATGAATTAACATGGGAAGGTGTGGCTTCATTGGTTAAAGAAGCTCATCGCAATGGAGATTCCAATGTTACACCAAGGTAAATTGATTTAGCATATGGTTTAAGAGATAAATAGGTACGTATAAATATATTAATCACCCATATTATTTAATTATTTTCATTTATATTTTTTTGCTCGGTAATAATTTTTTATTTTATTAATAGTCCTTAAAATTCATACAATAACACCCAAAAGACTTCCATCAAATCGCTAATAGTCCAAAGAGGGATGACCCCCTTCTCAAAAAGAAAAACTATAGAATTCTCCCAAATCTAAACTTCAACTGCAAAATAAAAAAACTACTTGACACCCACTAAAATCTATCCAACTATACATATTACACAAAGACATCTCATAGCAGACAAAAAAAACCCAAATAAACTACAGTGAAACCAACTCACTATATGCATTTACGCTTCAAGTCAGGAGCCACTTCGGAATTACGCTCCTCTATCTGCCTGCATCCTCGAACAAAGTACTCTTCTCGCAAAACCTTCCATTTCGGCTTTGGCAACTGTGATCATTGCATCAAGTTCTTTGATTTCCACCACCAACTTTAGTGCCTCCCATCCTCTCCTCGCCTTTAAACCATGATGCACCTTACACACACCTCTCAGCCACCTTAGAAATGGGATTAAACCATTCTGTTATCCATGCTCCTCCTCCACCAGTCCTTCTCTCACATCGAAACCCACATTGGGCACTGCCCACTCCAGGAAAGTTTTGATGTCACCTAAAAAATCCTCATGGATAATCATCTCCATAACTCCCCTTATTTTTCTTGTACTTTCTCCCACTTCCAATCCCCACACCATTATCAGGGAATAAATATCCATATAGGGTTTGTATCTATGCCGAATTAGGTTGAATGCATCCCCTACAATGATGGCCACACATTGTGGCAACAATTCATCTGAGAACTTAAACATTCCACTGAGCCTTCAGATTGTTAAATCCCCATAGAAAGGCCAGAGTTGTTTCCTACTTTTCAAAATAAAATTCGCTTCCATACTTCACCCTGCACCGCTTCACCACCTCTAAAACCCTCTGCCAAAAACTCAACAATCTTCTTCTTCAATCTAAAAGGAATGATGAGACAACTACTTGATTACAAACTTTATCTTTTCTAAAGTTGAAATAAATGCATCACCTTAATATGAATGTTTGTCACCTTTGGACACCACAACCTTGCACTCTGTACTTCACTTGTGTACATCATTAGTTGTTGCAGGGTCCTTACTCCTCATCAAAACAAACTTGCCTAAAGTCTTCAATATTTAACACTCCTTTATCATTAAATGACAATGCCCATTTAGATAGAGTATTCGCCTCTACATTCCCTGTTTGTCTTACATGACTGGTTTGGAAATCATCAAAACTTATAAGTTCTTCAATTATACTATGAATCTCATTCTGCAGATGCCATGCCTCTATACTTCCATTCATAATATCCTAAATGACAATCAAGGAATCCCCCTCTAGATGCAATTTTTTTCTCTCTCATCATCTTACCCATTCTAACAGCTAACAATGTTGTTGCTACTTCTGCTAAGTTGTTTGTGCCTTCCTCAAGCCTTTGATAACCTAAGGCTATCACCTCACCCTTCCAATCTTGAACAATAACCCCTTCCCTAGATGGTCTAGGGTTTCCCTTAGAGGCTCCATAAAAATTAAATTTCCACCATCCCTCATTGGGTCTCTCCCACACCTCACTAGAAAGACCAACATTGCTAGATTGAATCCAGCCATGCCCCTTAACGGGTATTATTTTCAATTATATATATATATATATATATATATATATATATATATATATATATATATATATATGATGAGTTTTTTCTTTGCATACATTCGGCCAAGAATAAATATGTTTATCAACTGACGATGCAATATTTTTTACATGTTTGACATATTGTAGGTGAAACACCACAAGGCTATGTGGTGCAATGGTCATAAATTTTAAATCAAAAAGTTGGATGACACGAAGAAAACTTGTGATTCTGGGATACCTGCAGTCTTTTAGGTGACTAATGTTTCATCTACGAGCAACATACATACAAAAGTCTCAGAAAATTGATACTATGGGATTTTAAATGATATACTTGAGTGTGAATTTAAGTCCTTCAAATTAGTTTTGTTCATTGTCCAATGGTATAGGCTAGATTGAATGAAAATGATCCTGAGAGAAATACTGAACATGATAATGGATTTACCATGGTTAATACAAGGTTGATCGAGTGAGCTAGAAATGAGTCCTATGTTCTTCCAAGCCAATGTGAGCAGGTATTTTACTCAGAGGTTCTAGGTAAACCGTGTTGGTCATTTGTTGTTAGACATGATCCAAGAGGAAGGTCAGTAAAGTATAATATGGTGGAAGAAGAAGATACCGAAGAACTAGAATATGATGTAGATGATGATCAGGATCGACAATTAGTTGATGATGTGCTTGACGAAGATGTCAAAGAAGAGGAACTAGATCATGATGATTTAGGAGTTAATTTTCATGAAGATGATATCCATGTAGATGATGATATTATCGAAACTGATATCAATGATGACGATGATATGACCAATCCTTACAATGTCGAATCTGGACTGGATGATACAATCAAAGAGTTCGATGAAGAAGAAGATCAATGACATTGAAATGTATGAGTTATGTGATTATATTATCTATTTGATATTGATTTCTTGATATAGTTATATTTGAATCATATGGTTACATAATTAATCCATGATATTTTTTAATTTTTATGTCATTACATAATTAATTCATGATGTTACAACTATTGTAGCTCTCCTAGAAATTTCCATGTGATCAAATCCTAATTACTCTATGACTATTTATGATTAGACATTATTTGACCATATCTTTGGTTATTTCATTCCCCAAAAAATAACGTTTCCTCATGTTGACCCCGCATAGTGACATGTGAATGGAGCCAATAGTGATCTTTTTTCAATTTGTGCTTGTATGGAGTGAAACTTGACATGGTTAGCATAGATGCATGCGTTGATGACATGGGAGGGTTTTGAGACTCAAACATGAGGTCATGCTATATAAAGGCATCTCATCCTTCCTAATAATACAAGTTGCCTTATTCTTTGTCTCTTTCATATATTGTTCTTAGCATTTCTTTGGTTACTGGTTTCAAAAGACGAGGCTCTATGAGCCTCACCTTGTTTCTATTATACATATTTTTGTGCATTTTTATTAGAAATGAATATTTAGGTTATCTTTAAAAATCTCATTGAATATAAAGATGATAATAGGAAGCTAAAAAAATGACTATATTTTGTTTATGGAACCTAAACCACAAGGTTTGTCACTCTAATGCTAAAACCAAGTCAAATTAACCCCTAACACCTATTGGAAAAGTCAAAACATGTCTTTCTTTAAAATTTACAAGAACGTATAAACCTTTTGAAACCACACATGCATGTTATAAAAGTGTATGTTAATCCTACTTATAGCGGAAGTGCACATGATAAGCTAACCAATGACACTATATTGGAGGATAAACCCACCTATGGAATTAATTTAAGAGGTAAGGGATGCCTCTTAGTGGAATTTTGAGTCTTGGATTAATCCATAGTGCTAAAATTAGTTCTAGTTTTCTTCCCTTGGTGTTATATATATCTCTACAATTTCCCATACTTAACCATTTCATCATCCATTTTCCCAAGCTATTTGTATCATAATATAAACTTGTTCCAATCTCACATTAGCCCCTTAGGTAATCCATTTCCTCCAAGTTGAATGGAACCTTTTTTACCAATGTGTCTATGTTTTCCTACCCTCATGGATCAAGACTTGACATCACCTTAACAATCTTCTTTATGTCATAACATATGTCCGAAGTGCCTTTGGCATGCTTTAGATGTGTCAATATTAACTAGATTTAATATATTTTTAAAGTCTCTTAACACATTCCATGACAAGAAAATAACTCATTTGGATTAAGGAGTACTTTCCTAAACCATTCCTTCATATTCAATAATCCAAGTTCTCACACCCACATCATAATTCATATCCATGTTAGTTGTAGTGAGTGTTTTAAACCTACAATCAATGAATCACAGGATATAATAAAACTCATTATGCACAAGGATAAGAATCAAAGAGACTAAAATAATAGATTCGCTAGATATGCTCCCTATTACTGTAATAGACCAATGTAAAAAAATAAGTTATAACAAGAATAGGACAAAAAACACTACGAAAAGAAACCTTGTAGGCTACATTGATAAGACATTGATTGCAAGCATTTTTTCCATGATGTTTAAATGATAAAATATCAGATAGCTCAATCTTTAGTCAAGTAGTATTTCAATCATTGATTCTTAGACATCCATAATGATTAAACATCACATATCGTAAGCCTTTTTAACAATCCTAGGACTGTAGATAATATTCAATCATATCATAGGAAATAAATAATCAAAAATTATAAAGAAAGAGAAAACCAACTATATAAGCTCAGCAAGTCACCATACAAAAATTATATTTTGTAGAAAATAAAATAAACTATATGTTGACATAGCATATATATAAACTATATATTTTAAATTTTGGTCACACACGCACAGGAGCACAACATAGCATGCTCCATCGAGACCCTAATTGAAGAGTTGCATCGAGAACCACTGCATCCAACCCCTGAGTGGAGAGTTGTAAGACTTCATTGGATGAGTATTACAAGGCCATTGAGTTGAGGATGAAGACTAGGAACCATTTGGCAGGAGGAAAGCTAGAGCGAGAGGTGAGGGCACTCAAAAAGGGAAAATTAACCAAGGGAAAATGACTGTAAGTGATTTTTCCCCCACATTTAGAAATCTTGTCGCAAGTATAGTTATTTAGACTCTGTTTGTTCGCATCAAGGTGTTGCATGCTATATTTTGGTCAATTCAAGCCAATGTCCCATTTACAAACCCAATTACTACCTAGTACTGGTGTTTGGTAAGTTTGAACAGCCAAGCTTTTGAGATGTTCAATCAGTTGGGTGGCCATTTTTGGCTTGTGAACTGTACTTTTTGTATTGTCTTAGCATATTTTTTCTACTATAAGATTGAAAGAAATTCTTGTCACATAATAGCACATGAAGTTCACTAGGGTTAAAATTTCTAAACTTTGATGAAATAAATTTACATATTGAGGTCCACAAATGATCAAAGGGACTGAAAACAATACATGGTCTATCAGTGCAATGAATAATGCCTAGTGAGCGTCCATAAGAGAACATATAGAAGTACAAGAGATGGAAAAAAGACAAGGAGCCATTAAAAACTTTTGAATATTTCACGGACTCAACCAAACCTCCAAAAGAATAGTACATATGCTAGCACTAGGGAAAGTCACAATAAATTTTGAAGGATTAATATACCAATTTTTAGGTTGTTTCCACAGAGGGATTGAAAGTTATGCAATTTTTAATGTCCAGTGGATACCCTAACAAGGGTTTGGACCTGCAATCACAAAAATCATGATAAATTTTCTAAAACAACATCAAATTCTCTCAAACTTGATTAATTAGAGAATAGACTCAAATCCTCTTCCAACCATGTGTCATTTGTGGCACCAAACTCCTATACGGAAAAGAACAAGGCTCTGTAAGTTGAGAAAACAGTGAAATTCTTTTTTTCCTTCAGAATTCAATAATAACCTCCATCCTCGACCCAAATAGGATTTATATAGTCATTATAGACCCTCACCAACTATTTTAACCAACTTTCAAATTAGCTGGTCATTTGGGAAATAAAATGCAACTTTTTGCACCAAAATTGCAAATTTGCTCATAGTAACTTTTGAGCAATTTTGACAACTTTCACAATTTTCAACCAAATGTTCTCCTATCAACCTAGGACTCCTCAAACATTCTAAATATGAAATAAAACCATGAATTACATCAATTTCATCACTTTTGGCCACCTCTGGAGGTGTTGACCAGTGTTGACCTATTTAGGACCTAGTTGGCCTGAAGATGACAAAAAATGGCACAATGGCCTTACAACTTTGATCCAATACATGGAATGACATTATTTACTCATGAAAATAAAAAAAATGGCCTCATAATGATCTTATTACAAATATTGACCCAAAATGGTCATGATGTCCTCAAAGGGCTCTTGGTGCTCCTGCACCATACACCCCCCCTAAGAAGATTCTCTTGTCACAAGATAAAGTGTTGAGTATTTGTTTGGCTTGTCTCATTTGATGGAGTGAAGGTACCACCAAATAGGTATTTATCAGATATGTCTTCCTCGAGCAAGGTAAATTCAAGAAGAGAAGAGGAAAGTGAGACATGTAGTAGGTCTAAAAGAGGGAGATCAACTAGAGGTCAAAAGATTAGAATAAAATTTCGTAAACACATGGAATTTTTTCTTGCTAAAGGGGGGTCATGATCTTATGATGATGAGAGAATAGGTGACATCGAGGTGCCCTTGAGGAAAAAAACATTTACAGAAACAATGGGTAACCAAGGAAATTCCTCCAATAAACACTAATTTTTATGTCAATGAGAGGATATATCGCATAGCACCATCATCATTACATGGTTTGGGCCTATTTTTCATGGATGACATAAAGGTTTGTTACGAAATAGTTACCGAATTGATGGAGTATGTCAGACCCTATTATAATTACAAAGATTGGATGCAGTTGGTTTGATATACACAAAGTATGTGTAGGTATGCACTGTCAACAAATTATATACAACTAAAAGATAAGGATCAAAATAAAGGAGTGGCTATGTACATTGATGGAAGGCCGGAAGCATCAGGGAATATTGTAGGGTTTATAAATAGTACATGACCTGGGTGAACAAATAAGAAACCCAATTGCATATTCGAGGCACATGAGAGAAACCATGTATTCGTATGTGCAATAAAATCAATAATTGCATGGGAAGAGTTGCTAATCGATTATAATTTGAATCACATAGATATAAACACAGTTACTATGGGGGTGGTATGTAGTATATACCATTTTACCCAAACTCCAATTAATGACTCCAATATACCATTTTATTCTTATGGTTTTTTTCGTAAGTCTATTGGTTTCAATTCGGTAATTTTTTTTATATTAATTTTTGTCATAGTGGGACATTAATCATAAGGGGAAGGATCCATCCCAGAGCACAAATCATGATGCATCTTTAGGCGCTTCTACTCGACAAGTTTACCTCATTGTAATTGTAAAAATTAGATACGAGAAAAATGTTTTTATTATTATGTTTTTTCTTAAGTTTATTGGGTTAATTTTGATAATATTTTTAATATTATTGTCACAGTCGGATGACCAGGGAAAGGCACCAGCAGTAGAGGAGAGCATCCATAGGGAGGTGCAGTCACTATTATGAGATGGTGACATCACATATTCCGCAAACCCTCTGGATATGATAAGGAAGAACCCCCAAAAAAGAAATCAATAAATCCTTTAGTTGTTATTCATAGTGCCTCAAACATATGAGATAAGAGAAAGGATTAAAATATGTTACTACTTATTATATTTGCCATTAGTTTTATATCCAAAGTCATTTTATATACTCTAGTCGGTTACTACTACCGAAACATTCAGTCGGTATGCATAGAATAGTCGGTTATAGAAGAAAGTAGTCACAAAGCCCAGTATTCACCGAGCTGTCTATCGAGTAACATTCCATGTCTACCAAGAAGAAATAATGATACACTGAGTTGATATATACACCAAGTGAAACATGTTACTAGATTCATTGAATCTAGACACACATAGGAAAATGTGTTACAAGATCAAGGAACATAGAACCATTATCACATTGGAAATTGCACTTAAAGATTGTGTATGATTTTGAGGTCATCTAACCAATGAAATATTTTGTATAGTTATTCATTCGATAAATCATGTTTGTAAGATCGAAGCAATGAACCTGATCACCAACATAAGAGATCTATTTATACAGAATGGATTGAGATCAGATAGAGATAATATAGAGGTGTATGAAGCAAGACATGTGTGATAAATAAGAAAGAACTAAGTGTTATGACTGTTACAGAGACACAGAGGTCACCGAGAAGGATTTCAGAGAACAGTCAAAGAATAGAGTAAACAGAAGGGTTTACCGAGTTATTCTATGGGTTACCGAGGTATGCTGTAAGCAAGGTAATCTCATTTTGAGCACATAGAATCTGCTATAACATTCCAGATGTAAAGTTGCAGATATTTGTAAAGATTTTATTGTAATATTTTGAAGTTGTAAGAGAAACCTTTAATAGGGTAAAAGACTCTAACAATGTCTATAAATTGTAAAGCCTTTAACTAGGTGCAGCATTTAGTTTAAGTGTTGTAAAATCCTTTAGCAAGGTAGATCTAACAATCTTGATACTCCTAACAGGGTAAGCTATTAGAAATAGCTAAACATGTAGCTATAACTGAGCAACCTTTATTATTGCAGTAGTGAAGTTGTGGGTGCCATCCCCACCGCAGTTTTTCTCTCTAACCAAGAGTTTCTTTGTAACCAAAATATATGTGTTATGGAGTGAATCATGTATGATTGTTATTTATTTGTTTTAGCTTTATGTTATGTTACAGCAGTTTGTGGTTTATACATAACAGTAAAGATATTGTTGATAAAAGGATTTGATGTACTGATTCACCCCTCCCCTCTTAGTACATTAGCTTTCCATATTGGGCCTAACAATTGGCATCAGAGCTTGAATCTTGAAAAAAGGTTTAACAACCTAAAGAGAAAGATCTTATCAATGGAAGACTATAAACAATCTCAGAGAATTGTGTATCTGCAAGAAGAGTTGGATCATGCTAATCAAGTGATTGCAGACATGCAAAGACAAATGCAAAAATCATTGAAAGTTAGAAGGAGATTATCTGATGATTTGCAGGACTCTCAAGAGTTAGTGGAACAAATTGAAACATCATCTGAGAATAGTATATCTGAAGAGACTGAAGAGATGATTGAAGAACTAAAGGAGAAAAACAAAGCACTGACTGATCAGCTAAAAGCAATGCAAAGAGGACATGAACATTTCAGCACACAGATGATTGAGAATCTTGATGCATTAAGGACAGCTGAGGATAAAGTAAGAGATCTAGAAAGAGAAAAACAACAGCTTGAAGCATTATTATCTGGAAAGAATGATGGAATCACAAGGTTGACTGGGATTCAACAAAATCTATCAGATCAATTGGGCTATGCACATCATGAAGAAAATCTGAAAGATGATGAGAATCAAGCATTGAAACTTGAAGTACCAAGGTTGACCAATGAACTTGAAACAGAAAAGAAATCCAAGGAAACACTGAAAAAGAGTTATGAAGCATCAAAGATGTTGGATGAGCAACTGAATACAAGAAGACCCAACAAAGAAGCAGAACTCGGTTACAAAGGAAAAGACTCTATCGAGAAGGGAATTCATACAACCGAGAGAGGGGAATCATCAAAGCAAGCTGGAAATAAGAAGAATATCAAAGGAAAGAAGCTTGTTTGCAACTACTGTGGAAAACAAGGTCACACTGCTAACATGTGCCAAATCAGAAAAGGTAAGCAACCAAATGTCACTAGGTCTAATGGTTATTGTCACAATTGCAACAAATATGGTCACACATTTAACCAATGTAGGACAAAGTCTACTAGCAATTATCAGAAGGCAAAATTCAAAGGGTTTTGTAAAAACTGCAATAGATATGGACATAGTATCGAGGAGTGTTGGTTTAAGCAGAAAAACTATATGTGGTCTACACACAGAGCAAATACTAGAGACTACCAAACTCACATAGATCCTTACCGACAATATTCTGTAGTACCATGGGATTATAATACAAGGATATGGTGTTAATATTGTGGAAGATATGGATATATAAGTGCCAACTTCTTTATAAGGTTTAGAATGAACAACCAAAGATCATGGAAAAATCCTGGTATGACATGTTTTCATTGTCACAAAAGTTGGACACTTCGATAGAGATTACAAAGATCAACCTAGAGAAGACACTGAGGAAATAAAAGGTGAATTACAGATGATTTGGAAAAAGAAGGAAATTGTGTCAAATGAAGAAAGCACCTTACCTACCGAGTTAGGTGAACCTATTCCAAATTAATCGATAAAGGTATGAAGGGACTGCATTATCTCAAAGGTCAAATCTTAACAGTTCCTATTTCATTTTGTACTTAATTCAAAATCTGCATAACTAAAGATGCATTAGAAAATTTGAAATTTTATCAAAGTCTTTTGGAAGCCTGTCAAGTCGGTAAATGCAGGAAGTCTGGCTACTCGATAAAAGCAAAAAAAAAAGGGAAGTAGTGGTACCGAGTGCATTTAATATTTTTTGACCTAACTGCATGAAGCCTGATGAGGTATAATGAATACTTAAAGCTATTGCGCAGTCATTTTTCAGTCACCAAGTTTTCAAGAAAGCAGAGCAAAGCGAATCAAAGGCGATCAAACCTCCTCCGAAGCAAATTCAAAGGTATTTACATCAATCACAACGCATTATCAAGATAGTTTACCGATCATATCAAGTTGTTATTTTTTGCTAAGTAGAAAGCGTCTATCATTTGAAAGTCTTCAAACCCTAAGGATCTTTTTTTAGTATTTATTTGAAATCTGCAATGGCACCTAAGATCCAGAATCTCATTGTTGTTGAAAACATCAAAAAGTCCCCACTAAAATACTCTTTAACTCCCAAAATTGCATCTGAACCAGATGACAAAACTGCATTTTCACTCATTCCGGATAGAGTTTTATTAGTCGAGGATGTGAGATTCTTTACTAAATGTCCAGTTGAAGAACTAGGTCATGTTGAGATCAAAGACACATATGATGAATTGTGTACCGATGGTAAAATGGATAGCAAAAATGAACACATCAAAATCAAGGAATTGATCAAAGCCCTAACCTATCCTCGTGTCTTCAAACCCCAATGGGTCAAGTTTGTTCTGAGCAAAGTTCATGATGACTTCATGTGGCTAGAGGAGCAACCATTTAAGATCACCAAGGAAATCATTCATTTGATCACCGGTTACCCTATTTATGATCAGGCCTGAGCTCAGAAACTGATATCACAGAAGGAATTGATCAGTTTAATTGGAGTAGAATCTGATTGCAGGGGACTGAAATTGAACAATGTTACTGATGCAGAGCTAAAGTTTGCCATTAGAGTAATAGGTTATTGTTTCTTCCAATCAGCAAGGGAAAATAGTGTACCCTGTGCAATAGTCGACTTAGCATATAAAATTGTGAAGAAAGGCATGAAAATTGATTTATGTGAGGTATTGTTGAAAAACCTATTTGAGAATCTCAATACCATAAGGAAGCCAAAGAAGAACAATTCGGCTAATACACTAAAATTTGGATCACTTCTAGTATGCATGTTTTTCTATTTTGAAAAATTCTTGCCATCAGTTGGTAAAGTTGTTTGGGAACTGCACCGACCAATCACCCATCGAATCAATGACTTCATCAAGAAGCTAGGTGATAATTTTAATGATATTATGGATGATTATTTCAGCAAGTTTCAGGAGAAGATGCATAACAGATATAGAATTCCACCCAAGTTAGTGGAGAAATACAAGGATGACATATGTTTTGAAGTGGACATTGATTACTGCTATGTTAATGTTGTGGAACTGAGAACTCAATCTTTGCCACCTATGGGTTACGAGATTGATTTTGACATCACACAACAACAAATAGATGCTTTTCTTACATTACCAAGGAATGCTACCGAGTTGAGGTATGGAACATATGAAGAAGTGAAGGAAAAAGTAAAAATGAGCATTGTAGTACCCAAAGCTACAAGGAAGGCAACAAAAATGATCAAGGCATTAACAGAGAAATTTGGAGAAGGTTCTTCCTCCAAACCTATTAAGGGAACTATAGCCATTACCGAAGAGGAATCTGAAGCCCAAGAGGCAACTATAACACTGAGCACTGAATTGCCTAAAGGGAAAGTTTTGAAAAGACATAAACAAGATACATCCAAAGTGTCACCAACTCCTCCAGCAAAGCGACCAAACACAAGAGCATCTGCAACATCACCGAGTAAGAAACCAAACAATGTTGCCGCACCCAAGGTAACAAAGACTTACAAGAAATCTACTCGGAGACTCATTTTGACTAAAGAGTCTAGTGATACTGAATCCGAAGACAAAAATAAATTTCAGATTGTCAAGAGTACAAAGGTAAATGTACATAGTGTTGAAAATTCTTGTGCTAATCTGAAGCAATATGGTGGATTTGGATCATTCAGATATGTAAAATATGAATCCAGATCTGATGATGAAAAGAGACAAATAGAAGAAGTTGTCATCTGCACACTATTGAAATTCCAATTGCTCCCATTGGAAGTATGTAAATATCTTCCAAATGAATTATATTTGCATATTGACAATAGGTGGAAGTATGTAATGGACTTAGAGAAACAGATGAGAGAAAGAAGTCTAGTACATATTTTCCTAGACATGTCGGTAGATGAGATCACCGAACATCTGAAAAACTACCACATAAAATTCCTAGTCAAGCAAAGAGCCTTGAAATTGATGAATGGCCTTTACTTGGATGTAGAGAATGAGACCAAAGAAAAATGGCAGGAAATATTTTGAATCAAGAATTCTAGTGAGCAAGCTAAAGTTGAAATAGTTGATATCACCGAGCAAGATCCTGATATCACTGAGCAAGACCCTGCTGACACCATACAAGTAGATGAAGATATCATGGATAACGAGGCACCTGAACAAGAAATGATAGAAGGGAATGCTTATGCCAAACTTGTATCCAGTGAATCAATTTTGGAATAAGTTCAGCCCTATCCTCCGGTCAATCAGCCTATTTCAACCGAGGTCCCTCAAGATATGGAACAAGGCATAGAAGGTCACAAGTCAACAGCAGGAGAAGGTACTTCTCAAGAACAGACCTCTCAAGCTCCTTCTAGCACTGAAAATGTTACAACCGAGACACCAAGCTCAGAGACACCAAAGGACACTATAGAGGCTAAAGAAACTGACCAAAGTGTTGCCTATACCGAGCAACCTACCGAGGGTCAACAAGCCTCACAAGCCATTGTTTTAGTTCAACCGATGAAAGGTAAAGAAAAGAAAATGAAAAAGCATAGTTTCAAATTAGATTTTTCTCAAAACCAATAGTGTTGCCCAATGTCGATATATCCAAATTAAAGGGGCAAGCACTCATTGAATTCAGTGAACTATGCAAAGCCAAAGCTGAACAGGAGAAGCAAATGGCTATTCAAAAGAAAAATAAAGTACTTCAGAAGGTGAAAGCACTCTTAACTGATATACTACCTGAAGCAACCGTGACAAAAGATGCCGCCATCCACATTCAACTGGATGAACTCCTAACTAAGATAGAGACATCTGGAGTAGATGCATCTAAATATTTGAGCAAGTTAAAGGACAAGGAGCTCACTGCTAAAATGATTGAAGAGGTACAGAAAGCTATTGATATTGGCAAAGTTAAACTTGTCAAATTTATTGTTGAGTTGACCCCTCAACTCAAGCACATTCTTTATTTATTTCAGAAACTCTGTACATTTTCTTTATTCATTAAAGATATCAAAAATAAAACTAAAGTGATTGAGAAAGAGATCACCGATCTCTCAAATAAGTTGATCACTGAGCCAAATTCCATTCAGAATTTTTATACAAAGTTACAAAAGCTCATGGCCCAACAATTGGAACTTAGGAATGAAGAGAACAAGATAAGGATGGACATAATGACACTTCAAACATTATTCATTCCTCATCTTTCCTCCATCCAAGAATAGATCAACAAAGCTACCTCCCTATCCACTCAACAAGAGGGAAGCACCTTAGATGGACTAATTTCACTGTTAGCTGACATTACAGGTCAAAATTCACTCATGGACAGTGTTAAGGATGCCCTCTCTGCCGCTCTCACCGATGCCCAAACAAAGTACAAATCCATTTTTGACCAGTTGCCACCACCGAATGGTAACTAAGTTTTGATGTTTGTCAAAAAGGGGGAGTGAGTATCATATCAAAGTATACAGGGGAATGTAATATACAGGGGGAGTATACCGAGCAGAACAGAGCATATGCACAGTTAATTTTGACAAGAAGAGCAGTAAACCGACCAGTACACCGAGCAGTGATCACCAAACATAACCAAGTACAGAATATTGATCACCGAGCATGCAAACTCAGAATTTTGTACAGTATATTGATAAGGGGAGTATATCTGAATATACTATTTCATTGACAAAAGTATATGTTGTCAGTTTTGTCAAAATTTTGTAAGTATATATATTTTTGAGTTATGACTTTGAAAGTAGTTTTGTCAAACATCTCAACTAATGTCAAAAGGGGAGATTGTTACTACTTATTATAGTTGCCATTAGTTTTATATCCAAAGTCATTCTATATACTCTAGTTGGTTACTACTACCGAAACATTCAGTCGGTATGCATAGAATAGTTGGTTATAGAAGAAAGTAGTCACAGAGCCCAATATTCACTGAGCTGTCTACCGAGTAACATTCCATGTCTACTGACCAGAAATAATGATACACTGAGTTGATATACACCAAGTGAAACATGTTACCAGATTCATTGAATCTAAACACACATAGGAAAACGTGTTACAAGATCAAGGAACATAGAACCGTTATCACATTGGAAGTTGCACTTAAAGATTGTGTATGATTTTGAGGTTATCTAACCAATGAAATATTTTGTATAGTTACTCATTTGATAGATCATGTTTGTAAGATCGAAGCAATGAACCTGATCACCGACATAAGAGATCTATTTATACAACATGGATTGAGATCAAATAGAGACAATATAGAGGTGTATGAAGCAAGACATGTGTGAAACATAAGAAAGCACTAAGTGTTATGACTATTACAGAGACACAGAGGTCACCAAGAAGGATTTTAGAGAACAGTCAAAGAATAGAGTAAACAGAAGGGTTTACTGAGTTATTCTATGGGTTACTGAGGTATGCTATAAGCAAGGTAATCTCATTTTGAGCACATAGAATCTACTATAACATTCTAGATGTAAAGTTGCAAATATTTGTAAAGATTTTATTGTAATATTTTGAAGTTGTAAGAGAAACCTTTAATAGGATAAAAGACTCTAACAAAGTCTATAAATTGTAAAGCCTTTAACCAGGTGCAACATTTAGTTTAAGTGTTGTAAAATCCTTTAGCAAGGTAGATCTAACAATCTTGATACTCCTAACATGGTAAGCTATTAGAAATAGTTGAACATGTAGCTCTAACCGAGCAACCTTTATTATTGCAGTAGTGAAGTTGTGGGTGCCATCCCCACCGCAGTTTTTCTCTCTAACCAAGAGTTTCTATGTAACCAAAATATATGTGTTATGGAGTGAATCATGTATGATTGTTATTTATTTGTTTTAGCTTTATGTTATGTTACATCAGTTTGTGGTTTATGCATAACAATAAAGATATTGTTGATAAAAGGATTTGATGTATTGATTCACCCCTCCCCTCTTAGTACATTAGCTTTCCATATTGGGTCTAACAAAAATATTGATTGAGAGAAAATGGAACTTGCAAGTAAGTTGTCATGAGATCTTTAACTATAACATAAGTTCATTCATGGTTTTATATTTTTTACTCTTTTATGTCATGAACTAAAATATGTGTTGTCTTTACATGATTTTTGCATCCTCATGATGTTGCTGGCCATGATCATGGTACTGCAGGTGTTGCCTGTGGAGTAGGGGTTGGTACAAGTTTTGATCCTGATCTTCCTGCGCATATATCACATCATTCGACCCCATCATCCATGCCTATATTGTCGACTGAAATGTCGGCAACACATAGCATGCAAGCATCAGGTAGTGCACCCTCTAACAGTGAACACATGGCAGAACATGCATCAGGACATGTACCTGGGGATGTTGAGGCCACTAGTACTGGCGATATTTTAACAACATTTCCTAGATCTTCCTGTATTACTAGTAAGGAAACATTGTCGGTCACATTTGTGGTGACCGAGGATTTCGTTCCCATAAAGATAGAGACGGTCCCAAGTACTTTTAAATATTTTAATCATTATTATATATAATCCCATTGAAATTTACTTATTGATCACTTTTTAGACCAATGATCTCATGATATTTTTGCAAGAAATTATGTTTTTTATAAACATATAAATGATATTACATTGGAGATCTTTGGGCCCACCATATGTACATGGTGGAATGCCCAAAATCAAGATTTAAAAGATGAGCTCATTAACTGTTTAGTTGTGTTGTTTGGTAATAACACATTCAATGGAACCGAGGTCCTTAAGAAAGATGTTACCTATCTAAAGTATGTGAAGGACCAATATAGGTCACATTTAGAGAATAATAAAAAGTATGAGTGTCCCCCCATGATTCCAGAGAGGGAGTGGAAGGACCTGGTGTTAGATAGAAAGGAGAAAGCTGAAAAGAAAAAAGGAAAGACACCACCAGGCCAAGGAAGGTATGTGATACTATCAAAAATATAATTGTATACTAATTACTCTTTCCTTTTACGTAATCTAACGTATTTCAAAATTTTCATAGGCTTCCTGACACATCGAAGGCAATAAAATAAAGACTAGAAAAACACGGGCAACATAAAATTGGCTATGGTGGTTATATGAAATTAGCCGCATGAATTATATGTATCAATAAATGAAATATTGCATCCAAATAATAAATTGCAAACAATTTTGGTTTTATCACACCATAGAAGTAAAATTCATGATCTTACGCAAAAATGTAGGACTATGAATTCAACAAAGTGCACACAGAAGAGGACCTGAAGATTGCCTTCCAGCAAGGCTATGGAGTCATGGTTGAATGCCTAAGACTCTTGACTGGGCAAACACAAGCTTCCACTGCATCTGGCACGCAGGTAAATAAACTCAATGAAGCTTATTTAAAATTGAATACTTGTGCAATCTATTCAATATTAATTTCCACCATAAAGTAATTATGTGCCTATTTATTTTAAATAGGAAAGCAATGATAATATTGCACATGACATTGGAATGCAACCTGGTGAGGGTGGAGCAAAACCTATAGATGAAGGTCATGGTGTGCATCCTGGTACTGGATGTATTCATGTGCTATACAAAACATAGTATGGATTAATATAATTAAACATCTTTAATTGCAATTGGTGTATTAATTAAAGTAACCTTTCATGTTTCAACTGTAGAGCATGTAGAGCATGATCAACATGTTGAGCATGATCAAGCTAGACAAGGTCAGGAACATGATGTGGCCCTATTAAGCAAAGAGGACCACTCTAATGTTATTTTAAACATATTTAATTGCAATTGGTTTATTAATTAATGTAACCTTTTTTGTTTCAACTTTAGAGCATATAGAGTGTGATCAACATGTTGAACATGATCAAGCTAGACAAGACCAGGAATGTGATGTGACCCCATCATGTAAAGAGGACCACTCTAATGTTATTTTAAACATATTTAATTGAAATTGGTGTATCAATTAATGTAACCTTTCATGTTTCAACGCCAAAGGCTCTAGAGTGTGTTCAACATGTTGAGAATGAGGCTATAAGACAAGATCAAGAACATGATATGGTCTCATCAGGTAAAGAGCACCACTCTAATATTATTTAAATTAATGAAATACTTGTAACAATAATAATAAAACATATCAATTTAATATTTCTTTGCTATTGCAGTAGACTCCCCCTTGCAACGGCCTCCACGTTGTGAGTACACGACTAGGCATAGATTAAGATCATGAGAAAAGGGTAGAACAACTAAAGGGAGGAATGATGATCTAGAAAATGATATTCCACTTCTTTATTTAGTTGCAAAAAAGAAACAAAAAAAAAGTGATTGTAATCATATTTTTGACAACCATATTGTTTATAATATGTTTACTTTTGTAACTTCAAACATGACTATGTTTCTATGTGGTCTTGCATTTAATGTATACATAGAACAACCCATGAATCTTTGTCATTCCTCTTTATGTCACTGCTTAAACAATGTCTCTTTTTGTAGAAGCAATAATATTTAAGTTAATTTCTTTCCAATTCTATTTTCTCCTTTTTCCTCTCTGTAGCTAATGTAATTAGTGACTAGATTACTGTACTAGTGTCTTGTCCTATTATTGGAAATTAATGATGTTTCCTATAGCTTCCATCATGTGAAAATGTACTTATCTTTAAGAATTTCTTTTGTACTCTATACCTTGCCTTATAGCATTGCATCATGAAGTTGCCTTTCTAATGTGATATCTCTATTGTACATGGCGATCCTCATTATGGTGTCTGTCCTTTTCAATCTGTACTTGATGATCATGCATTAATGTATTGAATAGTTGTTGTATCTTTTCCTTCAGCTCATGTAAATGCCTTTAATGTTTTCATGTAGCCTTATGTTGACAACCCATTCCTTAATGTAACCTTTCATGTTTTAACTTTATAGCATGTAGAGAGTGATCAACATGTTGAGCATGATTAGGCTAGACAAGATCAGGATCATGATGTAACCCAATCAGGTAAAGAGGACCACTCTAATGGGAGAGTGTAGAATTTGTTTTCAATCCAATTATAGTTTATTAAACAATACACATTCTCAGCTATATAGCAGTAAATTAAACAATCATGACACACTAAAAGAACAATAGATTTTACGTGGGAAAATCCATCATAAAAAAAACCCCACCACACCAAAGAGAGATCACTTGTATTATAGCAACAATAAGATTACATACAAGTTTAGATCAAACTTAGATGATTATGTATTCAACAGTATACAGAGCATCAAGTCATCAGATACTCAACTATACAACAATCCAATAGCAACACAATCATACATGTCTAATATCATTTCAACTCTTTGTCCAATCAACCAACAAATGTACAAATTATCCAACCTTGTTCCCAATTCGATCACAGGTATAAATTCTATTCAAATTGATTCTCTTTGGTCTCAAATAGTTCATTTTGGTTCCCAAAAGTTCAACTATCAACTCCCTTGGTCATTGAACAATCATGATACACTCAACACACCGATCCAATCGCATCCATACATTCAGCAGTCCAAACAAGTCAATAGTCACTCAAACATCCATCTCAGATCGTATCGAAATAAGCATCTCAAAATTCAATCTCCACGATGAAAGACTTCATCAGCATAGGCTACCCCAAATGGATCCTCCAAGCCAAACGATTTCTCATCAGAATCATCAACACTATTAGCATAACAAAAACCTGCTAAAATGATAGTATAAGTCATTATGATGACATACTGTCAATCCTCCTCTATCAATATTGGTATCTTGAAATGAAATCCCATCAAAATCCCAAACACTATTGGTATAGCTATACCGATCAAGACTCATTGGCCAGATTTATTCTATCAGAATAGCACAACAACTTCAAATCAACAGTAGAAACTATTCCGATCACTTGGCCATCAACAAATATATTCTGATAACTCTTTTCAAGGCAAAAACTAACCATCGATAAATTATCCCGATATGCTTCCATTGAGTCCAGAATAATTTTTCAATGAATAATTTTTTTTAAAAACTGAAGGGTTTTGTCAAAATTTTGATGAACATAGCTATTCACATATGTTAGACTGATATAAAAACTTCTTCATAGATGACCTTTTCAGCATAGTTGTACCGATCATCAAAAGGATAGTTCTATCGAAATAGGTAACATAGTCAGTATGACATTAAGAGACCATCACAACAACACAAGTCATTCTGATAAATTGAAAGGGGTACACTGATTCTTAAATTTATTCTAATTAGTTATTCTCATCGAAATTTTGACAACCATAGCCCAATAAAGAACAAAAAATTACGATGAGGTTGCTATACATGCTACGTTGTTTTCATTGTTATGACAACAAAGGTTTGTTGCACCTCATTGAAAAATGGACGATAGTTGGGTCGATTTTGCGATGAAAACCACAAACATTTTCCTTGGTGCTGACCAACAATTCTAGGTCCTGGTTTTGACGTATAAGAATTGGTCATTACAGTGATGAAATTTCAAAGAAGAAATTTAAGCCAAGGTTTTGTCGGTAAGTCGACAATATTTTGTCGATATATCACCAAACATTCGTCGGAATTTGTAGTCAAATAAAGTAGTGCTAGAATTCTTCCTACTCCTATTCCTCCTATATATGTTGTTATCCCACCTCCCACATCTTCTAAAGGAAAATACCCAGCATCTGGTATCTCTCAACCTAGTGGAGCTCCTTCTGTTCCTCCCCTATATGGAAAGAAAAGAGGTCTATGTATATTGATCCTCAACCTTTGCAAGTCTTGAGTAAAACTAAATCATTGTGAGAGAAAACCAACAAAGATGTCATTCCAAGGCTTGTAAATTTGCTTCCCAAACCATTTCCTCCCCAAAGACACAAAATGTTGACTTGACCCCATTTGTCCAACCTTCGCCTAGCCCTAGAGAGGAAGTTCAACTCACATCAAAAAGATTAAAAATTCTTAAGAAAATGATGGTTCAATTTATTTTTGTGTTAAAGATCCTATTATGATTAATTTAGATGATGATATGGATGGTGATAATAATGTTGTTTATGCTAACAATGTTGATCCTAATGATTATGATCATATGTATGAGATTGTTGAGATTAATCATGAACTATCTTCACACTTTTTAAAATCATTAATCCTAGCTCTTAGTGACAAACAAAGTGACACATCATTAGAGCATGGTCCTTGTTCGGAATTTGCAATAGATCCATCTTCTTTAATCATTGTTTCTCCCCTTTCATCTTTTACACCATCCCTAAATGATGTTAAGAAATATTAGGAGATGGATGATTTGCTCAACTAGCTTCATCCGTGTCATAGATTCTTATGTGTTTTTTCTTGTGAGTAATGTGCTTCCCCTGTGATATGTTGCTTGATATGTCTTTATGCTATGTTAGGTTCTCTAAGGATCACCATTGTTACTTTGTTGGTTCAACCTAATAAAGAGGTCGAATCTATTGTGGAAATCTTCTATTTGTATTTCAATTCATATATTTTATATCAATGTTATGTTGGACATGTTCTATTGTTTGTAAATGTGCCTTTATGTTGTCTACTTGGGGATGATGCAAAGTAGATCTCTTTTTGGTCTCTTCCATGTTGAATCAAAAATATATTTATTTGTTAATCTTGTGTGCTCTTCTTCCATTGTGTTCATAGTTCCACTACCTTTAAGGACAAGGTCAATTCAATGCAATTATTCTTTATATACATGATTTATCAAAAGGGCATACTAACCACAACTAGTGGATCTCTTATGTTCTTTTTTCTGTATGTTTTGTGACCATTGCCCTTTGATTTGTCCTTTATTGGGGGCATCTCATTGTGGCAATTTTCTTGTCTTTTGGATGTATATATTCTACCTTAAAGAAATTTCTCTTGGTAAGGCATACCCAATTGCTTTAAAATGGGGGAATACACTCTGCTCAATGTTACAATTCATGCACACACCATGAGAGTTGGTTTGTACACTTTGTTCACACACCATGACATATTTGGTACATGTTGTAGTACCCATTTTGCAGTCAATTTAATTCAATTTTTAGAATACTTTCCTAAAAGCCTTTTTCTTTTTAATATTTAAAAAAAAATTCAAACCTACATGACTCATAGTAAGAACAAGCCTTACTTGGACAAGTATAGTTATTCTTCTATTCTCTTCATGGGTTGCTCCTTTTATCTCAAAATTAGATTGATAAGATCCTAAGACCCTAGGGACATGGTGTGTCTTGTCTCTTTGGCACCTTGGTGAAAGTTTTTCAATGCAACTTTGTACTTTATCATGAGTATGGACATAGGTTCATACTCTCGCTAAACTGGGGGCTAAATTTAGCATCAAAACTTATATCCCTATACAATTCGGTCCTCATCTACCTCTCACCTTGGCATTTTGGCCTCTAGTGCTCAACATGTTGGCATTTTGGTGCATTTTGTATGACCAG
Source organism: Cryptomeria japonica (assembly GCF_030272615.1). Classification (NCBI taxonomy): domain Eukaryota; kingdom Viridiplantae; phylum Streptophyta; class Pinopsida; order Cupressales; family Cupressaceae; genus Cryptomeria; species Cryptomeria japonica. The sequence goes on along the minus strand of NC_081411.1, from coordinate 662,428,565 downwards.
TGAATGAGATGGTTGTCATTGTTGGCAACATCATCTTCTAAGTCTTCATAGTCCATTGGCGAAGAGGTAAAGGATAATCGATAAAGAATAAGAGTTCTTATTCCTATTAGTAGTGAGTAGACTAGTATATAGAGGTTAACCGGCTAATCAGAGTATAGACCGGCTAAGCAATATGTAGAAAGGGTCAGAAAAGTGTAGACCAACTAAGAAATGAGTAGACCGGAACACAGGAGGTCAACCAGATAAGCAATGAATAGATCAGTACATAGGAGGATAATTAGCTGTACATAATAGACCAGTATACAAGAGGTAACTGGTTATGCAGAATTTGATCGGTACTCCGACATATTGGGAGTCTCAATCAACAAACTAGGAAACATCTAGTTGACATCCAATTAAACCGACAATCTTCTACAGTCAACCAGTAGACTTATCGACATGAATGAATGTCTTGACCAATATTCCTAGAATGATTTCTGGAGAGTAATTTATGGCAAGGTAACAATATTTTGAATCTGATGTTTTGGAGGGAGAGTTGGCGTGAGAACCAAAGGCTAATATATTCACATGATTCATTCTAAGAAGGTTTTTGTTCATGCGAAAAGAGATTTGTGAAAGTGAACATAGGGGGAGCATAACAGAGTGTAGAGCTAAGGGGCAGAGGACCAACAAAGTGTAGAGTTGAGGATCAGTGGATTGGTAAAGTGAAGAGTCAAGGATCAGTGAACCAATAGAGTGCAGAGCCGAAGGTATAAGCAAGAAACTTGTGTTGTGCAGAGAAGACACAACCGATGCAGATAAAGTATGATTGTCATTGTGATCTGATCAAGCTATTAGTAGCTACTCCAACAGATCATCTTTTTGTTGCTTTCTAACCATTGCAACTCAAATCACTTAATCGGGTGGACTTTAATAGGTCCCATTGTAAAATCCCTTAACCAGGTGTTATCTTAATTGATGATCCTAAGACCTTTAACAAGGCTACCTCTAATAGGGTAAAGGCACTAACATGCCTTAATCAAAATCCCTTAACTGGGTGACACCTAACAGTGTCTTTGTAATCTCCTAACAGGGATGGCTCCTCACTAGGTGTACTCTAGAAGAGTACAAATTTTGTGAGTTCCTACTCACACCGTGGTTTTCTCCCATTTGGGTTTCCATGAGATAAATCTTGGTGTCACTATGTATCTTTTCATACATGCATATTCTTCTGCAGTAATTGTTTGTATTGATGAATATTATGTTAGTGCATAATTGAGTTAAAAGTTTTAATTATGTAAAATTGGTAAAGTGTTGATTGACCCCTCCCCTCTCAGCACCAGTTGGGAATAACAATTGGTATCAGAGATTTGATCCTCTGAAGTAAAGCCTGACAACTTGAGGAAAAAGATCATGGAAGAATACCAGTATCAGAAGCAGATTGATGAAGCAAATGAAATTATTGCTCAGTTGAAAGAGAGACTGAGAAAATATCTTGCTAAAAGAAAGGAATTATCTCAACAACTAAATGAGAGTTAGGATATCATAGGTCAACTCTCTGAATAGAGTGGATCTGAAGAAGTAGAAGAAGTAGTCTCGAAACTCGTGGAAAAGAACAAGAAGCTGACTGAAGAAATCACACATCTCAAAAGAGAACATGAAATTTAGGCCCTGAGAATGACTGAGATACTGGAAGCTGAGAGAAGTATTGATGAAAGAAAAAGAAAGGCAAAAGAAGCTTTGTCAAAAGATGAAAGAGCCAAGAGGCTTGTTGAAGATGTCCTGAGAGAAAATGATGCAATCATGATTGAAAAAGATGAAGAAATCCAAATTCTCACTTAGGAGAATGAATACATACATAAGCATCTGCATGACAACATAGAAGAAATGGAGAAGATGATGAAAGAGATTGAACAACTCAAGGATGATTTGAAAGTTGCAAATGAGAGAAATGAGAAGCTGAGAAAATTCAATGAAAGCTCTGAGAAGATAGATGAACAGTTGAAAGCTTAGAGAGGAACAAAGGAAACAACCGATCTTGGTTACTCCAATAAAGGTCCTATAGAAACTGGAGAATCATCTAAATCCAAAAAGATGAAGGATGATAAAAGTTACCATTCAGGAGTGAAAGGTATGAAGTTTTCTAAATCTTCTTGTAATCATTGTGGTAAACTAGGTCATAAGTTTGATGTCTATAGAAATAAATCGGTTAGTCAAAAGAAGACTTTCAACTTTGATGGTTACTTCCATTATTGTCACAAGTATGGTCACACTGCTTATGAGTGTAGATCTCAATCTAGCAGTATGTCAAATAGAAGAAGATTCAATGGACATTTATTTACATGCAATAAATTTGGACACAAATCTAAAGAATGCATGTTCAAGTCAAATGTATCAAGATCACCATTCAAACCGGTTAGTCCTAATAAAAGGAGTAATCAATTCAATGCCACCTATTCCACCTGTGGTAATTTTGGTCATGCTGCAGCAAATTGTAGAATGAGAATGGGTCAGAGAAATAATTCAGGACCATGGAGGAAAATTGGTATGTCATATTTTAATTGCAATAAGATCAGTCACTTAGCTAGAGAATGTAGGAACCGATCCTATAACGAGTCTGAACACAAGAACCGGTTTGGCAAGAAGAAAGAGAAAAATGACCTGAAAGGAAAGAAGACAATTGAAGAAGTGAGGAATGAAATGAAAAAGACATGGATTAAGAAGGAGGAAATCCAAGGAGAAAGTCATTCTGAAGCCAAGTCATCATCCATCAGTGATGACAGTTCATCTTCAAACTAGGCATACCTATGCTTAGGGGGAGCACATATGGTAAGATCATTTTTTGAATCCCCTTTATCAATATAAGGTTATGTCTATCTGCATAATTGAGATGCATAAAAGTTAGCCTAAAGTTCTTGTTTGAGAAATATCTTGTGAGTTAATTATTTGTGTACTGGTATCAGTAACAAACAACCGGTAAAAGGTAATTCAATGTACTTTAAGTTGTAAGTTTCAAAACTAACCGTTGTATCTTATCGCTGATAAATCTCAATGGATAAATAAGGATATGTCATTAAATTTCACTTACCCTGATTTCTTGTGAACTTTCTCGAGCTCTTGTGAGACCAAAGGTGATTGAAATCTTGCTAGTGACATTTGTGCGAAGAGTTCAAGTAGAGTGATAGTGGTGTTTGGTATTTTTGAGGAGAAGGTATTCAAACCCCATTTGAGAAAAAAATGTTTGAAGGCCATCATGGCAGCGGCTATATCAACTCCTGTGTTGGTTGAAGCTATTAAAGAACCTCAACCCTAGTTTAAGTTGCATCCAAGGAAAGCTGGTGAGATCGACATGACTAGTGCCTTAACTTTTGTGCCCTCCAGTGTATTATTGGTTGAAGATATTCACTCCTACATCCATTGCAAGCTTGAAGAACTTGGAGACAAATTCATTTGAAATAAATTTAAAGGTTTATGTGTTAATGATCAGTTGAAGGCAGAATATTTACCTCTGAAGACCAAGGGTTTGTCAAATGCTGTTGATTTTCCTGATCAGTTTCATGTCGACTGGGTTAGGTATGTATTAAGCAGAGTACATGATCAATTCTTGTGGCTAGAAGCTCAAGCACCAATCAAGATCACAAAGGATGTGATTCTAAGAGTGACAGGGTTTAGCGCAACCGGTGAAGCACTAACCCTAAGGACAATTTCATCAAATAAAGTCACTAGGTTAACCAAATCCTAATGTGATAGTAGAGCAATGACAATTGCTCATATTGAGGATGCTGAAGTAAGATTTGCTTCTGCAGTGTTGGGTTACAAGGTTTATCAATCAAGCTAGGTAAATAGAGTGCCAAGAGGTTGCATGCATGTTGCCTATCAAATCATCAAGGAGGATGCTACATATGATATCTATAAGATGATCAGAAGCCAATTTCTGGTAAACATGGAGAGAATCAAGAAGGAAAAGAAGCAATCTTTCAAATATGGCTCACTACTGGTATTTATATTTTTATATGTGCAAAACTTCTTTCCTGGTAAGGGTAATATAGTATGGTTTGAAGAAAAACCTATCATGGTTCAGATAGGTGAAATGATTAGGGATCTAGGAGATAGGTTTTACTGAAACAATGTGGGGATATTTTAAGGAATTTCAAATCAAGATGCACAAAAGGGAAAGAATACGAACTAGTATAGTGCATAAGTACAAAGACAACATTTGCTTTCTTGTAGACACAGATTGTTACATCATTCAAGTGGTTCAACCCAGAACCTTTTGGGTTCCACCTATGGGTTATGATATTGAAATAAACATTGTTAAAATTTATGTAAACATGCTACTATCCAAACTGGTAGACCAGAAGGCAAAGAGATTTGGAACTTGTGAGGAGGCAAGCTCCAAAATAAAATAGGAACTTCAGGTGCCAATCATGAAAAGAAAAGTAAGAAGAATGATTGATACTCTTGACAAAAAATATGGAGGTGAAGCATCCGGTGCCACTACCTCCACCAGTACTAGTGAACAAACAGGGGCCACACCTATTAAAGATAAATAAATAATAGGTGAAAATAAGAAAGTGTCAAACACAAAACCCAAGGGGACTATAGCTACAAAGCCAAAAACATATACAAAAGAAAAGGGCATAGGTACTCTTGTATCTTCCCCAAGTAAAGATATACCGGCAGGAGTAACTTATACCAGAAAGAAGAAGAGTGAAGGAAAATTTGATACAAAGGATGAAAAGAAGCCCAAAAAGGATGAAAAAGAGGGTGATAACACTGACACTCAATCAGATGTGGAAATTAAAGAGGTTAGAAGAAGTGGAAGAAACATAGCTCCAACAATTGATTAATTGGTCCATGGGATCAAAGAATTTGGAGGTCTATCTGGTGTTGGGAGAACATATTCCCTCTATAATGAAGAAGACAAAAGAAAAATTGAAGAAGCCCTGATCTAGAACTTGCACAAGTTTTGTAGAACTCCCAGCGAATTATATGGAATAATATTATCAGATTTATAGGTTCAAATTGAAGAGAGATGGAAAACAACTCTAGCTATTGAGAAAGAGCACAGGATAAAAGAACTCATGGAAGTGCAACATGATTTGGATCTTGATCAAGCTTCACTAGTGGCTGAAGACTACATTCAACATTTTAAGATAAGAAATAGAATAGGGAGAGTGGTTGTAGGTGAAGTTGAAGCTGTGCATGAAGAAAGTGTTGCTTTGTGGAAAAAAAGCAAAAGAAAGCTGAAGAAGAAAGTAGTGATGGATACTCCTCTGACAAAGAGGAAGTTAGACTTGGAAAAGGAAAGTGAAAAGAAGAAAGTAAAACTCACCACTGCAGCCAGTTCTTAGGTTGAGACTATAGAAAAGGAAGATGAAACAGAGGAGGAAGAAGAGGAATAATCGGTCATTGATATAAAGAAAATGACTCCCAAGCAATTGATGAAAGTCTCAGAAAAATTGAAAATTCAAGATGAAAAGGCTAAATTGAGAGCAAAGAAAAAGAAGGCAAGAAATCTTAATTCTGCCAAGACAATTCTATCAGACCTAATCCCTGACATTATTGTTGATGACTATGCACCCATCATTGATTAGTTGGGCACTCTTGTAACAACAATCGATTCAGAGGCAGCCGATTTGGAAAAGGTTACAGTAAGATAATATGAATCAAAGAGAGGAGAAAAAATAATGGAATAAATATCAGTTGGAAAAGTTGCTCTCTCTAACCGCACAAAAGAGGTGAAAGATATACTACAGGAAGTTGGCCAATTATTGGTCAAATCTTCAAGTTTTACTGATTTATTCAGAGATCTAGAAGATAAAAGAACTTGGACTCAAAGAGAAATTCAAGATCTGATAGGTTCTTTTGATCCTCTTAACAACTCAACAACAATCTTTAGTGGCAAGCTAAAATAGCTCAATCTTGAAATCAAAAGGTTAAAAGAAGAAGAGGACAAATGAGGTTTTAGTTTGTTAGAGCTATAGTGCTATCTGGCACCAATTATTGATTTCATGCAAAAGAATGTTAAAGAAGTAGAACGTCTCATAAATGAATTTAACTGCAAAACAATTGATGATGTGGATAATTTTGTTGTAGTTTTGCATGGACACTTCACCAACATGAAACGTGTAAAGCCTTCATGGGAATCTTCTTTGACAGCAGCTCAAGAAAATTTCAAAGAAATTTTTTCTTTACTTTGATAAATTATTTTGTATAGTCTTTTCCATTGATGAAAAAGGGGGAGCTTTGGAGATTTATACATTGTCAGTAACATGGTTTAGAAACAGGGGCCAGAATCGGCATATTTTTGTAGTGTTTGCGACCAATGCCAAAGGGGGAGTTTGTTGGCATTTAAGTGCATTTTGTATGACCGGTGATTGAAATGGTTGTCATTGTTGGCAACATCATCTTCTAAGTCTTCATATTCCATTGACAAAGAAGTAAAGGATAACCGGTAAAGAACAAGAGTTCTTATTCCTATCGACAGTGAGTAGACCAGTATATAGAGGTTAACCAGCTAAGTAGACTATAGATTGGCTAAGAAATGTGTAGATAGGGTAAGCAAAGTGTAGACCGACTAAGAAGTGAGTAGACCGTCACACAGGAGGTCAATCAGCTAAGCAATGAACATATCAGTACACAGGAGGATAATCGGCTAAGTAGATAATAAACCTGTATACACGAGGTAACTGGTTATACAGAATTTGATCGATACTCCGACATATTAGGAGTCTCAACCGATAGACTAGGAAATGTCCAATTGACATCCAATTAAATTGGTAGTCTTCTGCAGACAACTGGTGGACTTATCGACATGAACAACTATCTTGATCGATATTCCTAGAATGATTTCTGGAGAGTAATTAATGGTGTGGTAACATAATTTTGAATCTAATGTTTTAGAGGGAGAGTTGGCGTGAGAACCAAAGGCTAATATATTCACATGATTCATTCTATGAAGGTTTTTGTTCATGTGAAAAGAGATATGTGAAAGTGAACACAGGGGAGCAGAATAGAGTGCAGAGCCAAGGGTCATAGGACCGACAAAATGAATAGTCGAGGATCAGTACCGATAGAGTGAAGAGCCAAGGATCAGTAAACTGGTAGAGTGCAGAGCCAAAGGTATAAGTAGGAAACTGATGTTGTGCAGAGTAGACACAACCAGTGCAGATAGAGTATGATTGTCATTGTAATCTGATCAAGCTATCAGTAGCTACTCCAACAGATCATCTTTTTGTTGCTTTCTAAACATTCCAACTCAAATTCCTTAATCAGGTGGACTTTAACAGGTCCCATTGTAAAATCCCTTAACCAAGTGTTATCTTAATTAATGATCCTAAGACCTTTAACAATGCTACCTCTAACAGGGTAAAGGCACAGACATGCCTTAATCAAAATCCTTTAACCGGGTGACACCTAACAGTGTCTTTGTAATCTCCTAACAGGGATGGCTCCTCACCGGGTGTACTCCACAAGAGAACAAATTTTGTGAGTTCCTATTCACACCATGGTTTTCTCCCATTTGGGTTTCCATGAGATAAAACTTGTGTCATTGTGTATCTTTTCATGCATGCATATTCTTATGTAGTAATTGTTTGTATTGATGAATATTATGTTAGTGCATAATTGAGTTAAAAGTTTTAATTGTGTAAAACTGGTAAAGCACTGATTCACCCCTCCCCTCTCAGCACCGGTTTGGACTAACACAACATCTACTTTGAAGCTACTAATACCACCTTGAAATTTGTAATTTCAACTCCTCATCTAGCTTTTGTCCCATTTTCAGTCTTGATTGATAGGACCAAAATGAGTTGGATGCCCTTGTCCTCCCAATCAAGACCCAAAATAAGACCTCACAATGGTCACTTCATGTGGTCAATAAATTTAGCTCTATGTCAGCCTAACTCAAAAATTCAAACTTTTAATGCACGATTAGGTATAAAAGGAATACTACCACCCTCATGTGGTAACTAGGAATGAGAATATAGGACCTCAATCAAGATCTCAATTACATGCTAGAAAAATTAATTCAAGACTACATGAGAAAGAAATCAAGCATTCATCAAGCATTAAAGGAGAAGGTGAAGTCGATATCCAACATTCATGTTCAAGAATCCATGATCAATGTTCTAGGAAGACATTCTACATTGCATCATAAACCTTTGCATGAAGATTCAAACAAACTTCATCAAGGTATCAAGTTCAAATATTTTCAAATTAGATCTAGTCTTTCTCTCAAAAGGAAAGAATTCTATTTCAGTTCAATTTCATTTTAATTATCAATTCAATTCAAGGTTAATTCTTAAACTGGGGTTTGACCTAACAAAATCCCCCATCAATCCAACCTATTTCCTTCTTTCTGTGTGTAGCGAATTGTGTCAAGAGCTGTGAGCAAAGAATTAGGCATTGTAGATGACAATCAAACTTAGATTTTGAAGGCATGAAAAGAAAAGGACCAGGGCAACTGGGTCTACTCGATCCAAAGATTTTTTAATGACCTTTTTGATAATGGATTATGTTTGTCATCCTAATGCATAAAACATCTAGTTTGTTTACCATCGATATTCAAAGAACCAAGGTGACTTTCTCCCCTTGGTCCCGATAATTTATCTTGAATCTTCTAGCATAGGTTTTGATCCATTTTCCCTCCTTATATCAAGGTTTATAGCTTTTCCTAACATCTAGAACATTTTGTTACTTATTTTATGTCAATTTCTCATTGTTTGTCCTAGATCTAGAATTGCAAATCAACCCTAATTATAATTCAATTTCAACTAGATAACAAGGGAAGAGTTATCATGATCTAAATTTAGTCCTTTTAGGATTGGATCAATCAATTTCAATTCTATTCCCTTAATGTAATGGTGATTCCATGGAAAATAGTGGCTTTATTAGTTAATGTGTTGAAGCCCTATTTTTCAACATATTACAAAACCCAATTTAGTTTAGTTTAAGAGTCAATGGAAGAAAATGACACAACTTGAAAGTAAAAACCCTAGAAATAATTATGTAAGAGATATTGAGCAATTTGATTAGCTACCAATCGTAAATATCCTCTAAATATCTCACATCTCCAATTTGTAGATGATACTGCTCTTATGGGTTTGGCTCGTATTTGGGAAGATAAATCTTTTAGGCATGCCTTGGATATTTACCTTACTTCTTCTGGTTAGAAAGTCAATGAGCATAAATCTTCCATCTTCTTCTTTAAGACTCCTCAAGTCATTCAGAGGTGGATTGCTGATTAACTGCTGTTTCAGGTTGGGTCTCTTCCCTTTGTTTATTTGGGTATTCCTCTTACTGTTGGAAGACACCCTAGGTATTCTTGGAAGATTCTACTTGACAAGTTACATCAGAAGGTTAATCATTGGACTCACTGGTGGCTATCTACTACTGCCAGATTGACTCTTTTAAAATCTATTATTCAAGCTTTACCTATTTATAGATGTTTTGATCAAGCTGCTCTCATGTATTTCCTTAAAGAATTTGATACCCACTCTCTAAAATTTCTTTGGAGTGGTACTTTGTCAACTGCTAAATGGAGCCTTGTTAAGTGGGACACTATGTGTAGGCCTAAGAATGAGGGTGGACATGGTTTACATTCTGCTATTTTAAATGGACAAGCTCTTGCTGCTAAGTTTTATTGGTGTACACTAGTCAGAAACAACTTTGGGCTCGTATTCTCACTCATAAGTATCTTCCAAATGTTAATGTGTTTGACGTTCCTTTCTTTCCTATGGAGGTTCATGGTTCTATGATCTGGAATACTTTAAATTTGGGGGCTCGGTTAGTTAAGAATGGGCTCTTTTGGATTTGTCATACAGGGTCTCAAGCTCTTTTTTGGCTGGGTTCCTCAAATGGTCATCCTCCTATCCTTTCTACTCATCCTAATCTTCAATCCCTTTTTGATATGTTTACTGATGTTGGTCGGGATATTGCTGATCATTATAAGATGGCTCATAATTGAGGGATGGTGGCTCATTTTTGTTGGAAAAATCCTTCTGAATGGCCACTTGGAGGTTCTGTGGAAGATAGAAAAGAGCTGGCTCAAATTCTTGAGTCTCGAGAGTGCACCACCTTGGCAGGGAATGATGTTTTGGCTTGGGCAAGTAATTATTTGTCTGGAAAGTTTTCTATTTCTACTGGCTATGTTGAGTTGGTGTGGCAGAATTTTAGGGACATCTAGGTCCCTTGGTGGAAGCAAGTTTGGTATAAGTTCTCTTGGCCAAAGTGTAATTTTTTCATGTGGCTTGTGGTCCACAACCGGTGTCTCACCTGGGATAATTTATGTAACCATGGTTTTCAAGGCCCCTCGATGTGTGTGTTGTGTTGTAAAAGTGAAGAGAGTGTCTCATATATTCTTTCAATGTTCATATTCTAGACATATTTGGCACTTTTGGTGGGAGCTGTGGAACCAATCCTGTTGGCATGTATCTTCTTTGGCTGAGTTTTTTGCATATTGGATCACGACCCCGACCAAAACCTCTTTTCTTCAAGTTTCTTGGTCTCTTGGCCCTTATTTTATTATTTGGCATATATGGTTGGAGGGGAATCGTCGGATTTTTCAAGATGTGTTGCTGGGAACCCACCCCTTGTGGTGGAAAATTTTCCACTCTTTGGGAGAAACTATTTCTACAAAATGTGATTTGTCTAAGGCTATGGATCTAGATGATGTTAGTTACTACAACCGACTCCATCTTCCTCCTCAACAATGCCAACTCATGATAAATAGATGTCCACACCCTCTTTGGAAGATAAATTAGGTGGGGAGGTTGTGTCCTCCTCAATAGGGCATTCTAAAAATTAACATGGATGGGTCTTCTCGGGGAAACCTTGGTCTTGTTGGTATTGGCGACATTGGTAGAGATAGCTTGGGGACCATTCAGTTTCTCTTTTCTATTTATAAAGGTTCTCACACTAATAATTTTATGGAGGCTCTCACCATTTTATTTGTTGTGGAGCATTCTTGTGCTCTTGGCTGGAGTAGGCTCATTTGTGAATCTGATTCTCAGGTGGTGGTGAATTTGCTGACTTGACAGTATTCTATGGATGTTAGCTGGCAGTTGAGTTTGGTTGTTAACCAAATTCTTCATTTGTGTGATTCTTTGGTTTCTGTTTCTTTCACGCATATCCCTAGGTAGTGGAATGGTGTTGCTCATTGTCTCGCCAAATGGGCTTTTGAGCACATGCATAATTGGTATATCGTGGATATGGGTTAATTACCCCTAGATTTGTCTCATTAGTTAGACCATTTAGTGGATCTTGACAGGGCTATTTGATGCCCTTGCTTTGTACTTGTTCTTCTTTGAATAAATTTTAACCCCTCCTTTATTTTAATATTTCCTTTGTTGATAATATTGACTATTAATATCATTACTAACTATATCCCAAGTATATTTGTAGAATTAACAATAAAACATATGAGATATATGGTCTTTATCATTAGTCATGGAGAAGGGTTCCTCATGAACATCTTCTTGAGTGAGAAGATAATGGCACATGGCTTTATGAGTAGGTGAAACTCTACAAGGAACAATCTAAATGTATTTTTGAAGATAATTGGATCACTCTAGAGCTAAAATTTAAGATTTGAAAGCATGTTTGTAGTGTCAAATAAAATATTGGGTGATGGTAAAAAGTTCTTGAAGGATCTAATGGTCTAATATCATGTGATTGATTCCTTAAAAAAAATGAGAATCACTTAAAGAAAGGAAAAAATATTTGGAAACTCTATCTCTAATTTTGAGATAGTATACACATGACCTTTTATTGAGATCCTCTATCTAAGAAATCATCCACAAGATACTTTTGTTGATGGAGTCTAATAATGTATAGTTATAGGGGTGAGAAAAAGGTTATAAGACCATAAATGGTCTACCAATGTTCTATGGTGGTGGATTCATAAGCTCAATGAATAAACTTAGTCAAATGATGCTCGTAGATATGTAAAAACTTGAAGCCACATATGATTACATAATTCCAACAATTAATCAACCCTATTTAAATATAGGCATGTTCTATATTCTAGAAATATTGAATATGGTCAATGGTAGGTTGATGAATCAAAAAATAGGAATTAGAAATGAGTTGTGTTTTGGGGTTTTAGATGAAATATGTTACTATTAAATGTAAAATTTAATGAGAAACTGAAATATAAAGTAATTTTCAAAAGAGAAAAATAATTCAGCCAACATCATGACTCTATCTATCCTTTTAAACTCATACTTATAATTCAAATAGAGGAACTTACTCCACATATGACATATAGCCTCTAGTTATGATGGTCATAAATGTTGGGCTTGGAAGACTTATTTTCTTCTCATGAGAAATTAAGCATATGAAAGGTACCACACTTGTCAAATGCATCTTCAACCATGTTAAAAATCCACACATGATCCATGTAGTTAGATGAAATGAGTTAGAAACCCACCACCAAAGAATGAACTATTCAACAAAATCATTGGAGGAATAGCTATCTTAAGAGAATGATTATCAGCATTCAAGAGAGACCATATATCACTCTATTAGTGGGCTTATATACTTGAGCCAATAAATGCAACTAAAATTTAGGAGAGAATATGGTATTTCACCACCATATCTTGCCTCATGATTGTTGTATAGAACATGGCTTGTTGGCCATACGATGTGAAAAATAAACTAAAGAAAAAAATTAAAGTTTTTGTTGAACACTTTCAGATGTTGAGTGGTGGAGGGAATCGACATATATTAAAACTTAATAAATTTAATCATTCATTCCAATTATCACATGTGTAGAAGAAAAGAATTAAAAAAAAAATGAAATTGCACATGAACACCAAGATTTTAAGTGGAAAACCCAATGAGGGAAAAACAACTATGAGAAACTATCCCACTATATGAAAACAAGTTACAAAATTTTAGGCTCAAGGAAAAGGATGCTCACTGCTCCTTGTTGTCATCATTGAAATTGATATCAAAGAATGCCAAGAGGTTGCAGAGATGTAGGTAGCAGTCACGCATAACACAAAGACATGAGAAGACATGTGAAGTGCATAACACATAGGTTATGTTGTCATGCATACAATTGCTCATTACACATTGTGTTATGCTATAGAGGTTTTGACCAGTCTCATTGTCTCCATGTATCGACAATGGTCTAGAGCTACATGGTGAGGTGTATATGTAAGGCCTCTTTGGTGCATCAGTTGTCTCACTCGACACTCAATAGGGAAGTCTTTAGTATTCGATTGAGTCCCGAGTTGGGGAGTGGTGAGCCATGATTTCCATATGGCAATAGTCAATTGGTTCAATTGTGTCAGTGGATCTCATGATGTTCTAATGAAGGAAAGAGACCATGCAAGATAACACTTGAGAAAAGAGAAATCCATCCACAACTACCTTGCAATGTTGAAAACTAAGAACTAGTCGGGCGGGATAAGAGTTTCATTGAGGTTGAAGACCCCCCCACTATCTCACACTGTAGAAGATCTAAGAGATATAATTGTGCGGGACAAGAGAAGGTAAGGGGAAATGTATCCCCCATAATCCCGCACTGCTGATGACCAAAGAAAGTTGGTCCTACAGGGTAAGATATAAATGAAAAGATAGAGGCTCCCCACTATCCCACAGTGCTAAGTAAGATGAAATGATGGTCATGCGGGGTAACATGAAGATAGCGGTAAATGGTTCCCGCTATCCCGTACCATTCAAGGTAGGTGTGTGATGGTTGTGTGAGATAAGATAGTGAAGGAGGAGAAGGATCCCTCTATCTCATAGCTTGCAGAGGGATGAAAAGAGGACCCTGTAGGGCAAATGAAGACAAAGAGAACAACAAAGTCTCTTTTCTCATATGGGTTAAGAGGTCATGCTGAAAGTCATGCGGGATAACCAATGTGAAGGGAGACATGTTCCCCACTATCCTGTGATGTCAAAGACCATAAGTTAGAACTCTTGCGGGGAAATATAAATTGAATAATTATGCATCCCTCCAACCTACATGGGTAAAGAGGCTCATAAATGATGATGTAGGACAATGAAGGGAAAGAATGTGGTAGCCCAATTCGAACCGATAGTCCATGTGGAAATTGACCAAGATTGACTAGGGGAATTGGATGTCGATTAAGAATATTTTTGATGACATCTGTGCATGCCGATAAGCACAAGGGTTTTACGTGGAAGCTTACCGACCTTGACTAAGTAATATGACAAAGGAAATGGAGACATATGGCTCTCTAGTTGTTGATGAGAATATCTGATATGCTGAAGTCGATGACAATGGATTTTAGTATGGTAGTTGTTGATCTTGTCCAGGTAGGTCGATAGAGGATGGAAAACACATTAATAGCGACTAAGTTGCAGATGGTTGAAGGGCTCCAGGTGATTGACAGAAGCATAATCAAATCTGTTGGACAGATTGAGCTTGCTAAATATAGAAACCTAGTACAAAGAACTTTCAAAAAATCCGAGAAGAGACATTTAATGGAGATGATCGATCCAAGAAATAAAATCCAATCTACCATAGACTGAATCCCATAGAGACAAATGAATTAATTTTAAATTGCAGATTTGAAGGGAAAAAAATTCTTCAACGCAGAGCTGATTGAGCAGGGTTGTAAATGTGATTTGGCATTGGTAGGTGTGGCCGTTGAGATAGAGATAGAGGTGGAAATAGAAATATCTCATCATGTCGATTGAGTAGTGGGTGCTAAAGAGAGTAGTGTTACTACTGAGAGAAGATAGAGATATCTACAGAACTCGAGAGAGTAAGCATAGAGTAAGAACAAAGGATTGGAGTTGTAGCAGAGAGAAGAAGACAACCAGATAGAGGAAGAAGAATACACAAAGGAAGAACTTCAACAGGTAGAGAAATTCATTCTCAAAATATGAGAAATTTGTAAGTGTTACAAAACTCATTTGTAACAAGGTTTCATCGCTGCATTGTAAATTTTGATAATTATTATAAATCTCTAAGTGGGTGCTCAGAAGAGGGGTAGGTGATCCTTTGAGTAGGAGCTCATAAAATTAGGGGTTGGCTCTCCTTGGGTTGGTGCCCTAAAGTTCAGGGGTTGGTGCTCCTTGGGTTGGTACCCTAAACTTTGTAAATTGTTATTCATCATGAGGTTGGATTGGAGTAGTAGACTTTAGGAACATTTCTCACTGAGGTTTTTTCCACTATGGGTTTTCCTCATAAAACTCGTGTTATGGTTTGATCTATGTGTGTGTTCTAAATCAACTTGGAGTCCCATTACTTGCACACATAGTTATATTTTAAAATACACTGATTCACCCCCCTCTCAGTGTCCATTTGTGTTCTTCAATTGGTATCAGAGCCCTAGGTTCCCTTACTGTAAAGCTTCCTGTAGCTTGGGTAGATCTTGTCTTGTGAACATAATGGCTAGAAATGAGTCCTCCTCCAAAGCACCTATGTTTGATGGCACAAATTATGCCTTCTGGAGTCAAAGAATGGAGACATACTTGTCTTCTCTTGGGTTTGATGTATGGATGTCAGTAAATAATGGATATACAGTTCCATCAACTCCTCCTATTGATCCTGAAGCTAAATGGGAATATGAAAACAATGCAACAACTAAGAATGCTCTCTTAAGTGGTTTGTCTGATACAAAGTTTGTCAAAGTCATGCACTACACTTCAGCAAAGCAACATGAGATAAGCTACAAATAATATATGAAGGAGATACTAAAGTAAAAGAAGCCAAGATGCAAAATTTAAGAACTCAATTTGAAAATCTGAAAATGAAGGAAGAAGAGAAGATAGTTAACTATCTGCAAAGAGTGGATGAGATTGTGAGCACAATAAGAGGACTTGGAGAAGATGTAACCACATGAAGTCACTGTCAAAAAGGTCCTAAGATAATTAACTACAAGGTATGACACAAAAGGTTTTGCTATTGAAGAAGCTAAAGATCTAAAAGCTTTCTCTATGGATGAATTGTTTGGTTCTCTATTAGCGTATGAAATAAGGGCAGTAAGTGTTGAACCTTCAAAGAGAGAGGTTGCCTTCAATACCACATGGAAAGGAAAATAACAAGCTACAAATGAGGATGAAAATGATTTTGACATTGTTGTAGAAAGATTTGTAAGGAAGCTCAAAAGAGGCTAAGGAAAGTACAAAGGTAAGGTACCTTTTAAATGTTTCAAATATGACAAGATTGGACACTTTGCATCTAAATGCCCTTATGGAGAGAAGGATGAAGATGAAAAGAAAAACTTGAAGGCTCTTGGCAAGGAAAAGATGAATAATTCTTATATGCCAAGGAGAAGAAATTTCAAGAGAAAGACTAGTCTTTACACATTTGAAAATAATGCCTCTAATGAAGAAAGTGCCTCTAAAGATTGTTGCAGTGAAGGTGAAAGAGAAGTCAATCTTTTTATGGAACAAGGAGATTTATCTAATTAACATATTGTTGATGATGAAGAAGAGGAAATTGAAGTTGAAGTAGACCTTGAAGGTGAACTTGTGAGTGCATTAGAAGAACTTAGAAAAGTGAGAAAGGAATATAAAAAGTACAAGATTGTTGCTGCTGAAGAACAAGATCTACTAAACAAATCACTTGAGGAGTCAAAGACAAAAATTTCTGATCTGAGAATCCAGTTTGAAGTAGCAAAAATGATGTATGAAGTAACCAAGTTAGATTTAGAAAGGAAGGGTAAGTAGTGTCAAAAATTGGAAGAAGATCTTGTAAATTTAAGAAAGGAATTGGAAAAGAATAAGGATGAACTCAACATGAGGATTAAGTATGGTGGCAACATTGTAGAATTAGACAAAATGTTAAGTAAGCAAAAGCACAACAAGGACATCAATGGTGTTGGATTTGAAAATGGACAATGTTCTAACAATACAGATTCATTAGGCAAGGAGATACACTTCACCTCTTCAAGTGAAAGTGAAGTCAAACAAACATTCATAGTTAGCAAGCCAAATGAAAAGAAGACATATGTTGCTGCGACAAAGAATCAGTCAACGAACTAGCATGTTGATCTTAAAAGAAAAGACAATGTTAAGGATGGAGATTTCACAAAGGCCAAGGATAAAAGAAGGAAGAGCTCAAGTAGACCGAACTATGTTTCTCCAAGGAGACCAATGAGAAACAACTTAAATAATGATTGGTATGCACCTCAATTCCATGGCTATTGCTATAAATGCAATACTTATGGTCATAGAATTATTGATTGTAAGCTTATGCATAGGTCTCCATCAAGTTTTGAAAGTAGAAATCAATTTTTTGTTCTTAGGGATATGAATTCTATTTTTTATCATTGTAATCGGTATGGTCATAGGAGTTATGAATGTAGGAGAAATGTATCTCAGTCCTACAATAGTTTTTCAAATTCATCATTCAATGTGAATATAAAATGCTATCATTGTCAAAATTTGGGACACATTGCAAAACATTGTAAGCTTAGGATAGATAAGCAAAAGAAGATAGTGTCAACATCTTAACCAAATGTAAAACCATAACAAAATAGGACAATACAAAAAAAGAAAGAAACCAAACAAGTTTGGGCAGAGAAAGATAAAAAGAAAAGTTAGTCAAGTTTGATCGTACATACTACCTTACATGCAG
This sequence comes from Cryptomeria japonica, assembly GCF_030272615.1. Taxonomy (NCBI): domain Eukaryota; kingdom Viridiplantae; phylum Streptophyta; class Pinopsida; order Cupressales; family Cupressaceae; genus Cryptomeria; species Cryptomeria japonica. Next base: position 662,411,020 of record NC_081411.1, on the reverse strand, counting down.
AAAGGAAAAACTTGTGGGTAGTAGACAATGGTTGCTCCAATCGCATGACTGGTGATAAGAAGAAATTTATTAAGCTTCAAGATTGGAATGGTGGCCTAGTGAGGTTTGGAGACAACTCATCAGTCAAAATCAAGGGTAAAGGAACAGTAAACATTGATGGAAAGCTGAAAACTCATGATGTTTATTATGTGGAAGGTCTAAAACATAATTTTCTAAGTGTGAGTCAAATGTGTGACAAAGGATATAAGTTTACATTTGATTCCAAGGGGTGTGAAATCAGAAAAGAGAGTAATGGTCAGCTAATTGTAGAAGGTAAAACAATAGATGGAAATGTATACAACTTGAAGGAATGTTTTGAGTCTCAATGTATGATGGGACAAGTTGATGAGAGATGGTTATGGCATAGAAGACTAGGTCACATCAATTTTGATAATCTTGTAAAGGTAAGGAAGAAAGGGTATGTAAGACACATACCTCAAATTATTGTGTAAGGAAGAAAGGGTGTGCAAACTAGAAGGAGAGAAAGTAACACTGAGCAAGTAAATTTTTGTCTTATGACTAAGATGGTGTATTGCCCCTCCCTAATTTATCTTGTCTTTTGCACATTAAAGGAATATATTAGTCTAGCTTAGTCTACTTTATGATGATTTGATGGTAGCATGTTATGTACTAACCCTATTTCATGATTGTATTGGATATGATGATGGATCTATATTTGGTCATTGTTCATGATGGATCATATTGCTTATGGGATTTTGATGACAATATGATTACGCTAACCCTACTCTATGATTATGATGACTGCATTGATGCTACAATGTTTGTGATTGTTTTCTAGTCTCTTCGTGATTAGAGACGATGTCATACCACTCATTGCGAGAACGATATGACGTTGTGATTCTCTATCACTTGCTTGATCATTTATGATGTAAATGTTGTATTGTGTTTAGTGGTGGATGCAGGATTCCAGGTACCAGATATCGACTCCACCTGGTCTCACAGGTCTGAGCATGTCTTTATCCTAATGGCAAGTTGTTGGAGATGGCATGTGCTTCCCTCTCATACTCTAGGCTTAAGTTGACACCCTTGTCAATTAGTGTCTTGGCTTGAGTCATTGGTCTATGCCATGTGGTATGTTGTTCAACGTTATGTCAAGTTGCCTTGTGAGTTTGTGATTAACTATTAATTAATCGGTTTTATAGTTTATAAATATTAAATTAAATCAATGGATGACATTAATATTTAATATTAATGTGTGATTATTATTATTGGAAAATTATTACTCATTAATGTTTATTTTATGGATTTATATTTCTTTGGTTATTTGGAATTGTGGAAACTAATTAATCAACTACTACATATAGCCATTGGCGTAAATCATTAAATAATGGTTAGTACGAATACAATATATTTATACATATTTATTTTTTGGGAGTTTATAATTAATTAATAATTAATTGGTGGAATTATATTAGTTGAGTATTTACACTTATCAGTTGATCCATTTTTATTTATTATTTATTTGATTATTTTATATGTATGTGGGAGATATTTATAGTATTGAGTTTAGCTTATATTGGCTAGAGCATTTATATGTATCTGTACATTTAATTATTTGTTTATTGTTTATCTATTTATTGGTTATTTATTATTTATTTATATTGGTTTTGATTTATTATTTGAGCTTTTGATTTATTGGATTATTTATTTATTTATTGTTTAATTACTAGATGGGTATTTATGTTTGTCTGTACATTTATCTTCTTTAATGATTATTTATTTATTTGTTGTTGGATTATTTATTGTTTTAATTATTTTTTTATTTATTTGCATTGTTATTTTATTTATTTGCTATTATTCATGTACCTACCCCTTGTTATGATTGGCCCTCTTGGGAGTTGTGATTGTGAGGATAATATTATTTAATTGTTTGTTTATTTATTTATGTTAATTGTGGTTTTATATTTAATTGGAGCATGTATTTATATTGCCTTTGATTTATTTTCATTGGGCTTTAATTTATTATTATTATTTATTATATTATTATTACATTCTCTTGTTACTAATTGAGTAATTAAATATTATGTTTATACCTACCCTATTATTTTATTGGTTGAGATTTGAGGATAAGTAAATAATATTATTTTTAATATTCTTACCTCGATTTTTGGTGGGGGGTTGGTATAGAATATATTTTATTAAAATATTCTGATTAGCAGATATTCTTCTATAGTTTTGAATGAGATTATATTTATTGGCTTTGTGAGCATTTTTGTGGGTGTGCTTCTGGATATCTTTCTGCAACTTTTGGATTTTAGAATTTCTTAGAGGGAGAATTGCTTGGTTGGGTTGAATTTTGGAAAGCTTGTTGGTTTGGATTTTTTCTCTTCTATGAATGCATTACCATCACTCTACTTCTAGGTTGGAGATCTTTTTCCATTCTTGTATTTTAATTTTTGAAAAGAGTTGTTTTCTTCATGACTGCTAAAAGATTGTTTGGGGAGATTTGGGAATGAATTATTATTCTATTATCAGTAATTAGGAGTAATATTTTGGGAAAAAGATTTATATAGGATTTTATGAATCTGTGTGTGTTGTATTGTCAAAAAAGGGCATTTGTGTATGTTAATATGTTGATTATAATTTTCCTATGAATGCATTGTGGTAACGATTGGTTTTGTGAAGTTTATTTGTTGTTATATACTCTATCTTGTGTCCATTTGGTTTGATTAGATTTGGAGTGGCTATGTCTATAATCATTTATGTGCAAGTTATTGTAAATTTAAGTTGGAATTCTTGGATGCATTGTATTGTTGGCTTTAACAAGGCTTTGTTTTGGTTTCTTATTGGCTTTTAGTGACTTCTTGGTCGTATTTATGCCATTGTAAGGCTCGTGCCTAAAACTAGACAAATTTGAATATCTCTATATTCCATTTTCCGTGAGTTGGTCCCTTTTTACAATAGCACTACTATGGGCTTCAATAGTGCCAAAGTAGTGTCAATAGATTTTTGGGTTGGTTTTTGAGTCCCTCAGTTGATTTCTCTATTTGGTCTTTATTCTAGAGGTTTGTTTTGTTATGTTTGATGGTTTTGGGGTACTGTGCCATTTATTTGTGATATGTGTGAATCCATTTGGGCTCCAGCAAGTGGTTTTATGCTTGTTTGTTGAGGTTTTGATATGTTGCTCCAGTAAGTTGAGTGATTCCTTATTGTTAAGGATGGTTCATTGTAGCTCCAGCGAGAGGGTATATTGTGCCTCATTATGGAGGATCATTCTATGTTATTGGATTCATGTATTTCCCCTATTTATCTGTATTTGACATTCTTGAGGCTCTCTTTATTATTTAATTTTTGCATTATGAGCTTATGGCTTGGTCCTTGTTAAGTGGCTCTTGGTTGTATGTTGATGGCTATCTTTGTGATTCAGTTGTAATATTTTTGTAATGACTTTTGGATGATTCCCATGTTGAGTTTCATGTTGTTGTAAGATGTATCTTGTTATCTTTTTTACCCTATGATCTTGGTCCCTATTTGGGAGAGTGGGCTCTTGCATGTGTTGGACCTAGGTTATGAGCACTAGATCTCTATGAAGGGGATCTAAAACTATGGAACTACATGAAGAGTTTATAGTTTAATTTGCAAGTGATAACATTATTAATAATTGATTAGTGGGTTGGGTATTTAGGAATTAGCCTAATTAAGATTATGAATATGATGTTGTATGCCCCAATTGGATGGACCCAAGGAGATGTTTTTGGGATCCTAGATTGGGAAGATTGTTGGAGTGATATACCCGATCTCTCTTGAGTGACTCCAAGTGGAGATGGATGCCACATGAGGTTAGCATGTAAGTATAATCTACCCCACATGTTTCCATTATCCATAAGCCTTGATTTGTTGAATTATGCCTTTGGTGGTTGATTGCTTTGATTTAGTCACGTGATATATTTCGATGTTATATTATTATGTTGGAGTCTTGTAGTGTCATGTTGTATCCTATGGTTGTTAGGTGTCAGATTAGGTCTTGAGTGTGAGTTGGAACCTTATGTCATCTCCTAGCATAGGGGGTGGTTCCTATTTGCTTCCACATGGTCGGGTGGTTTAATGCCTTCTACCATTGGAATATTCTTCTTGGATGTTAGCATATATGGATTTAGATCTATAGTATCTCATCATGAGCTTGGATTATTGGAGCATATTTATGTAATTAGAATTGATATCATGTGTTATGAAAGATGGAATTGTAAAGAAGACCATGTAATTAGCGTATTGAGATCATGTATTATAGAACATGCAGTAAGATGATTTCTGAATGAAATGTATTGAATAAGATTGTTGTAAATGGATATTCTAATTGTAGATGTTGTTCTTGATTAGAAAGGAATTAAATGATTCAAAGATATGTGTATCTCTTAAATAAAATTTATGGATAGTAGTGATTGTTTTAATTATCATATATGTCTTGATTTGAAAGATGTTAATCTTGAATGTTAGATATCTTGAGATATGGAAGTTAAGGGAGTAGTTGTGATTCGTATGGAAATATGTCTCTTTATTATGCGGTTGTCCTTTGGTTCTAATTTCTATGTATTTTAGATGTTACCATATTACAATGTCTTGTAAATGAGGAATATGAATATGTGTCTATGTAACTTGTATTATTAAGATGGGATGTAGCAAAGAGACTGTGTGCTTGCTCCATGTGATCTTATATAAATGAACTTGATATAGAAGAGCTATGCTATTGTTATTATTATAATATAATATATTATATGTGGTTCACATTATAAATATGTTTATCATGTTGAGAATGAAATCCTATGTTTAAATTAGGGGATTGAAATATTAGATTGTATTTATTCTTGTAGAATCATATGACTCTTGAACCTGTTTAGTAGATTGGAATCCTATTTGTATGTAGATAAGTACTTTCTGCTATGATCTTACATACGGTTATGGATAGTATTCTTGATGAGTTATTCTTAAGGAAATAATCGAATACCATTAGGAAAAGAAGGATAAATGCATTTAGTTTCATGATGTGTTAAGTGTTCAAATGAGTAAAGATAGATATTAGAAATATTCGATTGGTACTTAAAAATGAACCTTAGAAAGAGTATGAAAGGGAATAAAGTTATACATATGTGTTAATGTTTTATCATAGTTGCATGGGAAATAAATTTTTAGTTAGATGATAGTATATGGTATTCTAGATGGATATGCGATGTGTTAGTTTAATGTCAAGTAGTGACATTGAGATACCCTAGGGAATGGAGATGCATTATATGGTTTTGTTATGTAGTTATGTTAATGATTAAATAGATGTTCCACTTGCGTAATAGGATTCTATGGTTATGTTCTTGTTGATTTATGTATTCATGTATATAGTTAACGATGCATTGATGAATAATGGTAGTAGCGTTGCATTAATAAATACTAGTAATAACGTAGTTGTAATGGTTATCTTAAAGAATTTTTTTTTTATCTCTTTTTGTTAGTAGATTTTGGTTTATTTCTCTAGGGTATTTTGGCGAGCATTACAAATGGAACCTCTAGAACATATGATTAAGCCAACAAGAGTGATAAGTGGATGAAGGCTATGTAAGAAGAGTTGCAGTAGATTGGGAAGAACAAAACATGGGAATTGGTTCCTAGACTTGCAGAAAAAAATGTCATTGGGACTAAATGGTTCTATAGAAACAAGATGAATGAAGAAGGCAAGGTAATAAGAAACAAGGAAAAGATTGTATGCAAGGGATATGCTCAAGTAGAGGGATATATTTTGAGGAGACATTTGTACCTGGTGCAAGGCTTGAAGAAACCAGAATGTTCTTGGCATTCTCAGTCTACAAGGGATATAAAGTGTATCAAATGGATGTCAAATCGACATTTTAAATGGAAATCTTGAAGAAGAATTCTACATAGAATAACCTAAAGGGTTTCAGCTGCATGGAAATGGGAGCTTTGTTTCCATATTGAAGAAAGCATTATATGTTCTAAAGTAGACACCTAGAGAATGGTATTCTAGGTTGGACAAGTACTTACATCAGCAAGGTTTGAAAAAGGGAAATGTTGATACCAACTTGTACATTAAGGTGCATTCAGACCACATGATTATAGTTGTGGTATATGTATATGACATCATCTTTGGAGGTAATAAAGATATTCTATGCAAAGAATTTGCTGATCAGATGCAGTCAGAGTTTGAAATGTACATGCTTGGAGAGTTATCATATTTCCTTGGTTTGCAATCATCACAGCAAAATAAGGGTATAATCATCTCAAAAACTAAGTATGCTAAAGACATGTTGAAGATATTTTAGATGGAGGACACAAAACTGGTTGGCACCCCCATGGTGACAAGATGCAAGCTAAGTAAAGATAATAAGTCACCTAGTGTAGATCAAAACTTGTATATATACATGATTGGAAGCCTATTGTATCTTATAGCATCAAGGCTTGATATAGTTCAAGCTATGAGCATAGTTGAAAGATTCCAAGAAGCTCCAAAATAATCATAGGTCAATGTTGTTAGGAGGATATTCAAGTATCTGTAGGGAACACTCACTTATGGCTTGTGGTATCTAAAGAAAGGAGATTTTACTTTGCAAGAATATACTGATGTTGATTGGGTTGAATGTGTAGATGACAAGAAGAGCACCAGTGGCGGAGTTTTCTTCCTTGGATAAAGGTTAGTTTCATGGCACAACAAGAAGCAAGAATCCATTTCATTATCAACTGCTGAAGCAGACTACATTGCAATTGATACATGTTGTCCACAAGTGTTGTGGATGAAACAGACTGTTATCACTGTTTAAGAAATGGGTATTCTTGTTCCATAATTGGCTGAAAGTTTGCAAAATTTGAGTCTGATTATGGCCTTATTGTTTCTTTGTTCTTGATCTAGAAGAGGGTTTAAGGTTTTTGTTTCTAACCCTTCCAGTTTTTTGAGAAAAACCCTTATGATTCTATTCGTGCGTTACTTTTGTCACTTAAAGAAGGGTCGGTCTATCATGAGAAGTGTCCCCCCCCTTCTGTTATTTCCCTAGGCGATCCCTTCATATTTCATATTTATGTGCCCTTCCTTTACCTTGTTCTAATGTTTGTCAGACCCAATAAATATTGTGCAACTCTTTGTTGATCGGTGATTATCGTTGCTTTGTTAAGCGAAGTTGCTAGCAAGTTAGTCATCGTGAAATAGCGAAAGGCATAGGCAGGCCCGACCAGGTGGATTGACCATCAGATAAAAGAATTGCATCTTGATTGTGATCCAATGGCTCACGTTGATTCACTAGCCTGAGATGCACATGGTATATGTTCTACGAAACAGTGAAAACATGTGGCGGGTCCCAGAGACAAGCGGTTTTCCTTGGTTAAAAGGTGATCGGGTTGGAGAAGGATCAATGACTCGCGTTGATTCGCGGCCGGGAGATGCACATGTTCTACCTTTTGCGAAGTAGCGAAAAGGTGGTGGGTCCCGCTAAGATGGATATCAAAGTGGTAGGTCCAGGTGGCGATGACAGAGCAGTGACAGGGCACCCAGTTGGCGGTCTGTGGTGGGCCTGGGTGAGGTGGTCATAGAAAGGATAAACAACGGGCAAGTTCCTAAGATATAATGGCCTGCACGGATTTGCGAAGACAAAATAATCACAAGATAATCATCGCGAAATAGTGAAAGAGGCCGATGGGCCCAAAAGATAGGCAGGGCACGAAGTTAAAAGCCAATCAAGTATGATATGATCAGACGGTTGTTGTGGTTTCATGGCTGCAAGTCAAATGGAGATTAGTCTCTGTGAAATGGCGAAAACCATTAGCTGTCAAGGTGAGGTGCTATTAGTTAGTGAGACTGACGATCCTTGTTGTAGTTAAAGACCGGGTGGTTAGAGCTTGATCTAATGGTTGACGTGGCTTTGTGATGGAAAAGTGCACGAGTGTTAAAGCCCGCGAAGTAGCGAAAAGAAGGTAGGGCCCGACATTAACAAAGAGAGATCAGACGGAGATAAAGGCAGTGCAAGTTCTCAAAATCCAACAGCTAGCATTGCTTCACGAAAGAAAAGTTCAAAGGTTTTATGTCTTGCGAAGTAGCGAAAGAGAGAAATAGAGGAAAGACTCAGAGAAGATATGACCTGTTGGAGCCCATTTTGAATTCAATTTTGTGAATTCAATTCTGAAATGATAGCCGAAGAATGCGAAGTTAATTTCTAAAAAAATTCAATGCCAACTTTTCGTATTAGAGTCTGCATCAACTTGATTGTTAGCATTGTTTCATCAAAGTCTGTTGCAGAGCAATCGGCACAGAGCGATTCTTTTCAGGAAAATAATAGGTTTTTGTGCTTTCCTTGATAATTCTGGTCTGTTTCCCGTCATTGCTGTGTGAATTCTTTTCATTTGAGGTTTGTGCTAGTTTCAATTGGTGTAGTTGCTTATTCAAGATGGCAACAAGAAGGGAGTTGACACAAAAAGTGAATTATTAGGATAAGAACATTTGTGATGATTTTTTAGAACAGTTAACCATGTCTACCAACACCGGGGCTAAGGCCAAAGAGTTAGTACCAAAGAACCCTTGTCTAAGGATTGGAGATGGCCTGTATGATAAAGGCAATTGGTTAAGGGACCCTGAAATAGGGATATCAGGTTTAGGAGTGTTCAAAGTAGGTTTTGGGAAGAGACATTCCCCAGCCCCTTTGAATAGCATATGGGAGCTGGATGTGGGGAAACCTGTGGTCCCTGGTGTATTCATGGATGTAGATCTGTTGACCCTAATTGCACAGAATTATGACCTTATAGCAAGATGTATCAGGAATGTAAAGGGATCAGCCCTGATTGAAATAAAAGATGATGAATTCAGAAACGTGTTTAAACTCAATGAGGCTTCCAATTTGTTAGAGCCTATTGACTTTGAGTTGTTAGCCCAAATCTACAATGCACAAAGGGATCATCTTAGGAGTGGCCCATTGAAAGAGTTCTTTGTTAAGATAGGGGGTTAATAGTTGTAGGCCCTAGCACAATGGAACCATTCTCCCTCAATTTATTTACTCTGAGAGCTAAAGGTATGTATTGGGCCCTATGTTAGATCTTTGGAGAAGATGTTGAGAAAAACATGCCAACCCATTACATGTTGATGATTGCACAAATTCTAAACCCCCCTGGCAATAACATTTGATTATGCCCCATACCTTACTGATGCAATTCATGCAAGGCTAGTAGGGATAAAAAATGGTAAGGTAGATAAGCCGTTTGGATGGTACTCCCTATTAATGCATATGTTTTTGTTCAAAGGTGCTGACTATTTTGCAAAGGAAATGGAATTGGTTAAGGTAAAGGATAAGGAGGAGATGCCGGTCCAACTTTGGAGCACTATTGTATCCTGGGATAGAGAAGATGCTAGTTTTCTGAAGTTTGATAGATGCTTTGCATCTAAGATTAGAATTCTTTTATGCACAGAAAACCCTAGGATTCCTAAGGCTCTTTTGGAATTCCTTGGACCTAAAGAGTTTGCAGAGGGCATTAAGATTGTTCACAATTGGGGAGACATGTATTTGTACCCTATTTCTATTATTTTTAGAGTATATGGTTTCAGAGGTACTTCTTATTTACTGCCTTATCAGGTCCCATTGAAGATAGGAATTGTAGAGGTATTGAGACAAATTGGAGGAGTACAAGAGGCAGCGCTGACCAATAGGGGTAAGGGGACCATTTTACTAACCATCACCATGGCCCACCATTTTGTAATCACCAAAGGTGGCTGTAAATATTTTGAGGAATTCTTTAAGCCATATAGGTTGTCAATTGTAGTTTCAAGATGTGCAGACCCCGAGGACTTTTTCAATGGCATGTTTAGAAAGAGGGCAGTGTGTAAAGGTAGGCCTCATCAATTTCAGTTCCCTAAAGATTTAATTAGGAATGAATTTAGCTTAGATGAGCAGGAACTAAGGAAGGAGAAGTGGGTTGCATATAAGAAGGCACTTGATTTTATCCATCAATTTGATAGTAGTTATGACTCGCTTTCCAGGTTCAACCCTTTTGAGGAGAAAATCAAATTCTTGGTTCTTTATTTTGAAGACCTCATGCAGACCTTAAAAGAAAAAAGAGAGGATATAATGCAAAATGATCCTGATAGGGTTAAGTTGGTCTTGGCTAAGCATTCCTTTGCTAAGGCTATCCCACCTGGTGATTATGTAATGCATAAGAAGTCAAAGTACACTATGATGATGCTAGTGACAAGTGAGCCTTCCACTTCAAGAGGGAAGAGGAAAATTGAAGATGTCATTGACATCCAGGATTCCCCTAAAAGGCAAAGAGTGGGAAAGGAAGTTGAAACTGATGAACCTCAATATTCTCCATCTTAGTCCCCTATCCACATAGGATATGAGCAATTAGTGGCTGAACAATTATTATAGCTAGGGAGTCTTGGTGAGATTGCCTATACCTATGAGGAGACCCAAGAAGGGATGCCAGAGGAGCCACCTAGTGCTGAAATGAACTTGATTGATGGTGAGATAAGGGGCAAAGAATTAGACCTTACTGTTAGGCAAGCCAATGAGGAATTCCTGGCTGACAGTAACTTTGTTACAACGGGGGCTTTCATGCAATTTGTGTGGGAACAAAACATGGAACAATTCAAGGCCAGATGTGAGCAAGAGAAGAGTGAGCAACCTCTCAAAGATGAAACTCAGGTAGAAGAAGAAATAAAGCAAGAAATGATGGAGGAGTTTAAGACTATCACCCCTGAGAAAGGAAGAGAGATGGTGTCTAAAGTTGGTGTGTTAATTCTCCCTGAATGGGATATAGCTGATGCTTTAGTTCTTGAAGTAGTGAGGAAGGAGACAAAGCCAATGGAAGGAGTGACTTTCATCAAGGATAATGCTACTTTAGTCATGTGGTCACTAAAAAAGGATGAGAACAAAAAGAGGAAAAGTGCATCAGATTCTAGTCTCTTAGGAGGCATGATTGTTAAGAGAGTCCAAGATACAGGGGTAGTGGAAGCTGCGAGCATAGTTTTGGAAACTGCAAAGTTTAGTGTGGCAGTAGCAGAGAAAGAGGCAAAAGAAAAAGCTAATCTCCAATTGAAATTGGAGACTATCTTAAAGGCTTGCAATGAGGCCAAAGAAGGAATATCCAGCAAGGACAACATTATTACTAGACTTCGGAGTCAGTTGGTAGGTCAACACCATCCAGGTGAATCCTCTACACTCATGATAGCCTCCTCTCCAGCAAGACCCCCTCCTACTAGTCCCATTATAGAATATCCCCCTTCTCTTATGCCTTCTGGTTTCTAGCCAGCTGAAACTATCCAACATGAGTTGGAAAATTTGAAACAAGCTCAAGCCTTGTTTGCAAACAAGTATGAAGAAAAGGTGAAAGCCACAATCTTGAAGTTTGTTGATTCAGTCAAGGCCTCCATTGTATACATTAATATGAAGAGGATTCTGGATGTTTTGTTCAAATTCAGAGAGGATGAAGCCACTTTGGAACCAATCCTTAATAAGTGGATGCCCAGAGGTAAGGAGTTGGAGCTAATGTGTTCATCCCATGTAGATGCAGAGGAGAATGACATTGTAAGGTCCACCAGTGAGTTTATAAAAGAGATGAATATTCTCTCAAAGGAAAGGGCAGGTGTAAAAAGAAAAGCCCAATTATATAGAAAATAATATTCAGATCACAAGTTTGAATTGTTTCCAAGGGGATTTGTAGGTCCAATTCAGTTGAAAGAGGAGAAGACCTAGCTAGAAGAGCCGGACCACAAGTTGTCCTTAAGGGTTAATGAAATTATTAACACTGATGACACATCCTTATTTGTCCAAATGATTGAAGAAATTGAAAAGGTAAAATCTCATTATAGTTTCATAGAAATAGAAATCGGGCACTTAAGAGTCACTTGGAAAAGGCTAGAAGAGATGAAACAGAAGGTTGTCAGCTTTGCTTGGCCCAATGATGATGTTTTTCAGGAATGGAAGGATAAATATGTCGAACAAAAAGAAGATGCTCTGAAGCAGTTAGAAGAGGTTGCAACAGAATAAAAGGTAGAAGAGGTCGTAGATGTTGAAAAAGATTTATAACTGTTTCTTGGAGAGTATTCCAGTTTGTAACAAACTTCTTAGGAATGTCCGAAGCTTGTAAGCATCCATACTATTATCAAATGGATACGAGGACTAGTTAAAAAGGATCACAAGAATTTGTAAAGAAACTCTGCAGAAATATATCTGGGTTTTTCTAAGTTTACAGAGAATATTCTGAGTTTTGTAAGATTTTTTCAAAATGAATATCAATATATAGACCATAAACTTTTCAGTTTAGAATTTGTGTTGTCTTCTGGTGTTCTTTCAATAATTTGCTGGTTTCATTTGGGTAATCTAGAGTTATTCAATTGAACATGGATTGTAATGCAGTCTTTACAGATATGTTTCTTAGATTTCTTCTTTAGGAGGGGAATTAAATATGCAAGAAATATCTCCGTCAGTAGGTTATTTTGTTAGAGACTTTGAATTTGATGAACATTATTTAGTTTAATAAGGAAAGACTCTTATGTATGTCAGGCATGCATGGGGTTGATAGAAGCCGAAGTGATGAGATGTATGGAGATGTTTAATTGTGAAGTCTTTGTTTTATTTAGATGACTCTGTAGCCTGGATAAGGCACTGGTATCATTTGTAATTCTCTTTCTACATTTCTTGAAGATCAATACTGAAAAATGAGCATAAGCTTTCTTTTATTATTTTAGTTCATGTTGAAGCGATAAGATTCATTGGTTTTTGGATTGGTTTACTGTGGATCTCATTTTAAAAGTGTGAAGTTATTCACAAAAGGTATACCCGCTTGAACTTTGGATAAGTTCAAAGTGTAGAAGGTTCTTGAAACCTTGTCATATGTTTCTCTAAGGTTCTTGCTTCCTTGATCTCTTTATTTGCAGACAGAGTTGTTATTTTCTTATAAGGTATAAGAAGGGGGCCAGAATTTGAGAACAACACAGACACTGAAGGACATTTAGGTAGAGTTTTTGGATCCTATCCCCATCATGTGTGATAACTCAAGTGCAATCAATATATCAAAGAATCCTGTCATGCATTCTAGGAAAAAGCATATTGCAATCAAATATCATTTTCTCAAGGAAAATGTTGCATAGAAAGAGGTAAAAGTTGAAGATGTGTGCACTGGTGAACAAATTATTGATATTTTCACTAAGCCCCTGCCTAAGAACAACTTTGAATATCTGAGACAAAAATTGGGCATTCTTCCACCTGCTTGCAACACTTAAGTGTTTTGGTGTAGTTTGTGGTTCAGGGGGAGCATATTGTTTCTACACTTTCCACCTTGAACCTAATGTACAGTATCAGGGGGAGTTTTGATTTTTATAAGCAGTATTGCAACTGCTTTTTTTTTATATTGTAATAATGGTTCATCTAGCTACAACCAACAAAGGTAGACCAACATGAAGGCAAGACATATTTCAAGAAGTTGTAAAGGAAATTTCTAAAGTATTGCAGATTTGTCATGATTGAAATTGGAAGTTCCATTTATTTCTATAGGAAATAAAAGGGGAGGATGTGAGCAGTTGACAGTTGGTGACAGAGAAGGTTGTTGCTTCACCCTTTGCCATTTCTATCAAAGGGAAAGAAATGTTCTACAAGATGGTGGTCTGCAAGTGTGTTGACATTAATGCCAAAGGAAGAGATTGTTGGCACTATTTTCATTGATGTCAAGGGATGTCAAGAGGTTTTTGAGATGAAGGTAGCAATCGTGCATAACATGAAGATGAGAGAAGACATGTGAGGTGCATAACATGCGGGTTATGTTGTCATGCATATAAGTGCACATAACACATCATGTTATGCTATAGGGGCCTCAACCAAACTCATTGTCTCCACGTGTCAATAGCGATCTAGAGCTACATGTTGGTGAGGTGTACATGTAAGGCCTCTTTGGTGCGTCAGTTGTCACACTTGACACTCAACAGAGAAGTCTTCAGTATTTGACCGAGTCCCAAGTTGGGGGGTGGTGAGCCATGATTTCCACATGGAAAAATTCATTTGGTTTAAGTGTGTTGGTTGGTCCCTTGGTGTTCAAATGAAGGAAAGAGAGTGTGCATGATAACACCTGAGCAAAGAGAAATCCATCCACAACTACCCCGCATCGTTGAAAAGTAAGATGCACTAGTCATGCGGGATAACAGTTTCATAGAGGTTGAATACCCCCTTCTATCCCGCATTGTAGAAGACCTAAGAGATATAACTATGTGGGACAAGAAAAGGTCAAGGGAAATGTATCCCCCACAATCTCGCATCGTTGATGACCAAAGAAAGTTGGTCCCATGGGATAAGAAATAAATGAAAGGATAGAGGCTCTCCACTATCCCACAATGATAAGTAAGATGGAATGATGGTCATGTAGGGTAACATGGAGTTAGCTATAAATGGTTCCCTCTATCTCGCATCATTCAAGGTGGGTGTGATGGTCATGTGGGATAAGATAGTGAAGGAGGAGAAGGGTCTCATATTGTGCAACTTATAGAGGGATTAAAAGAGGACCCTATGGGGTAAATGAAGACAAAGAGAACAACGAAGTCTCTTATCCCACATAGGTTAAGAGGTCATGTTGAAAGTCATGCAGGCTAACCAAAGTGAAGGGAGACATGTTCCCTGCTATCCTAAAATGTTAAAGACCATAAGTTAGAACTCTTGTGGGGTGAGATAAATTGAATAATTGTGCATCTTGCTAGCCTGCATGGGTAAAGAGGGCTCGTAAATGATGATGCAGGACAATGAAGAGAAATAATATGTAACCCAATTGGAGTTGATAGTCCATGTGGGGAGTGACCAAGATTGACCAGGTGACTTGGATGTCGATTAAGAAGACTTTTGATGGCATTTGTGCATGCCAATAAGCATGAGGGTTTTACATGGAAGTTGACTGACCTTGAATGAGGAATCTACCAAAGGAAATGGAGACATATGGCTCCCAAGTTGTCGATGAGAATATCTGATGTGCTAAAGTTGATGACGATAGATTTTAGTATGGTAGTTGTTGATCTTGTCCATGCAGGTCGACAAAGGATGGAAAACACATTAATGGCGATCGTTGAAGGGATTGAGGTGATTGGTAGAGGCATAATCAAATCTATTGAACAAATTGAGATTGCTAAATATAGAAAATCAGTATAGAGAACTTTTAAAAAATTAGAGAAGAACCATTTAATACAGATGGTTGATCCAAGAAGGAAAATCCAATCTGCCACAAACCAAATCCCATAGAGACAAATGAATTAATTTTAAATTGCAGATTTTAAGGGAAAAACATTCTTCAATACAAAGCTGATTGTGCAGGGCTGTAAAATGTGTTTTGACATTGGTAGGTGTGGTTGTTGAGATAGAAATAGAGGTGGAAATAGAAATATCTCATCAAGTCAATTGAGTAGTGGGTGTTGAAGAGAGAAGTGTTGATGCCAAGAGAAGATAGAGATATCTACAGAAGTAGAGAGAGTAAACATAGAGTAAGAATATAGGATTGGAGTTGTAGCTGAGAGAAGAAGACAACTAGATAGATGAAGAAGAATAAACAGAGGAAGAACTTCAGCAGGCAGAGAAATTAATTCTCAAGATATGAGAAATTTGTAAGTGTTACAAAACCAATTTGTAATAAGGTTTCATCACTGTATTGTAAATTTTGATACTTATTGTAAATCTCTGAGTGGGTGCTCAAAGTAGGGGTAGGTGCCCTAAACTTTGTAAATTTTTATTCACTATGAGGCTGGATTGGAGCAGTAGACTCCAACAACATTTCTCATTGAGGTTTTTCCCAGTGTGGGTTTTGCTTGTAAATCTCATGTTGTGGTTTAATCTATGTGTGTGTGTGTGTTCTGAATCAATTCCAGTCCTAGTACTTGCACACATAGTTAAAAGTTTAAAATACACTGATTCACCCCCCTCTCAGTGTCCATTTGTGTTCTTTACTCCTAAATTTGAGTTGCAAGACTAAATCACATAGCCTTAGGGAAAGATACAATGGACTTGTAAACATTGAATATCACTTCTCAAGGGAAAGATACAATATATCTAAATACAATGAATCAATGTTGTTGAACTGTGGAGAAACACATCCTCTGAAATGTTGTTTATAGTTCACTATTGTTACACATATGAAATTGACTTCATTACTTCTCAACTACACTCACAAACCTTCACACATACAAGATACACCATACACCACTTTTCATTTTAATCATACCACACACATCATCTAAATAGATTTCATCTTTATATACCATTCACAACTAAAGAAACATCAATTAGGTCGGCCTAATTAGATGTAACGTGTAGGATATAAATAATAAGCCCAAAAATAATCTCCAAGGAAATGAGGAAGGAAAAATGAAATATGTGAAGTATCATACCATGTGGGCACACCTTATTATTCATCTTGGATCAATGCCTACAACTCTGTACACTATTGCACAAACTAAAACTACATAGGCCAGCTCTAAAAGATAGAACTATTAAAGAACGCAAGCCAAAATTACTTAAAATGTGATGAAAACCACCAAGACTCGTGAAAATGTATACAATAGCATCACTTGACACCATCATAGCTAAATCATTGAGCTGCACCACCAAAATTGTTGAAGGCGGAGGAGTTTAACAAATTCCTACAAACTGTCACATTGTCATTGTACAAGTCAATGCTCAAACCATCATAACTTCAACTATAGATAAAATGATAATATACAACTTGGGATATAGAAGAAAATGCATCCACCAAAATCATATTCTAACCGCAAGCAATGATGAAACAATGTGCCACAATGCATACCATAAAACTATACCCAATCTAATAGATTGTTCATTGGAATAGTTATCTTTAGCCAACTTCAATTGTGAACCATAGAATAAACCTCTAAATTTGTAAAAAATTCATAGGACAACCAGATATACCATCTAAAGAAACCACAATCAATCTCCACACATATGCATGAACTCATAACCAATCCTTTAGTACTACATTACTTTGAAACACAACTCATCAACCTTCCAAACCAAAGTTATCATCAATGATAACAAGCTTGACATCATTGACAACACAAACACATATTTGCAATAGTTTTAACCTCTTATAAATAAATAATATCCAACTTTATAAATATTTGTTAAAAAGATCAAACTATATATATTTTTTTGAGCTTTGTTAGGCCTAAAATATTCTACAAGATAAAATTCATTACAATACAAAAATGTTGCTATCAATCTCATTAAGAGATGGATAACTATTTTATAGAATTCAACCTCCAAAGGTTGGTTGATGCTTTTGGATTGAATAGATAGTGTGAAATATTTTCATCTATTTGACATATATTCTATACCCTTGAGGATTTTGATTAGATTCCATGAATACCTGTCAAAAAATTTGAAAGGAGGAGAATGAAATACCTTCACAATCTGAGAGGATAAAGTACTAACTTGAAGAGGAATATAAGTGAACTTAGTCTTGATATATTCCTTAGAATACCCTCCTTCAGAAGGAGGGAAAAATTATTCACTTCTTTCCTAGGGTTTTAAAATTGTAGAGCAAAATTTTTAAAATTTGGGGATTTTTTCTAATTATTTTTGTGATTCCCACAAGTCAATCAATTCTCTTCTTTTTGGGAGGGTAATTATCTCATATTATCTTCTACATATTTTTTAATTTTATATATTTTTGTCTGGGTTTTCACCACCTTTTTCTTCAAATTGTTACTTTCCACACCGAAGTTGACAAAATTAATGTTTAAGACTCTCTAAGCACGTGCCCCCCCCCCCACACACCAAGTAATGCATTTTTTTTTTAAAAACCTTGTAAAAATTGACACTTAGTCATTTTCATGTTTATCAGACTTGCAATGCTATTTCAAAACCATCATCAAACTCTAACAGGGTTCTCACAACCCATTTGGAGCCCGACGAAGTTGTGTCTTTACCTTAGTTTCCTTTTAAATCTTTTAAATTGTTTTCATCAACTTTTACCTTCAATTTTGAAAGTGTTATTGTACTCCAACATGGTTTTCATAACTCACCTAGGGCCTAACAAGAGTTATATTATTTTTTTTAAAAACTCCTCTTTTTGGCAGAAATATGGCAAGTTTTGGTAAGCTCTTCAAATGCCACTAGGGTTTTCATAACCCGATGTTTCTCTGAAAAGACTTATGTAAAAGAAAACAAAAATCTTTGAGGATAGTGAGTATTTTAAGTTCCAAAATCAACTTTGAAACCCTACAAGATTTTCATAAACTTTTCAAACTCCAACAACATATTCAAAACTAAGAGAAAAAAGATGAAGAAAATAAGAAAAAGATGCATTAGTTGAAGTGGGAAAGAAAGAGATTGTCACAACCTTATCAACCACTGGAAAAGTTTTTTCAACTTTTTCAATAGTTGACATGCAATTAAAAGACTCAACTCAAACTTCCCAAAGGCAAATATAAATAAAATACAAAGAAGGAAGGTTATTATGAAACTTTTATTAGACCTTGACAAGATTTCTAAAACTAATTTGAACCTAATATTCATTCTGAGAAGAAAGAATTCAATTTTGGCATTAAGGGTATCCAACATTAGTGATTTTAGAGATGTGGTAGGTGTAATCAATGCTATGTTTTGGAGAAATAATGAGACCTAAATTCTTCATTACAAAAGTCATTTACAAATGGTAAACAAGGGGTCACAAAGATCTCAAAGCTAGATTGTAATAAGGAAGACAACACAACTCAAAAGGAAGGATTTTTCATGTATTTAGTTGTAATTGAGTAAGTGTTGTTTCGATCCCAAGAACTAGTTTTGTGCTAATATTTAAAACTTTTTCACGAAATTTGACACAGTAATTGGCCAAAACAAGGGGAGACTGTCAAAATTTCCCAGATATTCATGGTTATTTTTTAAAGATTGGAATTTGAATAGATGAAGTATAAACACCTCAATTATCAACACCTCTTAGTTTTGGAAAGAAATTTTCTTAAAATTAGAGATACATGGCTAGGGAACATTAATTTATAGGAATTCCAGAATAGGATTAATTGTCTGAACAAACATTCAATCACTTAGAAGATTGTATAGAGTGGTCTTCTCAAAGATGGTGTTTTCTCATTCGTTGTATAGTGTACATACCACATTTCAAAGTGTATAAATAGATATAACCCTTAAACTAGAGAAATCAAGAAGAATGATAACAAGGTGCCTATAACTTTGAATAAATATAAAATTCATAATTATTTTAGGCTTTTAGAGAGCGATGTATTCAGATTGAGATTTTGCACTGTCACAATCATATGTTAATGAAAGAAGGAATATTATAGAAATATTATAGCAAAAGAATGGTTCATGGTACAAAAGAAGAGACAAGATCAACTACGCATAACTATTCAAAAGTCACATTTAAAGGTAGAAATTTCCTACATTATTATTTTGTTACATAGAATGCATAGTAATGTGATTGTACATGAATTCAAAGAATGAATGTTATTCTTCACACAAGTTCTATGTGTTGGAAAAAATACCTGGATTTGGTAGGCTTGATTAGTTATGGATTCCATTCTATCATCATGAGGTTCACTCTCAATATGTTTTGTAGGCAACCATTTCTATCCACTTAATTAAATAGATATTGGGCATTTATTTGATATGTCCTTATTAATAGATATTGGGCATTTATTTGATATGTTATTGAAATGGTTGGAGTTTGTTTTTTTATGGTTGGAAATTTTATTTAAATTAAATGAATTCATGATTGATTTCCCCCATCTCTATTTTAGTAGAATCGGGTTCTTTCATACTTTAACCTACTTATTCTATGCTCTAGCTTGAAAAAGGCCATGACTTGGGTTGAGGCAAGTCAATAAATTAAAATTTTGATGACAATGCTCAAATTTATAACTATTACCCTCATTTGCAATTGGAGAAGGGTTATTCTAAATTTAGAGGAGTAAATGATGCATCTACAATAATTCTAAAAAGGGATTTACAAGGAGACCTAGGACAAAGGATTTCAATAGAAGCTATCTAATTGGTAGACCAATATGGAAGTTATTTCTTGAAGTTCCAACATTTCACCTATATAAGGATATTAGGTTTCGATGGATTCCTAGATAAATTGACCAAGTACACAAAATAAACATTCATCTTAATTGAATTCTATAGGCATGCATGTGAAATGAATAAAAGGTGGGCAAAGAGAAAGAAAGTCAAGATCCATTTCCCTATTTAACTTGGCCATTACAACTATAAGACCCAATTTGATGCTTTAAACAACGAAAGGGATTTGGTTAAATATGCTATTTCCACCTATGATAATTATAGATTTCAATTTGATAGTAATAATTTTGTCAAAAATAATATATAATTGGGTCCCACATTTCATCATGTAGTAGATTTAGAATATTACAGGGTTGATTGTGCTAATGATTATGAAGTTAGAAGGAGAAGTTGGATGAGGTTGTTGGGATAGGACATAGAGGGAGTAGAAGATGATTAGTCTAATCTAGTAGATCCAATTTATACATCCGATATCCAAATGCAACCCATATGTCCCATTGACTGGATTCTACGATGACATAAGGAGCTCTAGACTAGGGTTGGTGTATTTCTAAAGAGAACTTAGATTTGGTTGGCTGAGAATAATTCTAAAACATCCAAAATCACCCCCAAGAAAGGACAAAGGGCAGGAGGGAAAGGAAACCCTAACCTATTAGGTACTTCTTCTTTAGCCTCACTTGCTCCAGATCAAAACAAAAAACTACTCCTAGAGGGAGTGGAGGTGGAGATGAACCTCTTGAGAAGAACAAAATTCTAGAGAAGACATGTGGAGATGGCCCTCCAATAGATATTGGGGTGTGTGAGAAGGAACAAGAAAACACAAAGGGAAAGAGAAAGAAGGAGACATGAAAAGGAGAAAACTAATACATCAGAGCAATAATAGGAAGTAGAAGTGATGGATCCAGACCAAGAGAGGAATCCTCAAAAGGGTAAATCTATTTCCTCTTTTCCTTTTTACCTAAAAATTATGGAAAAGACTCCTTCACTAAGTAGGAGGTAGAACTACACATGAGGGGTCAAAAATATAAAATTTATAGCTACATTAACACCAACGAAAGGGATCTTGTATCATTATCCAATTCCAACTTTAGATGAGGTAATTATAGGAGAAGGACAAGAGGTATTCCTCAAATTACTCACATGTGGGGGTGAGGGAAATTAAGTTTCACATCCTCATTCTATAATTATTGGGATATTTTTCTATTTTTCACTCCCTTAGTTTATAGATTTTTTGACATACCATTATTATGATTAAGTTTCTTTTACAAATTATAGCCATTGTATCTATAGAATCTTTTGAAGCTAATAACACTAGTCTTTTAAATATTCAAATTTCTTATATCATATGGACCAACCAAATTAGTGCTTTGGTAATTATGAAATGATGCAATACTTATATTTTTTCTTTCCATTTTGCCTACCTTCTTCTTAAATCACCTAGAGTTATATCAAGTTATCCTTGAAATCTATATCCTTGTCCATTTTATATTTCTAATTTCCTCATGTCTATTATCTTTTTTTCATTCATATTCACAACAAAGTCACTAATCCTTTTAGTAAATGAGACTTAAATTTAGTATACACATGGTTATAGAATTTGTTTATCTATGTCACTAGGGTCTTCAAAGTAACATTTTTTAATACATCCTTAAAAATGATAAAAGAAAATGTTGGGTCCCAAAATTTTCTACCGAATCCAAGATATTTTTTTTAATGTTAAGGTCATTTTTTTCTCTTCAACAAGGTAAATAGAGGCTCATCAATAGAATTAGTGTGATTAAAGACTAACTATAAGATTAGGTAATATCTTCTATTCTTTGAGCTTAGATTAAAATTAGGAGGGTGTTCCTAGAGGTATGCCTTAAAAGGAATTTAAATAAAAAATAAAACAACTAAAATAATAAATAGAATCAATACCCAAAATACACACTTAACCCCTATCATTATCACTTGGTCATTAGAATAACTACAATGATCTCTATATAGTTGATAAATATTTTGCACATACATTAATAGATGATAAAAATGTAATACTTTCATTGGATAATTTCACTTATTTCTACATATATATTGGTGAAGTATTTTTATACTAAACATAATTATTTAAGAGATGTGTAAGGAAGTTAAGTAGCAGAACAGCTTCCTACACTAATTTTGAGGAGAGGGTAATGCAAAAACTTTTACAGATCCTTACAATAGTTACAAAAACTTAACATAAATAACATGTATACCACAACACAATGATTTACATGTGGAAAAGCCTTTTGAGAGAAAATAAACCCACACTCCAAAATCTGCCCAATATATTATTTAGAAATAAATAACATATTACAGTATACTTGCAGATAAATATTTTCATAGGAGTATCACCAACAAAATATTTAGAGGTAACTCAAAAGCTATAAGACTCTTACACACAACCTCCATTTCTTGCACCTCATATATAGGAGATACAATACATGAAACCATCAAATGATATTACAAAACCATGGGCTAAAACCACCCAGTAAAGTGGCACCCATCTTATCTCCAATCCCAAATTCCCTATGATGTGTCAAAACAAACATCAACACATGTACCTCCCTTTTACAAATCATTTATGTATTTGACATGTTTTCATATTTCCTATTTCAAGAGACCCAAAATTTATAGGCCTTAACTTTTGAATCAAGTGTCTGATTGACAAACCATTTGAAGTGCCAGAAAGTTCATGATGTGATCTATAAAGTTAAAACTAGCTACACAAGTTATAGACACTTTTTGATCATTTTGTATCCTCTTAAGTCCTCAAAATTGACTCTAAAACTTTCATTTGCAACTTTCAAAAATAGAAACTTGAACATATTCAAATATAGACACAATTTTGCAACAAAAACTTATCGGTATGATTATCTAGCCAATTCAAAGTTGTGAGGAAAATTTTGGATCACTCCATGCTCAAATGAAAAATTACTAAAAATAGTAACCTTATTGTATATGCAAGGTTAAGACACCTTTTTTCTAACACTCTCCCATTTGTCAAACACCTTGCAAGAGAAAAGGGAGTATCTACACAATAATTCAATTTCTAGGGGCCATGGGGCCCATAAACTTTGAACACCATCTAAACCTATATGTGCTCACAACCTTAGTTAAAGAATCTATAACATTCATCAAAGTCTCTAACATAACTAGGTTCACCTTGCCATCCTCCACCATATCTATAGCAAAATGTTACTAAACATCAATGTGTTTGGTTCAGGCATGAAATGTCAAGTTCTTATCTAGGTAGATCGAACTTCACTATTACAATAAAATGTCACTGCAGCTTGTTCTATTCCAATATTTGAACACAACATCTTAATAGAAATGGCTTCTTTAAAAGCATGAGTAGTTGCCATATACTCTAATTCAATAGTGGAAAAAGCAACCACAATTTTTCACTTACTCATCCAACTAATTGCACCACCAAAACAAGTAAGTACATAAGAACTACTGGATCTTCTGGTATCAACATCACTTTCCCAGTCTGAATCCACATAACCATGAATATCAAGGGAAATATTGCTTCTTATCAAATTACCATGATAACTCAAAATATTTTGAGGCACCCATCAAATATTTTAAGATCCTTTTAATTGCATCCTAATGAATTCTACTAGGATTAGATATATATCTAGAAAGAACTCCCACTTCTTGGGCAATGTCTGGTATAGTGTAGGCCACAACATACATCAAAATATCAACTACACTCTGATAAGGAACTCTGCTCATGTCTTCCATATTTGATGGGGATGTAGGACAATCTAAAAAAGATAGTTTTGTTCCAACTATAAAAGGAACACATAATGGTATACAATCCTACATATTGAACCTCTATAAAATTGAATTCATGTTAGCCATATCTTTTTATTCACCCTTTCTCTTCTAATTTCCATCCCAAGAATGTGTTTCACTTCACCAAGATCTTTCATTTCAAATTTAGCAGCAAGCTAGGAGTTTAGTTCTGAAACCATACCTTTCCCTTTACCAATGCATAGAATATCACCAACATATAATGAATTGTATAGGAAATGATAACCATCAGATTTTTAATAAACACAATGACCTAATTCAAAATGCTCAAATCCCAAACTCAACACATATGTACCAAATTTATGGTACCACATCCTAGGACTCTTCTTGAGGCCATACAAATATTTTTTTAATTTACAAACCAAATTACTTTTACCTTTTACCACATAGTGCTCCAGTTGTGTCATATAAATATCCTCCTCCAAATAACTATGAAGGAAAGAAATTTTCACATCAATTTGCTTAACCTTTAAATAAAAATATGTAGTAATAAAAATAAAAAATATAATGGATGTCATTTTTCCACTTGGATAAAATAACTCACCATAATCAATACAATTAACCTGAGAGTAGCCTTTTACAACCAACCTCACTTTATAGTTCTAAATACCTCCATCTAAACCAATTTTTTCTTGAACACCCATTTGCAACCAATAGGTTTACATCCTTCAAGCAATGGTACAAGATCCCATGTATTGTTATTTTTCAAAGATGTCATTTCTTCTTCCATAACAACCTTCTAAAATTATGCATCATTCATACCTAAGGCCTCTTCTATAGATCTAGGTTCATCCAAATTAGTATTCAAGGAATAAATACATCTCCAATAATCAAGAGAATACCTTTCAAGTGGTTGTTAATGTCTTGTAAACCTTTTAACAAGTTGAGTTATGGGTTCTTCCTCCTCTTTTGAAGATTTTGAGATAGATGATCTCTCCTCAACTAATTTCGTATCTAGAGGTCTTGATTCAACTCTTTCAAGTGTAGAAGTAAATTAAATCACATCTTCTATAGTTTGTTTTGGCTACAATGTAATAGAAGGAGGTTTGTTTCTCTATAAATAACACTTCTACTATGTTTTACCTTCTATGAAATAGGATCCCAAAGATTGTATCCTTTCACACCATAATTGTATTCGATGAAGATACGCTTCACAACCTTGTTCTCCAACTTTGTTCACTTCTCCTTTGGAACATGTGCACATGCCTTACAACCAAAAACACTAATATTTGTCAATAAAGTCTTATGACACAACCATGACTCCATAGGAATTTGGTGAACAAGAGCTGGTGTAAGTGACCTGTTAATCAGCTTGCAAGTAGTTGCAATAACTTCAGCCCAAAACTTTTGTTCTAGACCAACACCACTCAACATACTCCTAGCCTTCTCCATCAATCCCATGTTCATTCTTTCTACAACTCCATCAAATTGTGGAGAATATGGAGCTGTCTTATGTCTATCAATGGCACAATCTTTATAGAATCTATCAAAATCATTATTGCAAAATTCATTACCATTATCAATCCTCAAACATTTTATTTTCTTCCTAGTTTGAAACTCAACCATTGCTTTGAATTCTTTATATTGACTAAAATTTTTGGATTTACTCTTTAGAAAATATACCCATGTCCTTTTGCTATAATTATCAATAAATGATACATAATACGTGGATTTTGCAATGAAAGGAACATCTACAAGGCTAAACACATTAGAATAAATAAGATCCAATACACCATAAGATTTATGAGAACTCAAGTAAAACTGAATGTGATTTTGTTTTCCATAAATGAAATGCTCACAAAGATTAAAATCATGGTTACAATCATTCAAACCTACAACAAGTTTTTTTCTTTTTCAAGACCCTTAGCCCTTTTCTCCAATGTGGACAAGTCTTTGGTGCCATAAAATAGTCATATCTATAGGTAGATTTTATTTAGAAGAAAAAGAACCCTTAGGTACCCAAAAGCCATAACCATCTACTGAAGGTGAAACCTTCACCTCTTCCAATGAAGTATTCACAGATTAGTTTTCACAAAAGTACTTTTATTGTAGTTTCCATTCTCGACTCATCTTTATTTTATGCATCGATAGACTTGTTTAGACTCTTAGATGGTATTTTGATTGATACTTATGGTTTCATTTATATCTTCAATGCTTATGGTTTATGTTAGACATCTCTATTATGACATATGATACATTGTGATGTCGGCGATGTTATGTCCTGGATTATTGTGATGGATGGACTTACATTTGATGATCTAATGCACTCATTGTTCATGGATGGATTGTATTGCTTATGATAGTATGATGAAATTTTACAAGTGCTAACCCCACTTCATGATTATATTGGATGAGATGATGATATGGTTGTCATGATATTTTACTACTATATCCATGATAGAGACAATGTCATACCACTCATTACTAGTTTGATATAATTTTGTGATGCTCTCTTGTCTGATTATTTATGATATATGCAATTTTATATGTTGTCTTATGGAGATTGGTGGTTGCAAGATTGTAGATACTAAACATTGACTCCACCTAGTCTCACAGGTCTTAGTGTGTCTCTATCCCAATGACAAGTTGATTGGAGGTGACATGAGTTCCTTGTACACACTCTAGGCTTAAGTTGATATCCTTGTCAGTTATTGTCTTGGCGTGAGTCATCATGTTAGTATGTTGTGGTATGTTGTTCAACCCTATGTCGGGTTACTTTGTGAGTTGTAATTATTTATTAATTAATAATTAATTGATTTATATAGTTTATTAAGTATTAAAAATTAAATCAATGGATGGCATTAATATGTATTATTAATGTGTGATTATTATTATTGGAAATTGTTATTTATTACTATTTATTTTATGGATTTTTTAATTTTATTGGTACTTTTTTTATTAGTAATATTTTAATTATTTGATGGTTAAGGTTTATTTGAATATTTACTATTTGAGCCTTTGATTTATTATTATCTAATTATTAATTATTTAATTATTGTTGATTTTATATTATTAGTTTTGTGGTTCCATAGTTAATTGGGCATTATATTATTACCCCTATGGTTTATTTAATTATTGGGCTATTAGATTATTATTTACTCTACCTACCTTATTTTATGATTGGTGGAGAGAGTTGGGTAATTTAAATAATATTATTTTATATTATTTTCACCTTGGATTTAGGTATGGTTGGTATGATTAATAATATTTTTAATTATTTGATGTTAGCTATGAAGGGTTATGGTTTCCGGACTAATTCATATTTATTGAGCTTTCTAAGCTTTCCTGGGGTTGGCTTGTCAGAGATTATTTCCATTACTATGAGATTTTGGATTTGGAATTGGAGCTTGTATTTGGGATTAAGCTTTGTCAATTTTCATTATCCTTTTTCTTCTATTACTAGGATGGGGAAATATTTCTTCTCTCCATTTTCATATAAAAAGATTGTTTACTGGGAGGAATTTGGAGTTTTCACACAATAGATAAATAAAATATTTGAATATGAACTTTGGTTTTATGTGTATTTTATATGGTTGTTTATATTATGGGAAGCTGGGAATTTTTTTGTGCTTGTTGTGAATAATATCCATTTTATCTTTTTGTGCATAGCCGTGTATGGCTCATGTTTGGGTTGGTTGTATCTTGGATCTTATTGGTTTATCATTTTGTGGAGAGACCATGTTTGTCTATGTCTTGTGATGGAGTCTATTGGATCCCTCTTTGTTGCCGAAAGTGGATTTTTGTATTATGTTGGATGCATATACTTTAACTTGTATTTAATTATTTTACCAATGTATGGCCCTTTTAATTTATTATGTTTGTATTGCATTGCTTGATTGGCCTGGGTGACATTTTTATGTGCTTAATACGATTCTGGACTTTATCATGAATTCAATCTATTTTTTGGTCTATTTTTCCTCTATGCAAATGCACTCTAGTTTAAATCATATGTGCTAGAGAGTATTATGTTTGTATTGCGCTGCTTGATTGGCCCAGGCGACATTTTTATGTGTTTAATATGATTTTGGACTTTATCGTGAATTCATTTTATTTTTTGGTCTATTTTTCCCTGTGCAAATGCATTATAGTTTAAATCATATGTGCTAGAGAGTACTGTATATGTGTTGTCTGAGTAACCAAATGTGCTACCTTGTGTCCTATATGGGCTTCCAAGTTGGGTATATGCACTATGGAAATGTGCAAAAGCAACATAGAATGTTGTGTACGTTGTTGTCTTTCTGTGTATATGCACTTTTTCATCTAGTGAATGCACTAGGCTAGTTAATAAAAGAATTATTCTAATTGATATATGCACTGAGTTATTTTGTATATGCACTAATGTATTTGGTAAATGTGCTAGACTGCTATGTTATCTATTTTATGGTTATTGTATATGCGCTAATGTATTTGGTGAATGGACTAGACTGCTATGTTATCTATTTTATGGTTATTGTATATGCGCTAATGTATTTGGTGATATTATGGCAGTTTGATTATTGGTTAATTTGTGAATGGTTTCATGTGTTTATTGTTACATAGTTTTGATTGAGCCTCCTTATTATTGTTATTGCATTGTTGTTAAGCCTAAGGTATTGGAACATGGCTAGGGGGAGTGGATTTCATGAGTTGGTTGGGGTCATGTGAGAATAGTCCACCAAGAGGTTCCTTGTAAGGATGCTTGTGAGTCTAGACTTCTAGGATCTCATTGAAATATTCCTTGTTTAGTCAAGTGATAACCTTAATAATTAATTAGAATGGCTGGGCATTTAGGATTCAACTAATTAAGATAATAATTGATCTTTTATGCCTCATCTCATAGCCCTTGAGTGATGACCCGGGATGAGGTTGGGAATGTCATAGAGATGGAAAAATGAACTCCCTTTTTTATCACATAGGTAGAGATGTTCAACATGTCTATTAGGGGTGTGGATCACCCTTCTTTGTGAGGTTAGCATGCAATGACACTATTCCCGCCATGTGTCCATGATCCTTATTCCATGTTTGTTGATGTGCCTCTAGGAGTTTTATGCTTTTTATTCAACCTTGTGGTGTGATTTGATTGTTTCTTATGTTTTTTCTTTTCTATGGAGTTATCTTTATGTTCATGTCCTTTGGTTGTTTGGTGTCATCCTAGGTCTAGAGTGTGTGTGGAACCTTGTGTCATCTCCTATCATGGGGGGTGTTTTCTTAATGGTTCCACATGGTTGGGTGGTTTGATGCCTTCTTCAATTGGGATGTTCTCTTCATTGGATGTTCATGCTTGGATGTGGATTCTCTATCTCATCAATTCATGATTGAATTTTTGGAGCAGATAATTGTATATCTATGGGATTGGCTAGTCATTATTGTATTATGTAGCATGAGTTATGTGTACTTGTAGATTTGAGACTATGTATCTTGATGTGAGACAATATTGTAATCATTGTAATTGGGAATTAATTTAGTAAGTTTTGGATATTATTCCTATAATTGAGATGTATTGTAACCCATATTAGTTATATGATGTATCTTGGATATTTATTATTCATGTAGTGAAAGGCTTAATTCATAATGGAATATAAGTGGTGTAGGAGCACCCCTTCAAGCCCTTCAAGATGATAAGTCAGACTCAGAGGAGGGAGGATAAGGCATCATATTAGAATTCCCAAAGATACTGAGAGGGGAGGGGGTGAATCAGTATCTAACTGGTTTACAGATTTTCTGATGTTATTAAAAAAATTGCATTCCAAAACAGTGTACCGATAAACAAGAATTAATGCAGTAAATAAGAACAATAAGCACAACATAGAAAGTACACCATAACACAAGATTTTTAACGAGGAAACCTGGTGTGGGAAAAACCTCGGTGGGATTTGTGACCCACAATATTCACTCACTGGCCAATAAATGAATATTACTTACAATAGGGGCTTGCACATGCAAGAAGGTCAACTGCCTAAAGCTCACTGCTTAATTACAAAAGGAAGTCTCACTGACTTACAAAATGGATTATGCAAATCCAATATAATATACTGCTTTGGTTTAGCATCTACTATGCCAGGTTCAGTACTGGTTTAAGCTCATATAATATCCATAAACCTTACTTTAAAATCTACCTTAATATTCGCATGTTTGCATCTACCTCTTACATAAATGATCTACAAGATCTCATACTTATATATGAGTCCTATTACAATTTGCCTTGTCGACTTAAAAAAAGATATTACAATTAAATACAAAATGCAATAAACAAAATCCTATCGGCTGGGGTGTCAGTAATCATCTTTGCCACTGCCGATAAACTATCTGCCGGTGTAGAGTCTGTCCGTGCCAGTGCCTGTCGGTGCCATAGGATTGCAAGGTTGCCATCAATGACAATACCTTCAATCACCTAAAATTTCTCATTGAAGTGTGCATTTTCCAACACATCAAACATGTCTTTAGAATGTTTTGTATATGTTTCAATCATGCATTGTTTGTTTGTAATAAAGAACCCCATCTTGTGAGCCAAACTCCTATTTTGGCATTTCTATAAGCCAATTAGGACTTTTGGACAATAAGGGATCAAATGTGTGTAGGACATAGTTATCCTAGTGGTTTTAGTGCTTCTAGGATGTTTTAGGAGGGGTTGGACTTGACCCAAGGCATTAGGAGGCGAAAGATGACATTTTGACAACTTTTGCAAAAGTTGTCAAAAGTTGTCATGAGCAATTTTTCTGCACTTTTTGCATTTTTGTTTGTTTGAACTCCTCCAATGACTCTAACCTCTTGGTTTTGGTTGAGAGAAGTTTTGGAGTGGTTTATACACCTTATAGATCCAATTCCTAATGGGAGACTGTACGGAGGAAAGTTTTTGTGACAACAAACTAATAAAATTATGAGTTTTTCCTGCAATTCTGGAGCTTTGGTACGGGGTACGGTATTGTACGGATTGGGAAAAATCCCCAATGATGTTAATTGGTTGGAGAGGAGAGTTATCTTTTTTTTGGCTTTGGTTTGGATTTCTAGTTGTGTTTTTTTCTCCTGATATTCAAATTTTATTGTAGGTGCTCGAAAAACTAGGGTTTACCTTGGTTTTTTCCTCCTCCATGGCCATAACTTGCACTTTATCAATCTGAGACCCATGGGATTTGGTGAAAGGAAAGCATGGTCAGTGTATTCTATTATTCCAAAAGTGTTTTTCAGGAGGAGCAAGGGAGAGGTGTGTTTGAAGCAACCCTAGGTAGACATCTCTATGTGGCTACCTAGACCTTGAACAACAAAGTTACCCTTGTGTGCAAATGGTGATGGTTATAGGCATGTAACTCAGGAAACCATATTTTTTTATGGTTCCCCAAATACCCATGGGGTTGTAATTTCTCAGTTTACTCATCTAGATATAGGTGCTTCACAAATGGAGGCCTAATTAGCCCTTTAGGATAGTCAACATCCTACCGGTTCAGACCTCTATTCATAAAACCTTGAGCCTTCCTTTTGGGGAATTGTGTAAATTCCAAAAGGGTACTTGAATCCATAATTTATTTGCTAGGATGTTTGGTAAAGTTTGAACTTAAGGTACCTTTACCCACTAAATAGGGCTACAAGCAAATAGGCCTAATTGTGAGGGTACTATGGGGAATAGGGTTGAACCCTCAAAACCAGTGGTGGATCTGGTTCAAGTGTGTCATGTTTGACCCAAAACAAGTGTGCTAATGGTCCATAACCATTGGAGGTCTCAAAGTATATGTTGGAGCCATTTAACCAAGTTGAGTAGGTATGAGTCTTGAAAATGGTGAAAGGATTGAACTAATGTTGTAGAGCCTTGTCTTGATAGGATCCCATTATTGTTTTGAGGGGTCAGTGTCATAAATTTTGAGGTTTTTTGTAGGTTACAAGAAGGGCTTTGCATCAATAAGATATTATTGGGGCTAGTATTATGATGTAGGAGCATCCCCGGTTCTTGGCAATCTTGCATCAACCAAAAATATTTCCTTTCTGTTTTGCTTTCTGTTTTGTAGTTTCAGCATTTCATTATGTATTTTTTGGCATTGGCTCACCGGATCTTGAGGAGTTGTATTTTTCTTGATGACTTGATCATTTACCTTATTCCCAAACCGTGGAGTATTTGGATCATTTTTCGGTAAGTTATCGCTACTGGTTTCCGAGACAGTTTTATGGTACTGGTTGCTTGGACCTATTTGCATTAGTGATCTACCAAATCCCTTCCATAGCTTGTGGAGCCCTGAGTGTTGATTCTGTAGACACTCAAAATTGTCATGTCTAATTAAATAAATATTTTATTTATTTAATTATCTAAGCCTAATTCTTCTATTAATTAAATAAATTTTTATTTATTTAATTAATTCATTTATCCTCTTCTAGCCTTATTTCTCATTTAAATAAATACATTTATTTATTTAAATTATCCCTTTCCTAAATTAAATAAATATTTTATTTATTTAATTGTCCTACTTCTTCTATTAATTAAATAAATCTTTATTTATTTAATTAATTCATTATCTTTTTCTACACATGACACATGTCATTCATCTCTTATTTCCTACACTACCTACCCCTTTCATTATTTTGGTATTTCCTTTACCTACCCTCTAATCCTAGCCGACCTCTCTTTTTACACCTCTCAATCTTAACCCTCCATTTCTTATTGTGTCTTCTATTTAAGGAGATGCTTTCTTCATTGTCAAACCCTAATGACTAATGATACATCCTAATGATCTTTCATGCAACTTGGCTACACTACAATTCCACTTGCAACCACATTCCATTCTTTATTGAGCTCTTGTGCATACAAAAATCTGAGAGCAAGCATATCAAACAAGATCAATGGAGATAGGAAGAATGGAGATCAAAACCCTATTGGACATGTGATGGTATAATCTTTATGATTTTGAGTTATTTTGCATTGTCTTAGGTTATCTTCATATGTTATGGTGGATCTTTGTTCATTGTTAGGCTAGGGTTTGGTGGTTGAATCCATTCTAGTCTTTCAATATTGTTGTTGTTTGTTATCCATTTTCACCATATACATTTTGGCACGCCCGATGGGACTCTTGTCCCTTTGCATTTAACATTTTTGTTGCAGATTTTGCAATTTTGAAGTTGATGATCGGACAATTTCGACGACATTTTAGGTTTTTTTCCGCGTCTGCGAGTGTTCGGATCGCGTTTTTGTGTTTCAGAAGCGTCTGTGATATCGTGAATCGCGCCTGTGTTTTTGCCAGATTTTTATTTTTGCAGGTTTCTGGAATCGCGTCTGAGAATTTTAATCGCGTCTGTGACTGATCTTATCGCGTCTGAGTTCGGGAGTCGCGTCTGTGTCCTCTGATCGTGTCTGTGAACTACAGAACTGCGTCTGTGTAGTTCAGATGCGTCTGTGTCTGGTATAAAGGCGTCTGTACTTTCTGTTTTGCAAATTTTTCAAGTTTCTTTGATTCAGGTTTTCGGATTTTGTACTTAGGGTTTCAGATCTGGTTTATTTTCGGCTAACCTTTGCAGATCTAGCTAACCTGGTTTGTGCAGCTTGCTTTGGAGGCAAATACGTTTTTGTTGAAGGCCCCTTTTCACAAAGTCTTTGTGGGTTTTCTAAAATTTACCTAACTTGTGTGCTTGCAGGAAGGGGTGATCATTTGAAACAACCCAAACTACTAACAATTTTGTTGCAGGGCCTTAGCTAGGGTTTTGTAATTTTTATTGTGTGCCTTGTTTTCGTAGCTTAGCAAACACCTCAATTGGTGCACTAAAATTGAATCATTGTCTTTTGTGTCTTGAGCAATAGGCTCTTTTTGTTTAATCTTTAGAGGGCCTGTCTTCCCGTGTGGTCATTAGGACTACTAGTGAGAAGAGAACGACCCAAGTGGTAGCGAGGAAAACCCACCTCATCCAAACCACTATAATCAAATGTATTCATGGTGAAAACTATGGATAACGTGTGCTGATTAGTTCATACCGACACTATGTCTCCCCATAAACCCGTTTGATCAAATTTATTTGATCATTTGTAGGGCGTAACCCCTACCGACTGGGAGCCTTCTGTATTTACAGAGCTGAAAGTGCCGCATGTATGGCCACACGAGCGGATGCCCTTACTAGCACCTCTTTGTTTTAGATGCCCAAATCCTTCTAGTTGTTGAGGCAGGAGGTCGGACCTCTGGTAGCGGCCCACACACATACGGTTCTTAGTAGAGATACAAAGTTCGCCATGGGGAGTTTTCATGGGGACTGATGCTTGGCTGACCCGAGAAGTGAGTGCCGAGGGTGGAGCCAGTGAGGTCAAGCATCTAAGTATCCGCTCTGAATAGCGTAGCCTCGGGGGTAAAACCCTATGTGGGATCAACAACTATTGTCTTGGCCAGCCCTAAGATTTGTGCTTGTCTTATGCTAAACACTCAAACATTCAAGACAAAACAGCAAAACATTGTGTCTTTTGTGTCTTCAAGTGTATGCAAAAACTTTTTACATCAAACAACACACTTTTTGGAGTCTAAACAGTCTGCAAACATTGAGTCATCAACACTGTGTCCTCTTGTCACGAAAAACAGTCGAAAAATCAGATTTGGTCACAACAAAACAACTTCACAGATAGGAAAGATCGCACTAAGGTTACAGAAACGCGTCTGTGTCTGTTTGAACCGCGTCTGTGTCAGATAAACGCGTCTGTGAAGTACAGAATAGCGTCTGTGTATTTGTCCACGTCTGCATCAAACAGAGTAGCGTCTGTGTCTTAAAACCGCATCTGTGAAGTATACAGAGGCGTCTGTGTCAGGATTTGAAAATTTTAACAGTCAAGCAAACAAAGAAAATCAGTTTCGGCATACTTGAGCTTCCTAGGTTGTCTCTTCAGATTTCATCTAGCATTCAGCCTGTTCTAAGGTCTTACATAGTCCATCATTGCTTCATACCTCATTTTACATTCATACTTGTCTAAACTTGAGTCAAAAGGTCACTTGCTTGTCCTCATCATACTTTGTCAACACACTACATACTACTACACTTTGCTAAGTGGTCCCTCATCAAGGTTTCTTACCTTTGGGTCTCATTTGGTCTTACTTAGAGTCAAGGTCAGCTTACCTCATCAAGAGAAACTATCCTCTCTTTGGAAGTCACACCTACTCTATTTACATACTTGGTCTTACACTTTGGACATTGCAAGTACACCTCAAGATTCATTTACACTTCATACAACTCTTGGTCTTCCATACTCTTGTCATTCTTCATCTAGTTTCTCACATCTTGGTCTAACACCTAGTTCATGGTTGAAACCCGCCTTCAAAAATCTAGGAGAATAGCTAAAGAAGCTCAAGAATCCGCAAACATGAGTTCTTATGAGTATGACAATGATCTATTCTACAATCCTGAGCACACTACATTACCAGACATGAATGTTTATAGAAACAATCCAAATGTGGAAAGCGCAAACACTATAAACAATGCTACACACAATGACACAGTGGACAACTCTTCAATACTATCAGCAGACATACAAGAATCTATAATGGATCCTCAATTCAATAGATTGGTTGAAGAGATAATGAGGAGAGATCGTCAATACTTTCTAAACATGATGGCACAAAATGGAGCTAAAATACCGCATGATTTTGACTTATCTCAACTTATGGAAAGTAGACCCTCACAACAAACTCAATCCAACATGGATCAAAGGAGACCAAATAGTGGAGGACCAAATAATATGATGCCGGAGTCACCATCAGTTTTGCTTCAAAAACCAGCAATCCCACATACACAAGCTCAAACATATGATACTTACGCTCAAAGACCATCATGGAGGCCTTATGCTCAAACACATGCTCAAGATATGGGTCAATTAAGACAAGTGGATACACAAGGACATCCTCAAAATTTTGACACAAGGAGACCCCATGTCAAAATTGGGGGCAACACAATGGAAAATGAAAAGCCCATTGAATATGGTGTATATACGCAAAACAGATATGGGGTCCCTCAACAAGAAGTTATGCCAAGTGCTCCACATATGTCGCAACAATATAGACCTCCATATGGACATGTCTACGATCAGTATCATCCATACATGCAACAAGCTCCTCCTCAAATGGGTGTCTCAAACATGGGGTATGCTACAAGAAATCAGTCTCCTCCCAAGAATAATTTGGAACAACAAATTAGAGATCTACAAAAGAAAGTGGAAGACATGGGCACATCAAAACCCACATACACTATGAAAGATATATGCCCTTATCCCTTTGATAAGAGCATTCCAATGCCTCCGTTTCCTTCGCACTTTGTAACACCAAAATTTGACAAATATAGAGGGAGAGGAGACCCCAAGGCACACATAAGACAATTCTTCATAGCTTGCATTGAGGTAGCGGCAGAAGAAACATACTTAATGAGGTTGTTCCCACAGAGCTTAGGAGATCAAGCTATGGAATGGTTTTCTCAATTACCTCCCGGTATTAAGTCATGGGGCGACTTGGCAGAAGCATTCATTCAACATTTCTCTTACAACATTGAAACAGATGTCTCAGTTACTACCTTGTGCAATACGAAACAAAAGGAAGGAGAATCTTTCGCAACATTTTTACAGAGATGGAGAAACCTAGCTAGCAGATGCTCTTGCGAAATTCCGCAAAAACAAATGGTGGAGATGTTCACACAAAATGTTAACAAGGCTATTGGCTATGATCTCAGAAAAGCTTGTTTGTCTACATTCAAGGATGTCATTGAAAAGGGCCTAGCAACAGAAAGAGTCTTAATTGAACAAGGAGTTATCAAACTATTTAAAGAAAACAAAGAGGACTTCAAAGGAAAGGACAAACCAAAATTTTGGAACAAGAACAAGAACACGGTTAATGATGGTGTTGTTGATACCAACACAGTGAGACCAAAGTTCATCTTTTCTGGTTCAAGTTCTACCAACAATCAAGTGAACAATCAAACGGCTGCTAAACCACGAAGGAAGTACACTCCATTGGGAGAACCACTTGAATCAGTATTCAAAAAGCTTGTAGCAAACAAAGTGATCACAGTTCCAGACTTTCCTCCATATGAACCAAAGGTAAAACCGAATTGGTGGAATGATGATGAGTATTGTGAGTTTCATAAGAGCAAGGGTCACAAGACAGGTAATTGCCATCGATTGAAAAACATTGTGCAAGATCTCATTGACAGAGGAGATATAGAGATTGAGGGACATTCATCTAACCAAGAGCATGAGGTGTTTAAGGAACCATTCCCAAAACATGACAAAGGAAAAGGCAAAGTCACAGATGATCAAGCCAATTACACCAGAGCATCTTACAATTATGATTCCACTATCAATCACATCTCAATGGATAATTACATCTCTACTATTATCATCAAGGACAAAGCATCTGAGAATTCTACTCAGCGACCCAAGATTGTCCTAAGAGGTGTTGGATCTTCTTCCGAACATACCTCTGAATGTCATGTTACAACTCGTCGAGGTAAAATTACTTTGCCATGTACCTCCACTAAAAACACCTCTTCTTCATCTACTAAACCTGAGTATGACCTTGTAGAACAGTTAGGGAAGACACCTGCGCTCATTTCAATCCTTGAGCTATTACGCATATCTCCCGCACATAAAGCTATTCTGGACAAAATCTTGAGAGACACCACCGTTCCTACTGATCTGAACGTGGACCAGTTTCAAGCCATGGTGGGATACCTTTCCATTCCACATTCCCTTACATTCATAGATGCCGATGACGCCTCCGTAAGTCAGCCACATAATGCACCATTACATATTGAAGCCTTCATACACAAACATAGAATCAAACGAGTCCTGATAGATGGAGGAGCAGGTCTAAACATTTGTACATTGAGCACCATTAAACAATTGGGATATTCTGACAAGGCTATGAATTCTACAAACCAAATTACCATCAAGGCATATGATGATGAAGAGCGTTCATCCAAGGGCACAGTCACCTTACCTCTAAGAATTGGGCCAGTTACAAAGGATGTGGTTTGTCAAGTCCTAGATCTAGATCTCACATACAACATACTCTTGGGACGTCCATGGATTCATGAGATGAACGCAGTACCATCTACATATCATCGATGTATCAGGTTTCCACACAATGGAGTTGAAGTGACTGTCAAAGCGAATCCAAATCCATTCATATATTGCAATAATCTACAACCTCGATCAGAAATAACAATACCAGTCAATCGAGAAGCTATTCCTTCATCAGCATATGTGGATCCAAAATCCTTGAAAGCTTCTACATCCAAACAAGTAGAGCTCAAAGACAAGTTCAAGATTAAAGACATGGGATGTGGTGAGTATATCTTTCATGTTGATCAACTCCCACTATCTCCTAAGGCATTCAGTCGACAGGAACAACCTACAAACAATTTTCAATGCCAAGGAATTGGGTGTGAACCACCTAGTGTTGTGGCTACTAAGTCTGAATGCAAATCTCCTCTAGTGGTGCAAGCATCTCTTGATATCAATAGTCCTAAGAATGGTTCCAACAAAGAATCTATTGAGCATATCGCCAACCCTCTTGAGGACTCACATAGCTTTACCATATCATCCACTCATTCCATTTCCACTCCACTCCCAGACTTGGATGAACAAGAATTACAAAAGCCCTTACTTATTGGGGATCAAAAATCAAGCTTTGAAAAGAAAAATCTAAAATTCAAAAATAAAGAGAAGTCCTTTAGTCCAAATCAAAATCAAAAGCTACTGGACTCTGCAAATATCAAAGTCAAGGATAAAAATCCTATGAAGCAAAAAGAGAAAGAGTTGATCTCCCCTAATATCAAAATAACTGGGGGCAAAAGTTCTACAATTTCAAGTCATAAAGCATACTTGTTGATCCTAAGTCTCCATCATGCTATCCTACTTTCACTTCTTTTCACAATCATAAGCCTTCATAACTCATCCACTTGTTCCACACATCCTTTTCCTTCTGGTGATACATCATGGACCTTTAATGGAGCTTCCTCAAAGGACTTTGCTATCAGTGATGCCCAAACTTCTTTAGGTGACACGCATATGGGCAAACGTAGTCCACACACTAGTAATTCTATCTTAGTTCCTTCATCAAGGAAGACAGACACTCAAGCTACACATCATTCAGTCAAGGAACAATGCAGTTACAATCACAAGGTTAAGCCTCGCACATTTGAGGTAGGTGACTTAGTTCTCAGGGAGAACCCCAAGAATCAACAAGATAGAGATAAGAAGGGCAAATTTGAACCCAACTGGCTTGGTCCTTACATCATCACAGCGGTATATGGATCTGGGGCATATCAACTCTCAACTACAGACGGTGAACCCTTAGAAGATCCTATCAACAGCATGCACCTTCGCAGGTTCTACACATAATTTTTAGAATATCGTAATTCAAAAATACAAAAAAAATCAAAAAAAAAATCAAAAATACAAAAAAATTTATAAAACAAAAAAAAAAATCGTTACTTGGTGAAAACCTGGCAAACAGGCGCCTTGTGACACAAAAAACATTGAAAAATCGAAAAAAAGTAAAGAGAAATAATTTCGTCCAACGGTGAAAACCACTTCGGTGGTGCCCTGGGCAAGTACCATGGTGAAAACTGGGTCACCAGCACCATGCGTAGAGACATTGCTCCTCCCTCCTTCAGGATTCACTTTCATCCTTTCACTTCGCACACACTCACAACCTATTCACTCACAATAAACTTACCCATTCCCATCATGGCTTGTTATTGATCTACCTAAGATTGGTTAGCCATCCATAACCCTCCCTTTTCACTCCCTTTCCATCCATAATAAATCAGATCCTATCTGTGGCTAAGGCAAATCCTACGTCTAGTAATGGGTGTGGAACTGAGAACATCACATGTTTCAAGGAGTACAGTTTCTTCCAGCTTCCTTCAAGTCTATCCGCGCACAATCCACAATAAAGCAACATCTGCATTGCCAGTCCACAATAAAGTTTCGTCTTCTTCGCAATAAAGTATCAGTTTCATGGATTCAGTCAGTTTCAAAGGAGACACAGCAGCAACAATGAGATTCAAAATCAAATCTTTCAACAGACTCAGACAACATATGGTTCAGTGCTATCTATCCTTTTTGTGAAAGTGAACATTGTGACCACAATCAAATAAGACTTATACAAGTGACAAGAGACACAAACTTGAGGACTACAGTGGATGTTGGTGTCGAGTCTTGGTTTTCTTTTGATTTTATCTTTTTGGTGACATGTCTTTTAGCTTTTCCGGGATGTCTCTAACTAGAGATTCTATCTCCAGGATGTCTTTGACTAGAAAGGCGAGGATGGGGTATCGTCACCTATTTGCATTTGCTGTCTGTGGATTGTCTCTTAGTGATGCTATGACTTGTCCAAGGATATGAGGACACTGTGAGTCTAGTATGAACTGGGGCATTCCTTGTTTGTGACTGTCTTATCTCCATGCAAACAGGTACAATGACTTTCTGGGCCGAACAAATGCCTCGATTGTCATAACCTATTTTGCCATAATAAAGCTCAATGATGATAATGCACAAGAAGCTCTTTCACGTTCATATCTTCTGTCTTCCATCCCCCTTCTTGATTGACTTCCATTGTCCTTCTCGAGTCCACGTAGCCTGCTATCACATGACTGAGTATAATGACACACCAAAAACATTTGCATTTCATATAGTTACACCTACATCACCACATATAAGCATTTCATACATACATATAGATATCACAATTGCATCACATCCTGCATACAACACATGTTAGCACATCTCACATTTTCATTATGTAAATAATCATTTGCATTATCATATTCATTTGCATTACATACATTCACATTTGCATCATGCATCACATATACAACATAAAAGAACAAAAATATATTGCATTGCATCATATAAGCATCCATATCATAAAACATATACATCACATAAGAACATTTCATCACATAAGGTACACATGCATATAGCTGCCGCAAAATGAATCATCTCATATATAATCAAAATGTGTCATGATACAATGATGTCAAAAGAATCATATGGCTACAAAGAATCACCCGCAGGTGTCTACAATACAACAATGGTACATATACTGATACAATGGGAGCCCACTATAGCTATGAGGAACTCCCTCCCTCGGAGCTGCCTGGCCTCGACGGAGTCTGAGCCCTAGAAGGACCCACCCCAAGATCAACTCTCCTGGCCCCTGTGTCCCCTGCAGCCACCCCTCGTGTCGTCCTATCCAGATAGAGGAACCCACTGATAACTCCTGTCAACACTATTGGTAGTTCTAATCCTGTCCATGTCATGGTATCCCATGCCACATGTCCCACCCTCATCCCTAGTCCTGGATCCCAGAACACTCATCTCAGTGCATCCCTATCTCCATCTCGATCATAG
This sequence comes from Cryptomeria japonica, assembly GCF_030272615.1. Classification (NCBI taxonomy): domain Eukaryota; kingdom Viridiplantae; phylum Streptophyta; class Pinopsida; order Cupressales; family Cupressaceae; genus Cryptomeria; species Cryptomeria japonica. Next base: position 662,369,800 of record NC_081411.1, on the reverse strand, counting down.
GGTACTAACTCCCCATCGATCGGTATCCGTAGAATCCTATATACATCCTCCAAGGTGACTGTCATCTCACCCATCGGCAAATGCAAACTACAAGTCTCTGAGTGTCATCTCTCAGCCAGTGCAATCAACAATCCCATGTTCACCTGAAACTTAGGCACATACAGAATGTATCTCAATCCCATAACCTCAATCGCAGCTCAGTCCTCGGCTGTCAACTCAGGTTGCAACCTCTGAGTCGATGGGAATCTCTCCCATGACTCTAACATCGGCAAATACTCCTGCAGTCACACAATCAATCTTGTCAGTTATCGTGGCATTCACTGTTTATCATAAAATGCTACTTACTACCTAAATGCATCTGGTTATCTATCCTAGTGACACTCACTATTCATCACAAAGTGTTGCTATCTATCCTAGTAGTGCTCCCTGTTCATCACAAAGTACTACATGTGTGACACTCACTGTTCATCACAAAGTGTTACTCACATTTGCACTCTCTGTTCATCACAAAGTGTTGCTCATATTCTAGTACTCCCTGTTCATCACAAAGTGCCTTGATCTATCTTAGTCTTCCCTAGAGGACCTTCTTGAGTGTATCCTCTCAGCAGCTTATCCAATCGACAGCGTATGTTCATCACAGAACTGCCAATTTGACTTGGAAGACACAAATTCGCATTTTTGGACACAAACACATTTTCTTGACATAAATGCGCATTTATTACATTACCTAGTATGCATTAATGACAACAATAAATGCATCAAAGTACAAGGAGGTTTTGTGGTACTCACTGGCTCTCCTGCCTCCGTTGGCCTCTAGAATCGGCGAACACGGTCAAATCTATGAACCAAAGCCATCGCTGCTGACTGCTGCTGCTCTTTTCTCGCTCTGCACTGTGATCTTCTAAGGGTGTGGATGACAATGAGGATGTCTTTTTCCCGTGGCCTATCTTATAGCCTACCCTAGCCCTCGCCCTCCTTTCCCGAGTCAGTATTCTTCATCCCGTGACTTTGTCACTCTATCTGATCAATCCATTCTATCCCGTCTTTCTTATCGAGAGATTGTCTGCAATCTTTTCAGACATTTTCATCCAATCTCTCGAGGGGGCATATAATTCCCATCTTGGGGCAACTCTGTATCAGTTCATCTTATCTTCTTTGAAACAACACGACAAGCCACATTGTCTCAAAGAGGGGCAAAATGTAGACACTCAAAATTGTCATGTCTAATTAAATAAATATTTTATTTATTTAATTATCTAAGCCTAATTCTTCTATTAATTAAATAAATTTTTATTTATTTAATTAATTCATTTATCCTCTTCTAGCCTTATTTCTCATTTAAATAAATACATTTATTTATTTAAATTATCCCTTTCCTAAATTAAATAAATATTTTATTTATTTAATTGTCCTACTTCTTCTATTAATTAAATAAATCTTTATTTATTTAATTAATTCATTATCTTTTTCTACACATGACACATGTCATTCATCTCTTATTTCCTACACTACCTACCCCTTTCATTATTTTGGTATTTCCTTTACCTACCCTCTAATCCTAGCCGACCTCTCTTTTTACACCTCTCAATCTTAACCCTCCATTTCTTATTGTGTCTTCTATTTAAGGAGATGCTTTCTTCATTGTCAAACCCTAATGACTAATGATACATCCTAATGATCTTTCATGCAACTTGGCTACACTACAATTCCACTTGCAACCACATTCTGTTCTTTATTGAGCTCTTGTGCATACAAAAATCTGAGAGCAAGCATATCAAACAAGATCAATGGAGATAGGAAGAATGGAGATCAAAACCCTATTGGACATGTGATGGTATAATCTTTATGATTTTGAGTTATTTTGCATTGTCTTAGGTTATCTTCATATGTTATGGTGGATCTTTGTTCATTGTTAGGCTAGGGTTTGGTGGTTGAATCCATTTTAGTCTTTCAATATTGTTGTTATTTGTTATCCATTTTCACCATATACAGATTCTGATGTTCCTTGGTGTGTGGTCAAACTTACCTTTTATCTACACTTCATCCTTTGGATTTTCTAGAGGAATTCCTTTGGTGGAGGATGACCTTGTTGTTTTTATAGGTTAGGTCTTGTTCTTTGGTATTTGATCCCTTTTTGGGCCAACTGGATCCACTTGGATTGTATAAATCATTACAATTGAGCATTAGAATGTAGATTAGAGAAAATATAGAACATTGAAGCTAGATATTAAGATTTGAGGTCCTAGTTGTGACTTGTTCTGTAATTGAGCATGTTTTAGTAGGCCAGTGAGCTGATTTCTGTAACCCAAATGTTACCGGTTGATTGTAATAAGTTTTCATGATATAATTCATTATGTTTTGCATTGCCTCCATCATATCCTTGTGTTTCCATTATGTTTACTCTTGCTGACCGGTCCAAACTGATCTCTTTGAGGTCCCTCCTAACTGGTGATTGTACCAAGTGGTATCAAAGCGAGATTTCATTTTAGAGATTGCGTTGTCCTAAGCATTTTTTTTGTAGAGTGGCAAACTATGGATCCAACCTACAGTTACAGAGGACTATAACGAAGATGGCATGAAGAGGAAATATGAATGGTGGAGTGCAGGGGAATGCAGACCCTTTTGTGATGAAAATGGTGCGAGGAATTACAACCCGATTGGAATCCATTGAGACAGCCCAGAGAAGAGGTTGACATATTGAAGATGTGAGTGAGGATGAAGGAGAAGAAGCCCCAATAGAATAAGTAAACCCACTAGTGATTGATCTGGATGAAGAAAGGTTTTTGAGAATTTTGAGTTGGATGAATACTAAACCTCATTTTACCCCATTGGAATATGATGGAAAGTTGGATTTAGATGAATTGATGGATTGGATCTCGGAGATGGAGAAATACTTTTATTTTGAGAACACTGTAGAGGAAAGGAAGGTGAAGTATGTATGTACCTAGTTGAAAGGTCATGCATCTCTTTGATGGGAGAATTTGTAGGTTGATAGATAGAGAAGAGGTAAAGAGAAGATCAAAACATGGGATCAGATGGTTGCTAAGTTAAAATCAAATTTTATGTCAGCTGATTATCAAGTGAATCTATTCTGGAAGTTGCATAATTTGAAGCAGAAGGAATCTAGTATGAAGGAGTACACCAAAGCATTTTACAAGTTGAATATCAGATCCGAACATGTTGATGATGAGGTTGAACAAGCTGCAAGATATTTGAATGGATTGCGGATGTCTATATAAGATGAACTCAGTTTGATCAAATTGCAGAGTGTTGAAGAAGCTTACCAGTATGCCCTGAAAGAAGAAGAGAAGTTGAACAAAGACAAAGAGATAGAGGTGGAAGGTTTTCCAGAGGAAGAGGAACCTATACAGATCAGAACAAGGACAAGGAAGTAAGAAAAGAAGGTAATTCATACCAGAAGGATGATAGAAATTTCTACTGGAGAAGAGAACTGGATGGCTACTTGAATAAGAATTTTGGAAAAGATGACAGAAGAGAAGACAAGAGAGTGTTCAAAGGAACTTGCTTTAAGTATGGAGAAGAAGGAGATCATTCTTTCAAGTGTAAGAAGGCAGAGAATACCGAGAGAACAACAGTGGTGGAAGAAAGCCCCACCAGATTAGCTAATAAACTAGAAGATAAAGAATTGTTGATGCCGAGGAGAGCTTTGTGTCATATTGGAGAAGATGAGGAGCCCTTGCAGAGGAGAAATTTGTTCAAGATAAAATGTAAGGTATCTGATAAGTATTGTAAAGTTGTTATTGATAGTGGTAGTTCATATAATCTTGTTTCCAAAGAGATGGTGAATAAGTTGAAGTTGGAAAGATTGAAACACACTAAGCCTTATCAGATAGCATGGATTTAGGATGTCATAAGCTATTAGTAAGTGAGCAATGTTTAGTGAAATTGAAAATTGGCAATTATCATGATGAAGTCTTGTGTGATATTATGCCTATGGATATTTGTCACCTTTTGTTGGGTAGACCTTGGTAGTTTGATAGGCATGCAATACATGATGGGAGAAAGAATACATACACTATTATGGCCAATGGCATGAAGCAAACCTTGTTGCCCTTGGAGGAGCCTTTGAAAAGTGATGTTTGTATGAATGCTATAATTTGTTTGGTGGATAGAAGGAAATTATTGGATGGAATGAGACATTAGAATGTGTGTTTTGCCTTAGTTCCTAAGAAGACTAAGAATCTAGAGCATGAAGAAGAACAACTAGAAGAGATAAAGAAGTTACTATTAGAGTATGAAGACATCATTTTAGATAATGTGCCTGATGGATTAGCACCTATGAGAAGTATCAATCATTGCATGGACCTGGTTCCCGAAGCTAGTTTTCCTAACAAAGTTGCACACCGAATGACACCAGTAGAGAATGAAGAGTTGAATAGACAAGTGCAGGAATTATTGAAGAAAGGTTTGATCAAAGAAAGTCTGATTCCTTATGCAGTACCAATAGTATTAGAACCTAACAAGAATGGAGAATGGAGGATGTGTATCGATTCCAAAGCAATAAACAAGATCATAGTGAAATATCGGTTTCCTTTGCCTAGGATGGATGACATGATGGACTATTTGAGTGGAGCCAAATACTTCACAAAGATAAATTTGAAGAGTGGATATCAGCAGATTAGGATTAGAGAAGGTGATGAGTGGAAGACATCATTCAAGAAAAATGAAGGACTATATGAGTGGTTGGTGATGCATTTTGGATTGTCTAATGCATCAAGTACTTTCATGAGGTATCAAAGAAATCCTTGGGTAAGTTTGTTATTGTATATTTGGATGACATTTTGATTTTTCAGTAAGACAAAAGAAGAGCATTTGTTGCATTTAAGACAAGTTTTGCAAAGGTTGAGAGAAGAAAATTTGCTGATAAATATTAAGAAGTGTACTTTCATGAAGGAAGAGTTAGTCTATTTGGGATTTGTAATATTTGAGGATGGTTTGAAGATGGATCTGAGAAAGTAAAAGAAATTTTTGAATGGCCTACACCGAAAAGCATTGGAAAGGTAAGATCATTTCATGGATTAGCTAGTTTCTACCAGAAGTTCATCTTAAATTTCAGTTCAGTTTGTAACCCTATGACTGAGACAATGAGGGGAGATAGGAAGGAGTTCAAGGGGACCACCAGAGAAAACAACAGTTTTGAACTGTTGAAGCAGAAAGAGATTGAGCAGCCTATGTTAGCTTTACCAAATTTCAACAAAGTATTTCAAGTAGATTGTGATGCAAGTGGAACTACAATTGGAGCCATATTGAGTCAAGAAGGGAGGGCAATAGCTTATTTCAGTGAGAATTTGAATGAATCCTAGATGATATATTCAGTGTATGATCAGGAATTTTATGCTATAGTTAAAGCCTTGAAGAAGTGGAGACATTACTTGTTGCATAAGGAGTTTGTGTTGTATACTGCTCATCAAGCCTTGCAGTATTTGAACAACCAGAGTAAGTTGAATTAGAGATATATGAGGGGTAGAATTTTTTGTAGAGTTACAGCTTTGTGTTGAAGCATAGAAGTGGGAAATCTAACAGAGTTGTTGATGCATTGACTAGAAAGAGAAATTTTTTGACAAAGATGAGAGTGACAGTATTAGGATTTGAGGAGTTGAAGACCTTGTATGTTGATGGTCCGGATTTTGCAGAACCTTGGAGACCCTGTAGAGAACCGGTTATGGTAGACAGAAGCAATTGGCTAGATTACTTCATTTAGGATGGGATGTTATTTAGAGGAGTTCAGTTGTGCATACCTAAGAATTCTATGAGGGAGAATCTGATAAAGGAAAAATATAGTAGAGGATTAGTTCGACACTTTGGTGTTGATAAAATAGTAGCATTCGTGAGTGAGCATTACTTTTGGCCTCATATTCATAAGGATGTTAGGAAATATGTGCAAAGTTGTAGAGTTTTTCAAGTTGCAAAAGGTAGTAGTCAGAATGTGGGATTGTATAAGCCTTTGACAGTACTAGAGAGACCTTGGGAGGATATAAGCATGGATTTCATACTGGGAATGCCTAAAGCATAGAGAGTGAATGATTCTATATTTGTGGTAGTGGATAGATTCTCTAAGATGGCTCATTCCATACCTTGTAAGAAGACATCAGATGTAGTGCATATAGCTGACCTATTTTTCAAGGAAGTAGTGAGATTGCACAAATTACCTAAGAGCATAGTTTCAAATAGAGATACCAAGTTTATTGTTTATTTTTTTGAGAACACTTTAGAAGAAGATGAAGATAGATTTGAAGTTCAGTTCTACTTTTCACCCACAGACTAATGGATAGACATAAGTAGTTAACCGAAGCTTGGGAAATTTTTTAAGATGCTTAGTTGGAGACAACCGGAAGTTGGGATTTTATTCTTATGCAAGTAGAGTTTGCCTACAATAATTTAGTAAAAAAGAGTACCGAAAGGACACCTTTTGAGATTGTTACTGGAGCACACCCTAGAGGTATATCAAAATTAAGATATATCAAGTAGTAAAGATCAGATAATTTCATAAGCAGAAGAATTTGTAGATCACATAAAGGACTTACATATTCAAGTTAAGCAACATTCGGAGGACATGAACAACAAGTATAAGGAGAAAATAGATGAGAAGAGGAGACATAAGGAATTTGAAGTTGGTGATGAAGTGATGGTATATATGAGAAAAGAAATACTCCCGATTGGAACTTACAACAAGTTGCAGATCAGGAAGTTTGGACCTTGCAATATTTTGAGAAAGTTTAGTTCTAGAAATGAATATGAAGTGGAGTTACCAGATAGTCTGAGTATTTCACCTCTATTCAACATTGCAAATCTACATCAATATCATGAACCAAAATTCAGTGATGACAGTATTGCAGACTTGGAGAAATAGTTGCCCCAGAAAGAACTGGATCAAATTGAAGGCATTTTGGATAGTAGGATTGGGTGTAGTACCCAGAGCAGTCAGTATAAGGAGTATCTTGTGAAGTGGAAAGGCAGGCCAATTGAAGATTCATCTTGGATTTCTTAGGAAGAGGTAGACTGCCTTGGTTTTCCTCTGACCCCAACAAAGTGAGAGACTCACTTTTTCAACAACCCTGGATGTCTGATGTAGGAGCATCCTTGGTTCTTGGCAATCTTGCATCAACTAAAAATATTTACTTTCTATTTTGGTTTTTGTTTTGCAGTTTCAACATTTCATTCTAGATTTTCTGGCATTGTCTCATCAGATCTTGAGAAGTTGGATTTTGCTTGAGGACTTGATCATCTACCTTAATCCTAAACTGCAGAGCATTTGGATCATTTTCTGGCAAGTTATCACTATCAATTTCTGAGACATTTTTCTGGTACTGGTTTCCTGGACCTATTTGCATTAGTGATCTATCGGATCCCTTTCGTAGCTTTCAAATATCTGAGCGTTGATTTTGATGTTCCTTGGAATGTGGCCGACCTTCCCTTTGATTTACACTTCATCCTTTGGATTTTCTAGAGGAATTTATTTAGCGAAGGCTGACCTTGTTGTTTTTACATGTTAGGTCTTGTTCTTCGGTATTTGATCCCTTTTTGGGCTGACTGGATCCCTTGGATCATATAAATCATTGTAATTGAGTATTATAATGTAGATCGGATAAAATATTGAACATTGAAGCTAGATCTTAAGATTTGAGGTCCTGATTGTGACCTATTCTATAATTGAGCATGTTTTAGTAGGCCAGTGAGCGAGTTTTTGTAACCCGAATGTTACCGATTGATTGTAATCAGTTTTCATGATATAATTCATTCTAATCTGCATTGCCTCCATCATATCCTTGTGTTTCTGTTGTGTTTATTCTTTCTAACCACTCCAGACTGATCCCTTTGAGGTCCCTCCTAACTGGTGACTGCACCATATTATGAGTGTCTTATGATTTGAATTAAGAAGATTGACTAGTGATATATGGATTAAAGTAAGGAAAAGATTATGCTTTAGGAAAGTACATAGTTATTAGAATAGTTCTTATTTGGTTGGGATTAAGTGTTGGAAACGTTTAGATTTGGTGCTTTTAAAATTAACCTATACTTAGGATTAAATAGGGGTTGTATTGGATAGGCATTAAAGGCAATATAAATGGATATCTTTCTATGATCTTAGATGATAGGATTATAGGATACTTGATGGATGATTATGATGTGGTTATATTCATGTTGTTGTTACTTTAGTTAAGTAATGACGTTAAGATACCCTTGGGAATGTTAGTTAATGAGATGTTATTTCCACTTGTGTACTTATGCTCTTATGATCATGTTAGAAGAATTTGATTATGTGCATGATTAGAAGATGATAGTATGATGTGATGTGTTTATTTGAGTTTTGTATGTGATGCATTGGTGTATATTTAAAAAATTATTTTGTATGGGTACTTGATGGAATACCCATCTTGAGGTTTCCAAAGAGGCTCACTATGAGGAGCAACAACATGACCAACGAGATGAAGGAGTCTAGGGTGAGAATCAATGAGGTGGTGATGCAGTTCTACAGTCGATCAATGTGATTCAAGAGCTCCTTGATCATTTAGGGCAGAGACTAGAGGAGAATTAGAAGGATGAGTCTCTTCATTTTGGAGGTATGGATAGAGCTGAGTATTAGGAGTGAGAGAGAGATAATCCACATTCACCTCAGAGGAGAATAGGTATAGTTCCAGATAAGGATGCAATTTTAGCAAGTCATATGAGTGATCTTCTTAGGGCTCAACCTCTAGTGGTACGGAGGCAGAGACTTGGATCTTGGATATGGGTAGGTGTTTCGCTATGCATCTATATAGAAGTAACACCAAGGTTAGGTGCACTATCATTCATCTTCATGATTTTGCTTCTACTTGGTGGAGTATGGAGGAGCAGAAGCTAGATTTGGATATTACGATAGTATCTTGGGAGTTTTTTCTGAAGCATTTTTATGCTCATTTCTTATTAGATATTTGGAGGCAAAGGAAGGTAGATGAGTTTTATGATTTGAGGCAGTTGACTATGACAGTTGAGTAGTATGAGCATAAGTTCATTGAGCTTAAGCAGTATGCTAGGATAATGGATGATGAGGCTATGCTGGTGCAACATTTTGTTAGAGGTCTTAATGATCATATCAGTGGTGGAGTATGGGTCTTTGAACCCAAGGATATGGAGGTAGCTATGGAGAAGGTGCGCTTGGTTGAGGAGAATTTAAATTTGTCTTTAGGAGGTATTCCAACTCTGCAAACAGTTACTGCTCCAGCTTCAAGATCAGTTGTGAGAGGTGCATAGCTGCAGGTGTCAAGTTTTGCTAGGAGTTACCATTCATCCTCCAGGAGTAGTCAACAATTTTAGAAGAAATATTTCCAAAGTTAGAATGTTTCTAATGGTGCTAGATCTCAGTCATATTAGTCAGTTAGGGATCATTGTAGGTAGCATGATAGGAAAACTTTCCCTTTGCAACCAACATAAAATTTTTAATATAATTCTAGTAGAGGTAGTGTTCAACTGTCTAGTGCACCTCTAGTTAGTAGAGGATTGAGTAGAGGAGGTTGCTTCTCTTATGGTCAGCATGGACATATTGCATCTCATTTCCCTTAGAGGTCTATGAAGATGTGTAGTTATAGGCCAACAAATTTAGAGCCTACAATAGGAGATGCAAGGAGATCTCATCGAGTATTTGTGGCGGTTGATAATTGTTAGGCCAAGCATTAGGGTATAGGTGTTGAGACCATAGGTGAGATAGGTGGTATTTCTTACTCAGTATTATTTGATTTTGGTGCTTCATATTATTTCATTTCTCCATCCTTAGTAGAGAAATGTAGGCTTGTGGTGGAAGAGCAAGACGATAGGTGGTAGGTTGAGTTAGCGACAGGGTTCAAAGTGGTAGTGGATTCCCTTGTTCATGGGTGTGTGTTGTATTTAGGAGTTTCTTCCACCATAGTGGACCTTCATGTTCTTTATTTGGGGTCCTATGGTGTTTTGTTGGCTATGGATTATCTTGAGGCTCATTAGGCTAGGATTGATTGTCATGGTAAGAGTGTGGAGATAGTGGGTGTGCAACGACCTATTTCTCTTTGCATGATTACCACTATGCAACTGAAGCGATGTGTGTGGCAAGGGTGTTAGTTGTTTGAAATGATGGTGAATGATTTGGATGAGGGTGAGAGTAGAGATGATCTCTTTTTCCATCATCCCATTCTTCAAGAGTTTTTGGGTGTGTATCCTAGTGATATTTTGGGTATGCCACCTAAGCGTGACATTGATATTCGGATAGACTTAGTTCCTGAAGAAGAGCTTATATATAGGGCTCCTTATTGGATCAATACTTACGAGTTGAGTGAGTTACAATTGCAGTTGGAGGATTTTCTAGCTAAGGGATTCATTCATCCTAGTGTTTCCCCATGGGGAACACCTGTGTTGTTTCATGTCAAGAAGAGGGACAAATCTCTTCACTTATGCATCGACTACTAGTAGTTAAATAAGGTGATGGTGAAGAATCACTATCCTTCATTGATGATTCATGACCTCTTTGATCATATTAAGGATGCTAAGGTCTTCTCTAAGATAGATCTTAAGGCGAGGTCCACCAGTCACGAATTCATGAGGCAGATATCCATTGGACAATATTTTATACTCAATATGGTCATTATCGGTTTACAGTGGTTCCATTTGGGATTAATAATGCACCCTCGGTATTCATGAGTCTGATGAATGGAGTATTCAGGACCTATCTTAACAGGTTTGTACTTGTGATCCTTGATGATATTTTGATCTATTCAAGGACTATGGAGGAGAATATGAGGCATGTTTTGTAGTGTCTTTATGAGAATAATTTGTATGCCAATATGGCTAAGTGTGAGTTCTTCCAAACCAATGTAAAGTACCTTGGCCATTATATCTTTGAAGAGGGTATCACAGTGGATACCTCTAAGATTCAAGCTATTGTGGATTTGCCAGCACCCACTAATATGGGAAAGGTTCATAGTTTTATGAGCTTTGCAGGATATTATTATCAAATTATTCTGGGGTTCTCAAGGATTTATCATACCATCACTTCTCTTTAGAGGGAAGGGAAGAAGTTCATTTGGTCAGATTAGTGTGAGGCAGCTTTCTAGATCCTCAAAGAACATTTGACTAGTGCACCAGTTTTAGTAGTGCTAGATCCTTTAGGAGATTTTTTTGTGTGCATAGATGCTTCTTTGGAGGGTTTATGATTAGTTCTTATGTAAGATGGTCGTGTGATTGCCTATGAGTCACATAAACTCAAGCATCATAAGTTGAACTACTCCACTCATGATTTAGAGTTAGCAGCATTTGTTCATGCTTTAGTGAGATGAAATAATTTTCTTATTGGGCTTCAATTTAAGTTGCATAGTGATCATCACAGTTTGTAGTATATCTATACTTAGCTGAACTTAAATGCCAGACAACATCGATGGATGGAGTTTCTTTGTGAGTATGATTTTGAGGTGAAGTATATTTAGGGTAAAGAGAATGTGGTAGCAAATGCATTGAACCATAGGACGTATGAGGTCTCAGTGATGAATCTCAGCGTGGATTTGAGGAGTCAGATTCGTAGAGTGCTTCTTTCAAATCCTTGGTATGAGAAGGTTAGTGCAGAGGTTGCTTTAGGGAGATCTCTTGGGGGGAGGTTTGTAGGTTATTCATTGGAGACAAATGGTCTTCTTCACCATTTGGGGTGTATTTATGTTCCACATTTAGATGGACTTCATGGGTTGGTTTTGACAGAGGCAAATCATGCACCTTACTTGGCACACCCAAGTGTCAAGAAGATGAACGTGAATCTTCAACAATTGTATTATTGGTCAAGCATGAGGTGAGTGTGGCATCCTAAAATTGCACCCCTTGCAATTTTTTATTGCATTTACGTCTTCACCTTAGAGTTTGTGCCCCTTGGCCTGATCAGAGACCTGATTATGCTTATACAAGTCATAAACACCATGAAGCTCAAAGTTGCATCTCATTTCCACCTTGATTCATCCCCAAAATAAGGCAAGACCAAGGCATGACACCCTGGTCTTCACCAAAACTAGGGCATGGTGTCCCGGTCCTCCCTAATGGGGACTTATTTTGGACCCTCTGGCCCATCTTAAATTTGAGTGGGAAACACCCCTCCATGTTGGCTCATGTCAAAAAATTAAATCATTTTCCCTTTGGGAAAGTATATAAGAGGGATTTCCCCTCTCATTTGATGATTCTGAAGCATCCACATACACATCTATCGAGCATCTATCAAGAATCCAAGAGATCAAGAATTCACACATTCAAGAGAAATTGAGCAATTTTTCAGTCTTGCTTCAAGCTTTGGAGTGGCAATAGAGTCAAGGTTTCAAGCATTGAAGAGGAGATCATCATTCTAATTCATGAAATCCTAATTCTATATGAAGACAAGCAAAAATTCACAAGGAGGTATAAGGATTTCATTTTCAGTCAATTCAACATCCCCTCAAAGAGGATGATTTCTATTTTCAGTCATTTCAATTACATTATTTCAGCCACTTTATTAATTCCAAAATCAGGGTTTGACCTAAAGGAAAGCCCCTATCCCCAACACATTTCCCTTTCCTTTCTATGTGTAGAAAAAAAGGTGCACAAATATAACTCTGGGGATAAGATTCAGACATAGAGATAGAAAAAACCTTTTCGGCGATCGGAAACCTCGAAGGACCAAGAGGGGGCGCCTTGGTCCCTGCACATGGTCCCTGCTACTTTTGGTAGTTTTCACAGATTTTATCTTAATCATCTCATACTTCTCAGATTCGGGTGCACGACGAAATCCTGAATTTACAACTAATTGTTTTCTCAGATTTGGTTTCATTTCTTGCACTTAATTTTAATTCAACTAGTCAACTTACAAAAGAGGGTCAAACATATTCCATTTCAGTCAATCTACTTAGTATTCAGTCCTAGTCTAATTAGTGACTGAGTCTAGTGGATTTCCGCCTTCTTTTGAATATAAAGGCATCTCCCCATTTCAAGCGAACATAGGTGATTTGGTGATTTCTCCTATCTTACAAATTTCCAAGTCACCTAACTTTCCCCTTTACATTTTGGTGAACTCGGTGTGTCTTATCCTTAGTTCTAATTTTTATTTTTAGATCTGAGTGTTATGCAATTTGCAATTCAAATTTTCAATTACAAGTTTAATTTCCTTGCAATTTTAAAAAAATTAGAGGTTAAATTCACATAAAACCTAATTTTTAGATTCATAATTGAGCTTGTGATTTGTCTAAATTGGATTAATTGTTTTAGATCTTTGAACTCTTCAATTTTATAATTCAAGTTTTCATTTACATGTTCAATTTTCAACGAAATTTCAAAAATTAAGTGGTTAAATAAAAAAACCCTACTTTTTAATTCTCAAATCAAACTCATGGATTGTGTAGATCTTGAATTAATTTTTAGATTTGAGTTCTTGCTTCAATTTAAAAATTTGCATTCTTACCTTACAAAATTCAAATTTTCAAAATTTAAATTTTTAAAACTAAGCGGTTTATGCAACAAACCCTAATTTTTAAATTTAAATTAATCTTGTGCAATTTCCAATTTTTGTTAAAGCATTTAATCAATTTTTTTAAATCTAAATCTTTCTTTTGTCCTTCCAAACATTATAAAAATTGGCACTTAACCTTAAGTGTGTCCTATGTCAACCTTCAAGGCCTGATTTCACATATCTAGACATCTCCAATTTCCATATCCTTTTGGAATTTGCATTAAAATCACAATATCTTGCTTCCCTAAAAATTTGGTAAAAACTTGGTCGGACGAAGTAGCTAGCTATCTGGTCCCAACATTTTCTCCCCAAATTTCAAGAGCTTGTTTTGACTATATTTTACCGTTCAATTCCAAAAATTTGTGAAAATTTATTGATTTTAGGCCGCCCTAAGGTCGAAAGAAAATCTAAATTTCAACATTTCAAATTTCAATTTAAATTGTAAAATTAAGTGGTTAATTACATACACCCTAATTTTTCAAATTAAATTGATTTCTTCAATATTTCAACATTTCAAAATTTTAGAATTAAGAGGTTAGTTGTGGACAACCCTAATTTTAAATTTAAATATTCCCTCCTTTCAATTTTCAATTTTAAAAATTAAGAGGTTATTTCAATAGGCCCTAATTTTAAAATTCAGTCTCTTGTGGATAATTTTCATTTTCAATTTCCTAGGAGATTGCAACATTTCTTTCTAGAATTTTGCATTATTCCATTAATTTGCAACTTAGATTCCAAAATTCAAATTTCCAATTTCCCTCCCTTAGTGCATGAGTTTTACTACTATTAGTCCTACCTATAGTATCCCCATAAGAAGAAGTTGTCGAATTAAGGCTGCCCAAGGTTTAATTATCAAAGAGATGGAGCCTAATCTGGCTAGATTTTTCAATGAGGACATTGGTGGTTCTTCCAATCCTATCGATATCCCCGTTTATCCTCTTGAAAATTCTCATAATGAGGAGGACTCACTAACTAGGGTATTTGTTGACCAATTGGTGAAGATGGACAATCAATTTGACAATCTTCAATAATGGATGAGTCAAGAATTCCTGCAAAGTGAATCTCTCCCATTGATTGAAGGATTAAAAAGAATGATTCAAAGTGATAAACTATTGGCAGTGGGCTAACATCCCTCGTGGGATTCGTGACATGGTTTAACATCCTCCTGTGGATTCTATAAGTCTAGTGGTTGTATCAAGCATTGACAGGTCAATCTTTTGGTGTAACAACAACCCTAGCTTGTAACTGTTGGTATTTTGGTATGGTTTTGTCATTGATGTCAACACCTACTATCACTTATCAACTCTGGCACTTTGAAGAATCAGCAATGTTCACTGGCAAGCAAGTGACTTATGCACAGTCATCAGTATCTGGTACACTGGTAGGAAATAATGTTCATCGGCACTTGGAATGGCATGAAAAACACCTGGTTATTTCGAAGACATCGTTTGGACACTTTATCTTGGAGATTTGTTCATTGGCATATTCATGTTTTCATATTTGTTGTTACTGGCAAATAGGTCCAGATCATTCACCGACAGGCTTATCTATTCCAGATCAGCACGACACGCTATGAAGATGTTTTATTATTGTTGTAAATGCATCAAGCTGACTTGTTGAATTGGTCATTGCATCGGCTATTGTTTTATTTGTAAATTGATTTTAATGTAATATCCTTTAGAGCCGACCTACTAAAATTGGTCTTAGGTTATGATATAAATGTAAGATCTTATTTGTAAGATCAAGTGTGGAATGCGAAGGAAGAAATAATTTGGTATGTGCGAGAATAAGAAGAGCTTTACATGCAGACATCATTTGAAGGTGAAGCAAGGTTTTTGTGAAGACAATCAGAAGTACACCGGTACTGAATCTAGTATAGTAAGATGCTATTTTGAGCAATACATCCTTATTGGATTTAACCATCCAGTTGTAGTCAGTGTGACTCCTATTTGTGTTTGAGCAGTGAGCTCTAGGCGCTTGGCCTTTCTGCATGTGCAGACCCCATTTGTATACACATATTATCTATAATAGTATCATCTGATTGTGGGTAAGGTTTCCCACTGTGGTTTTTCCCCTTACAGGGTTTCCACATACAAATATTGGTGTTATGTGTTGTGGATGTTATTGTCTTTCTGTTTCTTGCATTAATCTTTATCGGTACTGTAATTAACTGATAAAACTGTCTACCGATATAAAAGTTTGGTTTACCGGTATTAAGAATTTAAGTTGGTTAAGTTTTTTTGTTTTGAATTTATTTGACAACTGATTCAACCCCCCCACTCTCAGTTGTCCCTGGGACCTACCAATTGGTATTAGATCCTAGTCCTCTTTTTGCAGAAGTTTAATAGCTTGAGGAGATCTAATGTCTACTAACTATTTCAGGAAGGACAGTCCTAAACTTGATGGAACCAACTATGGCATATGGAAGATCAGGATGGAGAAACATTTGAATTGCATTGGAAAGGACATCTAGGAAGTTACAAAGAGTTGCTATACTGCTCCTACTCCCAGTCCACCTAATCCACCTACCTTAGGAAAAGATGAGGAAAATGATTGCAAAGCTAGAGAAGCACTTTTGAGCGCATTATCAGATCAGCAAATCATGGTATTATCAGATAGATCAACTGCTAAAGCTATTTGGGATCAATTGGAAACATTGAATGAAGGAGATTCCATAGTCAAAATTGCAAAACTTGAAAGCTTCCAGGTCAGGTATGAAAATTTGAAAATGGAAGAAGATGAAAGGATTTCTACTTTTATGGAAAGAGTAAATGAAATTGTTCTGGGTATTAAATGTTATGGAGGAACATTAAGTGAAGATGAAATTGTTTCAAAATTTTTAAGGGGATTGCCACCAGCATATAAAATGAAGGTTGCTTCTATAAATGAGTTAAGAACAATGTCTAATACATTAGTAACTAGGGATACATTGACTGGAAAAGTTTCAGCTTTTGAAATTGAGGAATTTGGTCCTGTTGGTACTGTAAAGACAGATTTAGCTTTTAAGGCATCAACATTACCTACACCATCATTTGACAAGTCTGATTGGAAAGCCTTTTATGCAAGAGAACTTGAGGAAAGGAGGAGAGAAAATGAAGAACTTGAAGCACTATTTGCAAGGAAAATGCCTAAAGGTCCAGTTCGAAGTAAGTATGAAGGTAAAGCACCCTTTAAATGCTTTAACTATAATAAGATTGGTCATATGGCTTCTAGATGCTCTGATAGACATGCTAGACTAAGAGAAGAAGCTAGGAGAACATACAAGCCTAACCCTGAATATTAGAGATATATATTTAAGAAGAATAAAGATAAATCTTGCTATCTTGTTGATGAAGGAGTCACTGATGATTCTAATGAAGATCCAACAGATAATGGATGGGTTTTTGTTACTATAATAGAAGATCAACCGACACCTACTGCTCAACTAGTAGAGCAGGTCCTGGTAGCTAAATTTGAAGTTAAGGATGAATGGATCATTGATTCGGGATGCTCACATCATATGACTGGTGATAAAGGTAAATTCTTGAACTTTCAGGAATATAATGGAGGTCTAGTAAGATTTGGAGATGACAAAGCTTGCTTGATCAAAGGTAAATGTACAATATCTCTTGATAGTAAGCATAATACAAACAATGTTTACTATGTGGAAGGTTTAAAGCATAATCTTTTGAGTGTTGGTCAATTAGTTGAGAAAGGATTTCAGTTACAATTCAAAAGTGGTAAATGCAAAATTATGAACAGAACTGGTTTGGAAATTGCAACCGGTAATCAAACTAGAGGTATTATCTTTCATTTGAATAACAATGAAAAGACATGCTTGATTGCACATATTGATGAAAGTTGGCTATGGCATAAGAGACTCTGTCATGTAAATTTTGATTGCATGGTAAAAATCAGTACTACTAAAGCAGTTAGAGATTTACCTAAGATTGTTAAACCTCACAATCCGGTATGTAAGGAATGTCAATTTGGAAAACAAGTTAGAGCAACTTTTAAAAGTATTCTTGAAAAATCCAATAATGCTCTTGACTTAATTCATACTGATTTATGTGGTCCAGCTAGAACTAAAAGTTTACAAAGTGATAGATATTTCATGCTAATCATTGATGACTATTCTAGAATGTGTTGGGTTACTTTTCTCAGAGAAAAATTAGAAGCACTTGGAAAATTCAAACTATTCAAAGCAATGGTAGAGAATGAAACTGGTAAGAAAATCAAATGTCTGAGATCATATCAAGGAGGAAAATTTACATCTAAGCAATTTAATGCATTCTGTGAAGTGAATGGAATCAAAAGACAGTTATCAGCACCCCAGACACCACAACAAAATGGAGTTGTTGAAAGGAAAAACAAAACTATCTTGGATGTAGCTAGAAGTATGTTATCTGAAGCAAATCTACCACATGTATATTGGAGAGAGGCAGTAAGCACATCGGTCTATACATTCAATAAAGTTCACATCAAAGGAGAAACTGGTAACACCCATCATGAACTATGGTTTGGTATTACTCCTACTCTTAAATATTTCAGAATATTTGGAAGTAAATACTATATTAGAAGAGATGAGTATATTGGCAAATTTGATCCTAGAAGTGATGAAGGAATATTTCTTGGTTATTCATCTAAGAGAAAGGCATATAGATGTTTTAACAAAAGATTGCATAAAATTGTTGAGAGTACAAATGTGAAGATTGATGAACAATTCAGAGGAACTTCAAGGTATATAGACTCCGAACCGGCAATAGAGATTCTGACAAATGAATCTACATTGAACTCAGTGGTACAGAATAAAGATCCAGCTACACCGGTATCATCTGAAAATTCCACTGTAACTGAGGAACATCAGCAAACAAAGACACCTCGGTATGTAAGACTGAATCACTCTAAAGAATAGATAATTGGAAACAAGTATAAAGGAGTTATGACAAGAGGAAGACTGGCAAATGAAGAGGTATGTCTCATTTCTCAAATTGAACCATCATCGATTAATGAGGCATGTGAAGATAAACACTGGATTAAAGCTATGGAAGAGGAACTAGAACAAATTGAAAAGAATAACACATGGACATTAGTTCCCCAGCCTAAAGACAAAAATGTGATTGGAACAAAATGGGTATTCAGTAACAAACTTAATGAAGATGGTAAGGTAATCAAGAATAAAGCAAGACTAGTGTGTAAGGGATATTCTCAGAAAGAAGAAATTGATTATAATGAAACCTTTGCACTGGTAGCTAGAATTGAGGTAGTCAGATTACTCTTGGCTTTTGCAGCACACAAGAACTACAAAGTATATCAAATGGATATTAAATGTACATTTCTGAATGGAGATCTTGAAGAAGAAGTTTACATTGAACAACCTGATGGATTTTCTTTGACAGATAATAAAGATATGGTTTGCAAGTTAAGAAAAGATTTGTATGGGTTAAGACAAGCTCCAAGAGCTTGGTATGCAAGATTGGATAAGTATCTTTTGAAGATTGGTTTTTCTATAGGTAATGATGATAGAAACTTATACTAGAAAGTGACTAATGATGACATCTTAGTTATAGAATTTTTTGTTGATGATATAATCTTTGGAGGAGAAGATGGATTATGTAAAGACTTTTTTATTGAAATGCAACAAGAATTTGAAATGTTTATGATTGGAGAGATAAAATTCTTTTTAGGATTGCAGATTTTATAGACTGATAAAGGTATATTCTTGAGTCAATCCAAGTACTTGAAGGAGTTACTAAAGAAATTTGGGATGGAAAAGTCTAAACTGGTAAGCACACCTATGACTACAAATGACAAATTATCACTAAGGGATGAATCTACACCTGTTAATCCAACTAGGTACAAATCTATGATAGGAGGCCTACTGTATTTAACACAAACAAGACCTGATATTATGAATGCAGTATGTATTGTTTCAAGATTTTAGAGTAATCCTAGAGAAAATCATGAATCAACTGTAAAAAGGATTTTCTGGTACTTACAAGGCACTACAAATCTTGGCTTATGGTATCCTAGAGATGAAAACTTTGAATTATGTGCATACACAGATGCAAATTGGGCAGGAGATGTGGATGATAGAAAAAGCACCCCTGGCAGAGCATTTTTTCTTGGCAGTAGATTAATTTCTTGGTTGAGTAAGAAACAAAGTTGTACATCTTCATCAACAATTGAATCAGAAAATGTTGCAGCAGCAACTAACTGTACACAGGTATTATGGCTTAAGAAAATGTTGAAGGACATAAAGGTAAAATGCAAGGAACCCATAACTATCTATTGTGATAACACTACAACAATTGATATATATAAGAATCCGGTATTACATTCTAAAACTAAACATGTTTCTATCAAACTGAATTTTCTGAAAGAGAATGTTGAAGCAAAAGAAGTAAAACTGGTTTATGTGAATACTAAAGAGCAGATTGCAGATATTTTCACTAAACCTCTGCCTAAGGAGACCTTTGAATATCTTAGAGATCAGCTTGGGGTCATACTCCCACTAGTAGAGACTTAGACAGTTGATGTTTGTCATCAACTGACAGAATTAACAGAGAAATCTTTTTCTCTGGCTTTGATGAGGAAGCTACTTCTCAGGGGGAGTAGTTGGTATACTGAATTGGTTGGTATTTTGTATTTACATCTGGTTTTTTATTGGCTTTGGCATTTGATGTCGAAGGGGGAGAGATATCTATGGAAAAACACTTTATATTTTGGGGAGAGATTATTCATTTGGGGAGATATTGTTATTTTGAGAGAAACTGATTACTCTCTGTATCTGTATTTTGATTTCTGGTTATGATCTCCTTTTGGGAGATTGTTGGTTTTTGGTATTTGGCATTTCTATTTTGGCACTTTGATGGTTTTTCCATCTTGTGTTGCCATCAATGCCAAAGGGGGAGATTGTTGGTATTTTGGTATGGTTTTGTCATTGATGTCAACACCTACTATCACTTATCAACTCTAGCACTTTGAAAAATTGACAATGTTCACCGGCAAGCAAGTGACTTATGCACAGTCACCGGTATCTGGTACACCGGTAGGATATAATGTTCACCGGCACTTGGAATGGCATGAAAAACACCTGGTTATGTCGAAGACATTGTTTGGACACTTTGTCTTGGAGATTTATTCATTGGCATATTCATGTTTGCATATTTGTTGTTACCGGCAAATAGGTCCAGATCATTCACCAGCAGGCTTATCTATTCCAGATCAGCATGACATGCTATGAAGATGTTTTATTATTGTTGTAAATGCAGCAAGCTGACATGTTGAATCGGTCATTGCATTGGCTATTGTTTTATTTGTAAATTGATTTTATTGTAATATCCTTTAGAGCCAACCTACTAAAATTGGTCTTAGGTTATGATATAAATGTAAGATCTTATTTGTAAGATCAAGTGTGGAATGTGAAGGAAGAAATAATTCAGTATATGCTAGAATAAGTAGAGCTTTACACACAAACATCATTTGAAGGTGAAGCAAGGTTTTTGTGAAGACAATCAGAACTACACCGGTACTGAATCCAGCATAGTAAGATGCTAGTTTGAGCAATACATCCTTATTGGATTTAACCATCCAATTGTAGTCAGTGCAACTCCTATTTGTGTTTGAATAGTGAGCTCTAGGCGCTTGGCCTTTCTACATGTGCAGACCCCATTTGTATACACATACTATCTGTAGTAGTATCATTTGATTGTGGGTAAGGTTTCCCACCGTGGTTTTTCCCCTTACAGGGTTTCCACATAGAAATATTGGTGTTATGTGTTGTGGATGTTATTGTCTTTCTATTTCATGCATTAATATTTACCGGTACTATAATTAACTGATAAAACTATCTACCGGCATAAAAGTTTGGTTTACCGGTATTAAGCATTTAAGTTGGTTAAGTTGTTTTGGTTTGAATTTATTTGACAACCGATTCACCCTCCCCTCTCAGTTGTCCCCGGGACCTAACAGTAACAAGTGGTATTAGAGCTTGGTCATAGGTTTGAATCATACAGGCCGTGATGAGTGATGTTGGGAAGGGGATTGTTCCCAGTGGGCTAGTGTCCCTTGCGGGGATTCGCAACATGGTTTGACAGCCTCCTGTGGATTCTATAAGTCTAGTGGTTGTATCGAGCATTGATAGGTTGATCTTTTGGTGCAACGACAACCCTATATTGTAACATAAACATGGTGTTGTGATGCAGACAAGGTAGGGAGATCCAATGAAGGACAACCCTTCCTTGCAGCTTATAACACAAACACCCTGAAAGATACTGGTAACTAGTTGACACAACACAATATATAACCAGAGAAAAAAAAAAAGAGAGAGCAATCCTCATAATAGTTTAATGAATTACATATGCCCTCAGGATTTATACATGATGTACCATAGCCCAGGATTACAAAACAATTCTTAGAACTCAATCTATGATCCGTAGATCATCTACTCAACAATTCTGCCTTCGGTAATAGTCAGCACTGTCTGAACTGATATGGACCTCAGTCCCTTTGCACTTCAGTCCCCTCGGACTAGAATATCTTTGGAAACTACATCGGCTCTAAATCTTTTCTTTGTCAGACCCCTGTTTTCTCAAATCAATCTCCTATCTTCCTCTTTATACCATCCGGAAGCAACTACAACTTGATCAAGTCGGCCAAAGATCCACCGATTCATAATGAAATGTGCAAACAATAATATGTCAGCCCAAATCACCAAGAACACCTCCAATAATGCTTAGAACTTTGCTACAAGGATGGTTGTAAGGAAAAAGATTATTAAAATCTTTGGTTTTAAGGCTAAGGAATTTCCCTGCACCTATTTAGGCATTTCTTTTTTTATGGGAGCTAATAGGTCTTCTTACTGGAAAAATGTCATAGATAGAATTAAAGACAGAATTGCAGCCTGGAAAGTTAGATGGCTCTCTCTTTCAAACAAAATACTCCTCATCAAAATTATCCTAATTGCAATCCCTAATTATTATATTTATGTGCTCAAGGCTCCTAAATCTATTATAACTCAGATAGAGAAAATTATGAGGGAATTTCTCTTAAAGGAAACTTATCTCAAGTAAACAAGATTCCTCTTGCTTCTCTATCCAGCATGTTGAATGATAAGAACTCAGGAGGGGTAGGACTACATGATGTTTCTAAATGAAATTTGGCTTTTGGAGGTAAGTTGGTTTGGAAAATGTATGTTAAACTTAATACAAAATGGTGTCAAATTATGCAAGCGAAATACCTTGACTCTTCACATCCCAATAAAATCTATACAATTTCTAATCCTCCTAAAGGATTTGTTATGTGGGACTTCATGATGTTATCTAGAGAAGTGATCACATCTTATATATCTTGGCAAGTGAATAATGGTGAATCAATCCTTTTTTGGAATCATTCCTAGAATGGGTATACTCCATTATCTCAACTCCAAATTATACAAGGTGTAATACCATCTACTTCTTAAAAGTGGGGAGATAAACTTATTGATTATGTAGATGCAGTTGAGTTATATTTAGGTAAGGTAATTTGGAAAGATTTTTCTAAAATAATTGATGATAACAATGCTTTGGGGTTAGTACTTCAGTCTTTAGCTCATCGAGTGATTTCTTATCTAATAAGGAAGATAAAGTAATTTGGGCTCCTTCTAAAGATGGTTCTCATTCAGTTAATCTTGGTTATAAAGCTCTTCAACAAAAGGTGACACAACAAATTAAACAAAGGCCTTTTTTCTTTTGTTGGAACAATATAGTTTTACCAAAAGTAGGATGTTTCTCATGGTTGGCCCTTTAGAAAAAAAATTCTTACTAGTGATATATTGCATAAACTACATATTGCTCGGCCTTTTTGTGTGTTTTATGTGGCCAAGTTAATGAGGATGTTGATCATTTATTTCTCCAATGTACTTTTTCTCATCAATGTTGGTGTTTCATCTTGAAAAAACCAGGTCTTTCTATGCCTCTTCCAAAGTCCCTTTGGAAAAAATTTCATTCATGACCAATTTTATTTAGATCCTCTTTTTTTTCTTGCATGTGGTTGGTTATTCCAGCAATAGTTCTATGGTCAGTTTGGTGGGAGAGGAACAAAAGAATATTTAGGAATCAATCATCTTTTATTGAGTCTTTTTTTTGAGACTTTAGAATCAACAATCTCAGAACTGGTTAGTTCTTATGTGCAGAAGCATGCTTGTTCTCTATTCACCTCATGGGATGCAAACATTCTTAAGGAATGGAAATAGGTTTTTTTTTTTTCCTACTGCTACTCTGCCATCATTAGACAATAAAATCAAAATTGACAAGGCCTCTATTATCTGGCAACCTCCTTACACAAATTTTGTTAAAATAATTTTTGATGGCTCTTCGGGAACCTAGGTACCTCAAGTGCTAGATCTTGCATTAGAGAAGATAAAGGGAGACTACGAGCTTATAAATCATCTACATTGCCTTGAGGTACTAATAATTTTGGAGAATCTTGGGCTTTACTTCAAGGGTTGATTCTTGCCAAACAAATGGGATACACTAGAATTCATGTTGAGGGGGATTCCTCTATTATTATTAATGCTTGTAAATGTAGGAATTATTTTAATTGGTACATTCATTATTTTCTTACTCAAGGTCAGAATTTATTAGATACTTTTGAAGAATTTTATTTGTCACACACATATAGGGAAGAAAATAGGCTCGTGGATAGACTAGCTAACTTGGGTTGTGATGGTCTAGTTGTTGACTCAACAAAAGATGGTTTTTATTAAAATTTCATCCTTTCTTACCTGGATGTTAGCATAAAGTCATATTTCATCCTTGCGGAAAAGGTCGAGCTGTTAAAAGAATTTCCTAATCATTGTTTCAAGTGTTTTGGTTTGCATTGATATGAGTTTTTGCAAGACATATATTACGCGTATCATGATATTATAGATTAATCATATGACCGCATGTGCAAACAGCTATTAATGGCCTTTTGGCGGATGCTTTCATGGTAATAAACTTGATTTTTCTCTTCAAGCATGTGAAAACATAACTCCATGTACCAATATTTACTGCCCTCTAAATTCAAGGCTTGAGCTGATAGATTGCTATAATTTATCTTCTCCATCAATTTATTGGCAGTTTTATCCCAGTCTTCAATCTGCGAGATTTTCTTTTGGTAAGTTAATGGTTTCTTAATGTAGATAGCTAGGGACTATCAAGAGATAGGCCATATGCAAAATTCTTTAGTTTGTCATACACGTCGTAGAGAGCACCTTGAATACATGCCTAAAAATTACAGGGTTAAGATTTATGTGCAAGAATGGGAGCAACCATTTTTCTGAACATATCTCAGACTTACATCTTGGTTCGGTCTTTCTCTCTCATAGCTATCAGGTATGGAAGAGTATTTAAAGGATTATTGGTTAGCATATTTTGTTTCCCCAATCAAGGAGAATCATATCCCCTTCTCAATTGGTGTCAATATTTCTATCCGATGCTCTCGACCTTCTTCAATCCATGCCTCTTTTGGAGATTATTGTTGCTAAAGTGGTCAAAGATGTTTTTCTTCCAGAAAATAAGAAATTGCTTGCAGTGCAGAGGTATGATTTATGGGATGGTGCAACTTACATAGGTGGTATTTTCCCACAGCAATTCCTCCTTAACCGACATGTTTTCCTCTCAATTTATGATAACATCACATACTCACTGGAAATACAGAATTATGCTTTTATTCAGAAGGTTTTAGATAGACATTATAGGGACATTGGGCATGAAATGATGGTTCTAATTAAACAGAAAGTTAACGCCCGTCTTATTCTCCTTCATGCTCCTCATGTTGATACAAGAGATTTGAATGTTCAACTGCTCTGCATGATCCTGTGCCAGACTTCAATATTCCTCCTCAGCATGGTTCTATTCAGGATGGTGGTGAAATTGGCTCCACTTCATTGTAGCAGGTTACTGGTGGTATGAATTTTCCTTTCGATCAACATGGTGACCTGGAGAGGTCTCCAGTGGTAATGGAAGAATAGCTCTCTAAAGGGTTCTGGTTTAGAATTTTGATGTGATAAAAATACGATGGTGCCTTCAGTGCGCTTTTTGTCATTTTTGATCAGTTGGCCTTCGAAAGATTTTTGTATCTATATTTGTTGGGATCACTTGGGCCTTTTTGGCTTTTTATGATAATGCATGATTATCAACTTTGTAAAAGGGTCATTGGCCATGTTTTGGTAATGACCTTTCCTTATTTCTAGTTTGATATTTAGATTCTATGTTTTAGGCTTTAGTACATAGGTTTTAGTTTTTTTGCTGTGTCGAGTCAAGCTATAACTAGAGGTTTCCTCTCCTGTCTCTTTCGTACCGGTATGCTCGTCGAGCCAGGTTTTTGGTAACTATTTTATTATATTAATATATATAAGTGGTCTTCCATTTTTGCCTCAAAAAAAATTCTTAGAACTTCGCACAAACCTCCAAGAACATCAGTCAAGCCCAAAACAACATCTCCCTATGATTTGCAAGTTACGAAAACCATCTACAACCTAATTCTTCTTCCCTCCACACACTACAAGACCAACTAGTAAGAACACACCAACACCAAACCAATACTAGAATCAAATCCAAATACCATGAATCTCGAATATGTTTAAGAAAATGATATCTAGATGCTAACTCTAAATTCTCAAACATGAAGAAACATAACAATCTCCAAGAAACTCCACTGCTAATTGCTCTAATTGGATGAACTACTCAGATGCTCCTGCATTAGACTCTCAGGATTAATTGAAAAGAGAGTCCCATCACTAGATAACTAATGCTACAACAAATCTATTTTGGTGATCCATTTATAATTAGTTACAACCACCTCATCTTCGGCAGTCTGAATACAAGTTCCAATCGCCTCTCCTCCGTGATCTACCGGACACCCTTGCAGCCTGCCTTAGTTCAGTGATCTGCTCAAGTCCATTTGTCAAATGCCTCAAGCTCATGCTCCTAGGTTTGACGGTCTACTTGCAATCCTTGTATTGCCTCAATGCTCAATGATTTGAATAAGTCTTCAAGATGCCTCAAGTTATTTTCATCCAATTGGTTCACAATCGGCTCTCTCTCCATCAACAGGTTCATAACTAGCTCTGATACCACTTGATGTAGACAAGATAGGGAGATCCAATGAAGGATAGCCCCACCTTGTAGCCTATAACACAAACACCCTAAAAGATATTGATAACCGGTTGACACAACCCAAGATATAACTGGGGAAAATAGAAAAGAGAAATCCTTATAATAGTTTAATGAGTTACATATGACCTCAGGCTTTACACATGCTAGACTGCAACCCAGAATTATAAAACAATTCTTAGAACTGAAATGTATGATCCGTAGATCATCTACTCAACAATTCGGCCTCCAGTAATAGTTTGCACTGTCTGCAATGATCCGAACCTCAGTCCCTTTGGACTTTAGTCCCCCCAGACCAAAATCTCTCCAGAAACTACATTGGCTTTGAATATTTTCTTTGTCAAAACCCCTGTCATCTCAAATCAATCTCCTATCTTCCTCTTTATACCATCTACAAGCAACTACAACTCGATCAAGTTGGCCAAGGATCCACCAATTCATAATGCAATGTGCAAAGAATAATATGTCGGCCCAAATCACCAAGAACATCTCCAATAATGCTTAGAATTTTGCGCGGACCTTCAAGAACATTGGTCAAGACCAAAACAACATCTCCTAATGATCTGCAAATTACGAAAACCATCTGCAACCCAATTCTTCTTTGCTCCACACACTGCAAGACCAACCGCTAAGAACACACCAACAACAGACCAATACCAGAATTGATATCTCACCGGAATCAAATCCAAATGCCATGAATCTAAAATATGTTTAAGAAAATGATCTCCAGATTCTAATTCCAAATCCGCAACTTTAAATTCTCAAACATGAAGAAACTCAATAATCTCCAAGCAACTCCACTGCTAACTGCTCCAACTGGATGAACTACTCAGATGCTCCTACATCATGTTGATATCTTGCATGGTATTGCTCATATTGTTGATTATAATACTATGCCCATGAAGAGTTATGTTGAAGCCCTACATTTTACACAACCTCCTAGTCAAGTTAATCATTCCATTCCTTTGACAACTCCTATGGCTAGTATTCCCACTTTTACATCAAACATCATGGCTACCTCTACACAAAATGTCATACCTTCAAGTGCCAATCATGGGGGAAATCCCTCTTCTTTCACTCCTCCTACCATGAGTGTTACCCTTGTTACCCAATCACCTACACCACCTATAAATGTTAGTCAAGGGGGCAAATCCTTCAATCATAATTCCTTCATTCCTCCTATAATTCCTCCATTTATTACCCAATCTTCTCCATCACCTACCTACCATAGTGTTCCACCTCCTTACTCTCAAACTCTTCCTTCATTTAACAACATTACTCCTCCCTCTCAACCCAACATGTTTAATTTCAATCCTTCTATTGAAGCTACTATCAATAATTTAGCTCAAACAGTGTCCTCCTTACAACAACAAATAGCTTATATGAATAAATGTAAGTATAATGTGCCCACATTTGATATAGAGAGCCCATTATCCAATGACATTGTTAGAGTTGTCCCTCCCAAACATGTAGAAGCCCCTTAATTATAACTTTATAATGGAAAAGGTGACCCCTTAACTCATGTTAAAACATTCCAAACTTTGTGTAGTGACTTTTCTCATGATCAAAGATTGTTAGCAAAATTGTCTACTAGAACATTAAGGGATAAAGCTTTGCAATGGTATTGTTCTTTCCCTCCTTATTCTATTACCTCTTTTCAACAATTGGCTAATACTTTTATTCAACAATTTCACAATAACATTGGTCCTAAAATTAATTTGACTGACTCGATGCATTGTAAACAAGGTGTTAAAGAAAAAGTGACTGATTTTACTGGTAGATATAAGCATTTGTATTCTAAGATTTCTTTTCCCATGCTTGATCAAAATATTCAGATAATTTTTATTCCTAATTTTCAAAAAGAAATTAGGGATAAACTTCTCTTAACTGAGTTCACTTCCTTTCCACAATTGTTTGTAGTACTTCATAATTATCAACTGATTGTGAGTTAATTGGAGCATGCTCATTCCATGGCTCTGAGTGATAAGGGTGATAGTGCTCAACAACCATTTTTGAAGCTCAAACCAAACAAAGGATTCATCAAATTCAATGATAACAACAACAACACTCATGTAGAAACCACTACAGGTGTGCCTCCTTTGTCCAAATACTTTAAAAGAGAAAAATAATTTACTCCTTTGAGTGAATCTTTGCATAGAATTATGTCTCAGTTATTACAAAGGAATGTGTTAAAACTTCCCCCAATCAAACCAATTGATCCATATAAGACAACCTCACCTTACTTTGATGCTAAATCCTTTTGTCAATATCATCATCAACCTGGTCATTACACTCGAAAGTGTTTTTCATTGAGAAGTAAGATTCAAGATTTGATTGATAACAATACCATATATGTGGCAGGGGTGAATGATAAAGGAAACAAATTTTTAGATCCTCCTAATCAAAATATTTAGATTTTCACTGGTCCTTTACCATCCCATTCCACTAATGTGATTGAGACTGGTCATGTTTCTTTCTCTCCCAATGATGTTGGCCTTGAATCTAATAATGTGGTGAAGCTTGTAGATCAACAAGAACCTCCTAAGGACTTGTGCATCACATTTGATCCTAATGAGACTATTAAAGCACCAGATGGCCCATTATACATAAGTACAAAAATCAAAGGTATACCTTCTAGAGGAGTTCGTATTGATCTCGCTTGCATGGTTAATGTGATAACTGAAGAATTTCTTTATACTTTTCAATTGCATCAAGTGATATATGATGATACTGATGTGGTAGTTAAAGTTTTTTATGGATTCTCTTGTCTTGCTATTGGTTCTATAAAAATTCCTATTGATGTTGGCACTAAATGTTTATATGTTATATTTGCTATCATTCCTACATCTAATAAATTTCATGTGAAGTTGGGACATCCTTGGCTCTCTTCCATGAAAGTGATCGCTTCTACTATTCATAAGTGTTTGAAATTTGCTCATGATGATAAAATAATAACTGTTAATCATAGCATGTATCAACCTAAAATGAGGCATGGAGATGTTTGTCTTGATTAATTTTAGTCTGAACAATTCCAACCTCTTCAGCCTAGAAGGGATGATCTCTTTAGATCATATCAAAAATGAAAAAATGAGATGATTTTGTCATTGAGTAAACCTATAAATACAACACTTAATATTCCTCTTGATGATCATATACCCCTTCTTGAGGATAAGATTATTCTTCCTCCTCAGGATATAAATAATCTTCTTCCCAAAGAGGCACCTATTCCTTCTCCTAAAGAAAACAATATCCTTTCTCCTTTAAGAAAATAGATATTCTTCTTCCTAAGGAAAAATCTATTTCTTCTCCTAAAGATGAGCCCATTCTTTCTCCCAAGGATAAAAAAACTCTTTCTCCCAAGTGTCAAGCTATTACTCCTAAGGGTAGACCTATTCCTTCTTCTCATGATGGACCCAGTCTCCATCCTACACCTCATTCCTCCTTCATATGGTGAGGTTCCTCCTCCTTCATCTTACAAAGAGAAGTGACTGACCTCTCCTATTGTCCAACCTAAAAGACCTCAACCCATTCATCCTTCCCTAAAAGAGGAGCAGAAGCCTATAGCTGATGAACCTAAACCTCCTCCACTTTCAGCCAAAACTAGAAGAAACTATTGTGTGAGAGAACATCGATGGAGACGTCGCACTAGAGCTCATGAAGTTGCTTCCCAAACCATTTATTTTGCTTAAACACCAACTCTTGACATGATTCCATTTTCTCCTAAACAAGATGTTCAACCTAATTCTCCAAGATGCAAAATGCTTAAGACAAATGATGGTTTAAGGTCTTCCTATTAGAGCTCTTATTTTTATTAATATTGATGAAGAAATAGGTGAAAATATTGTTAATGATGGAAATGTGGATCCTAATATTTTTTATGATGAATATGAATATGTTGAGGTTGACATGATTTATCTGCAAAACTTTCAAAGGCACTAATCCTAGCTCCTAGTAATGAAGAAAGTGGCTCATTATTAGAGCATGGTACTTGTTTGGAACTTGTGATAGCTCCATCTACTGTTCTTGATGTGGCTTCTCCTGCATGTTGTCCACCTTCCCGAAATAATGATCAACATGATTGAGGTGATGATGACATACTTGATTAGCTTCATTAGCATTGTGGATTCTCTTTCTCTCTCCTCGCTTGCTTGTTTGTGATCCTTCTTCTATTTGTTGTCCCTAGTGTTGTCTACTTGAGGATGATGCAAAGCATTGAGATCTATTTTGGTCTCTTCCATGTTGACTCAAAAGACACATGTGTTCCCTTCTTCCATGGCGATTTCCTTTCTTTGGGGGATGAGGATAATTCTATGTACACACACATACACACATATATTATATATATGAATTATCATAAAAAGCATATTGACTCCTAAGCTATGTAAAGCCACCTCATGATTTGTGTTTTGTGTTCATCATCCTTTGATTTTTCCTCTCTTGGGGGCTAAATTATTGTGATAATGTGATTGTCTTTTTGGGTGTATCCTACCTTAAATAAATTGCTCCCGGCAAGGCATGTGCAATCTCTTTAATGTGGTAGAATACACTCCGCTCATGATTCTCTCTCTTGATACTTAAAGTTACTTAGTGAAATTTGTCTTGTCTTTGTAATTTTTGGTATTTTTCTTTTAATGACTCATAGTAAGAGAACCTTACTAGTTGTAGTCATGGTTCTCTCTCTCTCTCTTATGATATTCCCTTTTACCTTATCATTGAAGTCGTAAGATCCGAAAATCCATTGGGGGCTTGGTGTATCTTACCTCTTTAACATGGTGAAAGTCTTTCAATTTGAACTCCTTGTACTTTACCATGAGTATTTGTGTAAGCTCATACTCCTGCTAAAGTGGGGGATAAATGTAGCATCCTAAAATTGCACCCCTTGCAATTTTTGATCGCATTTGGGTCTTCACCTTAGTGTTTGCACCCCTTGGCCTGAATAGAGACCTATTTATTCTCATACAAGTCATAAATACCACATAGCTCAAAGTTTCACCTTATTACCACCTTGATCCTGCCCCAAAATAGGGAGGGACTAGGGCATGGCTCCCTGGTCCTCACCAAGACTAGGGCATGGCACTCTGGTCCTCCCTAATGAGAACCTATTTTGGGCCCCTTGGTCCTCTCTAACGAGGACCTATTTTGGGCCCCTTGGCCCATCTCAAATTTGAGCGGGAAACACCCCTCCATGTTGGCTCATGTAAGAAAATTAAATCATTTTCCCTTCGAGCAAGTATATAAGAGGGATTTCCCCTCTTATTTGATGATCATGAAGCATGCACAAACACATCTATCAAGCATCTATCAAGCATCCAAGAGATAAGGAATTAAAAAGAAATTGAGAATTTTCAATCTTCCTTCAAGCTTTGGAGCAGCGATAAAGTCAACATTTCAAGCATTGAAGAGGAGATCATCATTCTAATTCATGAAGTCCTAATTCCATGTGGAGGCAAGAAAAACTTCACAAGGAGGTATAAGCATTTCATTTTCAGTCAATTCAACATCCCCTCAAAGAGGATGATTTCTATTTTCAGTCATTTCAATTACATTATTTCAACCACTTGGTTAATTCCAAAACTAGGGTTTGACCTAAGGCAAGCCCCTATCCCCAATACATTTCCCTTTCCTTTTGTGTGCATAAAAATAGGTGCACATCTGTAACTCTTGGGATAAGCTTCAGACACAGAGATGGAAAAACCCTTTTTGGTGATCGAAAATGTCAGAGGACCAAGAGGGGCACCCTGGTCCCTACACACAGTCCCTGCTACTTTTGTTAGTTTTTGCATATTTGCTCCAAATCATCTCATACTTCTCAAATCTAGGTGCACGACAAAATCCTAAATTTACAACTCACTATTTTCTTAGATTTGGCTTCATTTCTTCCACTTAATTTTAATTCAACTAATCAACTTACAAAAGAGGGTCAAACATATTCCATTTCAATCAATCTACTTAGTATTCAGTCCTAATCTGATTAGTGACTTATTCTAGTGGATTTTCTCCCTCTTTTGAATGTAAAGGCATCTCCCCATTTCATGCAAAAAATAGGTGATTTGATGATTTCTCCTTCTATCTTGCAAATTGCCAAGTCACCTAATTTTCCCCTTTATAGCGAGATATAGCAGATTTTGCGACTTATTGTTTGGATTGTTAGGGAGTGAAGGAAGATCATCAACATCCCATAGGTTTGTTGTTGTCGAACCTGGTTCTAGATTGGAAATGGGACATCATATCGATGGATTTCATTATTGGATTACTTATATCTTCTCGTCATCATGGTCATGGTCACCGTTGATAGGTTGACTAAGGTGGCACATTTCTCTCTTATCAAATCTTTCTACATGACAACTTGAGGTTTCATGGAGGATATAGTGAGATTGCATGGTATCCTCATCGAATTATATCAAATCGTGATATAATATTCACTTCAACATTGTGCACCTCTCTTCAGCATGATATAGGAGCCTAGCTGAACTTCAATTCAACATACCATCCAGAGATAGATGGGTTGGCTGAGAGAGTTAATCAGGTTCTAGAGGATATATTACATATGTATGTTATGGATCATCAAGATGGGATGATTACCTCTATTTGGTGGATTTTGCCTACAATAATGGTTATCACAGTTTGATTGGCATGTCTCCTTTTAAGGCTTTGTATGGGTGGCCTTGTCATATGCCTTTGAGTTTGGATCGTTTGGAGGATAGAGTGCTTCTTGGTTAAGAGATGTTGCAGGATATGGATCAACATGTGACTTGTACTCATGAACATTTGATGGAAGCATAAGATAGATAAAATAAATATGTGGATACTCATCATGTAGACAGGCAATTTTCAGTGGGTGACAAGGTATTTTTGAGGGTTCGTCCATGAAAGTCCTATCCATTATGGAAAAGGCTTTGAGTAGGAACCTCATTTTGTTGGACTATTTGAGGTTTTAGAGAGGATTGGTCGTATAGCTAATCGCCTTGCCTGACTTTCATCCATGATGTGTTTCATGTATCAGTTTTGAGGCCATATTTTCCTGATGTGACCCATGTTTTGGATTGGAATTCCTTGTAGGTAGAGTACAACTAGCTTTCTTTGGATCTAGTGTGCATTCTTCAGCATCAGAGGTTGACCCTTAGGTGTCGCGACATAAAGTAGGTAAGGGTCCAATGGGACCCAAATGATGATTCTTCAATGACTTGGGAGGATGCAACACGAATAAGAGAGCATTTCCCCTATTTTTTATTAGGCTTCTAGGAGTAAGCCTAGGAAAAGGGGAGGAGGATGTAGTGTGTTAGCAATTTGGATGAATTGATTATGTGTTGCATTCATGCCAACACTAGTTGTTTTGTTGTCTACCAGGTTCTGGTAGAGTGGTTGGTTTATGATGTTGATCTGGAGATCTTCTCCAGTATGTTCTGGCTGTTGGAATTGGTTTGGATTGTGTTCCTGATGCATATGACATTAAATTGGTTTGAGATTTGGTGATGTAGAAGCTATCATTTGTTCTAGTAAGCCTTTTGGTTACTGGTAAGGGTTTTACAGACAAAGCTTTGTTGAAGATATTTTGATGAATCTGATAAGTGGTCTTGGTGCGTCTTCTAGAAGGTTATCAGGATGTTGATGGTTATCATGTTCATGTTCAAGTTGATCGGTGGTGTTTCATTTGGCTTATGGTGACCTATTTTAGGTCTGATGTTATTTTACTAGGTTATGGACTGGTTTATGTAATGTGTTGGTTGATGCTCTTGATGCGTTACCGGTTGGATTTATTGATTGGTTTATGTTTTTTTGGTCTTAGGCCGGCTTGATTTATCATTGGTTTGTGGGATTATGTAATGGATTTATTGCATTATCTTTTAGGTGGATGACCTAATTGTTTAGGTCCTGAGTTGGTATAAATATGATGTAAGATCTTTTTGTAGATCGTGGTATGTGGGTTATGGGATTATCTATGTGTGAATAAAGTTGTAATCATATGAAGAGGTTTTGGTCGATCATAGGTGATCTAATTGGGTTTGTGTAAGAGGTTTAAGACCTTAGGTATTGAGCTTAACCGGAACTATACTCAGGCATAGGATATGTTATTCTTATAGTTCAAACTTATATTCAGTGAGACTCATTTTGTGATGAGAACTGTGCTCTAGGATGTTGGCCTTCCTACATGTGCAAGCCCCTTATTTTAATATTTATTCATCTGATCAGTGGATAGATATTGTGGGTCTCCAATCCCACCATGGTTTTTCCTCCTTGAGGTTTTCTACATATAAATTTTGGTGTTATGGTGTTCATCTGTGTGGTTGCATTATTACTTATTCTTATTTGCTTTTATGTTTACCAGTTGCTAAGTTATTGTGTTAATAAGGTTAAATTTCTCCACTCCAGTAGAACACTGATTCACCCCCCCACCCCACCCCTCCCCTCAGTGTTCTTGGATCCCAACATAGTGTTCCTTCCTGACTCATCTTTCTTTTGTGCATTGATAGACTTGTTTAAACTCTTAGATGGTATTCGGATTGATACTTATGGTTTCATTTATATCTTATATGCTTATGGTTTATGCTATCTAACATCTCTATCATGACATATGATACATTGTGATTTATGTGGACGATGTTATGTCTTGGATTATTATGGTGGATGGACTTAGATTTAATGATCTATATGCACTAATTGTTCATGGATGGATTATATTGCTTATGATGGTATGATGGTATTTTACTAGTCCTAACCGCACTTTATGATTATATTGGATGAGATGATGATAAGGTTGTCGTGATTGTTTACTACTATATTTGTGATAGAGACGATGTCATACCACTCGTTATGAGATGATATGATGTTTTGATTCTCTCTCACTTGTCTGATTATTTATGACATGTGTGATTGTATATGTTGTCTTGTGGAGATTGGTGGTTGTAGGATTGTAGGTCTAAACATCGGCTCCACCTAGTCTCACAAGTCTAAGCGTGTCTCTATCCCAATGGCAAGTTTATTAGAGGTGACATGAGATCCTTCTACACACTGTAGGCTTAAGTTGATACCCTTGCCAATTATTGTCTTGGTGTGAGTCATCATGCTTGTATGTTGTGGTATGTTGTTCAACCCTATGTCAGGTTGCCTTGTGAGTTGTGATTATTTATTAATTAATAATTAATTGATTTATATAGTTTATTAAGTATTAAAAAGTAAATTAATGGATGGCATTAATATTTATTATTAATGTGTGATTATTATTATTAGGAATTGTTATTTATTACTATTTATTTTATGGATTTATATTTTATTGGTAGTTTTTTATTATTATTTTAATTATTTGATGGTTAAGGTTTATTTGAATATTTATTATTTGAGCCTTTGACTTATTAGATTTATTAGTATTTTTTTATTAATTGTTTAATTATTGTTGATTTTATATTATTACTTTTGTGGTTCAATAGTTAATTGGGCGTTATATTATTTACCCCTATGGTTTATTTAATTATTGGGCTATTTAATTATTATTTACTCTAAAAACCCTATTTTATGATTGGTGGAGAGATTTGGGAAATTTAAATTATATTATTTTATATTATTTTCACCTCAAATTTGGGTATGGTTGGTATGATTAATAATATTTTTCATTATTTGATGTTGGCTATGAAGGGTTATGATTTTTGGATTAATTCATATTTATTGAGCTTTCTAAGCTTTGTTGGGGTTTGGCTTGTCGGAGATTATTTCCATTACTATGACATTTTGGATTTTGGCTTCGATTTGGAATTGGAATTGGAGCTTGTATTTGGGATTAAGCTTCATTTAATTTCATTGTCCTTTTTCTTCTATTACCAGGTTGGAGAAATCTTCCTTCTCTGTATTTAAAATGATTGTCTGGAAAAGATTGTTTGCTAGGATGAATTTGGAGTTGTTGCACAATACATAAATAAAATATATGAATATGAACTTTGTTTTAATGTGTATTTTATATGGTTGCTTATATTATGGGAAGCTAGAAATGATTTTTGTGCTTGCCATGAATAATATCCATTTTATCTTTTTGCTCATAGTCATGTATTGTTAATGTTTGGGATGGTTGTATCTTGGATCATATTGGTTTATCATTTTGTGGAGAGACCATGTCTGTCTATGTATTAAGATGGAGTCTATCGCATCCCTTTCTATTGTCAGAAGTGGTGTAGACACCTAAAATTAACTAAATTAATATTTAATTAATTTAAGCCTATCAACATAATTAATTTAATTGTGTTATCCTTATTCCTCTTAGAATCAATTAAATCTAATTTAAATAATTCTGTCACTATTGTCCAATAATTAATTTATCAAATAAATTAATTATTCCCCTATTCTTCTAAAGTCCCCTCCAATAATTATTTCCTCTAAACCCACTTAGTTAATTAATTTTAATTAATTAACCTATTCATGTGATTCCTACAAATCACTTTTCCTAATCCCACTCTACCTAATTAATCCTTCTAGAATCTCTCATCATCATGCTTATCATTATCCCTCAATTTTTAATTCCCACTCATGTCACATCAAGAATGAGCCTCTCCAAGAAATTCAAATTTCTTTGAATCCCTCAATGCATCCTTATTTTGGAATTTTTAATTCCTCATGTTTGAAATTCAGATTTCTCTCCGCTTTTGCCCAAGGAATTTTATATTCCTCTTTATTTTCCCAAGGCACCCTTGATCCATGTCTTCTATCTCAAATCAATCTCAACCCTCCATAAGGAAATCAATCTTGGCGATCCATTGGCCTCCTCCAATCTATAAATTGGAGCCTATTCTCCTCACAAATCATTCACTTCTCATGCATTGTCATGTTGCCTATTTCTCCTTGATCCACTTCTCATGCATTGTCATGCTGCTCTTTTCTCCTCTCTCTTCTTTCTTCAAACTTTCAATTCAAATCCATCTAAAATCCATCCAATAATCCTATCAAATCCATTAATCTTGTTGAGCAAAGGACATCAATCCACATCCAAATCAAGCAAGGAGCACATCAAGTGGAGCATCAAGGGCACATCCTCATCATCCATCCACTTCATCAAGCTCAATCCGAAGGAGAAGGTAAAATAGTAAGGTATAAATGATCTTTTGATGTTTTAGTGTTTTCTTGCTTATTTCATTGTGTTTTTTTATCATTTAACCCTCTTATCCCATTTTCCCCTCTTCAAGTGGATTTTTATATTGTGTCGGATGTGTATGCTTTAACTTGTATTTGATTATTTTACCAATGTATGGCCCTTTTGGTTTATTATGTTTGTATTGCATCACTTGATTAGCCTGGGTGATGTTTTTATGTTCTTAATGCGATTTTGGACTATCATGAATTAATTCTTTGTTCTCTGAGTCTATTTTTCCTATGTGAAAATACACTATAGTTTAAATCATATGCGCTAGAGACTACTGTATATGCGTTGTCTGAGTAAACAAATGGGCTACCTTGTGTCCTGCATGCACTACCGAGTTGGGTATATACACTATAGAAATGTGTAAAAGCATTATAGAATGTGTATGCGCAATCTTTTCATGTATATAGGCTATTTCATCTGGTGAATGTGCTAGACTAGTAATAAGAGCGTTGTTTTGATTGGCATATGCGCTAAACTATTTTGTATATGCACTAATGTATTTGGTGAATGTGCCAGACTTGTTTGTTCTTTATTTTGTGGTTATTTTATCATTTTGGGTTGTCTTTCTCAATCTATCTTTTGTATCAGAGGATTTATTTCAATTCCTATGGTTTTTGAGAAGGTTTATTTGATCTATTTTGGATTTCAGTTGTAATTTTTGGCATTTAGTGATTTAGCAAGATGTATTTGCCTTGCTTGAGAATTTATGTATCTATATAGTTCCAGCAACATGATGTTGTCTTGTTGAGGATGTTTGTGTTATTATTGGTTGAGAAAGAGGAATTATTCCTTGTTCATGATTGTAGAATTTCTTTGATGCTCTTGGTTTCCTTGTAATTTCATATTATGTATTCTGGTTATTGGTTCTTTTGTGAATGGTTTCATGTGTTTATTATTACGTGGTTTTGATTGAGCCTCCTTATTATTTTTATTGAATTATTGTCTACCCTAAGGTCTTGGAACATGGTTAGGTGGAGTGGCTTTCATGAGTTTATCGAGGTCATGTGAGAATAGTCCACCAAGAGGTTCCTTGTAAGGATGCTTGTGGGTCTAGACTCTAGGATCTCATTGAAAGTTTCCTTGTTTAATCAAGTGATAACCTTAATAATTAATTAGAAGGGTTGGGTATTTAGGATTCATCTAATCAAGATAATAATTGATCTGTTGTGCACCATCTCATATCCCTTGAGGGGTGACTTGGGATGAGCTTGGGAAGGCCATAGAGATGGCAAACCAAACTCCCTTGTTTATCACATAGGTAGATATGGTTGTGCATGTCTATTAGGGGTGTAGATTGCCCTTATTTTTGATGGTGGCATGTGATGACACTATTCCCTACACGTGTCCATGAGCCTTATGCCATGTTTTTTGATGTGCCTCTAGGAGTTTTATGCTTTTGATTCAGCCTTGTGGTGTGATTTGATTGTTTCTTATGTGGTCACTTTTTTATGGAGTTATTGTTATGTTCATTTCCTTTGGTTGCTAGGTGTCAACCTAGGTGTAGAGTGTGTGTGGAACCTTGTGTCATCTCCTAGAATGGGGGTGATTCCTTAATGGTTCCACATGGCTGGGTGGTTTGATGCCTTCTTCCATTGGGATATTCTCTTCATTAGATGTTCGTTCATGGATATGGATTCTCTATCTCATTAGTTCATGACTGGATTCTTGGATCAGATAGTTGTATATATATGGGATTGGCTAGTCATTATTGTATTATGTATCATGAGTTATGTATACTTGTATATTTGATACTATGTATCTTGATGTGAGACAATATTGTAATCATTGTAATTGGAAAATGATTTAGTAGGTTTTGGTTATTATTGTTGTAATTGAGATGTCTCATAACCCAAATTAGTTATATGGCGTATCTTGGATATTTATTATTCATGTAGTGAAAGGCTTAATTCATAATCTAATAGAAGACATTGCTAGTATTATGAGTGTCTTATGATTTGAATTAAGAAGATTGACTAGTGATGAAAGGATTAAAGTAAGGAAAATATTATGCTTTAAGAAAGTTAACTGGTGATTGGAATAGTTCTTATTTGGTTGGGATTAAGTGTTGGTAACATTTGGATTTGGTTCTTTTAAAATGAACCTATAGTTAGGATTAAATAGGGTTTGTATTGGATAGGCATTAAAGGTAATATAAGTGGATATCTTTCTATAATCTTAGATGATAGGATTATAGGATACTTGATGGATGATTATGATGTGGTTATATTCATGATGTTGTTACTTTAGTTAAGTAATGGTGTTAAGATACCCTAAGAAATGTTAGTTAATGAGATGTTATTTTCGCTTGTGTAGTTATATTCTTATGACTGTTTTAGAAGAATTTGATTATGTGCATGATTAGATGATGATAGTATGATGTGATGCGTTTATTTGAGTTTTGTATGCGATACATTGGAGTATATTTTTTTTTTAAATCTCTATTTGTATGTTAGCTGGTTTATTTCTCTAGGGTATTCTAGTGGGCATTACATTTAAACTCAACAATGTATGCATCTAGCTTATACAATGTGCCAAATTTGATACCTATAGAAATTACTATAGAACCTCTGACCATTTTAAATCTTGCATCATAAAACACTACTTGCACACTCACATCTATTAGTTTTATCACAAACAATAGGTTTTAAGCTTGTCCAGGGATATGGAACACATTCACTAATCTTGTTTATTCTACCATTAGGGAACCTAATTCTAGCTTTACCACGGCCAATAATATCTAAATGAGAATCATCACCCAAGTACACCTTACCTCCATTAAATTCTTCAGATTTAGAAAACCATGAGTCAATTAACCATACATCATTACTTGTAAGAGTGGCCAAAGCTACAATTAATGCATCACCATCTTCCTTCTCACACTCAGACTCAAAATTAAACTTCTTTTTCTTCTTCTTTTCTCATTTTTAATTCTTATGGAAGTGTCTTGATTTACCACAATTCTATAAAATGACTTTGGACTTTCTAGGAGATTTGGATCTCCCTTCTTACCTTTTTCCTTAGGCCTTCCATGAATGATTAGGACTTCCTTTGAACTAATGGATACCTTCCTTGTATCTCTTCACCAAGTAAGGAACCCACCACATCTTTAAACTTTAAAACAATAGAAGTACTACTGATATCCGTAACAAGAAAATCCAACAAATCGAGCAAAGAACAAAGAAAGGTCTAACATTTCTCCTTATCATCCATCTTGACATCAACATATGCCAATTGAGCAACCAACATATTCAATTCTTCTAGGTGGTCTATAATCCATCCACTCTCTTCCATTCTCAAAGAATGCAATTTCTTCCTCAATAAAATATGATTCTATAAAAAATTGGCTTGATACATCTCAACAAGCTTATTCCATAGCATCTTTGTAGAGGTCTCCTCATGAACATTGATTATAACAAAGTATACCAGACATAATTTGATTATACCCTTAGCTTTTTGGTCCATAACATCATACCAAGTAGCTACAATAGGATCTAAAGGCCTTGAGATATTCACATTAACATCATTCGACAAATATCGATCTATTAGTAGATCCTCCATCTTCAACTACCACATATCAAAATTACTTCTAAGAAATTTATTCTATTCTTGATAACGAACTTGTCATTTAAAAATTCCTAGAACAAGATCAAAATGTATCTTATGTGCAAGCCCCCACTCAAATCTAGTTTAGTTCAAAAAACCCAATAACCCACAACTAAAACAAAAGGTGATTAGGCATCGATACCACTTGTAAGGAAGTTAAGTAGTGGAACAATTTACTACACTAACCTTGAGAGGAGGGTAATTTAAAAAAAAATATAGATCCTTACAGTAGTTACATAAACATAACAAAAATAAACATAAATAACATGCATACCACAACACAATTATTTATGTGGGGAAATCCCTTTTGGGAGAAAAACCCCACACTTCAAAAGTC
Source organism: Cryptomeria japonica (assembly GCF_030272615.1). Taxonomy (NCBI): domain Eukaryota; kingdom Viridiplantae; phylum Streptophyta; class Pinopsida; order Cupressales; family Cupressaceae; genus Cryptomeria; species Cryptomeria japonica. Next base: position 662,328,143 of record NC_081411.1, on the reverse strand, counting down.
ATCCAATATTTATTCAAAAATTAATAATAGGTTACAATATACTTCCAGAGAAATCTTTTCATAGGAGTATCACCAACCGGAGATTCAAAGGTAACTCAATATCTATAAGACTCATACACACAACCTCCATGTCACACACCTCATATATAGGAGATACAATACATGAAACTGTCAACCGATATTACAAAACCATGGGCTAAAACTACCCAATAAAGTGGAACCCATCTTATGTCCAATCCTAGATTCCTTATGATGTGTAAAAACACACATCAACACTTTTACCTCCCTTTATATCTCATTTTATGTGCCAACATGCTTTTATATTTCCTACTTCAGGAGACACAACTTTCAGAGGTTGTATCTTTTGAACTGAGTGTTTGATTAACGAATTGTATGAAGCACCAAAAATCTCATGATGTGATATATCAATATATAACACACTAAATTGGTTATGGATACTTTTGGTCCATTTCAAAGCCTCTAAATCCCTCAAAATTGACTTGAAAACTTTTCATTTGCAACTTTCAAAAATAGAAACTTTAGTATCTTCAAATCTAGACATGATCTTGCAATGAAATTTTACCAACATACTTATCTAGCCAATTAGAAGATTTGAGGAAAATTTCAGACTAATACATACTCAAATGAAAACTTTCTAAAAATAGTAACCTTATTTATATGCAAGGTTGAGACGTCATTTTCCTAACAAGATACAACAACTAGATTTTTACTTTAATATTTTTCTTACTTTTGACATTGAATCATGAGCAACATACATTAATCTACTCTTATTTTTATACTACTAATAACTACTTTGTATGTTTTAAGATGATGTGAAGGGTTTAATTCTTCAATATTAAAGTGTTTTATTGGGTAGAAAATTCATACATAACAATTAAAATATCAAATAAGATGTTCTAGCAAAGAAAAGGTATTGTGAAAAAATATCTACTTATTCATCCTTCATCAAACTCATGGAAATTCATATAGAACACATAAAAGCATTTATTTAAAATGTATCTGATCTCAATGAAACATGCGTATCTAATCTCTATTACAATCACACTTAAAAATGTGGTGAAGAAGGATCTTAAAATAGAAAGAAACCTATCATATCCTATTACTAAAGAAATTTCAAAATTCTTATGTGAGGCCCACTATGGGATAGAGATAGATATTCCATACTTTTCTTTCATTTACATTGATATCTTAAGACAATTTATTTGATTATGATGCCATGAACACTAAATTAGTATCATATTTTATTATGACTATAATTACATGTTAGAGTAGTTTAATTATGTGTTATAATCATAGATGTCTGACATAAAATTCATATGAAATATTAGGTGGTTAATTATGCTTCAACAATGTTGCATGCTTATAATGGTTATATATGCTTATGAGATCCATTATGCTTTAAAATGGAAACTTATAGTTTGACTATGGTATAATTACAGTGTATAAAGGTCGATCATATAATGGTGTTTTACTTATATTGTGAATGTTAAAGGAGTTTTAAAATGCAAGGATAAATGGCTATGAATAATGAGTTTAAGTGTTTGAGAATGATAAATTGTATGTTTACATTACATTTTATTATTTTTCAAGCATATAATTGTGAATGGATGTGAATGTAATTGTATTGCTTCAGCTATGTTATCATGAGTACATTAAAGTGTGATTTTTAAGTGCATAGGATAATATCCCATTGACCATGGAAATCAAATTCCCCATAGATCCTATATGTACCATGAAACCAAGAACATAGTCCATATAGAGGGGATAAATTCCTATTTGTAAAGTATTTTTATTTGTAATGTGATTGAGAATGTATGTTATGATTTTTCTTAGGTCTTTTGTCCTCTAGGTGATGTGTTGGAAACCTATGTGACCATTTTAAAAGACCCTTTTAGGAGATTTTTGAAGGGGTAGAAAAGATTCATTTCATATTTTTCCTTTATTTTTGGAGTCCTGGGATGTATGCTTAGGGGTTGGGAATCATTTTTACACATTACTTTTGATGCTGGTCAAGACATAATAGATGCCACTTTAGGAAGTGATGAAAATCAATAGTTTTGGGGGTTGAAAGGGAGACTTTTCACCCTTCAAACCCCATTATCCCAAGTTCATTAATGAACTTTGGAAGAGAAAAAGGGGGATCACATGTGTAATCCACCCTTGGAAGAGTTTGGGGATGTGTGCACTCCACCCACTCCCCAAAATGGTCTCACACATGTGTGAGATCATGTGAGGAGATGTGTAGGAGTGTTGAATAGGAGAGTGAAATCTATCACTCCCTCATTAAATAATATTCAAATTTGAATATCTATTACTCTGTTAAGAATAAGGAAAATAGGGGTTGTTTTCTAGCTTTTTCTTAATTTCTTGAACAATCTTTGAGAATTTTTAAAAGTGTGTCTGAAGGTAATCTTTCTTGTCTTGTAGGAGACAATTGGAGGGTGGATTGGAGAGAAGCTCATCCTCAACTCAAGTAATCACATCCATTGTAAAAGGCATTTAAGGTAGGCCTCATTCTCCCTATTTTCTTATGCATTTGTGTATCTTGTATGTTGTTTATGTTGTGTTATGTTATATGTTAATTTTTGTGGAATCTTGTTATATTATATATGGGATGAGAATCACAAGGCTAAGCTCACTCATAAGGGAAGAGCAACATAGTGTATGGGGAGAGATGTAGAACACTCCTTGGGTGAAATTTTTCCCCTCCTTAGAGAAGAAGAGTTATTAGGTTAGGAGTACCCATTTAAAGTATGTATTTGTGTGTGTATGAGATGGAGTTGAAGGTGAAAGGATATTATATGGTGAAATGAAATTTATTGATGAAAATACTTAATGAACCACCCATTGAGAGAATTCTCCACTCTCTATCCCCCATTATGAATCCATTTTGGATTCATTGTGTGTGTATAAACTTTGAGAAAGTGTGTTGAGTGTCCCTTAAAATATTTTTTACATGCTTGCAATATGGTTGTGTATGTGTGTGACCTGATCTCTTTGAGGATTTGCAAGCCAAGGGTGGCCTAAGCATTGGCCAATAGTCGAGAGGTGAGCTTCCCATGGCTTTTGGGAAATGTTTGTGTCTATGTAGGTGAAATCATCATGAGGACTTATTGTTTGGAAAAGGGTTGCACCTTCTTTAGTTTGGCTATACCAGTTGAAAAGGAAGTTGATGTAAAGGTTTTCCCCATGTAATATGTATGGGTCTGGAATATATCTATCTTCTAATATATTTTTTATTTTATTAAAAATAAAATATACTATTCCATCAAGAAAGAAAGTTACCCTTTACCTTGAAAACTAAATAGAATATCAATTTTGTGGTCATATATGTTAGTCTATGTAAAAATGAAATAATTATATAAATTTGTGCTTATTCTATTCAAAGTAAGCTTATGTGTGTACTGCTTTAAAAGGAGATATATGCATATATTTTGTATAGAAGAAATTATAAGCATCATGTCTAAAAAAATAATCGAAGAAATCTATGTTTTCTATATAAACAAGAAAACATAGATAACATGTTTATGTAGATAACATGTTCAGAAGTTTATGTATCATGTTTGATATCCATACATTTCTCCATTCGGGTTAGCACTTCCAGTTGTCGACATGGCATTTCTACTCTGTGGGCTCCTCCTTTGCACAACAAGAGAAAAAAGGTGAATAAGACAAATAAATAGTGTTCTTTTCATTATTTAAAAAAGGTAATTCTTTTAAAAACCCTAATTTTGTGCATTTATACTTAATCTTTCACATCTTGAGCTAGAGAGCTCTGATTCTCGCGTTGTCAGTTGTATTGGAATTGTGTTTCAATTCTCTTTCTTACCAAATAATTCTCCATTAGTTTTCATCTTGTATTGTATCTTGTGTGAGAATTTGTCACCACTTTTCTTTCACAATTCGAAGTGGTAAACATGATACCTTGTTTCAACACACTAAATAGAAAGCCAAAATTGGGGGGGCATATAGCTACCCTCAAATTTAATTATTGTTAGTAAGAATTTTAGATGATTTTGTGATTTCAACTAACAATGTGGTTTTGTAAAATGCAGTTCCTAACATTGTAGTACAAATACTACTAGGGGCTTTGTTCGACATATTATAGACATATCCTTTTTCCCATTAATGTTTACATTTTTGTACTTTAGCTTGCAATTTCATGTTGTATTATATGACTGCTAAAGTGGGGGCTAAATGTAGCATCATAAATTGTACACCCTTAATTAGGTTGTGTGAAGAGGAAAAATGATTCCCTAGGGTTTTCACTCAAAGAATGAAGACCACTAGAGATATTTTTTCTTAGGACCTTTACATTCAAAAGAGGATAAGGAATTCACTAGATCTAGTCATGAATCAGACCAAGACTAAATGCTAAGTGAATTTGGATTGAAGGGGTTTTCCTCTTTTGTGACTTGAAGTGCTGAAATTAGGTAGAATGCTGAAAAATGAAGGTAAAAACATGAAAACAATGAACTATCGTCACAGGATTTTCACGTGCACCTGGAATTAAGCAATATAAGTTGAATTTGACCTACTCCCAAAAAATACTCAAAAACTATTGGGACTATGGTGCATTACATCGGTCCTCTAAACTTTTCATACACCAAAGGGAGATGATTTGTTGTTGTGAATGAAGCTTAATTTGAAGAGTACAACTTTGTACTTATTTTCTACACATAGAAAGAAAGGGAAATGTGTTGGGAATAGGGGTTTACCTTAGGTCAAACCCCAGTTTTGGAATTAACCATGAAACTGAAATAAATGTAATTGAAATGACTGAAAGGAAAAGATCTCCTTTTGAGGGAGATACTGAATTATGACTAAAAATTGAATTATGATACCTCCTTATGAAGTTTTTCTTGCCTCCACATGGAATTAAGGTTTAGGAAGTCTTCAACAAAATAGGATTTATAATGTCTACTTCAATGCTTGAAACTTGACTTTACTGCTACTCCTAAGCTGAAAGAAGATTGATTGATGCTCAATTGCTTGAAATCATGTATGGTCTTTATGCTCATGTTCTTGATAGATTGTGTTATTATCTCCAATGAGAGGGGAAATCCTCTTTATATACTTTCTCATCGGTGAAATTGGCTAATTTTTGTACATGAGCTGACACGGATAGAGAAATCTCGTTCAATTATGAAATATGACCAAAGGGTCAAATTGGGCCCAATTTAGGGAGGACCATGGCATGGTGCCATGGTCCTGCCCTATTTTGGGGCAGGTACAAGGTGCTATATGGGGTGCAATTTGATTTAGATGCCATTTATGATGTGCAAGAGCATAATCAGGTCTTCAATCAGGTCGAGGGGCACAAACACTAAGGTGAAGACCCAAATGTGGTTGAAATTGCAAAGGGTGCAATTTTAGGATGTTACATTTAGCCCCCACTTTAGCAGGAGTATGGATTCAATATTACTCTTGGTAAAGTACAAAGGGTTTAGATTGAAAAATTTCACCAAGTCATCAAGGAGGAAAGATACACCAAGCCCCAATGGAATTTAGGATCTTACAACTTTGATAACAAGATAAAAGGGACATTATGAAAGAGAGAGAAAGAGAGAACCATGACTATAAACTAGTAAGGCTCTATTACCATGAGCCATGAAGAAAAATACCAAAAATTACAAAGAAAAAGATAAAGTTTGCTAAGTAACTTAAGTATCAAGATAGACATCCATTGAGTGGAGTGTATGCCTCCATGATAAAGTGATTCTGCACACCTTATTGGGGGCAATTTCTTCAAGGTAGGATACACCCCAAGAAGATAAGCATGTTATAAAAATGATTTAGCCCCCCGAATAAAGACAAATTGAAGGATAATTATCACAAAACATAAAACACGAGGTAGTTTCACATAACCCTAGGGTTGTCCTTGTAACCTACCAAACACCTCAAAATGTATGATACTAATCCCCTAAGACAAGAATGGGATCCTATCAAGGTAAGGCTCTAAAAATTTAGTTCAATCTTCTCACCATCTCCAAGACTCTTTCCTACTCAATCAGGGGTATCTTGCTACAACACACTCCATGACACCTCTTGCTAGTTAAGATGAGAGGGGGGGGTGAATCATAAAAACTCACAATACAATATATTCACTAGATTCAACCTTGGTAGCCTTTAATGATATGCAACTATGACTGTAAATCATACAATACTCATAAATAGATACACTTAAAACATCATAACACATTTAACACCAGATTTAACGTGGAAACCCAAATAGGGAAAAACCACTGTGGGATTTTAGACCCACTAAGAAATATACCCTTCTAGAGTATGCTCGGTTAAAAGCCAATCCAGTTACATATTACAAAAACACATTAGTACATGTGACCTGGTTAAGAGATTTCCCTCAGACTTGTTAGAGTCTTGCACTTTGTTAGAAGTGACCTTGTCAAAGGATTTCAAACACTCATTTAGAATGTTACCTTGCTAGAGGGTTTACAAATAAGATTCTTAAGTCCACTCGGATAAGAGATTTCCTATCGCTTACAAAATAAATAACAATAATAAAATATATCTACAACTTCACATCTGAAATGCTAAAGCAGATTCTATGTGCTCAAAACAATCTTGTCATAAGACTTATCTTGCTTCTTGTTGGTCTTCTCAATATGTTCTTCAATCAGATCTTCAATCTTCTGTGCTCAGTGATCACTACTATAGTGTCACTGTTCTTCTATTTTGCCTGCATATATTGTTCATCAACAGTTTCTTATTTATGAACAATACCTAACCGCTTAATCTCCTTGATCACATTTCCCATGATCAATCTTAGCCATCAGATCTTCAAACATGACTAGGTTCATTGTATCCTTCGATCAGAAAATGTTTTACCTCACCTTGGAACTTGTGCTAGGTTATGACCATTCAATCTGTGCTATAGATCTATCTCTTGTATTTTCGATGTCATAGATCCTCAACAAACTTCTTGCATGACACACCAATAATCTGATCAACTCCAGCTCATTGGTATTCTACATTTAATAATGTATTTATCCATCCAATGCATTCTGTTATTACTCGGTTGTTACTCAATAAATACTGAACTTCACTCGGTAGATATTCTGCCTTCTTTAACCAATAGTGATAACCTTAGGGTTTACCGACTAGCATCTTGCTCGGTAACATAGATTAGTATCAAGCCTTAACTAATTCTATAGCTTGAAATATTTTCTCCTTCTTGTTCAGTCTTTAAATACTCATATATAGGATATCAAAACAAACAAAACAACATAATCTCATCACTGTCTAACTCGGTAATAGTTGCCCATTGAATAACTTATTATTCCCCTTTTATTTTCTCATTCATTCTATGTCTCTTACTGACATCTTTATACTTATCAAAACATACTCATTAAGATATGGCAACATCATACTGAATCAGAAAATCAATTGCTTAACATCAATGACAAAATAATATTATTAAGATAGTAATCATCCTTTCTCAATTATATCAACAATCTCCAACAACCTTCTCAATATCCTCATACCAACAAACTTACTGAGATGCTAACAATCTCCATTTGTGAAATTGCTAACAATCTCCCCCTTTGGCATTGATGGCAAAACCAACTTTAATGGCAATACCAACATGATTTATTTCAATTGATTCAGATTCGGATTGTTGTTTAAACTTCTCTGAAATTTTCTAGAATTCTCCCCCAGTCATTAGTCTTCTCCTAGCTTCTTCTATTAGTTCCTTACAAATTAGTCTTCTTCCCCTTTGATAACAATGCCAAAAAGAAAAACTAATTCATGATTTCTTCCTTTGTGAAGTAATTTCCTTGCAGTCTCATTCACGGTCAGAGCATCTTTGTCTTAATCACTTTTTCTTGTACAACTTTAGGCAACTTCCTAAAGTGTGTAAAGCAGCATCAACTCATAAATAGTTATCCTTTAGATTCACAGAATTGATTCTTTCATCGAACTCTGTCAGTGAGTACTAGATAGGGGTAGGACCCCTAACTGACTTCTGAGATACTCAAAAGTGTCCCTTGGCAATGGCTTTGTGAAAATATTTGCTATTTGTTCCTTTGAACTGATATATTCCAACACAACTTTCTTCTCTTGAACTTCTTCTCTGACATAATGATACTTTATAGAGATATGCTTTGTCTTAGAGTGCATTACCAGATTCTTTGAAATGTTAATGGCACTAGTATTATCACAGAATATAGTTACTGGCTCGGTAACTTTCTCATTCATACCTTCCAACAGTTGTTTGATCCATGCTATATTGGTACAATTCAATGCTGCAGTGACATATTCAGCTTCAGTTATTGACTATGAAATGCATCCTTGTTTCTTGCTAAGCCAACTTACTAGTCTATCTCCCAAAAAGAAAGCTCCACCGCTTGTGCTTTTCCTATCATCAATGTTTCCTACCCAATCAACATCATTATAGAATTTTAAGTCAAAAACATTTCTCTTTTGATATACTAAGCCATAATCTTCAATGCCTCTCAGGTATCTGAAAATTCTCTTGATTGTTGTCAAATGAGTTTCTTTGGGATCTGCAGAAAATATTGCAACTATACCTATTGCATGTGCTATATCTGGCTTGCTGTGAACCACATATTGCAACTTTCCAATCATAGATCGGTAAAGTGTCTCATCAACAGATGTAGATTCATCACTCTTTGATAGTTTACAATTGGTAGTCATAGGAGTACTTACAGGTTTAGAATCCTCCTTTCCAAATTTCTTCAAGATTTCCTTTATATACTTGGATTGAGTAATGAAAATCTTATTTTTCATTTGTAGTATCTATAAACCTATAAAATACTTTATTTCACTGATTAATGACATCTCAAATTCTTTGCACATTTCATTTCCAAAGTTCTTGCATAAGGAGTCATTTCCACAAAAAATAATATCATCAACAAATATGGTTGAAAGCAATATTCCATTGTTTTCATCATTTTTCATATACATGTTGTTTTCACTTGTCCTTATAAATCCAATCTTGATCAAATAAGAGTGCAGTCTTTCATACCATGCTCTAGGTGTTTTCTTTAAACCGTATAATGCTTTGTTCAGCTTACATACCTGATCTTTATTCTTGTCTTCAATAAATCCTTTAGGTTGTTCAATATAAACTTCTTCTTCTAGTATACCATTCAAAAATAAAGATTTAACATCCATTTGATATACCTTGAAATTTTTGTAAGTAGCATATGCCAACAATGTTCTCACTCCTTCAAGTCTTACCATCGGTGCAAAAGTCTCACCATAATCAATTGCTTCTTCTCGAGCATATCCTTTGCAAACTAGTCTTGCTTTATTCCGAATGACCTCTCCTTTTTCATTTAGCTTGTTTCTGAAAATCCACTTTGTACCGATTACATTTTTCTCTTTTGGTCTTGGGACCAGTGTCCATGTTTCATTCTTCTTGATTTGTTCAATTTCTTCTGTCATAGCATTTATCCAATCTTCATTACTAAATGCCTCTTTTACTATCCTCGATTCAAATTCAGATATCAAACATGTGTTTTGTCTCAGTTTGTTCCTTGTCATCACTGGATCATCCTTATCTCCTATAATCTGAGTTGATGCATGATTTCTTCTAACATACTTGGCTAATATGGGCTCGGTATGCTCTATTTGATCTTCTTCATCACTCGGTAACTGAGTATTTTCTTCATTTTCTTCATCAACTTTCTCGGTAGGATTTCTCGGTTGAACATAAACAAATTCTTCATAATTTTCTAGTTCTTTGGAATTTCCTTCATCATTTCTTTCTGCAAATTCATCAATTTTCACATTTGCACTTTCCATTATTTTGTTAGATGATTTGATCAGACATTTAAATGCTTTACTTCTAGAAGAATAGCCAAGAAATGTTCCTTTCTCACTTTTCTGATCAAACTTTCCATTTCTGTCATCTTTGTGAACATAACATCTACTTCCAAATATTTTAAAATAACTTACATTAGGTTTCTTATCATACCAGATTTCATATGGTGTCTTCAAAGCTCCTTTCTTCAGTTGTACTCGATTCAGGGTGTAAACTGCAGTGCTGATTACTTCTCTCCAAAATGTTTGAGGTACCCTCTTTTCTATCATCAGGGTTCTGGCACAATCTACAATTGATTTGTTTCTTCTTTCAACTATCCCATTTTGTTGAGGTGTTCTCGGTGCAGACACTTGTCTCTTTATACCATGATCATTGTAAAATAGGTTAAATTCATCAGAAATGAATTCTCCTCCTCTATCAGATCTTAGACATTTCAACTGTCTTCCTGTTTCTTTTTCAACTCTAGCCTTATACCATTTGAACATTTGAAAGGCTTCTAATTTTTCTTTTAAAAACATAACTAACATCATTCTTGAGTAATCATCCACAAATAATATGAAGTATTTATCTCCATAATAACTTTGTACTTTCATAGGACCACAAAGATCAGTGTGCACTAGATCTAAAATTCCTTTAGAAGTGTAGGACTTACTTGTAAAGCTTGACTTTGTCATCTTACCCATCTGGCATCCTCGACATATTGCATTCTCAGGTTTTTCCAGGCTCGGTAGACCTCTTACACAGTGCTTCTTACTTATTTTGATTAGGTTATCAAAATTTACATGACAAAACCTTTTATACCATAACCAGGTATCTTCTAGTTTAGCATACAGACAATTGTTCCGAGTTGAGTCAAGATGAAATGTATTACCTTTTGTTTGTGTCCTAGTAGTAGCTAGCTTTCCATGTTTGTCATGAACTTTGACACTTCCCTTCTGGAATTCTATTTGGTATCCTATATTGTTTAGCTGTGCAACACTCAACAAATTGTATTTCAAACCTTCAACTCAGTATACATCATCACATTTAGCATTGTCAAGAAGTGTTATAGATCCTTTACCTTTCACCAAACATGGTGCATCATTACCAAATCTTACATATCCTCCATCATAGTCTTCTAATTTAACAAACTTGTGTTTATCACCTGTCATGTGATGTGAGCATCCACTATCTATGATCCAAGAATAATTTTTATTTATGTGAGACATTAGGGCTTTTTCTTCATACCTTTCTTCATCTGATCCATCTTTGATAGCCACATAAACAACTTCCTTTGTATCAGTCCCATCAGATTTATCATTGTTGGATTCCTCATCAGCTACTAGGCATGTCTTTCTATCTTTCCTTCTAAAGCCTCGATGTCCTCTATATTGGTTGTCTTTCTGTCTGTCATCTTGGTATTCTCTCTTTTCACTAGATTCTTTGTCAGGACAGTTAGAAGCCATATGTCCTATTCTATCATAGTAAAAACATTATAAAGGTAACTTTCCTTTATACTTACCTTTGCCTCTCGGTAACCTTCTGGCTAATAATGCTTCAAACTCTTCTTGCTTTCTGATTTCTTCATATAGTTTGTGTACCTCTTCCATGTTTTTGTGAAATCTTTCACTTTCTCTACTATGATTTCCTTCAGTATACTTATACATTCTATCATTGTAATCATCAGATTCACCAATATGAAAAGAACTGAATGCAGATTCAACTTTATTTACCGAGGACCCATTGTTATCAAAATTACTTAACTCAAATGCATGTAGCTTACCGATAGTAGCATCCAAAGAGACTGGCATGTTTGGCATAGACCTTAATTCATTGATTGCAGAGACTCAAATGGCATAAGCAGGTAGAAGTGTTCTAAGCAACTTACTTGTTACATCCTTTTCTTCAATAGTTCCTCTTGCTCCTTTGATTTGATTGACAGTTTCCTTTAACCTTGTACTGTATTGGGTTATGTTCTCACCTTAATTCATTCTCATGGATTCAAGTTGACCTCTTAGATTGTCTACTTTTTCTCTCTGGACATGTTCATCACCACCATACACAGATATAAGCTTGGTCCACATCGCTTTGGCATCATTGCAGCCTTCTAGATCATTAAACTCTGAGTCGGTTAATGTTGATGATATTTCAATCATAGCTTGAATATGTTCTTGCTTTTCCTTTATCTCTTCCATTGTCATCAGGTTGGTGCTAGGTGCTATGTAATCATTCTCCAGATAATATGTTGCATATTCTCCAATTCCTGATAAGTGCAGCTTCATCCTTTTCTGTCATGTGGAGAAACTTGACTTGTTCAGCTTTGGTGCATCCCTTTTATACATCTTTGGATCTTGCCTCAACTACCTTTAAACTTTTCTTCCAGAGTCCAAAGCTCTAATACCAATTGTTAGTTAAGATGAGAGGGGGGGGTGAATCATAAAAACTCACAATACAATATATTCACCAGATTCAACCTCGGTAGCCTTTACTGATATGCATCTATGACTGTAAATCATTCAATACTCATAAACATATACACTTAAAACATCATAACACATTTAACACCAGATTTAATGTGGAAACCTAAATAAGGAAAAACCATTGTGGGATTTCGGACCCACTAAGAAATATACCCTTCTAGAGTATGTTCGGTTAAAAGCCAATCTAGTCATAGATTACAAAAACACATTGCTAGATGTGACCCGGTTAAGGGATTTCCCTTAGACTTGTTAGAGTCTTGCACTTTGTTAGAAGTGAACTTGTAAAAGGATTTCAAACACTCATTTAGAATGTTACCTTGCTAGATGATTTACAAATAAGACTGTTAAGTCCACTCGGATAAGAGATTTCCTGTCACTTGAAAAATAAATAACAGTAATAAAATATATCTGCAACTTCACATCTAAAATGCTAAAGCAGATTCTATGTGCTCAAAACAATCTTGTCATAAGACTTATCTTGCTTCTTGATGAGCTTCTCAATCTGTTCTTCAATCTTCTGTTCTCGGTGATCACTACTGTAGTGTCATTGTTCTTCTATTTTGCCTGCATATATTGTTCATCAATAGTTTCTTATTTATGAACAATACCTAACCTCTTAATCTCCTTGATCACATTTCCCATGATCAATCTTAGCCATCAGATCTTCAAACGTGACTAGGTTCATTGTATCCTTTGATCTGAAAATGTTTTACCTCACCTTGGAACTTGTGCTAGGTTATGACCTTTCAATCTACGTTGTAGATCTATCTCTTGTATTTTCAATTTCGTAGATCCTCAACAAACTTCTTGCACGACATACCAATCATCTGATCAACTCTAGCTCATTGGTATTCTACATTTAATAATGTATTTATCCATCCAATGCATTCTTTTATTACTCGGTTGTTACTCGGTAAATACTGAACTTCACTCGATAGATATTCTGCCTTCTTTAACCGATAGTGATAACCTTAGGGTTTACCAACTAGCATCTTGCTCGGTAACATAGAATAGTATCAAGCCTCAACTAATTCTATAGCTTGAAATCTTTTCTCCTTCTTGTTCAGTCTTTGAATACTCATATATAGCATATCAAAACAATCAAAACAACATAATCTCATCACTATCTAACTTGGTAATAGTTGCCCATTGAATAACTTATTAATCCCCTTTTATTTTCGCATTCATTCTGTGTCTCCTACCGACATCTTTATACTTATCAAAACATACTCATTAAGATATGGCAACATCATACTGAATCAGAAAATCAATTGCTTGACATCAATGACAAAATAATATTATTAAGATAGTAATCATCCTTTCTCAATTATATCAACAATCTCCAACAACCTTCTCAATATCCTCATACCAACAAACTTACTGAGATGCTAACAATCTCCCTTTGTGAAAATGCTAACACTTCCAAGGGTTAAAAATCATTTGCATACTGGTTTTGGGTCATACAAGACTCCCTAAGGTCAAACAAAGCACCAGTTGCAAGGATACATGCCCATTCCTTAAGAAACTCATCTAATTAGGCCTAGTTGCTTGTAGCCCTATTTAGCGGGTAAATAGACCTTAAGTTCAAATTTTCCCAAACACCTTGGTAAACCCATTATGGATTCAAACAGCCTTTTGGAAGTTATACAAGTTCCCAAAAGGAAGGGCCAGGGTTTGGAAAATAAAGGCCTTTGCCGGTAGGATGTTGACTATCCTAAAAGGGCTAATTAGGTATCTTTTGTGAAGCAACTATGCTCAGATGAATGAACCACTCTAGGTACTTTTGTTTGTTCAAGGTCTAGGTAGCCACATAGAGAAGTCTACCTAGGGTCACTCTAAACACTTATCTCCCTTGCTCCTCCTACAAAAAAATCTTGGAATCCTAGAATACATTGACCATAGTTTCCTTTCACCAAATCCTATGAGCCTCAGATTGGTAAAGTGCAAGGTATGGCAATGAAGGAGGAAAAACCCAAGGTAAACCCTAGTTTTCTAGTTACCTATAGTAAAACTTGAATATCAGGAGAAACACATACAATAAAGACTTCAAATTAAAAAAGAGAGAGTTAACTCTCCTCTCCAACCAATTCACATCATTGGGAATGGATCCCAATCCGTACAGAACTGTACCACATTCCAAAACTCTAGAATTGCAGGAAAAACTTAGAATTATATTAGTTTGTTGGCATCAAAACTATTCTCCATACAATCACACCTTGGTAATTGGATCCATGAGGTGTATAAAATATTCCACAACTTCTCTCAACAAAAAATCAAGAGGTTAGAGCCGTTGGAGGAGTTTCAAATTAACAAAATGCAAAAAGTGCATAAAAGTTGCTCATGACAACTTTTGACAACTTTTGCAAAAGCTTTCAAAATGTCATATTTCACCTCCTAATGCCTTGGGTCAAGCTTAACCCCTCCTAAAACATCTTAAAACACTGAAACCAACACATTTGATCCCCTATTGTCCAAAAGTCCTAATTGGCTCATAAAAATGCCAAAATAGGAGTTTAGCTCACAAGATGGGGTTCATTATTACAAACACATAATGCATGATTGAAAACCTATATAAAACATTATAAAGACATATTTAATGCCTTATCCTCCGTTCTGAGAGTCTGACTTGTCATCTTGAAGATTTTGATGAGGTGCTCTTGCACCATACTCCCCGGAAGAAGAAATCTCAAGTCCACTTGAGATGAGAGTCTGGAGGTCTGCACCATGATCTTTGGTCTGTTTCTCTATCATCCAGATTGCTTCAGAATTAAGTTGTCCTTTCCAAGCCACCAAATAATCCATGTAAACTTTTCTCCTAGTTCACTTGGCAACCTTAGTATCTAGAACCTTATGCAACTTTGGTGGTTCATGTTTGGGAATGTCATCATCAGCAATGTCCTGAATTGTGTCTTCGCCTGCATCAACACTACACTTATAAAGAGTTAAGTCACAAACATTAAAAATAGGTGACAAAGCAAGATCAGATGGTAGTTGAAGTTCATAGGTGTTTGAACCACATTTCTTTAAGATTTGGCAGGGTCCAATCTTTCTTTGCATCAGCTTTGTGTGTCTTCCTTTTAGAAGTCTTTCCTTCTTCAAGTGAACCTACACCAAGTCTCCCACATCAAACTGAACATCTCTCTTCTTTTTGTCAACATGAGTTTTATATCTCTCTGCAGATTGTTGAAGATGAGTCTTAACTTGGTCATGGATTTCTTTTATGGTAGTAGCAAAGGTTTCTCCATCTGCACTAATGGATTCTCCTTGAGGTATCTCTCTCAACTCCAGCACACCCCTTGGGTGGATGCCATATACAATCTAGAAAGGTGACTTACCGGTACTCCTATTCACTGTATCCTTATAGGATAATTCTTCTTGAGACAATATAATATCCCACCTTTCTCCATGTTGTCTAGTCAAACACCTTAGTAGATTCCCTAGTGATCTATTTACAACTTCAATTTGACCATCTGTTTAGGGATGGTAGGCTGAGGAGAAGGATAAATTTGTACCAAGCTTCTTCCAAAGGGTCCTCCAGAAGTGACCAATAAATTTTACATCCCTATCAGAGACTGTGGTCAAAGCCAAACCAGGTATCTCGACAATCTCATTAAAGAACAAGTCTGCTACATAAGAAGCATCACAAGTGGTTTTGGATGGAAAGAAATGTGTCATCTTACTAAACCTATCCACCACTACAAAAACACTATCATATCCTTTCCTTGTCCTAGGCAATCCTAAAACAAAATCCATACTTATTCTTTCCCATGGTCTTGAAGATATGGGTAAAGGCTGGTATAAGCTTGCATTGGTGGACTTTCCTTTTGCCTTTTGGCAGATCACACATGTCTCTATAAATCTCCTGATATCTACCTGTAGTTTGGGCCAAAAATAGTGTCTTTTTACCAAATCTAATATCTTGTCAAGATCAAAATGGCCTGTCATTGCTCCATAATGTTTTTCCTTAATGATATTTAGTCTCATAGAGCATTTGGGTATGCATAGTTGTGCACCCTTAAACAACAATCCATTTTGAATAAAAAATTCAGAATACTCAACATGAAACCATTCATCAAATGAAGCACATACCTTATATGCCTCTCCAAAATCTTCATCATCATCATACATGTCATTCAAAGAGTCTATTCCAACACTCTCCAATTGAATTTGATTTGCAGTTAGGACTCTTCTGCTCAAAGCATCTGCCACCTTATTCTTGACTCATTTCTTGTGCTTAAGAATGAAAGTGAAAGCTTGTAGGGTCTCTACCCACTTCATGTGCCGATGATTCAACTTTTCTTGACTATTTATGAAGCCAAGGGCCTGATTGTCTGTGAAAACTACTAATTCTTTTGGTAGCAAGTAGTGTCTCCATTTTTTCAAGGATTGGACTAGAGCATACATCTCTAGGTCATAAGATGAATATCTCCTCTTTGCCTCATTCAACTTCTCACTGAAGAAAGCAATAGGTCTTCCTTCTTGACTGAGCACTACTCTAATAGCCATGTGACTAGCATCACATTCCACTTGGAAGATCTTGTTGAAATCAAGTAGGGCATGGACCGACTGCTCTGCAACTTTTCTCTTCAGTGTTTCAAAAGAGTTATCTACTTCTTCTGTCTAGCTAAACCTGCACTTTTGTCCTCCCTTTATTGTATCAAGCATAGGGGCACAAATATGGATAAATCCTCTTATAAACTATCTATAGAAGGTATCTAAGTCATGGAACTTCTAACATCATTCATTTTCCTAGGTGTAGGCCAAGACAATATGGCACTCACCTTTTCTTGATCCATTTTCAATTCACTATATGAGATTACAAATCCCAAGTAAATGATGTCTTCTTGCATAAAGAAACATTTTTCCAAGTTGATCATTAATTGTTCTTCATACAATCTTCTTAGGACTAGGTCTACATGCTTTAGATGCTCTCCTTTGGTTTGACTGAAAACTAGAATGTCATCTAGGTAGACTATAACAAATTTCCCTATGAAATCCCTCAAGACTTCATTTATTAACCTCATAAAGGTACTAGGTGCATTGGATAAGCCAAAGGGCATGAATTTCCACTCATACAACCCCTCATTTGTTTTAAATACATTCTTCCATTCATCTCCTAGCCTAATCCTAATCTGATGATAGCCACTCTTTAAATCAACTTTTGTAAAATATCTAGCACCCCCTAAACAATCTAACGAATCTTTAATCCTAGGCATGGGAAACCTATACCTCATAGTAATCTTGTTGATAGCTCTTGAATTGGTGCAAATCCTCCAAGTGCCTTCCTTTTTGGGTGCCAAGACTGTAGGGACTGCACATGGGCTCAAACTTTTTCCAGTTAATCCAGATTCCAATAATTCTTCAACTTGTTTTGCCATCTCAACATTCTGATCCGGTGTGAGCTTGTATGTTGCTTTATTAGGCAAGGTGGATCTAGGTATAAGGTCTATACAATGGTTTATGTCCCTCATGGGAGGTAGTGACCTTGGCATGCCATCATAAATGACACCCTTGTATTTTTCTAGTAGTTGTTGCACTGCAGGGTCAATCAACCTCAATCTGTCCTCTTTCTTATCATCAGACCTCTCCACCTTTGTTACTTTTGGAATAGGGATAAGGGCATAACAGACCATGCCTTCATTTTCCATGTTCTTAATGATCTGCTTTCCTCCTAATACCAACACCTTGGCCTCCTTTTGTTTGGTCTCCTCCTCACCTTCCATTAAAGGTAGCAACTCAATCACCTTACCATCCTTGGTGATGGAATATGTATTCCTATCACCATCATGTTGTGCCTTCAAATCAAACTTCCATGGTCTCCCAAATAGAAGATGGCAAGCATCCATTTTTGCAATGTCAAACATCAACCTATCTCTATAGGTTCCAATCTGGAACTCCACCCAAGCCTGCTCTTCCACAACAACTTGTTGTCCTTGTGTGATCCATGAGACCTTGTAGGGGCAAGGGTGAGGTAGTCTCCTCAACTTCAATTTCTCCACCATCTCTAGAGACACAAAGTTCTTAGTTGAACCGGAATCTATTTAGGACCTTGCAGACCTTTCCACCTGCTTTGCAAGTGGTCTTGAATAAAGACTTCCTCTATGGGGGTTCTCTATCAGACATCTTCATAGTGGTTACTACTCTTTTGATCATCAAAGCTTCACCTCTTTCAGGGTATCGATAGTTGTCATGAGTATTGACACTTTGGTATGTGTTTGTACTTGCCACACTTTGGTAGTCAGCCTCTAAAATCAAGTTACTTCTCGTTTCTCCCATGGAACTAGTAGGTTTCTCTAGGAATCTATTAGACATGCATCCTTCTTGATTGTAGTTATAACATCTGATTGGACCTCTACCTTGAGATCTCCCTCTAAATGGTGGTCTTCTTCCTTTGAAGTTACCTCTCTGATTGTATCCTCCATTATTATTGGAACTGCTCTCTCCTTTAGGGCATTCTTGTCTGGTTTCACTTTGATTTCCAAAGCCATTTCCTTTACTTCTGAAACAAATCTTCTTCCACCCCTTTGCTATCTTCCTCTTCCTTTATTATTCTGCTCTTGTCTCCTTTTGATCTTCTCTTCCACCTTGATAGAAAGTTGATGGAATCTACCAATGGTGTTTGAGCTAAGAAGGTTCAATTCTTCTTGAATGTTATACCCTAATCCATTCAGGTACAGGGCAACTTTCTCACTCTCTTCCTCTTTTGTTTTAGACTTCATGCATAGCCTTTGGAACTCCTCAGTATATGAGTTCACATCCATCTCCTTCTGCTTGAGATTTTGTTTCCTCTTATGGAGTTGTATTTCATAGTGTTTGGGTACATAGGCCTCTTTGATTAAGGAAACCATCCTCTTCCAAGAAACAATCTTGGGATTATTGTCCTTCTCTCTTTCCTCTTGGACAAAGTTCCACCAAGTTAGGGCTGCTCCCTTCAACTTGGACTTAGCAATCTTCACCTTCTAGTGCCCTGGAATGTCTTCACACTCAAAGAAACTAGACAAGGAGTCTATCCAATCCATCACAACATCTGGTTCCATTTTTCCAGTGAAAGTTGGCAAATCAATCTTTTGCTCCATGGTTCTCCTCTCCATGGATTTGAGGTCATTAAGGAAGTGCCTCTGTTTAGGAGGAATCACCTCTTCCTCCAGCATAGGGATCTCATCCTCATCCCCTTCATCACAACTACTAGTGCCTCCATCTTCCTTGCCATATACTCTGCCTCTCAACCTCTCTAGCTCCCTCTGCATTGGCTTGCAAGCAGTGGCTTGATCTCTCACAATCATTGCCAATTCCATGTTGGTGATTGGTCCTCTAGGGACCTCTTCTTCTTGTCCCTCTAACATCACTCAATTCTCTATCTCCTTACTAAAGTCATTAATAGCTCTGATACCACTTGATGAAGAGCTCTCCTTGTAACTTGCCAAACACCTCAAAATGTATGATACTGACCCCCTAAGACAAGAATGGGATCCTATCAAGGTAAGGCTCTACAACTTTAGTTCAATCTTCTCACCATCTTTGAGACTCTTGCCTACTCAATTAGGGGTATCTTGCTACAACACACTCCATGATAACTCCAAGGGTTACAAATCATTTGCATACCAGTTTTGGGTCATACAAGACTTCCTAAGGTCAGACAAATCATTGGTTGCAAGGATACATGCCCATTCCTTAAGAAACTCACCCAATTAGGCCTAGTTGCTTGTAGCCCTATTTAGTGGGTAAATAGACCTTAGTTAAAATTTTCCAAAACACCTTGGTAAACCAATTATGGATTCAAACACCCTTCTGGAATTTATACAAGTTCTAAAAAGGAAAGGTCAGGGTTTGGAAAATAAAGGCCTTTGCCGGTAGGATGTTAACTATCCTAAAAGGGCTAATTAGGTCTCTTTTGTGAAGCAAATATGCACAAATGAATGAACTGGCCAATCACCATCCCATGGGAATTTTGGGAAACATAAATCAATATGGATTCTAGGGTTACACACCTAGAATCATCGCCATTTGCACACAAGGTACTTTTGTTTGTTCAAGGTCTAGGTAGCCACATACAGATGTCTACCTAGGGTCGCTCCAAACACTTCTCTCCCTTTCTACTCTTACAAAAAAATCTTGGAATGCTAGAATAAATTGACCATACTTTCCTTTCACCAAATCCCATGAGCCTCAAATTGGTAAAGTGCAAGGTATGGCCATGAAGGAGGAAAAACCCAAGGTAAACCCTGGTTTTCCAGGTACCTACAGTAAAACTTGAATATCAGGAGAAACACACACAATCAAGACTTCAAATAAAAACCAAAATAGATTTAACTCTCCTCTCCAACCAATTCACATCATTGGGAATGGATCCCAATCCGTACAGAACCGTACCACGGACCAAAACTCCAGAATTGCAGGAAAAACTCAGAATTCTATTAGTTTGTTGGCATCAAAACTCTTCTCCATACAATCACACCTTGGGAATTGGATCCATGAGGTGTATAAAATATTCCACAACTGCTCTCAACCAAAAATCAAGAGGTTAGAGCCATTGGAGGAGTTCCAAATTAACAAAATGTAAAAAGTGCATAAAAGTTGCTCATGACAACTTTTGACAACTTTTGCAAAAGTTGTCAAAATGTCATCTTTTGACTCCTAATGCCTTGGGTCAAGCTTAACCCCTCCTAAAACATCTTAAAACACTAAAACCAACACATTTGATCCTCTATTGTCCAAAAGTCCTAATTGGCTCATAGAAATGCCAAAATAGGAATTTGGCTCACAAGATGGGGTTCATTATTACAAACACATAATGCATGATTGAAAACCTATATAAAACATTCTAAAGGCATATTTAATGCCTTATTCTCCCTTCTGAGAGTTTGACTTGTCATCTTGAAGAGTTTGATGAGGTTCTCCTGCACCAAGGGTCAATATGCTTTTTATGATAACTCGTGTATATCATGTATATATATATATATATGCATAGAATTGTCCTCATTCCCCAAAGAAAGGAAACCACCTTGGAAGAAGGGAACACGTGTCTTTTGATTCAACATGGGAGAGACAAAAAGAGATTTCAATGCTTTGCATCATCCTCAAGTAGACCACACTAGGGACAACAAATAGAAGAAATGAGAGACGAATAGAATGATGTCACAAACAAGCAAGAGAGGAGAGGGAGAGAAAATCTATGATGCTAATCAAGAACCTTATCCACCTCTTGATCTTTCTCATCATTGTTTCAGGAAGGTGGATAATATGCAAGAGGATACACATTAAGCACGATAGATGGAGCTATCACAAGTTCCAAGCAAGGACCATTCTCTAATGATGGATCACTTTGTTCGTTACTAGGAGCTAGGATTAATGATTTTAAAAATTTCTTAGATAAATCATTGTCAACATCAACATATTCATATTCATCATCAGAAATATTAGGATCAACATTTTCATAATTAACAACATTCTCACCTATTTCTTCATCAATATTAATTAAAATTAGAGCTCTAATAGGAATATAAATTGAACCATCATTTATCTTAAGCATTTTGTATCTTGGAGAATTAGGTTGAGAATCTTTTTTAGGATAATTTTGATCAATTGGAATTATATCAAGAGTTGGTATCTTAGGAGAAGAAATGGTTTGGGAAGAAAGTTCATGAGCTCTCACATGATGTCTCTATTGGTGTTCTCTCGTACAATGGTTTTGTTTAGTTTTAGCGAAAGGTTGTGAAGGTGTAGGTTCAACTGGGTAGTATCTTTTTCTTCTTTTATGGAAGGATGAATGGGTTGAGGTCTTTTAGGTTGAACAATGGAAGCTGGTGGGCACTTCTGTTTATAAGTTGTAGGAGGTGGGAACTGCATCATATAGAGGAGGAATAGGAGGTGTAGGAAGGAGACCGGGTCCATCATAAGGAGGAGGAATAGGTCTACCCTTAGGAGGACTAATATGTTTATCCTTAAGTTGATTCTTAGGAGGAAAAACTTTTCTAGCTTTGGGGGAAAGAATAGACTCATTCTTAGGAGAAGGAATGGATTGTTCCTTAGAAAAAAAGAATATCACTTTTCTTAGGAGGAAAGATAGTCTCATGGGAAGGGATTGATTTATCTTTGGGAAGAATATTATTTTTTTCCTTAGGAGGAAGTGATGAATAATGATGAACAACTAATACCCTAATCGGTACAGAGAGGGGGGGGGGGGGGGTGAATCAGTACACACAAAAACTTGCTTCAATATTTTGACACTCTCTGAACATAGATAACCAATTGTCTATACCACTATACTTAACCATAGCAATACCGGTTAACAGAAATACTTCAGACAACTAAACCGGTAAAACAAAAGTACTTCAAATAGCATCCAATAATTCTCAAATTTAGATAGCTATTTTACTAGTTTGATCATGCATGAGTTGCATTAGTAATATCACAACCATTAGCTCTGCATGCATATTCAACTGAACAAAAACTACTCAATCATCACATGAAAAATACACAGCCCATGACACACAAATTTTTCACGTGGAAACCCAAATGGGAAAAACCATGGTGGGGATGAATACCCACAAGCTTGTTTTTGAACTCTTTTGAAGTCCGCTCTGTTAGGAGCCTAGTCCGGTTATAGACTTTATAATAAGGTTTTGTTAGGGGCCGATCATGTTAGGGATCACCCGGTTAAGGGATGGCTATAAACCTTGTTAAAGGTTACCTTGCTAGAGAATTTAAATAACCTAATGAACTTGAGCCACCTAGTTAGAGGATTTACAACAAATCTTGTTAAAGCTACTCGATCAAGGGATTTACCTTCTATTGAAATGGTTAGAAGACAACAACTAAAACTCTGATCTGATAATAGCACTCCTTGCTAAGGTAGATCCTTTTTAGTTCCTCTCTTCTGCAATCACACTCTATAGATTCCTCACTCTCATTTGGCAAGTATCAAAACATGCAGACAAACAAAAATTTTGCCAACACCTACAGTAACAAAACTCATCAACCTTATAGACAACTATTAGGTCAGTAGCATAAACTCTAAACCTTAAAATTTTTAGGTTTACAATTACAAATGGTTCAATCCTAACTGTCAAATACATTACATAGAATGAAATGATCTAAAACAGATCTTAAGTTATTCTGCATCGTCCAATCTTCACCACACCTGGAAATCAATAACCCATCACGCGTTCTTCACACACCGCTAAGAGAAATGCACATTCCTAAGGTAGACATTCAATGCATTCACTCTTCAGGTGCAAGATGCTCAAAGAGATTCTTCACATGTACATAGATGATGTGGCATCTCGATCTCATCCTTATCTCTTAACTAGCTCATCAAAGAATGTCATTGGTTGCACCGCACAAGTCAAAACTCCAAACTAGAAACCCTCGAGCTAAACTGAGACTACAAAGCGGAAGTCAAACTGTGGACCCCGACACCGGTTCACTCCATCCTGGTTGATAATAGCCTCTTCCAGTCTTCACACTGGTTCATACTAGTTCACTTATTGACATAAATGACAACATACATTATCACCGCTTCATCATATGCCAACAATCTCCTCATTTGTCATTGATGGCAATACTCACTGAATCATTGCTCAGTAAAATATATACACCAGTTGACACTATATCTGTGCAACTTAAGAGATCACCATCACTTGGACTGATCATTGTGTACATGCTCAACATCTTATCCCCAAACAATATATCTTCTCCCCCTTTGACAGTAATGCCAAAGTGGAGGAATAAGCTTCCAAGCTCCACCATGCTGCTCCTCTTGTGGAGTAGCATCCTTTAACACAACAATCCTATAAGATTGGTCATTGTAGTACCTGACTGATGTGGAGCACACATCTTTAATGTATTTCATGAAGGGGTAGAACCCCTAATTCACCTCTCAAATAGGTAAATGTAGTCTTTGGTAAGGGCTTAGTGAATATATCTACTAGCTATTCCTTACTGGAAACATATCTTAATACCACCTCTTTATTTTGAACCTTCTCTCTCAAGAAATGGTACTTGAGCTCAAAATGCTTGGTCCTAGCATGCAATACTAGATTTTTGGAAATATCGATTGCACTAGTATTATCACAGAAAATACTCACTGGTTCAGATATAGTCACTTTGAAGCCATTCAGTATATGCTTCATCCAAATTGTCTGAGTGCAATTCATAAATGCTGCCACATACTCCACTTTAGCTATAGACTAGGAGATACAACTCTGCTTCTTACTCATCCACAAGACTAGTCTTCCACTGAGGAAGAACGCTCCACTGGTTGTGCTCTTCTGGTCATCCACATTACCTGCCCAATCTGCATCGGTAAACACTTTGAGATCAAAGTCACCATTATATGGATACCACAATCCATAATCAACTATTCCCTTCAGATATCTAAGAATCCTCTTTACCGCTACCAAGTGGGATTCTCTTGGATTCTTCTGAAAATGAGCAACTATGCCTACTGCATGAGCAATATCCAGTTTTCTATACACCACATAGTGCAGCTTACCAATCATTGACCGGTACTCCTTCTCATTCACCAATGCTGAATCATCCTCCTTTGTCAGTTTGCATCCGGTCACCATCAATGTTCCAACCGGTTTGCTCTCCTCCATGCCAAAGGTCTTCAATACCTCTTTGATATACTTGGACTGGGTAATGAAGATACCCTCCTTCATCTGCTGAATCTGTAGACCAATGAAGAACTTTATCTCTCTAATCAGAGACATCTCAAACTCTTTCTTCATTTCATCTACAAATGCATGACTCATTTCATCATCTGCTCTGAAGATTATGTCATCTACAAATACTTCAAAGATTAGTATCTGATCACCTTCAGATTTTAGGTAGATATTGATGTCCTCACTTGTTCTCTAAAATCCTATCTTCACAAGATGAGAGTGTAACCGTTCATACCATGCCCTTGGTGCTTGTTTCAATCCATAAAGGGCCTTGTGTAATCTACACACCATGTCACTATCCTCTGACAAAGCAAACCCATCTGGTTGCTCAATATACACTTCTTCCTCTAGGATTCCATTCAATAATGTATAATTCACATCCATCTAGTATACCTTGAATCCCTTGAATGTTGCAAATGTAAGTAGCATTCGAACACCTTCCAGTCTAGCCATTGGAGAAAAGGTTTCTCCATAGTCTTCTCCTTCTTCCTAAGCATATCCTTTGCATACAAGTCTTGCCTTGTTTCTTACCATTGTGCCATCTTCATTCAACTTATTCCTGAAGACCCATTTGGTACCTATGACATTCTTGTATTCTGGTCTGGGAACTAAGGACCATGTTGCATTCTTCTCTATCTGGTCCAGCTCCACTTCCATTGCCTTTATCTAGTCTTCATCGGTAAGTGCCTCTCTAGTGGTCTTAGGCTCAAATTCTTAAATCATGCAGGTGTTTTCTTTCACCTTTCTCCTTGTGATTATCCTTGCATCTTTATCTCCAATGATCTACTTTGGATCATGATGCAGTTTTACATACCTAGGAATGACCCTAGCTGGTTTCACTTGCTTTTCCTCTTCTGCTTCCACTTCTTCTTCTTATTCTCCTATTGCAGCTTCTATCGGTATAGAAACATTGAGGTCTTAATGGTGTTTTCAACTTATTTCCTTCTCAACCAGTTCCCAAAAGACTACATCTGGTTCATCTTCCGCTTGCTTGTTGCTAGTTTCCTCAGGTTCCTCGGGAGATTCATCAACCCTGACATTGATACTCTCAACAATTTTCTGAGTCCTGTTGTTGTAGCACTTGAGAGCTTTCCTTTTAGTGGAATATCCCAGAAATATTCCTTCATCACACTTAGCATCAAACTTGCTCAGATGCTCACCTCTCTTGATATAGCACTTGCTGCAAATACTTTGAAATGACTTACATTAGGAATTCTCCCATTCTAGTACTCATAGGGGGTTTTGACTTTACCTTTCTTGATGAGTACCCGGTCCATAGTATAGGTTGTAGTGCTTATTGCTTCTCTCCAAAATGTGTGAGCTACATTTCCTTGGATCAGCATAGTTTTGGTCACTTCCACTACAGTCCTATTATTCCTCTCTACTATGTCATTCTGTTGTGGTTTCCTTGGGGCAGACAACTGCCTCTTGATGTCGTTCTCTTCACAGTACTTGTTGAATTCATCAAAAGTGAATGGTAAAAGAGCGTTTTATTTAATTGTCAATCAATGATGTTGCAAGTGCTTATGGTGCTGATTTTCTCAAAGATTGTCTGAGTATGGACTTAGTGAAATTGGTTTTCCTTGCAAGAGTTATATTGTGTTATTTTTGGTTTGTGGTTCAGTTGTCCTATGGTGGCGTATTTGGTACCTTTGACCAAGTGATATATGTTGGCTTCATTGTCTTAACCATGTAGTCTCTTTTCCTTATGGTTAGCCAAGAGTCAGTATGTCCTTGTTTGACCACTTGTTTCTGAAAGTGGTGTTATGGCTATCCATTTCGCCATAGGGTCCCTGGGGAGTGACCATGTTTTTTTAGTGTCCTTTGAGAGAGTGGCTTTTGCTTGGGGGTTGCACCCAAAGTGGTAGGCATTACAACCCAATGAAAGTCAGATAATAAGTGATAATCTAATTAATTGACTAGGTGGGTAGTTATCAAACATTAATAAATATATTGTACCTCGTGCATAGGTGAGTGGTTGTATTGAGGCTCATAATATAGTGAGAAGGCCTGGAATGGAAAACCAACCACATTGTCTTCACGGAAGGCTGGTAGGGTCCGCATGAGACTTAGTTGGAACCAGAGGTTCGGGAGAGGTTACCAGGACAGTGAGTCGGGACCTATGGAGGATGTACCATGGTATCCATCTTAACCTATGCGATGACACTCTCTCTTTAGGTTCGATTGTGTGTGTGATGTCAGTTCTCTTGTGTTTTGTGATATCGAGTCATTTGTGTATTTATGTTGTTGAGTCATCTGGATTATTGTGGAGTCTCTTTGTGTTGTCATGGTGTCGTATTGTTTTGTCGGCCATGTCATGCTTTCACTTGCTTGAGGGTCCTCAGCTATCTCCTAGCATAGTGGGGTGATTCCATTTTGGGAATTACATGGTTGGGTGGTAGTGCCACTTCCCATCAGATGTTCTTGTTTGTACCTACATGCAAGGATTGGCTTCATAGGTGTTTTTGTGGATCGTGGCTCATGCTTATCTCATGTTTGGAGATTATTGTTATTTGGAGACCTATGCGGTTATTGTATCATGGTCTTTTGTAACCTTGTAATTGGTTAAGTTGTATCTTTTTTATGTATATTGAGAAGCCATGTATTGGTAGAGCAATGTAATCCTAAGATTGGGATGTTATTTATCAGTTTCCTTTATATTATGTGTACATGCTTAATGAAGAGAAATTATATTGTGTCATTTCAATCTTTCAATGGTGTAATTTGATATTGCATATGGCTTCTTGTGATCATTGGGTTAATGATGGATTATTGGATTAACCTTAATTGTGGAATTTATTTTTTGGTTTAATTCTTTGTTGGTAACCCTTAAGGAATTCTGGTGTAAGTCTTTCGCTTATGTTATCATGCATGTTGTGTGTTATGCACTTATTATGTTTATACTTAAAAAAAAAAATGTTTCACCCTTGTTGTGGGTTTTCCTTCTTGGTTCCTGGCCGGGCATTACACCTTAACCGGTCTGACCTTAACC
This sequence comes from Cryptomeria japonica, assembly GCF_030272615.1. Classification (NCBI taxonomy): domain Eukaryota; kingdom Viridiplantae; phylum Streptophyta; class Pinopsida; order Cupressales; family Cupressaceae; genus Cryptomeria; species Cryptomeria japonica. Next base: position 662,300,195 of record NC_081411.1, on the reverse strand, counting down.
TGTCTAATTGCTATTCTGTAGATAGTAGACTTGTGAGTTTTACTCACCGTGGTTTTTTCCATTTGGGTTTCCACGTCAAAATATCTTGTGTTATGGTGATTGTGTTATTGTGAGTGAAAGCTTTATTTGCTATTCGGCTTTTTTGTGTATTAACTGATTTACTATTTAAAGGGCTATACTAGTCTATAGTAAAACTGCTTAATTGTTTGGTAAATTTTTTGGGTATACTAATTCACCCCCCCACCTCTTAGTATTCATCAATTGGTATCAAAGCCAACCTTTCTTTAAGTCTAACCACTTGAAAGGAGATATGGGGGAATACAGCATGAGGGAACTCACTGAATGTCTGGCTGAATCTGAGAGAGTCTATGATGAACTTAAGGTCAAATATAAAGCCTCTTTAGCCAAAACAAGAGAAATTGCTAAGAAAAAATTGGAAATTACTGAAAACATCACTTGTGATAAAGCAAACATGGATGCCCTAGTCGAAGAAGTGGAGAAACTGAATGAATCCAAAACTAATCTAAGGAGGAAGCTGGAAGGACTAACCATTAGGATGAGTCAGGAACTGAAAAACCAGAGAAAAGCTGAGGATCTAGTGAAGGACAAGGAGCACAAGATCTTTAAGCTGAATCAATAAATTGGTTCCATTACCGCTTATCTGCAAGAGGGTAAGGAAGAGAAAGAAGAAATGCAAGCATAACTCAATGCAACCATTTCTCAGAATTAAGTCCTAATTAAGACCAATGAAGCTCTTTCCAAAAAACTTGATGAGACAAAGGAGATACTTGCAAAGTTCAACCGGAGTGCTACAAAGTTTGACCAAAAGTTGGAATCAATGAAGCCATCAAGGGATACCACTGGACTTGGTTTCTCTGCATATGATGAAGGCGAATCCTCTGGAACCAAGATTGATGCATCAAAAGAGAAACCGGTATCTAAGAACAACAACAAAAGAAAAGGTAAGTCAAAGTTCAAACCTGTATGCTTTAACTATCATAAGGAAGGACATACTACCAATGTATGTAGGAGAAAGACTTATAATAATTTCCCTTACATGCAAAACAATGTGTATGACCACAAGGCTAGAACTGGTAGATTTAAGGGTCATTGTTTTGCATGCAACAAGTTTGGGCATAGATCTTTTGAGTGCAAATCGGTTATGAACAACCCTGGAGGCTATGCACCAACATCAAAAGGAGTTCTCCAAGAACCTCTTATGAAATAGAACCCAAACCGATATAGAACCTATGACCAAAGGTCAAATGGTTATGGAGCGACAAATGGGTGGAGTGCAACTTGTGTGATTTGTCGTGGTAGCAGTCACACTATTGCTACATGTAGGAGAAAGAATGGAAAGGTGAACACCGGACCAAGAAGAGCACCTAGTATGGTATGTTGTTGTTATCACAAACTGGGACATCTTGCCAAAGCATGCAGACTGAGACAGAATCAATTGGAAGACAAACCGATCGACCCAGAAGGTAAAGGAAAGGTCGATGTTGAAATCGTTCAGGCAGATATGAATAAAACTTGGAAAAATAAATCTGAAGAGAAGCCACAAGATGTACCAATTTCCACACCCAGTGTGGAGACCCTTGATTCAACAAATTGTGCTTCAAAAAGCATAAGGGGGAACATATCAGTAATAATGTTTTGAACCCCCGAAGTATATTGGTAAAGTGCATTTATTGATATTGGTTACCTGTCGACTGACAAAAGAAATGAAGTGGTAAAAGGTAAAATTAGGGTTTCTACCCTAACGGTGATGCATTTATTATGGTAGGTAGGAGCATGTATAAAGGCAATGCTTGTAGTCATTTTTACTTACATATTTTTGAAGAAGCATTTGTCTAACTTGAGTAGTGCAACAAAAGCGATCAATCTTGCATTCGAAGAAATCTAGGAAGGAATCTTGTGCAAGACCCAGTAGCCATTTCAAGCTATCTAGAGTGGAGGTCAGAGTGGTAAAGAAAGCTTTTGGAGAAGCATGTTGTGCTTGACATCGGCGAACCCTAGTTTAGAGTGAAAAGGTATTTTTCATCGAATCACTCTTATCATTCAAAATTATTTAGACATGGCTTCTACATCCAAAGTCTCTTCTAGTTCTTCTGCACCTGAGGAGTCATCTGAATCTCTTAGGAAGAAGTTGAATTACAATGCCCTATCTCAAATTCCCATTGCAATCATTGTCGAAGGGGATGTTTTTGGTTATATTGATTGCAGACTGGAAGACCTAGGGTCTTTAGTGATTCACTCCTAGTTGAGTTTGTTCCGTGGAAAAGATAAGAAGATTAAACCAGAGTACAGCGTGATCGAGAAGAAGAAATTCCATAATGCAGTATATTTTCTCGAGGAATTCACAGAAGATCATATAAGAATTATTCTTAGTAGGGTTCATGGTGACAAGATGTATCTTGAGCGAACCCATGACATCACACCAGAGGCAATCCATGTCATGACCAGTTTTTGCAATATTGGAGAAGTCTCTGTTCTTCGTAAGGTCACAAAAGCCAAAGTGGAAAAGCTCACCAGTTATGTGAGCGACAAGTGGGCAATGAATGTCAACACCATTGAAGATGACTTGGTGAAGTTTGCATGCATGGTGATTGGGTATAAAGTATTCTATGCCAGCAGAATGAATTTTGTTCCTACAACTACGGTGAATGCCGCTTATCGAATGATCAAGGAAGATACAAAGTACAACTTGTGTACCTGCATGCAAAAATAACTCATGGAGAATTTGAAATCCATCAAAGAGGACAAGGCACTAAGGTTCAAGTTCATTCAACTACTTGTCGGGTTTTTTTTCTACTTTCAAGGGTATTTTCCGGGAGCTGGCGATGTTCAATGGTCAAGTGACCTACCAGTTACAAGACAAATCAAGGAGAATCTGCAAGTAGTGGGATCTACTTATTCAAAGATTATGAACATGTATTTTGATGAGTTCAGATTGAAGATGAACCAGAGAACAAGGCTATCAGGTGACTTGGTTAAGAAGTATGAAGATGACATTTGTTTCAGATCAAAGTGGATCATTGCATAATGGAAGCGGTTGAGCCAAGAAAAGAGGAAGTTGAGCCTATGGGCTATGAAGTGGTGAATGATATACTCATTGGGTATGCCTCTACCCTACTTGCTTCACCGCTTGATCCAAAGAAGAAGAGAACTGATACCTACTCTAAGAGAGTTAATTCTCCTGAAGTACCAAAGCAAAAGAAGAGAAAATTTGTGCCATCGACATCAGCATCGATTACATCTGTTGCCAGTCCAAAAGTGACCAAGAGGTCACCAGCCAAGAAGAAACCGAAGGCTATTCCGCCAAAGGTATTTGAAAGGAGGAGGAAAACCAAGAATGGAGCACAAGATTCAGTAGACATTGAATCAGAAGATGAAATGAAGAAGGTGAGGCAATCAAGTAAGAAGACCAAGCTAACTGGTAATGTACTTGTAACCTCTGCACTGGTAAATTTACACATTGCTTCTTACAAGCTTGACACATTTTCAAAGGACTATAAAGAATATTAGAAGAAAAATTCTTGATGATCTAAAAGATTACTTTGATGATCTTGACGACACTGAAAAGAAAGAGGTAGAGAAAGAACTCATTAGGTATTTATGTGATAATGATCGGTCTCCAACCAATATTGAACTTATAGTTTCTAATTATTTGTATAATTCTTTGGACAATAAATGGTGCATTGTCATTGAAAAGGAGCAAACAATTAGGGAGGAAATTTTTTCTCAATATTTCCTAGATGCTTCCAATTCTGAACTATTTGAGATTCTTGATCGGTACAAAGGCACCTTTTTCATGAGAAGGAGAAGACTTCAGTTACTTGGAGGTAAAATCTTTGAAGTAGAAAAGGACACTCATCTGCAGGCTCAAGAAGCTGTCAAGATGCAAAAGGTATCTAAAGAAAATCTACAAGCTGAACAAGTGCCTGACCTATCAAAATCAAAAATAGATGAAACCTTCAATGATCAGGGAGAAAGAGTAGCTAAGAAAAATGATCCTATCGATGTGGATGCGTTAGATGCTAAAGGTACCAAACCAGAGAATATGGAGAAAGAGAAAGCAGAGAAAGAGAAAGCAGAGAAGGAGAAAGTGGAGAAGGAGAAAGCGGATAAGGAGAAAGTGGAGAAGGAGAAAGAGGAGAAGGAGAAAGTGGAGAAGGAGAAAGTAGAGAAAGAGAAAGTGGAGAAGGAGAAAGAAGAGAAGGAGAAAGCAAAAAAGGAGAAAGCGAAAAAGGAGAAAGAGGAGAAAGAAGAGTAGGAGAAGAAGAGACAAGAGGAGATCAAAGCAAAGGAAGGTGGAAAGACTTCTGAGGCTCCCAAGGCAACCGAAGATCAAGTTTAAGCTAAACAGGTTGATCCCACCGGTCACAATGAAATGACTCTTGCCTATCTTACCAAATTTGTAGATGAAAATGAGCTACTTAGAAGTATTCAACTTGCTCAATAAATATTTGAGGAACTAAGAAAGAAGAAAGAAAAAGATGTTATTCAACTTGCTATTGATACTCTTTCAACCTTAGTCCCCGATACTGATCTTTCTAGTCTCAATTCCTCACTAGCCCAGTTGAAGCTTCTATGCACAATAGTGGGTGATCAAGTGCAATCATTCAAAGATGTTTCCCAGACTGTTGTAAAGAAAAAGCATGAAAAGGCACTAAAAGTTGCATTGGTGAAGCAATTTAACGAAGACAGAGACAAGTTGATCCATCAAAGAGATGATATTACTCTGGCAATGGCTGAAGGACATAAACATTTGAGCAAAATCTGCCAGCTTGATCTATTCTGTGATGATGCTATGAAGAAGAAAGGTCAACTCCAATTGGAATTAAAGAAGTATATAGAGACCATATGATTCCTTCACATTGTATGGGTAAAACTGTATAGACTCACAGGCAACAGATTTCCATGATTAATTCAGAGATCTGCAAGCAGACTCAAAATCTGCAGGAGCTTTAGTTGCTTTTGTTACCTAAGTTGCAGATTCTTTAGAAATGCTTTATGAACATGGAAGCCATTATTGTCACTCAGGAATTGATCACTATTGATGCCATGGAGGAGTTAGCATTCCAGATGAAGACTCAGAGTGAAATTGCTGCCTCGCTCCTAGATACTTGGTCTATAGACATGAAGGAATTTCTTAAAAACTTTAAATTCATTTTTGAAAAGTTTTACTCATTATTGTCATAAACATATACTCTATTTCCATGTTATGAAATATGATTTTGGTAAATCTCTGTGGCACGTTTGCATTACTTTGTCATTGTTGGCAAAGGGGGAGTGGTATTGATTGAAAATTTTATGCAAATGGAAGTAGTACATGCTTGTAATTTTGGTAAAGGGAGTAGTGTATATGCTTAGGGGGAGTAATTTTGATTATGGCATCATTTTTGTTTTGTAAGAACTTAGATGTCAAATTTTCCTAAGTGTTGCCATCAATGCCAAAGGGGGAGATTGTTGGCATTTTGATGATGTTTGTACTTAGTTATGATTTTCATTGATGGACACACACTTATTTGCTATATAAGTTATTTTCAACCGGTAGGATGTGATGTATTGTTCAAACCGGTATTATATGTCATTGTATGCATAGTCTTTATTTGTAGAAGACTATCGGTGTTTACAGAAGGATCTTACCAGTCAAAGCATGACCAAGGACCTCAAGCAGTACGAGGACATCAAGCAATACAAGGACCCTAAGCAGTAGCCAATCTTTTTAAGATCAGAACACTATGTTCCAGTTTACCAGTCTTTGTTTGTAAACCTATAATCGGTACACTTTGTTTTGTTAACCGACAAACTTGTAAAGTGTGATGATTTATCATCCACCGACACCGATGCAGTGATTCTGTGTCGTGTTACAAATTGTGTCTAGATGCATTGTACCTAGGAAATTATAGTCTAATCTCATTGGAACAACATGAAATCAGATTCCTATATGAGGAAATCATGTCTAGGGTTGTGGAAGAAGATTAGGTCTTTGCAAAAAGTATCGTGCGATATAGATTGAATGTGTGAAGGACAGAAGACTGAAGTAATGTTGCAATGCATTAACAGAGTGCAATGAAGAATCTAACTAAGCATTTTGTGCTACTTTCTATATCACTTAGTTGTTGATTACTAATCTCTTCAACAAGTTAGAAACCCTTAACCGGGTAGGCTCAGTTAAGCCTATTTTAAATCCTCTAACAAGGTGGTTCACAGTTGTGGATCTAAAATCCTTTAACAGGGTAGTCCTTAACAGGACTTATCTCCTAACAGAGATTAGGATTCCTAACAGGATCAGTTTTGGTGAAGAACATTGTAAGGCCTTAACCGGTCTGGTTTCTATTCTGCAGATAGTAGACTTGTGAGTTTTAATCACCGTGGTTTTTCCCATTTGGGTTTCCACGTCAAAATATCTTGTGTTATGGTGATTGTGTTATTGTGGGTGAATGTTTTATTTTCTATTTGGCTTATTTGTGTATTAACAGGTTTATTGTTTAAAGGGCTATACTGGTCTATAGTAAAACTGCTTAAGTGTTTGGTAAAATATTTGGGTATACTAATTCACCCCCCCCCCCCCCCTCCTAGTATTCATCATATTCATATTCCTCATTTACAAGACATCATAATATGGTAACATCTCTATTACATAAAAAATCAGCACCATAGGACAATTGCATAATAAATAACCATATTTCCATACGAACCACAACTACTCCCTTAACTTCCATATCTCAAGATATCTAACATTGGAGATTAACATCTTTCAAATCAAGGCATATATGATAATTAACATAATCACTACTATCCATAAAATATACTCAAGACATAGCATACATATCTTTAAATCATTTAATTCCTTTCCAATCAATAACAACATTTATAATAGAATATTCATTTACAACAATCTTATTCAATACATTTCATTCAGAAATCATCTTACTACATGTTCTATAATACATGATCTCAATACGTTGATTACATAGTCTTCTTTACATTTCCATATTTCATAACACATGATATCAATTCAGATTATATAAATATGCTCCAAGAATCCAAACTCATGATGAGATACTATAGACCCAAATCCACACACATTAACATCCAAGAAGAATACCCCAATGGTAGAAGGCATCAAACCACTCGATCATGTGAAACCAAATAGGAACCACCCCCTATGCTAGGAGATGACATAAGGTTAAAACTCACACTCAAGACCTAATCTGACACCTAACAACCATAGGATACAACATGACTAGTTATAAAACTCAAACATAAGAATGTAACATCAAAATACATCACATGGCTAAATCAAAGCAATCAACCTCCAGAGGCACAATCAACAACAAGGCATACGAATAATGGAGACATGTGGGGTAGAGTGTCATCACATGCTATCCTCACATGGCATCCGTCTCCATCTTGGAGTCACTCAAGGGAGATTGAGTATACCACTCCAATGGTCTTCACAACCTAGGATCCGAAAAACCATCTCCTTGGGTCTATCCAATTGGGGCATACAACAACATATTCTTTATATTGATTAGGTGAATTCCTAATTACCCAACCCACTAATCAATTATTAATAATGTTATCACTTGCAAATTAAACAATAAACTCTTCATGTGGTTCCATAGGTCTAGACCCTCTTCCTAGAGATCTAGTGCTCATAACCTAGGTCCAACACATGCAAGAGCCCACTCTCCCAAACACAGACCAAGACCATAGGGTAAAAACATAACAATATACATCTTACAACAACATGAAACTCAACATGGGAAGCATCCAAAAGTCATTACAAAACTAATACAGCTGAATCACAAATATAGCCATCAACATACAACCAAGAGCCACTTAACAAGGACCAATCCATAAGCTCATAGTGTGAAAATGCAACAATAAAGAGAGCCTCAAGAATTTAAAATACACAAATATAGGGGAAATATATGAATCCAATAACATAGAATGATACTCCACAGTGAGGCACAACATAACCTCTCACTGGAGCTACAATTAACCATCCTCAATAGTAAGGAATCACTCAAGTTGCTGGAGAAACATATCAAAACCACAACAGACAAACACAAAACCACTTGTTGGAGCCCAAATGGATTCACACATATCACAAATGAATAGAACAATGCCCCCAAAACCATCAAACATAACAAAACAAGCCTCTAAAATGAAGACCAAGCAGAGAAATCAATTAAGGGACTCAAAAACCAACCCAAAAATCTGTTGACACTACTTTGGCACTATTAAAGCCTAGAGTAGTGCTATTGTAATAAGGGACCAATGGGATATCACGAACCCTATTTTTCCATAATTATTTAATTAGGAAAATAATGTTTATTTTTCAAATGAAATTGAAATGAAATGAAAATAGAACTATTAATGAAATAAGATAAGAGATCGAATGTACTGAAATGATTTATATACAATTGAATGATCAATAATAATTTTTGTAGGGATTGTCATTGCTGATGAATTATTGAGTGCAAGTGATGCAGGGATAGGTGAACGAAGTTGAAGGCGAGAACATGACTCAGGTAGAGTTGTTTTTAACAAATGACTTCGGTAGACTAGGGAAATCTCACACACCACATTAGTGAAGTTATACATATGCGTGCATTGATGAATGATTTTGAGTCATGAATGAAATTTTGTGAGTAATGAAAAATGTTATGTTTTATTTGTCTATGAAGAGTGAAAATTTGCTAATAATTTGAACATAAATAGTGACTCTATGATTTAACGTCCTTTGTGTAGAAGTATGTAATTTATTGAAACTATATATAATGTTTGGTTTTCAAAATTATAATATAACTATACGTATTTTATGTATATTAGTTCCAATAACTTGGACTCGATCATATACATATATATATGTAGGTAATTATGGTTTATGTATAATTATATTGATTGCTCTTAATATAATTATTTATAAGTTAAATAATTTGGAAAAGAGTTAGGGATTTAACGACTTAATGTACCTTATATAGAATGATTTATTGTCTTTTGTATAAGGAAGTGTAATTTTATTAATGATTGTTTTATTTATATTGATACAAGTTTTATATGCATGGTAGTTAGATAACTATGATTCCATCACACACACACACACACACACACACACACACACACACACACATATATATATATATATATCCAATTATCATGAAATTTGTTTACGTCATGAAATTTGTTTATACCTACGTAATCATTTGAGATATATATATATATATATATATATATATATATATATATATATATATATATATATATATATATATATATATATATATATATATATATATACGTATTCTACAATGTATATGAGTTCTAATAATTCGATCATGTTCTTATAAATACATATGTAATTATTGTTTATATAAACAAATTTATGAAATTAAGTTATTTAATGAATATCCAATATATATATATATATATATTTAATTATAGAAAATGGTTATTAAAGAATTTGTAAGAGTTTAATGTTTAATATATATATTAATGAAAAGTCATTATTAATATATATAAATATAAATAAAATTAAAAACTATAAATTAGAAATAATTATGAGTGGTGGGTTGAAGTTTTAAACAATAATGAGGGTGGTCGATAGTAATATCGACCACCCCCCTTAATTAAAAGGAGGGATCGGTATTACCACCAACCACCCCTCCTCCCTTTTTGTTTACAACTACCCCACATGGCGATAAACACTGACCACTCCACCTCTTAATTAAATAAACTGATGTGTGATACTCCACATTGCAAACACTGACTATGTCGCAAGTTAAGGGTGGCCGACTAGGCATGTAGGCTAGCAACTAACATAGACTTGGAGACTTAGTAGCGAAGGTAATGATAATGCACGTAACAAACACTTAAGTGTTTACATTGCATGCTACTTGATGATGTTGAAGAGGAAGTTGGTAGATGTACAAGGAAGTAGTCCACGTAACTGCAGACTCATCAACCAACAAACACTCCTCATCGCAGATAACTCCCTCATTTTGCGAAGAAAGACATCGACTGCTAGTTCCTCAGTTAGCTTAGGAATATAATCCAAGATCTATGGCATATAACTGGAGAGAGAAATGAATTATTAGGCTTGTGTATCATGGAATTAGGAAAGCCAATGATAGGAAGTTGATGCATAGTTGACTCATGCACTTCAAACTATAGAAAATATAACTAGAATTGCCATCTCTGTTAGACGTGTAGACTTGAGAGAGAGAATTAAATGGAAGACTCAACGTATGCAAAAGAAGACTTCAAATCAACCACCATAACTGATCCTCTAATTTGGGAGAGATCATAGGAGAATTTAGGATAAATAGAGATGTAGGATAGAAAGATGAACACACGAGACCCACAATAGACACACGGAGAGAAGAAGAAAAGAGATAGAAATTAGTAGAGAAAATGGAGAAAATATTAAGTTAGTATTGTAGAGAGAAAGATATAGAAAGAATAGAGAGAAAAGATTATGAAGGATTGGAGAATGGAATATAGAAGAAGATAGGAAGTTAGTGAGAAGCAAGATAAAGGAGAGCAAGAATGAAGAAGAGCGACAAAGAGATTAGAGAGAATAGAATAATGGATATTTTGATGTGTTTACGACCGAGTCGTAAAAGATCAATGATGAGCATCTCTGATTTAGTGTCGAACTTAGAAAGTTACGCTCGTGAATGAGTGTTAATTACTTTATTATTACTAGAGGAATTTCCAAAATATAGAAAGGATATGGACTAGGAATAGAGAGCTCATGAGATAGAAGAGCGCCGAAGGAAAGCATTGAAATCCGGACATATTGTAGACAACTTGAAGTTATCAAGGATCGTAATAGCCATGGATCGCGCTTCTTGAGGTAGGCTCAAATCTAGTATGTTTTGTTGAAAGGATTTAAGAGATTAAGAATGATCTAGATTTATATTTATGAAATATTCTAATGGAAGAGTTAGAGTCACAATATCAATCAATTTATAATTGTTTAAATTACGATCATGCAAATATAAATGCATTAATGATATATTTTATGAAAGTTGGTTGATAAAACTTAGTGAAACTCTTAGAAATTAGATCACCCAATCCTCTAGAAACAGAGTCAGAGGATAGAAAGAGAAACTCTGGAATTGAACTACAAAAAAGATGAGATATTGGGATTATGATTTATTAAATAGTGGTGTTTGAGAAAAGAGGTAAATGAACCAGAACACATGGAAATATAGAGAGCTTAGGCGATATAAACTTAGAATTCTAAACCATAAGAAATGGAATGCACGTTAATGATTAAGTTATTTAAATATTTTGATAATTGAATAAAAGAATGTGTGCTCATTCTATTCAAATTATATGTAAAGATACGTACATGTGTTACACCTTCTTAATATTTAATTCCTGTCTTTAAACTACTTGAAAGATAGAAGGGAAAGATTATTTTCTTTCAGATGTATATTTGTTTATCCATGAAAGATTGCTTCCTATCAGATAAGATTGGTAGTAATAAAAGATTGATTCTTTCAAATTTTATTTAATGAAAGATTGTCTTCTTTAGCATTGTAATTATCTTACAAGAAATAGGAAGCTATAATTGAAAGGCGAAATATTGTCTTCTTACTTTGTATTTATTCGAATGGTGTTGATGAAATTATAATTGCTTTTGAAATTATGAAATATTGTATTCATTTATGAGAAAGTAAGGAAATAGTGTTTAATTTACGAAAGTGATAGGAAAGATGCTATATCAGTTAGTTAAAATATTCTTGTGGGAACCAAGCTATGGATAGGTTTGTGTATAGAAACTTACCTTCCAGGATGGGTGCCGAATATGGATTCTTAGAGAGAATAGTTGCTTTTTCCAACTATTTATTTTTGTTGTGCATGACATTAAACTCGGCTGAGTAATTATTTGAATTATCCATAGAAATAGATGGAATTCTTTATTTTATTCTCTCTACCATATCCTTGATTGATAGTGAATGCTTATTTCTTGAAAGAATTAGAAAAATGAAAATGCTTGTATCATCTAGGCATGCACCAGATTCCCTCTTGCCTTTCGAATTATTTGGTTAAAACAATTCGTGCAGGGTCAGGTATTCTTGATTGACCAAGAATTCTGAGGAAGCGTAAGCTTCAAGGTTGGGCGGAAAAAGCACTTGAATCTTGTTCTCGTCTTCATGCTAAAGATTGCATTGGCAATAGCTTGGGTTGCAGATTAACGAACTCATCTCATCCTTTACTTTTTATTATTTTGTTATTGAACTTACGACAACTTGAAATGTGTAAGTATTGTATGATTGAGATACTACTTTTATCAATTTTTTGAATAAAGAATCTTTATCTTTTATAGAAATTTCATGTTTATTACGATTTAAATGGAATGATTAAATGAAGCTATGGATGTAAATTTGGAATGAAATAGACTTATTAACTGATCTTTGTGTTTATTTAAGAATAAAGAGTATTTCAGCTATTATTAAAGTTAGTTTGATTTACGTCTTTACATGGGATACAAAGACACTCAAAGTTTCCCAGATTCAAGTACGAGCCTTACAATGGCATAAATATGACCTAGAAGTCACTAAAAGACAATAAGAAACCAAAACAAATCCTTGTTAAGGAAAATGATACAACGCATCCAAGAATTCCAACTTATACTGACAATAACTTGCACATAAAAGATTACAGACATAGCCACTCCAGATCTAATCAAACCAAATGGACACAAGACATGGTATGCAACAACAAATAAACCTCACAAAACCAACTGTTACCACAATGCATTCACATGCAACTTATAAACAACATATCAACATACACTAATGCCCTTTTCTGACAATACAACACACAGATTCATAAAATCATATATAAATGTTTTTTCCAAAATATTATTTCCAATTACTGATAATAGAATAATCATCCATTCCCAAATCTCCCCATTTTAGCAGTCACAAAGAAAACAACTCTTTTCAAAAATTAAAATGCAAGAATGGAAAAAGATCTCCAACCTAGAAGTAGAGTGATGGTAATGCATTCGTAGAAGAGAAAAAATCCAAAACCAACAAGCTTTCCAAAATTCAACCCAACCAAGCAATTCTAAAATCCAAAAGTCGCAGAAAGATATCCAGAAGAACACCCACAAAAATGCTCACAAAGCCAATAAATAGAATCTCATTCAAAACTACAGAAGAATATATGCCAATCAAAATATTCCAATAAGATATATTCTATACCAACCTCCCTTCCAAAAATTGAAGTAGGAATATAAAATAATATTATTTACTTACCCTCAAATTTCAACCAATAATATAATAGGGTAGGTATAAACATAATATTTAATTACTCAATTAGTAACAAGAGAATGCAATAATAATAATAATAATAATATATTCAACAATAATAATAAATTAAAGCCCAATAAAATAAATCAAAAGCAATATAAATAAATACTCCAATTAAATATAAAACCACAAATAATATAAATAATATTATCCTCACAATCACAACTCCCAAGAGGGCCAATCATAACAAGGGATAAGTAAATAAATAATAGCAAATAAATAAAACAACAATGCAAATAAATAAATATATAATCAAAACAATAAATAATCCAACAATAAATAAATAATCAATAAAGAAGATAAATAAATAAATGTACAGACAAACATAAATACCCATCTAGTAATTAAACAATAAATAAATAAATAGTAATCCAATGAATGAAAAACTCAAATAATAAATCAAAACCAATATAAATAAATAATAAATAACCAATAAATAGATGAGCCAAAAATAAATTTAAATAGATTTAAAAAATAATTAAATGTACAGATACATATAAATGCTCTAGCTAATATAATTTAAACTCAATACTATAAATATCTCCCACATACATATAAAATAATCAAATAAATAAAAAATAAATAAATGGATGTACTGATAAGCATAAATACTCAACTAATATAATTCCACCAATTAATTATTAATTAATTATAAACTCCTAGTAAGTAAATATGTATAAATATATTGTATTTGTACTAACCATTATTTAATGATTTACGCCAATGGCTATATGTAGTAATTGATTAATTAATTTCCACAATTCCAAATAACCAATAAAATATAAATTCATAAAATAAACATTAATGAGTAATAATTTTCCAATAATAATAATAATCACACATTAATATTAAATATTAATGTCATCCATTGATTTAATTTAATATTTATAAACTATATAAACCGATTAATTATTAATTAAAAAATAATCACAAACTCACAAGGCAACTTTACATAAGGTTGAACAACATACCACATGACGCAGACCAATGACTCAAGCCAAGACACTAATTGACAAGGGTATCAACTTAAGCCTAGAGTATGAGAGGGAAACACATGTTATCTCCAACAACTTGCCATTGGGATAAAGACACACTCAAACCTGTGAGACCAGGTGGAGTCGATGTCTAGTACCTGTAATCTTACATCCACCACTAAACACAATACAACATATATACAATACATATACATCATAAATGATCAAGCAAGTGATAGAGAATTGCAACACCATATCGTGCTCACAATGAGTGGTATGACATCATCTGTAATCACGAAGACACTAGAAGACAATCACAAACATCGTAGCATCAATGCATTCATCATAATCATAGAGTAGGGTTAGTGTAATCATAATGTCATCAAAATCCCATAAGCAATATGATCCATCATGAATAATGATCAAATATAGACCCATCATCCTATCCAATACAATCATGAAATAGGGTTAGCACATAACATGATACCATCAAATCATCATAAAGTAGACTAAGCTAGATAAATATATTCCTTTGATGTACAAAAAGACAAGATAAATCAGGGAGGGGCACTACATAATCAAATCAAGAAAAAAAGGGAATCATAGGAACGTGCTTTTCATCATTATGTTTTTCTGTTTTGATAATAAGGCCAACAAAGTGGACCTAAAAACACTATTAAAACTAAAACCTCACTAATTGTGCTCATCACCATCACAAACCATGAAATGATTATATAAAGCCAATTAATGTTGAAACTATGAATGGATAAAATCGTTTCCCAAGTTCATCTATCACAAAGTGGAACATCATAAAATTTGATGAATCGATATTAAAGAAGACAAAATGTTATCTATATCTATCACAAAGTGTTATATCTCCATAAGTTAAAACCTCCCTAATCGTATCCCTATCATCACCACAAACCATGAAATGAATGTATGAAGATAAGTGATGAAGAGCATCATGAAAAACCAAAGAAGAACCCCAAATCAACCATGGAGTCCCAATCCTAGGGTGCTCAATGACCCAAAATAATCATCAATATGCAACCTTGATATATTTGAGGCATCTAAAAAGATTAATATCAACCAACCAATCCAATATCAAATCTTTCATATCATTTTATAACCCTTTAAACATTAATCAAGACCCAAACAATGCACTATGTTGTCCCAGTTAATGACAGTCTGATAGACCCGTACTCTGTTATTAATAACTTTCAAACCCGATAATATTTTGAAGATTGCTTCGGTGAGGCTGTAGAAATATAGGGTTATAAAACCATATCCAAAAGTGAGAACAATCCAATGGTGGAGTTAAGCGTTATGGTCTCTGCACCAAGACCATTTTGACTATTACAAAAAAAAACAAGAAATTTGCAATCCCAGTCCACCTAGGGCATCAAATATCTCATAAAATACTTAACCAATCACATTGAAACTGAATTCATTTGAAATATAATTCAACCCTCTAGCAACTACCAAAGTTACAATAATTTCCAATGGTGCAATCAAAAGATTTTAGTGAAACTCTCCACAAACCCCAATTTGGAGGGTTTTTTGAAAATTTTCACCAAAACTTGCATAATTTGCTTCAAAGTGATTGAAATTAAATGAAACCAAAGGGAAAAAAAATTTAACTTGTTCCATTATCATATCCAATATATTTCCAATGGAGACAAAAAAAAATTCATAAAGAAAAACGTGAATGATCAGACTGCAATACCCAGATTACAATGTGGAGTGTGTAAAAACTTCAAATGTTATTCATTCCCTTCCTCCAATCATACACACCCCCATTGGACTCGACCAAATGATGGATTTTATAACCTCCACACATCCATATGGCAGTTACAATTGACTCAACCACCTTTAGACCAATTAACAACCCTTTTACAACTTTGCAAAACATGAGTTTTTTTGCTTGACAACATTTAATGCCACAAATGACAACTTTGATGAATATGAACTCCAAACATGTAAGACTTCACATGAACCTTCCAAATACATCAAAATGGACTTCAAATGACCTTTTACAACCTTTTTACCCTTTCATGACTCGTTTATACAATTTTGACCTCATAAACCCAATCAAGACCTTATTAGGACAACTTGGACAACTCAGTACAATTGGCTCTTTTAGCCTTACATATGATCTCATAATGACTCAAAATACATTAAAATGGCCATATAAACTCAAATATGAGTGAAATGACTCATGACATGATCTTTAACCTCCTGGTGTAATTTTGGGTTAGGTGCTCCTGCACCAATAAGTCATGTCAAATTTAAGAATGAATATAATTATTTACAAACTTCATCTATCACAAAGTGTAGCATCTTCATAAGTTAAAACCCTCTAATTGACCATGAAATGAATATATAAAGATAAGTAAGAATGAATAAAATCATTGACAACCTTCATTATAAAAATTGTCATTTTGTAACACATTCAAAGATTATCAAATCAAGAAAAAAAGGAAAGCACGGGAATATGCTTTTCATTATTATGTTTTTCTATTTTGATAATAAGGCCAACAAATTCAACCCAAAAAAATTATTAAAACTAAAACCTCACTAAGTGTGCTCATTGCAATCACAAACCATGAAATGATTATATAAAGCCAAGTAATGTTGAAACTATGAAAGGATAAAACCATTTCCCGACTTCATCTACCACAAGGTGGAACATCATAAAATGTGATGAAACGATAAAGAAGGTAAAATGTTGTCCATATCTATCACAAAGTATTACATCTTCATAAGCTAAAACCTAATGAATTGTATCCATAGTATGAAGATAAGTCATGTTGAAATTAAGAGTGGATAAAATCATATACCAACTTCATCTATCACAAAGTTTAAAATCTTCATAAGGTAAAACCCTAGTAATTGTATGCTCATTGCTTTCGCAAACCATGAAATGAATATATAAAGACAAATAAGAATGAATAAAATCGTTGACAAACTTCATTATAAAAATTGTCATTTTGTGACACATTCAAAGGTAATCAAAACAAGAAAAAAAGGAAAGCACGGGAATGTGCTTTTCAACATTATGTTTTTTTATTTTTATAATAAGGTCAACAAAGTGCACTCAAAAACACTATTAAAATTAAAACCTCACTAAGTGTAATCATCGTCATCACAAACCATGAAATGATTATATAAAGCCAAGTAATGTTGAAACTATGAATGGATAAAATCATTTCCCGGGTTCATCTACCACAAAGTGGAACATCATAAAATTTGACGAATTGATAAAGGTAAAATGTTGTCCATATCTATCACAAGGTGTTACATCTTCATAAGCTAAAACATTACTAATTGTATCCCTATCATCATCACAAACCATGAAATGAATGTATGAAGATAAGTCATGTCAAATTTAAGAATGGATAAAATCATTTACCAACTTCATCTATCACAAAGTGTAACATCTTCATAAGGTAAAACCCCACTAATTGTATGCTCATCTCTTTCACAAACCATGAAATGCATATATAAAAAAGAATTATTGAATAGAATCATTGACAAACTTCATTATAAAAATTGTCATTTTGTAACACATTCAAAGATAGTTAAATCATGAAAAAAAGGAAAGCACGAGAATGTGCTTTTCATCATTATGTTTTTCAATTCTGATAATAAGGCCAACAAAGTGGGCCTAAAAACACTATTAAAGCTAAGACCTCACTGAGTGTTCCCATCACCACCACAATCCATGAAATGATTATATAAAGTCAAGCAATGTGAAACTATGATGGATAAAATCATTTTTCAACTTCATCTACCACAAAGTGGAACATCATAAAAGGTGATGAATAGATAAAGAAGGTAAAATGTTGTCCATACCTATCACAAAGTGTTACATCTTTATAAGCTAAATCGTCATCCCTATCACCATCACCAACCATGAAAGGAGTGTATGAAGATAAATCGTGTCGAATTTAAGAATAGATAAAATCATTTACCAACTTCATGTACCACAAAGTGTAACATCATAAGATAAAACCCCACCAATTAAATGCCCATCGCTTTCCCAAACCATAAAATGAATATATAAAGATAACTAAAAATGAATAAAATCATTAATAAATTTCATTATAGAAATTGTCATTTCATAACATATTCCAAGATAATCGAATCAAAGAAAAAATAAATCAGGGGAATGCACTTTTCATCATTATGTTTTTCTATTTTGATAATAAGGCCAACAAAATGGACCAAAAACACTATTAATTAAATTACACGCAATCCCTAGAAATTAGGAGAGCTTTATTAAATCCACATAAAGTAGCATTCTAGAACGTTTCTAAATCGAATTAGTACCATTTCACTGTCCAAGCCGACCCAAATTTTCCCGTAACGTCCATATGACGTCACCACAAATGACGTCATCACACACGCCACACGGAACTGACAACTGTGCACGCAGACAATTGAACAGTAAATTTTAGCTTGAATCAAATATTCCAGTCAGTTAGCAGAAAAATATTTTTTCTCAAACGAGCTTTGTGTGCTTCGGTTATTTCATTATAAATGTAGTGGGAGGAGGAGAAGGCAGATTATCCTTCTGATCTTCTTTACATTTTGCAAGCTGCGCATGGGAATTCATGCACTGCAAATATATTTTCATGGGCAGCTTGTAAAATTGTGAAGAAATACAGAATTCGATAAATAGATCATTTTTCTGTTATAAAATTATATGGATTATAGAGTGTGATTGGAAATGTTGATGACAAATAATCAAATTGAAAAATAATTGAATGTTTTACAAATTCTTAGAGTTCTTTTTCTAAACTGAAATTGATTTATTTTCTTGATTGAGTGTAGAATTAGATACCGTTTCAGTTTCAGTTTCAAAAGTGGTCATTACGAACGTTTGATTTTGTGCAGGGTTTGTTAATGGATAGAAACTACACAAATTATTATATACTGTAAAGGATTTTTGTAAAGAGTCAAGTAAGTACTGTTTCTATTTGTTCTGTATGCTATTAGAATTTTCATTAATTCATAAATAGTTCTGAAATCAGAGTTTTTTTTGGGTCAGGGAGGCATTGGTCTTAAATCCTTGTTAAATTCATTCAAATGTTGTATGTTTTTTAGAGTAAAAATCTTGTTTAGTATTTGGAAAGTTAGAAATTCAATCTTTTCTGAAACTTAAATGTAAAGAATTGACAGGTTGTCTATTATTTTGAATGTCAAAAGAGGTTTAACCATCAAAATAATAAAAAATATGCTAGTTGTCTAACCTCTTCCCTTTTCAAGAGCTTCTTCTGTATATATTCATTTTTCTGTGTATGGTAAATTTGCGATTTACTCTAATGTTTTCATGCAGATACAAATGCAAGCTAATAAAGTTTCGTGTCTATAGGTGCTACTTGGCCACTGAAGTAGTACACTTGTATAATTGCCAAAACCTCATAAATCTCTCCCTCTCCTAAGAGTCAATTTTGCTTATTGTGAGCATTAGATATAACTACAATGCTCATACATATGATTCTCATAGTTTCCATGGTTCTTCGTCACGCCAACTCAGACTTAGAGTCATAGTGCTCATGGTTGGTCTTAACAAACTCACTTACCTTCTACTACCTCACAACCCTATGATAGAGGCACTCTTGGTTGTCATATGATAGAGGCACTCTTGGCTGTTTGGACATTTGCCTCTTCTCCCACCAAGAATGAATCTTAGCCATCAAATGGAGAGGAGAGTAAGATAAATGGTCAAACCCTTATGGTTTAGGCACCAATTCTATTTTCAGTGGAGTTTTCACCACCACCTTTTGAACTTACAGCTATCACTATTTAATGGTTTCACCACTTCTTGTCATAACCCAATTACTTAACCTCCAGTTTTAACACAATTGTTGATCTGGAAATACAAAATGAAACACAGCAGATTTAGAAAACAGAAGACAAGGTAATGAAAGCAGGATGTTTATATGAACATGAAAGGTACTCTAGATTCCAATTTCCTTCTCTTTCATTTGATAACTTTTACTTTACCATTCATGTTTAAAATTGCATAATACTTGATATCTTCAATAAGATATGTCACTTGAGTGTCACCCAGAATAAGAGATATCTTATTTGAAAGCATGGTAATTTGCATACATTTTTTTTTATCTTGGTGGGTAATTTAGTGCAGAGAAAATAGTCCTTAATTTTAGGAATAAACGCATTGGAGATTAAATCTTCTTACTGTAAGAAGTTACCAAGATAATCTTTTGTCATACCCATAATGAATGCTTTAGTTCATAAAGGTTTATTGCATCTATTATGTTATACTTTAGGGATAATATTTTAAAATTGCAAAATTTGAATTTATTATCAATTGATAATTGAATCTAACAGAAAATGATTAAAGTGTAATTACTAATTGAAATTAGTTAAATTTATAAAAATATCTTATAGTTATTTAAGGACATAATATCATTTCTACATCAAATATAGTAATTTAGTAGTAAATTTACATGCACATTTCTTTGAGTAGTCTAAATAAATGGAAAAACTATGATTTTGTCTAGATATACTGCATTCAGTATTATGTGAGAAATATAAAGATTTAATATTTATATTCTCTTTGTATTTCGTAATTTGAGTTACTATGAGCATGGTTTTATGTTATTAAGAACTAATTAGGTAAATATATTTATAGACAAAATTATCTTTAGAAAAAAAAAAGTCTTATCTAATAGACGTACACAAATAAAATTTGACTTATACTTTATTTCTCCTACTTTTGAGCCTTTGATAGGTTATAGTGAAATTTATGTGAGGAGATACTTTAATCGAAATGACATATAAGCTTACCAAAAACATAGATTAATGGAAACATTTTTCTTTTATTTCAATATGATTGGGGAAATCTGAGTTAGTCTTGTAATTATCATCATAGGTGCATTTTTCAATCTTGAATTAGTGGATCAAGAAATTGAAGTCATTCAAAGAAATTAGCTATGATTAATTTATAACGAATTATTGGTTTCATTTTTAAAATAAGTATTTATAGAAAGGAACATATTGAGATAGACAACCCATAATATTTCTTCAATTGAAATCATACATGTAGATTGGATAATGTAAAGTTCTAGGAAGGTAAACTTAGGAGAAACATATGCCAAAGTTGGTCTTCTAATTTATGTTTAAATGGTATTATATCATAATCGATGTTGATGAGTTTATAATAATGATCATATTCTATTAATATTAGCTAGAGAGATCTACCTTATCTTATATTTGTGATCGTTGGTCATTAACATTATATAACTTTCTAATGAATATCATAACTTATTTTCCTGTATGCAATTTGTAAGGTGTTGATAATCCATTTTTGTCACAAAGTTGACATCGATTTATGACTCTAGCTTAATTGGCTAAGTGTTAATTCATGAAATGACGTGTTACTGAAATATGCTTTGACTTCTATTAGATATGCACAATATATGCTTGTCTAGATATGCTTATCTATGATTGTATTTTTTTCATGTTTGTGTATAATTGAAAATTAGATATACTTTGATGTATATAAATTTATGTATACTTGAGATAATGCTGGGTAATTTAGTTGATGTCGAGCAATTGTCATATATGGAGCAACAAAGAAGGGTAAGTTTTTACTTTAAACTTACCCCTTGATAGCCGGCCCAAAAAGGTACTTTGACCAAATCTTATTGATCTTTTAGTATATTCTTTCTATTTGATCATTTTGTTCCATACTCTTTGTCATATCATGACATTGTTACATTACCATCTAGAATGTAGATATATTATGGTGTATCGGATTTCATCACTGCTACCAAATTCGGATTGTTAGTCATCCTCATGCAAGGTCAAGTATTCTTCTTTAGAAGGATTCCTGGGAAGAATAGTTCTTTGAGATTAGGTGGTAAAGTGCTCTAACAATGTTCTCATCCATGGTGTTCTCGTGTAGAGGTTGCAAGTTAGGAGTACCTATCAGGATTGTCTTCAATTATATACATTATGTACTCTTTTTATTCGACCTTACAGTCTTATGTAAAGGAAATAGATTCCTTATGTGGTGTCTAAATGTGGGCTTATGTATTTAAACATTGCGTCATAATATAATAACATGTCTTTATTATTTTATTTTGAGTATGCCAATTCAAAAATATGTCTAATTATATGTATTTTGTGTATTATGTTACTTAAAAATTGTGGAGGACCTTACACTTCTTGTGTCGTTCCTATTTTGATGGTTTTGTTTGAGACTTTATTATGTCAAATTCTATTCAACCCATCTTTTCATGGGAATATAATGTAGAAAATACTTCTTTATACAAAATATAACATGTACATTGCACTTAGTCATTAAAAATAATCTTTTCTTTTGAATTTATTTTCATTTATCTTAGATTTTATACAATTAAATTTGAATATAGTATTAAATATTTCAAAATACTTTAAACTATTCATCTAATTTCAAGATAGAGAAATATATGCTAGATGATCAATCAATCAATCCTAGACTACTTCTTTAAAGCTAGGTAAAAATATCTTTTATTGAGCAATAGTGCCACTTACTTGCCTATTATATGAGTGGTCTTAGAATTTTTATCTAATAAGTATAATAAAAATGCATTTTTTTTATTTTTTTAAGCTCTTTTGAAGCTTGTGAAGATTGGTTACTTCTACTTTTTTTTTTAATATTAAAGTATTCCATCTTTTTAAAATTTAGCATACATGTACTCTATTCATAATATTTCACATGGTGATTATGGTACATAAATTGAGATTAATGGTAAACTTTTACATTAATTATCATAGATTTCTTTTTTTTTCTCATAAATTTTGTATATGTTGGTAGACTTGAAGTTTTGGTCTTATCAATATGCAATAGCCTCCTTTTCCTACATCATTAATATTGATATTACTAAGCGACTACAATATAAATTTTATATGAATTTGGAATTGATGTTTCTAAGGGGGAGATAGCTAATGGTGTTCACATTGATAGTTATCAAACCTACCTCTAATCCACATGAGCTACACTAGATAGCAACTATGTTTGTTCAACTTCAACATGTACTTCAATTGGTATCTCTATTTTGGAGATGATTAATATTCATCCCAAGATATACCAAATTCCAACTAACTTGTAGACTAAGGGTGTTGGAAGAATGTTGCAAATATGTGCTTGAGAGATATTTGAGAGATGTGTTGTCATTGTTGTCAACATATTTTTTTGTCTATGACAATGGTGTAGTGAAGTTCAGTGAGTTAGTTTGTTCAACGTAGTAAGTATGACGAAGATCAGAGTTTGAAAATTAAAGGGTTTGTAGAGGGTTGTTTGTAGTTGATTCAGTTCAAGGTTCAGAGGTCTGCGTGGAGATTTGATTGAGTTATGGGTATCTGTGTTGTGGATGGTTTTTTAGTTGTTAAGTGGTGACAGAGTGGTAGTATTTTGATATGCATTGCTTCGCATTCTAATATCTTGTTTTTCGGATTCGGAGGTATGTTTGGGACGTCGATGTCTATCCTCAATTCAAGTGGTTTGTGGTTTAGAGGTCCGCAAGTGATTTTTCAAGGGTGGCAATCATTGCAATTAGTGTTCCTGAGGTTTGGTATGATGATGCTAGTGATTCTAGTAATTGGTGTTGGTGCGGATGTTGCTATGGTAATTTATGATGCTTGTGGATACCTTTGGATTGTGTGCCTTTTGTATTGGTGGATTGCATTGATCGTTGAGTCTGAAATTGATGTTTCTCTTTGGTACATTGGTGTGCTTCATGTTCTTGGCCGACAAGATGCTTATAGCATGTTGTGGATGTTTGAGGTGTAATTCTTGAAGGTGTAACATGTTCGAGGCAAAAGATTTGGGTTTGTGTTATGTCTTGACTGACATTGCTTGGTCTGTGCATGCATTATTGTATTGAGTGTGGTTGTATTTTTGTAATTAGGTGGTGAGTGTTGAGCCAAGCTTGATGATTTATCCAAGGTTGATGTCATGTATAAATAATTGTGATAATCTTGTATTTGAGTGGTGTGTGGATGAGTATGAGTGTGTATATGCGCTTAATGCATACATCTTTTGAAGGCAAAGAAGAAGTGTGAAGAAGAAAGTTGTTTTTTGCTTCAATGGAACTGAACTAGGCATTAAGGAGATGCTATTTCATAGTTCATAATTTTTGGATGTGATTCGTGATTGTTTGTACAGGTGTAGTGAGCCTTCCCTAGGCAATAAGCCTTTTTATTTTTTAGCAGTGAGCTCTAGGCTATGTGCCTGAATGAATGTGCATTCTCCATTGTAATACTTATAACTTTAAGTATAAGTATATTGTGGATGTATCCCTACCGTGGTTTTTCCCCTAATAGGGTTTTCCACATAAAAAGATCCTAGTGTTATGTGTGTTTATGATGTATTTGGGATTTATACTTTTATATTTAATTATTAGATATGAGAATAAATTTAAGTAGTGTGAGTTTTTGTGACAACCGATTCACCCCCCACCCCCCTCAGTTATTTGCCCCATTTCCATCAATTGGTATTAGACCAGGTTCCTCTGAAGAAGCTTAATCACTTGATGTGATCTAGGATGGCAACTTACAAGAAGGACAATCCGAGATTTGATGGTACCAACTACTCTCTTTAGAAGAGTCACATGGAGTGTCATCTGAGATGCATTGGTGAACCTTACTAGGATATTACTAAAAGCAAGTATACCATTCTTGCAAATGGCCCTTCAACTCCAAATGAGATCAAAAGTATTGAATACAATATTAGGGCTAAGGAAGCATTGTTGAGTGCTCTCACTGACTCTGAGATGACAAATGTTATGGAATTGCAGACTGCTCATGAGATATAGAAGAAGTTAGAAACCTTGCATGAAGGTGATAGTTATGTGAATATTGCCAAATTACAAAGACTAAAGGGAAAATATGAGATGTTGAGGATTAGCAAAGATGAGAACATCACTTCTTACATGCAGAAGGTGAATGAACTTGTGTGCAATATCAAATGTGCTGGTGGGAAGTTGGAAGAATCAAAGATTGTTGCTAAAGTGCTCAGAGATTTACCTACATCCTACAAGCATAAAGTTGCTTCTATTGAGGAGATCAAAATTGTGATAGATGTAACCAGGGACATGTTGGTTGGTAATCTTCCAACCTTTGAGATGAGTGATTTTGGTGATTCTCTTCCTAAGGTAGAATCTGCATTCAAGGCTATTGTTTTCAGAAAGGATAAGAAGAGATATAATCCAAGAGAAAATTATTCAAGGGGGATGTCCAGATATGAGAAGGAGAGGAAGAAAATTAAAGATCAAGAGTGAGAGCTTGAGGAGCTTGAAGCTTTTATTGCCAAGACATTGCCCAAAGAAGCCAGTAAGTATGAAGTAAAATTGGACCTTAAATATTTTTCTTGCAATAAGATAGGTCATTTTGCCTCAAGGTGTTCGGAAAGAGTTTGTAAATCAAAACCTAAGAGACTATATTTCAGAAGAGATGTTATTATGCTACCGATGAAGGTGTGATAGATGATGAACTTGATAAAGGAGGTACAAGTGATAATGAATGGATGTTTCTTTCTATCAAGGAAGATGATCCAATGCCTACTGACTCTACTAGCTGCATGAATGTGGAAAGAGATTGGGTTGCACAAGTTGAAGAGAAAGATGAATGGGTGATTGACAGTGGATGCTCTCACCATATGACAGGTGATAAGAGTAAGTTTGTGAGTTTGGAAAAGTATGAAGGTGGCATTGTGAAGTTTGGTGATGATAAAGCTAGTATAATTCACGATAGAGGATCCATTTCTCTTGATGGTAAGAACAATACTAATAATGTCTTGTATGTAGAAGGTCTAAATCATAATATCTTGAGTGTTGGACAAATGGTTGAAAAGGGATATGATCTTCAATTCAAAAATGGCAAGTGTATAATCTTGGGTAGTTTTGGAAGTGAGATTGCATCAGGTACAAAGACTAAAGGTAATATCTTACATTTAAATAGTGCTGGTAAAAGATGTTTTATCGCTCAGGTTGATGAAATTTGGTTGTGGCATAGAAGAATGTGTCATGTGAATTTTGATAACATTGTCAAGATAAGTTCTACTCACACTGTGAGAGATCTTCCTAGGTTGATAGAACCTGATAACACTATGTGCAAGGAATGTCAATTAGGGAAATAAACCAAAGTTACTTTCAAAAGTAAGAGCATTGTTCAAGTGGATTATTAGATCTTGTGCATACTGATTTGTGTGGCCCTTCTAGAGTCAGAAGTTTGCAGGGAGACAGATATTTCATGTTGTTGATTGATGATTATTCTAGGATGATGTGGGTTACTTTCTTGAGAGAGATGTTTGAAGCTCTAGACAAGTTCAATATTTTCAAGGCTATGGTTGAGACAGAGATGGGTTTGAAGTTGAAGTGTTTGAGATCCAATAGAGGTGGCGAATTCACTTCTGGTGAGTTCAATGCATTTTGTGAAGAACATGAGATAAGAAGACAGTTGTCTGCTTCAAGAACCCCTCAACAAAATGGGGTTATGGAGATGAAGAACAAAACCATTAAAGAAACTACTAGGACAATGATGTTGGAAGGAAATATTTTGCATGTTTATTGGAGAGAAGTTGTGAGTACTATTGTTTACACACTTAACCAGGTGCATATCAGAGGTGATACTAGTAAGACTCCTTATGAATTATGATTTGGTCATGCTCCTACTGTTAAATATTTTAAAAATTTTGGAGATAAATGTTATATTAAGAAGGATGAAGATCTAGGAAAGTTTGATGCTAGATGTGATGAAGGGATATTTCTTGGTTATTCTACCAAAAGAAAGGCCTACCGATGTTATAATAAGAGATTGAGGAAGATAGTTGAGAGTGCAATTGCCAGGGTTGATGAAAGCAATGAGTGACAATCCAAACCTTGCGGATATGATTGAGATGATCAAAGTGACAGTACAAACAATGGGAAGCAACCTCAAACCAAGAATCAAGTTCAGATCATTCAAGTGAATCCAATGAATCAAGGAGAAGGGACTAGTGCAAGTGCTAAAGGAAGAAAACAAGAGTTTGAAATTCAAGAAAATCCCAAGACTCCTAGGTATGTAAGGTTGAATCATTCTGAAAATTAGATCATAGGAGATAGAAATAAAGGTGTTCAAACAACAAGAAGAATCTTTGAAGATCAATTTGAGTATTGTTTAATTTCAAAGATTGAACCTAAGGATGTAAATGAAGCATGTAAAGATGAACATTGGGTAAAAGCAATGGAAGAAGAATTGATGTAGATTGAAAAGAGTAATACATGGGATCTTGTTCCCAGACCTAAGGACAAAAATGTAATTGGAACCAAATGGTCTTCTGAAACAAATTGAATGAGAAAGGTGAAGCTGTTAGAAACAAAGCAAGACTTGTTTGTAAAGGATATTTAGAAATAGAAGGAATTGATTTTGTAGAAACTTTTCCCCCTGTGGCAAGAATTGAAGTTGTAAGATTGTTTATTTATTTTGTTGCTTACAAGGATTTCAAAGTCAACCAAATGGATGTCAAGTCAACATTCCTGAATGGTGAATTGGAAGAAGAGTCGTACATTGAGCAACTAGATGGATTTCAATTGTCTGATCAAGGAGATATGGTTTGCTAGTTGAAGAAGTCTTTGCATGGACTGAAGCAAGCCCCAAGAGCATAGTATGCCAAATTGGATAAGTATCTACTGAGGCTAGGATTTAACAAAGGTACTGCTAATAGTAATCTATACTTCAAGATTGATCATGATAACATTCTGATTGTTGAAGTTTTTGTTGATGATATTATCTTTAGAGGGAATGATAGTTTGTGCAAAAAGTTTGCTAATGAAATGTAGAATGAATTTGAAATGTCTATGATTGGAGAGATGAAATTATTTTTGGGTTTGCAATCTCATAGTCAGAAAAATGAGTCTTTATATCTTAGTCCAAGTATGCAAAAGAATTGTTGAAGAAGTTTGGTATGGAAGATTCAAAGTCAATTGGTACTTCTATGGTGACCCAATTTAAGTTGACTAAAGATGATGATTCCCCTAAGGTTTTCAGACTAGATACAGATCTATGATTGGTGGATTGCTCTATTTGACTCAGACCAGACCGGATATCATGAATGCATTTTTTCTTATTGCTAGATTTCAACCTGATCCTAAGGAATTTCATGTTGTAGTTGTCAAAATAATTTTCAGATATTTGAAAGGAACAGTTGATTTTGGACTGTTGTATCCTAAAGATGATTATTTTACTTTGAGTGCTTTTACTAATACTGATTGGGAAGGAGATATGGATGACGGGAAGAGTACTAGTGGTGGTGCATTTTTCTTGGGAAAAAGATTGGTTTCATGGTTGAGAGAAAAACAAAATTCTATTTCTCTATTTACTGTAGAGGCAGAGTATATTGCTACAACAAACAATTT
The DNA here is from genome assembly GCF_030272615.1 of Cryptomeria japonica. Classification (NCBI taxonomy): domain Eukaryota; kingdom Viridiplantae; phylum Streptophyta; class Pinopsida; order Cupressales; family Cupressaceae; genus Cryptomeria; species Cryptomeria japonica. The sequence continues at coordinate 662,271,461 of NC_081411.1, read as the reverse complement.
TAAATGTTGAAGGATATCAATGTAGTGTATGATGATCCTATTGCTATCTACTATGACAATTCAAGTGCAATTAACCTTTCTAAGAATCCGTTGTTGCATTCAAAGACTAAACACATATCCATCTAGTTTCACTTTTTGAGAGACAGGGTAAATGAGAAGGAAGTCAGATTGGAGTATGTGTCTAATAAGAAATAGATTGTAGACATCTTCATGAAGCCTTTGCCTAAGGATACTTTTGAGTATCTTAGAGAGAATTTAGGGGTGATTTCCCCTCCTAATCAAAATTAAGATGCATTGGTATGCATCAATCCGGTCAATTTCATAGTCATAGCTTGTGATCTAGATTGATGATTGGTGGCTGCTACTCAGGGGGAGTAGTCAGTTTTGTGAGTCAGATGTTCAAATTTGGGGAGAGAGCTAGTTTTGTGGTTTGATTGCAAATATGTGCCTTTTCCATTGATGTTAAAGGGAGAGAGAGTCATGTGAAAAACTATGAAGAGATGAAAAAAGGAGAAGAGTAGTGTGCAAGGTCTAAGGGGGAGTCATTGATTTTTTCTTTGTCATTGATTGTGTTAGTTTTTTCACATCATATGTTGCCATCAATGCCAAAGGGGGAGATTGTTGGAAGAATGTTGTAAATATGTGCTTGAGAGATATTTGAGAGATATGTTGTCATTGTTGTCAACATATTTCTTTGTCTGTGACAATGATGCAGTGAAGTTCAACGAGTTAGTTTGTTTAGCATAGTAAGTATAATGAAGATCAAAGTTTGTGGATTAAAGGGTTTATAGAGGGTTGTCTGAAGTTGATTTAGTTCAAGGTTCAGATGTTCACATGGAGATTTCATTGAGATATGGGTATTTGTGTTGTGGTTGGTTTTTTAGTTGTTCAGTGGTGACAGAGTGACAATATTTTGATCTGCATTTCTCCACATTGTAATATCTTGTTCTATGAATTTAAAGGTATGTTTGGAACATTGGTTTGTATCCTCAATTCAAGTGGTTTGTGGTTTGGAGGTCTGCAAGTGATGTTTCAAGGTTGATGGTCATTGCAGTTAGTGTTCATGAGATTTGGTATAAAGATGTTGGTGATTCTAGTAATTTAGGTTGGTGTAGAGGTTGTTATGGTAATTCATGATGCTTGTGGATATCTCTGGATTGTGTGCCTTTTGTGTTGATGGTCCACATTGATCATTGAGTCAGATACTTGTAGCATGTTATGGATGTTCGAGGCATAATTCTTGAAGGTGTAACGTGTTCGAGGCAAAAGATTTGGGTTCGTGCTATGTCTTGACCAACATTGCTTGGTCCACATGTATTATTGTTTTGAGTATTGTTTTATTTTTGTAATTAAGTGGTTAGTGTTGAGTCAATATTGATGATTTCTCCAAGGTTGATGTCATGTAAAATAATTGTGATAATATTGTATTCGAGTGGTATGTGGATGAGTATGAGTGTGTATATGCATTGAATGTATACATCTTTTGAAGGCATAGAAGAAGTGTAAAGAAGAATTTTTTTTTGTGCTTCAATGGAACTAAACCAGGCATTAAGGAGATGTTATATCATAGTTCATAATTTTTTGATGTGATCCGTGATTGTTTGTAGAAGCAGCGAGCCTTCCCTAGGAAATAACCCTATTTATTTTTGAGTAGTGTGCTCTAGGCAGTGTGCATGAATGCATGTGCATTCTCCATTGTAATACTTCTAATAGAGTATGTACCTATATTGTGGGTGTATCCCCACCATGGTTTTTCTCCTAACAGGGTTTTCCATGTACAAAAATCTTGGTGTTATGTGTGTTTATGATGTGTTGATAATTTATCCTTTCATGTTTAATTATCAGATCTGAGACTAATTTTAAGTAGTGTGAGTTTTTGTGACAATTGATTCACCTCCCCGCCCTCTCAGTTGTTAGCCCTATTTCCATCAAAGGGTTCTTCTTACAAAGAAATCAATGTTTTTTCCCACCAACTTTACATTCAAATTGACCACCATAGTCATCATGGGGATCATTAATTCAAGATATTTTCCTTAGAATTAGAGATTGAGGAATATTTTTTATTGATTTTTTTCTTCTTATTATGTAGTTAGAGACTCATTTTATTTGGATGTTTACTTTGATTTTATTTTTGGTCTCTCAAGGCTTATGAGGACTAGTAATATCTTGCTAGATCTTCTAGTGGTAGTCGTTTGACCTTCAATGAGGACTTTCCAAAGGAACATCCACTAGAGGGATCATTACCAAATTGAATGATTTCTATAATACATCTTTTGGATATTGTTGTTGGTGTGCTGCAAATATGTTCTCTAATGATATATGAGAAATGTGTTGTCATTGATGTCAACAAAATTTCTCTATCTACTGCAGTGTTGCAGTGGAGTTCAACTAGTTGGTTTATGTTGTATATTGATGATCAGTGTTTGTGGATTAAATGCTTTGTAGAGTAATATCTATAGTTGATTCAGTGCAAGTTTCATAGGTCCGCATAAATATTTGAGTGAGTTATGAGTATCTGTGTTGTGGCCAATTTTCCTTTTGTTCAGTAATGTTGGTGTTTAGTATTTTGATTTGCATTTCTCCACATTGAAATATCTTGATCTGTAGATTTGGAGATGTGTTTGGGACGTTGGTTTGTATCCTCAATTCAATTGGTTTGTGATGTGGAGCTCCACAAGTGATTTTTCTAGGTTGAGAGTCAGTTCAGTTATTATTCTTGAAGTTCAATATGATGATAATGATGATTCTAGTAATTTGAGTTGGTGTGGATGTTGCAGTGGTAATTCATGATGCTTGTGGATGATCGTAGATCATGTTCTATTCATTTTGGTGGTCTGCATTGATCGGTGAGCAGGTTATTTATGATCTTCTTTGATCTGGTGGTGTTCTTCATGTTATTGGCTGACATGATGATTGTAGCATGTTGCAGATGTTCAAGATATAATTATTGGAGGTGTTTCATATTTGAGATGGTGATTTAGGTCCATGTTATGTCTTAGCCAACATTGTTTTAGTCCGCATGTGATATTGTAGTGTGTATGGTTATATTTTGTAATTAGGAGATATGTGTTGAGCCAACCTTGATGATTTTGGTCCAAGGTTGATATCATGCATAAATAAATGTAATATCTTTGCAATTGTGTGTGTCATGGATGAGTGTATGTGTGAATAATGTATTGATCCTTTGAAGGCAGAGTAGAAGTGTGAGAAGAAGTTATGTGCTTAACTGAAACTATAACCAGGGATGAGGAGATTCTATTTTCTTAGTTCATGATCTTTCAGATGTAATCCGAATGTGTTTGTAAGATAGTGAGTCTTCCCAAGGTTGTTTCCCTTTGTTGTTTTTGAGGAGTGAGCTCTAGGCAGTGTACCTGAAAGCATGTGCATTCCCCATTGTAATATTTCATATACTTCTAATAGGGTACTGTCTATTGTTTGTAGGTTCCCACTGTGGTTTTTCCCTTGATGGGGTTTTCCATGTCAAAAATATTGGTTTTATATGTGTTCATGTTGTGTTGTTGTTCTATGCTTTCACTGTTAATTATCATATATGAGATTAAAGTAAGTTGCTATAAAATTTGGTGACAACTGATTCACCCCCCCCCTCTCAGTTGTCTGCCCTATTTTCATCAATTGGTATTAGAGAAGGTTCCTCTAAAGAAATTTAATAGCTTGAGGTGATCCGGGATGGAAACTTACAAGAAGGAGAGTTCAAGATTTGATGGGAAAAATTCTTCTCTTTGGAAGAACTGGATGTAGTGTCACTTGAGATGCATTGGCGAAGATTATTGGAAAGTTACTAAAGACAAATATATTATTCCTGTAAATGTTCCTTCAACTTTGGATGAGATCAAGGAAGTTGAACACAATATCATGGCTAAGGAAGCATTGTTGAGTTCTCTAGCTGATTCAAAAATGACAAATGTGATGGAATTGTAGATTGCTCATGAGATCTAGAAGAAGTTGGAGACCCTATATGAAGGTGACAGATATGTGAAGATTGCTAAGTTGTAAATATTGAAAGGAAAGTATGAGATGTTGAAGATGAGTGAATATGAGAACATTAATTCTTTATGCAGAAGGTGAATGAATTAGCTTGCAATATATGTGCCGGTGGAAAATTGGAAGAATCAAAGATTGTTGCTAAAGTGCTTAGATCCTTACCTGCATCTTAAAAAAATAAAGTTGTTGAAATTGAGGAGATCCAGACCATGACTAATGTGACTAGAGATATGTTGATTGGTAAGCTACCAACCTTTTAATTGAGTGAGTTTGGTGATTCTCTTCCTAAGGTAGAATTTTCATTCAAAGACACTATTTTCGAAAAGGACAAGCAGAGATTTGATCATGGTGAAATTTCTTCAAGAAGGATATCTAGATATGAGAAAGATGTTAAGGAAATTGAATAAGAAGAGTGAGATCTTGAGGATCTTGAAGCACTGATTTCTAGGAGAATGCCTAAGGGAACCAATAAGTATGAAGGAAAGTTGCCTCTTAAATGTTTTTCATGCAATAAGATAGGACATTTTGCTTCAAGGTGTCTGAAAAGAGTTCCTAAGAAAAAATACAAGCCTAAATTCCAGAAGAGATGTTATTATGTTGTTGATGAAGGTGTGATAGATGATGAATCTGACAAAGGAAATTCAAGTGATAATGAATGGGTGTTTATAGCTATCAAGGAAGATGATCCAATACCTACTAATTCTACTAGCTACATTAATGAGGAAAGAGCTTTGGTTGCACAAGTTAAATAAAAATATGAATGGGTGATTGATAGTGGATGCTCTCATCCCATGACAAGTGATAAGAAAAATTTTGTGAGCTTGGAAAATTATGATGGTGGTGTTGTTAGGTTTGGTGATGACAAGGCTGGTATAATCTATGGTAGAGGTTCTATTTCTATTGATGGTAAGAATAATACTGATGGTGTCTTGTATGTAGAAGGTCTAAAGCATAATCTTGAGTGTTGGACAGATGGTTGACAAGGGATATGATCTTCAATTCAAGAACGAGAAGTGTAGAATCTTGAGTAGTTCCGAAAATGAGATTGCATCAGGTCCAAAGACAAAAGGTAATATCTTTAACTTTAATGTTGTTAGTAAAAGTTGTTTGGTTGCTCAGATTGATGAAATTTGGTTGTGGCATAGAAGGATGTGTCATGTGAATTTTGATATCATGATTAAGATAAGTTCTACTTAGGCAGTAAGAGATCTTCCTAAATTGATGAAGCCTACTTACTCTATATGCAAAGAATGTCAATTGGGGAAGCAAACCAAAGTTTTTTTCAAAAGTAAAAAGTACTTTTCAAATAGATTGTTGGATCTTGTGCATATTGATTTGTGTGGTCCCTCTAGAGTCAGAAGTTTGCAAGGAGATAGATATTTCATGTTGCTAATTGATGACTATTCAAGGATGATGTGGCTTACTTTATTAAGTGAAAAGTTTAAAGCTTTAGAGAAATTCAATATTTTCAAAGCTATGGTTGAGACAGAGACAGGTTTGAAGCTGAAGTGTCTGAGATCTGACAGAGGTGGTGAATTCATCTTTGGTGAGTTCAATACATTCTATGAAGAGCATGGGATAAAGAGATAGTTATCTGCTCCAAAAATCCCTCATCAAAATGGAGTTGTGGAAAGGAAGAATAGAACCATTCAAGAAGCTTCTAGGACAATGATGATTGAAGGAAATGTTTTGCGTGTCTATTGGAGAGAACTTGTGTGTTTATACTCTTAATCGGGTTTATGATTTGGTCATACTCCTACTGTTAGATATTTCAGAATTTTTGGAAGTAAATTTTATATCAGAAGAGATGAATATTTAGGAAAATTTGATGGTAGATGTGATGAAGGAATATTTATTGGTTATTCTACCAAAATCAAGGCCTATCAGTGCTATAATAAGAGATTGAGGAAGATAGTTGAGATTGATAATGTCAAAGTTGATGAAGGTAATGAGTATTAGCCTAGATTCTCTAGATATGATTTAGATGATCAGAATGATAGATCTAATAAAGGAAAGCAAGCTCAGACCTAGAACCAAGTCCAAATTGGTCCAGTGAATCCATTAACTCAAGGTGAAGGAAATAGTCCAAGTGCAAAAGAAAGAACACAAGAGTCTGAAAAATCAGGAAAATCCTAAGACTCCTAGGTATGTGAGATTAAATCATTTAGAAAATCAAATTATAGGAGATAAAAATAAAGATGTTCAGACTAGGAGAAGAATTGCAGAAGAGTATTGTTTGATTTCTAAGATTGGACCTAAGGATGTGAGTGAAGCATGTAAAGATGAATATTGGGTTAAAGCGATGGAAGAAGAATTGAATCAGATTGAGAATAACAATACATAGATTCTAGTACCTAGACCGAAAGACAAAAATGTAATTGGAACTAAATCCAGGTCTTTCAGAATAAATTGAATGAGGAAGGTGAAGTTGTTAGGAAGAAAGGAAGACTTGTTTGCAAAGGATATTCATAGATGGAAGGAATTGATTTTGAGGAGACTTTTGCTCCAGTGGCAAGAATTGAAGCTGTAAGATTATTTCTTGCTTATGTTGCTTACATGGATTTCAAGGTATATCAAATGGATGTCAAGTTAACATTTCTAATTTGCGAGCTAGAAGAGGAAGTGCACATTGAGCAACTAGATGGATTTTAGTTGACTGGTGAAAAGAATATGGTTTGTTGATTGAAGAAAGCTTTGTATGGATTGAAACAAGCCCCTAGATCTTGGTATGCTAGATTGGATAAGTATTTGTTGAAGCTTGGATTCAAAAAAGGTGTTGCTGATAGTAATTTGTATTTCAAGATTGATAATGATAACATTTTGATTGTTGAATTTTTTGTTGATGACAAATTTTTTGGAGGAAATGATAGTTTTTGCAAGAAGTTTGCTAATGAAATGCAGAATGAATTTAAGATATCTATGATTGGTGAAATGAAATTATTTTTAGGATTGTAAATTACTAAGTCAGAAAAAGTTATCTTCATATCTCAGTCAAAGTATGTGAAGAAATTATTGAAGAAGTTTGTATTAGATGATTCAAAGCTAGTTGGTACCCCTGTGGTGACTGGATCTAAGTTGACTAAGGATGATGATTCCCCTAAAGAAAATTAGACCAGATACAGATCTATGATTGGTGGATTGTTATATTTGACTCAAACTAGACCAGATATCATGAATGTTGTTTATCTTGTTGCTAGATTTCAAGCTGATCCTAAGGAATCTCATGTTACTGCAGTTAAAAGAATCTTTAGATATTTGAAAGGAACTAATAATTTTGGTTTATGGTACCCTAAGGCTAATGATTTTACTTTGACTGCCTTTACTGATGCTAATTGGGTAGGAGATGTTCATGACCAGAAAAGTACTAGTGGTGGTTCATTTTTCTTAGGTAAGAGATTTGTTTCATGGTTGAGTAAGAAGAAGAATTCCATTTCTTTATCTACTGCAGAGGCAAAATATACTATTGTTGCTAACAATTGTACTCAGGTTGTGTGGATGAAGCATATGTTGAAAGATATCAGAGTAGTGTATGATGAGCCTATTACTATTTACTGTGATAATTCAAGTGCTATTAACATTTCTAAGAATATGGTATTGCATTCAAAGACTAAGCATATATCTATCAAGTTTCATTTCTTGAGAGAGAAGGTAAATGAGAAAGAAATCAAGTTGGAATATGTATCCACAAAGGAACAAATTGCACATGTTTTCATGAAGCCTTTGCCTAATGATACTTTTGAGTATCTCAGAGAGAAGCTAGGGGTGATTGCTCCTCCTGATCAGAACTAAGGTGCATTGGTATGCATTAGTTGGTGCATTTCACAGTCATATTTTGTGATCCGGATTGATGAGTGGAGGTTTCTACTTAGGGGGAGTAATCAAATGTTCAGATTTGTGAGATTTTGTGTTTGCAAACATGTGCCTTTGCCATTGATGTAAAAGGGGGAGAGATTCATGTGAAAAATCGAGTAATAATCTAAGGGGAGGAGAATATTTGCATTGTGGGAGAGAGTTATCTGAGATAGTTGTTGATTTCTTTGGCATTGATTGTTTTTCACATCATATGTTGTCATCAATGCCAAAGTGGAAGATTCTTGGATATTGTTGTTGGTATGCTGCAAATATGTGCACTAATGATATCTGAGAAATGTGTTGTCATTGATGTCAACATATTTTCTCTATCATATCTAGTGCATTGTTGCAGTGGAGTTCAATTAGTTGGTTCATGTTGTATATTGATGATCAGTCTTTTTGGATTAAAAGGTTTGTAGAGTGATATCTCTAGTTGATTCAATGCATGTGTCAGAGGTCTGCATGAAGATTTGAGTGAGTTATGAGTATTCATGTTGTGGCCAGTTTTTCTATTGTTTAGTATTGCTGGTATTGAGTATTTTGATTTGCATTGGTTTGCATTGTAATATATTGATCTGCGGATTTGGATATGTGTTTGGGATGTTGGTGTGTATCCTCAATTCAAGTGGTTCATGATTTGGAGCTTTGCAAGTGATTTTTCTAGGTTGATAGTCAGTTTAGTTATTGTTCTTGAAGCTCGATGTGATGATAATGATGATTCTAGTAATTTGAGTTGGTGTGGATGTTGTAGTGGTAATTCATGATGCTTGTGGATATTTATAGATCATGTGTTATTCATTTTGGTGATTTGTATTGATCAGTGAGCGTTTTATTGATGATCTTCCTTGATCCGATGGTGTTCTTCATGTTCTTGGCGGACACGATGATTGCAGCATGTTGTGGATGTTCGAGATAGAATTCTTGGAGTTGTTTGATATTAGAGATGGTGGTTTAGGTCCACGTTATGTCTTAGCCGACATTGTTTTGGTCTGCATATGATATTGTAGCATGTATGGTTATATTTGGTAATTAGGAGATATGTGTTGAGTCGACCTTGATGATTTTGGTCCAAGGTTGATATCATGTATAAATAAATACATAATATCTTTGCAATTGTGTGTGTTGTGGATGAGTGTATGGGCGAATAATGTATCGATCCTTTGAAGGCAGAGCAGAAGTGTGAGAAGAAAAAGTTATATGTGCTTAACCAAAACTATAACGAGGCATAAGGAGATGTTATTTTCTTAGTTTGTGATCTTCTAGATGTAATCCGAATGTGTTTGTAAGATAGTGAGTCTTCCTAGGGTTGTTTCCCTTTGTTGTTTTTGAGAAGTGAGCTCTAGGAAGTGTGCCTGAATGCATGTGCATTCTCCATTGTAATATTTCATATACTTCTAACAGGGTATCATCTATTGTGGGTAGTTTCCCACCATGGTTTTTCCCTTGACCGGGTTTTCCATGTAAAATATCTTGGTGTTATATGTGTTCATGTTGTGTTGTTGATCTATGATTTCACTATTAATTATCAGATATGAGATTAAAGTAAGTTGCTATAAAATTTGTTAACAACTAATTCACCCCCCCCTCCTCTTAGTTGTCTACCCTATTTTCATCAACAACCCACTTTCATGTTCAAATAGACTACCTATATAACTTATATGTTCATATAGTTTTTTAAATAAGGTGTTGTACCTAGTAAGTTCATCACCTAGTTCCTAATCACGCATGCTACTTAAAATTAATTAGGTAACATGTAGGATTAGATTCCTACTTTAAGTGGATATTTATCACCTTTTCATCTTAAGTGGATAAGATACTACTTTATGTTTGATATCATATCATTAAGATGTGCATGCCATAATCTTATGCTATCATATGTGTCACCTTGGCTTATATAACCAAGGGCCTCTCATACATTCTACAATGGACATTCTATTTGTATTCTTGATGGGAGTATAATTTATTGTCATATTGATCTTCTCGTTTTATAGTGCTTTCAATAAGGCCTCTAGATCTTGGGTGGATATCACCATAAAAAACTTACATGGTGTTAGAGCGAGTTGAGTGTCTTTGGTTGGTCTTTTTGAGATATATTGAGTGTAGATCTCATATTTTATTGAAACATTGATTATGTTCTTCTCTTGAATATGGGGGGTCCTCTTTGTGGATTTTTATTGTAGATAAATATTAAAGATTTCTAGTGTAAACTTGAGCCTACCATTGCATTAAGAGGGTTCAAGAAAGTCAATTTTACCCTTTATTTCATTCAAATTAAACACCAAAGGCTATATTTATGAGGGTTTCAAGTTGAGGTTGTTATTAAATCTAGAAGGTAGCTACATAATTGTGGAGCATTTTGGGTCAAATATGACCCTTCCATTGTGTCCAAAAGGCCTCAAAATATAAAGATTAATTGTCTAGTTGTCAAAATCTGATAACTTACCCCAAGGTCTCAAAAATGTTTCCCTCCATGACCATATGGATGTTATAAATGCTTAATCCTAATCCTATATAGGTAGGTCATACCATACAAAAACACTTCAGATGATGCAAGTAAAGGTGTTTTAGATTGTACCATGTGGTGGCATCATAGTGTGCCACACAGTTGCATAGCCAATTTAAAACTCACCTAGGAATATTTTAGGTAGATATTCTATAATTTGCAAGATTTTATAGAAAATTTTGTCATAAGTATCTATAGGAAATATTCCATTCAATGTAGAGAATATTTTTCTCAAAGCTTGAGCTCAAAAGATCCCTTTTGCAATTTTTTTTTTTTAATTTGGGATAAAACTTCATGCTCTTCAAGGTAGTGCAATCAACTTCTAATTTTTATGCCTATTTTTTTCCAAAATTTATAGATTCTCATAAGTGTTGTTGAGATATCCTTATTTTGGGAAATTTTGGGGCTCCATTTGAGCTCATATTGTAAAGTTGTAAATTTCATCCTATGACATTTCCAATTACATATGTCTCCCCTTCAATTAAATTTAAGACAATTATACACATCTCTTTTATTCTAATCTAAAAAATTCCTAATTTTCCAAGCATGTTTGATTCCCTGACCATTGGGTCCATTTTTATCTCAAAAGAATGCACCATGTGAAAATGTCTAATGAAAACATGTGACCATACTAACCATTCAGGTGTTACATCTATTACGTTCTAAAAATATAATGCCTCTATCAAGTTGGATCATCTTCAAGAGTCCTTGTGAACATTTTATGCCTTCAAGACTCATTTTCAACTTCATTCTTTGATTCATTCTCTCATCAAAATCCTTCTCACAATCTCACTTTCTTTTACCATTACTTTGCAATCACTTTCACTTTCACTCACCCAGCAATATCTTAATACTCTATTTTTTTCATATTCAAAAGCATTCGTATAAACTTTGAGGATTGTTGTTGTTTCCTTACAATATTTGTATGAAGGTAACTCTATTTAGCGGGTTGCTTGTCTTCTCTTGTTGAGGAAAGGGTAACCTTTTCAATATTTCTTCACACACACACACACACACACCCAAACACACACACACATACATATATACACATGTATATACTTATATATGTATAGACATGTAGACATATATATACATGTTAACATATATATACATATATGCATCTATATATATATATATGTATGTATGTATGTATGTATGTATATATATATATATATATATATATATATATATATATATATATATATATATATATATATATATATATATATATATATATATATATATATATATATGTACACAAACACATACATATCTATGTGTGTGTGTGTGTACATAATATATGTATGTGTATGCAAGAAAAATGGGTTGATGAAACTTAAAATGTGAAAAATGAAGCTCCAAGAGGCTTGTCCACACACCCACATGACTTCTTGGTGCAAGTTATGGAGTCATGAAGAATGACTAACTTCCCAAGGATGGTTCCATGGTTCTCTATCTCACAAGGTCCCTCAAGTCAATGCCTTTTCTCTTAGATCACTAAGCAAAGTGGCTTAGAGATGACAAATGCAAGAACGAGGGATGCTTATGATTGATTTAGTCATGAAAATGCATCCTATCTATGCATGATTCTACAAATGCAATAAACTAGATTATAAGATGACAAGATTAGTAACAATACTATACTAACATGATATGCTAGTTTATGAGTTAAGCTGATGATAAAGGAAATAGTCTAAAATGCTTATTAGATTTATTCCTATAACAAAGAGAAGCTAGATGTGTTAATAAAATTGAGCATAAATGAGATACTAAAGCTTGCATGGATCTTAGATAATAGATTTCTTAGATTCATGGATCCCCAAAATGGAGGAAGGAGAGCTCTATTTATAGTGAAAATAGGTCAAGGGATGGTCAAGATTGAAAGAGTTAATCAAGGGTCAAGTTTGAAAGTTATCAATCCATGTTTTCAATTTTCACCAATGAAATGGTGACAATTGTCAACATAAGGCTGGTTGAGAGGAGATGTAAGAAGCATTAAATACTTGAGAAGACCTCATGGTTACCCTAGGAGGTAAGGGTTAAGGTTAGGTTAAGGTTATCCATTGGATAAAGCTTTTATCCAAGGGGTAAACTCTTGTGCAAAGGTTAAAGGAATAATTATGGTCAAAGCAATAAATGCTTGAGGAGACCCTTGGGTTAGATGGAAGTTAAGTTAGGCAAAAAGTCTCTAACCATGCCACTAAGGGTTAGTTAACCATTAATGGTTTGAAGACTTTGGGGACAAATTTGTAAGAGTCCTTCCAAATTGGGGGGCATTCAACAAGTTATCTTGTTGAATGGATAAAGGCTTTAATGCATTTTGAAGACTTTACTCCAAATTTGAGAAGTGACCTCCTCAAATTTAGGGAAAGGGGATAATTGATGGGTTTGGGTTAATTGATTAGGATTAGATGGAGTCTAGAAGAATTTAGGAATAGGGTTTAGGATGCAAGTGGGAGATGTAGGAAAGTGCAAGTGGGTGAGGGAAAATAGAATTAATTAAAATAAATTGCTTTATTTCAATTTGGTTGCAAGTTGGGGATTTAAAATAAATTAGATTTATTTAATTGGGGTAAACTATTTAATTAAATGTGAATTTAATTAAAAAGTAGAGAGAAGGGTTTTAATTAAATAAAATGATTTATTCAATTAAATGATGCAAAAAGGGCTTAAGTGAATTTAACTAAATAAATTGAATAATTTACTTAATTAAATAGAGGAATGAGAATAAAATGAACATTAAATATTCATTTAGGAATATGGTCATTTTTATATGTCTACATTTTGCCCCTCTTTGAAGTGACGTGTCATTATGATTTGTTTGTGATCAATTTTTATGTTGTTTTGAAATTTTCACGTCGTGCCCCAGATTTGATAAACGATGTTGATAATGCCCCCTCGAGAGATGAATCAAAAATTTTGAAAATTTGATTTGTTTTAGATAAATTTGATAAAGTTCATTGCATTGTACAATTTCATCTATGTTGAATGCGGTAATTTGATTCATCTCCTGATATTGCCATTTGGTAGGGTTGTAGGAGATACCGTGAGCAATTTTACGTGTCCCTCCATGTAACCCTAATTTTGATTTACCCTATATAAAGGGAAAACGTGATTTCTTTTGTCTCATTTGTGCTTGTTGACTTTGGAGAAAGTGACACTTGGAGAGAAGTCAACATGCCGATTCCGTATTCTTCTCATCGATTCGAGCGCATTAGGAGGTATCAGAGGCCTACCACGTATGGACCACCGGTAAGTCAACCTTTTTGACCCCTATTTGATTTTTGCTTTTGTCATTTTTGGTCATTTTTTGAATTTTTTATGCGGATTTTTATGTTTTAGCATGTCGAGTCGAAAGGGTAGCGCATATGAAAAATTTCATAGCGCGTAGGGTTTAACAATAGAGGGTAGCATCCAAAAATTTTAGGTTAGGGTAGCGCATAGGATTAGGTTAGCGCACCAGGGGCACGAGGTAGTGCATTGGGTAAAATGGGTAGCGTATAGAAAATATCTAGCGCATAGGGCTTCTAGGGCGTTGCATGGGTAGGTCTAGATAGCATGTAGGTGTGATCTAGCACATATGAATAGATATGCAGCGCAAGAGTAGGATAAAATAGTGCATAGGGTAGGTTAGGTGGCACTTTGGCAGAAAAGGGTAGCACATAGGGTAAATCGGAGAGCACATGGAGAAAACAGGTTAGCGCATGAGAAGCAGTTTAGCACATAGACAAGATGATTTAGCGCATATAGGAAAAATTTTGGTATAGTAGGATCTGGGAATGAAGAAAATGGGTAGGGTGATGCCAGTTTTGCCGGGATAAGTGCATTTTACTAGTCTTTGTGTCTATTGCCATTAGTGTGATAAGTGTGTCCAATATGAGTTCTAAGATAACTTGATTTGATTTTCGATATTTCAAGTTGATACAGATTTGATGTGATTTTGATATGATGTGGAACTTGATTTAAATTGTTCAAATTTTTCAAGTTTTTGATATGAATTGTGGAGCTTGAGTTGTGTTACAAGCTGCATTGATTGTGGAACTTGAGTTGTTTTACAAGTTGATATGGAACTTGAGTTGTGTTACAAGTTGATATGTTTGTGAAACTTGATTTAGATTTGTTCAAAGTTTTCAAGTTTTTGAGATGAATTTGATTTTGATATCCATGTGTTGATGAGGGAACTGATATTGGACTTGCGTTGCTTTTTGATAGGAGTGTCTTGGAGTGGTGTAGTCGTGTGAGCGATTTCCGAGACCGTGGTTCTTGATACCATGATTGACACAGGCCGACAGAGACATTATTGAGAGGTGTGGTTTGACCTCTTTGTTAGATATGTCTCAGTTTATCATAAACCAAGGTTTATTGACAACCTTAGCAGAGAGGTGGCATAGTGATACAAACACCTTTCATTTGGTGACAGGCGAGATTATAGTGACGCCTGAGGATTGCTACCAGATTCTATGGATTCCTATGGTAGGTGCATTTCTTCCCTATGAGTAGATCGAGGAGGGTGGGACTGAGGCACTTTGCTAGATCTTTCAGGATGATGCTGTGTGCAGGTATGAGATCTTGTGGTAGGAGTTTTTGGATTTGGATTATGCGCCTCTACCATCAGTTCTGGAAGGCTTTATAGGTGGTTTCTTATGTCTCGACTATAGGTCAAAGGGACTAGCAGTGGGGTGGAGATTGGTTCTGGAGGATATGGTGACACAAGGTCACCAATTTGCATGGGGGTCAGCTATGCTGGCTCACTTATATAGGGATTTACACCAGGTGGTATACCTAGGCTACGACAGTTTATCAGCTGGAGTGACACTACTATAGGTATGGGTGTGGGAGCATATTCCCACAGCTAGGCCATTAGTAGATAGAGATAGGCCTGTTGGGTGTGCCTATGCATATGGATACAGAGGGATAGTTGTCCAGCGTAAGCTGGGCAAACTAGAGCACTAGAGGAGAGTGCTGGATGACATTGATATGGTTGTCTGGCAACCATATACAGGTTGTGAGGTATGGGCCAAGGATGGGATGGAGATGCCCTATGTATACATGACCAGATATTTGATAGGGTGGACGCCCTTTGTCATTGAGAGGTTTCTGCATAGCCGGGTGTTGCGGCAGTATGGTTGACAGCAAGGGATTCCATAGGGAGCATATTTTTATGCTCGACGGAGACAAGATATTCTAGATTGGGGACCGATGATTGATAGCAGGGCCGCAGTGGAGGAGTTCTTTCATGTAGCTGACCAGATTTGGGATTATGCCCCTGAGATAGTAGATCTAGGGATGACGGACGAGTTTGCAACACTCTTTGCAGCGCGTGTAGTGGCCCAGATATCAGATCCAGCGGAGATGATTCCCACTTTTGATGATGATGAGGATTATCAGCGAGGAGAGGCTGGTGAGGAGATAGAGGTTGGAGGTTGGGATGGAGGGGGTGATGATGGAGGAGGTGATGATAAAGGAGGTGGCCGGGGGCGGCAGGGGGAGAGGAGGAGATTGGATCAAGGGAGACTTGATCGAGGGAGGAGAGGAGAGAGAGGTGGAGATGGTGGTGCCAGAGGGATACAGGGTGAGAGGGTAGGGCGGCGGGTGGCGATGGATAGGGGGAGAGGAGGTTTGGCTATCAGATCTAGAGAGGAGGAGCGGGTTGGCGAGGTGCTTGCGGTGGTGGGAGGGTATGATGATTTCAGACGACTAGCCTAGAGGAGGAGGTCAGATGTTTTACCTCCACTTGCACCGAGGATAGTTAGAGGGATAGGGGGTACCCCTTCGTAGGTACCCTTGCAGATGCAGATTCTGACACATGTGGAGGATGCACAGATTAGATCATTGCAGTTGTCAGTGCAACATTTGCAGACATAGTTGTTGGTGCATCAGCATCAAATGACACAGCTGACAACAGAGTGGGATACTGCTTTGGAGCAGTTGTGTTGAGTTGAGGCTCGAGCAGAGGCTTTGGAGAGAGCGGCAATAGGTGGCCTGATGAGAGACACCTTGAGAGAGATAGCTTTGAGAGCCAAGGAGGCAGAGTACTATAGGAGACATTATGAGGATGCGGTGCCCAGGGAACAGTGAGTGCAGAGTTTTACACAGTTGAGATCTAGTCGATCTCAAGAGACTGGGTCGAGGATGAAGAGCAGAGGCATGATAGGGCCTCCTAGACAGGATCCATTTGGAGATCGAGGAGCTAGGACATCTACAGCGAGACCATCTCCCTCATGAGATAGTCATACGTGAGAGATGTTGTCTCCATTGTATTTTGATCATTGTATTGTACTTGGCACAGACATGACATATTTTGTATATTGATCATTTGTCGAGATATATATGACATCATTTTCTTTGATCTTCATGTGATGTGTTATGGATGATGTGTTCTATATTCTTTTGTTTATTCTATGATGATGCAATTCTTAGATAGATGTATGTGATAATGCATGATGCTGTGAGATGTATCTTAAAAATGAGATGTATGATATGATATGTTGTGAGATGTATCTTGAAAATGAGATGTATGATATGATATGCTATGAGATGTATCTTGAAAATGAGATGTATGATATGATATGTTGTGAGATATATCTTGAAAATGAGATGTATGATATGATATGCAACTAATTGTAAAATGATATGCAACTAATTATTTTTGAGCATCCTCATTCTGTATTTGTCATCCCTATATAGCCACATGTTGTTTGTTGTCTATATATGTATCATCATTGAGCATTGATTTGTTTGGGATATGTTGATAATTTATACAAGCATAATGGTATATTTAAACCATAATTACCTGAGAAAAATTTACATGATTTTTGATTTTGCAAGATAACACAAGCATCAAGGTATAATTGAACCAGGATGACTTGAGTGCGGATTGCGTATAAATAGACAAGATTAAGTCATTTGTATGCGTAAAGTGGAATCATGTCTTCAATGATATATTGTGAATCACATCTCGAGACAAGTATTTACACAGTACAGATGATTGCCTCAGACAAAAAACTAAGAAAAATATTGGAGTCCCTATGACGTTCTCTAGCTTTGAAGCATTGTTGAGAAAATTTAGAGGATCCAACAATTCAAAAAGTTAAAGTGCAAAAATAGTCAAAACTTTATGCAAGATGCAACATTTGATATTTCAAAAAATCATCCATCATATTTTGTGAATCCTGTTAAGAGATCAATGTTTTGCTTTGTGATTGTACGAGTGTTGTTTTGCTGGATATGAAGTTCTAAGTTTGCGACAAGTTTTGACATTTCAAACATGTTGCAAGTTTTGATTATTTCCCCTAGTCAAGTGTACTTAATGTGGATATGCATAGTGATTAGCAAACCATGGTGAGATGTGGTGAAAGGATATGCAGATAAACTAGGATAGTGACTATGCTAAGTATGGCCTGGATGGATATTGTGCTAAAAATGTTGGGTGATGGCTGATAGTACTTTAATGTGGAGATAATGGTATGGATATAGATAGAGGAGCTTTCCTCTCACAATAGCGCCTGTTGCCAGGTTTTCACCAATTGCTTTTATTGTACCTTTTTATTTACCTTTTTCTTGATTTTTTTTTATTTTTTTCTATTTTTTGACTTTTCCATGCATTAGATTACTCAAGTGTAGTATTTCTTCAAATGAATGTTGTTAGTTGGTTCGTCGAGCACATCTCCTTTTGAAGTTGTTAGCTGGTAGGCACCTGATCCATAGGTTGATATGATGACATAGGGACCTAACCAATTAGGTTCAAATTTCCCTTTCTTTTCTCGATCTTGTTGATTCCTAGGATTTTCTTTGAGTACTAAGTCACCAATTTAAAAAATTATGGGAATGACCTTGTGGTTGTAGCTCCTACACATACGTTGCTGATATTCTTTGAGATGAGTGTAGGCACATTGATGTCTTTCATCTAGAAGCTCGAGCTCTTGCAATCGGTTAACTCGATACTCTTATTCTAGGATTAAGCCTTTCAAAGAGACTGAGAGATGGAATTTCTACCTCCAAGGGTAAAATTGCTTCTGATCCATATACCAATGAATAGGGTATAGCTCCTGTGGGTGTGCAAATGCTAGTTTTGTAGGCCCAAAGTGCTGGATTGAGTTGTATATGCCAATCTTTGCCTGCATCATTCACTATTTTCTTTAGGATTTTCAATATTGTTTTGTTGGATGCTTCAGCCTGACCATTCCCCTGTGGGTAGTAAGGTGTAGAGAAACGGTGTTGGATTTTGAATTTTTCACACAATTCTCGTACATCTTGGTTTTTGAAAGGTCATCCATTATCTGTGATGATGGAGCTTGGAATGCCATATCTGCAGATCAGATAATTAAGGATAAAAGAAAAAATTTGTTTCCTAGTCACTGTGGTCATGGGGACTGCTTCTATCCATTTGGTAAAGTATTTTGTTGCCGTTATAATGAACTTGTGTCCATTTGAAGATGAAGGATGAATTTTTCCGACCAAGTCTAGTCCCCACTGACAGAAGGGTTAGGAAGTTGTGAATGGCTGCAATTCCTATGTTGGTGCATGTATAAGATTGCCATGGATTTGGCATTTAGGACACTTTTTTGCAAAGTGATAAGAGTCTTTTTCCATTGTTGGCCAGTAATATCCCATTCTTAGAAGCTTTTTAGCAAGAGTAGTACCACTTGAATGTGTGCCATAGATACCTTCGTGAAGCTCGTGTAAAGTGGAGTCAGATTTATTACAATCAAGACAACGAAGAAGAGTACCATCTAGACCTTGATGGTACAAAGTATCAATAGTAAGAGTATAACGGGTGACTTGCTGGATAAAGTTACGCATTTGGTTTTGGGATAGGTCAATGGGTAGGATATTGTTCTTAAGATAGTCGTAGATGGGTCCATATAATGGAGAGTTGAACCCAATCAAGGCATAGATAACATGGGATTCTGAATGGTCATAGGCAGGGGAGAACATTTGCTCTACGAGAAACTCGTAATGATTCTTTTGCTCTGGAATTTGCAGTAGTGAAGCAATAGTAGCCATGGCATTAGCTGCTCTATTATCCAACCTTGGTATTTGCTCGAAGGTGATGTGTACAAAATATTATTTGAAATCATCCACCATTCGCTTGTAGGGTAGCAGCTTGTCGTCCTTTGTCTGATAGTCATTATTGATTTGATTGATGACAAGTTGTGAATCTCCGTAGACTTTTAATTCAGTGATCCGCCATTCTACGGCCATTTTGATGCCTATAACCAATGCCTCATATTCAATAATGTTGTTGGTGCATGGAGACATAAGCCTATATGATCTTGGTATAGTGTGTCCTTCAAGAGTGATAAACAAAATGCCAGCACCTAAGCCATGTTGTGTGTAGGATCCATCAAAATACAAGGTCCATTGTTTGGTAGAAATAGCCAGTACATCCCTATCCAGAAATTTGATCTCCATAGTTTGTTTTCGAGGTAGTGGTGCTTCAGCCAGTTGATTTGCGATTGCTTGTCCTTTGATAGCTCTTCATTCTGTGTAGATGATATCAAATTCATTGAGAATCATGACCCATTTAGCCAATCTACTTGTAAGAGCTGCCTTGCTGAGTAGATATTTGAGAGGATCAATTTTTGCAACTAGCTTAATTGTGTGCACTAGCATGTAATGTCATAATTTTTGAGAGGTGAATACTACTGTTAGACAAGCCTTCTCAATGAATTTATAGTTGAGTTCATACCCGTTCAATGTCCTGCTGATGTAGTATATATCTTGTTCCTTGCCTTGTTGATCTTCTTATGCTAACAATGCCCCCAATGATATATTTGTTGTTGAAATGTATAGAATGAGTGGCTTTCCTGCTATTGGTGGTACTAGAACTGGTGGGTTCATTAGATACTATTTGATTTGATAGAAAGATTCTGCACATTTGGCTTCCCATCTGAATGGTACATTTTTATGTAGCAAATGATTAAATGGGAGACTTTTAACTGCTAGTTGAGCGATGAATTGCCCAATTGATTGGATTCATCCTTGTAGAGATCTGAGCTAACTGATATTCTTTGGTGGTGGCATCTCCATAATGTCTTGTACCTTTGTTGGATCCACTTCAATACCCTTAGTTGAAACTATGTAGCCTAGTAACTTTCCTGATGTAACCCCGAAGACACACTTCTTAGGGTTGAGTCTAACTTGGAATTTCTCCAATCGATCAAAAATATTTTCTAAGATGCTTAGGTGTTCTGCTATGGTGAAGGATTTAGCTAGTAAATCATTTACATAGTCTTACATGAAGGTATGCATCATGTCATGAAAGATTGTTGTCATTGCTCATTGATAAGTTGCGCCTGCATTCTTCAAGACAAAAGGCATAACATTCCAACAGTATGTTCCCCAAGGATAGGTAAACATTGTTCTATCTTGATCTTTTGGGGCTATCTTGATTTGATTATAGTCTGAAAAAACATCCATTAGTGATAGCATTGCATGGCCTGCTGTGAGGTCTACAATTATGTCGATACTGGGTAAAGGAAAGTTGTCCTTTGGACAAGCTTTGTTGACATCTCTGAAATTAGTGCAGATTCTGATACTGCCATTTGGTTTTGATACTGGTACAATGTTGGAAATCCATTCAGCATAGTCAATGGGTTGAATAAATCCGACGTCTAATAGTTTCTTCAATTCAACTTTAGCCATAAGTGCCACATGTGGATTCATCTTTCACAGTTTTTGCTTGACTGGCTTAGCTCCTAGAGCAATGGACAAGTGGTGTATGATTGATTGTGGATCAATCCCGAGCATATTTTCATATGACCAAGCAGAGTTGATTTGCTTTTCTTTAAAAAATTTGATAAATTCTGATCTTTCTGCTTCCGTCAGAGATTCTGCAAGGTGTATAGTTTTGACTACTTCTGTAGTACCAATGTTGATTGATTGAGTGGGCTCAATCAATATGGGTGATCACTCATGATAATGTTTAGGAAGAGTGTCAAGTCTCCCATCCTTAGGTGCCTTAAAAAGGTTTTCACTCTCAGATGCATCCTTTATTTTTACTTTTATGTGATCTATTGCTGCCATTGACTGGTTTTCAGCAGTAGATCCTTTATTTGGTTCATTTTTGCGACCGAGAGACTTGGCACTCCCTGGATTGTAGACATCGTTACTTTGTTCACTGGTAGAGTCTATTTTTGGGTTAACAATACATAAGTAATGGATAATGGATTTTTCATTTGAGAAAATTGGTATATCATGTATTTCAGGTTCATCCCAGTCTATGAGGTCAGGAAAGACAAGTGGTAAGGAGTCATTTGGTGGATCAAGTTTTGTTGTTGTAAAGGATGTAAGTATCATTGTGATTGGCCGAGGTGTTAAAGAAGTTAAGGATTTCATCAAGGTCTTCGATGGTATCATCTTTTGTATAGACTTGCGCATAATGTTGCTGCTCATTTTCCTTGGCGTCATAGATATTTTGTAGACCAAATTCAAGTGGTCTAGATTTTGTGTCATGTTCTTCTTGAGAGATGGGTGTATTATTGTCATTTGCACAAATATCTTCAGTAATATTAGAACAGTTGCCCCATTCATATTCATTGGAATCAGTCTAAGAGGTATTATCCCAGATTTTATCAGTGTTGTGAACTGGTATGTTGTAGGGTGAGAACAGGTCTTTGATGATTGACACAAGTTGGATAGTTTTCTCTGACTCTGTATTAGATCCTACTTCCACTTTTTGCATTTGTTCATATATTGTCCCTCCTTGCGAAGGAATGATGTTTTTAGGAGGTGATTCCCCTTTGCCGGACATGAGTTCTTGAATATGATGTACCTCTGCACAAGGTGCTGCTTTCTTTGGAATAATGGACTTCTCTTGATGGTTCTTTTGTTCTTGATGTTCACGTTCCTTACGTATGTTCTTTGTTGACTCAAATAGTGCCTCCTGCTAGGAGTCTTCCTTGTACTTCTTCTTTGCTTTCCACTAAGGTTTTTGATATTTGTGTGGTACCTTCTTTGGTAGTAGAGTGAGTTCAAATCCCAATCCCTTTTTGTCTTTACTGAATTGTGAAGGAGGATCCAATGGTTCTGTGATGCCTTCCTAACGCTTGCCAGTAGGTCCTTTGCAATTGTATCCCATTTGTTGCATGATTAAGTAACTTTTTCCATACAAGTGTGTTGGTATAGATACTTCCATAGTAGTTGCTCTGTCTTCTTCCTCATCTTTGTATAACCAGCTAAGGATGTCCTTTTCCTTGGATTCATGTGCTAGAGTGCCGAGTTGGATGAATGTGCCATCAAACTTGGTGATGGGCCAAGTTGCTTGATGTGTTGATGTGGTAGGTAATCCATGAGATCTAGGTGATGTTGGTAAGTTGGCCAAACACATGGGTTCCAAAGAGTATTCTCCCATGCCTTATTCTTTGATCTTCATTTTCTGCTTGAAATCTCTATTTAATGATTTAGACTTTTCTTGTTGAAGATCTTGTGCTAGTGAATTTTGCTTTTCTCTATTTTGTGGAACCAGGCTGTCTTGGGCTACCCCCATTGCATTACAATGTTGAAATGGATTATGATCAGCTGATATAGAAACCTCCTAGCTATTATAGGGAAATTTGACACATTGGTGATATGTAGAAGGCACTACTTGCATTTCATGTATCCAGGGTCGACCTAATAAGATATTGTATGTGAGATCTATGTCTAAGACCTGGCACATAGTATCCTTTTGTATCGGTCCTACTTGAATAGGAAACATCACGGTTCCTTTAGATGATCTTTCTTCATCATCATATGCCTTTATGGTCATCTTCTTGCATGGATCAATAAACTCTTCAAAAAAGCCTAATGCACGGATAAGTTTTAAGGTAAAAATATTAAGTCCAACTCCTCCATCTATTAATACTGATTTAACTTGGTGTTTATAGACTATGACTTCAATATGGAGAGGAGTATTATGTGGATGGCTCAATGAGACATTATCATGCTCAAAAAAAGTGAGATTATGAGGCCCTGTCATATGAGCGACCATGGCTTGGAATTTGTCACCATCCAGATCTTGAGGTACATTTGTTTCTAATAACACTTGTTCCAATATGTCTTTGTGTTTTGGTGAAAGTTTCAGCAACTCCAGTATAGATATTTGAGCAGGAGTTTTGTGCAATTGATTGACTAGGTCATATTGAACGTTTGTCATTGACGTATGTCCCTTCAAGACATATTTTTGAGCTCTGGTTGTTACGTTGATGGATTCATGTTCACGCTTGTCTTTGATTGTGATAACATTAACTTGATTTTCCTCAACTGATATGTGATTGATGGTGTTATTGTATATGTGATTAATATGAGCTCCACGTGTATCATTTGAGGTTGAAGCTCCATCCTTGTAGTTTGGAAGAGGATTTTTGAAAGCTTCGTGGTCACCCTTTGTTTTGAGACCATCGACCATTAAATCACCTCTGTCGATCATGTCTTGAACAATGTTTCAGCCTCATGCAATCATTTATTTGATGACCTTTATTGCGATGAAAATCACAAAAGTATGAGTCATTCCACTAGGGTGGTTTGATTTTTGGTTCAAAGTTGCTGATTGCGGGTAAAGAGATAATTTTGTTCGCTAGGAGTTCTCTGAATGCTAACTCTAGTGATTGCCCTAGTGGTGTATAAATGTGTTTTGGAAAGTTTTTTGTGTTACCCCGTGAGTTTAGATTAGGTCCTCTATTGGTGTTATTGTTTTGGGTACTGTTGGTGTTGTTTGTGTTGAGTTGATCTTGATTGGTATTTGGTGCATAAGTGTTAGTGCCTGGGTTAGCACCTTTGGGATTTTTTGTAGCTTGAGGGTTACCTAATAATGCAAGCACAGGTTGTTTTGATTTTGAATCATTTGATTCAGTTCCTCCTTCATTTCCATTGTTTTTGTTTCTGGTCTAGAATTTGGATTTGTCCAAGTTGTTGTTGTTTTGGTTTTTGTAATTGGATGAACTTGTTCCTTCTTTGAAAAATTTCAACGTTCCCTTTTTGACACATTCCTCTTCTACTTGGATGCCATTCTTAATCAATTTAGCAAAAGATGGTATGCATTGGAGTTTGAGCCTATAACTCATCTCACCATTTAAGTTGTCGATGGAAATTTCCATTTTCTCCTTTTCAGGGATATCTCAAGGATATCTTGAAACCATATGCCGCCATCGTTGAAGGAAAACCATGAATGTTTCATTATTTTTCTGTTTGGTGTTACAGATGTCTAACATGGTGATAGCATGTTGAATGTTATATTGAGTTATGAATTTGTTGAATAGTTCATCGAATGACCTGATGGGAGGTGTGATTTTGGATAACCATTCCATTGTTTGTCCTCCCAAGCTTCTTGGGAATAACCTCATCAAATAGGTATCATCATGAGCGAATTCAAGACTCATTGTGCAAAATTCTCGAACATGATCACGGGGATCACTTTTTCCATCATATTTGTCAAATTTGGGAACATATGAGTTTGGAGAAAAAGGTATCATGTTCAATATTTTGTCAAACAAATAAGGACAAATTTTAGTTAAGGAGTACCGTACTGTTGTACCTTGTTGCATGTCTTGCATTTGTTTTTGTAACATTTGCATTTGTTGAGTAAGAGCAATCAAAGGTGCATTGTTTTGCTGAGGGAAGAATTCTTCTCTTGCATTAATTCTAGGCTGAAATGGGGTATGGAATGGCATGTTTTGTTCAGGGATGTTTTACTCAGGTATATTTTGTTCTTGTAGATTTTGTTCAGGAATATCCTGCTCAGGGTCACGTGTCTCTTCCTCTCATTGTCATTCTTGATATTCGTAATGTTGATATCTTGTTTGAAAAATGTTCATATCAAAGTCCTTTGGAAGTTTAACTCCTTTTCTTGTGAGCATGAGTAGGTATTTTTCTTTGTCATTTTCCATGAGTCTTTCCACAAGCCTTTGAAATGAAGCACTTTCTTGACATTATTGAAGAAGTTCTTCATAAATTTTGGTGTCCTCTAGATGCGGACCTTCGAAAGGATTAGATAACCTTCGATTCATGTTGGATTCAATTTGTGCTTCGCTTTGTTTGTTTTGTTGAGAGCGAGTGATAATAGGCATTTTAAAAATATTCTGGGGTTGGTGGTGGTAACCTTGGGAAGTTATAAGTGATGCACTCGTTGGGAAAGAATGCTAGATTGATATTTCCTCTTCAAAGGTTCCTTGTCAAATTCGTTTGATTTGTTCTGAATATATAATCGTATATGACAAAGGAATGTTCGATGAGATTTGAAGAGTTGATGATTGATGTATAAAAATTTGTTTCTTTTGGCAAGTTTCGAAGAACTTGGTTGCTATTTCTTCAACTTAGTGTTATGATAAATATTCTTTCTTCTCAGAATATGAGGATTAGTCATGCACAAGCAATCAATGGTTTCCTTTGAATTGTTTTGGATTCAGTTTATCTTGTTTTGGAAACTTAAGTTTTACATTATCAAAGTGAAGGTTTAGATGCCTCCTCATGACAAAGTGCGTCAAATGATATGGAATAGAGCTTTCCCGATATGGAAACTTGATTTGACAACTTGGAGTTTTAAACAAATGTGTTTTGGGATAAAAATTTGTGTGATAAAAAGGACCTATTTGCCACTTGTGATGATGTTTCCCGATTTTGATAGGATAGCTATGTTTATCATGTGACTAATTTTAGATTTTGGACAACTTTTATTTGATGAGAAACTTGCTTTGGAAATAGCTTTTGATACTTTGTTTTTGGTATTCTAATTTGATGAAGTTAAGGCTAATGAAAGGAGGTTTCCGAAAATGTTTCCAAAATTTTCCAATTTGACCTCTGTTTTGCCTCCTGTTTTTATGGTTTTGACCACGTGCTAAGACAGAGACTCTATGCGCTACAAAGAGTTCTCAAAGCGTCAAGAAAAAGACCCCACTTGCTATACTGCCCTGTGCTACGTGCTAACTAGTTTCATTGGTTAAATTTGTTTCGGCTTTGGTTTAAAAGATCATGCGCTAATATGAGCCATTGACGCGCTACTGTTTATACTCTACGTGCTAAAGGTTGACTTCCACACACTAAGCTCATGCTTCAACATGCTAAACTATTTTTAGAACGTGCTAACTTCTATTGCTGATTTTAGATTTTGGTGAAGCGCTACTATTAAGACTTTACGCGCTAAAGATAGGGTTTGAGGTGCTAAAGTATGGTTGCTATGCACTAAGATGTTGCTCTTACGCGCTAAACTGCCCTGTCTTGATTGTTTTCTATGATTTTTGGAACTTTGTTTTGAGTTTTCAGTGATGATAGATGATTTTATGAAGTAACAAATGAAGACACAACACCAAAGAAGTAACCATTTTTGCTTAATCTAAACAATAAGTGTATGTTTTGTGAGGATATGTTCAAATCCCCAATGTCTCAATAGGTTTAGATACAAATAATACACTTCAAAAAGACTCTTTATTCAAGGGTCATAAGTAATACCATAGCCCACTAGTCTTGATACTCCATTAGCTCAAACAACCATGTCACCCCCTAGAGGGCGCCCATTTTTTTGCCTTTTGCCAAAAATTAACTCAAAGTGAATTGCTTCACAATTGAGTAGTTATCTTGGGAGATATATGGTGAGTGATCTTGGGGGCGGATTCTTCCCCACCCTTGCACTATGATATTACAAATGTCTGGTTACTGACTCAGCTCAAAGTTTCTATGCTAAGGTTCGTAATCAAGCTTCTTGTTCGGCCGTCAGTGATAAACTCCCTCAGGAGGCTTCCCAATCTTTAGAACAAAGGCTTTATGTACCTCAAGGATACTGGGGGAAGGCTAATCACTGCATGCAACCGTTGAAAATCACTTTCGTCACTTTCCACATTTGATTATAGTGAGTTGGAACACTTGGCTTTAAAGTTGTTTCCCACTTAGGTCATTCCCTTCACACCGGCCAAAAATGGCTTTAAGAGTTTTTCAACCCCTCGAGAAGGCAGACCTGCTAAAGGATTTATTGCTTGAATTAAAGAAAGCTTTTAAGAGTAGTTTGTCTTTTTGATCACCCAATTAAGGGGAGAGCATATACCTTCCACTTTCGAGACAAAGCACACAAGTTCTTTTTAACCCTTCAAAGCAATGATTTGTTAATCCTATATGGAGATGTTGTTCCATGAAAACATGGTGTTCTTTTTAACTTTTCAAGGCAATGATTTTCTAATCTGAAAAGAAGAACTTGGTCAACAAAATGAACACGATGTTTTGTCAATAAAAGAAATCAAGCGAAAGAGGAAGATCTTCCCTCTTTAAATTGCAAAACAAAAGACTTTTGGGACTGTGTGATTCTTTTCCTTGCTAAGACCTATAATGGATCCTTTTATACACCAAAGGATGGTGAAGTTCTTTTTAATCTATTTGTTTGCAAAACTTTGAAAAACAAAATTGATTTGTTCTTTGTACAACCCAATGTAAAAAAATTCTCTCCTAGCAAAGCAAGGAAAAGTTTGTTTTGTGGTTCTTTTTAAAGCCCAAAATAAAAGTGAGTTCAATTTTAAGAAGAATTAAAAGAAGCTCAAATTTTAATTAACTTAACTAAGTAAAAAAAACTTTAAACTATCTTAATGGTCCTAATTTAAGCTCCTATTTGCAAGAAATTTTGTTAGAACCCTGCAAAATAACAAGCAAAATAGTTAGATAATCTGTGGACTTCAACAAGTCTAATTTTGCACTTGGTTACAACTTTTATTTTTTTGCCTCAGTTTGTGATGAGCTACAGAACAAACTGTACATGCTACAAAGTAATCCGGATGTGCTATCGAAAAGGCCCGACGCATTGAACTATGTTTCAGATGTGCTACTCTATTTTTCTCCTGCATCGAGACCTACAGGAAAGTATTAGTGGGGATGATGTGCTAAGGTAAAGACCGCACACATTAGAGAATAGATCCCACATGCTAAACAGTGTTTTGGATGTGCTAAAAGATCCACCAAATGCGCTAAGGGATGTTCCCTACGCGCTAATTCATGTTTCCCGCATACCTGCAAAAGTGTTTATTTTTTAAAACCGATTTGATTAATGGGGTAGGGCCCCACAGTGGGTGCCAAAAATGTATGCGAGAAAAGCGGGTTGATGAAACTTAAAATGTGAAAAATGAAGCTCCAAGAGGCTTGTCCACAAACCCACAGGACTTCTTGGTGCAAGTTATGGAGTCATGAAGAATGACTCAACTTCCCAAGGATGGTTTCATGGTTCTCTATCTCACAAGGTCCCTCAAGCCAATGCCTTTTCTCTCAAATCACTGAGCAAAGTGGCTTAGGGATGACAAATGCAAGAATGAGGGATGCTTATGATTGATTTAGTCATAAAAATGTATCCTATCTATGCATGATTCTACAAATGCAATAAACTAGATTATAAGATGACAAGATTAGTAATAATACTATACTAACATGATATGCTAGTTTATGAGTTAAGCTAATGATAAAGGAAATAGTCTAAAATACTTATTAGATTTATTCCTATAACAAAGAGAAGCTAGATGTGTTAATAAAATTGAGCATAAATGAGACACTGAAGCTTGCATGGATCTTAGATAATAGATTTTTTAGATTCATGGATCCCCAAAATGGAGGAAGGAGAGCTCTATTTATAGTGAAAATAGGGCAAGGGATGGTCAGGATTGAAAGAGTTAATCAAGGGTCAAGTTTGAAAGTTGTCAATCCATGTTTTCAATTTTCACCAATGAAATGGTGACAATTGTCAACATAAGACTAGTTGAGAGGAGATGTAAGAAGCATTAAATGCTTTAGAAGACCTCATAGTTACCCTAGGAGGTAAGGGTTAAGGTTAGGTTAGGGTTATCCATTGGATAAAGCTTTTATCCAAGGGGTAAACTCTTGTGCAAGGCTAAAGGAATAACTATGGTCAAAGCAATAAATTCTTGAGGAGACCCTTGGGTTAGATGGAGGTTAAGTTAGGCAAAAAGTCTCTAACCATGCCACTAAGGGTTAGTTAACCATTAATGGTTTGAAGACTTTGGGGACAAATTTGTAAGGGTCCTTCCAAATTTGGGGGCATTCAACAAGTTATCTTGTTGAATGGATAAAGGCTTTAATGCATTTTGAAGACTTTACTCCAAATTTGAGAAGTGACCTCCTCAAGTTTAGGGAAAGGGGATAATTGATGGGTTTGGGTTAATTGATTAGGGTTAGATGGATTCTAGAAGAATTTAGGAATAGGGTTTTGGATGCAAGTGGGAGATGTAGGAAAGTGCAAGTGGGTGAGGGAAAATATAATTAATTAAAATAAATTGCTTTATTTCAATTTGGTTGCAAGTTGGGGATTTTAAAATAAATTATATTTATTTAATTGGGGTAAACTATTTAATTAAATGTAAATTTAATTAAAAAGTAGAGAGAAGGGTTTTAATTAAATAAAATGATTTATTCAATTAAATGATGCAAAAAAGACTTAAGTGAATTTAACTAAATAAATTGAATAATTTACTTAATTAAATAGAGGAATGAGAATAAAATGAACATTAAATATTCATTTAAGAAATGGTCATTTTTATATGTCTACAGTATGTATATATATGTATATATGTACATATGTACATATATATATGTACACACACACACATAGATATATGCATATGTATATATATACATATGTATATATGTATATATGTATATATATGTATATATAGATATATACATACATATACATATACATACATACATACATATATACATACATACATATATACATACATATATATACATATATGTGTGTGTGTATGTATATATATATGTATATATATGCACACACACACACACATATGTATATATATATATATGTATTTATATATACATGTATGTATGTATGTATGTATGTATATGTATGTATGTATTTACAATTATGTATGTGTATATGTATGTATATATATACATATATATAGACACACATACACATATTGTCTTATTTTATATTTAATAATATATTGTTTATATTCATTACATGTCTATTATCCATTTTTATATCTTTGTTATCTATGGAGATAGAAACACCAAAATGTGGTTTGAATACAATGAATCACTATATAGCCACCCCAACAAATTTGTTTGGTCTTATTTTTACATTCAATCGCCTATTGTTTATTTTTATTACATGCCTATTATTTGTTTCTCTATGTTGGTTGATTGTGGAGATGGAAACACCAAAATGAGGGTCTGACTACAAGCCACTATATATAGACACCCCAACAAATTTATTTTTTCTTATGTGTGTAGATTTTGGAGAGAGGATATCTGATAAAGTCTCTAGAGACTATTGAGCATTCTTGGGTAATATCTTTCCTTTTATTTGTCACTCCATAGTTACATCATTTTTCATACCTATCATTTCATTTTGCTTTAGTCACATTTCTATGTTGTTTGGATCTGGAGTTCTGTATAGATTATTTTGTTATTTTTCTATAGATAGTTTTTATTTTCCTATTGTGATGGTTGTAAAATAGGGTTTCACAAGTCAAGCTATGAATCCTCTTATTTCCACATAACATAATAAAAGGGAGAGTGATCCTGAAAGATCCAACAACAATTCTATTAGGAAACTTGGGCTAAATGCAAATTAGATTCTACTCTCCTTTTTATTAGTTGAGGATGTGATTAAAATTATGTAATTTGAAGGCTAGATCTAGGGTAAATGATTGGAATTTTATATAAAATAACATAAACATAAAGCTATAGGTATAGTATATAGAAATGGAGCTAGGTCTGGGTATAAGGAATAGAGATGAACCTATGCTTGAAAATTTGGGTCAAAAGTGCAGGACCAGGATGCAAAAAACAACCTAGTCCCTAGCTATCAGATGTAGAAAAACATGAAACTTTCAGAGTCAAAATGTCGCTCAAAATCTATTTCTTGAAGCTTGTCAAAATTTGTTGGTCTGGCATGCAAAAATTGACCCAATCTTCCAATTTTTTCTCTTGCAAAAGTCAAATCTTATCCTCATCAAATTCTGTACTAGAATGTCCATCCATGGCTCTGGATATGTTGCCTGCACACATAAAGAAGGAAACTGATGTTTTTGATAGGGTTTTTCCTAGGTCAAACCTTGGGTTTGGAATTACCCCTTGAATTTAATTGAAATTGAACTTGAACTTGAATTGAATGAATAGGAAAATCTTGCCTTTCAAGGGAAAGGCTAAAGCTGAATTGAAACACTTGAATTGGAACTTGATACCTTGATGAATCTTGCTTTGAAGTCTTCATACATAGGTTGATAATGTTGGGCAAAAGTCTTCATAATGTCTCCCAAAGATAAATCTAATTCTTGACAAGTAATACCCTAGTTGGTAAGATTCTCAAAAGTTTTTCTAATACTATCAAGTGTCGCATGATGATACTAAGTGTTGTGTGCATCTTCGTCACATCATGTAAGACCACATAGACAATAGTATGTGGTAAGAATCAGGGTTCAGAAAAATATGTTGCTAATCTTAACAATTAGTTGCATATTTACACAGATCCATTTCTAGAACATTCCTTTAACTTCATAATCAAGCCTTCCTTTGCACATGATGCACCTCAAAATTTTGAGTATGTCAATATGGTCATAATAACTCTTATTTCCCCTCCAAATTGTAACGTAAATATTTTTGACATATCATTCACATCAAATAACTTTCTCTTTAATGGAGATTATGCTCATTGCATATCCTTACTGAAATCAACCAAAATATTGTCATTGGCATTATGGTTGATCTTGCTAGTAGGGTTAATGTCATAATAGTGGAGACACTCTTCATCAATGGTCTTCATAGAGAAAAATAAGAGTCTAAGGACATTATTCAT
This sequence comes from Cryptomeria japonica, assembly GCF_030272615.1. Lineage (NCBI taxonomy): Eukaryota > Viridiplantae > Streptophyta > Pinopsida > Cupressales > Cupressaceae > Cryptomeria > Cryptomeria japonica. The sequence goes on along the minus strand of NC_081411.1, from coordinate 662,239,320 downwards.
ACTCATGATGGTCTTACTTTATCTCCTATTGGTTCTATTTCTTTTTCGATCCTTATGGGACCTAAGGCTATGTCTACTATATTTGTCGTGATTCCAGAGTCCACTCTATTTAAAGGAAAGCTAGGAATTTCTTGTCTAGTTTCTATGAATTTGATCACTTCAGTAGTCCACATATTTTTTTTTTTTCACATGAGGGAAATGTGCACACTATATGAGACACTAGATATAAGCCACTATTTTTGTGTGGGGGATTTTATCTTGATCATTTTTGGCCTACTTCAATTTGGTCCATGTTTCCCTATGAGTCATAGGAATGTTTTAGTTTCATTGGGTTTCAAACACTTTATCAGAGTTTTATTAGTTTAATATCAAAATTTTATATGTTTTAATCATCCTCACAACTACATTATCACCAAGAACTATAATATATAAATGACATGTTGATATGGAATGATCTATGTAGTTTAATGATTGATACATTGTTGAATGTTATGGATGATAATTTGTGTGGATTATTATTTATTGTAAAAGACTAACATGCATCTTAAAGGGATCCCAAAGCCAGATACAACCTAAGAATCTGATCCATCCACAACTGAAGGAAACATACTCTATTGGTATGTGTGGAAGTAGTTAGGGAATGGTAGGGGATTTGTGGTCGTGTAGAGTCTTTGTTGAATTTGTCTCTTTTGTGAGCATAGAGGATTATGAAGAACGAGGATGTTATGCCTCATTAATTCAGATTTTTAATATGTTGAACCACATCCCACATTTTGTGCTAATAAGGAATAAAGAAGTTTTTTTTAGAACATGACTCTTGTATAATAGTTGTTATTTCTATTTTTCCTTTTGTTGAATAAGCCGCCTTAGTGTTAAGGAAGTACAACATCTGTCTAGGATCAATTAGAAGAAGTAATGATCCACTTCAAGTGATAGTTTTGAAAAGGGGAGGTTTTGTGTTTGTTAAGATCTTGTTCTGCTGGTGTTAAGTTGTTTTTAATTTTACTAGTCAATGAATTTTAGAATCATAAACAATGCAAACAATGGTTATTGCTAGATTTTATATGTAATTGTAATCCTTCTATCATGGATATGACATATGAATGAAAATAGACAACAATTGTTACTTTCTAAGTTAAGTGTATTATTACTCTTTGGAGATTACACTCCTCAAGCAAGGGCCACTTTAGGTAATGTAATCTGCCTTCCTCTTTATATTAATTGGTTATTTATGAATGTAGTAGCTATATTACTATTTGTTCTTAATTATCGTTAATGTATCTTATATTTTTTTAGCACTATCATAGTTAGAGTCCCAGTTGCAACCATCTTGTTACTTGCTATTAGTTATTATTAGTTACCTATAACCACTGTTAAGTCACTCTTGAGTCTTCTATAGCAATTGTTTAATCAGATAGCTTTCCAGTTAGCATTGTTTGTACTTTTATTAGTTAGTGTTTCTGCATGCACCGATAGGAATCTTATGAAATCATTTGTTGTACATATAGTGTCAGTGCCATCTTTAAAGATATGTCCTTGGTCGATAATCAAGTGAACCCCCATTTAGGACATAAAGTTACCCCATTGAGTACCTCAACTGGGTTGAGTTCATGATATACTAAACCAACTCTATGGACATGGTGGAGGATAGTCACTTCCCTATGGGGACATGTTAAATAAAGCTTAATCTACATACAAGATCAAGGGCTCAACACCTAATTCTACTATTCCTTCTTCTTTAAAAGATCATTTGTCTCAGCTTACTCTCGCACCATAACATGCTCCATCCTATGTGCCTTATTCTTAAAGGGATAAGCACAAGCAATCTCCCTCAAGTATATTCCCAATCTTCCAAGGCTTTGCAACCTTTAGTGGTACCTCTTGTTCCTTTGACTATGACTAACACAAAAAGGAAAGCTGTCCATTCTTTCCAAGTTTAAGCCATAAATTTTCTAGCTTCTAGTTCTTCCCATAGTCCCTCATCCAATTTTGTATAGAAAGGGAAATAATTCTTCAGATGTTATTCCTTTATATGTAGCTTATGCACCTCAACCCTCAAGGGCTCCTCTCATCCCTCTTGCTCCTAAGGAAGAATGAGGAAAGGTTCCCATAGCTAAGGAAAATTTATTTACTTATATACCATCTCCTATTACATCCATAAAGACCATTCTTCCATCAACAATGATTTCAAAGATGTCTTCACCCATGGAACAAGATGCTTCAAAATTTTCTCAAGTTTCTATTTTTTGTCCCCATCATTATTGAAACCGGATTGCACATTAGCATAAGTATCATCAACATGTAATAGATTTTGAAAATTATTCCTTGTAGAAGACTAAGGATGAGCCTCCTACTTTGTCTTTTGAGTCTACTTTTATCCATGTTCCAACTTTTGCATCTCTTTCCCCTTCTTTTGTAGTTGTTGGGGAAAATGGTGTCTCAACCTTGCATTTACATGAGGTTACCATTTATAGTAATTTTTCATTTGAGCACAAAATGGTGTGAAATTGTACCTAAAGCTTTTGGTTGGCTATATAAGCATTCTTCTAAAGTTTCATCACAAGATCACAACTAGTTTTGAAGATATGAAAGTTTTTGTTTTGGAGGGGTGCGATGAAAGGTTTAAATTTAATTTTGAGGAATTTAGAGGCTTTGAAATGCATTGAAAAAGTGGATGTAAATAACATATCATTTTACGAGGTGATAAAGATTTCGTGAGATTTCTGGTGCTTCAAACGGTTCATCAATTAGACACACGGTTCACAAGTTATGGCCTCTGAAAGTTTGTACTCCTAAAATAGGAAATATAAAATGCATCTAACACATAAATGAGCTATAAAAGGGAGGGACACATTTTGATGTGTATTTTGACACATCATAGGGCATCTAGATAGGAGATAAGGTCAGTTCCACTTTATTGGGTGGTTTTAGCCCATGGTTTTGTAATACTGTTTAACAATTTCTTGTATTGTATCTCCTATATATGAGGTGTGCGAGATAGAGGCTGTGTGTAAGATTCATATGGCTATTGAGTTACCTCTGAATCTCTACTTAGAGGTACTCTTGTGAATATATTTGTCTACAAGTATATTGTCATTTATTGTTGATTGTTGAATAATATATAGGACGACTTTTGGAGTGTGGGGTTTTTCTCTCGAAAGGGTTTTACCCACATAAATCATTGTTTTGTGGTATGCATGTTGTTGTTTCTATTTCTATTAAGTTTATGTAACTGTTATAATGTTCTGTAAAAGTTTTTGCATTATCTTCCTCTCAAGGTTAGTAAAGGAAGTTATTTTGCTACTTAACTTCCTTACAATTGGTATCAAAGGTTGATCACCTTTGGTTTTAGTTGTGGGTTGTTGGGTTTTTTGAACTAATCTATATTTGAGTGGGAGCTTGTGCAGAAGACCCTTTTTGATCTTGTTGCAGGAATTTTTAGATGGAAAGTTCATCGAGGAGAATAGAGGTGGAAAAATTTAATGGAAGTAATTTTGATATGTGGAAGCTGAAGATGGAAGATTTGTTAATAGATTGAGATCTATGGGATGTTATTGATGTGAATGTCTCAAGACCCTTAGATCCTACTGCGGCTTCTCAATATGATGTTATGGACCAAAAAGCCAAGGGTCTAATAAGATTGTGTCTAGAAGACTCTTTTCTAATTAATGTCCATGAAGAGAATACAACAAAGAAGTTTTGGATGAAGCTTGGTGAAATGTATCAAGTGAAATCCTTATTGAATTAGATTTTATTGAGGTAGAAATTGTATTCCTTGAAGATGGAAGATGGTGAAAAAATTTCAAACCACTTGGAATAATTTAATATGTTGGTGGCTCAATTGGTATCTATTGATGTTAAGATGGAAAAAGAGGAGAAATGCCATATCTTCCTTTGTTCGTCGCCTAATTCATGGGATTATCTTGTTATGGCTATTGGTAGTAATTCTGTTGTTTTGAAGTCTAAAGATGTGGTGGGTGCCCTACTTGGTGAAGATATGTGGAGGAAGGTATTGAATGGTTTGAAGGAATCCCTAATTGTTTGAGGAAGATCTAAGGAAAAAGGAAAGAAGAATAAGAAGCACAATAAGTCCAAATCCAAAGGGAGATCAAAATCTCCTGGAAAGTCCAAAGACATATGTTGGAATTGTGGTAAACCAGGAAAATCCCACAAGGACTACAAAGAAGAAAAGAAGAAGAAAAAGAAGTTTTATTATGATTCTGAGTCTAAGAAGGAATATAGTGATGCATTCATTGCAACTTTGGCTACTCATGCAAGTAATGATGCATGTTTAATTAACTCGGGTGAATATTTTCATATGAATTCCAATAAAGATTGGTTTTTTGAATATGAAGAATTTAATGGAGGTAAGGTGTACTTGGGTGATGATTCACATTTAGACATTTTTGGTCAAGTTAAAGTTAGAATCAAGTTTCCTGATGGTAGAATAAAAAGGATTAGCAGTGTGTTGCATATCCCTAGATTAAAACAAAATTTGTTATCTGTGAGAAAATTGATAGATGTGGGTGTGCAGGTAGTCTTTTCTAATGCAGGATGTAAGATGATTAAAAAGGTTCTATGGTAATTGCTAGAGGTTTCAGGTTCAACACATTGTATAAGCTAGAGACATACACGATTGAGTGTAATAGTACTTCTATAAAAAGTAAATCTATGGATACTTCATCGGAAGATTTGAGGGTTTCGCCTTCAGTGGATGGATATGGCTTTTGGGTACCTAAGGGTACACTTTCTTCTAAAGCAAAGTTACCTACATAGAAGAATATGTTATGGCACAAGAGACTTGGTCACACTGGAAAAAAGGGTCTAAGGACCTTGAAAAATAAAAACCTTGTTGAAGGTTTGAATGATTGTAATCTTGACTTTGATTTATGTGAGCATTGTATTTATTGAAAACAAAACTGCCTTCAGTTTTACTTGATTTCTCATAAGTCTTGTGGTGTTTTGGATCTTATTCATTCTAATGTGTTTGGTCCTATAGATGTTCCTTCCCTTGGAAAATCCACATATTATGTTTCATTTATTGATGATTTTAGTAAGACATTGGTATAATTTCTAAAGAGTAAATCTGAAGTTTTTAGTCGGTTTAAAGAATTTAAAGCAATGGCTGAATTATAGACTAGAAAGAAAATAAAATGTTTGAAGATTGATAATGGCGATGAATTTTTCTCTAATGATTTTGATAGATTCTGTAAAGGCTGTGGTATTAACAGACATAAGACAAATCTATATTCTCCACAATAGAATGAGGTTGCATAAAAAATGAATAGGACACTGATGGAGAAGGCTAGGAGTATGCCAAGTGGTGCTGGTATAGAGCAAAAGTTTTGGGTTGAAGTCATTGCCACTACTTACTACCTGATTAGAATGTCTCCTACATTAGCTCTTGTTGATAAAATGCCTATGGAAGCATGGTCAGGTCACAAGCCTTCACTGAGACATCTTAGAGTTTTTAGTTCTAAGGCATATGCACATATGCCAAAGGAGAAGCAAATAAAGTTGGAGAAAAAGGCTATGAAATGTATCTTCATTGGTTACAGTTATGGTGTGAAAGGATACAAGATTTGGGACCCTGTTGCACAAAAGATAATTCATAGTAGGTGTTATTTTTAGAGAAATTAAATCTCATCTTGTTACATTGTAGCTAGAACAAACTAAGTAGGAAGATGTGATTCAATTTCCTTCTATGCTTGAGAGAGTTTAATTGAGACCCCTTTATAGGAGAGAAGTTGAGGAGAGCTCATCTAGCTCTAAATATTCAGAAGAGGAGGAAGAATCTCCAACTCAGCTTGTTCGAAGGTCTACAAGACATAGACAACCACCTAAAAGGTTTTCACCTGATGATTTGAGATGTATTTTTTCTTTTAATACTAATGTGGATGAACCTAGATCTAAAGTCCCACTTTTCAGGGCATTTCGGAGGGTCTAAAGTCCCCAAAATTAAGTTTAAACCTTTAATCACACCCCTCCAAAAAAAAAACTTTAATATCTTCAAAACTAGCTATGATCTTGTGACAAAACTTTACCGACATGCTTATCTAACTAGCCAGAAGCTTCTAGGATAATTTCACAAAATTTTGTGCTTAAATGAAAACTTACAATAAATAGTAACCTCATGTAAATGCAAGGTTGAGACACCATTTTCCCAACAGGAACAAAATTATCTATTTCAGATTATCCTACATCCCCATCAGAGATTGAAGACATGATCAAAGTGCCTTACCAAAGTGTAGTTGGAAGTTTAATGTATGCTACGGTTTGTACTAGACTAGACATTGCCCAAGCAGTGGGAGTTTTTCTAGATATGTGTCTAATTTTGGTAGAGTTCATTAGGATGCAGTCAAAAGAGTCTTTAGATATTTGAAGGGTAACTCATTGTATTCTTTGTGTTATCATGGTAATTTGGTTGGAGACGTGATTTCCCTTGATATTCACAGTTATGTGGATTCAGATTGGGCATGAGATATTGATAATAGAAGATCCACCGGTGCTTATGTGTTTACTTTATTTGGTGGTGCAATTAGTTGGATGAGTAAGCGACAGGCTATGGTCACTTTGTCCACTACAAAAGAAGAGTATGTGGAAGCTACTCATGCTTGTAAAGAAGTCATTTGGATTAAGAGACTTTGTTTAGATATTGGAATAAAACAAGGTCTAGTGACAGTTTATTGTGGTAGTCAGAGTGTGAACTACCTAGCTAAGAACTTGACATTTCATGCTTGGACCAAGCACATTGATGTTCAATATCATTTTGTCAGAGATATGGTCGAAGATGGCAAGGTGAAGCTGGTTAAGGTAGAAAATTTTATGAATGTTGTAGATTATTTAACTAAGGCTATGAGAATAGAGAAGTTCACATGGTGTTTAGAGTCTATGGGCCTCATGGGCAATTAATTTATTGTGTTGATACTTCCTTTTCTTTTGCAAGGTATTCGACAAGTGGGAGATTGTTAGGAAAAATGGTGTCTCAACCTTGCATTTATATGAGGTTACTATTTATAGTAAGTTTTCAATTGAGCATGAAATAGTGCAAAATTCTCCCCAAAGCTTTTGGTTGGCTAGATAAACTTTTTGGTAAAGTTTTTTCGCAAGATCACAACTAGTTTTGAAGATATGAAAGTTTTCATTTTGGAGGGGTGCAATGAAAGGTTTAAATTTAATTTTGACAAATTTAGAGGATTTGAAATGCCCTAAAAAGTGGTTGTAAATGACGTATAAGTTTACAAGGTGATATATAACTTTATGAGCTTTCCGACACTTCAAACGGTTTGTCAATCAGACACATGGTTCATGAGTTATGGCCTCCAGAAGTTTATACTCCTGAAATAGGAAATATAAAATGCATCGGATACATAAATGAGCTATAAAATGGATGGATACGTGTTGATGTGTTTTTTGACACATCATAGGGTATCTAGATAGGAGATAAGGTCAGCTCGACTTTATTGGGTGGTTTTAGCCCATGGTTTTGTAATACCGTTTGATGATTTCTTGTATTGTATCTCCTATATATGAGGTGTGTGAGATAGAGGTTGTGTGTAAGAGTCTTATGGCTATTGAGTTACCTTTGAATCTCTGATTAATGGTACTATTGTGAAGAGCTTGCTCTGCAAGTATATTGTAATTGTTGTTGATTGCTCAATAATATATTGGGTGAATTTTGGAGTGTGGGGTTTTTCTCCCAAAAGGGTTTTCCCCACATAAATCACTTTGTTGTGGTATGCATGTTGTTGTGTCTATTTCTATTAATTTTTTGTAACTATTTTAACGATCTGTAAATTTTTTTGCATTACCCTCCTCTTAAGGTTAGTGTAGGAAGTTGTTCTGCTACTTAACTTCCTTATAGTTGCTTCTATCTTGCTTATAGTTCTTTTAGGTGATTCTGATGAGCCTCATCCCAAAATGGTGTAGGTGTTCATTTATCCATATTTTGGAACTACCTCTTATCACTTTTTTTCCTAATATCCCTCATTTTGCATAGCCCATATACATGCTTTATACGAAGGTCATGTCTAGTATGGCTCTTGTTGCTCCCTCACCTCTGCATAGGCTCATTATACTAGGTTTCTTAGGGCCCTTTGACCTACCATGATTTATGGGAAGGTTTTACATCAAATACCTAAGCACAAGTTTGAGTGAGGCCCCATCCCCAAGATCCATCACAAAAAAATTTCTTTGCCTACTCTTCCACCTGATAGCTATCTTCTTTTTTTCTTGTAGTCAAGAAGGCTCCCCCTTCTCCATTATTTGTCACCTATAATCTCCCAAAGGTTGGCATTGAGGATCTTATTATTCCATATCCTATAGTAGTCACCTCATTCCTCTTGAGAGAAGGTATTTTTGACTCTCTAGAAGATATTCTAACATTGTCATTTATCTTTACAAGATTGTTGACACTCAAATAATAGGAACTTTTGGATGAAATTATTGAGGTAGCTTAATCCTTGGATCTTTCTATAGGTGAGATGCCTATTATTTCCTTAGAGTACATTTTCCCTCTACAAGATTAAACTCCTTCCCCCTATAATCAAGATTGGGAGGAGAATTGTGATTTGTTGGAGGTGATTGACTAGGGTGGTATCCTTTATGTCTTTAGATTAGAGTTATTTTATTTTATTTTTTTCCTCTATTCTTACCTATATTTGTTTGTGCTCTTTTCTAGAGGGCCCAAGATACCCTTGTAGGTACTTGGATACATGGGATAAAAAATTATTCTTTTTTAGATTATCATTCTTCAATTCATCATGCATTGACTTTTTTTTTACTTTGGGATGATACAAAGTGTCGGGACATTTAGACCTCTTCCATGTTGACCCAATATTTTATTTACCTTCATGTACCCATTCTTCATTTTTTGGCATATTTAGGGGTATGATGACAATTCATACATGCTCTATATATAGAAACTTACATGATATGAATCCTACTAACCTGAAATATTAGGATCCTGCTCTGTATGTTTTTGTTGATCAATGTTGTGGATTTTTATGTGTTATCTTTTGTATGATAAATTTAAATTAAATCTAAATTTTGTCGATCTATGCTCCAAGAATTCATAGAAACAATAAAATTTTTTTAAGGTGGAAGCTTCACTTTTGATGCAAGCAATTTTTATGTTAGTCTTCTTTTATGATATTTTTATTGATGCCAAGTTCCTTTTAGAAAGTGAGATGTATGCCACTTTTTCACTCATTCTCTTCCTTAAGGATGTGTGGCCTTCCTTCAAATAGTTCTAACAAGCCACATGGTGGCTTCACACACCATCAACAAAAGTAAAAGTTGAAGAAGCTTTTAAATGGGAATCACTTTGGAGTGTCCATCTTGTCACAAGGGCACAAGTTTTGGGAGCCCGTCATGGATAACACATTTTGAAGTTGTGCCATTGGCTAAAGTAATAAATGGAACTAGCAAGTGGGACCACCACGAGGAAAGGAAAAGGATGATGGATGTCAACACAATGCTCTTTAAAAGAAAACTAGAGGCTTACACCTTTTTATTATTGCACTATTGGTTCCTTTTGTAATAACTTGCCTCTAGCATGTGCCATGATCATAAGGAAACAATCATAAATTGGTTAGTAGTAAGAATGACCTTCCCCCCAAAAATGGGTTGTAGCTATTCTAGCTCAAAAATAGCATGCCATGCCATGATGCGGCTCCAAAATTGCATGCCCTCCATGATGTCATCAGACACGTTATGGGATCCACCATCGGGCTGACGTGGTATTGCCATTTTGTGGTTGATAGAAAACATTTGCATGCAACTAACATTTTTTAGTTGTTATCACAGTCATAGTCATGGGCACAACTATAGTTTGTGGCTATGTGTGTCCAAAAATTTGAAATGACTACATGAGAGGGAATTTTTTGAAATTCTATTCCCGCTCAAACAATTCAAATTTTTTAAAATACCTAAAACTAGATGCTTTTTCATTTTCCATGTGAGGTTCAGCCATGAACGAAAGCTGAATGAAGAAACCATGAAAGGAATGAAAAATGCAGTGGGATTTGAGGGCCCATGGGTGTGGAAGTAGACTATTTTCATCCAAAGGTTTGATTTTTTTTCATAGCCTTCATTATATGATTTTTCTTACATGATAGTGAGATGTTTAGATTTTTATGATTCTCAATTTTTTGGGGGATTTATGTAGCAAAGGTAGGTGCTAGTGTATAATCTAGTAAACTCTTCCCCTCAAATCTTTTGAATCAAATTCAGTTGTACCTATTCATGTGGTTATCGAGAGAGATTGAGAATGAAATTTCATCTTTGCAAGTATTGAATTAGGACTTCCTTGTCCATTGCCTCTGTGAGTGTTGTGCCCTATACCAAGAGTATCATCGAGTCAAATCTGCTAAAACTGGGTCTGATCTGTTTGAATCATCACCTAAAAGGTAGGCTTGGCATGAGACAAGTTCTAAAAATTACTTGAAGAAGAAGCTCCACTACCAGGTTTTGATGGTCTGTTTTATTTGGAGACAAGTGCACCCAGTAGTATGTGGAAATCTCCTCCACATACTTACAGCCGCAGCAAAAAAGCTTCCACTACCATGTCTCTCAATAGACAATAGATACTGTAAAATTGCTTCATACCACAAGCAACCCAAATGCAACTTTTAAAATTCCCTTTGAGCCACAAGTACCTAAGTGTACAAGGTAGATCGAGAATCTGTATGGAATGGTCTTGCTACTGTAACCTATTTTTTTAATTTGAATCTAGAAAAATCTAGGGTTTTCTTAGGATGAGGGTCTTTAATCTTTCGATTTGGAGTTTAGTACTTCACAAGATGATTCCTTTTGTAATCTTTCAAACATGTGCAATAGACCATAATCTATACTAGGAAGAAATTTAAAATTGAATCTAGAAGTGAACTAACCCCAGACTAAATTGTTGTAACCTTCATGTTACTGTCTGTATACTCTAAGGAATCGATTTATTTTTATTTTCTTAACTAATATATATGAAGACAAAATTGATTTATTCACTTTTCACTATTGTAAACTTAAAATTGGTATATTAGTATTTTACATTTTTTTTATTAATATAATATTTAAATAAATTAGAACTTACAATTGACTACAATATTGTAAAAGTTAAAATTTTGGTTCATTAAAAAATTTATTGATTTTAATTATGTAAGCTTTGGGTTGTTTAATTTAAGGCATTTATAGAGGAGATTTTAAGCATAAAGGAATGAAGATTGGTTCTTAATTTCTAAATCTAATTATTTAAGTGAATATATCTCATCTCATGATTTTGATTTTTAAATAAGATGATTGTTGTGAAATTTGTATTTGATTAAAACCACACCAAACAATTCACATGCATTTGAAAAAAGTCACTTTAAATAAATTTATTTTAATTCACAAGTTGTTTCGTAATTTCATGATAGCTAAAGTTTTATTCAAAAAAGACACAACTAATTTCATTAGGTTGAATCCAAACATTGTTTTGAATTTTTCAATTAATACTATAATTTACATCTATTGAAATATTGGTTGTTCTCCAATAGTTCCAATCACTTAAAGTTTTCTTATTTGAATCTCTTTGTAAAATAGCTATAAAAATTATGGAGGAAATAACGAATGCTACCCACCAATTCTAGTAGATGTTATCAACTTCTAATGTTATTGACCCATCATGCTATTGTCTCATCATGTTACTGACTCACCATGTTATTAACTCATCATGTTATCGACCCATCATGTTCTTGAATCATTATGTTATTGATCTTTCGTGTTATTGACTCATCATGTTATCAACTCATCATGTTATAGACACATCATGTTATCAAATGATCATGTTATCGCACATCATGTTATTGAATTTTATCGAATCATTATGTTATTGACCCATCATGTTATTGATCATGGTATCGACTCATTATGTTATTTAATCATCATGTTATTGAATCATAATGTTATGGACTCATCATGTTATTGACTTTTATCGACTCGTTATGTTATTAAACCATCATGTTATTGACTCATCATGGTATTGACTCATTATGTTATTGACTCATCATATTATTGACTCATCATGGTATTGACTCATCATGTTATCGAAATACAGATAGAGGGAGCAATAATGAGAGAGAAAGGTGACAAAGATAAGTAACAAAGAGAGGTGGAAAGGATATTTATAGAGAGATAGAACAAGGAGTGTGTGTATGAGTGAGAGAGATAGTGAAGTGTTGTAATTTATAACCCTACATGATTTACATAACTTTATGTGCCCCTACTTTAGTGTGTCCCATCTTAGCTCTCACCCAAGTCCATTTCAGGCCTTTTTACCTCAAAACTAATGTCATCTTTTTGCACGGTAATCTAAACCCTAACATTGAGTTGTTTTCTCTTCATTTCCCATTTATTTGCCCTATTTTCAATGAACAGGTGCACTTGAGGCATCCTTGTTTGTATAGGGGTGCCCAGGGCATCCTTGCCTTCCTTAAAAAAGACATATTTAAATATGTCAATGCACTTCCCATTCTTGGTGATTTTGGACCTTGGTGTCTCAATTTAACCATTGGAGGTCACCCTAATTGGTAAATTACCTTCAGAACCCAATATAGGAGCATCCTTTCAATTCATTTTCACATCACATCATCCATACTCATCCATTCCACATCCATCCACAAGAAACATCAAGCATCTTCAATCATTCAAGGAAGCATTTGATACCACCATATCCTTCCAATATTTTCAGGCATCATGGAGCAGCAAACTACATGAATCTTTATGCAAGCATGTATAATTTATGATTGAGTCTCTTATGCTTTGTCATGTTATTGCATCATCAACCATTATCAATTGCAACAGATTTGAGGTATATCATTCCACATTTACTTCAGTATTTCCATTTATAATTTTAATTCAATTTAAGGGTTAATTTAAACTTGGGGTTTGACTTAGGAAAACCCCTATCAACAACACCATTTCCCCCTCTTTTTGTGTGCAAGCAACAAATCCAGAAGCTACAAACAAAGATTCTGACTAACATGATTGTGACTGACATGGTGTGTTATGCGCGTTCACAATTTCAATACTTCATTGGTCAACTCATTCTCAGGCTCCACAAAACTGTGATTGCAACTATAATGATGTGTTATGAGCATTCATAGTTTTGCCACTTTACTGGTTAGTTCATTCTCTCACATCGCAAAACTGCGATTGCGACTAACACGATGTGTTATGCACATTAATAGTTTCGATACTTCACAGATCAGCTCATTCTTGGGCTCTGTGAAACTGTGATTGTGACTAACGCGATGTGTTATGGGTGTTCATAGTTTTGCCACTTGACTAGTTAGTTCATTCTCTCTCACCATGAAATTGTGATTGCAACTAACACAGTGTGTTATGCGTGTTTGCAGTTTCAACACTTCATAGGTTAGCTCATTCTTGGGCTCTGCAAAACTATGATTGTGACTAATACATTGTGTTATGGGAATTCATAGTTTTGCCACTTGACTGGTCAGTTCATTCTCTTGCACCATGAAACTATGATTATGACTAACATGATGTGTTATGTGCATTCATTGTTTCGACACTTCACAGGTTGGCTCATTCTTGGGCTCCGCAAAACTATGATTGTGACTAACATGATGTGTTATGGGCATTCATAGTTTCACCACTTGACTAGTCAGTTCATTCTCTCGCACCGCAAAACTATGATTGCGACTAACATGGTGTGTTATAGGCATTTGCAGTTTCAACACTTCACAAGTCAGTTCATTTTGGTTGCATCTATTTTGGCTCCAAAAAGGACCTTTTGTACAACATGTTAGTGACAGATTAGTCAATCGCACCCATTAATTGCAAAATTGACGGTGTAAAACATGCAACTAACACACGTGTTAGTCAATCCGTACTGTCATTTTGGAGCCAGAATAGATGCATTCGCTCATTCGGCTGCATCTATATTGGCTCCAAAAAGGACCTTTCATACAACATGTTAGCAACAAATTAGTCAATCGCACCCATTAATTGCAAAATCGACGGTGTAAAACACATGACTAACATGCATGTTAGTCAATCTGTATTATCATTTTGGAGCCGGAATAGATGTTTCCACTCATTTAGTTGCATCTATTCTGGCTCCAAAAAGGACCTTTTTCTTGGGCTCCAAGAAACTACGATTGTGACTAACACGATGTGTTATGAGTGTTCGCAGTTTTGCCACTTGACTAGTCAGTTCATTCTCTCGCACCACAAAACTGTGATTCCAACTAACACGGTGTGTTATGCGCGTTCGTTGTTTTGACACTTCATAGGGGCCAAAGCTATTTTGGCTCCAAAACAAACCTTTTGTACAATGTGATAGTGACGTGTTAGTCAATCGCAACCGTTTATTGAAAAATCGACGATGTAAAATAAGCGATTAACATGCGTGTTAGTCAATCCATACTGTCATTTTGGAGCCAGAATAGACGTGTCCACCTTCACAGGTTAGCTCATTCTCAGGCTCCACAAAACTGCAATTGAGAATAACATGATGTGTTATGGGCATTCACAGTTTTTCCACTTGACTAGTCAGTTCATTCTCTTGCACCACGAAAATGCAATTGAGACTAACACGTTGTGTTATGTGCGTTCGCAATTTCGACACTTCACAAGTCAACTCATTCTCGGGCTCCATGAAACTATGATTAATTATGTTGATGGGCTTAAATTAATTAAATATTGATTTAATTAATTTTAGGTGTCTACAATTAGTTTTATTTTTCATTCTCCTATCTTTGAATATTATTCATGAAACTTAAAATAAATCATAATCTACAAAATCATCCTAAATCATAGTCTTTAGCAGTACTAAACTATGAAGTTGGTATTTTTTAAGAGTTAGACTCATAAGAATTTGTTTTTAAAGATTAAATTTTAAAATTATTCAAATATATTAAAAATCCTTGAAGTAGGGTAAAGAACCAAGTCTTAGCAATATCTGTTGATCAGGATCAATAATCTGTAATTTTTCAAAATTTTGTGTTATTGACTTTTCATGTTATTTGACGAATGGTCAATAATTTGTCATTAGTGGTATGATAAATTTCATGTTATATTAGTAGGGTCAATAATTTGCAATGTTTCCATGTTAAAAACTGCGTGTTATATCTCATTGTCTTTCCTTCTTTTAACCTGCAGGGTGGCGGGGAAGTCACTTTTGAACATGCCCCATTACATACTAGATTTACATATAACATGATGGTTATAATGAGATAACATGATAGGTTATTGATAGGGTCTTGTATAACATGAAGGTAATCACAAGATAACATTGCAGATTATTGATCATATTTTGTATAACATGAAGGTTTTTATAGGATAACATGTTAGATTATTAGGATAACTTCTTATTACTGATTGCAACAAGCTTGAATTTCACATCCATTATGATTACAATCATTGGGACTATTCAGACTTTTGTGCCAACCTTAGGAGTTATCAGATCAAGGATTTCAATGTGGCTAACACATCGTGTTAGTTAAATATCAATAACACATCGTGTTATTGATCTCAACAAAGTGAAGTTGCTTCATCATGTTCTTCACATAAAGTCATATAAAATGAGGGTTATATTATGTGTCAATAACATGTCGTTTTATTGACTGGGACATGTTATTGACCCTATTAATATAACACAAAATTTATCATACCACTAAACGACAGATTATTGATCGTTCGTCAAATAACATGAAAATTCAATAACACAAAATTTTGAAAAATTACAGATCATTGATTTTGATCAACAAATATTGCTAAGACTTGGTTCTTTACTCTACTTCAAGGATTTTTAATATATTTGAATAATTTTAAAATTTAATCTCTAGAAACAAATTCTTTTAAGTCTAACTCTCAAAAAATACCAACTTTATAGTTTAGTACTACTAAAGACTATGATTTAGGATGATTTTGGAGATTATGATTTATTTTAAGTTTCATGAATATTCAAAGATAGGACAATGAGAAAAAAATTTAATATCCCCTTGAGCCACATACATCAAAATATTGAGATTCAATAATAAATAACAGAGGCATAACTGACACACATTTGAAATGAGGCCCCTTTTGGAGAGCCTAGGGTCTTGGGAACCCTAGTCCACTCAGACTAGGGTTTTGGGCACCATAGTCCTCTCAAACATCAACAAGAGAAGGGGGTGGTATAGTATTAGGATCCTGAACATAGGATCTAGTCTCAAAATTAGTATATGACAATAGTAGGATAGGATATGGCTCAAATATGCTTAAAATGATCCAAGAGAAGTCATACTAAAGTAGGGGCCCAAATAGAGTTGAATCTTGTAAAGGATTATAGTTTACAACACTTTTGAATGATAGTAACATAACATAAAAAAGTCTAATTAAACACTCAAATCAAGAATTCTAATGAAAGTAACTTAGGGATTAGCTAAGAAAGAAAATGCAAACAAGAGGAGGATAATGAGGACCCAAGCCAAACTTTGTTACCAAAAAACTAATGTCTTATATCAAAATAATTATGGTCTCTCCCTGAACCATGGTCTCTCCTTCCCTCTTTGTCTCCCCTTTCCTTACCCTCATATATATCTTCTTCCCCTATTCTCTCATACTCTCTCATACTCTCTCTCTCCCCTCTCCATTGTCTAGGTCATCACCTCTTCCTCCTAGCCTCTCTCTCCCTCTCTTGCCTTTCTAGGTACTTTATCATTTATTTCCCCATGCTTTCACTCCCTATAATATCTTTATCTTTATCTTTATCATTATCATGGAATTAGGTGGAGAGAAACCTAGAAAGGCAAGAGGGGGAGAGAGAGGCTAGGAGGAAGAGGTGGCAACCTAGACAATGGAGAGAGGGGAGAGAGAGAGTATGAGAGAGTAGGGGAGGAAGATATATATGAGGATAAGGAAGGGGGAGACAAAGAGGGAGGGGAGACCATGGTTCATGGAGAGATAGGTGAGAGAGAAGAGAGAGAGAGAGGAAGATGGAGAGATAGAGGGAGGAATCAATACAACCACTACCCTCAACCCTATGTTCCCTAAACTATGTACCATCAATCTTGTACCTTATACCATAAATCTTATATCCTACAAACTATTATCTAAAGACTATATTGGGGAGGGATAGGTGATGACCTAGAGATGGGAGGGAGAGAGAAGAGGAGAGAGGGAAGAATAAAGAGAAAGAGAGATCTAAGAAGACAGGGAGAGGTGGGTAGGGAGTGACTGAGAGACCTAGAGAGAGATGAGGTAGATAGGTGAGGGAGAGAGAGAAGAAAATAAGAGGAAAATAGGTATGGAGAGAGAGTTTGGGAGGGATAGGTAGTGATCAAGAGAACAAAGAGGGAGTGGAAAGAAACAATAGGAGGAGAAGAGAGATGGAGGGAAGGAGGTAGTGGTCTATGTGTTGACATCAATGCCAAAGGGGGAGATTGTTTGCATTACTGATTTCACTCTCCCCATGTGATCCAAAGAAGAAAATTGACTAATATACTATTGGAAACATGCATTCTCCACCTATGATATTGAAGAGTTGAGAAAGATGAACCATTATTACAATATAAAAAGTAGTGCCAATACTACTTACAAAAATTTCAAAACTCCCCCTAAGACAAACATTTATGTTCAAGGAAGAAAAACAATAAAACAGTGTGCTCCCCTTGATCTATAGACATCCAAATATTAAGATTCAATCATAAATAACAGAGGCATACCTGGTACACATTTGAATTGAGGTCCCTTTTGGAGGGACTAGGGTCTTGGGTAGCCTATTCCACTCAGACTAGGGTTTTGGGTACCATAGTCCTCTCAAACATTGACAAGAGAAAGGGGTGGTATAGTATCATGATCCAGAACATAGGATCTAGTCTCAAAATTAGTATATGACAATAGTGATAATATGATGAATCAATAATGATCCGGTCAACTACTGAGAGGGGGGTGAATCAATAGATAGAAAACAAACTAAAATTTCACCAAAATCAAAACCCAACTCATAAATCAATCACTGAACTAACTAGCTCAACACTAAACTATAAACTGGTTCAACACTGAACTATAAACTGCTTCAACACTGCCAAGTTTATCGGTTGACTAGCATACCAAAATAATAGTGTAATAGTTTTGAAACTCTCAAACCATTTAACCAAAACATCAAACTACTTTACTAACATTAGTAAAAGCACATTTCAAATCACTTCCGGTCATCTTAACACATCTAAGTGGCTTTACCAGTTAAACAAATTAACCATATCAAAACATAATCACAAAAACCATTCACCACTTGACACAATGATTTTTGTCGTGGAAACCCAAATGGGAAAAACCACATTGGGGATGAATACCCACAAGTATTTTGAACTGAGGAGCCAAGCCTGTTAAAGCTTTACAAAAATGTCTTGTTAGGAACAGATCCAATTAAGGACCACCCGGTTAAGGGACTGACTACAATACCCTGTTAAAGGCAATACCCTATTAGGAGTAACCTCGATAGAGGATTTGAAATCCAAGATAATGGATCACCTAGTTAGAGGATTTACAAAACACCGAGCCTATTAAATCTTACCCAGTTAAGGGATTTAACTGTTGTACTTGTTAGAGAACAATAGGGTTTTTATTGATCTGGTAATAGCACTACTTTTCTTGATTGGATCCTTTTCATCCTCCTATCTGCCTTTAAACATCCTGCATATACTCCTTCTAGTTTGGTAATCAATCACATTGACACTTAACCAAAATTGCCAACACTACTACAAAACAACTCATCGACCTTATAATCAAAATAATAGGTCTGTAACACATCACAAAACCTAAGATCTCATAGAGATTACAAACAAATCAGTTCAAACATAACCATTGGATTACTCAGAAATCATTTACACATTGTACAAGAAAACCTCGACCACTCCTTGATCATCGCACATAGGATCTTGTAACTCATCACACAGTTTCCACTTCATGCTATGCACTCACTCATTCCTAAGATAAAACAATTATCTCTACATGCCAAAACCACTTTGAAACCCATCACATGCATCATGCATATGTGGCATAATCATCTCCGATCACCATTCTACCATAGATCAACACAACCGATTCACCAATCTCCATCGGTTAGGGTTCAACATATCAACAGGTAGGGTTACTGGTTGATCACACTTCTTCAATAGTGATACCAGTTTCCTTTACTTTCTCAACTAATGGTTGCAATATAACTTCATTACCGATTACAATTGACATCAATGACAACACTTATACTTCATTAATGCAATCTTCATGAAATACCAACAAATAGTAGGATAGGATTGTTGGCAGTGAGACAACATCCCTCACAAGATTTGTGACATGGTTTAATCACCTCCTATGGATTCTACAAGTCTAGTGGTTGTATCGGGCTTTGAAAGGTTGATCTTTTGGTGCAATGACAACCACACTTGTAACAAGTGGTATCAAAGCTTGGTCATAGGTTCGAATCCCCTCCGTGAGTGACACGGGCCTGCAGTGAGTGACACTGGAGGGGATTGTTGGTAGTGATCCAGTGTCCCTCATGGGATTCATGACATAGTTTAACTGCCTCTTGTGGGTTCTACAAGTCTAGTGGTTGTATCAGGCATTGAAAGGTTGAGCTTTTGGTGCAACAACAACCACACTTGTAACACTATAAAATGATAGTAACATAACATAAAAAAGTCTAATTAAACACTCAAATAAATAATTCTAATGATAGTAACTTAGGGATTATCTAATAAAGAAAATAAAAAAGAGAGGAGGATAATGAGGACCCAAGTCAAACTTTTTTACCACAAAACTAATGCCTTATATCAAAAAAATTATAAAATTTAGATCTCACAATCTAATTGACTCATCAAGAACCAAGGAAAACTAGAACATTTAAATATAAGATAACATTTGACGATAAATTTGAGTAGAAATAACTTGGGATTCATCATTCTTTTTGGAAATATGGGGCGTGTATGCAAGGAATGCCATGTTTCAAGATAGCTTTGTAAGTTATTAGTGAGGAAAATGAATAACATAATCCCACACTATTAGGATGGTATATTATCTTTCCAATTAGGTTTAGATGTTTGTTTTGAGTAGTATATGGTGATCTTGAAAAGTGAATAGAATAACATTGTTATCCTATTAATTTTGATAGGAAAATACTAGCTAGAGAAAGTTCACATAGAAAAATAAGAACTTGATGAATTCAATCAAAATTAATATTGATACTTAAAATATGTTCAATCAAGCACTTTAATGAATTATGTACTAGAAAAGTTATAATAGAAATATGGTATGTGAATAAGACTTGTACTTGTAAAAGCATATAAAATATATAAAATGTGCCTCAATGTATTATCAAGTACAAGGTTATATTAGAAACATTCCCTATTGGAAACCTTCTTGATGGGTGTTCAGGGTCACTCTTAAGTTACAAATAAATTATAGGCCTAATAGGAAAAAGATTATTAAGATCTAATTATGAAAACCCCATTTATAAATCATCAAAGAAAGTATTAGCAAAACTCTTTGAGGTAAATTATACCAGCCTTAATTGAAACCACTATCCCATGGATCTTTATTATATTCAATAATTTTAAGACTTTAATAATGCTATAATAATTTAAGAATTAGGTAAATTTTAAATGTTGTTTAATGTGTGACTGAAATGTGGGATCAACTTGCAATGGGAGAAAACATCTCAAAAAAACCAATGAAGCATTGCATTGGATATTATAAATCAAAATAAATGTAATGGATTAAAAACTCTAAAACTGCCTCATTGTCCTCTATCTCTAAAGCTCTCTAAGATTCAAGTTGGCCCTTACTTGGGAGAGTAGCTTGATCCTTAAGATGACAACCTAGAGAATGAGTTATATGAAAATTCTACTATAATCGAAATGGGTGCAACTAGGATTCTAGTGAAATGCTAAGATAAAAATGAAGGGGATGAAGGATGCAAGCTAGGTGATTAAGATGCAAAGATATGTTCCAAATTGAAAACTAAATGATGCTATGTGAATTAATTAAACTAGATGAAGATGCAAAGCTATAAATAGATGTGAAGTTAAGCTAAATAATGAGCTAAAATAAATCTAAATGCTATGAGATGGATGCTAGATGTTGATGCTTGGATGCTTGAAGATGACTTGGATGCTTGAAAATGGCAAAATGAGCTCTTTGATAACCCGGAATACAAATTAGCTATAATATGGATGCTAAAAATTGTTAGATGAATTGGAGGAAAAATGGGCTCTATTTTTAGGAAAAATAGAGAAATGGATGGTTGAGATTGAATAACCTCAACAAGGGCTAGGATTGAAAGTTATCAATCCATTGGAGGAATTCAATCCAATCCCAAGTTGACAAATGTCATCTTGAGATGGCTTAAGGGGATGATAAGAAAGCATTAGATGCTAATTTAAGAATTAGGGATAACCTCAAGGAGTAACATAACTGGATAATGTCATTAACCAAAAAGGCATGCTATCACCCAAGAGGTAAACTCTTGTGCAACATGGAAATCGGTCAAAGGGACAACCATCATGGCTAAGGGGCGTGGGCTTGTAAGAGGCATTAAATGCCTTTTGAATACTTTGAAGGTTAATTTGTAAGAGGGTAGATAACCCTCAATGACAGTTCTAATACTTAATATAAGTACAGATCCAATAGCCAACAAGATGAGAGGGGAGGGGTGAATC
Source organism: Cryptomeria japonica (assembly GCF_030272615.1). Classification (NCBI taxonomy): domain Eukaryota; kingdom Viridiplantae; phylum Streptophyta; class Pinopsida; order Cupressales; family Cupressaceae; genus Cryptomeria; species Cryptomeria japonica. The sequence continues at coordinate 662,217,628 of NC_081411.1, read as the reverse complement.
ATACAAACTTAATCATTCATAAAAACATCAGATTCAACCTCGGTAACATATATTTCAGTAATATAACCAAAACTGTTAAACATGCAAACTCAAAAGCATATGAACAAGATAAACCTCATAACACCAGATTTAACGTGGAAACCTAAATAGGGAAAAACCACTGTGGGATTTCAGACCCACTAAGAAATATACTCTTCTAGAGTATGCTCGGTTAAAAGCAAATCCTGTTAAAGATTACAAACACATTGCTAGATGTGACCCGGTTAAGGGATTTCCCTCAGATCTGTTAGGATCTTCACTTTGTTAGAAGTGACCTTGTTAAAGGATTTCAAACACTCAATCAGAATGTCACCTTGCTAGAGGGTTTACATATAAGACTGTTAAGTCCACTCGGTTAAGAGATTTTCTGTCACTTTCACAAAATAACAGTAATAAAAATCTATCTACAACTTCACATCTAAAATGCTAAAGAAGATTCTTATTTGTTCAATACAATCTAGACATAGAACTAATCTTGTCTATCTGTTGGGCTTCTATACTCTATTATTCAAATAGGTCTTCAAGCTTATGTGCTTGGTAATCACTATGTAGCATCCCTGTGCATACACTTGCCCGCATACATTGTTTATCAATAGTTTCCTATTTATAAACAATTAGATAACCACTTAATCTCCTTGATCACATTTCCCATGATCAATCATAGCCATCAGATCTTCAATCTTGTCTAGGTTCAATGCATCCTTCGATCTAAAAATGTTTTACCCTGCCTTGGAACTTGCATACTAGTCTTGGAACTTGTACCAAGGTATTGCGGTTCAATCTGAGCTATAAATCTTCATGCCGACTTTTCATTGCCTTAGATTCATTAACAAACTTCTTCCATGGCTTACCAATAATTTAATCTGCTCCAGCTCATCAGCTTCCTTCATTAAATATTGCATGTAAACATTTAATGCATTTGGTTATAGCTCGGTTACAACTTGGTAACAACTCGGTGAATACTAAACTTCACTCGGTAGACATTGCACCTTCATTAACCAATAGTGATAACCTTAAGGTTTACCGACTAGGTTCTTTGCTTGATAACATATTATAGTATTAGCCTTTACAATTTACAACATATGTATGATGTTAAAACAATCTAAAACATCATGATCTCATCATTGTTTGACTCACTAGTAGTTGCCCATTGAATACCTTATTCATCATATTCTTTCTTGTGTCTTTTACCGACATCTTTATAATCTTCATATCATACTTTTCAAGATATGGCAACATCATACTGAATTAGAAAATCAATTTCTTGAAATCAATGACAAAACAATAATATCAAGACAGTAAAACATCTTTAATCAGTTATATCCATAATCATCAACAACCTTCTCAATATCCTTATGAAATGCCAACAATCTTTCATTGTTTGTTATAATGCAATATTGCCAACAATCTCCCCCTTTGGCATTGATGGCAAAACCAATTGATTTGACCTTAAAAGATTCAGATTGCTGTGATTCTGAAATGTTGAAATGCTCTCCCCCATTCATGTAGACTTCTCTTGTTTTCAGTCTTCTTTCCAATCTATAGTCTGCTGAGTTTTCTCTTAGTCTTCTCCCTTGATAGGTCTTCTCTCAATCATCTCTCCTTTATAGTAGTCTTCTCCCCCTTTGTAGGTCTTCTCCCCCTTTGACAACAATGCCAAAAAGTAAAGAACTAAAGCATAATTTCTTTCTGTAAGAAGTGATTTCCTACTGTTGTGTATCAATTGAGTCTTGGTCAGAGCATTTGTCTTCAATTCCTGTTCCCTATGATATTTCATGTATGAATTCTAGTACACTTTTAGAAAACATCCTAAAGTGTATACCTCAGCATCAACTCCCAAAAGATATTCATTAGAATCATCGATTTGATGCTTTCACCGAACTCGATCAGTGAGTAGAAGAAAGGGGTAGGACCCCTAGCTTACTTTTGAGATATTCAAAAGTGTCCTTTGGTAGTGGTTTGGTGAAGATATCTGCTATTTGTTTCTTTGTGCTAACATACTTCAACACCACTTTCTTTTCTTGAGCTTCTTCTCTAAGATAATGATATTTGATAGATATGTGTTTTGTCTTAGAGTGCATAATAGGATTTTTTGAAATACTAATGGCACTAGTATTGTCACAAAATATAGTTACTGGCTCAGTAACTTTTTCATTTATACCTTCCAAAAGTTGTTTGATCCATGCAATGTTGGTACAATTCAATGCTACAACAACGTATTCAACTTTTGTTGTTGACTGTGAAACACATCCTTGTTTCTTGCTAAGCCAACTCACTAGTCTTTCTCCTAAAAAGAAAGCTCCTCCACTTGTGTTTTTCCTATCATCAATGTTGCCTGCCCAATCAACATTAGTATAAACTTTTAAATCAAAATCATTTCCTTTCTGATATACCAAGCCATAATCCTCTGTGCCTTTCAAGTATCTAAAAATTCTTTTGATTGTTGTCATGTGTGTTTCCTTAGGATCTACAGAGAATCTTGCAACTATACCTACTGCATGTGCTATGTCTGGTCTGCTGTGAACAACATATTGTAGTTTTCCAATCATGGATCGGTAGAGTGTCTCATCAACAGATGTAGATTCATCATTCTTTGATAATTTGCAGTTGGTAGTCATAGGAGTACTTACTGGTTTTGAATCCTCCTTTCCAAATTTCTTCAAGATTTCCTTTATGTATTTGGATTGAGTAATGAAAATATCATTTTTCATTTGCAGTATCTGTAAACCTATAAAATACTTTATCTCACCGATTAATGACATCTCAAATTCTTTGCTCATTTTATTTCCAAAGTTCTTGCATAAAGAGTCATTTCCACAAAATATAATATCATCAACAAATATGGCCAAGATTAGTATTCCATTTTCATCATTCTTCATGTACATGTTGTTGTTCTCACTTGTCCTTATAAAACCAATCTTAATCAAATAAGAGTGCAATCTTTCATACCATTCTCTTGGTGCTTGTTCCAAACCATATAAAGCTTTGTTCAATTTACATACCTGATCTTTATTATTGTCTTCAACAAATCCTTCAGGTTGTTCAATGAAAACTTCTTCTTCTAATATTCCATTCAGAAATGTAGATTTGACATCCATTTGATATATCTTGAAGTTCTTGAAAGTAGTATAGGCCAACAATGTTCTAACTCCTTCAAGTCTAGCAACAGGTGCAAAAGTTTCACCATAATCAATTCCTTCTTCTTGAGCATAACCTTTGCAAACTAGTCTTGCTTTGTTTCGAATGACTTCACCTTTTTCATTTAGCTTGTTTCTGAAAATCCACTTTGTACTTATTACATTTTTGTCCTTCGGTCTTGGGATTAGCGTCCATGTGTCATTCTTCTTGATTTGATCAATCTCTTATGCCATAGCATTTATCCAATCTTAACTGTTAAATGCCTCTTTCACTATTCTTGATTCAAATTCAGATATCAAACATGTGTTCTGTCTCAGTTTGTTCCTTGTCATCACTAGATCATCCTTATCTCCTATAATCTGACTTGGTGCATGATGTCTTCTAACATATTTGGCTAATACAGGCTTGGTAGGCTCTGTATGATCTTCTTCATCACTTGGTAACTGGATATTCTCTTCATTTTCTTTAAAAGTCTTCTCGGTAGGACTTATCGGTTGAACATAGACAAATTTATCATAGTCTTCTGGTTCCTCGGAATTTCCTTCATCATTTCTTTCTGCAAATTCATCAATTTTCACATTTGCACTTTCTACTATTTTTTTAGATGATTTGATTAGACATTTAAATGCTTTGTTTCTAGAAGAGTAACCTAGAAACATTCCTTCCTCACTTTTCTGATCAAATTTTCCATTTCTATCATCTTTATGAACATAGCATCTACTTCCAAAGATTTTAAAATAACTAAAATTAGGTTTCTTATCATACCAGATTTCATATGGTGTCTTCAAACTATCTTTCTTCAATTGAACTCAGTTAAAGGTGTAAACTACTGTGCTTATTGCTTCTCTCCAAAATGTTTGTGGCACCTTCTTTTCAATCATCAGTGTTCTAGCACAATCCACAATAGATCTATTTATTCTTTTAGCTATTCCATTCTGCTGTGGAGTTCTCAGTGCAGAGACTTGTCTTTTAATACCATGATCATTGCAAAATAAGTTGAACTCATCAGATGTGAACTCTCCTCCTCTATCTGATCTAAGACATTTCAGTTGTTTTCCCGTGTTCCTGTTTCATTTTCAACTCTTGCCTTTTACCATTTAAACATTTGAAAAGCTTTTGATTTTTCCTTTAAAAACATTACTGACATCATCCTTGAATAGTAATCCACAAATAATATGAAATATTTATCACCATAATAACTTTGAATTTTCATAGGACCACAAAGATTAGTGTGCACTAGATCTAAAATTCCCTTAGAAGTGTAAGACTTACTTGTAAAGCTTGATCTTGTCATCTTACCCATCTGGCATCCTCGGCACATAGCATTCTCAGGTTTTTCAAGACTCGGTAGACCTCTTACTCTGTGCTTCTTACTTATTTTGAATAGATTATCAAAATTGACATGACAAAACCTTTTATACCATAACCAAGTATCATCAATCTTTGCATGCAAACACTTATTCCGAGTTGAGTCAAGGTGAAATGTGTTACCTTTTGTTTGTCTCCTAGTAGCAGCTAACTTTCCATTTTTGTCACGAACTTTGACAATTCCTTTTTGAAATTCTATTTAGTAACCTGTGTTGTTTAGCTGTGCTACACTCAGCAAATTGTATTTCAAACTTTCAACCCAATAAACATCATTGCATCTTGCATTATCAAGAAGTGTTATAGATCCTTTACCTTTTACTGGACATGGTGCATCATTACCAAATCTAACATAGCCTCCATCATAATCTTCTAATATAACAAACTTGTGTTTATCTCCTGTCATATGATGTGAGCATCCACTATCTATAATCCAAGAATCATTAGTGTTTATGTGAGATATTAGGGATTTTTCTTCATACCTTTCTTCATTTGAGCCATCCTTGATAGCCACACAAACTACTTCCTCCGTATCAGTCTCATCTGGTTTATCATCATTGGATTCCTCATCAGCTATTAAGCATGTCTTTCTATCTCTTCTTCTGAAGTCTCGGTGTCCTCTGTAATGATTATTTTTCTGTCTATCATCTCGGTAATCTCTTCTTTCAGTAAAATCTTTGTCAGAACAGTTAGAAGCCATATGTCCTATCTTATCACAATTGAAACATTTCAAAGGTAGTTTTCCTTTATACTTACCTTTGCCTCTTGGTAACCTTTTAGCTAATAGTGCTTCAAACTCTTCTTGCTTTCTGATTTCTTCATACAGTTTGTGTACTTCTTCCATGTTCTTCCGAAATCTTTCACTTGCTCCACTATGGTCTCCTTCAGAGTACTTATATTTTCTTTCATTGTAATCATTAGATTCATCAAGATGAAAAGAACTAAATGTAGATTCAACTTTATTTACTGAAGATCCACTGTTATCAAAATTACTTAACTCAAATGCATGTAGCTTGCCAATAGTAGCATCCAAAGAAACTAGCATATTAGGTACAGACCTCAATTCATTGATTGCAGAGACTTGGATTGCATAAGTTGGTAGAAGGGTTCTCAACAACTTACTTGTTATATCCTTTTCTTCAATAGTTCCACCTGCTCCTTTGATTTGATTGACAATCTCCTTTAGTCTTGTACTGTATTGAGTTATGTTCTCACCTTCATTCATCCTCATAGATTCAAGTTGTCCTCTCAGACTGTCTACTTTTTCTCTTTGAAAATGTTCATCTCCTCCATATACTGATATGATCTTATCCCACATTGCCTTTGTATCATTGTAGCCTTCTAGATCATTAAACTCTAAATCGGTCAATGCAGATGTTATTTCAATCATTGCTTGAATTTGTTCTTGCTTTGCCCTTATCTCTTCCATAGTCAATGGATAGGTGCTCGGTGCAACAAAATCATTCTCTAGATAGTATACAACATATTCTCCAACTCTTGATAGATGTAGCCTCATCCTTTTCCACCATGTAGAGAAACTTGACTTGTTCAACTTCGATGCATCCCTCTTATACATCTTTGGATCTTTAACTCAAGTGCCTTTAAACTTTCCTTCCAGAGTCCAAAGCTCTGATACCAATTGATAGTTCTGATACTTAATATAAGTACAGATCCAATAGCCAACAAGATGAGAGGGGGGGGGTGAATCATACAAACTTAATCATCCATAAAAACATCATTTTCAACCTTGGTAACATATATTTCAGTAATATAACCAAAACTGTTAAACTTGCAAACTCAAAAGCATATGAACAATATAAACCTCATAACACCAGATTTAACGTGGAAACCCAAATAGGGAAAAACCACTGTGGGATTTTGGACCCACTAAGAAATATACTCTTCTAGAGTATGCTCGGTTAAAAGCAAATCCTGTTAAAGATTACAAACACATTGCTAGATGTGACCCGGTTAAGGGATTTCCCTCAGATCTGTTAGGATCTTCACTTTGTTAGAAGTGACCTTGTTAAGGGATTTCAAACACTCAATTAGAATGTCACCTTGCTAGAGGGTTTACATATAAGACTGTTAAGTCCACTTGGTTAAGAGATTTTCTATCACTTTCACAAAATGACAGTAATAAAAATCTATCTGCAACTTCACATCTAAAATGCTAAAGCAGATTCTTATTTGTTCAATACAATCTAGACATAGAACTAATCTTGTCTATCTGTTGGGCTTCTATACTCTGTTATTCAAATAGGTCTTCAAGCTTTTGTGCTTGATAATCACTATGTAGCATCCCTGTGCATACACTTGCTCGCATACATTGTTTATCAATAGTTTCCTATTTATAAACAATTAGATAACTGCTTAATATCCTTGATCACATTTCCCATGATCAATCATAGCCATCAGATCTTCAATCTTGTCCAAGTTCAATGCATCTTTCGATCTGAAAATGTTTTACCCCGCCTTGGAACTTGCATACTAGTCTTGAAACTTGTGCCAGGGTATTGCAGTTCAATCTGAGCTGTAGATCTTCATGTCGACTTTTCATTGCCTTAGATTTGTTAACAAACTTCTTCCATGACTTACCAATCATTTAATCCACTCCAGCTCATTAGCTTCCTTCATTAAATACCGCATGTAAACATTTAATGCATTTTGTTATAGCTCAGTTACAACTCAGTAACAACTCGACTTTTCATTGCCTTAGATTTGTTAACAAACTTCTTCCACGGCTTACCAATCATTTAATCCGCTCCAACTCATCAGCTTCCTTCATTAAATACTGCATGTAAACATTTAATGCATTCTCTTATAGCTCGGTTACAACTCAGTGAATACTAAACTTCACTCAGTAGACATTCCGCCTTCATTAACCGATAGCGATAACCTTAGGGTTTACTGACTAGGTTCCTTAGGGTTTACCAACTAGGTTATTTGCTTGATAACATAGTATAGTATTAACCTTTACAATTTACAACATATGTATGGTGTTAAAACAATCTAAAACATCATGATCTCATTATTGTCTGACTCGGTAGTAGTTGCCCATTGAATACCTTATTCATCATATTCTTTCCTGTGTCTTTTACTAACATCTTTATAATCTTCATATCATACTTCTCAAGATATGGCAACATCATACTGAATTAGAAAATCAATTTCTTGACATCAATGACAAAACAATAATATGAAGATAGTAAAACATCTTTAATCAGTTATATCCATAATCATCAACAACCTTCTCAATATCCTTATGAAATGCCAACAATCTTTCATTGTCTGTTATAATGTAATATTGCCAACACCTCAAGTCTCATGTAAGAGCCTTACAAATTTTGGAAGACTCAACAAGTTAACTTGCTGAAAAAGATAAAGCTTTAAATGCATTTCGAAGACTTTCTTCCAAATTTGGAGAAGTGACTTCCCCAAATTTAGGAATGTGACATGATTAGAAGAAATTAGGCTAATAAAGGGGTTTTGAGGACTTCTAGAAGAATGATTAAGAGGTTAAGCCAAAATGTAGGAGAATGCAAGTGGGAGAAAATAGGAGATTTTAATTAAAATAAAAGATTTATTTCAACTAAAATAGATGTAACTTGCATTTGTAGGAAAATGCAAGTGGGGGGACTATTTACAAATAAATAATGATTTATTTAAATGTAAAGAAGCTTTTAATTAAAAGGGAAAAGGCTATTAATTAAATAAACAAGATTTATTTAATTAAGTGGGTAAAGGGTACTTAATCAAACCTTAGTTTAATTAATAAGTTAGGATAGAAGAATAGGATTTAATCAAATCTTTAATTTGATTAATAGGCTAATTAGATGAATAGGGTTATCAATTAAACTTTTAATTTAATTAATTGGGGAAATAAAGGATAATTAAATGAATAAAATTCACTTAATTCATTGTGCAACTTTTAGGTGTCTACAATTTTTTAGTTGTGTTTGTCCCTAATTAATTGGACATGTTTGCCCCTAATATTACAATTGGACATGTTTGTCCCTAATCACATTTTTTGGGTGATAATGATTGGATATGTTTATTCTTAATCATATTTATTTAATATGATTGGATGTGTTTGTGTCAATCATAATTACTATGAATAGAAGTGTGTCCTATTCAAAAGTAATGATAGATAGAAGTGTTTTTTCCATCCAAAATTTGTGTATGACCTCAAATAGATGTGTTTATCCCTATGCTAGGTTATATGATTATATGTGTTATTCCCTATCCTTGGATGAATTCCAATAAGGTCAATCCTATTAAGGAAGCGTAGTGAGGGTAGATCCACTATTGCTTGTCACGAGTAGTGTATTTTTTATGAACTAATGAATGTTTCATCAAGTATTGTTAGTCCACTTATCCCCATTGGAGAATGATGTAATAAGGGAGGTATTGGGAATATCACATCATTTCCATTGGTTTGTTGGTTTGTCATAAAAATATTTTTTGAGGAGTGCTTTCTTGTATTATGATTTTTTAAACAACTCATCTATTTTCCTATTGTATATGAGATAACAATTGAATAATTCAATATAAGTACAAGATTGTTTTATGTATAAAAAATTATTTTTGACTTCTATAAACTCAACCCAAAATCTTAAACAAGCTAGCTTTAAAAGTTTATATTCAACAAATTATTAGTTTGAATATTAAAACCTCATAACAGAAAATCAATTAGTTTAAATTAATCATAATATAACCTAATTGATTTAACCTAGTTGATATTATCCTAATTGATATTAACCTTATTGATTTAACCAAATTGATTTTAACTTAATATCAATCATATTAAGTTAATATCAATTTAATTAAGTCAATATCAATTAAGTGTTATCAATTAGGTTAAATCAATTAAGTTAATAACAACTAGGTTAAATCAATTAGATTAAATATATAAGTTTGATCTATAGAATAGTAAAATATTATCCAAATTGATATCAATTATTTTGTTCATTATGATTGGATGCAAAAAAAATATTTTGGAAAGTTAATGTGTATGAAGAGTTATTTTTTTAATTATTAAGTTAATATCAATTAGGTCAAATCAATCATAATATAGCCTAATTGATTTAACCTAATTGATTTTTTTTTAACTAACCTAATTGATTTTTAATTGATATTAGCTTCACATCAATTCCATTAATTGATATTAACTTCATATCAATTAGAATAAATCAATTAAATTGAGGGTTGGACTACATTAATTAAATCCACCAAGCAATGCAGGAACATTGGATTTGAATTCAAATTAATTTTTGTCATGTGGGAGCAGTGAATTTAAGCCACCTTCTGTAGCCGTGTCTGTGACCGTGAGAGTGGCTCGCAAATGTTAGCCGCCTGCAAATTCTTCTATCAACCACAAAATGGTTAGTCACCTGCAAATTCTTTTTGTCAACAAAAAAATGACAACATGCCTCCAGGTCAGCCCAATGGTGGGTCCTAGAACGTGTCTCATCGCATCATGGGAGGGCATGGGAGGGATGTATGTCAATGGACTCCAGATGCATGTCATTTATATGACAGTGCCATTTTGGAGCCAGAATAGACGCGTCCAAAAAAATGCATGTCAAAGATTCTAGTTATATTTTGTTACCCTTGGGATCTCTACTAAACCAAAAAGGATGTGCCTATATATGTGGTGGTTTGAATGTTGGCATTTTTTATGTTCATGTTGTGATTGTCATTGATGGACACACACTTGCATTAAGATCCTCTTCATATGTGTGAGTTAGAGCACAACTGGTATTTGTTCCAATTGGTATGTTGTATTATAATCTTTAGACTATTGATGTTTTGCAGAATGTGTTTACTGGTCTGAAGCGGCATGTCGACCCCAAGCAGTTCGTGGATACCAAGTGGTACGAGGGATTAAAGTGGCATATCACATTTTTACCAATCTTCATTTTGACAAACCAACAACCAGTATTTTGTATGAACCGGTAATACTCTATGATGAGTTACCATCCACTGATCGTTTGACAGTGCCAACTCTCTGGTGGTGCTTTTTGTGTCATGTTACCAGATATGTCCAGATGCATTGAACCTAGGAAATTGTATTGTAATCCTATTGGACCTACATGAAATCTAAATCCTTTATAAGGACATCATGTCTAGGGTTCTAAGGTTGTTGTTGTTGAGGTTGATGTTGTTGCTAGGGTTCAAGGTAACTGAAGAGTTAGAGAGAGTATGAATGTGTAGAAGACTGAAGTAATGTTGTAATGCATTAAGATCGAGCTATCAAGGATCTAACCAAGCAATCTATTTTATTTGCTAGATCACTCACTTGTTGATTACTCACATCTTCGACAAGTCTGTAGCCCTTAACCTGGTAGGCCCAAAAGCCTCTTGTAAATCCTCTAACAAGGTGGTTCACATCTATGGATCTAAAATCCTCTAGCAAGTTAGTCTTTAATCAGACTTATCTCCTAACAGAGATTGAGATTCCTAACAAGATCTGTTCTGGTAAAGAACGTTGTAAGACCTTAACCGGTCTAGTTTCTATTCTACAGATAGTTACTTGCGAGTTCCATCTCATCGTGGTTTTTCCCATTTGGGTTTCCACATCAAAATCTCTTGTGTTATGGTGTTTGTGCTTCTGTGGGTGAATGCATTATTAGCTATTTGGGTTACATGTTTGTTAATCAGTTTGTCTGCTAAATTTTTTTACCAGTTTATTGTCAGTCTTGCAAAGTGTTTAAGTGCAAAGATTTTTGGTATACTAATTCACCCCCCCCTCTTAGTATTCATCGATTGGTATCAAAGCCTACCTTTCTATAAGTTTAAACACTTGGAAAGAGATATGGGGGAATACACCTTGAGGGAACTTACTCAATAGCTCACTCAGTCTAAGAAAGCCTATGATGATCTTATGGTCAAATACAAGGCATCTCAAGCAAAAAGGAGAGAACATGCAGAAAAGTTGATGGAGCTATCTGAAAATAGTTCTGCAGATGAAGCAGACATGGAAGCCCTAATTGCAGAAGTAAACAAGTTGAATGAATCAAACTCCAACTTGTGAAAGGAGTTGGAAGGACTGACTATCCATATGTGTCAAGAGCTTGAGAACCAGAGGAAAGCTGAAGATATGGTGAAAGAAAGAGATCATGAGATCTCCAAGCTGAAACAAGAGATCAATGCCCTAACTGCTCAACTCCATGCTAGCAAAGTGGAAACGGATGACATGCAAGGTGAACTGAACAGTGCCATCTCTGAGAATGAAAACTTGATGGAAGCAAATGCTGCTATTTCCAAATAACTCTCTGAGTCAAAGGAAATACTTGCTAAGTTCAACAAGAGTACTGTCAAGCTTGAGCAAAAGCTTGAATCTGCCAAACCAGTCAAGAATACCAATGGAATTGGTTATTCCGGTCATGAGGAAGGTGATACCTCTGGTACAAATGTTGGAGCATCAAAGAAACAATTGGCATCAAAGGATAAAGGTAAGCAAAAGTTTAAACCTATTTCTTTTAACTATCTTAAAGAAGGACATACTGCAAATGTGTGTAGGAGTAAGGCTTACAACAATTTTCCTTATTTCCTAAATGATAAGCCTAGATTCTATAGATTTAATGGTAATTGTTATGCATGCAACAAGTATGGGTATAGAGCATTTGAATGTAGGTTTGTCATGAATGACACTAGAAGATATCCTCAGAGGACCCAAGGAGTTGGTCCTGAACCTTTTGTGAACTGAAATCACAACTGGTTTAATGTCTTCAATCATCAGCCAAGAAGCGGTGGCTATCAAGTGGCAACCGGATGGAGAGAAAATTGTATGATCTATCATGGTCATGGTCACACTACTGCAACATGCAGAAGGAAGAATGGAAACATGAATAATGGACCTTGGAGAGCACCTGGATTGGTTTGCTATCACTGCAAAAAACCGGGTCACATTGCCAGATTCTATAGATCAAGAAAGAACATATCTGATGATATACCAATCACTCCGGAAGGATACATTGATGTTGACACCGTTCAAGTGGATATGAACAAAACCTGGAAGAAGAAACCAGTGGTGTTACAAGAGGAACCAGTTTCTGCACCTAGTTTGGAAATATTGGAATCGACAAACTAAGCCTTAGAAAAGCTTAGGGGGAGAAAACAGCGAAATGTTTCGAACCCCCAACTTACACTGGTAGAAGACCTTAACCGGTATGTGATACCTATCGCTTGGCAGAAGACCAAAAATTGTAAAAAGGCAAATTAGGGTTTATGCCCTAATAGAGGAGCATTAATGGTGGTAGGTGAGAGATATGTTTAAAGGCATTTTTCAAATCATTTCTCACTATCTATTTTCAAGCGAAGAAAAGTTTTTTAAAGAGCAGAGTGATGAAAAGACGATTTCAACTAAGATCTTAAGAAATTGACAAACCATGAAGGAGATTCAAATTCAAACTGCAAACGGTCAAGTGGAGAACACAAAGTGGTGATTCAGCAACCGATGGAGTGTGGAGTAAAGGAGAATTAGAAAGCCCTAAATTCATGTGTTTTAAAAAGGTATTTCTTGAAGTTCTTAAAGTTTCTATCATGGCTTCTGCATTTCATACCAGTTCTAGTGCATCTATTGAATCTGAAAGTTTTATTCAATGAAAGTACAAGTATAATGCTCTATCACAAGTTCCAGTTGGTGTGATAGTAGAAGAGGGAATTTCTAACTACATAGACTACAAGATTGAAGACCTAGGGTCTCTAGCTATCCACTCCTAGTTAGGTTTGTTTTGTGGGAAGGATAAGAAAATCAAACCAGAGTATAATATCTTGGAGAAGAAGAAACTCCACAATGCTGTCTACTTCCTAGAAGATTTTATAGAAGATCACATAAGGATCATTTTGAGTAGAGTCCATGATGACAAGATGTACCTGGAGAGGACGCATGATATTACACCGCAGACAATTCATGCAGTCATCAATTTTTGCAACACAGGGGAAGTGCTAGCCGTAAGGACAATAAGCAAAACTGAAATAAAAAGGCTCACTGGTTCAATGAGCAACTCACGAGGCATGACAGTCAACTCCATCAAGGATGATCTGGTTAAGTATGTCTGCATGGTGATAGGCTACCAGACATTCTCTGCTAGTACTCTGTATCTGCTACAATGGTAAATGCCGCTTACCAGATGATTAAGGAGGACGCATCATTTGACCTAGGCACCAGTATGCAGAGGCAACTCCTGTCAAACCTGAAATCGATCAAATAGGATAATGCACAAAGGTTTAAGTTTGGACAACTACTGGTCGGGTAATTCTTTTACTTTCAAGGATACTTTCCAGGAGTAGGAGACGTCTAGTGGTCTCCTGACCAACCGGTAACCAAGCAAATCAAGGAGGCATTCAAGCAATTGGAACCAGTTACCCTGATGTTCTGAATAAGTATTTTGATGAGTTCAGACAAAAAATGAGCCAAAGGATGAGGATCTCAAGTGATATCATCAAGAAATATGAAGATGACATCTGCTTCACCATCCAAGTAGATAAATGCATAATGGAGGCTGTTGAGCCTAGACAGGAAGAAGTAGAGCCAATGGGCTATGAGATGATGTACGATATGCTGGAAGGGTATGCCTCTACCCTTATTGCCACACTGCTTGATCCTAAGGCAAAGAGAACTGACACCTACCTAGAGAGGATAGCATCAGTTGAGGAACCACCAGCAAAGAAAGGAAAAGAACCTATAGTAAAGAAGGCAAAGGCAGTGCCTGCAGCTTCCGCACCGGTTACTACTGCGACTCCAAAAGTGACCAAGTGGTCACCAGCCAAAAAGAAACCGAAAGTAGCATCGGCTAAAGTCTTTGAGAGGAAAAGGAAGACAAAAAGCAACTCTCTGGACTCAGAGGAAACTATGTCTGAGGAGAAGCCCAAGAAGGCAAGACAGACAAGAAAGAAAACAAAGAATGAGTCGGTAGCATCTGCACCGGTAAATATTGATATCTCCTCATATAAACCTTTGACACATTGTCAAAGAATAATAAAGAATATTAGGAGAAAATTATTACATGATTGAGTAGACTACTATGATGATTTTAGTGATGAGGAGAAAGAAGAAGTACTATAGGAGATTATTGTTTATTTGTGTACAAATGATCGGTCGCCATCAGAGATTAAATCTCAGACACTAGATTCTTTGTATAAGGCATTAGATAATAAATGGCGCATTTCCATAGAAAAGGAATAGGAAATTAAGGAGAAAGTTTTTGCTCAGTACTTTCCCGACCTATCAAATTCTGAATTATTTGATGTTATTGACCAAAATAAAGGTCTCTTCTTCACTAGAAGAAGAAGACTCTGGTTGTTAGAAGGAAGAGTTGATGATGTCGAAAAGGACACTTATTAGTATATGGTAACTAGTGTCCAGACTCACAAAGCATGTCTAGCCAATCAACAAGCTGAGAAAGAACTGGTTATATCCAAACTGGATGAAGCATTTGATGATGAAGGACATCTGGTTGTTGAACCAATCGACACCATTGATGTCGATGCTTTGGATGCTGAGGATGTTACCTAAGAGATACCATCTGAGGCAATAGGATAGGAGCAACAGGCTGAATAGGAGAAGAAAGCTGAGGACAGATAGGAAGCGGCAAAGGAAGAGGCCAAGTAGAGGAAGAAGGATGAAGAAGAGAAGTAGAAAAAGGAAGAAGAAGAGAAGCGAAAAAAGGATGAAGAGGAGAAAAAGAAGAAAGATGAAGAGGAGAAGAAGAAGAAGGAAGAAGAATAAAAGAAGAAAAAGGATGAAGAGCAGAAAAAGAAGAAGGAAGAAGAAGAAAAGAAGAAAAAGGATGAAGAGGAGAAAAAGAAGAAAGATGAAGAGGAGAAGAAGAAGAAGGAAGCAGAGAGGAAAAAGAAGGAAGAAGAAGATAAGCAATGGGAGAAAAAAAAGGAAGCAGAAAAGAAAAAGGCTGAGGAAGACAAGGAAGCAGAGAAGAGGAGAGAAAAGGAGAAGAAAAAGTAAAAGAGGACAAGGCAGGAGAAGCGATGAAGAGCACCCAGATGGAGACTCTGAAGGCAACCGAGAGTCAAGCTAAACTAGCTGATCTCACCAGTCCTATAGATCTCCAGTTTGCAAGTGAAACAGAGCTAATGCAGAGCATCAAGGTAGCTCAAGAGTGCCTTGAAATCATTTGATGGAAGGAGCAGGATGTAATCCAAGTAGCTATGCATATGCTTACTGGTTTGATACCCGGTACAAATCTTCTAAACACCGATTCATCACTAGCTAGACTTAAGCTCTTATGCACACTAGTAGATGATCAGGTGCAGAGCCTTGAAGTGGCAGTAGAGGCTAATGTCAAGAAGGAGCATCAAAAAGCTCTTAATATAGCTCTGGTGAAGAAGTTGAATGAGCTCCAGACTGAACTGAATGTTGGCAATATTGCATTATAACAGACAATGAAAGATTGTTGGCATTTCATAAGGATATTGAGAAGGTTGTTGATGATTATGGATATAACTGATTAAAGATGTTTTACTGTCTTGATATTATTATTTTGTCATTGATGTCAGGAAACTGATTTTCTAATTCAATATGATGTTGCCATAGCTTGAGAAGTATGATATGAAGATTATAAAGATGTTGGTAAAAGACACAGGAAAGAATATGATGAATAAGGTATTCAATGGGCAACTACTACCAAGTCAGACAATGATGAGATCATGATGTTTTAGATTGTTTTAACATCATACATATGTTGTAAATTGTAAAGGTAAATATTGTACTATGTTATCAAGCAAAGAACCTAGTCAGTAAACCCTAAGGAACCTAGTCGGTAGACCCTAAGGTTATTGCTATCGGTTAATGAAGGCGAAATGTCTACTGAGTGGAGTTTAGTATTCACCAAGTTGTTACCGAGTTGTAACCGAGCTATAACAGAATGCATTAAATAGTTACATGCGTTATTTAATGAAGGAAGCTAATGAGCTGGAACTGATCAATGATTGGTGAGTCATGAATGAAGTTTGTTAATGAATCTAAGGCAATGAAAAGTTGGCATGAAGATCTACAACTCAGATTGAACCACAATACCTTGGCACAAGTTCCAAGACTATTATGCAAGTTCCAAGGTGGGGTGAAATATTTTTCAGATGGAAAGATGCATTGAACCTGGACAAGATTGAAGATATGATGCCTATGATTGATCATGGGAAATGTGATCAAGGAGATTAAGTGGTTATAAATAGGAAACTGTTGATAAACAATGCATGTAGGCAAGTGTATGCATAGGGATGCTACATAGTGATTACCAAGCATAGAAGATTGAAGACATGTTTGAATAATAGAGTATAGAAGCCCAACAGATAGACAAGATTAGTTCTATGTCTAGATTGTATTGAACAAATAAGAATCTACTTTAGCATTTTAGATGTGAAGTTGCAGATAGATTTTTATTACTGTTATTTTGTGAAAGTGATAGAAAATCTCTTAACCGAGTGGACTTAATAGTCTTATTTGTAAAACCCTCTAGCAAGGTGACATTCTGATTGAGTGTTTGAAATCCTTTAACAAGGTCACTTCTAACAAGGTGAAGATCCTAACAGATCTGAGGAAAATCCCTTAACCGGGTCACATCTAGCAATGTGTTTGTAATCTTTAATAGGATTTGCTTTTAACCAAGCATACTCTAGAAGAGTATATTTCTTAATGGGTCCAAAATCCCACAGTGGTTTTTCCCTATTTGGGTTTCCACGTTAAATCTGGTGTTATGAGGTTTATGATGTTCATATGTTTTTGAGTTTGCATGTTTAATAGTTTTGGTTATATTACTGAAATATATGTTACTAGAGTTGAATCTGATGTTTTTATGGAAGATTAAGTTTGTATGATTCACCCCCCCCTCTCATCTTGTTGGCTATTAGATCTGTACTTATATTAAGTATTAGAACTATCAAATGGTATTAGAGAATTGGGCTCCGGAAGGAAAGTTTAAAGGCACTTGAGTTAAAGATCCAACGATGTATAAGAGGGATGCATCAAAGCTAAACAAGTCAAGTTTCTCTACATGGCAGAAAAGGATGAAGCTACATCTATCAGGAGTTGGAGAATGATTTTGTTACACCGAGCACCTATCCATTGACTATGGAAGAGATAAAGGCGAAGCAAGAACATATTCAATCAATGATTGAAATAACATCTGCATTGATCGATTCAGAGTTTAATGATCTAGAAGGCTGCAATGATGCAAAGGCAATGTGGGATAAGCTCATATCAGTATATGGAGGAGATGAACATGTTCAAAGAGAAAAAGTAGACAGTCTGAGAGGACAACTTGAATCTATGGGGATGAATGAAGGTGAGAACATAACTCAGTACAGTACAAGACTAAAGGAGATTGTCAATTAAATCAAAGGAGCAGGTGGAACTATTGAAGAAAATGATATAACAAGTAAGTTGTTGAGAACCCTTCTACCAACTTATGCAATCCAAGTCTTTGCAATCAATGAATTGAGGTCTGTACCTAATATGCTAGTTTCTTTGGATGCTACTATTGGTAAGCTACATGCATTTGAGTTAAGTAATTTTGATAACAGTGGATCTTCAGTAAATAAAATTGAATCTGCATTTAGTTCTTTTCATCTTGATGAATCTAATGATTACAATGAAAGAAAGTATAAGTACTCTGAAGGAGATCACAGTGGAGCAAGTGAAAGATTTCGGAAGAACATGGAAGAAGTACACAAACTGTATGAAGAAATCAGAAAGCAAGAAGAGTTTGAAGCACTATTAGCCAAAAGGTTACCGAGAGGCAAAGGTAAGTATAAAGGAAAACTACCTTTGAAATGTTTCAATTGTGATAAGATAGGACATATGGCTTCTAACTGTCCTGACAAAGATTTTACTGAAAGAAGAGATTACCGAGATGATAGACAGAAAAATAATCATTACAGAGGACACCGAGACTTCGGAAGAAGAGATAGAAAGACATGCTTAATAGCTGATGAGGAATCCAATGATGATAAACCAGATGAGACTGATACAGAGGAAGTAGTTTGTGTGGCTATCAATGATGGCTCAAATGAAGAAAGGTATGAAGAAAAATCCCTAATATCTCACATAAACACTAATGATTCTTGGATTATAGATAGTGGATGCTCACATCATATGATAGGAGATAAACACAAGTTTGTTATATTAGAAGATTATGATGGAGGCTATGTTAGATTTGGTAATGATGGACCATGTCCGGTGAGAGGTAAAGGATCTATACCACTTCTTGATAATGCAAGATGCAATGATGTTTATTGGGTTGAAGGTTTGAAATACAATTTGTTGAGTGTAGCACAGCTAAACAACACAGGTTACCGAATAGAATTTTAGAAGGGAATTGTCAAAGTTCTTGACAAAAATGGAAAGTTAGCTGCTACCGGGACACAAAAGAAAGGTAACACATTTCACCTTGACTCAACTTGGAATAAGTGTTTGCATGCAAACTTAGATGATACTTGGTTATGGCATAAAAGATTTTGTCATGTCAATTTTGATAATCTGTTCAAAATAAGCAAGAAGCACAGAGTAAGAGGTCTACCGAGTCTTGAAAAACTTGAGAATGCTATGTGCCGAGGATGCCAGATGGGTAAGATGACAAGATCAAGCTTTACAAGTAAGTCTTACACTTCTAAAGGAATTTTAGATCTAGTGCACACTAATCTTTGTGGTCCTATGAAAGTTCAAAGTTATTATGGTGATAAATATTTCATATTATTTGTGGATGACTATTCAAGGATGATGTCAGTAATGTTTTTAAAAGAAAAATCAGAAGCTTTTCAAATGTTTAAATGGTACAAGGCAAGAGTTGAAAATGAAACAGGAAGACAACTGAAATGTCTTAGATCAGATAGAGGAGAAGAGTTCACATCTGATGAATTCAACTTATTCTACAATGATCATGGTATTAAGAGACAAGAGTCTACACCGAGAACTCCATAGCAGAATGGAATAGTTGAGAGAAGAAACAGATCTATTGTGGATTGTGCTAGAACACTGATGATTGAAAAGAAGGTGCCACAAACATTTTGAAGAGAAGCAATAAGCACAACAATTTACACCTTGAACCAAGTTCAATTGAAGAAAGGTACTTTGAAGACACCATATGAAATCTGGTATGATAAGAAACCTAAGGTTAGTTATTTTAAAATCTTTGGAAGTAGATGCTATGTTCATAAAGATGATAGAAATGGCAAATTTGATCAAAAAAGTGAAGAAGGAGAGTTTCTAGGTTACTCTTCTAGAAGCAAAGCATTTAAATCTTTGATCAAATCATCTAACAAAATAGTAGAAAGTGCAAATGTGAAAATTGATGAATTTGCAGAAAGAAATGATGAAGGAAATTCCAAGGAACCAGAAGACTATGATGAATTTGTCTATGTTCAACCGAGAAGTCCTACCGAGAAGACTGTTGAAGAAAATGAAGAAATTACCCAGTTGTCGAGTGATGAAGAAGATCATACAGAGCCTACCGAGCTTGTATTAGCCAAGTATGTCAGAAGAGATCATGTACCAAGGCAGATTATAGTAGATAAGGATGATCCAGTGATGACAAGGAACAAACTGAGATAAAACACATGTTTGATATCTGAATTTGAACTGAGAATAGTGAAAGAGGCATTTAACAGTTAATATTGGATAAATGCTATTGCATAAGAGATTGATCAAATCAAGAAGAATGACACATGGACACTAATCCCAGACTGAAGGACAAAAATGTAATCAGTACAAAGTGGATTTTCAGAAACAAGCTAAATGAAAAAGGAGAGGTCATTCAAAACAAAGCAAGACTAGTTTGCAAAGGTTATGCTCAAGAAGAAGGAATTGATTATGGTGAAACTTTTGCACTTGTTGCTAGACTTGAAGGAGTAAAAACATTGTTGGCCTATGCTGCTTTCAAAAATTTCAAAATATATCAAATGGATGTCAAATCTACATTTCTGAATGGAATATTAGAAGAAGATGTACAACCTGAAGGATTTGTTGAAGACAATAATAAAGATCAGGTATGCAAATTGAACAAAGCTTTATTTGGTTTGAAACAAGCACCAAGAGCATGGTATGAAAGATTGCACTCTTATTTGATTAAGACTGGTTTTATAAGGACAAGTGAGAACAACAACATGTACATGAAGAATGATGAAAATGGAATACTGATCTTAGCCATATTTGTTGATGATATTATATTTTGTGGAAATGACTCTTTATGCAAGAACTTTGGAAATGAAATGAGCAAAGAAATTGAGATGTTATTAATCGGTGAGATAAAGTATTTTATAGGTTTACAGATATTGCAAATGAAAAATGAGATTTTCATTACTCAATCTAAATAAATAAAGGAAATCTTGAAGAAATTTGGAATGGAGGATTCAAAACTAGTAAGTACTCCTATGACTACCAACTACAAATTATCAAAGAATGATGAATCTGCATCAGTTGATGAGACACTTTATCAATCCATGATTGGAAAGCTAAAATATGTTGTTCACAATAGACCAGATATAGCACATGCAGTAGGTATAGTTGCAAGATTCTCTGCAGATCCTAAGGAAACACACATGACAGCAATCAAAATAATTTTTAGATACTTGAAAGGCATAGAGGATTATGGCTTAGTATATCAGAAAGGAAATGATTTTGATTTAAAATTTTATACTGATGCTGATTGGGCAGGCAACATTGATGATAGAAAAAGAACAAGTGGAGGAGCTTTCTTTTTAGGAGAAAGACTAGTGAGTTGGCTTAGCAAGAAACAAGGATGTGTTTCACTGTCAATAGCAGAAGCTGAATACATTGTTGTAGCATTGAATTGTACCAACATTGCATGGATCAAACAACTGTTGGAAGGTATAAATGAGAAAGTTACCGGGCCAGTAACTATATTTCAAAGAATCCTGTTATGCACTCTAAGACAAAGCACATATCTATCAAATATCATTATCTTAGAGAAGATGCTCAAGAGAAGAAAGTGGTGTTGGAATATGTTAGCACAAAGGAGCAAATAGCAGATATCTTCACCAAGCCACTACCAAGGGACACTTTTGAATATCTCAGAAGTAAGTTAGGGGTCCTACCCCTATCTTCTACTCACTAACCGAGTTTGGTGAAAGCATCAATCCGATGACTCTAATTAATATCTTTTGGGAGTTGATGCTGAGTTATACACTTTAGGATGTTTTCTAAAAGTGCATTGGAATTAATACAGGAAATATTACAGGAAACAGGAATTGAAGACAAATGCTCTGACCGAGACTCAGTTGATACACAACAACAGGAAATAACTTCTTACAGAAAGTAATTATGTTTTAATTTTTTACTTTTTGGCATTGTTGTCAAAGGGGGAGAAGACTACTATAAAGAGGAAGAAGACCTATCACAGGAGAAGACTAAGAAAATGGAGCAGACTACAGATTGGAAAGAAGACTAAAAATAGGAGAAGTCTAATGTATGGGGGAGAGCATTTCAGCATTTCAGAATCATAGCAATTCGAATCTTTTAAGGTCAAACCAATTGGTTTTACCATCAATGCCAAAGGGGGAGATTGTTGGCAATATTGCATTATAACAGACAATGAAATATTGTTGGCATTTCATAAGGATATTGAGAAGGTTGTTGATGATTATGGATATAACTGATTAAAGATGTTTTACTGTCTTGATATTAATATTTTGTCATTGATGTCAAGAAATTGATTTTCTAATTCAGTATGATGTTGCCATATCTTGAGAAGTATGATATGAAGATTATAAAGATGTCGGTAAAAGACACAAGAAAGAATATGATGAATAAGGTATCCAATGGGCAACTACTACCGAGTCAGACAATGATGAGATCATGATGTTTGAGATTGTTTTAACATCATACATATGTTGTAAATTGTAAAGGTAAATACTATACTACGTTATCAAGCAAAGAACCTAGTCGGTAAACCCTAAGCAACCTAGTCGGTAAACCCTAAGGTTGTCGCTATCGGTTAATGAAGGTGGAATGTCTACCGAGTGGAGTTTAGTATTCACCGAGTTATTACTGAGTTGTAACCGAGCTATAATAGAATGCATTAAATAGTTACATGTGTTATTTAATGAAGGAAGCTGGTGAGTTGGAACTGATCAATGATTGGTGAGCTGTGAATGAAGTTTGTTAATGAATCTAAGGCAATGAAAAGTCTACATGAAGATCTATAGCTCAGATTGAACCACAATACCCTAGCACAAGTTCCAGGACTATTATGCAAGTTCCAAGGTGGGGTAAACGTTTCAAATGGAAAGATGCATTGAACCTAGACAAGATTGAAGATCTGATGGCTATGATTGATCATGGGAAATGTGATCAAGGAGATTAAGCAGTTACCTAATTGTTTATAAATAGGAATCTATTGATAAACAATGCATGTGGGAAAGTGTATGCACAAGGATTCTACATAGTGATTACCGAGCATAGAAACTTGAAGACCTATTTGAATAACAGAGTATAGAAGCCCAACAGATAGACAAGATTAGTTCTATGTCTAGATTGTATTGAACAAATAAGATTCTACTTTAGCATTTTAGATGTGAAGTTGTAGATAGATTTTTATTACTGTTATTTTGTGAAAGTGATAGAAAATCTCTTAACCAAGTGGACTTAATAGTCTTATTTGTAAAACCCTCTAGCAAGGTGACATTCTGATTGAGTGTTTGAAATCCTTTAACAAGGTCACTTCTAACAAGGTGAAGATCCTAACAGATCTAAGGGAAATCCCTTAACCGGGTCACATCTAGCAATGTGTTTGTAATCTTTAACAGGATTTTCTTTTAACCGAGCATACTCTAGAAGAGTATATTTCTTAGTGGGTCCAAAATCCCACAGTGGTTTTTCCCTATTTGGGTTTCCACATTAAATCTGGTGTTATGAGGTTTATGATGTTCATATGCTTTTGAGTTTGCATGTTTAACAGTTCTGGTTGTATTATTGAAATATATGTTATCGGGGTTGAATTTGATGTTTTTATGGAAGATTAAGTTTGTATGATTCACCCCCCCCCCCCCTCTCATCTTGTTGGCTATTGGATCTGTACTTATATTAAGTATCAGAACTATCACTGAAGAAAGAACAAAAGGATATAAGGGTTGCTTTGGATGAGGGAAATCTACTGCTTAGCAAAATCTATCAACCCCATCTATTCTATGATGATGTGCTAGCTCAGAAGCAAAAGCTTCAAATAGACTTACAGTCCTACAGGAGCACATTCAAGATGCCTTATGATTCCTTTGCAACTTATGGGAAAACCATTCACTAGTTTCACATCCAGTCAGCCAAAATGGAGCAAGAGATCAACACACGGTCTAGAGATTTTCAGGAGCTACAACTGGTTCTACTCCCACATCTACAAATTCTTCAGAAGTGTTATTTGAACCTAGATGCCTTGACAGTTACATAGGAGATGAGCACAGTTGATGCCATGGAAGAACAGGTCTCCCAAATGCAAACAGAGAAAGAAGTAGCCACCTCCCTACTTGAGTCCTGGTCTCTATTGATGAAACAATTCTTGCAGGACTATAAATCTGTTTTTGACAAGTATTATTCCTTGTTGTCATAAACTTTTATTATTTAATATCAAATGGAAATAGGGTTGTTCAGCAGTACTTTGTCATTGTTGGCAAAGGGGGAGAAGTACTCTATCTATTTTGGAGAAGTATAGGGGAGAAGTATCTGGATTTAAAATTTTGCTATATGCTTTGATATATGCTCTGATATCTCAATGTTTATGCTCTATATGAAAAATTGTTATACATCGTATTGTTAAAGGGATAGTGTATATGCTTGGGGGGAGCAATTTTGCTAATGGCATGTTTTTGTTGTAAAACACTTAGATGTCAAAATTTTATTTTCCTAAGAGTTTCCATCAATGCCAAAGGGGGAGATCATTGGCATTTTTTATGTTCATTTTGTGATTGTCATTGATGGACACACAATTGCATTAAGATCCTCTTCATATGTGTGAGTTAGAGCACAACCAGTATTTGTTCCAACCGGTATGTTGTATTATGGTCTTTAGACTATTGATGTTTTGCAAAATGTGTTTACCGGTCTGAAGTAGCATGTCGACCCCAAATGGTTCATGGATACCAAGCGGTACAAGGGATTAAAGTAGCATAACACATTTTTACCAGTCTTCATTTTGACAAACCAGCAACCAATATTTTTTATGAACCGGTAATACTCAGTGATGAGTTACCATCCACCAATCGTTTGACGGTGCCAACTCTCTGACAATGCTTTTTGTGTCATGTTACTAGATATGTCCAGATGCATTGAACCTAGGAAATTGTATTGTAATCCTATTGGACCTACATGAAATCAGATTCCTTTATAAGGACATCATGTCTAGGGTTCTAAGGTTGTTGTTGTTGAGGTTGATGTTGTTGCTAGGGTTCAAGGTAACTGAAGAGTTAGAGAGAGTATGAATGTGTAGAAGACTGAAGTAATGTTGTAATGCATTAAGATCGAGCTATCAAGGATCTAACCAAGCAATCTATGCTATTTGCTAGATCACTCACTTGTTGATTACTCACATCTTCGACAAGTCTGTAGCCCTTAACCAGGTAGGCCCAAAAGCCTCTTGTAAATCCTCTAACAAGGTGGTTCACATCTGTGGATCTAAAATCCTCTAAAAAGGTAGTCTTTAATTGGACTTATCTCCTAACAGAGATTGAGATTCCTAATAGGATCTATTCTGGTAAAGAACGTTGTAAGACCTTAACCGGTCTGGTTTCTATTCTGCAGATAGTTACTTGTGAGTTCCATCTCACCGTGGTTTTTCCCATTTGGGTTTCCACGTCAAAATCTCTTGTGTTATGGTGTTTGTGCCTCTGTGGGTCAATGCATTATTAGCTATTTGGGTTGCATGTTTGTTAACCGGTTTGTCTGCTGAATTGTTTTACCAGTTTACTGTTAGTCTTGCAAAGTGTTTAAGTGCAAAGATTTTTGGCATACTAATTCACCCCCCCCTCTTAGTATTCATCATTAAATGTAAAAGGGGTTCATGATTCATAGTCACATGTTAGTAGTTTTTAATATAGGAGATAATAGAAGCATTTGGATTTGACTGAACCTTAGCAGTTGCTTCTCATAAAAGGCTTTCAATATTATGCTTTGTGTGAATATGAAATTTTGTATTCTATTCTCTTTCCAATAATGAAGAGGTTGTGGCATTATGTGCTCAACAATATGGAGTTATTTGTTTATTGTTATTTCTAATTACACTTCTATAATTTTTAACTTCATATTCATATCTTAGGATTTTAAATCATGCATGTGTTATTTGAAGATCTATATGAATTCATTAATTATTATGAATTACATCATGCATAATTAGGTGTGAACCTTGTTAAATATTCAACACATCACCTTAGATTAAGAGGTTGTTTAAAGTTTAGGTTCTTTTATTTAAATTATTTCACTCCTTTTTATCTCTCCTAAAATAAGAAGATCCAACCTTTTTAAAATCCAAAGGTTGTTTCATAGGCCACAACCTCATGTATACAAATATTTTGCATTATGATTTCTCTAATGTTAGCTATAGAGATCAATAATTTTAATGACATGCTCAGTGCGACCCTTTTGTTTCTTGATTTAAAAGGAGTGTTGCATGAGACAAGGACCTATTGATATGTCACAATCAAAATACAACCTAGACCTTTTGTTACCTCCTCTAGTAATAGTTTTATGAGAAAGAGCAACTAGACCTAGTACAACACAAACACAAGCACAAGCACATATGCCAGTTCTAGGTCTACCAAGGAACCTTGTAGCATGGAACAAAAAAGTCCACTTATCCCTCTAGTCCCTCCAAATGTATCGGATCTTATTCCACCAATGCGTTAAAAGAATTCACACATTTAATAGAGAAGATTTTAAAACTCCCATGAAACACTAGCAAGATGTGGTGGAGGTTTTCACCATACACCATGTCACCACTTAGAATGTGGCCCTAAATTTTCTTGCCACATCTTCTAAGGGAAAAGATCTTGATTGGTATCAAAAAAAAAATTCTAATTCAATCACCACATGGGACCAATTGGGTAATATATTATTTGAGAGATTCAATGAGAAATGTGGCTGGTCATCTCTCCTGCAATAGTTAGTCACATTCAAGAAGGTTCCACAAGAATCCATTGCTAATTTCATCACAATATTTCATTAGACCCGATACAACATTTTGATGGTAAATCAACCCCCTAAAGGAATGACTAAGATTAAAGCCTTCAATTCACATATAGCCATTATGATCCAATCACTTAGAGACCAAACACTTTTAAATGCATGCGATCTAGTTGTAAGAGAGGAAAAAAATTTGATAGATGTCAGGAAACTTCCACCTTGATTTCCTATGCTTATGTTCCTAGTGTCATCAATACCACCATGAAAAGAGGCCTCAAGTACTTCACAAGCAGACCCTTCTATGTATGTTTATCCTATTGCCCAAGTACAATGTCAACCTCAACACTCCTAACTATGGAGATGACTGACTTAAAAAGAATTATGTCAAGCTTTTTTAAAAAGATCATTAGCCTCAAAATGCAACAACCCATGGTCCCAAGGCCTTCTTAACAAAACTATTAGGTGGAAATCCTAATTATTAGCATAACCAATACCAATGGGTTCTGAGACCAAATCACTAAGCACAACCCACCAACCAAATTACCCTAATTCCTACTCCCTTGTAAGAAATCCCACCAAATTCACATAGAGAATTGGTCACTGGCAAAAATAACTTAGGAGATGATTCTAATTTGTGGTTTTTTCCCTAAAATGATGCACATACACCCTCAAATTATCTTAGGGAAATTTATAGAAATAGGTGGCAAAGCAATGAAGGCGAGGAGTAGTAGCTGAAGAAAATTCATTTGGATACCAATCACCAATCTAGCAAATTAGTGTTATTTTTTAGCAAGATGATTGAAGGTTTGTAAGAAAGATTTATGGGGAGGTATCTAGGTTGTTTCTTTATCCTTGTTGATGCAACATCTGTTGGCAATTTGGAGGAATTGATTATGTGTTGCATTGATGTTTTTCATTCATGTCAACACTGGCTTGTTTGGTTGTCTATCGGGTTCCAGTAGAGTGGTTGGATTGTGATGTTGATTTGGAGACTATCTCTGGTATTCTATGGTACGTTCAGTTTGGTGGAATTGGTTTGGTTCGTTCATTCATGTGTGTGTCACATTTAGTTGGTTTGGAATTTGGTGATCTAGAAGCTATCATATGTTCTATTAAGCCTTTTGGTTACCAGTAAGGGTTTTACCAGCAGAGCTTTGTTGATGATATTTTGATGGATTCGATAAGTGGTGTTGGTGCGACTTCTAGAAGGCTCTCAGGATATTGATGGTTATCATGTTCATGTTCCAGTTGATCAGTGGCATTTAATTTGGCTTATGGAAACCTATTTTAGGTCTAGTGCTATTCTATTAGGTTATGGACCGGTATATGTAACATGTTGGTGGATGCTCTCGATGCATTACCAATTGGATTTATTGTTTGGTTAATGTTATTTTGGTCTTAGGTCGACCTGGATTATCATTTGTTTGTGATTTTATGTAATGGATTTATTGTATTATCTTGTAGGTGGCCGACCTAATTGTTTAGGTCCTAGGTCTATATAAATATGATGTGATATCTCTTTGTAGATCGTGGTCATGGGTTATGGGATTATCTGTGTGCGAATAAAGTTGTAATTATAAGCAGAGGTTTTGGTTGATCATAGGTGATCTAATTGGGTTTGAGTAAGAGGTTTAAGACCTTTGGCATTGAGCTTAACCAAAATTGTACTTAGGCATAGGAGATGCTATTCTTGCAGTTCATACTTATTTCCGGATTGTAGTCTAGATATCTTTTGTAGTCAGTGAGAATCCTTTGTGATGAACAGTGCGCTCTAGGATGTTGGCCTTCCTGCATGTGCATGCCCCTTATTGTAATCACATACTTACTACAGAAATATCATCTGAATGTGGTTAAGGTTTCCCACTATGGTTTTTCCCTTTACCGAGTTTTCCATGTACAAATCTTGGTGTTATGTGTTGTGGATGCATGATATTTGGTTTATGATTTATGTTTGTGTTTAATTGATATATTTGCTATTCCAGTAAAAGGTTTTGTGTGCTTAAAGTTTCATAATCTATTGACAACTAATTCACCCCCCTCTCAGTTATCCACCGGTTATCCTACAATTGGTATCAAAGCTTGGTCCTCTCTGCAGAAGCTTAACTACTTGAGGAAGATCCTATGGAAAGTAATCATTCAACTTCAATTTCTTACCGAAAGGACAACCCTAGGCTTGAAGGAATAAATTAGAGAGTATGGAAGCTTCAGATGGAGAATCATTTGAGATGTATTAGCAAGGATATTTGGGAGATCACTAAGAAAGGCTATACTCCTTATGATCTGGCATCTGGAAATCCTCCTCCGACAGACTTGGATAAGAACATTGAAAATGACTGCAGAGCTAGAGAATCCCTTTTGAGTGCCCTTTTAGATCAACAAGTAATGGGATTAATAGACAAATCATCTACAAAAGCTATATGGGATAAGAGGGAGACTCTAAATGAAGGTGACCTTACTATCAAAATTGCTAAACTTGATGGTTACCGGGTAAGCTATGAGAACCTAAGAATGGAGGAAGGTGAAAGAATTGCCGCTTTTATGGAAAGAGTCAATGAAATTCTCTTGGAAATTCAATGATGTGGTGGATCTCTGAGGGAAGATGAGATTGTTTCTAAAGTATTGAGAGCTTTTTCACTGACTTACAAGATGAAGGCTACTGCAATCAATGAGCTAAGAACAATGTCTAACTTTTCTGTCAATAGGGATATTTTGGT
This sequence comes from Cryptomeria japonica, assembly GCF_030272615.1. Lineage (NCBI taxonomy): Eukaryota > Viridiplantae > Streptophyta > Pinopsida > Cupressales > Cupressaceae > Cryptomeria > Cryptomeria japonica. The sequence continues at coordinate 662,188,234 of NC_081411.1, read as the reverse complement.
TCTAAAGTTATCTGCTTTTGAGCTTGAAGAATTTGGTCCTTAAGGAGTTGCAAAGACTGAATCTACTTTCAATGCATCTACATCATCAACTGGAAAGAAGGATTGGAAAGCACTATATGAAAAGGAACTAGAGGATATGAAGAAAGAAGATGAAGAGTTGGAGCAACTTGAAGCCCTATTTGCTAGAAGGGTACCCAAAGGTCTGGAAGGAAGTAAGTATGAAGGAAAATCACCTTTCAAATGTTTTGCATGCAATAAGATAGGTCATTTTGCATCTAGATGTCCTAAGAGGAATTCAAAATTTGAAGAAAAAGCTAGAAGATATTTTAAGCCTAATCATGAATATCAGAACACGCATAAGTACAGGAGGAACGAGGACAAATCATGCTACTATGCTGATGAGGAAGGCGTAACTGATGATTCTGATGATGAATTGGCAAAATATTCAACTAGTGGATTTGACAATGGAAAGGAATGGGTATTCTTAGCTATTAAGGAAGATGCTCTAGAACCTGTCATTTAAAATGAAGAGAAGGCCCTTGCTACTAAAGTTGAAGACAATTATGAATGGGTGATAAACAATGGATGTTCACATCATATGACTGGAGATAAAAGGAAGTTTCTATCTTTGCAAGAATTTGATTGTGGTTTGGTCAGATTTCAAGATGACAAAGCATGCATGATCAGAGGAAGAGGAACTATATCATTGAATGGTAAGCATAACATTGATAATGTTTATTATGTATAAGGTTTAAGGAATAATCTTTTAAGTGGAGGATAGTTGGTGGATAAGAGATTTCAATTACAGTTAAAGGATGGAAAATGCACAATCATCAACAAATCTGGATTGGAGATTGCAACCAGTACTTAGACTAGAGGCAACATATTTCATGTGAACTTCGGTGAGAAGACATGTTTGATTGCTCATATTGATGAGAGTTGGCTATGGCATAAGAGGTTGTGTCATGTGAATTTTGATTGTATTGTAAAGATTAGTTCAATTAAGGTAGTTAGAGATATACCTAAGATTGTGAAGCCTCATAATTTGGTATGTAAGGAATATCAAATGGGTAAGAAAGTCAAAACTTCTTTTAAGAGTATACAAGACAAATATAATGATATTCTTGATCTTATTCATACTAATTTGTGTGGTCCTGCTATAATAAGAATCTTTCAGGGTGATAGATATTTCATGCTAATCATTGATGACTATTCTAGAATGATATGGGTTACTTTTCTAAGGGAGAAATTTGAAGCCTTTGAAAAGTTCAAGATCTTTAAAGCTATGGTTGAGATAGAGACATGGTTGAAGATAAAATGCTTAAGATCTAATCAGGGTGATGAATTCACATCCAGTGAATTTAATAGTTATTGTGAGAAACATGGCGTAAGGAGACAATTGTCTACACCCTGGACACCTCAGCAGAATGGTGTTGTAGAAAGAAAGAACAGAACACTCCTGTTGCATCTAGGATGATGGAAGCTAATTTGCCTCATATCTATTGGAGAGAAGCTATGAGCACAATGGTATACAAATTCAATAGAGTTCATATCAAAGGACACACTGGTAAGACACCTTATGAGTTATGGTTTGGTCATACACCTATAGTTAAGTACTTCAGAATCTTTGGTAGTAAATGCTATATCAAAAGAGATGATTCCATTGGAAAGTTTGTTCCTAGATGTGATGAGGGGATATTTCTTAGTTATTCAAATGAAAGCAAATAATATAGATGTTATAACAAAAGATTGCGAATAATTATGGAGAGTGCTAATGTCACGGTGGATGAGTAGTATAAAGGTCAAATCAGAACTTATGAAAGAGAATCAGAAGTGGAAATGATCATAACTGAATCAGTAACACCTGTACTAGAACAGAATGTTGAACCAATTACCCTAGTAGTATCAGAAAAATCAATAGTAACTAAAGATCAGAGCAGAGAAACGAAAAGTTAGAAGACTCCTAGGTATGTAAGGTTGAATCATTCAGAAGATTAGATCGTTGGAGATAAGAGAAAAGGAGTGATGACAAGGAGAAGGTTGGTAGCTGAAGAGGTATTCTTAATTTCTCAAATTGAACTAGCATTAGTAGTTGAAGCATGTAAGGATGAATGTTGGATGAAAGCTATCGAAGAGGAATTGGATCAAATAGAAAAGAACAACACATGGACTTTAGTTCCCCGACCTAAAAATAAGAATGTTATTGGAACTAAATGGGTTTTTAGGAATAAATTGAATGAAGATGGACAAGTTGTGAGGAACAAGGCTAGATTGGTCTGTAAAGGATATTCTCAGAAGGAAGAAATTGATTATGATGAAACTTTTGCTCCAGTAGAAAGGATTGAAGCTATGAGATTATTTCTTGCTTAGGCTGCCCATAAGAAATACAAGGTTTATCAAATGGATGTTAAGTGTGCATTTCTAAATGGGGATCTTGAAGAGGAAGTCTACATTGAGTAGCCTAATGGATTTTCTCTTTCAGATTGATAACTCAATGATGAACAGTGAGTACCAAACAGGTACTGAGAGGGGGGTGAATCAATATAGACACAAAAACTTTTCCTGAACCGGTTTGACTACAAACAGTGCACTTGATAGACAAATACTAATACTAGTCTAAACTAGATTACTACTGGTTAAACATAATGAGATTGTGAAAGACATAAACCAGCAACACTTAGCTTTCTATACAATCTACTCCCTCATTTCCACTTCATCCTTATGCATAAACAGATAATCTATCATTAGAGATACAATCATTTACTAGAATAACATGATTCACCACTAAACAGGAAATAACAAAACATCACATGAAAGAGGCATCACACATGACCCACATATTTTTCACGTGGAAACCCAACTAGGAAAAACCACGGTGGGGATGAATACCCACAAGATATTTTTGAACTCTTTAGAAGTCCACTCTGTTGGATCCTAGTCCGATTAAAGACTGTTACAATAGGTTCTGTTAGGAACTGATCCTGTTAGGGATCACCCCGTTAAGGGATGGCTAGAATACTCGGTTAAGGGTTAAACCCTGTTAAAGGTTACCCGGTTAGAGGGTTTTATGAACTCAATGGCTTTGAGTCATCCTGTTAAAGGATTTACAACAATCTAGTTAAAGCTACCCTGTTAAGGGATTTTCCGATTGCTGAAGTGATTAGAGATCAATAGGTATTACAATGATCTGGTAATAGCACTCAATGCCAATGCAGATCCATTTTAGTTCCTTCCTTTTGCACACACACTTTGCAGGTATCAATTGTCTTATTTGGTTTGGCAAGAATCACGTATCTCTGCACTTATATACACACACAACATTTGCCAAAAACCTCAACATGAAACACAACATTGACCTTATAGGGAACATATAGGTTGGTAGCATAAACCCTAAACCCTAAACATTTAGGTTGAGCAATTCAATCGGTTCAATCTGACCATTGAACACTTTTCATTTTAATACAACAGTCTTGAACAGATCTCAAGACATTCTCCATCATTCATTCTTCACCGCTTCTTGGAGGCGATAACCCATCACGCGTTCTTCACCGTTTGTAGGGACTTCGCACATTCTCGAGGTAGACAGGATCAATCCCCTTCATGCAAGATCCTTCACGTGCATGAGGCTGATGTGGCAACATGATCTGATCTCCATTACAATGTTAACTCATCACACAATGGCATCGGTTGAATCACATAGGCTCAAAACACTTCAATCAAAAACCCTGAGGCTAGGACTACCAACCGGTAGTCATACCATATTAAACCTTGATAGAAAACTGTAAAGCGGAAAAAATCGAAACCTAGTCGTTCTCCCCTCCCCAACTCCGAGGAGGGAGAAGGGAGAGTCACTAGGATTGATGGTTTTCACTTAGGAGGGACTTTACATTCAAAAGAGGGGTTGAAATCCACAAGATCCAATCCCACGCAATGCAAGATTGGATTCTATATGAGTTTCAAGGGTTGTGATAGCAAGGATACCCTCTTTTGTAAAGAATGTAGATGGAAAGATTGAACTAGGAATGCATAGAAAGTGATAAAGATTCACTTATAAACTGAGATAGGGATATGATATGAAGCTGCGGACCTGGAATTAGTAGTAAAATGTCAAGACAGCACTGTCCTGCAAATTTGAGCAAAAGTTGACAGGACGATGGCGCCCGGCGTGCACATGGTCCTCCAAAAAATCCGCGAAATGAAGGGGGATCTATTCGTCTCTGCACAAGGATTCCAGATCTTCAATTTCAGCCGCGTACCTGCAACCTACACACAGAAAAGCAAAGACGATTGGGGGGTTAGGGATTAGGGGTTTTCCCTTAGGTCAAACCCCAGTTTTGGAATTAACCAAGAAATGAGAAATGTTGTAAATGTAATGTAAAACAAGTACTAGTACCTTGTTGTAAGGATGTTTGTATCCTTATGTGCGAAGGTATAGATGTTGTTGTTTGTTGTATGTTGTATGTTGTAGCATGTAATGTGTTGTAAGTGATCTCCTCTTCAATGGTTGAATCCTTGTCTTGAATGCAACACTTAGCCTTGAATGGAGACTTAGAATGATCAATTGCTTGAAGGAATGCTTGAATGCTTGAATGCTTGTGTATAGTTTCCACGTTTTTTCCCTCATATCGAATGAAAGAGGAAAATGTAGTTTATATACTTGTCAATTAGGGTTGATAGACTGATTTTCCCGACCTTAGGCCGACCAGGAAATGTTAATTTTCCAATTTGCAAACAAAAAGGCCCGAAGTCCCATAGGAGACCGTGCCCAAAATAGGGCCAAGGACCAGGGCGCTGGGCGCCATGGTCCTGGGGGACTAGGGCGCTAGGCGCCCTGGTCCTGAAGGACTAGGGCACTGGGCGCTCTGGTCCCACCTCCCAGGACAGCAGGGTGCTGGAAAAATGCAGTTTTTGGTGTCATGAGCAAGTTTCGGGGTCTCCATTCAGGTTTAGTGTTGCGTCACCATCGTGAAGACCCAAATGCGGTTGAAATTGCAAGTGTCACAATTTTAGGATGCTACATTTAGCCCCCACTTTAGCAGGAGTATAAGCGTACGCTCATACTTCCGGTAAAGTACAAGGAAACAACATTGAAAAACTTTTACCACGTCAAGGAGGCAAGATACACCAAGCCCCCAGTGGACTAAGGATCTTACGACTTCGATTGACAAAGTAAAAGGGAAGATCAAGAGGGAGAACCATGACTGTCAGTAGCAAGGTTCCCTCACTATGAGTCATGCAAGAAAGATATCAAAAATTTTCAAGGCAAAGCTAAATTTGTCAAGAAATTTTCAAGTATCTTGAAAAGATATGAACGGGATGTATGCCCCCCTACGTTAAAGCGATCGCACATGCCTCACCGGGGGTGATTGCTTTAAGGTAGTGATACATATAAGAAAAGAGAAAGGAGCACGTTATCACAAGGATTTAGCCCCCAAGTGTGAGATAAGCCCAAGGATAATAGACACAAAACACAAAGCACGAGGTGAATTCGCTTTCCTCGGGGTTAGTATGTTGTATGATAATTCATGTATATCATATGTATGTATGCATAATTGTTCTTCATTCCCCAATCAAGGAAGGTCACCTAGAAGAAGGGAACACATGTGTCTTTTGAGTCAACATGAGAGAGATCGAGAGATCTCAATGCTTTGCATCGTCCTCAAGTAGACAACACTAAGGACAACAAATAGAAGAATGAGAATAACACATAGAAGAAGTAACGAAAGAGAGGAGGAGAGAATCTGCTATGCTAATGAAACTAGTCTAGCACGTCATCTACCTCCCGATCTTGCTGATCAATGTTTCGGGAAGGCAGGGAACACGCTAGAGGAGGAACATCCAACACAGCAGATGGAGCTATCACAAGATCCAAACAAGGGCTATGTTCATATCCCAAGCCGCGGTGTTCTTGTCTAGGAGCTAGGATAAGTGCTTTAGAAAATTCGTTAGATAAATGGTTATCAATATCAACAAGTTCATATTCACTATTAGAATGAACAGGAGCAGTAGCATTTTCATCATGAATAACATTTTCATCTATATCATCATCAAGATTTATAAAAATAGGATCTTTAACTCGCACAGGATCAAGACCATCATGCATCTTATGTTTAGGAGATTTCGGCTCAATCGTCGGCTGAGGAGAAAATGGAATAATGCTTGTTGAAGGTGTTTTGGGGGATTGTAAAGTTTGAGCTCTAAGACGACGCTTTCGTCGGTGTTCACGTGCAGAACGATTTCGTCTAGTCTTAGTAGGAAGTTGAGAAGATTGAGGAGGAGGAATGTTCTCATCCTTATCACTTGGGTGTTTAGGTTGTGGTCTCTTAGGCTGAACAATAGGAGAAGAGGAAGGTCTCTTCTCTCCATAAGAGGAAGGAGGAGGAACTGCTCCATATAAAGGAGGAATATTTGGTTTTGGAAGGAGACCAAGTATATCATGACGAGGAGGGATAGGTCTACTTTTAGGAAGTTTATTAATCATAGGCATAGTCACATCCATAGGGATGGGTTGGGAATCTTCTTGAGAAAAGACATTAGTTTTATCTTTCAAAGGAAGAACTTCCTTCTCAAGAATGATAGGAATGTCAAGTTTGGGTGTTCTAGGTTCACTTAGAGATAGGATCATATCTGTTTTCCACTTTTGATAAGATTTGAAAAAATGATCACTTCGTGGAGGAAGAGATTGGAATTGTTTAGGCCAAAAGTAATCAAGAGGAACGCTAGAAGTTCTTTCAGCTGGTTTAAAGAGATTTTGATTGACAGTAACAACTTCACCATTATGGGGAAATTTCAAACACTTGTGAATAGGAGAAGCAATAGCTTTCATGGAAGATAGCCAAGGATAGCCAAGCTTCACACGAAATTGTTCGAAAGATGGAATAATAGCAAAATTCACATCAAGGGATTTGTTACGGACCTCAATAGGTAATGTAATAGAACCAATTGCAGGAGAAGCAAATGCATCAAATAGTTTCACAACCACATCTATTTTGTCATAGATAACTTGATTCAATTGCAAAGTAAAAAGAAATTCTTCAGTAATGATATTAACCATACAAGAAGGATCAATAAGCACTCCACGGCAAGGTGTATTTTTGACTTTTGCAACTATATATAAAGGACCATCAGGTGCCCTGATAGTTTCACTGGAATCAAATGTGATGGAAGGTTCTTTAGGGATTTTCTGTTGGTCTACAAAGTTAATCACATTCGGAGTCATGGACACAAGATCATCAGGTGAGACAGAGGAATCAGTAGTATCAATCGCATTAGAGGTATGAGAAGGTAATGGATCAGTGAAAATCTGAAGATTTTGGTTAGGAGGAGCTACAGATGTATTGCCTTTATCATTCACACCAGAAACAGAGATAGTATTATTATCAATCAAATCTTGAATTTTCCCCTTTAAAGCAAAACATTTTTCAGTATCATGCCCAGGTTGACGATGAAATTGACAAAAAGATTTGTTATCAAAATAAGGTGAATTAATCTTTGCAGGATCAATTTGCCTTATAGGAGGAAGAGTAAGCACATTTTGTTCCAATAACTTATTCATAAAGCACATTTTGTTCCAATAACTTATTCATAATACTATGCAATGATTCATTCAAAGGAGTAAACTTTCTTTCTCTCTTGAAAAACTTAGAAATAGGAGACACACCTGATGCTGCATTCACATTGTTGTTGATGATGTTTTCATTGAATTTAATGGACTCTCTGTTCGGTTTAAACTTCCCAAATGGTTGTTGACTACTATCACCCTTATCACTCGGAGTCATAGGATGTGATTGTTCCATTTGACTCACAGTCAGTTGATAATTGTGAAGAGTTGCACACAACTGTTGGAAAGAAGTAAACTCAGAAAACAGGAGTTTGTCTCGAATATCTTTTTGTAAATTAGAAATAAAGATTCTTTGAATATCATTGTCAGGCACTGGAAAAGAAATTTGAGCATACAAATGCTTATATCTACCAATGAAATCAGTCACTTTTTCTTTAACACCTTGTTTACAATGCATTAAATCAATCAAAGTAACTTTAGGACTTATATTGTTTTGAAATTGTTGAATGAAAGCATTTGCAAGTTGTTCGAAAGAAGAAATAGAATAGGAAGGCAATGAGCAATACCATTGTAGGGCTTTGTCTCTTAATGTTCTAGTAAACAGTTTTGCAAGCAACCTTTGGTCATAAGCAAAATCAGTACATATTGTTTGAAAGGTCTTAACATGTGTTAGAGGATCACCCTTACCATTATAAAGTTCCAGATGCAGAATTTCAACATGTTTAGGGGAAATAGCTCGAACAATGTCAAGAGAAAGTGGACTCACAACATCAAATGTGGGCACACTAAACTTAGATTGATTCATAGAGGGAATTTGTTGCTGTAAAGAAGAGACAGTTTGTGCAAGATTGTTAATGGTTGCTTCAGTCGAAGAGTTCATATTAGATGTGTTAGATTGTGATGGAGGTGTTATGTTATTGAAAGAAGGTAGAGAGTAAGGTGGTGGGACACTATGATAGTTAGTCATAGGAGATGATTGGACAGGAGGAACACTACAAGGAGGAATGGAAAACGAATTGCCCCCTTGTGTCATGTTCATTTGTGGTGATATAATAGGAACACTCATTGAAGGAATGAATGAAGAAGTTGGATTGAATGAAGGAAGAGGGTTAATTGAAGAAGAGGGATTGCCCCCATGACTAGTGATCATAGGAGGAATGTCTTGTGTTGAAGTAGTCATTATGTTTGATGTAAAAGTAGGTATACTAGCAATAGGAGTCGTCAAAGGAATAGAATGATTGACTTGAGTAGGAGGTTGTGTATAACCTAAGGTTTCGGCACAACTCTTCATAGGCATCACATTTGAATCCACAATGTGTGCAATACCACGCAAAATATCAATTCCATTCTTATCACTTTGAAGCATAAGTTTTAGACCCTCAATTAAAGGAAGAGCTTGACTATCAGGGTATTCTTGAGACATCCATTGTCGAAAATCGTCAAATTGGTTATCCAATTTTGAAAGCTATTCTACAGAAACCTCATGGAGAGCTTCTTCATCATTAAGAGGATTAGAGGAATTACCCATGTCCTCATTAAAAAGACCATTCAAATTAGGTTCCATCTCCTTAGTAATTAAACCTTGGAAAGACTTAATTCTCAGGCTTCGTCTAACAGGAATAGTGTAAGTAGGACTTATTGTTGTAAAACTCATGCACTAGAGAGAGAGAAGATTTTGAATTTTAGAGGTAGCAAATTTCAGTAAAACCAGCCAATCTTCCAGATTTAAGCTGTTAAATACAATCAGGACAATCTCCCGAAATTTCAGAAAAAATGTCCGGGATCGTGGCGCTCGGGGTGCACACGGTCCTCGCAACTTTTTTCGAAATTTGCAGGGATGAAAGTTATGATGATTTTACAGCTAACCTGAAAAAATTGAGTGATTTTACGATCTGTAGATAGGCCAAATTAAAGTTGCAATCTCAAAATTGAACCCTACCAAGATTGTCGAAAAATGCAAAATTTGAATTTTGAAAAAGAGAGGGAAACTGAAATTTTGAATTTTATGATTTTAGAGGGAATGTTAAGAGCAATGCAAGTTTTGAAATTTGAAAGTTGACTCAATTTCACGCAAAATTCAATTTTAAAAGCGGAAATCAAAGTTGTTGTAATTAAGCACTTAATTTCAAAAGTCACAAATTGCAAAAATTTGAATAAATCACTGAAATTTCGAATGAATGATAACACACTTTTCAGATTTAGGACAGTAAGAAACACAATTTTGACACAAATTTCAATTTCAACAATTTTTGAATGATTAGAAGCCTCAATCCAAATAGTCATTAGACCAACTTTGACTGTAATTTTGAAGGTGTTAAAATTGATAAAATCAGCCAAAATTCTGGATTTTAGCAGGAAAATACAGTAAGATCTCGCTCCCGAAATTTTGGAAAAAATGTCGGGGACGATGGCGCTCGGAGTCCACACGGTCCTCGCAACTTTTTTCCAAATTTTCAAGGATGAAAGATATTGTGATTTTATTGCGGAATCCAAAGTTACAACTGATTTGGAGATGTTTTGATCAGTGAAATTGTCGGACAAAGGTTGAATCAAGAAGGTTTCAAAAATTAGGGTTTTGACACTTAACCACTTAATTTTCAAAATCAAAGCACAAATATGAATTGATAATTTGTAATAGAAGGGCAGATCTGAAACAAGCATCAACAATTAAACATTTCACAAGTTTAATTACTTAAAAAGAAAATTTAGGGTTTTTATGCAATTAACCTCTAAAATTTTGCAAAAGATCAAACATGGAAATGTAATCAAGGTGTAGCATCGTAAATTGTACGCACTCGCTAGGGTGGTACAATTTCACACCTAGTTTAGCACCCGCCTTAGTGCATTTTGTATTCTGCATTGCATTTCTCCTTAAGCACTTAATTAATCAAATTAATTAGGTCTAAGGTCCCATTTCATCATTCTCTACATCACAAAGTTGGGCCCTTTCACTAAAGCGCGCCCTTCGCATTTTATTCCTTCAATACATCACTTAATCAAAAACCCTAATTAAGTCCTATTCTGAACTTGGGGGCTTGGTTTCGGGGTCAAAACATCTCGAAATCACCTGTAACTTCGGGATTCTCTCTAAAATCATCATATCCGACGACCCTGAAAATTTGGTGAAAAGTTGTCGGGACTGTGGCGCCCGGTGCACATGGTCCCGGATATTTTTCTCGAAATTTCAGGAGCATGATCCAATCATAAAATAAAGCTTAACCCCAAGAAATTGGCGGGATATTCAATCTCTAGGTCGGCCAAAATACGAATTTATGATCTAGGGTTTCATACATAAAAGCTCTCTTTCCTCATTTGAAGGGATCGGATTTTTGTTTCCAGGAACTTCATATGCAGCAAAAGAGCAGATCTTTGAGGACTTCAACATCTTACAACATCTTTCTATCAAGAATCTATCAAATTCATTCATCCACTTAGGGCCTGGAAGACATTGAAGAACAATAGGAGATTACCGATTGAAGATTGGCTTGTACTCCTCCCTTGAGGGTTGGGTATGATTTTGTATTATTTTCATGTCTTTTCATAAGCTTTGATACATCATTTATTCATGCTTTAGATCACATTGCATCTTGATTTAGAGCATTTACATTATCATTTGCAAGCAATTAGGGTTTACTTTCTAGGTTGCTCTAGTTTGCTTTCTTGCATTTTGGACCTTGCACACACACTAGGTCTGCACACACAATACATTTTACAAAACAACTTGGCTATTCGTGGAGGTGGAAATCATCAAAGCGGGGGTTTGACTAAGGCAAAACCCTATATAGCCGCCCCTCCCCCTTTTTCAGATATTATTGCAGGTTTCAGGATTCGGACGACGCCGCGGGATACAGATCCGGAGAGAGAAAGTTGGAACAGCACTCTGTGTGAAATTGTAGAGCAGGAGACTGGGACAGGGGCGCTGGGCACCCTGGTCCTACCAGGATAGGGGCACTGGGCGCCCTGGTCCCTGGGACAGAGGCGTTGGGTGCCCTGGTCCTCCGAACAGACAGTTTGCAGACAGTTTCCAAACAGTGTTTCAGAGTGCAGAACAGTGGTTTCCGGTGCAGTTTTCAGGATAGTGGCGCCCGCGCCCCCGTCCCGAACATTTTCAGTCCGATTTTGACTCCGGGTACACATCTGCATTCTTATTACATCCTTGTATTTACAGTTGTTCATTGTTTAATCTCAATTCTGCAATCTTGTTATTAGTTCATACTTGCATTTTGGGATTAGGGTTTGAACTTGCATTACTTGATCTTACAATTTCAACAAGGGAATAGAAATCCTAATAGATATCCCGTGGCTCTCTCTTTCACAAAAAGAAGTAGCCAATTGTGTGATATCTCTAGGCTCTTTCGTATTCTGTAATGTGTGTCAAAAGGTAGGATTAGGGCATGTTAACCTAGTCTCGCTTTTTCCCCCACACATTTTGGTGAACCCGACGTGAATCTATCATTGCTTCCTCTTGCATTGCATTTATTAGATCTAGATCTAGATTTAGTGTGTTTTCATTTCATTTTCATTAAAAGAGAAAAAGAAAAAAAAAAAAAAGAGTGTGTTTCTTTGCATTGTGTGTTTAAATTTTATGCAATCTTTTCAAAATGTCAGATTTTTATTTGCAAAATGTTCATGCTTTTGATGATTATTATGAGTATAGCCAAGATGAATTAGATGAAGCTTTAGATGATTTTTTAAACCCTAAGGATGCTAAACCTTCATTTTACCAAAAACTCATAGACCTTGTTACTATGCCATTTAGGTGTGATGAGAAAGATAAGTCGAATGATTCCTCTCAAGGATACATTCCTATCCACTCTTCCCCTGAATCTAGTAACATGGTTGTTTTCAATAATCCCCTCTATGAGGAGATGTCTCCTTTCGAATCAAAAGACAAAGCTCTTAACCAATATGATCATGCTTTGTTGGATGATGCTCTTGATGACTTTGTGGCTTTGTCGAAACCTATAAACAAAAACAAGACCTCTAAATTGGTTAACATGATAAATTTGAATGAACATAACAAGCCTCTTTTTGAAGTCCAAGGTGCTTATCCTTCTCCCACCTTTCAAGTTCTTAAATCACCTCTCCTTACTGTTCAAGGAAGGTATGATCATGATTCCTTTCATACCCCGAATAAACCAATCATCACTGTACAAGGAAGAAAACCTATAAGTCCTTACAATTATGCTAAACAAATAACTAGAGAGAGTTATCATGCGGTTGCCCATACTTATCATACCAGAAATAATAGGCAACCTATTCCTCCTCCTGTTATTCCAGTTTCCCTTCCTAATCCTCAACCAATTCTTCCTCAAGCTCCCCGTATTTCGCAAGTTATGGGTAAGGAATATGATCTCATAGAACAACTTAAAGCTACCCCTGCTAAGATATCCCTTTGGGATTTGATTCAAACTTCTTCCGCTTATCATGGAATGTTACAAGATGCCTTGAAAGATTTGAATGTTCCTCCATCGAATACATCTAGTAATATAGCATCTTTTGTTAACTCTGTGATGAATCCTAAAGCTCAAATTGTGTTTTCTCAAGATGAGTTGCCTACTAGTGAAATTCAACAACAATATGATCCCTTGATGATTGTGGTTGTCATGAAAGACACTGCTATAAGACGAACACTAGTAGATAATGGCTCTGGCCTTAATGTGTGTAGCATTAATCTATTGCATAAGATGAATGTGGATACATCTCTTATGGAGCCTAACTCTCGTCCCATTTGTGGCTTTGACAATGTGGCTAAGACTTCATTAGGTATCATCACCTTACCTCTCACAGTGGGACCTGTTACTTTGCCTACTCCTATCCATGTTATGCCGGGAAATTTAACATACAACTTGTTATTAGGGAGGCCTTAGATTCACAGCATGCAAGCTGTCCCCTCTACATTGCATAGACAAGTTAAATTCGTTTATAACAATAAGACATACACTTTGATGGGTGATACTAATTTTCAAGCTTGTCTACAAACATCTAATTCCAAAGGAGAGTCTTCTAAGCCATCCTCGTCTAGTAATGACTCTTTAAACAAGAAACCTATCGATGAATCCTCGCTCTTCGATGATCAGAATTCTTTGGATGAGTCTGGAGCTCCTGAAGAGGATCCTTCTCGACTTGAAACTACACATAAAAAGGATTTTGATCCTGAGAAGGTTCTCGCAGAGGATGATTGGGGATCTCTTGATTTTAACCCTACCTTTGTAGGTGAATATAAGGTTCCTTCTAGAGAAATTAAAATTGAAAAAAAGGAAGAAGCTGAAAATCATAAAGTTGAAAAGAAAGAAGAAGTTAAAAATCAATCAACCTTACTTGAATCTATGAGTAATAATTTTGTGGCCACTTCTCAAACTTCTTCTCCTCACATCTATAATTATGAAGAGTTTGATTCTTTGTCTTATGAAAAACCACCTTCTCTTCCTGAAATGGCTGATCGTTATGGTCGTGGTTTTCGCATTTTTGCTAAGCATGGGTATCATGGAAAAGGTTGTGGTGCTCATGAACAAGGGATAAGAGTTCCTCTAGAGACTAATTTTCACAATTATGCCTTTGGACTTGGCTTTAACCCCTGCAGACGTACTAAAGCTTCTAAAAGACCATGCATTAGTGTTAATGCTATCTCTACATCTCTATCAATACAACATCCTGAGTATATTGATGGGGATCCTTCATGTGCCTGTGCTTTGGATATCTTCCCTACCGACGATGCTTTAGCTGAGTTCTTGGGAGCCTATGACACTCTTCCTCGTTATCATCACAATAGGGGGCTCCCTTATTGTTTGAACACCGAAGCCTATTTTGGAAAAGAGATTGATAATGATGAGATTGTGAAAGAATTCCCTCAGTTAAAGGATACTCCTCAACAAAGTAATCTTCTCATAAGTGATACCACTGATGTTAAGATGGATCCTTGCAACAAAGAGAAAGTCATTAAAACTGGGAAATGTTTGGATGAAGAGGAACATAAACAATATGAAGAACTATTGCATGAATTCCCTGAGATCTTTGCTTGGGCATATTCTGACATGCCTGGTATAGATCCTAAGATCATTACTCATAATATTGTCTTAGTTCCTGACGCTAAGCCCGTGAAACAAAAGATTCAAAAAATGAATCCTAAGGTGGCTCTGCTTGTTAAAGCTGAGATTGAAAAACTATTGGAGGCTGGATTTATCCGCCCTATTGACTATTCCCCATGGATTTCAAATATTGTCGCTGTGGCTAAACCAGATAACAAAATAAGGATGTGTACTGACTTTCGGGATCTAAATAAGGCTTCTTTAAAAGATGATTTCCCTCTTCCAAACATTGACATGATAGTTGATTCTACGGCAGGACATGCCTTGTTATCCTTCATGGATGGTTTTTCAGGCTATAATCAAATTTTCATAAACCCTCAAGATCAATTCAAAACCGCTTTCACCACTCCTTGGGGTACATTTTGTTGGATAATGATGCCTTTTGGACTTAAAAACGCCGGTGCAACTTATCAACGAGCGATGACCCTTATCTTTCATGATTATATGCATAAGATTTTAGAAGATTATGTTGATGATATTTTAGCTAAATCCTTTCTTCGCATGGATCATGTTAAAATCCTCCACCAAATTTTTGAAAGAATTCGTAAATATCACATGCGCTTGAATCCCCAAAAATGTGTTTTTGGTGTGGATAGTGGAAAACTATTAGGATTCATAGTTTCGCATCGTGGGATTGAGGTGGACACTAAGAAAATAGATGCTATTGTTAACATGCCACCTCCTCGAAATGTGTCTCAACTTAAAAGCTTACAAGGAAAGATTCAAGCTATTCGTAGGTTCGTGTCTCAACTTGCGGATCGTACCTTTCCTTTTACTCAACTTCTTAAAAAGGATATCACTTTTCAATGGAATGAGGATTGTCAGCAAGCATTTGAAGATTTAAAAGTGTATTTGGCTAGTCCTCCTATTCTTCAACCTGCCGAATCTTCTAAACCCTTCCTTCTGTATACAGCTGCTTCTTCTCATGCTCTCGCAGCATTGTTAGCACAACATGATAAAGATGGTAAGGAATGTCCGGTTTATTACATAAGTCATACCTTACTCGATTATGAGACCCGATATTCTGCGATAGAAAGACAATGCTTGGCCGTGGTGTTTGCGACTCAGAAATTGAGACATTATCTTTTAAATTCAGAAGTCCATGTCATGGTTAAGTTTGATCCTTTGAAGCATCTTTTCTCTAAAACTGATTTATCAGGACGTCTAGCTAAGTGGGTTATGATGTTAACTGAATTTGACCTTAAGTTTGTTTCCCAAAGAGCAATTAAAGGACAAGTGTTGACCGATCACTTAGTTGAGGCCCCTTCACCTTTCTCCTTCCCTAACCCTGAGTCCTTTCCTGATGACTTTATTCTTTCTATAGAGAAAGATGAAACTTGGGAGTTATACTTTGATGGCTCTAAGTGTCGTACGGGATCGAGGGCAGGTGTTGTTCTGATTTCTCCTACAAAGAAGTCCATTCCTTTGTCATATCGTCTAAATTTCCTATGTACCAATAACATTGCTGAGTATGAGGCTCTTATAGCAGGAATAAAAGCAACCTTGGCTCTGAACATAAAACACATACATATCTATGGAGATTCGCAATTGATTATAAGACAAGTAATAGGAATATATCAAGCAAAACAAGACAAATTATCACAATATAAAGATCTTGCTATCTCTTTATTACAAAATTTTGATTCTTATACCATGGAACCCGTTCCTCGAAAAGATAATCGACATGCGGATGCAATGGCATGTGTGGCTTCTCTAGTATCTTTAGAGGACCCTATGGTCGATCTTAATTTCGTTATTCACAATCTTATTTCTCCAGCTATTAAAGATGATTCTAGCTTGATAACATGTTGTGACTTTGTAGACTCAGATGAATGGTTCTCGCATATCGTAAGATATTTGATCGATGGTACCTTTCCTGATTCCGCTAATAGGAACACTAGGGCTAGAATCTGCAAGCTGTCTGCTAGATATATCAGCCTTTCTAATGTCCTTTATCGAAGGGGTTATGATGGTCTTCTCCTTCGTTGTCTTAACAAGTCAGAAATCCCCGTTGCTCTTGAAGAGGCACATTCAGGTGCCTGTGGGGGGCATTTTGGGGGCAAATCCTTAGTTCATAGGTTGCTTCGTATGGGATACTATTGGCAAACTATGCAGAAGGATTCCTTTTCATTTGTTAAAAAATGTCATCAATGTCAACAACACAATAATCTGATTCATGCTCCTGCCCAAGAACTTCGTTCTCAAGTAGCTTCTTGGCCTTTCTCCGCATGGGGTTTGGATCTTATTGGAAAAATTTCTCCTCCTTCATCTCAAGGACACACCTTCATTATAACTGCAACAGATTACTTTATGAAGTGGGTAGAAGCTATTCCTCTTCGCTCTAATACTGCTGAAGTGATTTGTCAATTTCTTTTAGAAAACATCATTTCTCGGTTCGGGATACCTTCTACTATAATCTCAGATAATGGGACATCATTTAAGAACAAGGACGTGAAGAAATTCCTCGAGAAGTATCATATCAAACATCGATTTTATACACCATACTATCCTCAATCAAATGGTCAAGCCGAATCATCCAATAAGATAATTGAACAAATTCTTCGCAAAACCGTGAATAAGCATGGTAAGGATTGGAGTAACCAGCTGATCTATGCTCTTTGGGCCTACCGAATGAGTGTACGAATTGCTACGGGAACTACTCCTTATAATCTTGTTTATGGTGCTGATGCTATTATGCCCTTAGAATTAGAGATTCCATCACTTAGGGTTTCTCTCAAAGGTATAGTAGATGATGACTCTTATAGGGAACAATGACTTCAACAGCTTGAGATGCTTGATGAACAACGCATAAACGCTCTTGAGCATATTCAAGCGTATCACAAAACTCTACAACGAAGCTATAATGACAAGGTTATTCAACGTTCCTTCTCAGTAGGTGACTTAGTCCTTTATGAGAATCAGCGCAATGTGAATGCCTTGCCTGCTGAAAAGGGAAAATTTAGTCCTAATTGGCTTGGACCATATATCGTTATTGAGGATTATGGATCAGGTGCTTACAAAATAGTAGATGTAGAAGGTACGCCTCTTAAAGAACCTATTAATGCTATGCACTTGCGTAGATATTATGCTTAATTCTTCATTCTTCATCTATCTTCTTTTTCAATTCTTCAACATTGGATAATATGTTAGTATCTCTTAATTAAAGCAAAATAGAATTAAATGTTATGTTGTTTAATCTATATTGCTTCGTTCCTGATAAGCGTGTCTTCTTACTTTATAGTTTGTCTTGAATTCATTTATGTAAATTGTAAAAGATTTACATTCCTATTATGCTAGCATATTATACAGTGTCTTTATGTGTTAAGTAGAATCGTATCATGTTGTGTTTAAATTCAGAATTAAATCACATTAGTTATATGATTCTTAGGCTTAATGCATATTTCTTCCTTATCATCAATGTAGTACTTGATTAAACATTTTAATGAAGTCACACATGTATCAATTTAATCATGGAGCATTGAGAAATCAATCACATGGAAATTAAATTCTGAACATACATGTACATTTACCAAATGTATTAGATTTAATCAAAACAAAATATACATTGTTTTAAGCATTAAAGATAACACATTTGAGACAAAAGAGAAGCATGTATATATACATATATATGTGTGGATCATATACAAATCTAGGTCACTGTACATCCAAAATGTGACCCCTCTTCTACATCATAAAATCATCTCCTATCCCTAGGGCTAGTGGCTGGAGAGTGTCGACTGGATGCTCCCTCCTGGTCTAGCCATGAAGGTGGACCCATGGGTGTGTAGTGCGATACAGATCGTGAGTGACTCCGAGAGGAACTCCTACGATCCCTATCCATAAGGATCGCGCGATAGGTGGTAGCCTCGGTCTGAGCCACTGCTAGATCTCACCGCGCCTGCTGGAGGTCCTCTGATAGGACTCTCTCTCTCTGCTGCGCCTGCTGGAGGTCCTCTGATAGGACTCTCTCTCTCTCCCTCCATATATCTACCTATACTCGGAATGGGAAAAACAAATCCTCATGCTGACCCGCATTCCCCTGAGGCCTATAGGCAATCTGTGAGGAACAGGGGATCTGTGCTATCATGGAAATGTCTGTCATTGCCTGCTGAATCAAGGAACGCCATTCCTGCACATTAGCTGTGGCAGTAGAACAGATTTTTGTTAGTACCATTCTATATCATCAAAACATTAATCAATCAATATAAACCTACTATACCTGGATCTCCCTCGCGCCAGTAGGGATCATGATATGGTAGTATCTATGCCTGGGCACTGCTAGGCTCCCCTCACTCGCATACTCTATCCATGATGGGTGTAGATTGGACGGTACTGGTGACAGGTCTCCGTATCGCCTCCTGTTCCCCCTGTTGGGGAATAAGAGGTGGATCCAGAGCTATGGTATCATCTCCTGAATGGTGGGGAGCTGCATCCGACTCCTCCTCATCATCTCTATCCTCCTCATCCTCGTCCTCATCCGCATCATCACCTGCATCCTCCTCATCCTCCTCTCTATTTGCATCCTCATCCTCCTCCTCCTCGTCACTGGGCTGATCGCCTGTAGGTGGATCAGGATATCCCGCCTCCTCATGACCCTCTCCCCCCTCTGGCTCCTCTGACCTGGATCCCTCATCCTCGTCTTGGTCTCCATGTCTCCATGGGCCTGGATAGCCTGTCGGATGATCTGGTGGAAAGATAGGACCTGGATATGATCTCATGAACCATGAAACATATCTACGCTGTGCTCCAGGCTCTGCAGAATAGTCGGTGACTACATCCTGATCAGATCCCTCTAAGTCTGTTGTCTCAATATCATCTACCATCGGTCTCGCTACTACTCCAAGTCTGGGCAGGACCCGTGAGTGTCGAGTATAGATGGGCACATCGGCTGGAACACACTGCTCTAGTCCGAACTGCCTCTGTACTCAGTCAAAGTAGAAAGGGACTATGATGTGTGCATATCATCCTCATAGTAGACAGTTCCTCTGTAGACATGCTAACTGTCTCTCCATACCATCCCATCTGTGCATCAGTAGGTAAGGTCTCCACACTATCATCTTAGCTGTCAGTCTGTCAATAATCACTCTCCAATATAATAAATCGCCAAATCTCCACTCTCTGGTAAGTGGATAAGCGAACACCCTAGGTCGCTCACTCACTGTACTCAGTGGGAAGTCGACGGGCCTGGTGCATGTGAAGTGCTCTAAAATCCACACCTGTAGAAGTGTGCATGTCATCAAACTACAACCCTGTCCGAATACATACTCCTCAAGGTCATGATAGAGATGTGCAAGCATACTCCGACCCCATGCATAAACTCTCCTGTGTCTCTCCATCGCTCTGATACACCATGTGAGGCCCCCATGCATGTGTGTCCCTCGCCCATTAGGGCAGACGGCTAGTGCTATGATGGCTATCATAAGGCGTCTCAGAAGTGGTACCTCCCCTGTAGGATGTAAGAGCCAGCTGACCATGATGCGACCTCTCATCTCGCTCGGCATGACTCTCCCTATGCAATACACCTGCTCTCTCTGATGATCCTCCGCTGACCGATCGGTCGTGTATGTAACTGTCGCTCCTCTGATAGGAAGACGAAGTATACAGTACACATCCTCGAGTGTGACCGTCAGCTCTCCTACTGGAAGGTGAAAGGTGCATGTGTCAGGATCCCATCGCTCCATCAAGGCCATCAGCATCGCAGGATGAAATTGAATGGCCGGCATCAAAATCACGTACCACAATCCTACAATAGATAGAGTGTCTCTCTCTGACTGAGTCAGCCGTGGAATCTGATCTCGCAAAGTGCAAAGAATATGTCCCGCTGTGTGCTCTCTCATGTACGGGAGACCCTGCAAACGAAAACATGACGATAATCAGTACTCGATCATCAAAATCGCAAATGCAAACTATTGTACATTGTATGCTAGCCTTGTAACCTCTCGCCAGGCCCTAATTGGGGACCATGGCGCCCTGATGGGGACCATGGCACCCTATCAGGGACCATGGCGCCCTGAGGGGACCATGGCGCCCCTGTCAGGGACCATGGCGCCCTGGGAGGACCAGGGTGCCCCTCAGGGACCATGGCGCCCTGGGTGGGCCCCGATCAGCCTTCGAGGCCCGCATACGATCACAGAAAAGTCAAACATGCGAAAAATCAAAAGTCAAATGTTCAGTCAACTCACCTCGTCCAGTGGCTCGTCGTCGATCACGGCTTGGCGCAGGCTCTCAATCCTCGTAGGACGCTTCGGTCGTCGTGAAGGCATGATGATGGCTATGTGGGCTCCGCTGCACTAAATAGTATTCTGAAATCAACAAAGTGACGAATACAAGTGTCACTTTCGAGGTATATACTCTTGTTTGTTTATTCTTACTTTTTGAAACCCTAATTTCCCTCTATCATTCATTTTATAATAACTTGGGTTTGGGAGATGCAATTTTTGAGCCGTTTGTTGCGTTGGAATCGTATTTTCCTTCTCCTACTCTCGAGATGTTCCTAAAAGTGCTTTGATGAAGCCTATTTAGCGAACACCCCTCATCAACACTCTCTTACACAATTTGTCGCAAGTAAACATGCTACCCTGTTTCACCTCCCTAATAAGCAAGTCAAAATAGGGGGGGCATATAGCTACTCACAGATTTCATCACTTTCCCTAGTAAGCATTAGGTGATTTTGTGATCTAACGTTTGTTTTGTAGGGTGCGGTTCCTAACTGTGTACTGCAGATACCGCTGGGGGCTTCGTCCGACAACTTATGGATATATCCTTTTTTCAAATGATGTTTACTTTTCTGTACTTTAGCTTGCATATGCACGTAGTACTCATATGACCGCTAAAGTGGGGGCTAAATGTAGCGTCGTAAATTGTACGCACTCGCTAGGGTGGTACAATTTCACACCTAGTTTAGCACCCACCTTAGTGCATTTTGCATTCTGCATTGCATTTCTCCTTAAGCACTTAATTAATCAAATTAATTAGGTCTAAGGTCCCATTTCATCATTCTCTACATCACAAAGTTGGGCCCTTTCACTAAAGCGCGCCCTTCGCATTTTATTCCTTCAATACATCACTTAATCAAAAACCCTAATTAAGTCCTATTCCAAACTTGGGGGCTTGGTTTCGGGGTCAAAACATCTCAAAATCACCTGTAACTTCAGGATTCTCTCTAAAATCATCATATCCGACGGCCCTGAAAATTTGGTGAAAAGTTGTCGGGACCATGGCGCCCGGTGCACATGGTCCCAGACATTTTTCTCGAAATTTCGGGAGCACGATCCAATCATAAAATAAAGCTTAACCCCAAGAAATTGGCGGGATATTCAATCTCTAGGTCGGCCAAAATATGAATTTACGATCTAGGGTTTCATACATAAAAGCTCTCTTTCCTCATTTGAAGGGATCGGATTTTTGTTTCCAGGAACTTCATATGCAGCAAAAGAGCAGATATTTGAGGACTTCAACATCTTACAACATCTTTCTATCAATCATCTATCAAATTCATTCATCCACTTAGGGCCTGGAAGACATTGAAGAACAATAGGAGATTACCGACTGAAGATTGGCTTGTACTCCTCCCTTGAGGGTTGGGTATGATTTCGTATTGTTTTCATGTCTTTGCATAAGCTTTGATACATCATTTATTCATTCTTTAGATCACATTGCATCTTGATTTAGAGCATTTACATTATCATTTGCAAGCAATTAGGGTTTACTTTCTAGGTTGCTCTAGTTTGCTTTCTTGCATTTTGGACCTTGCACACACACTAGGTCTGCACACACAATACATTTTACAAAACAACTTAGCTATTCATGGAGGTGGAAATCATCGAAGCGGGGGTTTGACTAAGGTAAAACCCTATATAGCTGCCCCTCCCCCTTTTTCAGATATTATTGCAGGTTTCGGGATTCGGACGACGCTGCGGGATACAGATCCGGAGAGAGAAAGTTGGAATAGCACTCTGTGTGAAATTGCAGAGCAGGAGACTGGGACAGGGGCACTGGGCACCTTGGTCCTTCCAGGACAGGGGCGCTGGGCGCCCTGGTCCCTAGGATAGAGGCGCTGGGCGCCCTGGTCCTCTGGACAGACAATTTGCAGACAGTTTCCAGACAATGTTTCAGAGTGCAGAACAGTGGTTTCCGGTGCAGTTTTCAGGACAGTGGCGCCCGCGCCCCCGTCCCGAACATTTTCACTCTGATTTTGACTCCGGGTACACATCTGCATTCTTATTTCATCCTTGTATTTACAGCTGTTCATTGTTTAATTTCAATTCTGCAATCTTTTTATTAGTTCATACTTGCATTTTGGGATTAGGGTTTGAACTTGCATTACTTGATCTTACAATTTCAACAAGGGAATAGAAATCCTAATAGATATCCCGTGGCTCTCTCTTTCAAAAAAAGAAGTAGCCAATTATGCGATATCTCTAGGATCTTTCGTATTCCGTAATGTGTGTCAAAAGGTAGGATTAGGGCATGTTAACCTAGTCTCACTTTTTCCCCCACACACAAGGAATCCAATTTTCAGATCTAACTATGAATAATCAGAAAGGATGTTCATGTCGGGTTCACCAAAATGTAAAGCGGAAAAAATTGAACCCTAGTCGTTCTCCCCTCCCCAACTCCGAGGAGGGAGAAGGGAGAGTCACTAGGGTTGATGGTTTTCACTTAGGAGGGACTTTACATTCAAAAGAGGGGTTGAAACCCACAAGATCCAATCCCATGCAATGCAAGATTGGATTCTATATGAGTTTCAAGGGTTGTGATAGCAAGGATACCCTCTTTTGTAAAGAATGTAGATGGAAAGATTGAACTAGGAATGCATAGAAAGTGATAAAGATTCACTTATAAACTTAGATAGGGATATGATATGAAGCTGCGGACCTGGAATTAGCAGTAAAATGTCGAGACGGAGCTGTCCTGCAAATTTGAGCAAAAGTTGACAGGACGATGGCGCCCGGCGTGCACACGGTCCTCTGAAAAATCTGCGAAACGAAGGGGGATCTATTCGTCTCTGCACAAGGATTCCAGATCTTCAATTTCAGCCGCGTACCTGCAACCTACACACAGAAAAGTGAAGATGATTAGGGGGTTAGGGATTAGGGGTTTGGCCTTAGGTCAAAGCCCAGTTTTGGAATTAACCAAGAAATGAGAAATGCTGTAAATGTAATGTAAAACAAGTACTAGTACCTTGTTGTAAGGATGTTTGTATCCTTATGTGCGAAGGTATAGATGTTGTTGTTTGTTGTATGTTGTATGTTGTAGCATGTAATGTGTTGTAAGTGATCTCCTCTTCAATGGTTGAATCCTTGTCTTGAATGCAACACTTAGCCTTGAATGGAGACTTAGAATGATCAATTGCTTGAAGGAATGCTTGAATGCTTGAATGCTTGCGTATAGTTTCCACGTTTTTTCCCTCATATTGAATGAAAGAGGAAAATGTAGTTTATATACTTGTCAATTAGGGTTGATAGACTGATTTTCCCGACCTTAGGCCGACCAGGAAATGTTAATTTTCCAATTTGCAAACAAAAAGGCCCGAAGTCCCATAGGAGACCGGGCCCAAAATAGGGCCAGGGACCAGGGCACTGGGCGCTCTGGTCCCACCTCCCGGGACAGCAGGGTGCAAGGAGGATCAGGCCAGGGTGCTTGAAAAATGCAGTTTTTGGTGTCATGAGCAAGTTTCGAGGTCTCCATTCAGGTTTAGTGTTGCGTCACCATCGTGAAGACCCAAATGCGGTCGAAATTGCAAGTGTCGCAATTTTAGGACGCTACAAAAACATTCCATATACCGGTTCACTTGGACAAACATACCACTTCACCTTTTGCACATATACCGGTTCACAACATTATACCGGTTCACTTTGCCAGTTGCTTAACTTCAATAAACCGGTTCACTCTTCAACATATTACCGGTTCACTCTTCAGCGTATTACTGATTCTCTCTTTAGCATATTGACATCAATGACAATACAATATCATCATGTCAACATACTCTGCACATATGCCAACAATCCCCCCCTTTGGAATTGATGCCAATATACAAAGATATCTCTCTTTATGCATCACATCTTCTCCTTAATACTGCAGATATCTTCTTTGCTTCACATCTTCTCCCCCTTTGACAACAATGCCAAAGTGGAGGCACGAGCTTCCTTGTTCCACTATGATGCTCCCCCTGAGGAGTAGCATCCTTCAACACATCAATCTTGAAAAGATATAGCAAAGTAAGATCTGACTAATGTGGAGCACAAACCTTTAGTTTACCTCTTAAAGGGGCAACACCCCTAATTCACCTCTCAGATAGGTAAAAGTAGCCTTTGGTAGAGGCTTGGTGAATATGTCTACTAACTACTCCTTACTGGAAACATGTTCCAATACCACTTCTTTGTTTTTAACCTTTTCCCTCAAGAAATTATACTTGAGTTCAAAGTGCTTGGTTCTAGCATGTAAAACCAGATTCTTGGAGATGTTAATTGCACTTGTATTGTCACAAAATATACTTATCAGTTCAGATATAGGAACTTTGAAGCCATTCAATACATGATTCATCCAAATAGTCTGGGTGCAGTTCATAAAAGCTGCAAAATACTTTTCTTTTGTTGTAGACTGAGAGATAAAACTCTTCTTTTTACTCATCCATGAGACCAGTCTACCACCAAGAAAGAATGCACCACCAGTTGTGCTCTTCCAGTCATCCACATTACCAGCCCAATCAACATCTGTGAACACTTTCAGGTTGAAATCATCATTGTATGGATTCCATAATCCATAGTCAATAGTTCCCTTCAGATATCTAAGAATCCGCTTGACTGCTACCAAGTGGGATTCTCTTGGGCTTTTCTGAAACCGAGCGGTAATACCCACTGCATGTGTAATGTCCGGTCTGCTATGCACTACATAATGCAAGTTACCAATCATTGATCGATATTCCTTCTCATTTACCAATACCGAGTCATCCTCTTTTGATAGTTTACAACTAGTCACCATTGGTGTACCAACCGGTTTGCTATCTTCCATGTCAAAGGTCTTCAACACCTCTTTGACATACTTGGACTGAGTAATAAAGACTCCATCTTTCATTTGCTGAATTTGTAGTCCAATGAAGAACTTAATCTCCCCTATGAGTGACATCTCAAATTCCTTATTCATCATCTGCAAAGTCATGACTCATCTTGTCATCTCCACCAAAGATTATGTCATCAAAAAATACTTCACAGATCATAATCTGATCTCCTTCTGATTTCAAGTAGATATTTCTATCTTCACTTGTTCTTTCAAATCCAATCTTCACAAGATGGGAGTGCAAACATTCATACCATGCTCTAGGTGCCTGCTTCAGTCCAAACAAGGATTTATGTAGCCTACACACCATGTCATTGTCTTCTGATAGGGAAAACCCATCTAGTTTCTCTATATACACCTCCTCTTCAAGTATTCAATTTAGAAATGCAGATTTTACATCCATTTTTTATACCTTGAATCCTTTAAAAGCTACATATGCAAGAAGCATACAAACTCCTTCCAATATTGCTACTGGAGCAAAGGTTTCTCCATAGTCTTCTCGTTCTTCTTGAGCATATCCTTTACATACTAGTCTAGCTTTGTTCCTTACCACTATGCCATCCTCATTCAGTTTATTTTTGAAGACCCCTTTGGTTCCAATGACATTTTTATGCTCCGGTCTGGGTACCAAAGACCATGTACCATTCTTTTCTATCTGATCAAGTTCCTCTTCCATTGCCTTGATCCAGTCTTCATCTTTATGTGCCTCTTTGAATGATTTAGACTCAAATTCAAAGATCATACATGAGTTTTCTCTGAACTTTCTTCTTTTAAGAATTCCTGCATCTTTGTCTCCTATGATCTGCTTTGGATCATGATTGAGTTTTACATACCTAGGTATATTCTTAAAAGATTCCTCTTTCTTTTCTTCTTCATCCTCATCTTCATCAGCATCAGCGTCCACCGATGTAGAAGCACAATTACTAGTACTAGGTTGATTTGCAACCGGTTTCCAGAAGGTTACTACTGGTTCATCTCCTACATGCACTCTGCCAGTTTCCTCAGGTTTCTTAGAGTTTTCATCAACCTAGCATTAATGCTTTCAACAACTCTCTGAGTCCTATTGTTGAAACATTTGAGAGCTTTACTCTTGGTGGAATATCCTAAGAATATTCCCTCATCACATTTTGCATTGAATTTTCTCTGATGTTCACTCCTCTTGATATAACATTTGCTATGAAACACTTTGAAGTATCTTACTACTGGTGTCTTACCAGTCCAATACTCATAAGGAGTCTTATTCTTTCCTTTCTTGATGAGTACCCGGTTCATTGTGTAGACTGCATTGCTCACCGCTTCTCTCCAAAAGGTGTGAGCAACCTTTCCTTGGATAAACATAGTTCTAGCCGCTTCAACCACAATCTGGTTGTTTCTTTCTACTAGGCCATTCTATTGTGAAGTCCGAGGGCAAACAGTTGCCTCTTGATGCCATTCTCTTCACAGTATTTGTTGAATTCACCAGAAGTGAATTCTCCTCCTTGATCGGTTCTTAAGCACTTAATCCTCTTACCACTTTCTTTTTCTACAAGTTCTCTAAAGGCTTTGAACTTTCCAAAAGCTTCGGATTTGTCCTTCAAGAATGTGACCCACATCATTCTTGAGCAATCATCAGTAAGAATCATAAAATACTTATCTCCTTGCACCCTCCTAGTTTTCATAGGACCACACAAATTAGTATGCACAAGATCAAGTAAATTGTCTGCAGTGAAAGGTTTACCTTTGAAATTTGAGGAAGACATTTTCCCCAGTTGACACTCTCTGTACAAAGGATTTTCCGGTTTGCTCAACATAGGCAATCCTCTAACTGCCTTGATCTTCCTAGCCTTCACAATATTGTCAAAGTTTACATGGCAGAGTCTCCTATGCCATATCCACCTATCTTCAAACTTAGTCATAAGACATGTACTAACATTAGCATTTAGCTAAAATAGGTTACCTTTGGTCTGCATACCGGTAGCCATTAGTTCACCACTCTTTCCTTTGATTTTGCACACTCCATTTTTTAATTCCAGAGTGAGTCCATTATTATTCAGTTGAGCAACACTCAAAAGGTTGTGCCTTAGACCTTCTACCCAATACACATTGTCAATATTGCTTCTTCCATTCAGAGAGATGGACCCTCTGCCTTTTACCATACATGGTGTAACATTACCAAAATGAATTACACCACCATCATACTCTTCCAGAGATAGAAACTTACTCCGATCACCAGTCATATGGTGAGAATAGCCACTGTCAATAATCCACTCATTGGAATTATCAAAGCGGGAGACAAGAGCCTTCTTGTCTGACACATCTTCCTTGACTGCAACAAACACAATATCTTCATTTTATTCATCTTCTGATTCCTCATCAGTGACACCTTCATGAACTGCTACAAAACAGTTTCTCCGGTTTCCTCCTTTGAACTTCTTGAACTTTTCTGGTTTGTTCTCGCTATCACCATTAGGACAGTTTATAGCAATGCGTCCTATCTGATTACAAGAAAAGAATTTCAAAGAGAGCTTACCTCTGTATTTACCGGTTCCCTTAGGAAGTTTCTTGGCAAGAAGATCTTCAAATTCCATCAGGATCTCCTCATCATCCATTTCTCTATTCTATCTTGGTTCACCACTGGTACTAGCTTCTTTGCCTTTTCTGGATGGTGCAGCAGATGCTCTAAAGGCTGATTCAGTCTTCTAAATACTACCATCATAATTATTTAGCTCATAAGCTATTATATTTGCAATGATGGAGTCCAAGGATACCTTTGTCTTGTCTACAGACCTCAACTCCTAAATAGCTGCAACCCTTATTGCATAGACTAGTAATAAGGATCTCAAAACTTTGCTAACAACAGTGGAATATTCCATTTTACCACCTGCACTCTTGATATCTCCAACAACAGTTTTGATTCTTATTCCATATTGTTGAATGATCTCTCCTTCAACCATCTGCATGTCTTCGAAATTTCCTCTAAGGCTTTCTTCCTTAGCTTGTTTCACATGCTCATCACTGCCATAGATATTCTCAAGGGCATCCCATACTTCTTTTAGATTCTCTTTGTCTTGAACATCAATAAACTCAATGTCAGATAAACTACTAATTAGGGCTTCCATGACTTGCCCATTCTCCTGAATCTCTCTCTTTTGGTCATCGGTGAGAGTACCGGTAGGGATAACATAAGCATTCTCAACATATCTCTAATGTTGAACACCCATGCTTTTGATGTATATCTTCATTCTGTCCTTCCATATTTTAAAGTTATTTTTATTGAGCTTTGGACCTTCCCTCTTCATCATTACAATAGGATCTTTCCCTCAAGCGGTTAAGCTTACAACATAGAGGACCTGGAGGATGCTCTGATACCAGTTGATATACCAAACCAGTATTGAGAGGGGGGGTGAATCAGTATAGACACAAAAACTTTTCCTGAACTAGTTTGACTACAAACAGTGCACTTGATAGACAAATACTAATACCAGTCTAAACCAGATTGCTACTGGTTAAACATAATGAGACCATGAAAGATATAAACCGGTAACACTTAGCTTTCCATACAATCTACTCCATCATTTCCACTTCATCCTTATGCATAAATAGATAATGTATCATCAGAGATACAATAATTAACTAGAACAACATGATTCACCACTAAACAGAAAATAACAAAACATCACATGAAAGAGGCATCACACATGACACACATATTTTTCATGTGGAAACCCAACTGGGAAAAACCATGGTGGGGATGAATACCCACAAGCTATTTTTGAACTCTTTAGAAGTCCGCTCTATTAGGAGCCTAATCTAGTTAAAGACTGTTACAACAGGTTCTATTAGGAACCGATCCTATTAGGGATCACCCGGTTAAGGGATGGCTAGAATACTCAGTTAAGGGTTAAACCTTGTTAAAGGTTACCTTGTTAGAGGATTTTATGAACTCAATGGCTTTGAGTCACCATGTTAAAGGATTTTACAACAAGCTGGTTAAACCTACCATTTAAAGGGATTTTCCAACTGTTGAAGTGATTAGTGATCAACAGGTATTACAGTGATTTGGTGATAGCATTCAATGCCAATGCAGATCCATTTTAGTTCCTTCCTTCTGCACACACACTTTGCAGGTATTAATTCTCTTATTTGGTCTGGCAAGAATCACATATCTCTGCACTTAGATACACACACAACATTTGCCAACAACCTCAACATGAAACACAACATCGACCTTATAGGGAACAGATAGATTGGTAGTATAAACCCTAAAACCTAAACATTTAGGTTGAGCAATTCAGTCAGTTCAATCCTGACCATTGAACACTTTGCATTTGAATACAATGGTCTTGAACAGATCTCAAGACATTCCCCATCATTCGTTCTTCACCGCTTCTTGGAGGCAATAACCCATAACGCGTGCTTCACCATTTGTAGGGACTTCGCACATTCACGAGGTAGATAGGATCAATCCCATTCATGCAAGATCCTTCACGTGCATGAGGATGACATGGAAACATGATTTGGTCTCCATTAGAATGGTAACTCATCACACAATGCCATCGGTTGAATCACATAGGCTCGAAACACTTCAACCAGAAACCCTGAGGCTAGGACTACCAACTGGTAGTCATACCATATTAAACCTTGATAGAAAACATTCCATATACCGGTTCACTTGGAAAAATGTACCTCTTCACCTTTTGCACATATACCGGTTCACAACATTATACCAGTTCACTTTGCTAGTTGCTTAACTTCAATAAACCATTTCAGTCTTCAACATATTACCAGTTCACTCTTCAACATATTACCGGTTCTCTCTTCAGCATATTGACATCAATGACAACACAATATCATCATGTCAACATACTTTGCACATATGCCAACACATATGACAATAACATGGTTTGCAGATTGATGAAAGCTTTATATGGATTAAAGAAAGCCCCTAGAGCTTGGTATGCCAGATTGGACAAATATATTTTGAAGCTTGATTTCACTAAAGGTAATATTGATAGTAATTTATATTATAATATCACTAATGATGACATATTGACTGTTGAGGTGTTTGTTGGTGATATCATTTTTGGAGGTGAAGAAAATTTATGTATGGAATTCTCTGATAATATGAAGAATGAATTCAAGATGCCTATGATTGTAGAAATGAGATTTTTCTTAGGTTTGTAGATTACTCAGAATGATAAACATATTTTCATCTATCAACTAAGTATGCTAGAGAGCTGTTGAAGAAATTTGGTAGGGAAAATTGTAAACCAGTTGGTACTCCTATGGTTACAAGTGAGAAATTGACAAAGAAAAATGTATCAGCTCCGGTAAATCCTACAAGGTATAAATATATGATTTGAGGTCTGTTATATTTGACTCAGACTAGACCGGATATAATGATTGTAGTTTGTATTGTATCAAGATATCAATGTGATCCTAGAGAGAATCATGAGAGTGCAGTGAAAAGGATTTTTAGATATTTACAAGGAACAACTGAATATGGTTTGTGGTATCCTAAAGATGATGACTTTACACTATGTGCATATATAGATGCAGATTGGGCTGGAGATATAGATGACTGGAAAAGAACATCTGATGGAGTTGTCTTTCTTGGAAAGAAACTTGTTTCATGGATCACCAAGAAATAGTCATGTACTTCTTTATCTACTACTGAAGCTGAGTATGCTGCTGCTACTAGTTGTACACAAGTTTTATGGATGAAGCAAATGTTGAAAGATATAAAGGTAGATTGTGATGAACATATATTTATTCACTGTGATAACTTTGCTGCTATTGACATCTCAAAGAATCCGGCATTTCATTCAAAGACAAAGCACATATCAATCGAGTATAACATTTTGAAGGAAAAGGTAGAAGAAAATGAAGTCATATTGGTTTATGTGAACACTAAAGAGAAAATTGCGGATATGTTCACTAAACCTTTGCCCAATGAATCATTTGAGTACTTTAGAGACAGATTCGGGGTCTCTTCCCCTCTGGTAAAGACTTAAGTGATGTTGATTGGCATCAGTCCAGTATGCATTATCAGAACTATCATTCATTTTGGATTGATGAGTTGGCGCTACTACTCAGGGGGAGTAGTCAGCTATGTGGTTCAAAGGATCTATGGTTTTTCTTTGATGTTTATGTAAGATTTCTGGCATTGATGTCAAAGGGGGGGAGATATGCATGTGGAAAATAGAGCTTAACAAGGATATCGATCTCAGGGGGTTCTTGGTCTATGGATGGTTAATTGGTTTAGAACTTCATTGATATATCATTTGTTGGATGTCTTCCATTGGGAGAGACTTGTTTGGCATTTCTTGGCACTTGGATGTTTTTCACATCTAGTGTTGCCATCAATTCCAAAGGGGGAGATTATTGGCAATTTGGAGGAATTGATTATGTGTTGCATTGATGTTTGTCATTGATGTCAAGTACACTAGCTTGTTTGGTTGTCTGCAGGGTTCTGGTAGAAAAGTTGGAGTGTGATGTTGATCTGGAGACTATCTTTGGTATTCTCCAATACGTTTAGTTTGCTAGAATTGGTTTGGTTCGGTCATTCATGTGCGTGTCACACTCAGTTGGTTCAAGATTTGGTGATCCGAAAGCTATCATATGTTCTAGTAAGCCTTTTAGTTATTAGTAAGGTTTTTACCGATAGAGCTTTATTGAATATCTTTTGATGGATTCGATAAGTGGTGTTGACGTAGCTTCTAGAAGGTTCTTAGGATGTTGATGGTTATCATATTCATGTTCTAGTTGATCGGTGGTGTTGCATTTGGCTTATGGCGACCTATTTTAGGTCTAGTGCTATTCTGTTAGGTTATGGACCGGTTTATGTAATGTGTTGGTGAATGCTCCTGATGAGTTACCAGTTGGATTTATTGTTTGGTTAATGTTGTTTCAGTCTTAGGCCGACTTGGATTATCATTGGTTTGTGGGTCTATGTAATAGATTTATTGTATTATCTTTTAGGTGGCCGACCTAATTATTTAGGTCCTAGGTTTGTATAAATATGATGTAAGATCTCTTTGTAGATTGTGGTAATGGGTTATGGGATTATTTATGTGCAAATAAAGTTGTAATCATATGTAGAGGTTTTGGTCAATCATAGGTGATTGAATTGGGTTTGATTAAGAGGTTTAAGACCTTCGACATTGAGCTTAACCAAAATTGTACTCAGGCATAGGAGATGATACTCTTGCAGTTCATTCTTATTTTCAGATTGTAGTCTGGATATCTTTTGTAGTTACTGAGGCTCCTTTGTGATGAGCAGTGCACTCTAAGCTGTTGGCCTTCATACATGTGTAGGCCCCTTATTGTAATGACATACTTACTACAAAAGTATCATTTGACTGTGTGTAGGGTTTTCCACCATGGTTTTTCCCTTTATTAGGTTTTTCACGTACAAATCTTGGTGTTATGTGTTGTGGATGCATGGTATTTGGTTTATGATTTATGTTTGTGCTTAATTAATATATTTTCTATTCTCGTAAAAGGTTTTGTGTGCTTAAAGTTTCATAATATGTTGACAACTAATTCACCCCCCCTCTCAGTTGTCCAGTAGTTATCCTAACAACATCTATGGAAGGAAAGGAACTAACATATATTCTATAGAGAGGAATTAGAAGTGGAAAAAGTGATCACTAAAATAGAGAATGGTGTAGTGGAAATCCTGAATAGTGAGGTGGCAAGGGACAAGGAGTTTAATTTCTCTTGGTTGGATAGGTACATGAGAAAATTTTGGAAAGGGATTAAAGTTTCAAAAGGTTATGGTGGGAGGTTGTTTGCTGATAAGGGTGAGTCAAGCATCGAGTATCTTGCCCTTATAAGTGGGAGATTAAAATTAAATTTTGATGGGGTTTCCAAAGGTAATATGAGTCAAGCGGGTCTTGAATGTCTCCTTAGGTATGACTCAAGAAGGGTGATATGGGTGGTTGATGGTAGTCTTGGTACTACTATAAAAAATTATGCTAAGATGATGGCTCTAACTAGAGGGTTCAAATAATGTATGAAAATAGAATGGAGTTGTATTGACCTCAAAGGGGATTTGATGTTGTGTATTAATGTAACATCAAGAGGATTTGATGTATCTACTCTAGAAATGAATGAATCATGTGCAAAGATGATGAGATTTTTAGGGAAGATGGATTTCAAATTAAAACATGCCTATGAAGAGGCTAATGGAGTGGTACACACGTTGGAAAATTACACAATGACAATGCTAAACACAAAGGTTATATTGACTAACATGGTCAACAAGATGGGTCTTTGTCTCATCATTAAAAAGGATGTTTCTCCTTACAAAGGTGGATCACTATGATAAAACTTGGTTTCGTAGATTAGATAGATTTGTCAAGTGGTTAGATATATTTTTTGTGTTCTTTGATTAAATATGGTCTTGGGTGAAATCTCTTTGATGGGGTTGGGAAGTTTTATGGGATTTACATCTAAGGTGTTGTCTATTATTGGACACATTTGTGTTATTATCCTAACTTTACCCACTTTGGGATTTCCTAAATGTCCCTTTTCTTCCCTAAGTTGCTAATAAATGAAAGGGAAGTTTCCCCTGTTGGGAATGTTTCTATGTTTGTACATCATTCACATGTATTTGGAATTATTTGTTCCCATCAAGAGGAAGCTATATGAAAGATGACATCAAATGAATATTTAATAACAATGAGAAGTAGGATACCATTAATGCAATTGAAAAGATGACTAACAAATCAAAATGGAGTAATTTACATATCCATGATGGTTATTTTTATGAATATTTCTTCATGAATGTTGTGTAAATTATGGGTCATAGAACATGGGTCGAGGTTGTAGCAAACAATGTCATAGAATCTATGATTTGAACTATCCTAGAGGAGATAAATGAGATTGAGATTTTTCCATTGTATGGGCTTATCACAGGAATATATGATACTTTAGTGATTAGGAACAATTTGATTTCTTCTCAAGCTCTTCTTCTATTTTGTGAGGGCCTCAAGAGAAAATGTGTGGGTACTTTTGGTAGTTTCGTCAGTTAGTATGGGGATCTATTTTTAATTTACAAAGGGAATTATGTACTTCATACAGTTGAGGGACCCATAAAGTTGGACCAAATTACAGCTTTGTAATTTTAATTTTTAATTAATATATGGTTTTGGCTATTCCAATTGATTGTCCTAGAACACCTATGAATTAACCAATCTTTAAATCTATAGGTTTTGAGGTTAATGGCCAATGAAAAAGATTCAACTATTTGTTGATATCCTCTATACTTTAGGCTTTTCAAAACCAAGGCAAGTATCCCTATACAATACCTTAAAATCCTATTCTAGTTATGTACAAATATTGGTTTTTATAGCAAATAACTTCCAATGAAAATATACCATGGAAAGCATGATCAACTTCAAATTTGGTTACATTTTTATTCATCAACAATCCTTCAACAATTGAAAGAAAACTTTCTAAGCTAAACCTACTCCTACAAATAGGAAGTTAAAAGATATTTTGATTTTGAGTACTTATGAACATAAAAAATTAACTTCTAAACATGATTAGTTCCTGAATCCTTGGGAAGTGGAGTCTAGATGCAAGTTAGAAACGTATCCACATAATAACATTAACTAAATGACCCTTTTCATTTATGCATTACATAAATGTGTCTGCACTTTTAACTACAAAATACTACTCACTAATCCTAGTTCCTCTCACAAAAGCATAAAAATATGTTAACAAAATTTAATTCTTTCATTAAAAGAAACCATGAATACATGCAACAATAACAAATACATTGGAATGACAAATCAAGATATGCTTGATATATTGATTCATATTAGAAATGTGAGTATAATTTTGAGACAATTTTGCAATATATCCATTTATCTTCAAAATGATTGAAGCTATTACATGAACATACTTATTTTTGCAACTATTCTCTAAGACTCAAAGCTAAACACCAACTATGTCTACCCACTCATATTAAAATTTTAGAACTCATGCAAATGATCTTGAATTCTCTTTTATAGAAACAAGGGAGAAAAACAAGCTTCAGATCTATGTGCACATCACAAATTTCATTTGATAAAATTTTACAAATAAAGAATATTCCCAAAGGAATCCTTGATACCCATATGAGACCAAAGGGGAACATCACCTAAAGGAACCAATGTAAGTTTGAAACCATATAGGAATATAGACTTCAAGGTTGATGTTGCAAATAATTAATTGAAATGGTTGGAGAAGAATAATCTTGAAGGTTTGAAGAACAAAATTTGATGAGGACTCATATTTATTTAATTGTTTGGATAATGTGGAAAGTATTGAAACTAAACTATTGATCCCTAAAATTTAAACCTATAAGAAAACAACCTTATGAGAATTTTACTAAATGAGGGACTAGTTGCGCTTCACTAAACAACCTCTGAGATTTTAGAAGCCAACTCTTTAGATTACAAATGGGTGAAAAGTCAAAAGGGGAATACAAATTTAAATAGCTAAACTAGGCTTATATGTTGATTCCAAGCTTTTACAACACTTTAAAACCCTCTATGTGGTTAACTCTAGAGACATCTAACTTCACTAGGAAAGACACTCAATGCCACAAACTCTTAACTTTTAGGAAGAGAACAAAATGTAAATTACTAAAACATGGCTCCAAATATTATTATAAAGTTATTTCCACAAAGTTTCTAACATTTAGTGTGTCATTGAGTTTTGGAGCCATGTTTTAGTCATAAACAATGATTAGGGAAGAGAACAAAAGGCATCCAAAAATGTAAATTACTAAAACATAAAAAAATACCAAAGAATGGATTTTTTATTTTTCTCATCCCTAATCACTCCATCACCTATGCATGGCTCAAAATATCCTTCAAACTGATTTTGACATGTTCCCATCAATGTCTTGAGCATAAATCTACAAAAGGTGTAGATTTTATCGACGTGAACTTTTCAAGATAATAAAACAAACAAACAAATTGACAAGTGACGGTGAATGGATGGAAAGAAAGGAATTGAAATCTAATGACCCGCTAATCTACTCATCAAAATACATTTACCTCCATTTATAATTGTAAGGCACCCATGATCATATCATGGATTTGGAAAGTTTCTTATGTCAATGACTAAAATGTAATTGAAATTGTACTCTTTCCTCTCCTACCATGAAGTTCCTGCTCTAATCATCAATAACACAACATTCCTCTTGCCACTATGATATGGAAAGTTTTGATGATCACTTGTATGTCTATAATTGCTACACATGAGATATATTTTTTCTAGATTTTCTATTTAGTGTAGCCCTAGTATCCATTATAAATTTTCCATATCCAAAATCAGTTGTGATAATTTTGTCAAGGACAACATGGTATGTTACCATTTGCAATTTCTTACCATCATCAATTGCTAGTAGAAATATAGGTACACTCATATCAAATTATTCTTTCCATTCCTTTAAGCCTTTCATTTCATTCTTCTTATTAAATAGGTCAGGAATTGATCAATTCTAAAGTGCGTGGAAAAAATCATTTTTTTATTGCGTATTTCTTCCCTTCTAAAAATTGAACTTCACCAATCAACATCTTGATCATTTTTCCTATAGGTTTGATTGAAGAGGGGGAATATTTTAAGTGTTGTGTAGCTAGAACCAATTTTTGGAAGGTATGAGCCTGTGGCTTCCACCTATCATACATAGTTTTCAAAATAGGAAAGATGTCCTTACATTTTTGGGAAGCCTACAACATAGATTGATAGAAATTGTAAACATCATCTATCTTACTTATAACCTTCTTTAGCACATGATTAAGAGTACTTTGTGTGATCTCCAAAGCTTTTGTATTGTCCATTTCTCTATCCCTGAGCAATAACTTCTCTAAATATTCCAGTCTTCCTACATAATCTTCAACTTTTCCTTTAAGCTTTGTTATCTAATTTGTAGGGGAAGCATCTCTTGTGGCAATAGGGGTTTGATAGATGACCATTTCACTTGAAAGAAATTGGGGAGGATCTATCATTCCCTTTGAATTTTTTGACCACACATAATCCATATACAATTTTTTTTATGCCTAATTCAATACAACTTGATACTTCTTTGTTTTATCCAACTTTTTTTGGTTCTCTCCTATAACTTTGGAAAACATTGTTGAATGCAAAGTGATAGTGGTAAGTAACTTCTAAACCATGTAACAACTTATGCTTATCTATCCTTGGATCATTGGCCCATTGGGCTAATTATTTAAGCATAGGGTGATACCTTGTTCCTCTAACACCACATTTTATTATCAAATTCTACAACAAACACTGGATCATCTTATGTCCTAATCTAATCAAGTAAGAAAATTTCTTCCAAGTCCCAATATGGAACTAGTAGCATATCACTCTATTGTACCATCCTCCTTGCCTCATTTGGGCTTATGTCAATGTTGTCCAAGTTCACTTCATTGAGAGGAGAGGTAGCCATCTCTTCATGTTCAGATTATTTCATCTTCATTTTTAACCAAAAGCCCTTAAAATTTGGAATTTTAATAAAATCATCATCCTCCATGAATTGGTAGTCTTTATCATTATTTCATGATCTACTTGATCAATAAGGGAAGTTTTATGCATATCTACTTGGTCTTATGGTAGTTGTGTTATTACTTCCTCTCTTTGAGGTGATGGAAAAGGTTGATCAACTTCTTCAAAACCCATCTCATACGTTATTTGTGCAACTTCCTCAGTGTCTCCGACATGCTCTTCAATTTCCACATATGACACTAAGGGAATCTAGTCATCAACCCTTTGCCTCTTTTGTGGTGACTCTTGTGCTATTTGAGTTGTTGGTTCAACAATTTTGATTCCTCTTTTCTGTAGGATCTTACATACTTTATTGTTGAGATACTATAGCTAGATATTTACCATATGTCTTTTTAAAGTTATCAAAGATAAGATTCATCCTTTTGATCTCATATTTCTCTTCAGAAAAATAACTAGGGAAATGGGGTTCTAACTTCTTCCTTTCTTCCTCAAGCCTCAAAAGTATTACCCACTTTTTTCTCCTTTGTAATTCTTCTGATATGTTAGGGGAGTTTCTAAACACATCTTCCTCATAATACGTTTCATGAAAATAATGTCCCATTTATAGCTTGTCATTCTTTAATGTGTCAATATATTTTTTAGTGTCAAAATGCTTTAATTTGGCACATCCCAAGCTATACATGGCCTTAATGTG
Organism: Cryptomeria japonica; assembly: GCF_030272615.1. NCBI lineage: Eukaryota > Viridiplantae > Streptophyta > Pinopsida > Cupressales > Cupressaceae > Cryptomeria > Cryptomeria japonica. The sequence goes on along the minus strand of NC_081411.1, from coordinate 662,149,344 downwards.
TTGTTGGACCTATTCAAATGTATCACATTCAATTGTAAAATCAATAAATATGGTGCATTGTGGCATGTGGGTTCCTCTTCTCTCCTTTTCCATAAGCTATTTTTCCATCCACAGAAGCTACCACATAAACTCTAGAAAAGATAATCTAGGAGATACTGCCCTGGGAAAGAAATGTGGTGCCTAAGGGCACCCATACACTCTGGTAATAATGTAATATAAGAAGAAGAGATAATTGAAAAAATTGTGAGTATCCATCATCAGGCCCCTTCTCTTTTGGTCATTCATCTCTTTCTCTAAAAAAATGTATGATTTTTAGTGGCAACTTGGTGAAAGACAATACAAACCACCCTATTATCCTCATCACAAATTTCTTATGAAACACATAAGTACAACATTGTATAGTTTGTGCCTTCCCAAACTTATCAACCATTTCTAGTCTCATCCTCTTATTCTAACTAGACCTATTCTGAAACAAGACTAAGTAGCACAATAGAGATTAGCATTTGAAATTAATTACCATGTCAATCTCCATAACCCTCATCAACCCTTCATAAGTTTTGGTGAAGATGTATGAAGAAAAATTATACTCAACATTGATATTAGGGTTTTAAATATGCATAGCAATCATCATCATCATGTTCTGATTAATTAAGAAAAATAGGTTTTCAGGACCCGAAACCTTTAACATAGGAAATTAAGATAAGACAATTAAAAGGCCAGAGCTAATAAACCACTTACAAAATGACTAGAAAAAAAGCCAGCAAACCAAAAGGACAACTAAAGAAAAAAACAACAAAGAAACTAGGAAAGCACTACACAGCTATAGTCTTCAGAAGGTCCTCCGCCTTTTTCACCAACTGGTCATAGGTAGTCCCAACAGCTTTGAGATCTTCCAAGTCCTTGTTAGGTTTCTTTTCTTTCTTTTTGCCTCTGGTTCCGGTTCTAGGTCCTTGAGTGTTTCCTATGCCTTCAGTGTCAAGGTCAATATCTAGGGTCTCCTTCTCCTCATCCAATTTGTTGATGAGAGTATTAGTGTTGCTAGAAAAAATCTGTAGGATGCTTAAACTTTGTTCTGCAATACTCTTGAGGCAATCCTCAATTTTGCTAACTTTACTGGCAGTGCCTGAAATAGTTTGATCATTAGCGTCGGCAAGATTTTTCCTTTCCAGCAGGTCTTTCTCTATTTTCTCAAATGTGGGGTTGAAGGAATCTCTTATGTTTTCAGCTTTTGCAATGGTATTTTTCAAGTCCTCAATGTAATCAGCCATAGTCATCCCTTCCCTAGAGTTGATGGTTTCTAGAATCTGAATTCTATGGCTGAGTTTTTTGTTGTCATCCACAACTTTCTTGTAACCATTTATTAGCCACTCCATAGTGTCCATGAAATCTTGCATACCCTCTAGAGGAGGGTTAGGGGGAGGATCAACCTTACCAGGGATATCCTGTTCCTTTTTTGGAGTAACCCGAATAGTAGTTGTGTCTTCAACCCTAAGAGCCTAACCAGTGGTCACCTGCTCCAGGTTCTGTTCGGCTTCCAAGGTCCTTTCCTACTTATAAACCTTGAGCTCCTTGACATTCTCCTCCTTCCTCTTATGCTTGTTTCTAGACTGAGTGTGAACTTTAGTTTTCTTTTTCGAAGAACCCTAAGGTTTCTCCTTCTTTGAGTCTTCAGAGACCTCCTCCTCCGAGGAAGAGCTAATCTAGAGGATTCTGCCTTTAGGTTTTTTTCCTTTAGAGGAAGAAGGTCTTGTTTTCGTATATTTCCTCTTACCAGTTTCAAAATCTAAAACATCCAATCTCTCCTCAGAATCGCTTGATGGGTCACTATCGAAATCCTCATCCACTGAAAAGACAGAGTCAGACCCATCCTCCTCAGATTCTATAGAGGGCTGTAGGCAAGCTATTTGATTGGCCTTGAGATGGTCATAAATGAGGACCATTAAGCCTTGATGCATGGAAGTGTCCCCCATGGGGTTCTCTTTGTAGGCCTTAATAGTGGCATTCATCGAACATAACAGAAAATAAGGAAAATTAACCTTCTCATCATGCCTAAAATGATTCAGCAAGACGAAATGGTAGCCATAAACTTTGGTAAACCTACCATCTAATTTAATGTAGCGCATTAAAACAAAGAGGACCTCCCACCAAGGTTTAACAAAATCCCTAGGGGGATAGTAAGTTTTACTTAACTTCACCAGGCATTTTTTCTCCTTCTCGATTTTCAGATATCTGTCAATGGTCTCCTTACTGACATTTCTATCTCTATAGAAGTTGCATCCTTCCCTTCTGAGGCTTGTGGCTTGGGCAATAAGGTCTTCATCAATTTCAACAGTCCGGTCTCCCATTTTCAACATACCCTTTCTCCAATTTTTGCAGAAAAAACTAATAACCGTGTCATCCCGTTCGTGGAGTCTCTCCATGAATTTTGAAAAACCACCCTTTTGCAGGATGCTCCAAACCACCTCCTTCTGTTTCCATTCCTTGCAGCTACTAGGTTTGTATCGCCATCTTTCACCACCCATATTTTTTCTCTTCAGAGCTGAGTTTTGAAACTTGCAGAGAGTTTTAGCCAGAAAGCTTATCAGAACTATCAATTTAACCCAGAAAGCATGGGAAGTGATGGAATAAGTATTATAATAAATGAGGCTGACATTATTATAATAACTTGAAGTACTCCATTTAGTCCTATTCATTATTATTCTATCCATCAAAAATCTTTGGAGTGCTTCTATATCGGTCCTTAAAAATGATTAGTCTAACATTCTCAAGGAGTCCTTGTTCTCCCATCCATGTAATCATTTCACCTTTATTAACCGCCGCGTTGGCAGCCCAGTCAATAGAGCCATTGGCCTCACGGTAGATGTGGGATATGTAACTATTTTTAAAAGTGTTGATAAGGTCCCTAGCAGCTTTAATGATATTGTTGATCGACCATGATGTCTTTGAGGTCCCCTTGAGACAATTTATGATGTTGTTTAAATCCCCTTCAATCCATATGTAGGGGCAATTCCATTTTTTAGCAAGGAGAATACCTTGGAGAACTGCCATTGCTTCTGCTTTATGGTTTGTTTGGCTCCCTATTGGGACAACAACTATTTCCTTGCAAATGCCTTTATCATCTCTAAGAATAGCTCCACAACCCACAGGGGTCGGGTTACATTTTGCAGCACCATCAAAATTGACTTTGAACCAGCCATGAGGGGGGGTTTGCCACCTAGCTTCAAGTATTTTATTTTGATTAGGGTCAGAACTACTAGCAATCTTAAAATTCCAAGAGCTTAAAATGTTGGATTCCAGGGGGTTGGTTGAGAAATAGGGACCCTCAATGATCCCAATATTCTCCACGATTGCCCATTGTATTTTTTGGAACACAATATCCTAACTGAGGGATAAGTCCCTGAAGATAAAATTATTTCTTTCTTTCCATAATCCCCATAGGATGTGAGGAAGAGATAGCTGCCACAAATACCTCAAAAAGGAGTTAGCCCAATGAAAATTCCAGGAGGAGAACAGTTCAATGATAGTGTTAGGAAACACCCAATGAATGCTAAAACTTTTAAGAAATCTTTCCCAGACTGAGGTAGAATAGGAATAGTGGATGGCCAGGTGGTCCACAGACTCTTCCTCCTGAAGACACAAAGCACACCCATTAGGGAAGGCAAAACCTCTACCCTTGAGGTTGTCTAGGGTCAAGATCTTATTTTGAAGGATGGTCCAATAAAAAAAAACTGATTTTGGGGGTCAGATCCTTAATCCAGGCTTTAGACTAGAAAGGATTAATAGGAGGGGCGGGGGAAAGGACACCATACATTGAGGAAATAGTTATAATTCCTTTGGGTTCATGTTTCCAAATAAGGGAGTCTTCCTCTTTATTCAACTAGATCGAAGATAGATGGATCTTGAGCTTAGTAAGGCTAGGGTGGATGCTTTCAATGTTCTGCCATTTATTGACAGACCAATACTCTGCAACTAAAGAGCTGAAAATTCTAATACAGGAGGGAGCATGAGGGACCCATTCATTGATTTCAGTCAAGGGTTTATCAAAAAGCCAGGGGTCCTCCCAGAATTTAACTTTCCTATCATTTCCTACTTTCCAAATCACACCTTTAGAAATGCTTTCTTTGCACTTAGAGGCATGATTCCATATATGGGAACCATTAATACTGAATTCTGAATTGATAAAAGAAGAAAGAGAGGAGGAAAGAAGAGAGTACTTACTTCACCAGATTTTACACAATTCAATGTTTGAATGGAACATTCTCTAGACCTGTTTGGATAGGAGAGCTTCATTTAAGGTTCAGATTCTCTTCAGGCCTAGACCTCCTTTACTTTTTGGTCTACAAACCTGGTCCCAAGTCACCAGAGACATTCTTTTCTTGTCCTCAACCCCAGACCATAGGAATTTTCTTTGAATTTTCTCAATTGTGTCAGCATACTTAACTGGAATTCTGAAAAGACTTAGGGCATAAATCGGTATACTTTGAAGAGAAGCTTTAAGTAATCGGAGCTTTCCAGCCTGACTTAAAAGGGCTTCTTTCCAACCAGCTAGTTTTTTATGAAATTTATTCACTAGAGAGCTCCAAAAAGGATCAGGAGGTGCAATGCCCATGGGGAGACCAAGATAGGTTGTAGGAAGATCAGTAATCCTACAATCAAGGATTCTGTTGATTCTCTGTTGTCTTCTCTCAGGAGTGTTGATAAAAAAAACTTCGCTTTTGACCCAATTAATAAGTTGACCAGAAGCTGAGGCAAACTTACAAAGAGTACTCTTCAGGATTTTAGCTTCAGAGATACTAGATTCCCCCATGATAATAGTATTATCAACAAACTATTGGTGGGAGCAAATGAGGTCAGCAGAAGAAGGTTGGAGTCCCTTAAAGGAGCCTTGCATAACCATATTTTCCATTGACCTACCAAAACATTCTACCATAATGATGAAGAGGATGGGGGAAATGGGATCCCCTTGGATTAGTCCTCTAGAAGCTTGGAAAAAGGGGGATGGGGAACCATTGACAAGAACATAAAAAGAGGCAGAGGTGATAAGCTAGCTGAAGAGGTCAATAACTCTAGTGGAGAAACCATAAGCCATAAGAACCTTCACAAGAAAAGACCAGGCAACCCTATCATAGGCTTTGGAGAGATCAAGCTTGAGGATGAGACCCCGCTTCTTAGCTCTAACAAGAGTATGAATGTTCTCATGGATAGTTATAATAGAATCAAGAATTTTTCTTCCAGGGCAAAAACCATTTTGCTGGTGATTAATCAAAGCAGGAAGGATAGACAGAATTCTGGTAGTAAGAACCTTGGAGACAATCTTATAAAAAGAATTGCAAAGAATGATAGGTCTAAACTTGTCCATAGAGTCTGCACCTTGGGTTTTGGGGATGAGAGCAATGAAAGTACCATTGATTTCTTTCAAAAGTTTTCTATCCCCAAAATATTCCTTGACCCCATTGGAGACATCTTTCCCGACAATGTCCCAGAAATCTTGGAAAAAGAACATGGGGAAACCATTTGGGCCAGGCGCTTTGTTACCATCAAAAGAAAAAATAGCATTTTTGATTTCCAAGATCAAAGAAATGGAAGAGAGGGAGATGTTCATTTAATCATCAATGAGATAGTGGATTTTATGAAGAAAATAAGTTTGAGCTTCAGCATTCAATTTGTGATCCCTCTTGAGCAGTTCCGAGAAATACCTTTTAGCTTCATTCCTTATTTCTTCCTCCTTGACCAACTCCCCATTATCCACCATTAGTTTGGTTATCCTATCAGCTGCTTTATGCTTGATCATAGACATATGAAAGAATCTAGTATTCCTATCTCCTTCCTTAAGCCAAATGCATCTTGATCTCTGCTTCTAGAAAGTTTCCTCTTTAGCAATGAAATCATGGTATTTTTTGAGAGTCTCATTTTCATCAGCAATGGACACAGTACTGAAACCATCCTTCTGAATTTGGGCCTATATTTTTTTAAGGTCTTCCTGGACTTTACCTTTAGCCTTAAAGATATTCCCAAAGCTGGATTTATTCCAGAGTCTTATGTTATGCTTTACACTTTTAAGCTTCTTAACAACTCTATACATAACAATTCCCTCAACTTGGATACTCCACCATTTCTAAATATTACTTTTGATATCAGGGTGAAGGGTCCATATTTTTTCAAATCTGAAGGGGAAGTGTCTCCTTCTATTAATTGAGTCAGCAATGAAGGTGATAGGAAAGTGATCTGACCCAGCCCGAATGTGGGCCGATAGAGAACAAAAATAATGACTGTACCAATCATCAGAGATGAGATTCCTATCAAGACAAACTTGGATAAGATCATTACCAGTTCTCCTGTTATTCCAAGTGTAATTGCATCCCTGTATTTCCACATCATTGAGAGTCTGAGTATTAATGAAGTCCATAAGGGCCAACCTACTTTCTAGCTGTGAGGGGCTTACTCCAAATTTTTCCTCCTCTCTCAAAGGAGTATTAAAGTCTCCCATGACCAGCCTGCTAAGATTTCTGAAGTTGTCCCTAGCTTCTATAAATGTTAGTGAGGAACCATGAAGTACCATCTTTTAAATGATCAAATTTAATACAAGAGAAATTATTTTCTTGAATAAGAACATGGCCTTTGACAGTATTAAGGTTCCAGATGGTAGCTATGCCTCCTAAAGCACCTTCTGAACTACCACCACTGACATTACCATTTTTGAAAAACTTCAAAGATTCAAATTTTTCTCTACTCATTTTGGTTTCTTGAATTAGAAAAACATCAGGTTTACTATCCCTTATCATATTCCTAATGATGTCATGTTTATGAGGATTATTGAGTCCCCTAATATTCCAAGAGATAATCTTCATAGTTACTTACCGATTCCTAACTCCTTAAGAGTCTTCTGGGTCCCATCTGCAATGTTCTTATTGGCCTCCTTGTCTCTGAATTTATGGTTATAGGGTCGACTTGGGGAAGAGGAGATATACCCAACATCAACTTGAGCTATTCTGTTGGATTTCCTTAGATGAGAAGCCAAGGGAGTGGTTTCTTTTTTGTTCCTGTATTTTGGTATTTTCCACTCAGCATCTGTCTCAGGAGCCACTTTTGGGTTACTAAGGATTTTGGAAATTTCTTCTTCGTTACCCTAGTTAGGGATTCTGGAAGCATTTAAATCACTGTTTACTATTTGTGAGCTTTGGTCTGAGTCTGAAAGGTTCATGCCCAGTATTGTACATTTTTGGATTCCATCTTTCATCTGCTGGATCTGCAGTCCAATGAAGAACTTAATCTCCCCTATGAGTGACATCTCAAACTCTTTCTTCATCTCATCAGCAAACTCATGACTCATCTTGTCATCTCCACTAAAGATAATGTAATCAACAAAAACCTCATAGATCAGGATCTGATCTCCTTCAGACTTCAAGTAGATATTACTATCTTCACTTGTTCTCTAAAATCCAATCATCATAAGATGGGAGTGTAGATGTTCATACCATGCTCTAGGTGCCTGCTTTAGACCATATAAGGCTTTATGTAGCCTGCACACCATATCACTATCTTCAGATAGGGAAAACCCATTTGGTTGCTCTATATACACCTCCTCTTCAAGTACACCATTTAGGAATGCAGATTTTACATCCATTTGATATACCTTGAATCCTTTAAAAGCTGCATATGCAAGAAGCATACGAACTCCTTCCAATCTAGCTATAGGAGAAAAGGTTTCTCCATAGTCTTCTCCTTCTTCTTAAGTATATCCTTTGCACACAAATTTGGCTTTATTCCTAATCACTGTGCCATCCTCATTCAACTTGTTTTTGAACACCTATTTGGTGCCAATGACATTTTTTATGTTCTGGTCTGGGTACCAAGGACCATGTACCATTCTTCTCTATCTGGTCAAGTTCCTCTTCCATTGCCTTGATCCAGTCTTCATCTTTATGAGCCTCTTTGAATGATTTAGGCTCAAATTCAAAGATCATACATGAGTTTTCTCTGATGTTTCTTCTTGTAAGGATTCTTGCATCCTTATCTCCTATGATCTGCTTAGGATCATGATTTAGCTTGACATACCGAGGAATGGTCTTTACTGGTTCTTCTTGATTTTCCTCTTCATCAGTATCAGCATTCATTGATCGAGGAACACTATTACTGGTACTTGGTTGACTGACAACCAGTTCCCAGAAGGTTGCAACCGGTTCATTTACAGCTTGCTCACTGCCGGTTTTCTCAGTTTTCTCAGAGAATTCATCAACTCTTACATTGATACTTTCCATAATTCTCTGAGTCCTATTGTTGTAACACTTGAGAGCTTAAATCTTGGTGGAATATCCTAGGAATATTCCCTCATCACATTTACCTTCAAATTTGCCCTGATGTTCACTCCTCTTGATGTAGCATTTGCTACCAAATACCCTAAAGTAGCTAATCATGGGTGTCTTACCGGTCTAATACTCATATGGAGTTTTGTCCTTACCTTTCTTGATGAGTACCCGGTTCATTGTGTAGACTGCAATGCTCGCCGCTTCTCTCCAAAAGGTGTGAGCTACCTTTCCTTGAATCAACATGGTTCTAGTTACTTCAACCAAACTCCAGTTATTCCTCTCTGCTAGGCCATTCTGTTGTGGAGTCCGAGAGGCAGACAGTTGCCTCTTGATGCCAAATTCTTCACAATACTTGTTGAATTCACCAGAAGTGAATTCCCCTCCTTGATCAGTTCTGAGACACTTGATCCTTTTACCGCTTTCCTTCTCCACTAATGCTCTGAAAGCTTTAAATTTCACAAAGGCTTCAGACTTGTCTTCCAAGAATGTGACCCATATCATTCTTGAGCAGTCATCAGTGAGAATCATGAAGTACCACCTATCACCCTGCACACTTCTAGTTTTCATATGACCACACAAATCACTATGCACTAGATCAAGCAAGTTGTTAGTAGTGAAAGATTTACCTTTAAAGGCTGAGGAAGACATTTTCCCCAATTGACACTCTCTGCACAAGGTATTATCTGGTTTGCTTAGCATCGGCAATCCTCTAACTGCCTTGATCTTACTAGCCTTTACAATGTTATCAAAGTTTACATGGCAGAGTCTCCTATGCCATATCCAGCTATCATCGAACTTGGCCATAAGACATGTACTTATATTTGAATTCAGATGAAATAGGTTACCTTTGGTCTGCATGTCGGTGGCTACCAATTCACCATCTTTTCTTTTGATTTTGTAGACTCCATTCTTGAATTCTAGAATGAGGCCACTATCATTCAGCTGGGCAACACTCAGAAGGTTGTGTCGGAGACCATCAACCCAGTACACATTGTCAATACTACTCTTTCCATTCAGAGAGATGGACCCTTTTCCTTTGACCATGCATGGTGCATCATTGCCAAAGTGAACCACACCACCATCATACTCCTCCAAGGATAGAAACTTGCTCCGGTCACCATTCATATGGTGAGAACAACCACTGTCAATGATCCACTCATTGGAATTATCAAACCGAGAGACAAGAGCTTTCTTGTTTGACACATCTTCTTTCATAGCAACAAACACAATATCTTCATTTCTTCATCCTCTAATTCTTCATCTGTGACACCTTCATCAACTACCACAAAACAGTTTCTTCGGTTTCCTCCTTTGAATTTCTTGAACCTTTTTGGTTTGTCCTTGTTATCGCCATTAGGACAGTTTATAGCAATATGTCCTATCTAGTTACAAGAAAAGCTTTTCAAAGGTAGCTTACCTTTGTATTTACCAGTTCCTTTAGGAATCTTCCTGGCAAGGAGAGCTTTAAATGCCATTAGAATCTCCTCATCATTCATTTCTCTACTCTGTCTAGGTTCACCACTATTGCTAGCTTCTTTTCCTTTTCTGGATGGTATAGCAGAGGCTTTAAATGTTGATTCAATCTTTTGGACACTGCCATCAAAACTATTTAGCTCATAAGCTATTAACTTGGCTATGATGGAATCCAAGGATACCTTAGTCTTGTCTATTGATCTCAGCTCCTGAATAGCAACAACCCTTATTGCATAGACCGGCAATAGGGATCTCAAGACTTTTCTTACCAAAGTGGAATCTTCTATTTTACCACCTGCACTCTTGATTTCTCCAACAACTATTTTGATTCTTATTCCATACTACTGAATGGTCTCACCTTCAACCATCTGCATATCTTCAAACTTCCCTCTCAAGCTTTCTTCCTTAGCCTATTTTACATGTTCATCACCACCATATACATTTTCAAGAGCATCCCATACCTCTTTGGGATTTACCTTGTCCTGAACATCAATAAACTCAATGTCAGATAGACTACTAATAAGGGCTTCCATGACTTGCCCATTTTCTTGTATCTCTCTCTTTTGGTCATCAGTGAGAGTACCAGTAGGGACAACATAGACATTCTCAACATAACTCTAGTGTTGTGCACCCATGCTTCTGATGAATATCTTCATCCTATCTTTCCATATACCCAAATTTTCCTTGTTAAACTTTGGACCTTCCCTCTTCATCATTTGACTGGGATCTTTACCTCAAGCGGTTAAGCTTAAAACACAGAGGACCTGTAGGAAGCTCTGATACCAATTGATAATTCAATGATGAGAAAATAGTACCAAACCGGTACTGAGAGGGGGGGGTGAATCAAAATAGGCAAAATACTATTTCTAAACCGGTTCAATAGCAATTACTCCAAATGACTAGCAAATAGTGACACCGGTTTGAAGTAGAGTAAAAACCGGTAAAACCCAGAACAACTAAAACAATCATAAACCGGTTACTCACTTATCTTCCTACTCAACTTGGAACTACACTTCCATTTCACCCTTATGTATGAACAGGTAATCTATCATCATATCTTCACAACAGCTAGTTCAACATGTTTTATTGACAGGCATAAAACACAGGACCATCATCTGCTTAATAGGTAACATCAAAGCATCACACATGACACACATATTTTTCACATGGAAACCCAACTGGGAAAAACCATGGTGGGGATGAATACCCACAAGTTTGTTGTTGAACTCTTTGGAAGTCTGCTCTATTAGGAGCCTTGTCCTATTAAAGACAGATACAATAGGTTCTATTAGGAACCGATCCTATTAGGGATCACCTGGTTAAGGGATGGCTACAATACCCAGTTAAGGGTTAAACCTGGTTAGGGTTACCTTGTTAGAGGATTTCAAGAACTCAATAGCTAAAGGATCTCCAAAGCTCTATAGCTTCCCAGAACCCAATAACTTCAAGTTACCCTATTAAGGGATTTGTATCAAGCCGGTTAAGGCTACCCTGTTAAGGGATTTCACAACTGTTGAAGTGGTTAAAGATCAAACTTCCCTCTCCACCTTCTGCACATTTACTTTACAGGTATCTCTTCTCTCCTTTGGTCTAGAAAGAATTACATATCATTTCCCTTGGATACACACATACAACTTTTGCCAACAACTTTGGAAAGAAACACAACATTGACCTTATAGGAAACTGACAGGTCAGTGGCAAAGACCCTAAACCCTAAACTTGTTAGGTTAAGCAATTCAAACGGTTCAATCCTGACTATTGAATCATACTACATTAAATGCAACAATCTTGAATCAATCTCAAGACATTCTCCATTGTCCATTATCCACTGATTTCATAGAGGCTGATAACCCATCACATGTTATCACCATTTGACAAACTTCGCACATTCCCAAGGTAGATAGGGATAGTCTTCTTCATGCAAGATCCTTCATGCGCACAGGGCTTACATGGCAACACAATCTGTTCTCCATTATACTACTAACTCATCACACAAAGATCACCGATTGAGTCACATAGGCTTGAGGTACTCCAACCGAAAATCCTAAAGTGGAAACTACCTACCGACCGGTAGTCATACATTGCTTCCATGTGTTGGTTCCCATAACTACATGCCAATTCACCTTGACATGCCAATTCATCTTGAACAAATATACCACTTCACTTTGGCATATATACTGGTTCATACATATGCCAGTTCTCTCTTCTCACATATCACATGTGCTAGTTCACATTATGTCACATATTGACATCAATGACAACATACAATATCATTATGTCTTCATATCGGTTCACATAATGCCAATAGTTCATACCTAGTATTGCACATTTTTGGGCTTCTTGTATTTTAGAACTTGTCATGAGCAGTGAAGAGTCAGTCTTTTCTTCTTGGGGGCCAGGGATATCCCCTTCCTCAGATTGGTCATCTTTCTCTTGCAGTTCCTTTCCCGCATAAGTGTCAGCTACCACTTCAGCTATGTCATTTGAAGATTCAATCTGATCTTTTAGTTCCTTTGTTCGAGTTGTAACTGAGGTGTTGACTTCGGTTGACTTGTTTCTCAATACTTCCTGGGTTGAAGGGCTAGAGACAGAAGTTAAGGACACTTCCTTATACTCCCCCAATGGATCAAAGTGATTATAGTCTGCTTCCTTGTTCTCTGAGTTTTTAACTTGCCATACCATTTTTTCTGGAACCTTTTGATTTTTCAGTATGGGGTTTAGACTGCTTGGATTCTACTTTCGGCTTGATTGGACATGATTTTTCCCAGTGACCTACTTTTTAACAATAGAAGCAGGAAAAGGGGATAGATTCATATTCAATTTGTTATTTCCATGTTCCCAACTTTGACACTAGATCTATTTGTTCTGGCATATCTGCATCATGGGCTATCCCTACACAAAGCCTAGCATGAGTGAGTCTCCTTTTTGAAGTTGTGAATGGGTCAATAGAGAGGAGTTCACCAAAGGAGTTTGCAATTCTTGAGAAGATGCTTTCTGCCCAATATTCAAGAGGCAAACCTAGTAGCTTTACCCATACTGGGACTTGTGCCAAAAGAGAGTCATTCATGTTCGAATTCAGATGCCATTTTATAAGAACCAAAGCTGTCTTTCCTACCATCTAGGGACTCCCACATAGAATCCTTAATTTATCTTCTTCACATGAAAAAGTAAAAGACAGGAGGCCTTTAAGTAAGGTCGAGATTTCAACATTACCCTTCAGGGTCCATTTTCATTTGACATAAGCCCTAACAACTTCGATATTAGGACGCGAACCCATAAATTTTCCTACCAAGGAATTAGACATACTATTTATATTATGATCTAGAACCAGATTAGGAATAAAGATAGCGAACTTTCCACTAGAAGGATCAAAAATATTCTTGATAGGAGGTAAAGAGGATTTACTAGATGGTTTAGTTCCAAAAAGGGAAGACCATTTTTTGTTTCTTTTCCACTCTCCAAGGACTCATCACATGGGATGGGCCCCCCGCTGGACCCCTCCCCCAAAAGCTTAGAGGAACCCTCTTTCTTCTCTGGTAGAGTACCACTAGTCTATGAGATGTCAATAGCCTCCAGAATGTATGGAGGCTTATCCTTCTCTCCTATGGGGCCAGCTACATTGTTCTAGCCGCTCCCACTATTGGAACCAGAGTTCTCGCCTTGCAAATAATTTGAATTTTGAATTCTCTCATTGCTGCTTCCTACTCCCCCTAGCTCTCCCATTCCACCAGAGTGCAATCATCATCATGTTGACTGGAATTTTGTGTCAGAATATTTTCTCAATATATAACACAAGGCATAATATGTTTTAACAAAATAACCTTCAAAAGTTGTGAGCTCTAAGGGTTCCTTCTTGAAGGTTGAAATCCCAGTTATTCTATTTTTTAAAATCTTTTTTCTATATCTAGGGACTTCATTGCATCTTAGGGCTTATCAAGATCAATGGATTTTAGGGTTTTCCTATTTAGGTCAAAACAATCAATAATTGTAGATATATTTATATCTACCAAGATAGAGTCATCAATTCTCTTGATTGTTTTGGTCACAAGTTCAAATAATTTATCCAAAACCCTAATTAAGACCACCTCCAAAAATAAATTAGGGATAATTAATCTACCCAATCAAAGAACCAAGGATTTGATGTTGAGATGGGCTTATCTCTATTACCATAAAATAATGAAAATAATTCCCACCTTGAGATTGGAAATATAGCATGTCTATAATTTGCACGAGTCTTGGAAAGTATTCCTGAGGCTATTCTTCATTGTAGAACCTTGTAATAAATCTAGTATTCTTGATTTAGTTCTCTAGGTTTCTTTTCCTTAGCTCCTCAGGATTCTCCCTTCTTAACCATGGATTCACCCTTCTTTGGTGGCATGCTTACTTAACTATTTTACTAAAAAAGAAGTGGGGTTTTGCTTGCAAATTCTTGAAAATTCAAACATAACTACAACTAGAGCACAAAGAAGAACCCATAATTTTATTATATTTCTCACTAGAAAGTAGAGTGAACTTACTAATTTTTCCATTATTGAAAATCCCTAACTCATCACTTGAAAATATCCTTATCTTTCCAGAGCTCCTTCACTTGAATTTGATGAATGCAATGACCCTCCAGGATTGAATTAATGAGCCTTGATATACCAATAAAACCTTATCTTGTTGCATTAATATTGAAGTCATGTGAAAGTTTGGATTGAATAGCCTTGCACAACTTTAAATCTTTACCATTGATCTTTTAATAGTGGATGGTAGAGATTGGTTGTATTTCATTTGACTGTTTGAGCTAGAAATGCATTTTTCTTTCTACCTTACCCAATGAGCTCATGGACAAGTTGAGTTCCACATGGACTTCTTTGTAGGGTTGTAAGGAACCCTTCTTGGGCTAGTGGTCGATCCCATGCATATGCATGATGCCACCTTGCTATCATGTGGTTTGTTCTTTGTCCAAGTTACCATCCTCGTGGAGTCGCATGATATGACTTCCTTTCATACTCATTAGGCCCATCATATTTTTTGATTACCTAGCTATCCTGAAGTCATCCCCTCAACATTAAACACTAACCTCTAAGACCATGGGGTAGCTTATAATGTTCATTCCCATATTTTCCCCATTGTTTCGTATTTCTACATCACAAGGATTCCAATCACCATGCAAGGGCACAAAGTAGACCATTGACAATATCATCACTTAGCTTTCAGTTGTCACCCTATCATCTCGCGGGGGTTAACATCATTAAAAGTAATCCTCATGGGGCATAGGGTGACCTTAAATTAAGTCACTTAAAATGCATGTGAATACTTTTCAATAACTAGGAAATAAAAAGGGTTACAGGGTCATAAGGTTAAGTCATAAAAATATTAGCTTGACATGTTAGGCCTACCGAATTTTTGAAGAACAACTAAAAATGGGAATCTAATACACGAGGTCGGTAAATAAATGATGGTAAGACATGTATAAGTGATGACATAAGAGAGGGAAAGGGTTTAGGGCATTATACTTAGGCAAAAAAATTAACAAGCCCTAGTGACTTTCAAAGGCTAATCTCAAGTCAAATCTAAAACACAAAACTGAAGATTTGTGACAATCCCAACATATGAGAGCTTTCTTGTAGGTAGAGCTTACCAAGAAAAGAAAACACAAATAATTACAATTTCTTTGACCAGAATATGTACAGGATCATGAGGGGCCAAACTAGGTCATTAAGTGGCAATGAAAATTCTAAAACAATAGAGTTAGACAACTTGACATGAAAATTTGAATAGTTTATTAACATAATTTAAAAAATATGTAAGAATAGACTAAGTTGTTTTTTGAATATATATATATATATATATATATATATATATATATATATATATGGTTAAAATTTGAAATTTCAATGTAGTAGTACTAAATTTTTAGGAAAAAAATAAAAAACAATTGTATGTCTGACCAACCTAAGTACAAGAAAAACATATTTTTGTGAAACTTTAAATATATGTAGAGAACACATTGTTGGGATCTGAGAACACTGAGGTGGGGGGATGAATCAGTGTTATGTCAGAATCAACAATTTCTAACTTTCTAAACCATGCATGTATGTACCTGTATACAAATAAGCATATAACAAGAAGCAAATAAACCATCCACATAAACAAACACCATAACACAAAATTTATATGTGGAAAACCTCAATGAGGAAAAACCACGGTGGGATTTGTGACCCACAATATTAGTTCACTGGCCATATGAAAAGACATTACATAAAATAGGGGCTTGCACTTGCAGGAAGGCATATTGCCTAGAGCATACTGCTCATCACTAAAGAGTCTCACTGACTACAAGCTTTCTGCCAAAGTAAATCACTGAAAATGAACTCAAGAATGCATCTACTATGCCAAATAGAGTTTCAGTTCTGGTTCTGCTCTATACCGGTTCACCAACTTGAACTATTACCATTATATCTCCTCCTCCAAGAATGCTTTCCAAGCTATCTATAGATCATTGCATGATATATTGTTTGCATCTCATAGTTCTGCTATACCTATATATGTCTATCATCTATTCCATCACATTACCATCATATTAAATTGACCTAGTAGACTGACTTATATACCTATTACACATGATATGCCTTATGTCGGCTTACAATGCAGTTACAAAAGATATTTGATGTTAGCCTCGACAATAATTAAAAAATGATTTACTAAATAAATCCTCCTTAATGTCGGCTTCCTTGAAGTATTGATGTCGGTGCCAGTGATGGTGTAGGCCTGAATGCTTCCAATGTCGGTATCTTCCAATATATGCCTCCTAGTACCGGTTTGTGACTTCCATCATATCTTGTTGCCATTGATGACAACAAAATGAATCCAATGAGTGTCAATTGCCAACAATCTCCCCCTTTGGCATTGATGGCAACACTCATGTGAAAAATGGATTCCCTATCGGTATGCTCCCCCTGAGCAATACACTCCATATACTCCATCTGATAATATTTTCTTTGAATATTTTTCACATATCTACATAATCTCCCTTTGACATTAATGCCAAAGATCGATGAAAGAATAAAAGAAATGAAAGAATATTGTTAGTGTCACTCGAGCTTAGTCATCTTCAGGATTTCCGAGTATGCCTTTTGTAGCAACTGAAGATACATGTCCTAGTCTGATTTCAAAGTATCAGATACTGATGCAAGTCCACTGAGTAAGTGGGAAAATGATTCCTTCTCTCGAGTATCTACCGGTGTAGGTTTTTCTAGCATATCCATGCATTCTTTCTTGTGAACACCCAATGAATTAAGTCTAGGGCTTACCAATCCTCTTAAATTTCTTGCTCTCCTTATTATTTTATCTTTCTCCTTCTCAAAAGAAAAAACTTGGTTCTCCAAGGACAAAGTTTGTCCATCAACAGATGTGGTTAGTGCAGTCAATCCATCAAAAGAGAAATATTATCTATTTTTTTCATATAACTCCTTCAATCTGCCATCTACATTAGCTATAATATTTCCCAAATTACAACATAATCTGTAGATGTTAGTACATTATTTTAAATATTTTTCAATGGGAATAAGCTTGTCTTCTATTTTCTTCTTCCTAGTTTCTATGAGTTGATCAAAAGCTTCTCTTTTTGCTACAGAGAAACTGTCCAAAGCATGTCGGTCTGCAATCTGTCTTAAAGATTGAAAATTATTAGATATGTGCTTTATTAAAGTCTTGATCTTACTAGAAGGGCTTGCTCCATCATCAATCTGACAGTCAAACATTATTCTATGTAGTACAAAAACTGATTGATTGGTTAACCCTTTGTCTATAGTTCCTTCCTTTAGCAATTTCTAAGTGGCCGTCATCTTTAATTCTGTTGGACTCAACTCAGAGACTGATTTCAACTCATCCTGAGAAGTGTCAATTGCCAAAACTCTTGCTGAGGAATTAATTTTACCTATTGGTATGGACTCAGTAGTTTTTACCTTGTCCATCTCAACCTCTTTTGCACTGGTGGCTTCGCCACTTGGTGCAGTATTGGTTATTGTCGGTGGAGTATCATCCATAGTGTTTCCAGTATCCTGTATATTGCCTTGCTCAAAAATTGTCTGTGTCGGTACAGACTGCACACTCTCTTTAACTTTCGGTTGAGGTTGTGCAAAAACTAGAGTTGAACTACCCAAAATACCCTTTCCTTTTGATTTGTCAAAAATGGTGGAAGATGTTGCCTTTGCAAATTCTTCTTGAGATGTGAGAAATTATGGGTTTTTCTGAAAGAATTTTGTCCATCCCTTACTTGTCTCCTTTACCACCTCATTTACTCTTCCCATCATAAGGCTTATCTATCATTTTTTACTAGTGAAAGTTGTCCTATTAGTAGTATTTATACATATTTTCATCTCTTCATTATTTATAGTACCACATTGTTCCAAAAGTGCAACTTCCTTGATTTCCCTATCCCTCTTGATAGCATCAAGTCTTCTAGCCTCAATTTTATTGTACAAGGATAAAGGCATCTCCTTCAAAATTTCAACTAAGGATTTCTTATAGATGTCTATATATAGTAAAATAGCCTCCTCTAACTCATTTTGCTCATTTTCTTCAAAATCTTCATAATAATTTGATATATTCTTTAATATTCCATCTTTTGTAACTTCATCAATAATTTCAGCATAGGTCATTGTTGTCTTACCAATTTCAATATCATCGCCCTTCTTCTTTTTGCTTGTGGTTGTCGGCATGACTAGTTTCCTCTTTTGCATAGGCTTCCTTGCCAGTGGTGAAGGTGCAGTAGGCTGAGCTTCCTTTTAGACAAGTCTCCTCCTAGACTTTTCCTTCTGTTGCTCTACCGATGGTTTTACCACATTCTTCCTTTTCACCCTTCTGAAATCCATAGGCTCATTATCCTCAGGATCATAATTAGAAGTGATAGGGGAAATGTGTACTTGTGGCTTCTTCACTTCTTCAATAGCAATCTCTGTCAGTTTGACTGCCTTTTTAGATTTGGACCCCAGCTAAGTGTCTATCTTATGTAGCACATCTTGTACATATGCAGACATCTTATCTATTTTATTTTCTCTTCTTTTCCTATTAAAACTTGTTTTTACTTCTAAAGCCTTCTCTCCTGCTGTACCAAAGTGCTATGTTTTATCATCTAATGGGGCATCTAACAACATCTTTGCATATAGATCAAAAATTCTATCATCTACCTCATATCCAAGCTTAGTAATCCAGATTTGCCTGGGTTCAACTACTTCCATGAGTGTCTCATCAGTTTTCACCATGAAACATATGTCAGTAGAATACTTCTCCACAATATTCTTTGAAATTCTCTCTCTTTTCCTCATGTTCTCCTGAAATGTTTTAAAATAACCCCAAAGTTTCTCATCTCTACTAGTACCAAGACCGGTGATAGCTATCTTGATCTCCATACCTACCGGTATGTCATGAGCCCATTGCTTCTTTCCTGAACCGGGTATCCCATTCAAGAAGTAAAGCATTAGACAAATGATCAAGTTTCCATATCTGAAAGTGCCTTTCTTGGTTCCTTTGATCTTAGTAAGGTTTAGCATTAATTCAGTCCTCATCCACCCACATAAGTCATACTTCACATTATTCCTTAACATCTTATATGTGGCATGAATGCATGAACTTGAAACAAAATTCAATCAGTTGGATTGAGTTACTTTGTATCCTATGATCATGCTTGCAAAATTTGTGTCAGTGTTGGTTATTGTGCTTATCCTCATTGATCTGCTATCAGATGTAGCACCAGTGAGTTTTTTGACCTTTGTGTTGGAAATTTTCTTGCCAGGTTCTTGTCTGACCCTAGGTAAGCCCGTGATAGCCTGAATTTCCTCCTTTGTGATCATGTAGGGCCTATCCAACCAAATGAATTCATTGTGAACTCCACTCACAATGTATCTGATCACCTCATCCTTGAATTCCAGTATGTATAGAATATTAGTTAACCCTAGATCCTCAATTTCTTTGAATTTAGGTTTAATGGTTCTGGAGTCTCCTAGTATCACTGATTGATACATGCTTTTGATTTCTTCGGTGCCCAAATCCTCAAGAGTGCAGTGAATGTATGCCCTCACATCTTCAACATACATTACTCCATCAGGAACCCTAGAAAATGCTCCCGCGAAGTCTTCCTTCTTGGAAATTTTGGGAACCTCCTTAAAGACTAGTCTTAACCTATCCTTGACTTCGATAATTGTGGGATTTGCAATAAAAGTAGGAGAGCATGATCCAGATGCCATGTCAAAAAATACCTGAAAGTGAATGCCAGTGAACAATTTGAGTGCTTTAGATAATTGCTCGAAATCCTCTCTCAATGCTTTGCTCGCTCTTAATTCACCTTTACCTTGCTCTGATTTCTCAAATGCTCGATGAGTGAAAATGAATTCACT
This sequence comes from Cryptomeria japonica, assembly GCF_030272615.1. Lineage (NCBI taxonomy): Eukaryota > Viridiplantae > Streptophyta > Pinopsida > Cupressales > Cupressaceae > Cryptomeria > Cryptomeria japonica. The sequence continues at coordinate 662,129,183 of NC_081411.1, read as the reverse complement.
TACCCTCTTTTATTAGCAAATAAAACCCCTAATTTCTTGTAATTAATGCTTCACCAACAATCGTACAGATGCTAGTTTCACAGTTATGTGTTGGGGTAACCTTCATCGATGATGAACACATTTCTCTAGATCTTCTTAGATCTCTTTTGGGGTAATATGAAAAATTTAGCAGTGACTTTTCCAACCCCTAAGGCTTATGCCTCAATTACCGATGGAATTTCCTATCGATGGAGGAATACCCTATTCTATTGGTGGATTTTCCAGTATAGATCCATCTCCACTTTGTTCTTCAGATTTTCTAACCCATCTCTTGGTGTGATCTTGTTGAATTTCATCTACCTTGTGCTTTCCTTTCTCATTGTCTTTAGCATTATTAGTTGGTTGAGTCTTTCTTCTGCAATATTTAGCAGTATGACCTATTTGGTTGCATGCATAACATGTAACATTGTTCTTTTGAATTGCTTTGACATATCTGGTATTGTTATTTCTTGACCTACAATTATTAGAAAAATGTCCAAACTTTCCACATGCATGGCATTTAACATTCATTCTGCAATCTTCTGATCTATGACCATATTTCTTGCAGTTTGTGCATTGACCAGGAATAGAATTGTAGTTTTGATTTGCCTTATTTCTACATTGTTTATCCATATGCCAAAATTTATTGCAACCAAACATCTACCATTGAATTTATAAGAATTAGATTGCCTTACCAGTTTCCTCTGTTCTGATGAGTTCTGCATACCGGTTGTCTAATCTTCATTTGCAGTATCAGAGCTTTCACCTTGTAGAAATCCAATTCCTCTAGAATCATCAATCCATCTTTATCTTTTCAATAAGTCATCCAACTATGCAACACTGATCCTAAACTTTTCTTTATACTCACTTGTAGTAGTCAGATCATCTCTCAGAGTAGTTACTTGCCTTTCAGGTTCTTGTTCATTATTTCGGAAGTGTGCCAAATCATTTCTCAACAGATTATTCTTATGAGTCAATCTTCCACATTCATCAAACTTGTTCTTCAGAGACAAAGAAAGATTATCTTCCTTCTTTTTTCTATCCTCAATATCTTTTGATAACCTCATGTTCAAATCTTGCATTTCATTCTGCATGAGCATGTTTGTTTGACTTAGTTTCTGACATTGTTCCTTAAGAGCATTCTTCTCCTCATCATCCAGTTGTTGCAGAAGTTCTTTTCTCTTGGCTTGAGAAGATGATAACCTTTCTTGCAGGATAAGAATGAATTCATTTGCAGAATTCAATTCTTCTTGCAATTTCAAATTCTTTATCCTTTCAGCATCATAATCCTCAAGACCCATCTCAAGTTGCTTCTCCATAGCCATGTTCAAAGATTCTAGTTTCAGGATCTTCCTCAAGTTGTTAAACTTCTTTCGAGGTACTAGGATTTGATACCAATTGTTGGGATCTGAGAACACTGAGAGGGGGGGGGGGTGAATCAGTGTTTTGTTGGAATCAACAATTTATAGCTTTCTAAACCATGCATGTATGTACCAGTAAACAAATAAGCATATAACAAGAAGAAAATAAACCACCCACATAAATGAACACCATAACACACATAATTTATACATGGAAAACCTCAATGAGGAAAAACCATGGTGGGATTTGTGATCCACAATATGAGTTCACTGGCCATATGAAAAGATATTACATAAAACAAGGGCCTGCACTTGCAGGAAGGCATACTACCTAAAGCATACTGCTCATCACTAAAGAGTCTCACTGACTACAAGATTTTTGTCAATGTAAATTACTGATAATAAACTCAGGAATGCATATACTATGCTAGATAGAGTTCCGGTTTTGGTTCTGCTCTGTATCAGTTCACCAACTTGAACTATTACCGGTATATCTCCTCCTCCAAGAATGTTTTCCAAGCTATCTATAGATCATTGAATGATATAATGTTTGCATACAAAAATGATCTCCATACATATTTCGCATCTCATAGTTCTGCTATACCTATATATGTCTATAATCTATTCCATCACATTACCATCATATTAAATTGACCTAGCAAACTAAATTATATACCTATTACACATGATATGCCTTATGTCGTCCTACATTGCAATTACAAAAGATATTTGATGTCAGCCTCGGCAATAATTACAAAATGATTTACTAAATAAATCCTCCTTGATGTCAGCTTCCTTGAAGTATTGATGTTGGTGCCAGTGTAGGCTTGAATGCTTCTAATGTCGGTATCTACCAGTATATGCCTCCTAGTGCCGATTTGTGACTTCCATCAGATCTTGTTGCCATCAATGAAAAAAAATGAATCCAATGAGTGTCAATTGCCAACGCATATGACCGAATGTGTTGCATAATTATTTTTCAAACAAATAATTAGTTGTGAATTTTTTAACTAGAATTTTAAAAAAATATAAAAAATCTCATATGTCTAACCATCATAACTTGGTCAAAACTTTATGAAATTCATTTTTGTTTTTCAATTCTATTGTATGTGAAGCATATAATGTGGTGCATCTTTAGGATTCAAAATACATGAAATCATTTGAAAGTTATAGATGTTTTTCAATTAGCCTAACAATCAGACTTTAGCCACAATGCATGTAGAAAACCATTAATTATTATTTATTAAATTCAAAATAAGACATACTTTGTATTGGTGGAAAGTTGACAATTTCCCTAATAAACCCTTTTTGTTTCATTAATTTTGGGTAAAAAAAAGTTGTCAGCCACATGGGAAATTTTGGAAAACCAAAGAAAACTTTTAAAAAAAAAAAAATGTTGACTTTCTAGGTTTGACAGGTCCAAGCCAAATCCCAAAGCAATCCCAAGGCAAATCCCATGGTTGTAGGTTTTTGTTAGAGAAAATAGATAACAATTGTTAATGGATATTCGTCAACAATGGATATCAGTTAGTATCGGATATCTGATTCTAACTAATATATTAGAAGCATGAGATTTCCACAGTCCATATTAATGTTGCTGAGTAATTTCTGAATTTGACTGTGTATTTTTTATATTACCAATGTTTCAGATCAAACTTCATGATCCATCATTAGGGTAATATAAAAAATACACACAGTCAAATCCATAAATTACTCAGCGACATCTACTAACATATGTTACCTTAGTATGTTTTTTAATTGTTTGTTAGTTTATTTACTATAAATAATTTGTTATTTCAAATATATATGTTTTAATAATTAGTTTTTTTTGTTTTAGGCAAGGTGGCAAGCCACGTATATATTAATATAGTAATAGGATACAAAATCTGGTTCAAAAAGCATACCAGAAGGAAAGAACCAGAAAGAAAGAAAACCTTCGGTTATAGCTTCAATTATAATCGAAATCCCCGAAATAAAACTAATGCTAACCTAATGAAGCTAAACTAATGATATAATATAAATATTATTTTCACAAAACCAAGTTTACCAAGTTTTGCAATTGGCTACAAGACTACATATATGTCTCAATCTCACTACAATCCAAAAGAGTTTAACTTGATTAACAATTAATTTTGTACATATACTTATAAGTTGGCAACCTAGCCATCCTCTACAATTTTTGAAACGTAGAATCACCAATCATCCATATTTATAGTCATCAAAACGGATCACAAAAATATTACCCTCTGTCTTACTCATCCATCAGTTGGATGTTTTCATCGTTCTTGCATCAAACCCCTATCAACAATAGCTAGAACTTGAGAAGATCCTGCAGCTTCATTAGAACCCTACGATAACATAAGCCCTAGGGCAACATTTAAATCAGGCACTAATGGTTGTGGGTGTGGATTCACCTCACGGAGTTCCGCATTCATTAGAATTAACAAGGCATTACTCTTTTTCTTTATCAAGGTAGTCATTTCCTGCCCAATTTCCCTACAATTCCTATCCAAAGCACTTTGGATATATCAAAAATTCTGCATCTCCAATGTGTGTTTGATGTTGTCATATATTGACATGAAGACATTCCTAGATAGAAAATATGTCGCAGGAAAATACCCCCAATATGTGCATTACCCTCCCATAAATCATATCTTTGGACTGCTAGCAGAAGTTTATTACCAAGCAAAAATTCATTCTTGACAACTTTGGCAGCAATTAACTCAAGCATTGAGAGAGATTGAAGCAAGTCAAATGCATTAGACAATAAAATAGAAATGAGTTGTGATGGTAATATGACCTGTCTTGCCTAAGGAAACAAGATTTCTTCACCAATCACCCACTTGATACTCCTCCTGATCTGGTATGATTGAATGTGGAAGACATGTCCTAGATTTACAGATGTGCTCTGAAAAGGGTCTCTCCCACTCTTCCACCGCTAACTGGACTATGTAATTGCACGACATATACTTTGTGTGCTCTCTTTGACATGTTGCACAAGTAGTATCCATCTGCATTATTCCTTCGGTTGAAACCAGCGAGCCCTATTTTTTTGTATTTTTTTACACTTCAAAACCTATGTTGTGCTCAAAACCAGCTTATCTTGCGAGAGAAGAGTGCCTTTGAAATAGAGAAAATGATTCTTAAAAGCCGGCCCATCCACCTGTGTTGTAATTTTGAAATCTTTAACTGCTTGTCAATAATGTTCGCATGTGAAAACTTTGCTTTGCCAAGTACGAGAAGTCCTCAATTTATATTTCACATGCACCAAGGATATAAATCATGTATACGAAGCTGGCAAATGACTTATTTAAGACATATCACACATGCAATCGTTCTAAGTGATTAATTCAATCTGATCTGTATTCATTCCCACAAGTATTAATTAGCATGACAACTTAAAAATGATTAAATGTGATGGTTACCCTGTCTCATCAAACATGAAATCTCATCACATGATATGTTTTCTAATAATGGAAATTATTTTAAATCATGTTCATCCTTAATCCATTCAATTTCAAGCCCATCCTAGCCCATGTTTGCAAGTATGTCTGCCATCTTGTTACCTTCCTTGTACGCGCGCAAGATATGAAATGCCTCAAATGAATCTTGTAGAGCCCAAACTTGTCCAAGAATATAATTGATCTTCCAATTTAATGTTTTCCTTTGTATGCACGTATTAATAACAATAGAGGAGTCCCCTTCGACATGAACTTTTGAATAGCCCAATTTCTTGGTGAGGATCAATCCTTCCAATAACGCTTGTACCTCTACCATATTGTTTGTTCCTAGAGGAAATACAAATGATTTGAATGCTTTTAAATTACCCAGATGATCCCTAATACAAACTCCATGCCCTGAGTCACCTGGATTCCCTCTTGATGACCCATCAAAGTTAAGTTTGACAAAATCTTGATGTGGGGGTTGCCATGAAACATTAGATCTATCAGCCTTATTTAATTTATTAGAAGATGGCATACTGGAATTAGATGGTGATAAAATATGCTTCCAATTTTTTATAATGGAAGAATCCCATGATGAAAATAATGAAGAAATATTATAACATGATTGTACATGAGAATTCACTAGATCAGAAACTAATTTCTCTACAACTTCCAAAAGTTCATCAACAGTCAGAGTCACTTTCCTAAAGACTATTTTATTTGTTTCCCACCAGATGGACCAAATGACTGTTGTTGGAATAATGTGCCAAATACAAGAAAATGTGCAGGAGGTAAATAGAGTAGGCCATGACTGAAACAAATCCCATATTGTATTTGGTAAAGGCAATGAAATTTGCAATCTGTTCAAATTGAAGAACCAACACTATTGAGAAAATGGGCATTGAACAAACAAGTGATCAACTGTTTCACTATCCTTATTACACAAAACACAAGGAAATGGTTGCGAAATTTGCAACTTGACTAGTCTATCATTGGTTAAGATATTTTTTTGAATTGCCAACCAAGAGAAACAACTTGCTTTAGGTAAGACTTTGCTATTCCAACAAAATTTAAATGCTCTTTGGTTTTGTTGCTGATCCATCATGTGTTGTAAAGCTGCATATCCATTTTTAACTAAGAATACACCTTGTTTGGATGGAGCCCAAAAAACTTTATCCAATTTATTTGAAAGAAATACAATCCTCTGAGCCAAAAGGTTTTGTAACATCTACTTTTGATTATCATTAGTAATAACATGCAAAAAATCTTTCCAAATGACCTTTCCTAAATGTAATTCAGTTCCACTGATGTAATGCATGAGTATATCACCCCATGCATGAGTAAGAATAGGAATTATTCCTTGCAAGTGTTGACATTGTGCTAGTGGAGGATGTCCATTCCATGAGTCATTCTAGAAATGAATTGACTCTCCATTATTAACTTACCAAGAAATATATGTGGTTACCATTTCTCTAGAGGACACCATGAAGTTCCACATTGTAGATCCATTTGGTGGATTAGCAATGATGAGGATCCTCAAAGGGTTTGAAGAATCTAGATACTTCACTTGCATGATTTGACACCATTTTTGCATTAGGTTTGGAGTACATTTTCCAAACCAACTTACCTCCAAATGCTTTATTCCGTTTGGTGAGATCATGTAGTCCTACTCCTCCCATAGCCTTTCCATGTGTCATATTGGTAAGAGATATTAATGGAATTTTCTTTTCTTGAGATAGATTACCCTTCCATAAAAAGCTTCTGATAATTTTTTGAATCTGCATAACAACTGAATTTGGAGCCTTTAGTCTATGTATAATATATTATAATCTCTTATATAATTATATATAATATGTAATATTAATATACATTATGTATATTGTATGTAATATATATAAATATTTATATATATTATTAATAAATATAATATGATATAACTAATTATATTAAGATATAATATTTATTAAAAATATTATATATATACTTGATATAACATGTTATATTAAATAAATTATGCTTCCCTCTATCCCTCTTACACTCTCCCTTTTGGACACTCTCTCCCTATATCTACAAGTCTCTCTCTCTCTCTCTCTCTCTCTCTCTCTCTCTCTCTCTCTCTCTCTCTCTCTCTCTCTCTCTCTCTCTCTCTCTCTCTCTCTCTCTTTGTAGTACTTATATCTTGAGCCCCCTCTCTCTCAACCTCCCTCCTATCCTACTAGACCCTAATCCCTCTCTCTCTCTCTCTCTCTCTCTCTCTCTCTCTCTCTCTCTCTCTCTCTCTCTCTCTCATGTGCGCGCACACACAAACATAGACACACACACACACATTCTATTTTCCCCTCACTAGGTCTCTCCATACCAATCTCTCTCCCTCCTCTATAGGTCTGTCGTTCCCTCCCTCTCTACTTCTATATCCTTGTCTCTCACCTCTCTCTCTTGACCCCTTACTTTCTATACACGCACACACAAACACACACACACACATATTCATACATACATATATATACATACATACATATACATACATACATACATACATACATACATACATATGGCATCTTAAAATTACACCCCTTTTAATTTTTTTTATTGTATTTGGGTCTTTACCTTAGTGTTTGCGCCCCTTGGCCTGATTAGAGACCTGATTATGCTCATACAAGTAAAAAAAATCATCTAACTCAAAGTGCACTTCACATGCCACCTTAATACTACCCCAAAATAGGGCAGGACCAGGGCATGGCACCCTAGTCCTCACTAGGACTAGAGCATGGTTCCTTGGTCCTCACCAGGACTATGGTGTGGTGCCTTGGTCCTCCTTAATGGGGACTCATTTTGGACCCCCTAACCCATCTCAAATTTGAGCGAGAAAAACCCCTCCATGTCAGCTCATGTCAAAAAATTAGTCAATTAATCTGATAGGTAGGTATATAAAGAGGATTTCCCCTCTCATTTGATCATTAAAGGATATTAGATGAAATTCAAGAGATAAAGCATTCAAGAATTCAAGAGCAATTGAGCATTTTCAGTCTTCCTTCAAGCTTTGGAGCAACAATAGAGTCAAGATTTCAAGCATTGAAGAGGAGATCATCATTCTACTCCATGAAGTCCTAATTCCATGTGGAGGCAAGTAAAACTTCACAAGGAGGTATAAGAATTTCATTTTCAGTCAATTTGACATCCCCTCAAAGAGGAGGATCTCTACTTTTAGTCATTTCAACCACTTGGTTAATTCCAAAACCGAGATTTGACCTAAAGGAAAGCCCCTATTCCCAACACATTTCCCTTTTCTTTTGTGTAGAAAAATAGGTATGCAACTGTAACTCTCGAGATAAAATTCAGACACAGAGATGGAAAAACCCTTTTCGATGACTGGAAATCTTGAAAGACCAAGAGGGGGTGCCCTAGTCCCTATACAAGGTCCCTACTACTTTTGGCAGTTTTCGCAGAGCAGCTCCGAATCATCTCATACTTCTTCGATCAAGGTGCACGGTGAAATCTTGACTTTACAACTCACCGTTTTCTCAGATTTGGCTTCATTCCTTTCATTTAATCTTAATTCAAGTAGTCAACTTACAAAAGAGGGCCAAATACATTCCACATCAACCAATCTACTTAGTATTCAGTCCTAGTTTGATTAGTGACTGAATCTAGTTGGTTTTCCCCCTCTTTTGAATGTAAAGTCCTCCAAGTGAAAATTGACTTAGTGATTTCTCCCTTCAACGCGATGAATTTGCTAAGCCCAAAATTTTCCATTTTACATTTTGGTGAACTCGACGTGAATTATCCTTATAATTTTCATTTTCAAATTTGAGTGTTATGCAATTTACAATTCAAATTTTCAATTAGAAGTTTAATTTCCTTGCAGTTTTAAATAATTTAGAGGTTAAATTCACAGAAAAAAACCCTAATTTTTTTTAGATTCAAAATTGAGCTTATTATTTGTCTAAATTGGATTAATTGTTTCATATCTGAGAACTCTTTAATTTTTACAATTCAAGTTTTCATTTACATGTTCAATTTTCAACAAAATTTCAAAAATTAAGTGGTTAAATTTAAAAAAACCCCTAGTTTTTAATTTTAAAATTGAACTTGTGGATTGTGTAGATCTTGAATTAATTTTCAGATTTGAGTTCTTACTTCAATTTCAAAATTCATATTCCCACCTTACAACATTCAAGTTTTCAAAATTTAAATTTTTAAAATTAAGCGGTTTATGCAACAAACCCTAATTTTTAAATTTAAATTAATCTTATGCAATTTCTATTTTTTCTTTAAGAATTTAATTAAATATAAAGCTCATAAAATTTGGCCCTTAACCTTAAGTGTACCCTTTTTTTGTCTCCTTCCTTCAATTAATTATTCTATTACATATCCTAAGTGTGTCCTATTTCGACCTTCAAGACTTGATTTCGCATATCTAGACATCTCCAATTTACACATCCTTATGAAATTTGCATTAAAATCACAATATCTTGCTTCCCCAAAAATATGGCAAAATTTAGCTGGACTAATAGGGGGCTACCTAGTCCCTACACACGGTCTCGAACTTTTTTCCTGAAATTTAGGGAGCCCCCGTTTTGACTGTATTTTACTGTTCAATTCTAGAGATTTTTGAAACTTTTTTGATTTTAAGTCACCCTAAGGCTGAAAGAAAATCTAAATTTCAACATTTCAATTTTCAATTTAAATTTTAAAATTAAGTGGTTTTTACATACACCCTAATTTTAAAATTAATTTCCTCAATATTTCAACATTTCAAAATTTCAAAAATTTTAAATTAAGAGGTTAATTATGGACATCCCTAATTTTAAATTTAAATCTTCCCTCCTTTCAATTTTTAATTTTAAAATTAACAGGTTATATTCACTAGGCCCTAATTTTAAAAATTGAGTCAACATTGGATAATTCTCAAATTCCTAGGAGATTGCATTATTGCTCTATATTCTTTCAATCAATTTGTTCATCTAATTGGGTAATCATTTTTCCTATAATTTTGCACTATTCAATTATTTTTCAATTCAATTTCCCTTAGTGCATGAGTTTTACTACTATTAGTCCTACCTATAGTATCCTCATGAGAAGAACTTGTAGAATTAAGGCTGCCCAAGGTTTAATTATCGAGGAGATGGAGCCTATTTTGGCTAGCTTTTTCAATGAGGATATTGGTGATTCTTCTAATCCTATAGATATCCCCATTTATCCTCTTGATAATTCTCATTATGAGGAGGAAAAACTAACTAGGGTATCCGTTGACCAGTTGGCAAAGATGGACAATCAATTTGACAATCTACAATGATGGATAAGTCAAGAATACCCAAAAAGTGAAGCTCTCCCATCGATTGAAGGATTAAAAAGAATGATTCAAAGTGATGAACATGGTGTTCATATCTTGCATGGTATTTCTCATATTGCTGATTCTAATATTATGCCCATGAAGAGTTGTGTTGAAGCCCTACATTTTACACAATCTCCTAGTCAAGTTAATCATTTCATTCCTTTGACCACTCCTATGACTATTGTTCCCACCTTCACATCAAACATCATGGCTACCTCTCCACAAAATGTCATACCTACAAGTGTTAGTCATGGGGACAATCCCTCTTTTTTCATTCCTCCTACCATGAGTGTTCCCCTTGTTACCCAATCACCTACACTACCTATAAATGTTAGTCAAGGGGGAAACTCCTTCAATCACAATTCCTCTCCAATACCTACCTACCATAGTTTACCACCTCCTTATTCTCAATCTCTTCCTTCATTTAACAATGTTAGTCCTCCCTCTCAATCCAACATGTCCAATTTCAATCCTTCTACCGAAGCTACCATCAATAATTTATCTCAAGCAATGTCCTCCTTACAACAACAAATAACCTCTATGAATCAACCTAAGTATAATGTACCCACATTTGATGTAGCGAGCCCATTATCCAATGACATTGTTAGAGGTGTCCCTCCCAAACATGTATAAGTCCCTCAATCAAAACTTTATAATGGAAAGGGTAATCCCTTAACTCATGTTAAAACATTCCAAACTTGGTGTAGTGAATTTGCTCATGATCAAAGATTGTTAGCAAAAATTTTTACTAGAACATTAAGGGATAAATATTTGCAATGGTATTGTTCTTTGCCTCTTTATTCTATTACCTCTTTTAAACAATTGGCTAATTCTTTTATTCAACAATTTCATAATAACATTGGTCCTAAAATTACTTTGACTGATTTGATGCATTGTAAACAAGGTGTTAAAGAAAAAGTAACTGATTTTATTGGTAGGTATGAGCATTTGTATTCTTAGATTTCTTTTCTTGTGCCTAATCAAGAGATTCAAAGAATTTTTATTGCTAATTTTCAAAAAGAAATTAGGGATAAACTTCTCTTAACTGAGTTTACTTCCTTTCTGCAGTTGTGTGTAGTACTTCACAATTATCAATTAATTGTGAGTTAATTGGAGCAATCTCCTTCCATGGATTTGAGTGATAAGGGTGATAGTGCTCAACAACTATTTGCAAAGTTCAAACCAAACAAAGGATTCATCAAATTCAATGACAACAATAACAAGACTCACATAGCAGCCACTACAAGTGTCCCTCCTTTGTCTAAATATTTTAAAAGAGAAAAAGAATTTACTCATTTGAATGAATATTTGCATAGCATTATGTCTTGGCTATTAAAAAGGAATGTGTTAAAACTTCCCCCATTCATGACACTGAAAAGTGTTTTTCATTGAGAAGTAAGATTCAAGATTTGATTGATAACAATACCATATCTATGGCAGGTGTGATTGATAAAGGAAACAAATCCATAGCTCCTCCTAATCAAAATCTTCAGATTTTCCTTAATCCTTTACCATCCCATTCCACTAATGTGATTGAGACTGATCATCTTGCTTTCTCTCCCAATAATGTTGGCCTTGAATATAATAATGTGGTGAACCTTGTAGATCAACAAGAAACTCCTCGAGACTTGTGCATCACATTTGATCCTAGTGAGACCATTAAAGCACCTGATGGCCCATTATACATAAGTGCAAAAATCAAAGGTATACCTTCTAGAGGAGTACTCATTGATCTCGCTTGCATGGTTAATGTGATAACTAGAGAATTTCTTTATACTTTACAATTGCATCAAGTGATATGTGATGACACTAATGTGGTAGTTAAAGTTTTTGATGGCTTCTCTTGTCCTACTATTAGTTCTGTAACACTTCTTATTGATGTTGGCACTAAGTGTTCAGATGTTAAGTTTGTTGTCATTCCTACATCTAATCAATTTCATGTGAATTTGGGACATCCTTGGCTCTCTTCCATGAAAGAAATCACTTCTACTATTCATAAGTGTTTGAATTTCCTCATAATGATAGAATCATAATTGTTAATCATAGTGTTTATCAACCTACAATTAGGCATGGAGATTTTTGTCTTGATTATTTTTGGTTTGAACAATTCCAATCTCTTCAACCTAGAAGTGATGCTCTCTTTAGATCTTATCAAAATTGAAAAAATGAGATGATTTTGTCATTGAGTAAACCTAGAAATCCAACACTTAGCATTCCTCTTGATGGTCATATACCCCTTCTTGAGGATAATATTATTTTTCCTCCTAAGGAAATAAATAATATTCTTCCCAAAGAGGCACCTATTCCTTCTCCTAAAGAGAGGAGTGCCATTTCTCCTAAGAAAAGAGACATTCTTCATCCCAAAGAAAAATTTGTTCCTTCTCCTTAAGATGAGTCCATTCTTTCTCTCAAGAATAAAAATGCTAATCCTCCTAAGGGACCTATCCCTCCTCCTCATGATGGACCTGGTCTCCTTTATACACCCCCATTCCTCCTTTATATGGTGTGGTTCCTCCTCCTTCATCTTACAAAATGAAGTGACTAACCTCTCCTATTGTCCAACATAAAAGACCTCAACCCATTCATCCTTCCATAAAAGAAGAGAAAAATACTATACCCAATGAACCTAAGCCTCCTCAACTCTCAACCAAAACTAGAAGAAACCATTGTGAGATAGAACACCAATGGAGACATCGTGCTAGAGCTCGTGAATTTTCTTCCCAAACCATTTCTTCTCCTAAAACACCAACTCTTGACATGATTCGATTTTATACTAAACAAGATGTTCAACCTAATTCTCAAGATGCAAAATGCTTAAGACAAATGATGGCTCAAGCTTTAATCCTATTAGAGCTCCTATTTTTATTAATCTTGATGAAGAAATAGGTGAAAATATTGTTAATGATGAAAGTGTTGATCCTAATATTTCTGATGATGAATATGAATATGTTGATGTTGAAAATGATTTACTTGCAAAATTTTCAAAAGCATTAATCCTAGCTCCTAGTAAAGAACAAAGTGACTCAAGCTTAGACCATGGTCCTTGTTTGGAATTTGTGATATCTCCATCTATTGTTCTTGATGTGGCTCATCTTTCATGTTGTCCACCTTCCTGAAACAATGATCAGCAAAATCGGGGTGAGGATGACATGATTGATTAGCTTCATTAGCACTGTGGATTCTCTTTCTCTCTCCTCCCTTACCTATTTGTGATCTTTCTTCTATTTGTTGTCCCTAGTGTTGTCTACTTGAGAATGATGCAAAGCATTGAGATCTCTTTTGGTCTCTTCCATGTTGACTCAAAAGACACATGTGCTCCCTTCTTCCATGGTGGTTTCCTTTCTTTGGGGGATGATGACAATTCGATGCGGGCACACACACACACATATGATATACATGAATTATCATAAAAATAATACCGACTCCAAAGTTACGTGAAGCCACCCCGTGCTTGTCTTTTTGAGTGTATCCTACCTTAAAGAAATTTCTCCTGGAAAGGTGTGTGAAATTTCTTTAACATGGGGGCATACACTCCGCTCATGATTCTCTCTTTTGATATTTAAAGTTAGTCAACTTTGTGTTTGCTTTGTAATTCTTGGTATTTTTTCTTTCCATGACTCATAGTAAGAGAACCTCACTATTTTTAGTCATGGTTCTCTATTTCTCTCTCTCGATCTTCCCTTTTACCTTAACATTGAAGTCCTAAGATCCTAAATTCCACTGGGGGCTTGGTGTATCTTGCCTCTTTGATGTGGTGAAAGTTTTTCAATCTAAAATCGTTTTACTTTATCAAGAGTATTTGTGTAAGCTCACACTCTTGCTAAAGTGGGGGATAAATGTAGCATCCTAAAATTGTACCCCTTGTAATTTTTTTATCGCATTTGGGTCTTCGCCTTAGTGTTTGCATACCTTGGCCTAATCAAAGACGTGATTATACTCATACAAGTCAAAAACATCATCTAACTCAAAGTGTACTTCACATGCCACCCTGGTCCTGCCCCAAAATAAGGTAGGACTAGGGTGTGACACCTTGGTCCTCACCAGGACTAGGGTGTGGCACCCTGGTCCTCCTTAATGGGGACTCATTTTGGACCCCCTAACCCATCTCAAATTTGAGCGAGAAAAATCCCTCCATGTTGGCTCATGTTTGAAAATTAGTCAATTAATCCGATAGGTGGGTATATAAAGAGGATTTCCCCTCTCATTTGATCATTAGAGGAGATTAGACAACATTTAAGAGATCAAGCATTCAATCATTCAAGAGAAATTAAGAATTTTTAGTCTTCCTTCATGTTTTGGAGCAGCAATAGAGTCAAGATTTCAAGCATTGAAGAGGAGATCATCATTCTAATTCATGAAGTCCTAATTCCATGTGGAGGCAAGAAAAACTTCACAAGGAGGTATAAGCATTTCATTTTCAGTCAGTTAGACATCCCCTCAAAGAAGAGGATTTCTACTTTCAGTCATTTCAATTACATTAGTTCAACCACTTGGTTAATTCCAAAATCAGGGTTTGACCCAAAGGCAAGCCCCTATTCCCAACACATTTTCTTTTCTTTTGTTTGCATAAAAATAGGTACACAGTTGCAACTCTCAAGATAAGATTCATACAGAAATAGAAAAAACATTTTTGGCAATCAGAAATCTCAGTGGACCAAGAAGGGGCATACTAGTCCCTGCACACAGTCCCTACTACTTTTGGTAGTTTTCACAAAGTTGAACAATTGACAATGGGCAAGTATATAAGGAGGTCTTCCCCTCTCATTTGGCAACAACACACAATCATAAGGTAAGAGCATGACAAGGTGGAGAAGACAAGGAGATTACATTCAAGCATTCAGTTTCTAGCATTCCTCAAGGCTACATATTCTCCATTGGAGAACATTGCATCATTCATTTGCAAGAAGATGTGTGTGTGTTAGGGTTTTGTCATGTTCATGCCATTTCATACAACATATGTGATTGCATCTAAGAAGAAAAGTATCATCATCATCTATTGCAGATCTGAAGGTATACCTTTCCATCATTTATTTCAAGCATTTACAGTATTTCATTTAAGATTGATTCCAAACCAGGGTTTGAGTTAGGAAAACCCCTATTCCCAACCCCTTTCTTCTTCTTTCTGTGTGCCAGAAGCAAGTGCATAGCTATATTTATGGAATTAAGCTTTATTTGCACAGACGAAAAAACCCTTTTCGACTCGTGGAAAGGGAAGGGTGACTTGGTCTGGATACATGGTCCCTGCAACTTTTGGCAAATTTTGCAAAGCAGCTTCGAATCATCTCAAACTTCTCAGATCTAGGTGCACAATGAAATCCTGAATCTGTAGCTTACTATTTTTGCTTACTTTATCTTCAATTTCAGCACTTATTCAATTTACAAAAGAGGGTCAAACACATTTCAAACCTAATCAATCTACTCAGTATTTAGTCCTTAAGATTGGGTCTAATGGATTCATGCCCTCTTTTGAATGTAAAGTTCTCCAAGTGAAAATTGACTAAATGATTTCCCCCTTTCATGTGGTGAATTTGCTAATCCCTGACTTTTCCACTTTACATTTTTGTGAACCCGACTCCTTACACCATTAATTCTAATTTTGTTTTTAGATTTGAGTGTATGCAATTCAAAATTCAAAATTTTAATTTACAAGTTTGATTTTCTTGCAAATTTTTAAAAAATTAGAGGTTAATTTCATTAAAACCCTAATTTTTAATTTCAAAACTGAGCTTGTGATTTGTATAATTTGATTAACTATTTAAGATTTGAGCATTCATTCAATTTTCAAATTCAAATTTTCATCTACAAATCAAATTTCATTATTAAATTTTAAAATTAAGTGGTTAATTTCAAAAACCCTAATTTTTAAATTTTAAAAATTGACCTTGTGGGTTGTTTAAATTTTGAATTTCCCTCTTCAAATTTGGATGCTAATTTAAAACTCAAATTAAAATTTGCAACCTTAGATCAAATTTAAATTTCAAATTTAAATTTTAAAATTAAGCAGTTAATCAAACAAGCCCTAATTTCTAAATTTAAATTAATCTTGTGCATTTTCCAATTTAAAATTCCAATATTAGATCTATTTTCAAATTTAAATTTTAAAAATAAATAGGTTAATTAAAATATCCCTAATTTTAAAAATTAAATTAATTCTTTCAATTCTCAAATTTCAACATTTCAAATTTAAATTTTAAAATTAAGAGGTTATTTAACAAAGTCCTAATTTTAAAATTGAATTTTCATTGGACACATTCAAATATTCTACTGGGTAATTTTAAATTTAAATTAAAAGGTTATTTTCAAGGCCCTAATTATACATTTAAATTTCCTAGGAGGTTGCATAATTTCTCAAAAAAAAATTGAATAATCTGTTGGCAATGGACACTCCAATGAGACATTATGTGTGATTGAAGGTTTTGTCATTGATGGCAACCATGCAATCCTATGGCACCGGCAAGACATTATACCGGCAAAGCATTACACAAGCAACCTTGCAATCCTATGGCACTGGCAAGACATTATACCGGCAAAGCATTACTCAAACATAACAGTGCACCGGCATCAACAAAATCAATCTACACCGGCATTGGCACAGAAGATGTACACCGGCACAAAAGATGTACACCGGCACAAAAGGAAATATGTATACCAACACAGAGGCCGACATGATTTTTGATATGTAATATTTTGTTTATCGTTGTAAGCCGACTTGGCAAATTGTTAAATGACTCTTGTATATAAAAGAGATCATTGTAGGCATTTGAGATATATGGAGAGAATGTAATAAATAAATTATAAGGAAGACCTAATGTGTGAATTGTAGTTCAACGGTATATGTAAAGAACAGAGCAAGAACCGATACTGAATCTAGCATTGAAGATGCTATTATAAACTACTACAGAATATTGGATTTGTGTAAATCCTCATTTTAAGTCAGTGTGACTTCTTGTTGAGCGGTGAGCTCTAGGCAGTTGGCCTTCCTGCAAGTGCAGGCCCCTATTGTAAGTAATATTCTCTTATTGGCCAGTAAGTGAATATTGTGGGTCACAAATCCCACCGAGGTTTTTCCCACACTGGGTTTCCTCGTTAAACATCTTATGTTATGGTGTTCTTTTCATGTGGATGCTTTTGATTTTGTTATTTGCATTAATTCTTGCATACCGGTATACTGCTACTTTATATTCTACATATTCAGTTTTAAGAAAATTTCATTACCGGTCAGATACTGATTCACCCCCCCCCTCTCAATATCTGTGGGAACCCTAACAATTGGTATCAGAGTCTGGTCCTCTATTTTCAGAAGCCTAACAACTTGAGGAAGATCTTGACACCGATAAAGATGGAAAATCTGATGAAGCAACTTGAAGGAGCTCTTACTGACTATGATGCAGAGAAGTTGAAAAATATCAAATTAGAAGATGATTTAAAAGTAGCTCAGGACATTATTCAGGCACTTCAAGAAAATCTTACTGTTACAAGAAACAAGAGAAGAGAACTTTGTGAAAAATTGCAAAATGAAAATGATGAAAAGGAATCATTAAATGATATGACGAGCAAATTGAAACAAGAGATCATGACAACAAAAAATGAAATGTAGGATATGACTATGAGATTCTGCAAAGAGATTGAGGATAGAAAGAGGAATGAAGAAGAATTGACCAGAAGACTAAGTGATGCAGCAAATGAGAACACAAGACTTAGCTATGAAAATGATATGTTGAAGACAGATCTGATGCATACTCAAAATGACTCAAATGAACTAATGAGACAAAAAGAGATCTTGGAAAGGGAATTGGAAACTGCAAATCAACACAAAGAAAAATTCAAGAAAAGCTCAGAAGAACTTGGTACCTTATTGAAGAATCAAAAACCCAAAGGTGACACTTCTGGAGTTGGATTTGAAGTTGGAGAAAGCTTCGGTACTGCAAATACCCAGGATCAAAGCAAACCGGTAAGACCCTCTAATACTTACAAATTCAATGGAAAATGCTTTAACTGTAATAAATATGGTCATAGGGAAAATGAATGTAGATCTAGGAATTATCAGAACATCAATCCTCCCACCGGTCAATGCACCAAATGTAACAAAATTGGTCATAACTCTG
Organism: Cryptomeria japonica; assembly: GCF_030272615.1. Classification (NCBI taxonomy): domain Eukaryota; kingdom Viridiplantae; phylum Streptophyta; class Pinopsida; order Cupressales; family Cupressaceae; genus Cryptomeria; species Cryptomeria japonica. The sequence continues at coordinate 662,110,921 of NC_081411.1, read as the reverse complement.
AAAATTGCAGAATGAATGTAAGCTGTTATGTTTGTGGAAGATTTGGTCATTTATCAAATAAATGCAAAACACAAACTGACATAGGTTATGGGAAAGCTATTCAGAAAAATAATGTAACTTGTTATGCCTGTAACAAAATTGGTCATATTGCAAAATTCTGTAGAAGTAAAGGTACATCGGTAGATAACAAAAGTACTAGCTTGAAAGGTAAAGAAAAGGTTGAAGAGGTTAAACAAGAATTTTCAAAGCAATGGATTAGAAAAGGTAATCTAAATATTGGGGTTACTCCTCCACTGGTAGAACCAACAAATGCTTCACCGGTAGGACAATATGATGCTCCATCGGCAGGACAGAGCAATGCTCCACCGGCAGGATGTTCTTCATCAAATTGAAGAAAATTATCTTGAGGGTTTGGCAATTTAATGACACATGTGCTATTATTCCCTCAGTTAGAGAAAAGGAGTTGAAAATCCTTCATTATCAGCAAATAAAGTTGAGTTAATACATTACCGACAAACAATTAATGTGGTAGGTGGCAGAAAAGACTTTATAAATTAAGTTTTTGGCTCCATTTCATTTCACTGTGAATTCAAAACTTCAGAGAGCGTGAAGATTTCTGAGCTAAGGCATTTCGAGCAAAGAGGAAAAGCACTTCAGTAATCAATCCATCCAAAGGCAGAAAAAGGTATTTATCATCATGGCATCCTCCTCTGCACCTGAATTCATAGCAAACCCTACAGTAGTCGAGCTTATAAAATGACCTAGGCCCGTGTTTGAGCTAGTTCCTGAGGTAGCTAAGAAAGATGACAACACAGGTGCTTTTTCCCAAATTCCAAAGGGTGTTGTTTATGTAGAAGACCCTAGAATGTACATTCATTGCAACATAAAGGAATTAGGTGATGAAGAAATCAAAGACATGTACAAATCTGTTATATGTGACAATGCCAGAAATGTGAAACCTAAACACAAAATTGTTAAAACCCTAGGATTCACTGAAATCCTCTGCATTCCTGAATTTCCCAAGGAAGTGGTTAGGATAGTTCTAAATAGGGTACATGGCTCATTCTTTTGGCTTGACTTAGTGCATAAAATTACAAAGGTAGCTGTGAAAGCAGTAACAGGGTTACCTTCCACTGGTACCAGACCCGACAAAACCAAGAAGGTCTCCAATGACCTAGTAATGAAACTAACTGGTGCAACATCCAACAAAAGATCATTGAGGGTTAATGATGTAACCGATACAAATGTGAGATTCATTAGCATGATTCTAGGTTACAAAGCAACTCATGCAAATAGGCTTAATTCTATTTCCAGTTTATGCATAAAAAGTTCTTATGACATGGTTAAGAACAATGTAAAAATTGACATCTGTGAATGGTTAAAAGATGAGTTAATTGATAACTTAGCAAAAATCAAGAAGGATAAGAAAGGAACCTTTAGATTTGGAAATTTGCTTGTATGCTTAATGCTACATGTAACCAAATAGGCTCCTGGTATAGGCAACAAGGATTTTGGATTTGACATACCGGTAGGAAAACAATTGTCTGACTTATTCGACAACATGGGTGAAAACAAAGAAAAGAATATCCATGAGTATTTTCAAGCACTAAAGGTCAAAATGAATAAGAGGATCAGACTATCATAGAAAATTGTTAACAAATACAAGGATGACATATGTTTTGTAATAAAAAAGGATGAGATTTGGATGGAAGCAGTCATCCCAAGAACAATCTGGGTTACAGAAATGGGGTATGAAGCAGATGACCACATAGTGGAAACTTATGCCAAAGCACTTCTGGAAGCGCCCCATGAACCAAAGGAAGAAGTATTTGGTAGTGCTAAGCACATTGAAAGTCAAATTCAATCCAAAAAGAGAGTAAAGAAAGTTGAGGCATCTGTGAGGAAAGGAAGCAGGCAAGCAAAAGCCTTAAAAGATGATGTACTAAAGAAAACTGGCATAACATAAGAAGAGTTGGCAGCCCAACAGCCTGAAACTCATCTATCACTGGTAGATACCTCCTCAGAAGGAGATATGCCAGCAACTTTCAAAAGAGTTGTTAGGAAAAGAGACCCCTCACCGGTATCCACTCCTTCACCTAGAAGGACAAGACAGAAGCAACAAGCTGTAAGGTCTCCAGTCAAGAAAGCCACACCTAAGAAAAAGCTGACCCCCAAAAGGAAGAAGAAGATAGACACTGACTTGGCCCCTTTTGACATATTACTGGATGAAATCACAGAGGAAGGAAAATTGAAAAACATAGGGAAAATCTATGACACCCTATCAGAAGATGAGAAAGGACAAATTGAGGAAAGTGTTATACTACACATGGACATGTATAAAAAGTTTTTGATGCAAGTCCTAAATGAAATTCTTGATGAATTATATAAAAGACTTGAGGCTAGAAGGCAAGGAATAATTGAGTTGGATAAGAAAATAAAAATAGAAAAATTACTTGCAGTATACCCGGCCAACTCATCTAAGGAAATTGATGATTTGATAGCTCAGGCCAACCAGATAGTCTTTTCCACTGCACACCGGCAAATATCATTAATGGCAAGTAGAGTTACTGAAGTTTCAACTGAAACAGAAGATGGTTGGGATAGATTCTTGATTGAAAAAGAAAAACAAGAAGAATATATGAATCCCAAGCCCATTCTGGTATATCAAAAGGACAAAGGGAAAGGTAAAGTTGGTGGACTGCCAAGTATCAAGATTAGAGACAACTTACCCCCACCTCCTTTAAATACTCAACCGGTAAAAACAACTGCAGAAGATCAACCAGCAGCTGAGAGCATGGACACAGAGGATAACAATCCTAATCCTAAAGTCCTATATACTATGAATGTTGATACTCAAAAAATCAACATAGTGGTAGATAAGGATACCACAGATAAATCTGATAATAAAGAGCAACTGGCAACAGGAAACCAAGAGCAACCGGCAGTAGATTCAAAGAAAAAGAAGAAATCTGGAACACAAATAGAGCAACCAACAGAGCTAAAGGCTCTAGAACAGATGCCACCAGTAAGAAATGATGCAAGAAAAATTGTGGAGACACAAATAGACCTACTAGAGGTTAATACCAGCATGGTCCCTTCCACCGGCACTCAGTTTACTGGGTCATCATCAAATATAACAGAGGTATTGCTCGATTCTATCAAGAAAATAACTGATTATAGCTCACAAGCCTATAAAGCAATAGATGATTCAATTCCAGTTTTGAAATTAATAGCTCCAAATTGTAATATAGCCAACAAAGATTCTTTAGGCTAGTTGGATACACTTTGTAAATATATTTCTGGAGTTTTTGAGCAAATAAAGGTAGAAACTGTAAAGGAAAGTGTAGAAAAAGAAAAACAAAAATTCTTTGAGGAAGGAATAAAGAAGTGTAACAAGGAATTTGACACACTTCTACCGGAACTGTGCAATTTATTGAAAGAGTGCAAAACTCTGTATAAAGACACCTGTAAGATAAACTTTTCGACCATGGATGTAGATAAAAAGATGAGCAAGGTACAGGAAGAGATCAATAAACTTGCTAATAATTTTGTTAACTCACCCGATACATTATCAGTTTTTGAGGAAAAGATAACAAATTTTGAGGAAGAATTGCTTAAATTAGAAAGAGAAAAAGAGAAAATAATAAACAAGGCAAAAATTTTGAGATCTAAACTAAGTCCAAGATTGGACTATTTAGCATCTCTGCATAAGGAAATCTCAGAGGCACTAAAACAGGGTAGCAAAACACCGACAGAGCACTTGCAGCATCTCACCGGTACAGTACACAGAACTGAGATAGCAATAAAGGAGAGCAAGAAGTTTATGGATGGTATAAACTTAATTTTGGGAGATATTCTTTAGATAATAACTACCCAACTACAAGGTTGAGGTTATGTATTGGTACAACTACAAATATACTAACCTTTGTCATTGATGCCAAAGGGGGAATAGTAGATGAGAAAATTCAAAACACAGGGATCACATGCTCAGGGGGAGCCCTCATATTTTTGGTAACATTTTTTCTGGTATACACATTTTTGGATATCTTTTTGAAATTTCTCATGAGTGTTGCCATCAATGCCAAAGGGGAAGATTGTTGGCATATGGACACTCCAATGAGACATTATGTGTGATTGAAGGTTTTGTCATTGATGGCAACCTTGCAATCCTATGGCACCAGCAAGACATTATACTGGCAAAGCATTACTCAAACAAAACAGTGCACCAACATCAACAAAATCAATCTACACCGGCACTGACACAGAAGATGTACACTGGCATAGAAGGAAATATGTATACCGACATAGAGGCCGACAGGATTTTTGATATGTAATATTTTGTTTATCGTTGTAAGCCGACTTAGCAAATTGTAAAATGACTCTTGTATATAAAAGAGATCATTGTAGGCATTTGAGATATATGGAGAGAATGCAATAAATAAATTATAAGGTAGACCTAATGTGCGAATTGTAGGTCAAGGGTATATGTAAAGAACAGAGCAAGAACCGGTACTGAATCTGGCATTGAAGATGCTATTATAAACCAGTATAGAATATTGGATTTGTGTAAATCCTCATTGTAAGTCAGTGTGACTTCTTGTTGAGCAGTGAGCTCTAGGCAGTTGGCCTTCCTACATGTGCAGGCCCCTATTTTAAGTAATATTCTCTTATTGGCCAGTAAGTGAATATTGTGGGTCACAAATCCCACCGAGTTTTTTCCCACACTGGGTTTCCTCATTAAACATCTTGTGTTATGGTGTTCTTTTCATGTGGATGCTTTTGATTTTGTTATTTGCATTAATTCTTGCATATCAGTCTACTGTTACTTTATATTCTGCATATTCAGTTTTAAGAAAATTTCATTACCAGTCAGATACTAATTCACCCCCCCCTCTCAGTATCTATGGGAACCCTAACATAATCATTTTTTCTAAAATTTTGAATTATTCAAATTCCAATTTCCAAATCTCAACTTTCAAATTCTCATTTTTAAATTTTTATTTCACATTTTTCAAAATAAAAAAAAAAGAATCAAATTTCAAATCTCATGAGTTTACATAAATTAAGAGGTTTTGTTTATAAAATCTTAATTTACTCCAAATAATTTGCTTGGAATTAAATTTCAACATTCATCATGGCAATTAATGGATTTTATCTATTTGCTATTTCACATATGATTACATTTGGTTTTACATACATTTACTATAATCATGTGTTGGATAATGGCTTCTTTCACTTCATGTTACTTCTTTTCATTCATAGCACTTGGACATATTACATCTTTCGGATTTCCAAGTTCACTCCTTTTCATAGATTAGATCTGAAAGCTTTCATTTTTCATATAAGTTGTGCTATGGTGATATTTTTGGGCAAATTCATTTCATATGTAGATCATCTAAAAGCTTTTGTAGATCCTAATCCTAGAGATAATAGTGAGAAACCAAATACTTGTACCTCCCCTAGGGTATCTAATGTGAATGAAGAAAGAGCTAATACTCCTATCAATGATCTCTCTAATGGAGAGAAAGCATTGAAGAGCAACCTGGCCCCATCTTCTTCTTGTACTCATACCCTTGCACAAGGGCCCGATAAGGTTAAAATATTGGTGTTTCTATCTCTCTAGATCCTCCTTATTCTCCTAGAGCCTATCTTAAACATCAAAACATTTGTAGAGAAGATGATGTCATGCATTTCATTCATGATCTCTCTCCCCATATAACATTAAGCAAAGATGGGGCCTTAGATGATAAGGATATTTTGTTAGAGTAATCGGGTCTTTACTTGATTAATTAAACAATATTTGTTTAATTCTTTAAGTTCCCTATTATCTCTTTTTACACTTAAGCTAACATTAGGTGCATAATAATTAATTCTTTTATTAATTATTATGTGCAAGCCTAGGTTTTCCTTTTTAGAGTTTCTTGACCTATTAGAGGTTAATTTTCTTTTCCTTGTATCATTATCACATTACACATTTTGTAAATATTGAGCTCTCGTCTTTTGAGCATATTATCTATGTTTTTCTTTTAGTTATTTTCCTTCCTTGCTTCTCCTTGTAACATATTATTCAGCTTGCAGAAGATCTTCAGGCTTCTGTGATGTTGTGTTTCTCAACTCTCACATGGTATCAGAGCTTCAGATCGCAGCTATCTATTCTTGGTTTGAGAATTTTTGCATTGGAAGAAGATCTGGGGTTTCAGGAAATTTTTCTTTTGTACATAGGTATAGGTCTTTTTTCTGAGCACTTTGGGCCTAAATGAACCTCACCATTGTGCTTAGAAGGCCCAAAAACCCCTATAGTCATAAAACTTACCTAGTTTTGATTCCTGAGCATCTGGGGGTAATTTTTCTTTAGTAACAGGGCATACGGCCCTGACACGTACTTCGAGAAAAAATTTCAAAAAAAATATTTATTGCCTTTTTACGGCATGTAAGCCGATTTTTTTATTTTGTTTAAAAAAACCAAAAAGAAAATAAAAAAATAAAAAAAAAAGGCAAAAGAGGAAAAAATTTATTTTTTGCCATTGGAGTTTTTCGCATGGGTACTCCGTACCTCTGACAGTCCGGCTAACCGGACTTGTTAGCGCAGGCCCCTGTTGGCCCCACCTTGCCCGCCACGCCCCTGTGTTGCTATATGTGCAGAGTATGTTGACATGATGATATTGTATGTTGTCATTGATGTCAATATGATGATGAGTGAACCAGTATATTGAAGTAAGCACTTACAAGAGAACCGGTATGATGTTCTCAACTGGTATATGTGAAAAACTGAAGTGGTATGTCTGTCCAAGTGAACCGGTATGTTGAAATGTGAACTGGTATATGTTAAAAAGTGAAGTGGTATGTTTGTCCAAGAGAACTGGTATGTTGGAATGTGAACTAGTATATGGAATGTTTTGTATCAAGGTTTCATATGGTATGACTACTGGTTGTTAGTCTTAGCTTCAGGGTTTCCAGTTGAAGTGTTTTATGCCTATGTGATTCAACCGATGACATCGTGTGATGAGTTAGCATTGTAATTAAGAACAGATTGTGTTGCCACGTTAGCCTTGTGCGCGTGAAGGATCTTGCATGAAGGAGATTGATCCTATCTACCTTGGAAATATGTGAAGTCTTTGTAAACAGTGGAGAGCACATGATGGGTTATCAGCCTCTAAGAAGCGGTGAAGAACAAACGTTGGAGAACATCTTGAGATCTGTTCAAGACTGTTGTAATCAATAAAATATGATCAATGGTTAGGATTGAACTGACTGAATTGCTTAACCTAAATGTTTAGGGTTTAGGGTTTATGCTACGAACCTATCAGTTTCCTATAAGGTCAATGCTATTTTTCATGTTGAGTTTGTTGACAAATGTTGTGTGTGTATCCAAGTAAAGAGATACGTGATTCTTGCTAGACCAGATAAGAGAATAGATACCTATAGAATGTGATTGCAGAAGGAAGGAACTAAAGTAGATCTGCATTCACATTGTGTTGTTACTAGATCATTGTAATACCTATTGACCTCTAACCACTTCAATAGTTGGAAAATCCCTTAACAGGGTAGCTTTAACCGACTTGTTGTAAATCCTTTAACAGGGTGACTCAAAATCATTGAGTTCCTAAAATCCTCTAACAAGGTCACCTTTAATAGGGTTTAACACTTAACTGGGTAATTTAGCCATCCCTTAACTGGGTGATCCGTATCAGGATCAGTTCCTAACAGAACCTATTGTAAAGTCTTTAATTGGACTAGGCTGCTAATAGAGCGGACTTCAAAAGGGTTCAAAGAACAGCTTGTGGGTATTCATCCCCACCATGGTTTTTCCCCATTGGGTTTCCATGTGAAAAATATGTGTGCTATGTGTGATACTTTTCATGTGATGCTTTGTTATTCTCTATTAAGCAGTAAAGCATGTTGAACCAGTAAGTCTTTACATTTCTGTTGAAGTATTACTAGTGTATGTGTATGGGTGAAGTGGAAATAAGATGTTAGATTGTGTGGAAAGCTGAGTTACCGGTTTATGTCTTTCATTCTGTTTAACTGGTAGTAATCTGGTTTAGACCAATGTTATTGCTTGCCAGTCAAGTGCAGTATTCTTAGTGAAACCGGTTCAAGGAAAAGTGTTTTTATTAGTATTGATTCACCACCCCTCTCAGTACTGGTTTGGTACTAACTGTTCATCATTGATTCATCAATTAGTATTAGAGCCTCCTCTAGGTCCTCTGTGTTGTAAGCTTAACGGCTTGAGGTAAAGATCCTACTCTAATGATGAAGAGAGAAGGTCCAAAGTTCAACAACAGACAACTTTAAAATATGGAAGGATAGAATGAAGATATACATCAGAAGCATGGGTGCTCAACACTGGAGCTATGTTGAGAATGCTTATGTTATCCCTACCGGCACTCTCACCGATGCTCAAAAGAGAGAGATTTGGGAGAATGGGCATGGCATGGAAGCCCTAATCAGAAGTTTATCCAACATTGAGTTTATTGATGTTCAGGACAAAGAAAATCCCAAAGAAGTATGGGATGCCCTTGAGAATATCTATGGTGGTGATGAGCATGTGAAACAAGCTAAGGAAGAAAGCCTTAGGGGAAATTTTGAAGACATGCAGATGGTTGAAGGAGAGACCATTCAAAAATATGGAATAAGAATCAAAACTATTGCTGGAGATATCAAGAGTGCAGGTGGTAAAATGGAAGATTCCACTATTGTTAGCAAATTTTTGAGATCCTTATTACCGGTCTATGCAATAAGTGTTGCTGCTATTCAGGAGTTGAGGTCTATAGACAAGACAAAGGTATATCTAGACTCCATCATTGCAAAGTTAACAACTTATGAGCCAAATAATTATGATGGCAGTATTCAGAAGACTGAATCAGCCTTCAGAGCATCTGCTGCACCATCTAGAAAAGGTAAAGAAGTTGGTACCAATGGTGAACAAGGACAAAGTAGAGAAATGGATGATGAGGAGATCCTGATGGAATTTGAAGCTCTTCTTACCAAGAGACTTCCCAAGGGAACCGGTAAATACAAAGGTAAGCTTCCTTTGAAATGCTTTTCTTGTAACCAGATAGGACACATTATTGTAAACTATGCTAATGGTGACAACAAGGATAAACTGGAGAGGTTCAATAAGTTCAAAGGAGGAAACTGGAGAAACCATTTTGTAGCGGTTGATGAAGGTGTCATTGATGAGGAATCAGAAGATGAAGAAAATGAAGATATTATGTTTGTAGCGGACAAGGAAGATGTGTCAGACAACAAGGCTCGTGTCTCCCACTTTGATAATTCCAATGAGTGGATTATTGATAGTGGTTGTTCTCACCATATGACTAGTGACCGGAGTAAGTTTCTATCTCTAGAAGAGTATGATGGTGGTGTGGTTCATTTTGGTAATGATGCACCATGTATGGTAAAAGGTAGAGGGTCCATCTCTATGAATAGAAGAAGCAATGCTGACAATGTGTAATGGGTAGAAGGTCTGAGACACAACCTTTTGAGTGTTGCTCAACTGAATTATAATGGACTCACTCTGGAATTCAGAAATGGAGTGTGTAAAATCAAAGGAAACAATGGTGAACTGATGGCTACTGGTATGCAGACCAAAGGTAACCTATTTCAGCTAAATGCTAATGTCAGTACATGTCTAAAGGCAAAGTTTGAGGATAGCTCGATATGGCATAGGAGACTCTGCCATGTAAACTTTGACAATATTATGAAGGCCAGTAAGATAAAGGTAGTTAGAGGATTGCCTATGCTGAGAAAACTAGAGAATCCTTTGTGCAGAGAGTGTCAACTGGGGAAAATGTCTTCCTCAACCTTTAAAGGTAAACCTTTCACTGCAGACAATTTACTTGATCTTGTGCATACTGATTTGTGTGGTCCTATGAAAACTAGGAGTGTGCAGGGAGATAGGTATTTTATGATTCTTACTGATGATTTCTCAAGAATGATGTGGGTCACATTCTTGAAGGACAAATCTGAAGCTTTTGGAAATTTTAAAGCCTTCAGAGTACTTGTAGAAAAATAAAGTGGTAAGAGGATTAAGTGCTTAAGAACTAATCAAGGAGGAGAATTCACTTCCGGTGAATTCAACAAATACTGTGAAGAGAATGGAATCAAGAGGCAATTGTCTGCCCCCCAAATTCCATAGCAGAATGGCCTAGCAGAGAGAAACAACCAGACTGTGGTTGAAGCAGCTAGAACTATGTTGATCCAAGGAAAGGTTGCTCACACCTTTTGGAGAGAAGCAGTGAGTACTCCAGTCTACAAAATGAATCGGGTACTCATCAAAAAGGGTAAAGATAAAACAACTTATGAGTATTGGACCGGTAAGACACTAGTGGTAAGCTACTTCAGAGTGTTTGGTAGTAGATGTTATATCAAGAGGAGTGAACATCAGAGCAAGTTTGATGCTAAATGTGATGAGGGAATATTCCCAAGGTATTCCACAAAGAGCAAAGCTCTCAAATGTTTCAACAATAGGACTCAGAGAATTATTGAAAGCATCAATGTTAGAGTTGATGAAACCTCTGAGAAATCTAAGGAAACCAATAGTGAGCAAGTAGGAGATGAACCAGTAGTAACCTTCTGGGAACCGGTTGCAAAATAGCCAAGCACCAGTAATAGTGCTCCTACACCGGTAGATGTTGATGCTGATGAAGATGAGGATGAAGAAGAAAAGAAAGAGGAAACAACTAAGATCATTCCTAGGTATGTAAAGATGAATCATGATCCAAAGTAGATCATAGGAGATAAGGATGTAGGAATTCTTACAAGAAGAAAGATTAGAGAAAACTCTTGCATGATCTCTGAATTTGAGCCTAAAACATTCAAAGAGGCACATGAAGATTAAGACTAGATCAAGGCAATGGAAGAGGAACTTGACCAGATAGAAAAGAATGGTACATGGTCTTTGTTACCCAAACTGGAGCATAAAAATGTCATTGGCACCAAATGGGTTCTTAGAAATAAGCTAAAGGAAGATGGGTCAGTGGTTAGAAAAAAAAGCCAGATTGGTGTGTAAAGGATATGCCCAAGAAGAAGGAGAAGACTATGGAGAAACCTTTGCTCTAGTAGCCAGATTGGAAGGAGTTTGTATGCTTCTTGCATATGCAACATTCAAGGGATTCAAAGTATATCAAATGGATGTAAAGTCTGCATTCTTGAATGGAATACTAGAAGAGGAGGTGTATATAGAGCAACCATATGGGTTTTCCCTATCAGAAGACAGTGACATGGTGTGTAGGCTACATAAGTCCTTGTATGGACTAAATCAGGCACCTAGAGCATGGTATGAATGCTTGCACTCCCATCTTATGAAGATTGGATTTGAGAGAACAAATGAGGATAGTAATATCTAAGTGAAGTTAGAAGGAGATCAAATTATTATCTGTGAGGTATTTGTTGATGACATAATCTTTGGAGGAGATGACAAGATGAGTCATGATTTTGCAGATGAGATGAAAAAGGAGTTTGAGATGTCACTTATAGGGGAGATTAAGTTCTTCATTGGACTACATATTCAATAAGTGAAAGATGGAATCTTTATCACTCAGTCCAAATATGTCAAAGAGGTGTTGAAGACCTTTGGCATGGAAGATAGCAAACTGGTTGGTACACCGATGGTGACCAGTTGTAAATTATCCAAAGAGGATGACTCAAGGTTGGTAAATGAGAAGGAATACCGATCAATGATTGGTAAATTGCACTATGTAGTACATAGCAGACCAAACATTGCACATGCAGTGGACATTGCTGCACAGTTCCAAAAAAGCCCAAGAGAATCCCACTTGGTAGCAGTCAAGCGGATTCTGAGATATCTGAAGGGAACTATTGACTATGGATTATGGTATCCATATAGTAATGATTTCAACCTGAAAGTGTTTACAGATGCTAACTGGGCTGGTAATGTGGATGACCAGAAGAGCACAACCGGTGGTGCATTCTTTCTTGGTGGAAGACTAGTCTCATGGATGAGTAAGAAACAAAGTTGTATCTCTCAGTCTAAAATAGAAGTGGAGTATGTTGTAGCATTTATGAACTGCACCCAGACAATTTGGATGAAGCATGTATTAAATGGCTTCAAAGTTCCAGTATCTAAACCGGTAAGTATATTTTGTGACAACACAAGTGCGATTAACATCTCCAAGAATCTGTTTTTACATTCTAGAACCAAGCACTTTGAGCTTAAGTATCATTTCTTAAGGGAAAAGGTTCAAAACAAAGAAGTTGTACTGGAACATGTTTCCAATAAGGAGCAGTTAGCAGAAATATTCACCAAGCCTCTACCAAAGGCTACCTTTACCTATTTGAGAGGTGAATTAGGGGTGTTGCCCCTTCAAGAAGTGAACTAAAGGTGTGTGCTCCACATCAATCGGGACTTAGATTGATATATTTTTCTTAGGATTGGTTTGTTGAAGGATGCTACTCCTCAGGGGGAGTAGCATAGTAGAACACAGATGTGTATGCCTTCACTTTGGCATTGTTGTCAAAGGGGGAGAAGATGTGAAGCAGAGGAGATATCTGCAGTATTGGGGGAGAAAATGTGAAGCTCAGAGATATCTTTGTATATTGCCATCAATACCAAAGGGCAAGATTGTTGGCATATGTGTAGAGTATGTTGACATGATGATATTGTAAGTTGTCATTGATGTCAATATGATGAAGAGTGAACCGGTATATTGAAGTAAGCACTTGCAAGAGAACCGGTATGATGTTGTCAACTGGTATATGTGAAAAAGGGAAGCGGTATGTTTGTCCAAGTGAACCGGTATGTTGAAATGTGAACTGGTATATGTGAAAAAGTGAAGCGGTATGTTTGTCCAAGTGAACTGGTATATGGAATGTTTTTTATCAAGGTTTCATATGGTATGACTACCGGTTGGTAGTCTTAGCTTCAGGGTTTTCAGTTGAAGTGTTCTATGCCTGTGCGATTCAACCAATGACATCATGTGATGAGTTAGCATTGTAATGAAGAATAGATTGTGTTGCCACATTATCCTTGTGTGTGTGAAGGATCTTGCATGAAGGAGATTGATCCTATCTACCTCAAGAATGTGCGAAGTCTCTGTAAACAATGGAAAACGCGTGATGGGTTATCAGCCTCCAAGAAGCAGTGAAGAACAAATGTAGGAGAACGTCTTGAGATCTGTTCAAGACTATTGTAATCAATGCAATATGATCAACAGTTAGGATTGAACTAACTAAATTGATTAACCTAAATGTTTAGGGTTTAGTGTTTATGCTACCAACCTATCTGTTTCCTATAAGGTCGATGTTGTTTTTCATGTTGAGTTTGTTGGCAAATGTTGTGTGTGTATCCAAGTGCAGAGATACATGATTCTTGTCAGACCAGATAAGAGAATAGATATCTGCAGAGTGTGATTGCAAAAGGAAGGAACTAAAGCGGATCTGCATTGGCATTGAGTGTTGTTACTAGATCATTTTAATACCTATTAACCTCTAACCACTTCAACATTTGGAAAATCCCTTAACAAGGTAGCTTTAACTGGCTTGTTGTAAATCCTTTAACAGGGTGACTCAAAATCATTGAGTTCTTAAAGTCCTCTAACAAGGTAACCTTTAATAGGGTTTAACCCTTAACCGGGTATTTTAGCTATCCCTTAATCGGGTGATTCCTAGCAAGATCGGTTCCTAACAGAACCTATTGTAAAGTCTTTAACCGGACTAGGCTCCTAACATAGCGGACTTAAAAAGGGTTCAAAGAATAGCTTGTGGGTATTCATCCCCACCGTGGTTTTTCCCAGTTGGGTTTCCACATGAAAAATATGTGTGTTATGTGTGATACTTTTCATGTGATGCTTTGTTATTCTCTGTTAAGCATTAAAGCATGTTGAACCAGTAAGTCTTTACATTTTTGTTGAAGTGTTACAAGTGTATGTGTATGGGTGAAGTGGAAATAAGATGTTAGATTATGTGGAAAGTTGGGTTGCCGATTTATGTCTTTCATTGTGTTTAATGGGTAGTAATTTGGTTTAGATCGGTGTTATTGCTTGACAGTGAAGTGCAGTATTCTCAGTCAAACTAGTTTAAGGAAAAGTGTTTTTCTCAGTACTGATTCACCCCCCCTCTTAGTACCAGTTTGGCAGTAATTTTTCATCATTGATTCATCAATTGGTATCAGAGCCTCCTCTAGGTCCTCTGTGTTGTAAGCTTAACCACTTGAGGTAAAGATCCTACTCTAATGATGAAGAGGGAAGGTCCAAAGTTCAACAAAAGACAACTTTAAAATATGGAAGGATGGAATGAAGATATACATCAAAAGTATGGGTGCTCAACACTGGAGCTATGTTGAGAATGCTTATTGTATCCCTACTGGCACTCTGACCGATGATCAAAAGAGAGAGATTCAGAAGAATGGGCAAGTCATGGAAGCCCTAATCAACAGTTTATCTAACATTGAGTTTATTGATGTTCAGGACAAAGAGAATCTCAAAGAAGTATGGGATGCCCTTGAGAATATCTATGGCGGTGATGAACATGTGAAACAAGATAAGGAAGAAAGCCTTAGGGGAAAGTTTGAAGACATGCGGATGGTTGAAGGAGAGACCATTCAGAAATATGGAATAAGAATCAAAACTATTGTTGGAGATTTCAAGAGTGCAGGTGGTAAAATGGTAGATTCCACTATTGTTAGCAAAGTTTTGAGATCCTTCTAACTAGTCTATGCAATAAGGGTTACTGCTATTTAGGAGTTGAGGTCTGTAGACAAGACAAAGGTATCCCTGGACTCCATCATTGCAAAGTTAACAGCTTATGAGCTAAATAATTATGATGGCAGTATTCAGAAGACCGAATCAACCTTCAAAGCATCTGTTGCACCATCTAGAAAAGTTAAAGAAGCTAGTACCAGTGGTGAACCAAGACAAAGTAGAGCAATGGATGATGAGGAGATCCTGATGGAATTTGAAGCTCTTCTTGCCAAGAGACTTCCCAAGGGAACTGGTAAATACAGAGGTAAGATTCCTTTGAAATGTTTTTCTTGTAACCAGATAGGACACATTGCTATAAACTACCCTAATAGTGACAACAAGGATAAACTAGAGAGGTTCAAGAAGTTCAAAGGAGGAAACTGGGGAAACTGTTTTGTAGCAGTTGATGAAGGTGTCACTGATAAGGAATCAGAAGATGAAGAAAATGAAGATATTGTGTTTGTAACGGTCAATGAAGATGTGTCAGACAAGAAGGCTCTTGTCTCCCACTTTGATAATTCCAATGAGTGGATTATTGACAGTGGTTGTTCTCACAATATGACTGGTGACCAGAGTAAGTTTCTATCTCTGGAAGAGTATGATGGTGGTGTGGTTCGTTTTGGTAATGATGCACCATGTATGATAAAATGCAAAGGGTCCATCTATATGAATAGAAGAAGCAGTGCTGACAATGTGTATTGGGTAGAAGGTCTGAGACACAACCTTTTGAGTGTTGCTCAACTGAATTATAATGGACTCACTTTGGAATTCAGAAATGGAGTGTGCAAAATCAAAGGAAATAATGGTGAACTGATGGCTACTGGTATGTAGACCAAAGGTAACCTATTTCGGCTAAATGCTAATGTCAGTACATGTCTAATGGCAAAGTTTGAGGATAGCTTGATATTGCATAGGAGACTCTGCCATGTAAAATTTGACAATATTGTGAAGGCCAGTAAGATTAAGGCAGTTGGAGGATTGCCTATGCTGAGAAAACCGGAGAATCCTTTGTGCATAGAGTGTCAATTGGGGAAAATGTCTTCCTCAACCTTTAAAGGTAAACCTTTCACTACAAACAATTTACTTGATCTTGTGCATACTGATTTGTGTGGTCCTATGAAAACTAGGAGTGTGCAGGGAGATAGTTATTTTATGATTCTTACTGATGATTTCTCAAGAATGACGTGGGTCACATTCTTGAAGGACAAATCTAAAGCTTTGGAAAGTTCAAAGCCTTCAGAGCACTTGTAGAAAAATAAAGCAGTAAGAGGATTAAGTTCTTAAGATCCAATCAAGGAGGAGAATTCACTTCTGGTGAATTCAACAAATACTATGAAGAGAATGGCATCAAGAGGAAATTGTTTGCCCCCCAGACTCCATAGTAGATTGGCCTAGCAAAGAGAAACAACCAGACTATGGTTGAAGCAGCTAGAACTATGTTGATCCAAGGAAAGGTTGCTCACACCTTTTGGGGAGAAGCAGTGTGCACTGCAGTCTACACAATGAACCGGGTACTCATCAAAAAGGGTAAGGATAAAACACCTTATGAGTATTGGACCGGTAAGACACTAGTGGTAAGCTATTTCAAAGTGTTCGAGAGTAGATGTTATATCAAGAGGAGTGAAAATCAAAGCAAGTTTGATGCTAAATGTGATGAGGGAATATTCCTAGGGTATTCCACAAAGAGCAAAGATCTCAAATGTTTCAACAATAGGACTCAGAGAATTATTGAAAGCATCAATGTTAGAGTTGATGAAACCTCTATGAAATCTGAGGAAATTGATAGTGAGCAAGTAGGAGATGAACCGGTAGTAACCTTCTGGCATGAGCACTTGGGCCATGTCAATTACAGATATCTTCAGTAGATGAGTACACAGGCACTTGTTCTTGGGCTCCCACAAATTTCCTGCACTGATGGTGTTTGTCATGGTTGTGTGCTTGGAAAGTAGCACATAGATCCCTTTCTAAAGGGAAGAGCCCCTCGTGCTTTGGCACCCTTGGAGTTGATTCACAGTGATCTCATGTTCCCACTCCTTCTATTCGGTGGATACATATAGATAATGGGGGGGAGTATGTGAATCAAGATTTCAGAGATTTTTGCACTGAGCATGGTTTGCAACATTAGTTTGCTATTCCCTACACCCCTCAAAAGAATGGTGTCACTGAGTGCAAGAACAAAACTTTATAGGAGATGGAAAATTGTATGATTCAGTCAAGGTCCATGGATTCATCTTTTAAGGTTGAGGCAGTCAATTGTGCCAACTATATTCAAAATTAGATGCCTCACAAGGCGATTCGACATATGACTCATGAGGAGGCTTGGTTTCATGATAAGCCTGATGTTTTTTTTTCTGAGTGTTTGGCAGTGAGGCATGGGATTTTATTCCTGATCCTCAGAGGAAATCCATGGAGTGGAAGAGCTGAACCCTCATTTTTGTTGGCTATTGTGAGGATGTTAAGGCATACAAGTTGTTTGATCCTAATTCTAGAGAGGTCATGTTTTGATGGGATTTTTCAGTTTGATGAGCGCCTTCCCACAGTGGATACCTCAACTCTAGTGTCTACTCCTCTGCCTACTCCTTCCATTGCATCTCTTCAAGATTATTTTGAGGATGATTCTGATGATGGTGGTGATGATCCACCATCCCCACCTCCACCTCAGATGCCCAAGTGGGCTCTCTTTATAGTTGAGGTGGCAGGTTCTATGGCTGGTGATCCTTTAGATACTCGTCACACCTGTTCTCATACTGTGGGTTCTATTCTTTTGAGTCATTCCATTTCAGATGATCCTTAGAAGTTTTTAGAGGCTATAGGACACCCTGAGTGGGATTGTGCTATGGAGGAGGAGTATTCTTCTTTGATGAGGAATCATACTTGGGATCTTTGTCCTCTTCCTAAGGGCAGAAAGATGGTTAGGTGTCACTAGTTGTATTGCACTAAGTATGTTGCTGATGGTTCCATTGATAAATACAAATCCCATCTTGTTGCAAAAGGTTTCTCACGGGTTGATGGTATTGATTACTCTGAGACCTTTGCCCCTATCGCCAAGATGAACTCTATTCACTTTGTACTATCTCTTGCAGCTTCTCAGGGATGGTCTATTTTTTAGATGGATGTGAAGACTGGCTTCTTGCATAGGGACCTACAGAAGGAAATTTACATGGATTAGCCTAAGGGATTTGTGTAGGAAAATTCTTTGGTTTGCAGACTTCGACGTTCATTGTATGGTCTCAAACAGGCCCCTCAGGCTTGGTATGAGAAGATGGATTCTTTCTTGCTCTCCACTGGTTTCACCCGCAATCATTCTGATTGTACAATGTATATTCAACTTCTTGAGGGTGAGATCCTGATTCTTGTGCTATATGTTGATGATCTCCTCATCACAGGTAGCTCATCCTCTATGATTCAACATATTCAACGAGCCTTGATGGACCAGTTTGAGATGACAGACCTTGGTCTTCTGCACTATTTCCTTGGTCTTCAGGTGATTCAGTCTTCCGATGGGATCTATATTTCCGATAGGAGTATTCTCTTGACATGCTTTGGTGCTTTGGTATTCTTGATTGCAAGCCTACTCCCACTTCATTTTAGTCAGGGGTTGTTTTGATTCCTACTTGTCCCACTCCTTCAGAAGATTCTACACTTTACAGGCAGTTGGTTGGTAGATTGTTGTACTTGAATCACACCCATCCTGATCTTTCCTTTGTGGTTGGCATTGTCTCTCGATTCTCCCATGATCCTCATGAGAGTCATTGGAAAGCTGCCAAATGTATTATGCAGTACATTCAGGGCTCTAGTTCTCATGGCATTAACTACACATCAGGGGAACCTCACATTGTTGACTACATGGACTCAAATTGGGTTGGTGATGTCACTAATCAGAAGTCTACTTATTGCTTTGTTTTATGTCTTGGCTCTAGTCCTATCACATGGTCTTGCAAGAAGTAGACTACTCATGCATTATCATCTATAGAGGCTGAGTATCACACTGTTGTGCTTGCCAGACAAGAGATCTTATGGCTTTGACAGTTGATGACTGAGTTTGGTTTTACTCCTGATAGTCCCACTGTTCTTTGGTGTGACAATCAGAGTGCTATTCATATTTCCCGCAACTTGGTACAACATTAGAAGATGAAGCATATTGAGCTTCACATGTGTTTCATCCGCCAATTGATTCAAGATGGTTCTCTCATTCTGGAGTACATTCCCAGTATCGAGCAGATTGCGGACATCTTCATGAAACCTTTTCCATCTCCACGCTATCTTCAGTTGTGCTCTATGCTTGGGGTGAAGGAAGTTGTCCTTGGGGGGTCTTTATGAGGCCTTCCTTCCTTCTTCTTCTTTTAGCATGTTCTTTTATCTCTTTTTGGAGAGGAGTTTTTTCCCACTGGGTTTTCTCCTTTTTCTCGGTTTCATAGAGATTTCATTGTATTTGGGTACCTAATCAGGCCTTGTTGTCGGGACCCATCTTTCCTGTTTTTAGTAGTTGTTCTAGGTTTTAGCTTCTCCCTACATCTAGCTTAAGGGGGGGTGTTAGAGTAATCGTGTCTTTACTTGATTAATTAAACAAAATTTGTTTAATTCTTTAAGTTCCCTATTATCTCGTTTTACCAGTAGGATGAAAAGATTTCTTTGATTATTGGCAATGTAGGCCAACATCATTTAAAATAAGGTTATCAGTATTGGAGGCCAACATCTCTTGGATCCGGCATCAGCAATTGTTTTTGATATTCATGTATTTATGTTATCTAGCCAACATGTATATTGATATTATAGTTATCTTTGTAAGCCGACATAAGGCATGATAAATTGTATAGGGTATATAGGTCAGTTGGATTAGATCATTTTGATATATGAAGTGGATGATGATATGATGGAAATATGTATTAGGAAGGAAATAGTAAAGGAGATGTGAAACATAGGATAGATATCATGTATGTGAGGATACTTATGTAAGGGTTATTCCGCTAAAAGATTTAGGGTTTCAGACTGAAACAAATAGAGCTTAACTAGAACTTTATTATGGCATAGAAGATGCTATTTTAGCAATTCAATCATTTCTCCAGATTGTAGTCTAGATTTATATGTAGTTAGTGAGGCTCCTTTTGTGATTGAGCAGTGTGCTCTAGGCTGTAAGCCTTCCTGCAAGTGCAGGCCCCTATATTTTGTAATATCTCTTCATATGGCCAATGGATTGATATTGTGGGTCACAAATCCCACCGTGGTTTTTCCTCTTTGAGTTTTTCCACGTATAATTCTATGTGTTATGGTATTCATTTATGTGATTGGCTTATTGGTTTCTTTACTTCTTTCAATTCTATATGTACTGGTATATCAGTTGGTGTATGCATGTTTTAATAAGGTTAAAATTAATCATACTGGTAGAACATTGATTCACCACCCCCCTCAGCGTTCTTGGATTCCAACAATTGGTATCAGAGCCTTGTACCTTGGAGAAAGTTTAACAACTTGAGGGAGATCTTAAATCTGGAATCCATGGATATGGGTTTGGAAAAGCAACTTGAGATGGCACTTGAAGATTATGATGTTGAAAGGATGAAGAACTTGAAGTTACAAAATGAATTGAATTTTGCTCAGGAATTCATTTGTCCTACAAGAGAGGCTATAATCTGTTCAAGCTAGGAGGAAGACACTTTTGCAAAATCAGGATGATGAATAGAAAGATGCACTTAAGGAGTAGTGTCAGAAGCTGAGTCAATAAAACATGGTTACGAGAAATGAAATGCAATCTATAACTATGAGAATGTCTAAGGAGATTGAGGATCAGAAGAAAAAGGAAGAAAAACTTGTTGTATGTCTGAAGAACAAATTTGAAGAATGTGGTAGGTTGGTTCATGAGAATGATATGTTGAGAACTGATTTAGTATAGTCCTAGAGTAATGAACAAGAGTTTGAGAGACAAATGATAACTCTGAGAGATGATCTAACTACTGCAAGTGAGTATAAAGAAAAATTCAAGATTAGTTCAGCATAGTTAGATGAGTTATTAAAGGGACAAAGGTAGAATGGAGATTCTTGTGGACTTGGATTTGAGCAAGGACAGAGTTTCAGTATGACAAATGAAGATCAAAACATCTAAGGTAGTTTAATGATTATAAATTTAATGGTAGATGTTTTGTTTGTAATAAATTTGGTCACATGGCTAGGCAATGTAGAAATAGAGCAAATCATAACAACAATTCTGCTCCTAGTCAATGTTCTAAATGCAATAAGTATGGTCATAAGCCAGAAGATTGCAGAATGAATGTAAAATGTTATGCATGTGGAAAATTTGGACACATGGCTAATTAGTGCAGGTCAAGAAATTATACTGATTTTAGCAAAGCAATTCAAAAGAGAAATGTTACATGTTATGCATGTAATGAGGTTGGACATATTGCTAAGTTCTGTAGAAGCAGAAATCCATCAGTTGGTAATGGAGGATCAAATGAGAAAGGGAAAGAGAAAGTAAATGAAATCTGGTAAGATCATATTTAGAGATGGGTTAGGAATACTAAAGAACAATCAGTAAATGGAAATGCACTGGTTACTTATCCGGTAGAGGAGGTTTCTCTTGCACTGATAGGTAGCTCATCCGGTAACTAAGGTAGATGCCTTAGGGGTAGGAAAAATTCATAAAGATGTTGCATATGCCCCGAGAAGAGGTTCTAGAAGATGTTCCAGACATTGGAGATTCTTATCTAGCATGGATATGTTTTGTTCAAGATCTGATATCTTTCATCAGAAGTCATTAATGTCAATGAAAGATTAGGGTTTTTCTTGGAGGATAAAAGGTTGAATCTACTTCATTTTTTATCACCTTACATTTAGAGAGATTAAGAGAGATTCAGTGCGATCAAATATCTTCTTGAGTGATTTCATCGATGATTGGAAGAAGTCTTTAGGGTGTTTTACCAGAAGCAGTATTATTATATTTGGATATTTATAAGAAAACCTTGATAGAAATTGAAGACCAAATACCGACAGAATTATATGATATGTTAGATGCCAAGAGACTATTAGAAATGTAAGAAGACAAGCATATTAAGATACAAGAGTTGTTATCTGTTTGTGTTTCTATTGCTCTAGAAGAAATGGATAGGACACTTGAGGTGGCAGATAGGAAAATCTTTAACAACAAACATAGAATAACCAGTCCTATGTTAGGAAGGGTAAATGAGATAATCAAGGAGACCCACAAGCCATGGGTTAATTTCTTTGAAGAGAACTGTAGCTTTTATACTTCACTGGAAACTAAGTTAGATACTGCAGACACCCCGGTTGAAGGAAAAGGAAAGGGTATTATGGGTACTTCACCCTCAATTTTGAAAAACATTAAGCTAGTGGAAATTAATCCCTTGGTAGATACAAATGTACCGGCAAATACAGAGAGTGTAAAAGTTGATAATACATACAGGATACTAATGTTGACCACAACAATCCTCTAGATATAGATGTACAGGATGAGGTTACAGTTCCTAGAGAGGAATCGATAGCTACTGAGACTGCACCAAGTGGTGAAGCCACCAATGCAAGTGAGGAAACTATAAAGGATAAAACATTAGAGGAGAAGAAAGAGGAATCTAGTAGGGAGCTGGTAGTGAGTCCATCATTGTTATCAATCGACACCTCGCAGGTTGAAAAGAAAAACGTAACCAAGATGAGTCCTCCTGAACACATGATGATGGCTGCATATAAATTGATGAAGGAGGGATCTATGGATAAAGGGATTATTGATCAGTCTATCATTTTTTTGCATAGACTAGTCCTGGAGTGCAAGCTTGATAGAGAAGCAAGCCCATCCGATAAGCTTAAGACAATTATTGAGCACATTGCAAAGGATTTTCAATCCTTGCAGCAGATTTCAAACTGACAAGCACTAGAGAGGTTCACATAGGCAAAAAGAGCTACATTTGATCAAATGATTGAGTCTGAGAGGAAGAAGATTGATGAAAAGTTGAAATTGATAGACAATTCTTTAAAGCGGTGTATAAATATTTACAACTTATGTTGTAACACAAATGTACTTACAATTAATTGGATAGGAAGATTAAGGAATTTCAGGAGAAAATTGCAGGTATAGCCAATTCTTTTGATGGATTGAATTCATTGACTACATCCATTGATGGTCAGATTTTGGTTTTGGAAGCCCAAATTTTTATTCTTGAGAAAGAAAAATACAAAATCATAAGAAGAGCTAGAAGTCTTAGAGGCTTGATGAGTCCCCAGTTGGATTCACTCAGTGTACATAAGGAGTGTATGGATATGGTTGGTAAGCCCACACCGACAAAGTTAAGTGAGAAAGAGTCATTTGCTCATATACTAAATGGACTTGTATCTATTTTTAGTACTTTCAAATCTGGTTGGGATACTTATCTTGAGCTATTGGAGAAGGCATATTTGGAAATTTTCAAATATGTTAAGCTCCGATAAGGTATTTTTGGGATATTCATTGTACAGTTTTGGATTTTTGGTATTCTTTTTGGAAATTTTGGTGGCATTGATGTCAAAGGGGGAGTGATATAGATGTGAAAAATAAAAAGGGAGTTGTATACATTAGGGGGAGATATGGAGATATGGAGATATGGATTTATGGAGTATTTTTTTATTATGATCATAGATGAATATTCAGCTCAGGGGGAGCAGGTTTAGGATGAAATTGATAGATGAAACCATGATCATTTTTCACATGAGTGTTGCCATCAATTCCAAAGGGGGAGATTGTTGGAAATTGACACTCAATTGGTTGGTTTCACTATATTGTCATTGATGGTAACATGGTACCTTGTTCTAGCTTCATGTTTTGGCTCAGTTGTGTACTGGTAGGCACTTCATAGACACTACATCGGCACCGGTAGGATGAAAAGATTTCTTTGGTTATTGAAAATGTAGGCTGACATGGTTTAGAATAAGGTTATCAGTATTGGAGGCTGACATCTCTTGGATCTGGCATCAACAATTATTTTTGATATTCATGTATTTATGTTATCTAGCCAACATGCATATTGATATTGTAATTATCTTTGTAAGCTGACATAAGGCATGATAAATTGTATAGGGTATATAGATCTGTTGGATTAGATCATTTTGATATATGAAGTGGATGATGATATGATGCAAATATGTATTAGGAAGGAAATAGTAAAGGAGATATGAAACATAGGATAGAGATGATGTATGTGAGGATATTTATGTAAGGGTTATTTCAGTAAAAGGTTTAGGGTTTCAGACCGAAATAGATAGAGCTTAACTGGAACTATATTCTAGCATAGAAGATGTTATCTTAGCAGTTCAATCATTTATCTGGATTGTAGTTTGGATTTATATGTAGTTAGTGAGCGTCCTTTTGTGATTGAGCAGTGTGCTCTAGGATATAAGCCTTCCTGCAAGTGCAGGCCCCTATCTTTTGTAATATGTCTTCATATGGCCAGTGGATTGATATTGTGGGTCACAAATCCCACCATTTTTTTTCCTCTTTGAGGTTTTCCATGTATAATTATATGTGTTATGGTATTAATTTATGTGATTGGCTTATTGGTTACTTTACTTCTTTCAATTCTATATGTATTGGTATACCGGTTGGTGTATGCATGCTATAATAAGGTTAAAATTGATCATACTAGTAGAACAATGATTCACCCCCCCTCTTAGTTTTCTTGGATTCCATCACCTTCCCCATCTACCAAAGAGGATATGCATGATGAAAGAAAGGAATTTTTTTCTTCACAAGATATTCCTTCTTCATCTACTAATCCTTTCATTCCTTTTAAATATCCTTACACTACAAACTTCAAAGAAATTTATTATAATGTTCCCATGCCTTCTTAATTAAAATATTATTATACAAGTGGCTTTAACATAATATCAAAATAAGGTTTTAGAGGATAAGGACTTAGAAAATTTGAACAAGGAATTTGAGTCCCTATAAACCCTCCTACACAAATAACCATAGAAGGCCTAGGCAATGACAATAAATCTCATATGGATGATCCCCTTAGGATTCAAGACTTCAAAAACCATCTTGAAAAACAAAGGATGCATCAAGAGGCTAAAATGGATTCTTCTTCAGAACTAGTTTTTGTTCATTTCATCCAACCCATGATCATCGTTCCGATGATTGTCCTGATTTTTAAAATTCAATGAAAGAACTTATCGATAGTGGTTAAGTTAAAATCATGGATGACAATCCTTCCTCTTCTAATAACAACTCTTGTCCTCAATATCAAAATAATACACCTACAATCTTTTGGAGATTCAAGTATGATAAGAATAATGTTTTTCCTTTCATTAGACCTAATTATAATTATAAGCATAAGAAAGATGATTTACATTGTCTTTCTCATAATTTTTATTCTCATTCTCTTGTAAGGAATGTGTTCAAGAACAATGCGATCATTCTCATATATATGTCTTTCAACAAATCTTGCTCTCTTTCTAGGTGAAAAGGTATTGCCTTAGCACTCCTTTCACCCTCATGTTTCTCCTCATCCTGTGACACAAGTAGTTAACTTAATTGGGGGCTCTTTTTAATTAGAGGTGGTGCTTCTTCAATTTCAAATATCTTGGGTAGCAACATGATTTCCCCTCTTTATCTCCTCTTTCTAAGGTTTCACTATTTTCTTTGTGATTAAATTATTCATAACTTGATTTCCTTTCTTGCATAGAATTATCCTTCATGCGAGCATATGTTTGTTCCTTGGTTAGCACCTATTCTTTTTTTGAAATGGCACATCTCGTATGAATAACCTCTCTTTAGAAGATGTGTAATTTTCCTCTTTGTCCTCTTTCTTGGGGGGAAAGGGTGGCTTTTTCATCCTCTCTCTTCCTATCTAATGCATCACTATTCCCTTTAGGGGTTGCATTTTTCATGTGTTGATATGCTTATTCAAATGGTATGTCTCTTATGAATAATCCCTCCTTAGGGGAATATGTGATCTTTCTTCCTCTCTCTCTCTCTCTCTCTCTTTGAAGATTACCACTTCTTTTGAGATGCATTTTACATAAACTAATGTCTTTTCTTGCATTGGATATTCATTCATGTGAGTTTATTATTCATTTCCTAATTCTTAATCTCTCCTTAGAAGATCATGTAATTATTCTCATTTTCCTTTCACTTGGGGAGCAATGATTGATTTCTGCTCCTCTCTTTCCCCTCTAAGGATTTACTGTTCCTTTGTTGAGTGGTGTTTGTTCATGATTTGGTGTCATTCCTTGTGTGAAGTTATTGTTTGATCAAGGATTCTCTCTTATACAAGAAGTGTAATTCCTTGGTTACAACCTCTCACATTGGGTCAAAAGTGTGTTATCCTTCATCAAGAATCATTTTCACCTAGAAATGGGAGGAAGGTATGAATTCTTGTCCTCCTTCCTTTATTTTGGTAGAATATGTTATGTTTGTTCAAGATAGATCCTCTTTGAGGTAGATGTCTTTTGAGAAAATATCTCTTATCCTCCAAGGATCCCCTTTACACTTGTTGCAAGATATCGCTTTTCAATTATTTTATCCTTGCTTGAAGATTATTCCCTCTCTAGCTTGGGTTTATGACATTGTTTCCTAAAGTATATACCCTTGGTGTTAAAGGTAAGCTATCCTTGTTTCTAATCTTCCTTAAGACATCAACATTAAACTATGTTGACATCTTAAGGAGGGGGGCACCCACATCACTCCCTTTGTAATATATTGCACTATGCTCTTGCATATCATTTTTTCATGTGTTAAATGGGGTGTTCATTCTCGAAACTAGAGTAAAAACTCTTAGAGAGAGATGTTTCACACTTGAAACTAGACACAACATTTGATATATATCATAAACAAGGTTACACATCACCAAAAACAACAGTCTTAAACGGGATGGCCTTGAAACTGAGCATGTGTCTTCGCCACTTAGCATTTACACATTTGCACACACAATCACCCCTTGGCATCTATATTTACATTACATGTCTTAAACAGGTTGAAGCACTCTCAAAAATGGAGAAAATACTCTTACATGGGATTCTATACACTTGAAATCAAACATCACTTGCACACACACACGAGGATGACTAGAACTAACTAAAAAGAGCTAGACTATTCTTACTCTCCTCCTCACATGGATCACCTAGATAAAAACATCTACTGGAGAATTTTCCATGTTCTTTCTCACCATGGATCACCTAGATAAAAACATCTAGGGGTGAGTGGTCCATGCTCGCTCTCATCATTCTTCTCCTGGATCACCTGGATAAACACATCTAGTGTGTATTCATGCTCTCTCTTCTTCCTCTCATGAACTCATAGTTTTTCTATTGATAGTTCATGGATGATTCTTTCTTTTCTCTTTTATGTGATCATTTGTGTTTTTTAGATGGAATTTTCAAGAATGATATTACTTGTTGAGACATTTTGATATCAAGGTCTATTCGGCTAGTTGACTTGAGGTCTTATTTTTGGTCTTTATCTTTTGAGTCTTGTGTGCCTTTGTGTCTTTTCCTTTGTTTTTCTTTTTGTATTTATTTTTATTTTTGCTTTTGTCTTGTTTTGTGTGCCCTTGCATATGTTTGAGTGAGTTAAGATCCTAATATTGGGGGCTTAATTCCTTGAAATTAGTGATATCTTATACTCCTTGTGATTTTGTTTCGCATATCTCATCTCTCTTCTTCTACTTTACCATGAGTATTTGCATAATATCATACTCCCGCTAAAGTGTGGGATAAATGTAGCATCCTCAAATTGCACCCCTTGCAATTTTGACTGCATTTTGGGCCCTCACCTTATCGGTCTCATCCCCATGCTTTATAAGTACCTGTTTATGCCTCCCATATGCAACTAAACTTCATTATTTTATCTTACAAATTTCACTGCCCCTTGTCCCTCTCCCAATTTGGGGTAGGACCAGGGTGTCATGCCCTAGTCCTACCTAATCAGGATCTATTTTGGCCCCTAGGACCTATTTCAAATTTGAGCATGAAATTACTTCCCCATGTTGGCCTATGTTAGAAAATTGAACAATTGATGATGGGAAAGTATATAAGGAGGTCTTCCCCTCTCATTTGGCAACAACACACAATCATAAGGTGAGAGAATGACAAGGTGGGGAAGGCAAGGAGATTACATTCGAGCATCAAGAATTCAAGCATTCATCATCTAGCATTCCTCAAGGCTGCATATTCTCCATTGGAGCAACATTACATCATTCATTTGCAAGCATGTATGTGTGTTAGGGTTTTTTAATGTTCATGTCATTTCATACGATATATGTGATTACATCTAAGAAGCAAAGCATCATCATCATCTATTGCAGATCTGAAGGTATACCTTTCCATTATTTATTTCAAGAATTTGCAGTAATTCATTCAAGGTTGATTCCAAATCAGGGTTTGACTTAGGCAAACCCTTATTCCCAACCCCTTTCTTCTTCCTTATGTGTAGGAAGCATGTGCGCAACTATACTTCTAGAATTAATCTTTATTTACAGAGACAAAAAAAACCCTTTTTGACTCACGGAAATTTCAAAGGACCGATAGGAGGGCAACTTGGTCTGGATACACGGTCCCTCCAAATTTTGGCAAGTTTTGCAAAGTAGCTCCAAACCATCTTAAACTTCTCAAATCTAGGTGCATGATGAAATCCTGAATCTATAGCTCACTATTTCTGCTTACATTGTCTTCAATTTCAACACTTTACTTATTCAACTTAAAAAAGAGGGTCAAACACATTTCAAACCTAATCAATCTATATTCAGTCCTTAGGATACGATCTAGTGGATTCATCCCCTCTTTTGAATGTAAATTTTGTTGGCATATGCACACTCCAATGAGACATTGTATGTGATTGAAGGTTTTGTCATTGATGGCAACCTTGCAATCCTATGGCACTAGCAAAGACATTATATCGACATCAGCAGATCACACTCAACACCGACACAAAAGAAAAGAAGTATACCGGCACAAAGGCTGATAGGATTTTTGTTATATAATATTTTGTTTACTATTGTAAGCCAACTTGGAAAATTGTAAAATGACTCTTATATATAAAGGAGATCATTGTAGACATTAGTAGGAGTGAGGTAGATGTATAAACTAAAATATTAGGCAGACCTAATGTGCGAAATATAGGTCAAAGGGTATATGTAAAGAATAGAGTAGGAACCAGTACTGAATCTAGCATTGAAGATTCTATTGTAAAGAAGTACAAGTTATTGGATTAGTATAATCCTTATTTGTAAGTCAATGTGACTTCCCATTGAGTAGTGAGCTCTAGGTAGTTGGCCTTCCTGCATGTGCAGGCCCCTATTGTAAGTAATATTCTCTTATTGGCCAGTAAGTGAATATTGTGGGTCACAAATCCCACTGAGGTTTTTCCCAC
Source organism: Cryptomeria japonica (assembly GCF_030272615.1). Classification (NCBI taxonomy): domain Eukaryota; kingdom Viridiplantae; phylum Streptophyta; class Pinopsida; order Cupressales; family Cupressaceae; genus Cryptomeria; species Cryptomeria japonica. The sequence continues at coordinate 662,081,872 of NC_081411.1, read as the reverse complement.
ACTGGGTTTCCTCATTAACATTTTGTGTTATGGTGTACTTTTCATGTGGATGTTCTTGATTCTGTTTATTGCATTATTTCTTGCATATCGATACACTATTATATTATGTTCTGCATGTTTTAGGTTAAGAAATTCTAATTACTGGTTAGATACTGATTCACCCCCCCCCCTCTCAGTATCTGTGGGACCCCTAACAATTGGTATCAGAGCTTGGTCCTCTATTTTCAGAAGCCTAACAACTTGAGGAAGATCTTGACACCGGTAAAGATGAAAAATCTGATGAAGCAACTTGAAGGAGCTCTTACAGACTATTATGCAGAAAAATTGAAAAATATCAAATTAGAAGATGATTTAAGAGCAGCTCAGGATATCATTCAAGCACTTCAAGAAAATTTTACTATTGCAAGAAATAAGAGAAGAGAACTTTGTGAAAAATTGCAAAATGAGACTGATGAAAAGGAATCACTTAATGATATGATAAGCAAGTTGAAACAAGAGATCATGACAACAAAAAATGAAATGCAAGATATGACTATGAGATTTTGCAAAGAGATTGAGGACACGAAGAAGAATTAAGAAGAATTGACCAGAAGACTAAGTGATGCAGCAAATGAGAATACAAGACTTAGCTATGAAAATGACATGTTGAAGACAGATCTAATGCATACTCAGAATGACTCAAATGAACTGATGAGACAAAAAGAAATCTTGGAAAGAGAACTGGAAACTGCAAATCAACACAAAGAAAAATTCAAGAAAAGCTCAGAGGAACTTGGCACCTTGCTGAAGAATAAAAAACCTAAAGTCGACACTTTTGGAATTGGATTTGAAATTGGTGAAAGCTTTGGTACTGCAAATACTCAGGATCACAGCAAACCGGTAAGACAACCTAATGCTTATAAATTCAATGGAAAATGCTTTAACTGTAATAAGTATGGTCATAGAGAAAATGAATGTAGATCTAGAAATTATCAGAATATCAACACACCCACCGATCAATGTTCTAAATGCAACAAAGTTGGTCACAACTCTGAAAACTGCAGAATGAATTTGAGATGTTATTTTTGTGGAAGATTTGGACATTTATCAAATCAATGCAGAACACAAACTGACATAGGTTATGGGAAAGTTATTCAGAAGAATAATGTAACTTGTTATGCATGTAACAAGATTGGGCATATTGCTAAATTCTGTAGAAGTAAAGGAACACCTGTAGACAACAAAAGTTCTAGCTTGAAAGGTAAAGAAAAAGTTGAAGAGGTTAAACAAGAATTCTCAAAACAACGGATTAGAAAAGTTGATCTAAATATTGGGAATACTCCTCCACTGGTAGAACAAACCAATGCTTCACTAGCAGGCCAGAGTGATGCTTCACCAACAGGATAGAGTGGTGCTTCACTGGAAGGACAGAGCAGTGCTCCACTGGCAGGAAGTTCTTCATCTAATTGAAGAAAATTTCCTTGAGGGTTTGGAAATCTATTGATACATGTGCTAATTATTCCCTCGGTTAAAGATAAGAAGTTGAAAATTACTCATTACTGACAAACAATGTTAAGTGAATACTTAACCGGCATGAAATTAATGTGGTAGATGGCGAAAAGACACTATAAAGTTAAGGTTTTGGCTCCATTTCATTTCACCAAAATTTCAAATTTTCAAAGAGTGTGAAGACTCCAAGCTAAGGCATTTCAAGCAAGAAGCAAGCACACTCCAAGCCATCATCCATCCAAGGTAGTAAAAGGTATTTAATTATGGCATCCACCTCTGCAATTGAATACATAACAAACCCTACTCTTGTTGAAGTAATAAAAAGACCTAGGCCCGTATTTCAGTTAGTTCCCGAGATAGCAAAGAAGGATGATACCTTAGGTGCTTTTTCTCAAATTCCTAAGGGAGTTGTCTATGCTGAAGACCCCAGAATGTACATCCACTACAACAATGAAGAGTTAGGAGATGAGGAAATTAAAACCATGTATAAAACTGTGATATGTGATAATGCCGGCAATGTAAAGGATGAACACAAAATCATTGAGACCCTAGGATTTATAGAGATCCTTAGCATTCCTGAATTTCCAAAGGATGTGATTAGGATAGTTTTAAGCAGGGTAAATGGAGAATTTTTCTGGTTAGATGCAATTCATAAGATCACCAAGGAAGCTGTGAAAGGCATCACAGGGTTACCGACCACCGGTAAGAGACCAGATAAAACCAAGAAGGTCTCCAATGACCTAGTTATAAACCTAACTGGTGCAACATTTGACAAAATGTCTTTAAGGGTTAATGATGTAACAGATATCAATGTGAGATTCATCAGTATGATATTAGGTTATAAAGCTAATCATGCTAATAGACTTAATTCAGTTTCAAGTTATGCATTAAGAGTGCTTATGATATGGTAACATATAATGCAAAAATTGACATATGTGAGTGGTTAAAGGATGAACTAATTGACAACCTTGGAAAGATCAAGAAGGAAAAGAAAGGAACTTTCAGATTTGGAAATCTGTTAGTATGCCTAATGCTACACATAACAAAACAGGTTCCCGGTATAGGCTACAAAGAACTTGGATATGACATACCAGTAGGAAAACAATTGACTGAACTATTCAATAACATGGGTGAGAACAAGGAAAACAATATTCATGACTTTTTCCAAGCATTAAAGACCAAAATGAAGCAAAGAGTAAGGTTATCTCAAAAAATTGTAGACAAATACAAAGATGATATATGCTTTGTCATCAAGAAAGATGAAATCTGGATGGAAGCGGTCATCCCAAGGACAGTTTGGGTAACCGAGATGGGTTATGAAACAGATGATCACATAGTAGAAACATATGCCAAAGCACTTCTGGAAGCCCCTAGAGAACCAAAGGAAGAAGTATTTGGTAGTGCAGAGAATATTGAAAGACAAATTCAATCAAAGAAAAGGGTGAAAAAGATTGAGGCAGTTCTAAGGAAAGGGTCTAGAAAAGAAAAAGCCATTAAGGAAGATGTATTGAAGAAAACTGGCATAACAGAGGATGAGTTAGCAGCTCCACAGCCTGAAACTCACCTATCACCTGTAGGTACTTCTTTAGGAAGTGACATGCCTACAAATTTTAAAAGAGTTGTAAGAAAAAGAGATCCCTCACTGGCAACCACACCTTCACCTAGGCGAACAAGGCAAAAGCAACAAGCTGTGAGATCTCTGGTAAGAAAGGCCACACCAAAGAAGAAACTGACACCCAAGACGAAGAAGAGGGCAAACAGAGACTTGGCACCTCTTGATGTACTATTGAATGAAACCACAGAGGAAGGTAAACTGAAGAACATAGAGAAAATTTATGACACTCTAACAGTTGATGAGAAAGAACAAGTTGAAAACAGTGTTATATTACATATGGATATGTACAAGAAATTTTTGATGGAAGTAGTCAATGAAATTCCTGATGAATTATTCAAAAGACTTGAGGCAAGAAGACAGGCAGTGATAGAATTGGATAAGAAAATAAAAACTGAGAAATTATTTGTTGTATATCCGGTAAACTCTCCACAAGAAATTGATGATTTAATTACTCAAGCAAACTGGTCAGTATTCTCTACTGCACACTGGCATATTTCACTAATGGCAAGAAGATTTAATGAGGTGACAGAGGAAACAAAAGATGGATGGGATATATTCCTGGTTGAGAAACAAAAACAAGAAGAGTACAGGAATCTCAAACCTATAAAGGTTTATCAGAAAGACAGAGACAAAGGGAAAGGTAAAGTTGGTGGACCACCAACCATCAAAGTTAAAGACAACTTACCCCCACCTTCTTTAAATACTCCATTGGTGAAAACAACAACTACTAAATATCAAACGATAGCTAAAAGTATAGATGTAGAGGATAATAATCCTAATTTTGAAGTCCTATACATTGTGAATGTTGATACTCAGAAGATCAACATAGTAGTAGACAAAGATGCAACTGATAAGTCAAATATGGCTAATGAGCCTCCGGTAGTAGGGGAAATAGAGAAACTGATAGAGGATAAAGAGAAAAAGGCAAAGACTGAGTCATAGACTAAGGCAATACAACATACAGAGAAACAAATAGAGCTAAAGGCTCCGGAACAACATCAACCAGAACAGGTACATAAGGAAACAGTGCCACCGGTAACTAGTGAAGTAGGAAAACCAGTGCTTAAAGAACTGTAGACACAAATTGACCTACCAGAGGTCAATACGATCTTGGTTACTTCCACCAGTACTCTGATTCTTGGATCATCATTAGCATATAAATCAACAAATGTGACTGAGGTGTTATTAGATTATATCAAGAAAATAACCAACTGTAGCTCACAAGCTTACAAAGCAATTGATGATTCCATACCAATTTTGAAGGTAATAGCTCCCAACTGTAATATAGATAACAAATATTCTTTAGGACAATTGGATACATTATGTAAATACATCTCAGAAAACATTGAGAAAATAAAGGAAGAGTCAGTGAAGGATAAGGTAGAAATTGAAAAATAGAAATTCTTTGATGAGGAAATAAAGAAGTGTAATAGAGATTTTGACACACTTCTACTGGAACTATGTAATTTATTGAAAGAGTACCAAAATTTGTACAAACATACCTGTAAAACAACCTTTTTGACTGTAGATATTGACAAGAAAATAAGCAAGGTACAGGATGAGATCAATAAACTTGCAGATAGTTTTGTCAACTCACCTAATACACTATCAGTTTTTGAAGAGAAGATAGAAAATTTTGAGGAAGAACTACTCAAATTGGAAAAAGAGAAAGAAAGAATAATAAATAAGGAAAAACATTTGAGATCTAAATTAAGTCCAAGATTGGACTATCTAGCATCTCTGTGGAAGGAAATTTTTGAGGCATTAACATAGGGAAGCAAAACACTGGCAAAGCATTTGTAGCATCTCACCGGTACAGTGAAGAGAACTGAGACAACAATAAAGGATAGTAAGAAGTTTATGGATAGTATAAACTTGATTTTGGGAGATCTTTTTCAGATTATAACTACCCAGCTACAAGGTTGAGGTTATGGATAGTTGAAACTACAAACTATACTGACATCTTGACAACCTTTGTCATTGATGCCAAAGGGGGAGTAGTGGGATGAGAAAATTCAAAACATAGGAATCATATGCTCAGGGAGAGCTCTCACATTTTTGGTAACATTTTTGGTCTACACATTTTTGATACTTTTTGAAATTTCTCATGAGTGTTGCCATCAATGCCAAAGGGGGATATTATTGGCATATGCACACTCCAATGAGACATTGTATGTGATTGAAGGTTTTGTCATTGATGGCAACCTTGCAATCCTATGGCACCAGCAAAGACATTATACCGACATCAGTAGATCACACTCAACACTGGCACTTAGGACACCGACACCGGCATAGAAGAAAAGAAGTATACCAGCACAAAGGCCGACAGGATTTTTGTTATATAATATTTTGTTTACTATTGTAAGCCGACTTGGAAAATTGTAAAATGACTCTTATATATAAAGGAAATCATTGTAGACATTAGTAGGAGTGAGGTAGATGTTTAAAGTAAAATATTAGGCAGACCTAATGTGTGAAATATAGGTCAAAGGGTATATGTAAAGAACAGAGTAGGAACCGGTACTGAATCTAGCATTGAAGATGATATTGTAAAGTAGTACAAGTTATTGGATTAGTATAATCCTTATTTGTAAGTCAGTGTGACTTCCCATTGAGCAGTTGGCCTTCCTGCATGTGGAGGCCCCTATTGTAAGTAATATTCTCTTATTGGCCAGTAAGTGAATATTGTGGGTCACAAATCCCACCGAGGTTTTTCCCACATCAGGTTTCCTCGTTAACATCTTGTGTTATGGTGTACTTTTCATGTGGATGTTCTTGATTCTGTTTATTGCATTATTTCTTGCATACCAGTACATTGTTATATTATGTTCTGCATGTTTTAAGTTAAGAAATTCTAATTACTAGCCAGATACTGATTCACCCCCCCCTTCTCAGTATTTGTGGGACCCCTAACAAATTTCTCCAAGTGAAAATTGGCTTAATTATTTCCCCCTTTCATGTGGTGAATTTTCTAAGCCCTGAATTTTCCACTATATATATATATATGTATATGTATGTATGTATGTATGTATGTACATGTACATGTATATATGTATGTATATGTATACATATATGTATGTTTAAATATACATACATATATCTATACATATACATACATATGTATATGTATATGTATATATTTACACATATACATATACATATACACACACACACACACACATATATATATGTAGGTATATGTATATGTATATATACATACATATATACATATACATATACCTACATATAGATATATATACATATATGTGTATATGTATATATATTTATATATATACATACACACACACAACACACACACACACACACACACACACACACACACACACACACACACACACACACACACACACACACACACACACACACACACACACACACACACACACATATATATATATCTATGTATGTATGTATATATGTAATGCCCATATGTATATATATGTAATGCCCGCCAAAATATCCTAGAGAAAAGCACAAACATGCAAAATAGAGAACTTTTTTTTAAAACATCAAATAATAAGTTATCACAACATATATAATCAACTACTCATATGTATTTGGCACAACATACAATTACTCATCATAGACATAATACACAAATCATGATACACAATCAGAAATAAAAAATATTATAACATCTATCTTCCCTAGGGTATCTCAACGCCACTACTTTAACTACACACTTAACAAATCCTAATCAATAGCATCCATTCCTAACATGATATCATATAAATTTTCATTAACCAAGTGCAACCTAAACATGCTATCTATCTATCTCTACATACATACACATATGATCCATCTCTTAACATTGAATAATTACATCCATTTATGAATACTCTAACCATCCCATTAAGTTCATTTAAAGCACCAATAGAAGATGTTCCTAAACCCAACCAATCATTTCTTTAAACATCAAATAAACATTTCAACACAAATTACTACATTAATTACCATAGCAATATGAACTAATTAATGAATCATTCTCAAGATTCATGATACATGATACATATGATGCACACCCATATTCCAATGTCAATATTTCCAATTAATGAATCATTCTCAAGATACATGATACATCTATGTTCACCTAGCATCAACTAATAGTTACATGATTGCAATATCTTTTACATGAATGAGCATATCTATCAAAAACAAATACATCAAAGTTCATACAAGATACATATGCCACATGAATCATAGTACAATAATCTGCTATGAATATCCATCCATGAACTGAAGAGATAAGAGACCTACATCCATGCAAGGATCCAAGATAAGCACCCATAGAAGAACATCCCATTGGAAGAAAGACACCAACCACCCGACCATTTGGAACCAAAGGAAACACCCCCTATGCTAGGACATGACACAAGATCCCACACATATTCTAGATCTAAGCTGACACCTATCAACCAAAGAGATAACAACTCTAACACAACCAAGGAAACATATCAAACAACCAAGAAAGCTCTTGAGGCGACTCATCCACAAGGCATAAGGAACTAGGATCAACATGTAGGGAAAGAGCATCATCACATGCTACCACATAGGATACGCATGCAAAACCATCTCAATCTTTGAGGAAATCAAGGGAGTTCAGTTTATCTGGTTACCACATCTACCACCTCACTCTAGTCACTGATCCATGATATGGGTATTACAAAACACATTTATTCTCTTTCTTAGATGAGTTACTCTACCCAACCCACCTAATATTAAATATTATGTTATTACTTATCAATTACAATAGCAAACCTCCAATGAGCTATCCAAATAGTCTAGACCTTGACTCTATTACACAATAATCCTAGTAGTCCATTCCTCTTGACCTCGACAGACTCACAGAAGCCCACTCCCCCTAATCATTCACCTAGGCCTCAACAACACATGAACTCAAACAAGCAAGCTCAAAAAATACAATCTGTCTATCCAAGATAGAATGCCATAAATGCACAATGTACCAATAACATATACCACATAGGTCACATAGACCACACAAGCTTATAGAGGAAAGAATCCATAGCAAGGCACCACTCCTCTTGCAATAATACAAATGATCAAATAACTCACCAAAACATTAATCCGGACATCCTAGAGTAACTGAAGACCAAGACAGCCTCTAGATAGATATCATAATGATCTGAGAAATCTAGAAAAACCAATTAAAATTCTGAAAAACACAGAAAACAGACTCAAAAATCAAAAATACCAAAATTAGCACATACACTTAACTATGCAACGCATATACCTAACTATACAACGCTTCTACAAAATTTTGCGATGCATTTACTCAGACTAACAACTCATATACATAATGTTTTAGCGCTTCTATAGGGTTTCAATGCTTTTGCATCACTCTACAGTGCAAATGAGACTCAAAATAGCACATTTAGTAGGTAAAACAATGCATATACTCAATGAAATATCACATATGTCCTTTTAGTGCATTTACTCAAAAAACCTCAAATGAAGACATGAAACTTATGGGAATAAAATAAAATCAGTCAAGTATAAAAAATTTACAAATAAAGGTTCAAAAGAGATGCCTAGGTCATAGGAATCAAATGATATAAACAAAACACCAAATCCTAAACCATAATAAAAGATTTCCCAAAAATGGTCGACACAACATTAAGCCAAAACAAAGAAAACTATAGAGATTAAAATGAATTCCTGACTCCCTCCAACATAAAATAAAGGGGTATAACAAGGCCAAATCTCAGATCCTATCCAAAGAATAACTCACAGGAAGCCAAGAATACAAGACAATATATATACAGTGCCAACCATTCACTGTTGCGCACCATATAATTAGGGATAACTTTAAGAAACCACCCCCCGGGAAACTATGTAAAATCCTGGCGAATCGGACTTTATTTTCAGGGGGAAATTTTCATATCGATGGCGAATTCTTTTTTTTAAATGGGAAAAATAATTATTTTGTATTGGCGATTTTTTTCTAGGGTACGATAATTCCATAAATTTCTAGCAAATAATACCTTGTTTTATGGGGAAATATTTATTGTGGGAGGCGAATGATTTTTGTTAAAAGGAACAAATATATAATTGTATGAGTGAAAATTTTTACTCCGAAGGAAAAATTATTTAAATGTATTGGAGATTTTTATCCACCGCTTGAAAATTATTTAAATGTATTGGCGATTTTTATCCACCACTTGAAAATTATTTAAATGTATTGGCAAATATTTTGTTCTAATTGATTGAAAAATAGGTTTTAAGGACCCGAAACCATTACAACATAGTTATAAATAAAGCTGAGAAAATAAGAGTCCACATACAGAGCGACTGGTCAAAAGACCAGTGAACAAAAAAAACAGCTAAACAACAAAAAATGACAAAGAGACCAAGGAGACACTACATAGTAATTTTCTTTAGCAGATCCTCTGCCTTTGTCACCAGCTCATCATAGGTTGCCCCAACTACTTTCAGCTCCTCCAGGTCCTTATTCACTTTCTTTTCCTTCCTCTTCCCATGGGTGTGGGTTCTGGGACCTTGGGCTTCCCCTATTCCCTCAGTGTCCAGGTCAATTTCCTGGATTTCCTTTTCGTCATCAAGCTTGCTGATGAGGGTATGGGTGTTGTTGGCCAAGATTTTCAGAATGCTGAGGCTCTACTCCACAATGTTCTTAAGGCACTCCTCTGTCTTTTCCACTTTGGTGACTGTGTCCAAGAGCCTTTTTTCACTAGTTTCTGCCAGGGTTTTTCTGTCCTGTATCTCCTTTTCAATTTTCTCAAACCGGGGATTAAAGGCATCTCTGATGTCTTCCACTTTAGAAATAGTGTTCTTTAGATCCTCGATATAATCAGCCATAGTGTTCCCCTCTCCAATGTTAATGGTCTCCAGGATCAGGACCCTGTTGCAGACTTTTTTGTACTCATCCACAGTTTTCTTATTCCCATCAATAAGCCATTCTATGGTTTTCATAAAACTATTCAAGGCTTCAGGAGGAGGGCTAGAAGAGGGAGTCACTTTTCCAGGGGTTATCTGTTCATTTTTAGAGATATGGAGGGTAGAAATAGTGTTGGCGGCCCTGAGAGTCTCCTCCATTGTCTCCATATCTAGGTTGTGCTCAGCTTCCAGGGTCCTTGTTTGCTTGTCATCTTCCGGTTCCTTGCCAGTCTCCTCCAGTTCTTTTCCAGTCTCCTCTATTTTCTTTTGCTTCTTTCTATTCTGGGCTTGGTTCTTACTTTTTTTCTTTAGCAACCCCTTAGGGTTCTTCTTCTCTTCAGGGAAATCAGAGTACTCTTCTTCTGAAGAGATACTAATCAAGGGTTTTCTTTGAGGTTTTTTGCTCTTAGAAGGAGAGGGTCTTGATTTCCTCTTCTTACTACTCTCATACTCTGAGTAATCAGAGCTTTCCTCATTATCAGTCAAGGAATCATTGTCTGATTCTTCCTCCTCTGAGAAATTAGAATCAGACATTTCTTCTTCCAAGTCCACAAAGAGCTGCATCCAGTTGATTTTACTGGCCTTTAAATGGTCATAGATGAGGACCATAAGTCCCTGGTGCATTGCAGTATCACCCTGAGGATTTTCTTTGTAGGCTTTTAGGGAGGCATTCATAGAGCAGAGCAAGAAGTAAGGGAAATTCACCTTATCATTATGCCTAAAATGGTTTAACAGGACAAAATGGTACCCATAGACTTTCGTAAACCTACCATCTAGAGTTATATACCTCATTAAAACAAAGAGAATTTCCCGCCAGGGTTTTGCAAAAGCCCTAGGTGGGTAATAGGTTTTACTCAACTTTACTAGTCTTTTCTTCTCTTTCTCAGTGACCAGGTACCTTTCAATGGCTTCCTCGCTAACCTTCCTATCTTTGTAGAAGTTGCAGCCCTCCTTGTTGAGACCTGTAGCTTTAGCTATTAAATCTTCGTCAATTTCCACCAGTTGGTCGCCCATTTAAGCATGCCCTTCTTCCAATTTTTACAGAAGAAGCTAGTTATCATTCCATCACGACCATGGAGTCTCTTAATGAAGCTCGAAAGACCACCCTTCTGCAAAATTTCCCACACCTCTTCTTTCTGTTTCCACTCCTTGCAACTGCTTGGCTCATATCATCTCCTATTTCCGCCCATGGTGTCATTTCTCACAGCCAAGTTTTGATAATAGAACTGGTAAAACAAAGAGCTTTTTGGAGCTAAAACAAATACCCAGAAAGCATGTGTGGCATTTATGATCTGATAGGTTATAAAACATGTTTTGCTGGCTTTGATGTTATAATGAGTAATTACCTCATTATAGAAGTAACTCAAAGTGCTTACTTCAGTACTTATCATAATTGCCTTGTCAATCAAGAGTCTTTGGGGTACTTCGATATCTTTCATCAATTATGATTTGCTTGACATCTTCGGGGAGACCACTCTCACCTATCCACGTGGTAATAGTCTCATTCTTAACTGCCACATTTGCAGCCCAATCAGCAGAATAGTTGGCCTCTCGATAGATATGGGATATATGGCAGTTTTTAAAAGTTCTAATGATTTCAATAGCAGAAAAAATTATATTGTGAATCGACCAAGAGGGCTTTGAAGTCCCATTGAGGCACTTTATTATATTATTAGAGTCCCCTTCAATCCAGAGATAGGGACAGTTCCATTTTTTGGCTAGAATAATGCCTTGAAGGGCTGCCATAGCTTCCGCTTTATGATTGGTTTGAGTAACAATAGGGACAGCAATCATACCTTTGCAAATGCCTCTATAGTCTATGAGAACAGCTCGACAGCATGAGGGACCTAGGTTTCCTTTGGCTGCACCATCAAAATTGATTTTGAGCCAGCCTTGGGGAGGGGTTTGCCATTTAGCTTCAAGCCTTTTGTTGTAGCTGAGATTAGGACCATCAGTGATCTTCATATTCCAAGCTCTTAAGATGTTTGACTCCAGGGAGTTATTTGAGTAACAAGAGACCTCCATGGTTCCCATATTTTCCTAGATAGCCCTTTGAATTTTCTGAAAAACAATGTCTTGATTTAGGGACACATCCATGAATATTCGATTGTTTCTTTCCTTCCAAAGACCCCACAAAATGTGTGGAAGAGAGAGCTGCCACATACATCTCAGAAAAGAGTTAGTCCAATGAATTTGCTAGGAGGAGAAAAAATCTCTAATGTTACTGGGAAATACCCAAGATAGACTAAAGCTCTTGAGGAAGCTTTCCCAAATAGAGGTTGAGAAAGAATAGTGGAGGGCAAGATGGTCCACTGACTCTTCCTCTTGAAAGCACAACACACACTTGTTTGGAAGGGCAAAACCTCTGCATTTTAGGTTGTCAACAGTAAGGATCTTATTTTGGAGAATAGTCTAGAAGAACAAATTGATTTTGGGAGTGAGACCTTTTAACCAAGCTTTAGACCAGAAGGGATTCATAGGAGGGGAGGGGGAAAGGATACAATACATCGAAGACACAGTAAAAATGCCTTTGGGGTCATGTTTCTAGATCAGGGAATCCTCTTCCTTATTTAGCCAAATAGCAGACAATTGGGTTTTGAGCTTAGAGAGACTGGTATGAATACTATCAATGTTCTACCAGTTGTTCCCATCCAGGTAATCTTCCACTAAGGTACCAAAAGAGCCAATACAGGAGGGGGCATGGGAGGCCCACTCATAGAAATCCATAAGGGGTTTGTCAAAAAGCCAGGGATCCTCCCAAAATCTAATTTTTCTGCCATTTCCAAGTTTCCATGTCACTCCTTTAGCAATCACATCTTTACATTTAGAAACATGGTTCCAGATATGGGATCCATTTATGCTGAGATCCGAATTAAGAAAAGAAGAAAGAGAAGAGGACAGAAGAGAATACTTACTTCTCCAAATTTTGCACCATTCAGAATCAGAGTGAAACCATCTCCAAGAATGTTTGGACAAGAGAGCTTCATTTAAAGTGCGAATCCTCCTAAGCCCCAGACCACCTTTGCTTTTCGACTTACAGACTTGATCCCATGCCACCAAGGACATTCTTTGCTTTTCCTCAACCCCATACCATAGGAATCTTCTTTGAATTTTCTCAATAGCTTCATCATACTTGACTGGAATTATGAATAGGCTAAGAGCATAAATGGGGATACTTTGAAGAGTAGCCTTAAGGAGAAGGAGCTTACCAGCTTGACTTAAGAGATCCCCTTTCCAACCTGCAAGTTTTTTGTGAAATTTATCAACTAGAGAACTCCAAAAGGAGTCAGGAGGGGAAATCCCCATGGGGAGACCAAGGTAGGTAGCAGGAAGGTCAACAATCTTACACTCCAGAATTCTATTGATCCTTTGTTGTCTTCTCTCAGGGGTATTAATGAAAAAGACATCACTTTTGGCCCAGTTAATAAGCTGCCCCGTAGCTGAAGCATATTTACACAAGGTACTCTTCAGAACTTTAGCTTCTGAGATACTTGATTCCCCCATAATTATTGTATCATCAACAAACTGCTGGTGTGAACAAATAAGGCTAGCAGAAGAAGGTTGGAGGCCCTTAAAGGATCCTTGCTGCACCAAGTTTTCCATGGTCCGACCAAAACATTCTGCCATAATAATGAAAAGGATGGGGGAGATAGGATCTCCTTGCCTAAGACCTCTCAAAGCTTGGAAAAAAGTTGAAGGAGAACCATTGACAAGAATATCAAAGGATGTAGAAGTGGTAAGTTGGGAGAAAAGATCCACAACTCTTGGGACAAACCCAAAGGAAGTGAGAACTTTCTAAAGAAGAGACCAGTCAACCCTATCATAGGCTTTGGAGAGGTCGACCTTAAGGATGAGACCCTGCTTCTTCACTTTAACAAGAGAGTGAATATTCTCATGAACAGTAATAATAGAATCGAGAATTTGTCTTCCAGGAACAAACCCATTTTGCGGGTGTTTAATTAAGGCAGGGAGGATAGACAAGAGTCTAGAAGTCAAGACCTTAGATATGATCTTGTAAAAGGAGTTGCAGAGGCTAATAGGTCTGAACTTGTCCAAAGAATCAGCTCCTTGAATCTTGGTGATGATAGCAATAAAAGTACCATTGATTTCCTTCAAGATTTTTCTAGCCCCAAAGAATTCCTTAACCCCATTAGCAACATCAGTCCCGATAATGTCCCAAAAATCTTGAAAAAAGAGCATTGGGAAACCATCAGGACCAGGAGCTTTGTTTCCATCAAAAGAGAAAATAGCATTTTTAATTTCTAAGATGGAAGGAATGGAAGAGAGAAAGGCATTATTTTGAGCATCAATGAGATGAGGAATGTTTTGAAGAAAAGAGGACTAAGCTTCAGCATCCAGACTTTGATCCCTCATTAGGAGGTCCGAGAAATACCTCTTAGCTTCATTCCTTATTTCATCCTCCTTGACCAGCTCCCCACTGTCCACAACTAACTTGTTCATCCTGTTGGCTGCTTTATGCTTTATGGTTGACATATGGAAGAATCTTGTATTCCTGTCCCCTTCCTTGAGCCAAATGCATCTCGATCTCTACTTCCAGAACATTTCCTCTTTAGCGATAATGTCATGGTATTTTTTAAGAATCTCATTCTCCTCAACAATAGTAACAGTACTGAAACCATCCTTCTGGATCTGGTCTTGTATTTCTTTAAGGTTTTCCTGAATTTTACTCTTAGCCTCAAATATATTCCCAAAGTTGTTCTTATTCTAGATTCGAATGTTGTCCTTCACACTTTTGAGCTTCTTAACAACTTTGAACATAGCCATTCCCTCAACTTGGATACTCCACCATTTTTTAATATATTTTTTAATGTTGGGGTGAAGGATCCACTTTTTTTCAAATCTAAAGGGATAGTTTCTCCTTCTATTGATCAGATCAGCATTGAAGGTGATTGGAAAGTGGTCGGAACCAACCCGAATATGTGCTGACAAAGAACAGAAATACTGAGTATACCAGTCATCAAAAATGAGAGTTTGGTCAAGGCGCACTTGAATAAGGTCATTACCATTTCTTCTATTTGTCCAAGTGAAATTACAACCCTGTATCTCCAAGTCATTAAGAGCTTGGGAATAAATAAAATCCATGAGGGCCATCCTACTTTCCAATTGAGGAGGACTACCTCCAAATTTTTCCTCCTCTTTCAAGGGCATATTGAAATCCCTCATGACCATCCAACTAAGAGTTTTGAAGCTTTCCCTAGCCTGTCTAATCCTTTTCCAAAAAGAGTTTCTAGCCTTTAAGGTATTAGGAGCATAAATGTTTGTGAGAACCCATGAAGAACCATATTTAAGATGCTCAAATTTAATCCAAGAAAAATTACTTTCCTAAATAATGACCTGGCCTTTAATAGTGTTAAGATTCCAAATGGTTGCAATGCCTCCAGAAGCACCCTCAGAACTTCCCCCACTAATATTACCATTTTTGAAGAACTTCAAAGATTCAACTTTTTCTCTACTCATTTTGGTTTCTTGAATAAGAAAAATGTTAATATTGCTATCTCTTATCATATTCCTAATAATATTATGTTTATGGGGATTGTTTAGACCCCTTATGTTCCAAGAAATTATCTTCATAGCTACTTACCAATTCCCAGCTCCTTGAGATTTTATTGAGTTCCATCTACTATGTTCTTGCTGGACTCCATATCTCTAACTTTGTGGTTAGAGGGTCATCCTAGGGAAGAGGAGACGTATCCCACATCAACTTGAGCTATTCTGCTAGATTTCCTTATCCGAGATGTCGAGGGAGTTGTTGCTTTCTTACTCTTGTGTTTAGGCTGCTTCCATTCCATTTCTGACACAGGAGCCGCTTCCGAATTGATGAGAATTTTGGAAATTTCATCTTCATTACCCCATTTAGGAGTTTTGGACTCAGTTGGAATATTGTTTGCTGTTCTTGAATTCTAATCCAAATTCAAAAGACTCATTCCCAAAATTGCACACTTTTGGGCTTCTTGAATTTCAAAACTAGGTATGGCTATAGAAGAGTCAGTCCTTTCAACTTGGGGATCTGGGATCTCACCTTCCTCGGGTTGATAGTCTCTAGCTTCCACTACCTTGTTTTCATATGTGTCATCAACCACTTCATCTTTCACTTTTGGAGGATCATTCTGATCATTCAAATCCTTTTTCTGAGTTGTTCTTATGGGACTGGCTTTGGTTGTTTCATTTCTATCTACTTCCTATACAGTGGGACTGAAGATAGAGTTTGGGGCTTCCATCTATTCCCCCAGAGGAGAAAAGTGATTGGAAGTTTCTTCCTTATTTTCTGTGTTTTTAACTTGCCACACCCATTTCTCTGGCATATTCTGGCTTTCAATCTGAGGTTTTAACTATTTAGGCTCTGCCTTTTTGGGAAAGATTTTGCCCAATGACCTACCTTTTTACAGTGGAAACATGCAAAAGGAATAGTTTCATATTCTATATGTTACTTCCAAGTTCCCAGTTTTGAAACTAGGTCAATATGTTCCAGCATATCTGCCTTAGGGGCTACTCCAACACAGAACCTTGCATGGGTTAATCTTCTTTTTGAAGCAGTGATTGGGTCTATAGAGAGTAGCTCACCAAAAGAACTTGCTACTGGCAAATATTTTGTTATTTATGAAAAAATATATAATTTATTGGCAATTTCATGAATTCATTGTCATTAATAGACAAGGCACATCACATCACATCAGTACATCACATCACATAAATTCATAATATAATGAGTCCAGACTCTACACGATGTATCAATAAGTGTGGCTTCTTTGACACGTGAAGGGTGACACATACCTAAAATCTATCAATGATTTTAAACCGTTCGATGATCGTAGATCAAAGGCGGAAGTTTTATTTCGGCCCAATTTTCTAAAGAGAACATAGCTCACCAGAAAGTGTCCAGAATGGAAATGGATTCAATAGACATGTATAAAATGTCACAAATGATGATCGATAATTTTGTTCATTTAATATATATCTATTCACTTACGCAATTCATTATGTCCCCATGACTTCCAATGTGATACTTGCCAATTTGGTACTGGTTCATAGCTGTTTCCATTTTCGCACAATAGTGCATTTATGGGAAAGATTTGCAGAGATACGAAAGATTTTAAAAATTTTATAGTAGTTAATACAGTTAAAGAGGTAATTATACAATCAAGAGCTTCAACAATTTATATACGATCTCTGATTCTTTCATCTTCAATTAGCCTTTGCCATTTGGTATTTAAATCATCGGAGCTTCAGCTCACGGTATTTTAGGTTTATAGGCTCAGGTAACTAGGTTGTTTAATTTGTTAATCTATTTTCTCAAGATGGACACTCCCATCTACTTGAGAAGCATTTCTATAGAGGACCATAGGGCCTTTCTAGGCTTCGTTAGAGACCCAACCCTTGAATCAGTCTGTAATGAGGTTGGGTCATTCACCAATGAGGTTGTGCAAATGGTGTTGGGCAGAGAGTTTCTACGAAATGAAAATAGGTACCGTGTTAACATGGATATTACATCCCGCTTCTTAGCATCTCTTTTGGACCTAGGAGGAGACAAGGTGGATATGTTGATGCTGTTGAGGAAGGGTTTTTAGGAAGACTTCCTTGGAGACAAAAATTACTCTTGTCATCCTTGCAGAAGTAGGGGTGGGGATCCCTTGGGCGAGTGAATTATCCAAGCTTCTCCTCCCTGACCAAGAAATGTCAGTGTCCAGGCAACTGTTTCTCCTAAACCTAAATGTGGAGCAGCTGACGTGTCACTAAAAATGCGCACAAATTGGCAGGGACTTCCTCTAGAAATGGTTCCTCCTGGACCACTTTCCAAACTACATGTGGCTTGAAGAATTCTCTCAGCTTATGTTGTCTGAAGAATTCTACATGGAAGGATGGCCAGATTCTTAGGGCAAAATTGTAAACAATTCCACTACCTATGCCCTAGCCCCACTCGCCTGCAGTTTTTTTTTCGTATGTCCTCGAACCCTAACAGGCTAAGTGACAGTGGCTCACTCATTTTGGCTTTTAAGTTTTTGGGGGACTCAAGTCTCGGATGAAAAAATTGTAAATTTCAAAAGCATAATTTTTAATGATAATTTTTCAAATTCCAGTTTGTTTTAGTTTGGCTCTTACAGTATTATGGATAGAAAAATGCTTTCTATGATTCTATTTCATTTTTGTTAATTAATTTCTTTCAAATGCTTTTTGTATATGAGCTACATTATTTAAATTATTTGTTAAACAATGGAAATAAATTTAATACTGTGATCTTTTTTATGTAATGCTATTAAAAAAAAATTCAGTTCATTCCATTAATTATTTGTACATTGAATATGGTTGATTATAATTTTATAAATATACAGACATTCGAAATATAAAATTTCAAAAGTTTCAAGATACAAAAGTTTATCGGTAAATGTTTTTTCATTCTATTAATTCAAAAGTTTAAAGATACAAAATTTGCAGTCATTCATGCATAAACGCAGACAGAGAGAAAACCATACTGCCCACAGCTTATAACAAGCAGACAAAAAAACCAGTTCATTGCCGATAGGCCGCTCACTCAGTCTCACTATCCCTTTGGGTTGCCTCCTCCCAGCCCCTTCCCTCCTCGGAGGTCGATGCTTTGGCTTTCCCTTTTGTTGCTTCAGCTTTCATTTTTGGAATACAATTTAGGCACCCAAAGTCGAGGTCACCCTCCAAGCTTGCCAGTGTTGTATGGCCCTTCCTTCTTGTGCCCTATCTCTCAATTCCCTACCAACCTCCATCCTTGCCACTACATGCAAAGCCTTCAAGACTTCATCCACCCTGGTTAATTTCATAAAGAGTTTCATCACTTCCCACCCCACTCGGGTACGTTCACGACATTGGTATTTGATTTCATCCTCTGGGCCATGAATAAAAGGAAGTAATTTGTCCTGGTCATCCCCTTCCTTAATTCAAATGTCAGCTTTTGGTACCACCCACTCCAAGATTGAATCTAGGTTAATCAAAAAATCCCCATCAATCAATTTGACCAATGTGAGTTTTACCTTTTCCACCTCTGGTTCAAATTCACAGGCCCACACCAGAATCAAAGAGTAAACCTCCATGTTAGTTCAATACCGGTGACTGATATGTGCCACCTCCTTCATAAGCATCAGTCAAGCTACTACCCACAACTTCTCCTCCTTAAACTTGAACAGTCCTTGCATTCGTTTATCAGATACTTTTCCCAAAAAGGGCACCAACTTCTTGTCTGTTCGAAGTGTGAAATTGGCCTCCATAGTCACCTGCAATTTCAAAAGCACTTCCTACAAAAAATGTCTTATAGAAGCCATGATTCATTTGTTCTGCTTCAAAGCAAAATCTGGAAGCTACGATTCTATGAACTACAGATTTGTTCTACTTCAAAGCAAAAACTAGTACACAGATCATAAGGTAATAAATTTTGCCTCTCTCTTAACTCTTATAGGTCAGGTAATGAATGTGCACGATAAGGCATTAATGCCATGAGATCAAGAAAAATATTTCCTGCCATCCTCCCCTTCCTCCATTCATGCGACATGCCGCATACAACTCCTTCTGCAACAATTAATCGCCACCTTGACATTTGTACTTTCCAAATTTGCTCGCCTTAACAGGTTGAGGACTGCACATTTTTTTAAATTAATACACTTAATTTATGTTGAACATTTATATATATTTTTAAACTATTTTTTAAAATTATATATCGTAAACATATTTTCAAAGAATTTTGTTAAACTTTAAATTACTATTTTAGATTTAATATTGAATGTTTTCTTTTTTATATTAAACTTTTACCTTTCAAATTGTATATCAAAATTTATATTTTTATTTAGTTATTTGTTTTATTCTAGAATCTAAGTTTCATGTTTTATACTATTTTTGAATTTCAAATTTTTACAAATAATATTAACATTATATTTAATAGTTATCTCAAACTATTGCAGTTTGCACATCTTTAAAATTTAAATGTCTCTTATTATGGGACCGACGACATCTAACAACACTCAAGTTCTCAACAGGTATCATCATCCGTCGGATGAGCAAAGATCAACGGCTTAGGGTGGATTTTGGCCCAAATGTGGGTATTGAACACATTTGTGAGAACTTCACCCGGAATTGAACATTGTAAATTTAATTAAATATAATTAAGTCTAGAGTCTATAGACTATAAATCTCTTTTCCGGGCAAAATTTTAAAATGATTAAATAGACCTTAAAAACAGACCCGAAAAGTGACACGAGTGTGGTGATGTGCCAGAAAAATGGCAAAAGTCATGGGACCCACTTCATCTGAAAACAGGTACCATCGACCCAATGACCGTTGGATGAACAAAGATCAACGGCTTAGATGGATTTTGCCCCGAATGTTGGAAGTGAACACCTTTCTAAGAACTTTGCCCAGAATTAGACATTTTAAATTTAATTAAATATAATTAAGTCTATAAAGCTTTTTTTCGGGCTGAGGTTTAAAATGATTAAATAGACTTAAAAATCAAACCCAAAAACTGACACATGTCCAAGTATGGTGACGTGCCAGAAAAATGGTAGAAGTCATGGGACCCACTACATCTGAAAATAGGTACCATCGACCATTGGATGAATAAAGATCAACAGCTTAGGGTGGGTTTTGGGGTGAATGTGGGAAGTGAACAACTTTCTGAGAACTTTGCCCGGAAAAGTGACATGAGTATGGTGACATGCCTAAAAACCGGCAGAAGTCATGGGACCCATGATAACTGACAATATGTACCATCGTCCGTTGGATGAGCACAGATCAATGACTTAGGGTGGATTTCGGCCCGAATGTGGCAAGTGAACACATTTGGGAGAACTTCACCCGGAATTGAAATGTTTTAAATTTAATTAAATATAATTAAGTCTATAAAGCACTTTTTCAGGTGGAAGTTTAAAATTATTAAACAGACTTAAAAAGAAGACCCATAAAGTCACAATAGGTACCTTGGGGTCCCTCATCCGTTGGATGAGCAAAGATCAATGGCTTAGGGTGGATTTCGGCCCGAATGTGGGAAGTGAATACATTTGGGAGAACTTCGCCCGGAATTGAACATATTACATTTAATGTCCTCAAAATTTATACAACATGATTCATAATGTCCTTGGAATTTATACTGAAGTAATGAATGTTTTGTCCTTCGGCATCGAATAGTTATTAATAGTAATTAATAAAATTACAACATGATTCTAGATATTTTGCCCTTTAGGTTTTACTTTTCTACTTTTCAGATTTTTCAAAATAAGAGACTCGTAAATCATAAGCATCTTTAATTTCATGGACAAACCTGTAAATCAAGGGAGATTTAGAAACAACTACTAGATTGAGGAATGCAAGTTGCAAAAGAGATTATTTGTGCGAATCTAGTGAAATAAAAAATTCCAATTTCTGAGTAAAATCTAGAACACCTACATCCCGCCTTTTTTGCTTTTGGTAATCTCATGGTCCAAATTGAGGGTTAGCATTTTTAGGTTTTTATCTAGCATTATTTTGAAATATTAACAATAATAGTGATGGGGAAAACAAGAAGCAGTAGTTCAACAAGAAGCCAAGTGAAAAACAAAATGTACCTAACTGAACTGGTTAAAATGCCATGTTTCACTAATGAATACCATGATATTTATGACCTTGCTATCCATGGTGAAAAGTGTATCATAGATATTAGATATGCATTGTCTAGTAAGGTGGGAGATGCATCCTGGGCAAAATTTACTATTTTTCAACCCAGTGTTACAACAAAAAACAAATAAAATCGCATCGTGGGATGTTGGATTGGGAAGTATGGTGTTACTTGAAGTATTCCCTTGCCCTGATTTTGTCATGGTCTGTGCCGAAAATTATGATGAAGATAAAAGCAATTGTCAATAAAAATACAAAAGAGGAAATTCTATCCATAAACGAGGGAGGATTTGCTCGTTTGTTGAACATAGGATTTGAAGCCCAAAACTCAAACATCCAAATTGACCTTGAAAAGATGGCAAGGAATTATGAGAGTCTCGATCCAAGTCACAGAGATTCATTTGTCAAAGCTCTAATAAAGAGTGGTAGTGGTAGTGGTATTGTGTTGGATCAAAATCATAAGCCTCCTTATGATTCTAGCATTTTTGTTCCATGGGTTGGGGATAGTATTTCCTTGTTGTTGTTTTGCCTAGGATTGGAAAATGATAGGGAAGTGGGTGCAAGCCTTCTTGAAATGATTTATAATATCTATTGTGTAGGTCAGCTAGTAAGATATAATTTTATTGAGCACATTGTAAAATCCATGCAAAAACAATTACTAATGATCAAAAAAGGTTCCTGTAAGACATTTAGGTTCTTATCCTACTTGTGCTATCTCCTTCTATCCAAGTATCGTACAATATTCGAGACCAACAAGCTTCAAATCGTGAGCTATAAGATTGATGAGAAGATTGGGAAGAGAATAGAGTGTCCAATATATGATTGGACCCCAAAGATAAGGATGCATGATAACAGAAAGAACTACAACCATTTTGTAGACTACTTTTTGGCACCAATGTATAATGAAATTACAAGCACTCCAATGCCTAAGTTGCCTATGTCTTGTAGAGATTGCATTAAACTCGGAAGTCAAATAGAATTGGTTGACTGGTTCTTCTTGGAAGAATTCACTATGTTAAGGTTTTACGGATTGACAGTAAAACCATATAGACTTCCAATACATGTGACAGAGAGGGTATTTGCATTAGAGTATGTACGAAAATTGGAGAGCACAAATAGGCACTTCCATGGTCAGCAAAAGAAGAGCATATTTCCTTCCTTGCCTTTCTCATGTGGAGGGTTCACATTTGAGAGAAAAGCATTCAATGTGGCACATGATTTTTTGATAGTTTTTAACTTTGGTGATGAGGGTCTTTGGTAGTATGATTCAATCGGTGTACTTCAAGCAAGGCTTAAGAAAAATGGGAACTCTTCAGCGTTATGTCAACATGAAAGTAAACCATTGCTAGAAAAGATTAGAAACAAGGACTCCTGGGATGAGGTTAAAAAAGAGATGGAGAAAATTGCAGCTGACAATAACATTTCAACAGAAGAAATTTCATCACAAATTATGGCATTGCACACACAGAGGACAACAGAGGAGGGCTAGGGCATCCAAAATAGGAGGTCCTACAATTTCTACCTAAAATATGCTAATCCATCTAAGAAAACTATTCCCAAATCAATTTTGCATGAATGTAAAGAGAATTATTGGACTCAAACCAAAATAAATGATTTTTGGACTATGAGGAGGGATCTCGGTGAACCACAGACAAGTGCACAATTTGAGAGCATCGACGAGGATGCAGAGTTTAGCAAATTGTGGAATATGGAGCATCCCACAACATCATATGATAGGAGTGAAGATGTTGATCAGTATGAGCCTGAGGTTGAGCCCACTCAAACAACTACTATAGTCCCTAAAATATTAGGTGCAGTCCATGAGGTAATGAAAGACAAATATAGAAAAGGGGCAAGCATTTTGGAAAACATGGGATTTGAAGGTGGTGGTCTAGGTCCTAGAGGAGAGGGAATTTGGTATCCACTTTAGGTACAAATTCCATCAGGGTCAAAATCAAAAGGTCCTTATAAACCAGCCATTGGACTTGATTCTTTAGATTCATAACTGATAGGTACTACTCATTACCCTCATAATACACCTACATTTGTTTCGGGTTCGAATCCACAACCACCACCACATCATGGTATTCCCATTGGTGGTGAATCAAGTGCCACTACCACTAGTGGGGAATCTAGGGATAGTATTCCTATTATTTTTTAGTCAAGTGCCACTGTGATTAGTGATGTTGGCATGGGTACTACTACTGATACTAGTTGTCTTGGTGTTGGAAAAGGGAAACAACAAAATATCTCTCACAAGAGGCCACTAGAGGTAGATACTCATTCTCATACTATTGAGAATCCTATATCAAGTGCCACTGACACTACAAATCAATCATTTGTAGCTTCAGATCACACACCTCAAAAGACTATGAAAACCACACATGAAAGTGTTAGTGGGAGTGGAACAGCATCAGGAACTGTTGTTGGTAATCTTGGTCAAGCATTAGTTAAAACCACAGGAATAAGTGGAATTGGAGCCTATGGTATTCCTATGTCACCTTTCAAACATTCAATTGCTTTAGCAAGCCCAAATTTTCAATTTCATGATTACTATGAAAAATATGAACACACAACAAAAGAAAATAAAGAAAAAAGGAAATCATTTCATAGGTTTTCTGTGTCTGAAGTTGTAAATGAACATCCTGCAAGGAAGAGGGTATTTCCAACATATGACCCACAGAAAGATATGATGGAGTTCATGGTTGTTATGCCCCCAACCCCATCTAAAGATAAAAATCGACCACACAGTCAGATAGATCCCTCTCAATTTCAAGTTAGCACCCTCCAAATGGATTTTTCCAAAGTACACAATGTGGATAAAATTAGTGTGTCAAAAAGGACTAACGAAGTGCTCTACACTTCATTGCTAAAGGTGGAGAAAGAAAAAAATAAACTGGAGAAACAAATAGAAAAGTTACAAGCAGACTTGGAAAACAAAAAATCAAGGAGAAAAGCAATAGATAGAAAGTGCAATGATTTATAGAAAAGGATAAAAAATTTGGGCTCTACAGTAGAAATTGCAGAGTAGGAGAAGAAGGATGTAGAATTGAAGGACCTGACAAAAAAACTGGCTAAAAGCAGTAAAAAAATTGTTAAGGAAAAAGCCAGTTTTCAAAAATTATACAAAAGTTATGAGTCTGCTACCACCGAAATGAGAAAATTACAGGACCTATTGGATCATGGGAAGGAAAAGGAAAAACATTTGTAAGATGAAGTAGAGGAAGAAAGAAAAAAATGTGCACAAATAAAGAAGACCTGCACAATGCAAATGATAAAATAAAAACTTTGGAGGATAGATTGAAAGATAATATGAAAAATACAATGAAGTATATACAATAAAAAATTTGGTGGCAAATAATGTAGAGGAGTGGGAAGTTGTGTGAATGGTTTCAATTGACTAAAAGTATGAGTCTAATTTTTAAAAAAATCAAAGGGCACTATGAGAAGAGCATACATGTTTATTCAAAAGAGGAAATGGCAAAAAGGATTCTGAAAGTAGTCTACAGTTCCAGTGATAGCTACTTGGCATCCAAGAGAATTAAGAGACACATTGATGCCACAGTTAAGACATCATCAATCATTCAAAAATGCTAGAAGTTAAGGGAAACATCAAAAGTTATGGAAAGTTGTGGAAAAAAGATAGTGAAGTTGCAAGAAAAGAAAAATAATTTGATTAAACTTAGTTTGCCTAAGCCTATTGACACATCAAATAAATTCATTGGAGAAGAAGCTTACAAAAAAAGCATGGAGATAAAAATGAAGTCTGATTTAGACTTGCTTCCAAAGGACACAACTCTCAAAAGCTTTCTGGAATTCATCCAACCATTTGCAACTCTAAATTTGATATTGGATGAAACAATGATGTCAAGTAAATCTTATAAATATGGAATGTTGACGAAGTTGGAGTTGACTTTCCATAGTTTACAAAATATTGACCTTCCATCGGACGAAGAGTGGAGCACCCTACAAAAACTGGCACAAAATTCTTAAGAATCATAGTATGTATTGCACAATTTTGTTCTTTTATTCTTAATTTCAAGGTTTTATGTTTTTTCTGTTTGCTATTTTGCTATTCCAGCCTATGAATCTATGATGCACTCACTATTGCTATTTTGCTAATCTAGCCTATGAATCTATTTTATGAATAGGAAAAAAATAGCACTCGCTATTGCTATTTTGCTAATCCAGCCTATGAATCTATGATGCACACATTGCACAATGCAAAACTTCAGCCAGTAAATTTGTATTCTCAAATTCTCCCTTGCTTTAACATTTATGCATTTCTCTATTTCTGATTAGTAGGTTTTAGGCACTACTATTATCTATGTTTAATTTGTCATGGTGTGAATTAATATTTAATTTTGAACTTTGTTTTTTGAACGTGAGACATCAAACATGTACTAGATGTTAAATTGCTAATACGACCTGTGATGGCCATATAAATCTGTGTTGAGTTTGTGATTTTGATGTTCAGTTTTCACATGTTGCAAACTTGCAATTTGACCTAAAGGTATTGTTGCTCCCTTATTTCTATAAAAGGGAATTCAGGGTCATTTGCAATTTTGCAAAGGGTTCTGAAACTTTGTATTCACTTTTGCATGGACATTGGAGAATCACATAGGAGTTGTTGTTGCTCTCTTGTTTCAATAAAAGGGAATTTAGGGTCATTTGCAAAGGGTTCTAAAACTTTGTATTCACTTTTGCAATTGGCATGGAGAATCACACAGATTGGTGTGTTACTATTGAATGAATTGTATCATATGGCTATATTTTGAAAGAATTAATGAAAATCTAAGTTCTCGACATGTGTATTACTATTGAATGAATTGTATCATATGGTTCTGAAATGTATCACAGAGATTTGAGACTCAAACATGTATAAATAAACAATAAACATCTTTGTATCAATAAACACATTATGGTTTTTTTTTATTATGCTATTTTAAATTTGGAAATAGAAAGTTCAAAAATACAATTACAAATCAATATTAAATTTTAATTGCAAAAAGTAATATGCTTTTGTAATATGAATGATGAGATATAGTAATAAGATTAATAAATACCAATCTCTTACAGTTGCCATTCATCCTCATCAAATTCAGTGTTTTCTTGATTCTTGTATGTGGTTTCTTCACTCTGAGTCTGAGTCTACATATTGTTAGGCCCAATATGGAAAGCTAATGTACTGAGAGGGGAGGGGTGAATCAGTACTCAAAAAATTTCTTCAATAATAACTTTACTATTATGCATAAACCAAATAGTGCAGTAACATAATATAAAGCTAAAACAAATAGATAACAATCATACATGATTCACTCCATAACACATATATTTTGGTTACGCAGAAACTCTTGGTTAGAGAGAAAAACTACAGTGGGGATGGCACCCACAACTTCACTACTACAATAATAAAGAGTGCTCGATTAGAGCTACATGTTTAGCTATTTCTGATAGCTTACCCTATTAGGAGTAATAAGATCTTTTAGATCTACCTTGCTAAAGGATTTTACAACACTTAAACTAAATGTTGCACCTGGTTAGAGGCTTTACAATTTATAGACTTGTTTAGAGTCTTTTACCCTGTTAAAGGTTTCGCTTACAACTTCAAAATATTACAATAAATCATTACAAATATTTGCAACTTTACATCTGGAATGTTATAGCAGATTCTATGTCCTCAGAATAGATTACCTTGCTTATAGCATACCTCGGTAACCCATATAGTAACTCAGTAAACCCTTCTATTTACTCTATTCTTCGACTGTTCTCTGAAAACCTTCTCAGTGACCTCTGTGTCTCTGTAACAATCTTCTTACTCTCATGCACACACCTTTTTTTAATTCTTAACTCATGTTGTATAAATAGATCTCTTATGCCAGTGATCCATTCATTGCTTCGATCTTACAAACATGTTTTATCAAATGAATAACCATGCAAAATATTTCATTGGTTAGATGACCTCAAAATCATACACAATCTTTAAGTGCAATTTCCAATGTGATAACGGTTAGATGTTCCTCGATCTTGTAACATGTTTTCATATGTATGTCCAAGTTCAATGAATCTGGTAACATGTTTCACTTGGTGTATATCAACTCGGTGTGTCATCTTTGCTGCTTGGCAGACATGAAATGATACTTGGTAGACAGCTCGGTGTAAACTACATTCTGAGACTACTTTCTTCAATAACCGACTAGACTGTGCATACTGACTAAATATCTCGTAGAGATAACCGACTAGAGTATATAGAATAACTTTGAACATAAAACTAATGGCAACTTGATAAGTAGTAACAATCTCCCCTATTGACATTAGTTGAGATGTTTGACAAAAACTACTTTCAAAGTTATAACTCAATAATCTATATACTTGCAAAATTTGACTATACTAATAGTATATACAATAGTCAATGAAATAATATATCCAAATATACTCCCCTTATCGATATACTGTACAAAACTTTGATTTTGCATGATCGATGATCAATGTTATGTGTGTTGCTCGTGATCTTTGCTTACTGTCCTGTTCACTGCTTGGTTCACTACTCTTGGACACTCTGCTTGCTCTGCTCTGTATACTCCCCCTATATACTATACTCCTTTTGTTTGATTTTAAACTTTGATGCTTTGAATACTACACTCCCCCAATACTGTATCACTCCTCTAATACTATATCATATCACTCCCCCCTTTTTGACAAACATCAAAACTTAATTACCATTCGGGGGTGGTAAGTGGTCAAAAATGGATTTGTACTTGGTCCATGCTTCGGTGAGAGCAATAGAGAGGGCATTCTTTACACTTTCCATTAAAGAATTATGTGCTTGAATATTAGCCAATAATGATATTAAGCCATCTAGAGTGCTTCCCTCTTGTGTAGTAGATAAGGAGGTTGCTCGGTTGATCTATTCTTGGATGGATGAAAGATGAGGAAGGAATAATGTCTGAAGTGTCATTATGTCCATCCTGATCTTGTGTTCTTCATTTCTTAGGTCCAATTGTTGAGCCATGAGCTGTTGTAACCTTGTATAGAAATACTGAACTAAATTTGGCTCTATGGTCAACTTGTTTGAGAGATCGGTGATCTCTTTCTCAATTGCCTCTATTTTATTTTTAATGTCTTTAATGAATAAAGAAAATGTACAGAGTTTCTAAAATAAATAAAGAATGTGCTTGAGTTGAGGAGTCAATTCAGCAATAAATTTGACAAGTTTAACTTTGCCAATAGCTATAGCTTTTTGTACCTCTTCTATCATTTTTGCAGTGATCTCTTTGTCTTTTAGCTTGCTCAAATACTTCGATACATCTACTCCAAATGTCTCTATCTTTGTTAGGAGTTCATTCAGTTGAATGTGGATGGCTGCATCTGTTGATACTATAGCTTCAAGTAGCATGTCTATTAAGAGTGCATTCACCTTCTGAAGTACTTTATTTTTCTTTTGAATCACCATTTGTTTCTCTTGTTCGGCCTTTGCTTTGCATAGTTCATCGAAATCAATGAGTGCTTGCCCCTTTAATTTTGATATATCTATATTGGGCAACACTATTGGTTTTGACAAATCAACTTTAAAACTATTCTTTTTCATCTTCTTTTCTTTACCTTTTACTGATGGAACTAAGACAATGGCTTGTGAGGCTTGATGACCCTTGGTAGGTTGCTCGGTAGAGGCAACACTTTGGTCGGTTTCTTTAGCCTCTGTAGAGTCCTTCGATGTCTTGGTACTTGGTGTCTCAGTTACAACATTCTCAGTGCTAGAAGGTGCTTGAGATGTCTATTATTGAGTAGTACCTTCTCTTGTTGTAGACTTGTGGCCTTCAGTGCCCTGCTCCGTGTCATGAGGGTTTTCGGTTGAGACAGGTTGTTTGACTGGTGGATAAGGCTGAACTTGTTCCAAGACTGATTCACTAGATACAAGTTTTGCATATGCATTTCCTTCTATCATTTCTTGTTCCGGTGACTCTGTATCCATGACATATTCATCTATTTGAATGGTGTCAGCAGGGTCTTGCTCGGTAACATCAGGATCTTGCTCGGTGACATCAACAATTTCAACTATAGCTTGCTCACCGACATCCTTGATTTTAAAGATTTCCTGCCACTTTGCTTTTGTCTCATTTTCAACTTCAATATACAGCCCATTCATCAGTTTTAAGGCTCTCTGTTTGACAAGAAACTTTGAGTTGTAGGTTGTCAGATGTTCTTTTATTTTAGCTACTGACATGTCAGGAAAGAGATGAACTAGACTTCTTTCTCTAATCTGTTTCTCTGAGTCCATTTCATACTTCCACCTATTATCAATATGAAAATAAAGTTCATTCGGAAGTGACTTAGCTAGTTCCAATGGAGCTAACCGGAATTTTAGAAGTGTGCAGATGACAGCTTCTTCAATTTGTCTCTTCTCATCACTATTTCTAGTTTCATACTTAACATATCTAAATGATCCAAATCCTCCATATTCTTTCAGATTAGCATAGAAGTTTTCAACACTATGTACATTACCTTCTTGCTTTTGACAATCTGAAATTTGCTTGCATCCTCTGATTCGGTATCACTAGACTCTTTTGCCAAAATGAGTCTCTGAGTAGATTTCTTGTAGGTCTTTGTTACCTTGGGAATAGTAACACTCTTTGTTTTCTTACTCGGTGAAGCCGCTGATGCTCTAGTGTTAGGTCACTTTGGAGGTGGAGTTGGTGAGGCCTTTGATGTGTCCTGTTTCTTTCTGTTCAACACTTTTCCCTTAGGCAATTTAGTGCTCAGTGTTATAACTGCCTCTTGGGCTTCAGATTCCTCTTCGGTAATGGCAATGGTGCCTTTGACAGGTGTAGAGGAAGAGTCTTCTCTGAATTTTTTTGATAATGCCTTTATCATCTTTGATGCCTTTCTTGTAGCTTTGGGTACTACAATGCTCATCTTTACCTTTTCCTTTACTTCCTCATAGGTTCCACACCTCAGCTCGGTAGCATGCCTTGGTAATGTAAGAAATGCATCAATTTGTTGTTGTGTGATGTCAAAATCAATCTCGTAACCCATTGGTGACAAAGATTGAGTCCTTGGTTCCACAACATTCACATAACAGTAATCAGTGTCAACTTCAAAACATATGTCATTTTTGTATTTCTCCACTAGCTGGGGTGGAATCTGGTACCTGTTATGCATTTTCTCTTGAAATTTACTGAAGTAATCATCCATAATATCATTGAAATTATCACCTAACTTCTTGATGAAGTCATTGATCTGATGGGTGATTGGTTGGTGTAGCTCCCAAACAACTTTACCGACTGATGGAAAGAATTTTTCAAAATAGAAAAACATGCATACAAGTAATGATCCAAACTTTAGTGTATTAGCCGAGTTGTTTTTCTTCGGCTTCCTAATGGTGTTTAGATTCTCAAACAAGTTCTTCAGCAATACCTCACATAGATCAATTTTCATTCCCTTTTTCACAATTTTGTATGCTAGGTCTACTGCTGCACAGGGTACACTGTTTTCCCTTGCTGATTGGAAGAAATAGTAACCTATTACTCTTATGGAAAATTTTAGTTCTTCATCTATGACATTGTTCAATTTTAATCCTCTACAATCTAATTCCACTCCAGTTAAACTGATCAATTCCTTTTGTGATATCATCTTTTGGGCTCGGGCATGATCATAAATAGGGTAACCGGTAATCAGATGAATGATTTCCTTAGTAATCTTAAATTGTTTCTCTTCTAACCACATGAAATCATCATGAACTCTACTTAGAAGAAACTTGACCCACTGGGGTTTGAACACAGAGGGATAGGTTAGGGCTTCAGTCAATCCCTTGATCTTGATGTGCTCATACTTGCTATTCAATTTACCATTGGTACATAGCTCATCATAGGTGTCTTTGATTTCAACATGATCGAGTTCTTCAACACGACATTTGGTGAAGAATCTCACATCCTCGACTAACAACACTCTATACGGGATGAGTGAAAAAGTGGTTTTGTCATCCGTTTCAGATGCAACTTTGGGAGTCAAAGAGTATTTTAGTGAGGGATTCTCTACATTCTTGACAACAATGGGATCTTGGATCTTAGGCACCATTTTAGATTTCAGATAAAAGCTAACAAAGAATCCTTAGGGTTTCAAGATTTCAAATGGTAGACACTTCACACTTAGAAAATAATAGCAACTTGATAAGATCAGTAAACCAACTTAACTATGCATTGAGATTGATGTAAATACCTTGAATTTGCTTTGTAGGAGGTTTGATCGCCTTAGATTCACTTTGCTCTGCTCTCTTGAAAACTTGGTGAGTTGAAAATGACCGCGAAGATGCATTTAAGTGCACAATATGCCTTATCGGCCTCTGTGCAGGTTAGGTCAAAAACATAAAATGCACTCAGTTCCACTTAACTTTCTTTCCTTTTTTTTTCACTTTCACCGAGTAACCAAACTTCCTTCATTCACTGACTTGACAAGCTTCCTGTAAAGTAATTCAAAGGACTTTGATAGAATTTCAAACTTACTATTACATCTTAATTATGTAGTTTTGGATTAATTACATAATAAATAGGAACTATTAAGATTTAACCTTGATAGAATGCAGTCCCTTCATACCTTTACCGATTAATTTGGAATAGGAGCACCTAACTCGGTAGGTAAGGTTCTTTTTTCATTTGACACAATTTCCTTCTTCTTCCAAATCATCTTTAATTTGTCTTTTATTTCTTCAGTGTCTTTTCTAGGTTGATCTCTGCAATCTCCAGCTAAGTGTCCAACTTTGTGACAATAAAAATATGCCATACTAGGATTTCTCCATGATCTTCGGTTGTTCATTCTAAACCTTATAAAATAGTTGGCACTTATATGTCCATATCGTCCACAACATTCACACCATATCCTTGTATTGTAATCCCATGGTATTGTAGAATATTATTGGTAAGGATTTGTGTGAGTTTGGTAACCTCTAGCATTTTCTCGGTGTGCATACCACATATAGTTCTTTTGCTTAAGCCAGCACTTCTCGGTACTATGTCCATATCTATTGCAGTTTTTACAAAACCCTTTGAATTTTGCCTTCTAATAATTGTTTACAGACTTTTCTAATTTGGCACATGTTGGCAGTGTGACCTTGATTTTCACAGTAGTTGCAAATAGGCTTCTTTCTTTTGATGTTGTTCTTATTTCCAGCTTGCTTTGATGATTCTCCTCTCTCGGTGGTATGAATTCCCTTCTCGGTAGAGTCTTTTCCTTTGTAACCAAGTCCTACATCTTTGTTGGGTCTTCTTGTATTCAGTTGCTCATCCAACATCTTTGATGCTTCATAACTCTTCTTCTGTGTTTCTTTGGATTTCTTCTCTGATTCAAGTTCATTGGTCAACCTCAATACTTCAAGTTTCAATGCTTGATTCTCATTATCCTTCAGAATTGCTTCATGATGTGCATAACCTAGTTGATCTGACAGATTTTGCTGAATTCCAGTCAACCTTGTGATTTCATCATTTTTATCAAATACTAAGACTTCAAGTAGTTATTTCTCTCTTTTTAGATCTCTTACTTTATCCTCGGCTGTCCTTAATGCATCAAGATTTTCAGTCATCTGTGTGCTGAAATATTCATGTTCTCTTTTCATTTATTTTAGTTGATCAGCCAGTGCTTGTTCTTTTCTCTCAATACTCTAACCATTTCTTCAGTTTCTTCAGATATGCTGTTCTCAAATGATGTCTCAATTTGTTCCACTAACTCTTGAGATTCCTGCAAATCATCAGATAATCTTCTTCTTACTTTCAAAGATTTTTGCATTTGTCTTTGCATGTCTGCAATCACTTGATTAGCATGATCCAACTCTTCTTACAGATACACAATCCTCTGACATTGTTTATAGCCTTCCATTAATAAGATCTTTCTCTTTAGGCAGTTAAACCCTTTTCCAAGATTTAAGCTCTGATACCAATTGTTAGGCCCAATATGGAAAGCTAATGTACTAAGAGGGGAGGGGTGAATCAGTACTTCAAAACTTTTCTTCAATAATAACTTTACTATTATGCATAAACTGAATAGTGCAGTAACATAATATAAAGCTAAAACAAATAGATAACAATCATACATGATTCACTCCATAACACATATATTTTGGTTACGCAAAAACTCTTGGTTAGAGAGAAAAACTGCAGTGCGGATGGCACCCACAAC
The DNA here is from genome assembly GCF_030272615.1 of Cryptomeria japonica. Classification (NCBI taxonomy): domain Eukaryota; kingdom Viridiplantae; phylum Streptophyta; class Pinopsida; order Cupressales; family Cupressaceae; genus Cryptomeria; species Cryptomeria japonica. The sequence continues at coordinate 662,048,046 of NC_081411.1, read as the reverse complement.
TTCACTACTGCAATAATAAAGAGTGCTCGATTAGAGCTACATGTTTAGCTATTTCTGATAGCTTACCCTATTAGGAGTAATAAGATCTGTTAGATCTACTTTGCTAAAGGATTTTACAAAACTTAAACTAAATGTTGCACCTAGTTAGAGGCTTTACAATTTATAGACTTGTTTAGAGTCTTTTACCCTATTAAAGGTTTCTCTTACAACTTCAAAATATTGCAATAAATCATTACAAATATCTGCAACTTTACATTTGGAATGTTATAGCAGATTCTATGTGCTCAGAATAGATTACCTTGCTTATAGCATACCTCGGTAACCCATATAGTAACTCGATAAACCCTTCTGTTTACTCTGTTCTTTGACTCTTCTCTGAAAACCTTCTCAGTGACCTCTGTGTCTCTATAATAGTCTTCTTACTCTCATGCACACACCTTTTTTAATTCTTAACTCATGCTATATAAATAGATCTCTTATGTCAGTGATCCATTCATTGCTTTGAATTTACAAACATGTTTTATCGAATGAATAACCATGCAAAATATTTCATTGGTTAGATGACCTCAAAATCATACACAATCTTTAAGTGCAATTTCCAATGTGATAACAGTTAGATGTTCCTCGATCTTGTAACATGTTTTCATATGTATGTCCAGGTTCAATGAATCTGGTAACACATTTCACTCGGTGTGTCATCTTTGCTGCTCGGTAGACATGAAATGATACTCGGTATATAGTTCGGTGTAAACTATGTTCTGAGACTACTTTCTTCAATAACCGACTAGACTGTGCATACCGACTGAATATCTCGGTAGAGATAACCGACTAGAGTATATAGAAGAACTTTGAACATAAAAATAATGGAAACTTGATAAGTAGTAACACATATCTTCACCGAACTGCATCTCAATGCTACCAGTAGGTCCAGTAGTCCCACTAGCACTTTGGTTTGAAGTGTTGCCCAAACCTCTTCTTTCACATTTGGACCTTCAAATTTGCAATGCCCTATCGTAAGGAAAAGTGTGGATATCATACCTAGATGTATAGAGCCGCAAGCAATTTTCCAAATTTTTGTCTAGTTTGTTTCTTAGCTTTGATTTTAGGAACCCCAAAGCACTGAAAACTCTCTCATCTTCCACCGAACCCAATATCATGGTAAGACATAAATCAGCAAGCTTCACATATTTTGGCATTGAATCACGCAAAGCTACGTTCTCAGCTATATATTTCCAAAGCCTTGTTACTGATCCCTCTTCGCGGGGGTTCTCCATTTTGGCATATTGTTCTTTCATAGTGTATGCAAAACAAGATGATTGCTCTCAAAGATGAGTTTCATCTAATATTCCATTTATAGTTACTCCATTCAATTCTTTGGATATGCAAAATTGTTCTATCAAAGTCAGTAGCTTACTTCAAAAATCAAATGCACTATTGAGGATCCAATAATTAGGAAACACAATAGACATGGCTTAGAGTAGGTTGTTAGGAGGGAATATACTTCTAATTTGTGAGGAAAGATCATATGCAATTTTCTTCATAGAAGTAGTTGTAGTCTCAACAATCTTGTCAAAATCTTCTTTTTTAACTCTTGCTAGTTTCTTCCTAGGGCGCTTTTCTGGTTCCTTGGGATCGACCGTGGCATAGAAGTGCATTGGTATCTCAACTCCCTATACATTGGCACATACCTCCTCTCCTGCACCGATTTATAAAAAGTTATCAGGATTGTTCAAATCTGTGAGTGTCCACCACTTAACAAATTTTTCATCAGATAGTGTTGGTTGATTTCGATAGAGATTATCGAGGGTCATGCATGTCATCTTATGCAGCATAGCATATTCTACAATATACAAAGCTCTTTTTTGGGCAGCCTTCATAATATTCCTCATTTCCTCTAGCATGGGCAGAAGAGCTGCTAAAGTTAAGAGTGTCTCTAAATTACTTAACCTGCCAAGAAGTTCAGGAAATTTTGGTTGATTTGATTTGTCACAAGTTGTGTGAAATAGTCCAACCAGGGATGGATTTTCTGAAAACACTCGATGCGTTGGACCATCCAAAGAGATCCATTTGGTATCATTATCCTTGAGAAGCTTGTTCCCATCAGTTAATCCATCAACAAAGTGTTGAAATTCCATAAATCGCTTGGGACTTCGACAAAAGTGTGAGTAGAGCTCTCTGATTAAAATTTCAATTTTTTTAACCGAAGCAAACTTGCTCACAATTCCAAAAGCTAGATTCATTTTGTGAGCCATGCAATGAATTGCAGTTTTGTATGGTGCAAATGAAGTTTCAACCTTTGTACAAATACCGTTCCTATAACCTTGCATTACCAAAGCTCCATCTGCTCCAACACAAACCAATTTTTTGGCTACCATCATGTCATCCATACCTCCATATTCAATTAAACTTCTCTTTACTAGTTGAAATAAATTTTCCGCTATTGCACTCTCCTTCATTTTAGCAACAGATAGTAGATGAGGTTGGTGGGTATGATTCTCTACAGTATAAACATGCATGCATACCCATGAAGTATTGTCTACTGTCGTAACTTCATCTAAAGAATATGCAATGAAGTTTGACTCTCTTATTTTTTCCTATACATCTTCTTTTTCAACCTCAGGAAGACAACTTGCCCATTCCCATCCACTGTTTACTGACCAGTGTCTATTAGGATAGTTAGGAACTTTCAAAAAGTGTAATAAACCACTAATTGATGGGAAATCTATCACAGCACGCCCTCTGCTCAAAATATGAAAAACAACACTTAACTGAACAACTTTTCCCAGATTTTCTATTTGCATTGTTTTTCCAAAAATAGCTTCAATAGAACCTTTAACTTCAGTAGGCTTCATCTGTAATTTCTCATGAAAATAATACTCTTTGGCATTCCTCACATGCTTACATTCCTCCTTTGTTTTCCATCTTATCACTGATTTTTCAACCCTGTCTATCATTCATTTTTCATAAACTTTACCCATATGCCTTTCTATGGTGTCAAATTGTAGCTGCAACCTAATTTCCTTGTTATGTTTCCAAGTGCAAATCTTACACCTGCATTCTATTGGAGGCTCTTCTTCAATTGGATTCTCCACTGGTTCAATGAATGGATACTTTGATGCCCAATTAATTTGAAAATTCCTCACTGACATATCCCACTCCTGATCCTTTTTTGATTATGGTTCACCCTTTTTTGATATGGATTTTATTTTCCCCTTCCTTGCATTATCATCAATGGCATTATCACCCAAGTTGATTATATCATTCTGGCTCACTTGAGTATCTACCAGATAATCTTCATCAAGATCATCCTGATCTGAGATATCAGGTTCGTCGTTGTCTTCAACATGCGGTGCATGTGGCAAATTTTGTACTTGTACTTGTGATGATGTACCTTCCTGATTTTCACCACAATCTTTTCCAATGCCAAAGTACGAAGACAACTTTCTACTTTTTGTTGGCCTCTCCTGGCCTTCCCCACATTCAGGTTTCCTACCCCTCTTCTTGTTCAACATCTCCAATGAAATAAAGGCTGCAAAAAAAATATCAATTTGTTGAAGAAGCAATAATAGATTATAATGTATAATATACCACTTCAAAAATATGATCGCTCACCTTTAGGCTTTAGGTCACTAGCAGTCGCCAATGCAGTCAACAATAATGATTTTCCTTGGTCTGAAACTTCACTATTGATCAGAATTCAAAGCCTAGAACCCACCAAATTGTGTTGAGATAGATCTGATCTTTGCATGTATTTAAATATTATACCAATCCTTATATGGCAAATTCCGCGGGAATTTTATATGGTATAAAAATATTTGGCGAATCCTGTGCAACTATAACACAACTTATGTAATTTTCAAGGCAATTATAGGTCGTCCAAATATGACTTATGTAATTTTTGAGGTGATTATAGGTCGTCCAAATAATAGGCGAATACAATATAGTTGGCAAAAGTTGGGGTGAATGGAGACACGCGTCGGCAAGATGTCGGGTGAATTGGGTCCCCCTAGCTAACAAATCTTCACATGCCTATAGGCAAATTAAGGTCATCTAGTAAGGCAACCTCAGAGAGTGTAGGCGAAACAATTAAATTTATGTGTGTCCACCATATATTGTATTGGCGAAATCGTCACATAGAAACATTTAATTGCATAAAACATATGGCGATCGGGCCGTGACTTTGACGGAAGTTGATAATGTTCTGGCGACATGGCCCCCCCCCAGTCAGTACAAAATATTCGCCATTTCTGACATGGCCGATGTGAAAAATTTGCCATTGGCAAATATTCGCCACTAAAGTAATCTTTGCATATAATACACATTTTCCCCCAATCTATATAATTTCAACTATAGTTTAAACCTCATAATAAATTCATAAATCCACTTATGCAAACTATATCAAACCATATGAATGAATTATTTTTCCCCAAAACTCCCAAGAATACACAAATAAGACAATCTTTTCAAAACAAAAAATGCAAGAGCAAGAAATCCTCCGACCTACTGAAAGATGAGAAATGAAAGGATGAATTTGCTGAAGAAGATCCAACAAGCCACAATCCAAATTCCTTCAAGTTGTCCAAATTCAAAATCACTAAAAAATACTTCTCAAGCCAACCCCCATGAAATATCAGGAAAACAAATAAATAGAAAACCAGACCGAAACCATAGAATATGTCGGCCAATCAAAATAATAACAAAAATAATATTTCTTACCAACCCATATAAAAAACTGAGGTAAATATAAATAAAATAATAGTTAATTTACTTACCCAACAACTCAGCCAATCATACAAAAGGGTAGGGAGAATAATATTTAATCAACCCAAGAAGGTAAATAATAAATCAATCAATAAAATAATACTCATGGGCACAATTAACTACAAAGCCCAATAAATAGATATAATAAACCAAGGGCTTTAAATAAATTAAAGCCACAATAAAATATAATCAAAGGCTATATAAATAATTAAATATCAATGCCTTATTATTACAATTAATAATAATATTAATAATAATTAGAAAAGCCCATAAATAATAACATCCAATGATTATAAAATCATTTACCAAACATTTATCTATTTTATTATTGCCAACTATATTTATTTATTTTATTATTATAAACTATGTAATCTATTAATTTAATTTAACATTATTAAATTATATAAATTAATTAATTAATTAATAATTAAACCAATCAATACATACAACACTTTAAGCATACCAATAAGAGACAACTCAAGAGATCACTCAACACTGAACTACAACTTGCACAAGGACTGACAAGGATAATCAATCTTAAACCTAGAGTGCAGAATGAGATTTTATGTCACCTCCAATCAACTTATCATTGGGATAAGACACGCTCAAACCTGTGAAGCTAGGTAGAGTCAATGTTTGGTACCTGTAAATCTTGCGTCTACAAAGCCACGATACAACATATACAATATATAATACAGGCAAGTGATAGAGAATCATAATGGCGCATCCTGCTCGCAATGAGTGATGTGCCATCATCCCTATCACAAAGACAATAGAAGACACTCGCAAATAGTCAAGCAATATCATAATCAACCTCACATCATGAAATAGGGTTAGCACATCATAAAATATCCTCAAATCATCATAAAAGAGTATAAACAACACATAGAAGGAGATATATATAAGTCATCAAATGAACACCTATCATAATAATAACCCATAATGCCATCATCCACATGGACTAATAGTATCAAATGCATATAGTATGTCCAATATCCATAATTAAGCATCTACACCACATATAAATCCACAATAGTCTAATCCAAGTACAAAAGGAAAAGATAAATCAAGGAGGGATGCTGCATCCTCCCCCCTCCTTGTCGCAGTCTTACTCCTGGAAGCCTAAAACAAGTAGGGAAAGAACTCTCTCCAAACTGCATTGCATCCTCCCAAACACTGAAGAAACATCACTAAGGACCCATTGGGACCTTACCATAACCATGTCATGAATCTTGAGGATCATCTCTGGATGTTATAGGATGTGCACAATCTCCAAAGAAAGTTGCTCGACCACGACGTGAAGCCTAAATTGTTGAATTCTTATGTACGTCCTGATGGTCATCTATTGTAGCAAATATGCAATGAGATCTACCTTCATCACCAACAGTGGGTTTTGAAGTTGTTGGCCTCTATACTAGCATTTGAGTAGGTTGGTGAGAACAATCTCTTGCGTAATGTCCCTATTGACCACAAGTGAAACAACTCCCTCTAGTAAAACCATTAATAACTGAAGATGCTCTAGGCTACTGAAAACTACCTCCACTAGAGTTCTACTGAGAACTCTATGTTAGTTGATTAGCGTGATAATCAATAGCATGTTGTCTACTACATTCTTGATATGCTTGTGATCTATGCCTGCGAGAAGCATTCTGACCCCGAGAGCTCTCCTTTTGCTAATGGCATTCACCCTTGGATGATGGAGGATCACTCCTAGAAAATATTGATACCTGCGACTGCACACCTTTAGCAACCGATACCGAAACTGGAGCACTAACTATCTGTCCACCTAAAGCTAAAGCAAGACTTTCCTCTGCTATTCGCACCTTCTCTACGGCTGCCTCCAAATTATTAGGTTCATGCATCCGAACCTCACCACTAATACGATCACTAAGGACTCTCACAAAGTGTTGAATCAACATTGGCTCATCGTCCACTATCCTAGCATATTGCCTAAGCTCGAAGAACCTATGCTGAAACTACCCAACTATCATATCTTGTTGTCTCAAATCATGAAACTCATCAGCCTTCCTCTGCCTCCAATGCTCTAAAAAGAATCAAGCACGAAACCGCTCAAGAAATAAGTCCCATGAAACTATCGCAATGTCTAGATGCATCTTCTTCTCCTCTTTATGCAACCATGTCATCACAAAATCACAAAGATGCATAATCGCACACCTTGCCTTAGAGTTACTACTACACAGGTGCACAGAAAAACACCTACCCAATTCCAGCAACCAAGTCTCTACCTCCATACCACTACCTAAGCCATCAAGAGTAGGAGGGTGAGTCTTCATAAGATCCCTCATATGACCTATTGCAACCACATCCTAATCAGGTATTGCATCAACTCTCCTCTGACGTGAACACGAACGTTCCTTCACTTTCTCCTATTCTACCTTTCTATGCTAATGACTAGAATGACAAGATCCCTCTTGTTGCGGACCCAACCGATAAAGAAGTCCCTAAAGCACATTAACCAATTGCAGAATCACATCACCAACTTGCACCCCTTCCACATGTTGTTCATGTAGTTGTTCCTCATGGTGTGACTCTTCAAAAACCTTGGGCCAAGGATTCCCTCAAGTACCCATGCAACCACCACAACCATGACCTCTATCTCTAGCAGGCATCTTGTCTAATCAAGACGCAAAGGAACTATAAGGTAATATATCTAGGGCAAAAAACATAAGAAGAAATGAGTAGGGATAAATTGTTGGGCTACCCCATGCTAAAGTTATAATAGACACAATGGACTCATGTGAAACCAAAGCACCCAGTGTATGAACATGGGCTATGATACAAAATGTAATGCCCACAAAAATATCCTCTAAGAGGAAACACTAACTAACATGCAAAATAGAGATCTTTTTTTAAAAACATTACATAAGCTAACATAGCACATATAATCAACTACTCATATGTATTCAACACAACATACAATTACTCATCATAGACATAATACACAAATGATGATACGCAAGCGGAAATAAAACACATTATAATATCTATCTTCTCTAAGGTATCTCAACGCCACTACTTTAACTACACACAACAAATCCTAATCAATAGCATCTATTCCTAACATGATATCATATAAATTTCCATTAACCAAGTGCAACCTAAACATGCTATCCATCTATCTCTACATACATACACATATGATCCGTCTCTTAACATTGAATAATTACGTCCATTTATGAATACTCTAACCATCCCATTAAGTTCATTTAAAGAACCAATACTAGATGTTCCTAAACCCAACCAATCATTTCTTTAAACATCAAATAAACAGTTCAATACAAATTACCACATTAATTACCATAGAAATATGAACTAATTACATCATCTAAATACAAAGTACACACCCATATTCCAATGTCAATATTTCCAATTAATGAATCATTCTCTAGATACATGATACATCTATGTTCACATAGCATCAACTAATAGTTACATTAATACAATATATTTTACATCAATGAGCATAGCTCTCAAGTACAAATACATCAAAGTTCATACAAGATACATATGCCACATGAATCATAGTACAATAATATACTACGAATATCCATCAATGAATTGAAGACATAAGAGATCCACATCCATGCAAGTTGTTAATGCATGATAGCTTTGGTAAGATAAATGATTGAATGAGAGATAAATGAAGTATCTCATTCAATAATTTATCATATCGATAACTATGATAAAACCTTCAAGCAATTAATTCCTCTTTTATAGCCATTCTACATTTGCATATAAATAACCTATTCATTGATAATCATACTATATATTTTGTTTATGTTCATCGATTACTAAATCTTGCATTTCAATTTATATCGATTAACATAAATTAATGATAAATAAATGATTAATGAAAATACAGATTAATATCGGGTTGCATATGATATATTGGGTGGCATAATAATAAAGGCTACCGATAGTTATTAGGTGTTAAGCCTACGCTGATAGTTATCGGTTGTTAGGCTAACATGTCGATAACTATCGACTCTTAACATTGTGTGAACATTGATAGACATCGGTTGTTATAATAAATCCACACCGATTGACATTAACGTTGAAACATGCATTTGTTAAGTATAAACAGAGAGGCACAATCAAGTAATGTCCTAATCAGTCATAATCGATCAAGGCATTGCTTGATCGTACGCCATTTGTTAATACTTATATTGAGTGGCATTTGTGAGATATGACATAGAAAATATTAAATTCTACTCTCACCTTCCACAAACAAGAAGATAGTTAGATTCATACATTAAGGAAATAAGATATAAAACAAGATTATTTAATTTAATATAACTTGCATATTGAATGTAAATTGAACATCATTTACATGGTATCAGAGCTATAGTTAAATCTAACCTAAGGTTGTTCAATTTTACATAAAATTCAAATCAAGTATATATTCAACATCACAATCCTATCAATGGCTAGCACTATCATATTTGAAGACAAACTCGCAGGGGGTGATGACTTTTCCGCATGGAAATTCAGAATTCAAATGATTCTAAAAGAAAACAAAGTTGAATCATTTGTAAAGACTGAAACTAAAGAACCTAAGACTGAACCTGATCAAGTAATTTGGAGAGAAGGAAATGATAAGGCTATCAAAATCATAGTTGATGGGGTAAGGAAAAATATTATGCCCATTATAAAGAAACATGAAACAACCTTCAACATGTTCAAAGCACTTGAAAATGCTTTGAGATATCCAATGCCAGTAAAACCTTGGCTCTAAAAAGAGAGGTAAATCACATAGCCATGATAAAAGGAGAATCAATCAATGCCTACTTCATGTGAATATCTACTTTAAGGGATGAAGTGGAAACCCTTGGATATGAGATCCAAAGCAAAGAATTAACCCTTGTTGCTTTAGATGGGTTGCTTAGTATTTGGGAAACATTCATCCAAGGCATCAGTGCAAGGGATAACTTTCCAAAATTTGATAGGCTAAAGGCTGACTATCTCCAAGAGGAATCAAGGCAAAATAAGAAAGGGATCAAACAAAAGAATATAGATGAAGATCTTCAATTTCTAAATACGAATTCAAACAAAAAGGGCAAGAAGAAGCAATTCAGAAAGAGAAAAGGTCATCACGGAAAGAACTCCTTCAAGAAGGACCTCTCTCAAATTTAGTGTTATAGATGTGACAAATTTGGGCACTATGTTGCCAAATGTCGAGAAAGAGCTAAACAAGCCACATTTTCCAAAATAGGAAAAACAAAAAGGGAAGAGGACTCCGAGAAGTATGTGCTCTATTCAGCACTCACAAATCAAGCATCAAACAAAGTGAACTCATGGGTGATCGACAGTGGCTCATCCAGACACATCACAAGATTCAGAGAAGTACTAGACTCCATGAAAGAGGAGAATGATGAGGAGGTAACCATCAGAGATGACTCTACACACCTTATCAAAGGAATTGGAAACTACACCATCAAACTAAAGTCAAGTGTATCATTACAATTTAGAGGAGTGCTATATGTTCTAGGCATTAAGAAGAATCTTGTCTCAATATCAGCATTGGAGGACAATGGATACAGAGTAACCTTCATGGACAAAAAATTGTTGGCTTGGCCAAAGAACTCATCCATCAAGAAAGCTAAAACAATTGGTCAAAGACAAGGCTACTTGTATGAGCTATGCACATAGCTCAATTTAGCCCTAATTCATGAAACTATAGATGCCAATGAAATCTGGCATAGAAGACTAGGCCACCTAAATTTTAGAGCTTTATCATCAATGGGAGACCTTGTCACAAGTCTACCTAAGCTAAAGCAATATCATTCAGGGGCATGCACAAGATGTGCCCTAGGTAAAAATTCTAAGGGTGCTTTTCAGAGTAGTACTAGGAAAACAAGTAAAATATTAGAGTTAGTTCATTCCTATGTATGTGGACCTATGTCTATAAATTCATTGGGGGGATTTCTATATTATGTAATATTTATTGATGACTAATCTAGGAAAACCTGGATCTACAATCAGAAATATAAAGAATCAGAAGAGATCCTTAACAGATTTAAAGAATTCAAATCACTAACAGAAAATTTCTCAAGAAACAAAATTAAAACCCTAAGAACTGATAATGGGGGGGAATCCACATCAGAATTATTTAAAGAGTTTTGTCAAAATTCAGGGATTAAGAGGGAGTTAACAATACCCTACAACCCTCAACAAAAGGGGATAGCAGAAAGAAAAAATAGGACAATCGTTGAAGCTGCCAAAGCTATGATTCTTGATAAGAATCTAAATATCAATCTTTGGGCAGAAGAAACTAGCACTGTTGTATATATTCAAAACAAATGTCCTTACTCTCATCTTGAAGATAAGACCCCTAAGGAAGTCTTTACTAAAACAAAACCAGATATAAGCCACCTTAGGATTTTTAAAATGCCCTATCTATATTCATGTACCTAAGGAGAAAAGATTAAAATTAGAACCTTCTAGAAAAGGGAATCTTTGTAGGATATAGTGAAACCTCCAAAGCCTACAATATATATATACCTAGTCAAAAGAATAGTGAACGAAGTAGGGATGTGATATTTGAAGAAAACTTATCCTTCAAAAGAGCCCAAAGTTATCTAGATCCTGAAGTCTGTATCCCCAACCCTAGCTTGGATAGAGATCCTACTCTTGAGCTTTAGAGGGAGAATCTTGAGAAAACTATGAGTGAAACTCAAAGCCCACCTAGAGAAAACCTCAAGAAAAGACCACTATGGGCCACCAAAATTGTAGAAGAATCTCATAAATTTGTTTCTCCCTTAGGAACCTTTAGAGAAAGAAAAAGGCCTAACAAATTCACTAGTTATGTTGCCCTTATGAATGATCTCTCTAAAGATGAACCAAACAATGTATCAGATGCACTTGAACATCAAGTATGGAAGGATGCTATGTCTAAAGAGTATCAGTCCATTATGAAAAATCATGTTTGGGAGATTGTTCCTAGGCCAACCAAGAAATCTATGGTTTCATCTAAATGGCTTTTCAAGATCAAACATGTTGCAGATGGCAGTATTGAAAAACACAAGGCTAGATTTGTAGCCAGAGGCTTCTCACAAAGGGAAGGAATAGATTATGAAGAAACTTTTGCACCTATTTCTAGGCATACATCAATAAGAGCTGTATTAGCCATTGCAACAACAAAGGGGTGGAAGGTACAACAAATGGATGTTAAGACAAATTTTCTAAATGGTGAGATCTCAGAAGAAGTCTACCTAGAGCAACCTGAAGGTTTTGAAATTCATGATGTAGAGTCTCATGTGTGTAGACTCAAGAAAGCTCTCTACGGGCTCAAACAAGCTCCCAAGGCCTGGTATGAAAGAATTGGCACCTATCTCTCAGGACTAGGCTTCTCCAAAAATGATGCAGATCCTAATCTCTACTACAAAAGAAATAAAGGTGAGATGCTAATATTGATTTTATATGTTGATGACTTATTAATCATGGGAAATGATCGCCTTATAGATCAATGCAAGAATGATCTATCCAAAGAATTTGATATGAAGGATTTAGGACTCCTTCATTACTTCCTAGGATTGGAAGTATGGCAGAATTCTAACAATATTATACTAAACCAAGGAAAGTACACCTTGGATATTTTGAAGAGATTCGGAATGCTAAACTATAGACCCATGACCTCTCCTATGGAAACCAACTTACATAAACTTAAAGAAGCAGCAGTAGAGTCACAACCCACTAATCCAACTCAATGCAGATAGATGATTGGGTCCCTGATGTACCTGGTAAATACAAGACGATATATATGTTATGCAGTTAATGCTCTAAGTTAGTTTATGTGTGAACCAAAGGAGATACACTTGGTTGCAGTAGAACACATTATGAGATACCTACAAGGTACCCTAAACCTTGGTCTCAAATATGAGAAAGTTGATATAGACCTACACGGATTTACAGATTCAAATTGGGCTGGAAGTATGATAGATAGGAAAAGCACTTTAGGGTGTTGCTTTAGTCTAGGTTTAGCTATGATATCTTGGATCAATAGGAAGCAATCTTTTGTAGCTCAAATCTCCATCGAGGCAGAATACATTGCAGCTTCTATGGCTGCCCGAGAGGCAGTATGGCTTAGGAAGTTTCTTGTGGGGTTGTTTGGAGAACCTATGAAACCCGTTGTTATACACTGTGACAACTAGAGCTACATAAAACTTTCAGTAAACCCAGTGTTTCATGACAGATCCAAGCATATTGAAATTCCATACCACTATGTGCGAGATATGGTAGATAGGAATGCAATCCAACTGGAATATGTTTCTACAAGAGATCAAACTATAGACATTCTGACCAAACCTCTTTCCAAAGTGAAGGTTGATCACTTCAGAAAGGGTTTAGGTATGATAGAAAGGTAATTTGCTTTGTAATTTATATTTGCATACCTATAAGATGTTTAATGTGTAAACCTCTTTGTCATGATAGGACAATTTTTGGATTCTATCCCCTGGGTTCATATCTAAGAGGTGACGATCTCTCAAGATAGTGAACACTTGTATGGGGACATTATAAGGTGATGATCTTATAATGTCCAAACCAGATATCATGTTGGATCTCTGGTGTGTCATGAATGTGCCATGATTGTGTTGTAAAAAAACATTTGTATAAAATATTAGTGCACATATCACAACTTGGATAAGATGAGAAATTAATCTTTCTTATATGATTATCCTAAAGTATTGCGAATATAGGCAATACTGATATCACATGCTTAGGTGATATCCTATCAATCACAAGATTGATGTGATGGACTTCAGTATCATGTGTTTAGGTGATACTTCATATCATATGATTAGGTGGTATGATTTCCTAAGAATGTCTAAAATGCTAACTATAAATTGAATTGTGATGCTTGAATATATTGTCTACATTCATCTTACCTAGCTAAGAGGGAGTGTTAATGCATGATAGCTTCGGTAAGATAAATGATTGAATGAGAGATAAATGAAGTCTCTCATTCAATCATATATCATATCGATAACTATGATAAAACCTTCAAGCAATTAATTCCTCTTTGATAGCCATTCTACATTTGCATATAAATAACCTATTCATTGATAATCATACTATATATTTTGTTTATGTTCATCGATTACTAAATCTTGCATTTCAGTTTATATCGACTAACATAAATTAATGATAAATAAATGATTAATGAAAATATCGTTAATATCGGGTTGCATATGATATATTGGGTGGCATAATAATAAAGGCTATCGATAGTTATCGGGTCTTAAGCCTACACTGATAGTTATCAGTTGTTAAGGCTAACATGCCAATAAATATCAGTTGTTAACATTGTACAAACACAGATAGACATCGGTTGTTATAATAACTCCACACCGATTGACATTAATGTTGAAACATGCATTTGTTTAGTATAAACAAAGAGGCATGATCAAGTAATGCCTTGATCGAACATGATCGATCAAGGCATTGCTTGATCATACCCCATTTGCTAATACTTATATTGAGTGGAATTTGTGAGATATGACATAGAAAATATTAAATGCTCCTCTCACCTGCCACAAACAAGAAGATAGTCAGATTCATACATTAAGGAAATAAGATATAAAACAAGATTATTTAATAGAATATAACTTGCATATTGAATGTAAATTTAACATCATTTACACAAGCATCCAAGATAAGCACCCATGGAAGAGCATCCCAATGGAAGAAAGGCACCAACCACCCAACCATGTGGAACCAAAGGAACCACCCCCCGTGCTAGGAGATGACACAAGATCCCACACACACTCTAAATCTAAGATGACACCTATCAACCAAAGAGATAACAACTCTAACACAACCAAAGAAAACATATCAAACAACCAAGAAACCTCCAAAGCCGACTCATCCACAAGGCATAAGGAACTAGGATCAACATGTAGGGAAAGAGTGTCATCACATGCTACCACATAGGATAGATATGCAAAACCATCTCAACCTTTGAGGAAATCAAGGGAGTTTAGTTTATTCGGTTACCAAATCTACCACCTCACTTTGGTCATCGATCCATGATATGGGTATTACAAAACACATTTATTCTCTTGCTTAGATAAGTTACTCTACCCAACCCACCTAATATTAATTATTGTGTTATCACTTATCAATTACAATAGAAAACCTCCAATGATCTATCCAAATGGTCTAGACCCTAACTCTATTACAAAAAAATCCTAGTAGTCCATTCCTCCTGACCTCGACAAACTCACAGAAGCCCACTCCCCCTAATCATGCACCTAGGCCTCAACAACACATGAACTCAAAAAAGCAAGCTCACAAAATATAATCTGGCTATCCAAGATAGAACATCATAAATGCACAATGAGCCAATAACGTATACCACATAAGTCACATAGACCACACAACCTTATAGAGGAAAGAATCCATAGCAAGGCACCACTCCTCTTGTAACAATACAAATGATCAAATAACTCATCAAAACATTACTCCAGACATCCTAGAGTCACTGAAGACCAAGATACAGCCTTTGGATAGACATCATAACAATCTGATAAATCTAGAAAAACCAATTGAAATTCTTAAAAACATAGAAAACAGACTCAGAAATTGAAAAATAACCAGATTAGTGCATACACCTAAGTGTGCAATGCATATACCTAACTGTACAACACTTATGCAAAATTCCACAGTGTGTTTACTCAGACTAACAATGCATATACATAAAGTTTCAGTGCTTCTATAGGTTTCAACGCTTTTGCATCACTCTGCAATGCAAATGAGACACATAATAGCGCATTTAATAGGTAAAACAACTCATATACTTAGTAAAATAGCGTATATGTCCTTTTAGTGCATTAACTCAGAAAACCTCAGACGAAGACATGAAACTTAAGAGAATAAATTATCAGTAAAGTATCAAAAATTTACAAATAAAGGCTCAAAAGACACGCCTAGGTCATAGGAATCAAATGATATAAACAAAACACCAAATCCTAAACCATAATAAAATATTTCCCAAAAATGGTCTTCATGGTATTGAGCCAGAACACAGAAAACTATAGAGATTAAAATGAATTCCCGACTCCCTCTAGCATACAATAAAGGGCTATAACAAGGCCAAATCTCAAAAAATATATATACAGTGCGACCATTCATGGTTGCGCACAACATAATACACATTTTCCCCAAATCTATATAATTTTAACTATAGTTTAAACCTCATAATAAATTCATAAATCCACTTATGCAAACTATATCAAACCATATGAATCAATCATTTTTCCCCAAAACTCTTGAGAATACATAAAGAAAATCTTTTCTAAACTGAAAATGCAAGAGAAAGAAATCCTCTGACCTGGTGAAAGCTGAGAAATGAAAGGTTGAATTTGCTGAAGAAGATCCAACAAGCCACAATCCAAATTCAAAATCGCAGAAAAATACTTCCCGAGCCAACCCCCGTGAAATCTCAGGAAAACAAATAAATAGAAAACCAAGCCAAAACCATAGAATATGTCGGCCAATCAAAATAATAACAAAAATAATATTTCTTACCAACGCATATAAAAAATCGAGGTAAATATAAATAAAATAATAGTTAATTTACTTACCCAACAACTCAATAAATATACAAAAGGGTAGGTAGAATAATATTTAATCAACCCAAGAAGGTAAATAATAAATCAATCAATAAAATAATACTCATAGGCACAATTAACTAGAAATCCCAATAATTAGATATAATAAACCAAGGGCTATAAATAAATTAAAGACAATAAAATATAATCAAAGGCTATATAAATAATTAAATATCAAAGCCTTATTATTACAAAGCAATATTAATAATAATATCAATAATAATTCCAAAAACCCATATATAATAAATAATAACATCTTTGTAGATGAAAAAGTGAGACTAAGTATGAAAACCCTAATCCCACTCTCATACACACTCATGGAATATGAAAGAGCCTAGGGAGGTAACGCATGTTGGCTACTTCTAATGAGAAAGAGACAGTTTAGGATTACCTCTTAGGTTTTCTATTCCTTTGTTGTAAATGAGAGAGAGGAGAGATGCAAAATGCAATCTAACCTAGAAAACAAGTAAGCAAGCAAATCCTAATCTGAGAATGCAGACCAAAGAACAACTAATACACTATGAAAAGTACAAATCAGAAGGAAAAATAAAAGGTGCACCTATGTCTGAAATCTAGGAAGAAATGTCTAGGGCCAGGGTGCCACGCCACTGTCCCGATTCTGCAATTCTAGGGTTGCAACTAACATAAGGGATTTTGAGATCTACAAGGTACTTTTTTATCAAGTGTTGCTGATAGAGGGTAGGACCATGGCACCACACCACTTTCCTGGGAAAGACCAAGGTGCCACACCCCTGTTCTTGACTGATTTTTCCACTTATGAGACTTTTGGGTGGTGTTGATACCTATTCCAGATCTGAGACCACTTTTGGATTCATGTTTCTACACCTGCAACTAAAAAGGGAAGGTTTGGGGTGGCTATATAGGGTTTTGTCTTAGTCAAACCCCCATGTTGGTTATTTCCACCTCCACGAATAGCTGATAATGTGTGTGCAAGAACCTTGTGTATGTGCAAGGTCCTAACAATGAAAGTAAACAACCTAGAGCAACCCTAAAGAGTAAACCCTAATTCATTATAATTGACAAAGTAAATGCTCTAAATCCATAATGCAAAGTGATCTAAAGCATGAATATGAATCAAAATGAAGATTATTCAAAGATCTAAAAACAACATGAAACCATACCCAACCCCAAGGGAGAGGTACAAGCCAATCATTACTCAGTGCTCTCCTATTGTTCTTCTACATCTCTAAAAGCCCCCAGTTGATAAAATAATGCTTGATGAATTTTTTGATGGATGAATGTTGAATGTTGTTGAAGACTTCAAAGATCTACTCTTTCACTACAAAGAAGGCTCTAATACTCCAAAACTTGCTCTTAGATTCTTAGAAGAAGACCCCTTCAAATGAAGAAAGAGATCTCTTAAGTATGAAACCCTAGATATTAATTTCATGTTTAGGCTGACCTAGGATTTGAATTTCTCCCTGATATTTTGGGGTTAAGCATTATCATATCATAGGATTGTGCTCCCAAAATTTCAAGAAAAAAGTTGCAGACCATGTGCATTCCCACCACGATCCAACCAACTTTTCACCAAATTTTTGGGACCGTTAGATATGATGATATTAGAGTGCATCCCAAAGTTATAGCTGATTTCAAAATGTTTTGATATGCAAAATCGGGCCTAAATGGTTGAAATAAGACATAATTAGGGTTTATGATTAAATGATTTATTGGAGAAATAAGATGAAAATGGGCACACTTAGGGTAAAGGGCCCAACTTTGTAATGTGTAAAGTGATGAGATATGGCCTTAGATTTAATTTAATTAATTAATTAAATGCTTAAAGGGGAATGAGAAATGTAAGATGCAAAACACAGTAAGGCAGGTGCTAACTTAAGTGTGAAATTGTACCACCCTAGCAAGGGTGTACAATTTATGACACTACATTTAGCCCCCACTTTAGAGGTCATATGACACTACGTTCATATGCAAGCTAAAGTACATAAAAGTAAACATCATTTGAAAAAAGATATATCCATAAGTTGTCGAATGAAGCCCCCAACGGTATCTACAGTATACATTTAGGAACCACACCCTACAAAATCACATGTTAGATCACAAAATCACCTAATTCTTACTAAGGAAGGTGATGGAATTCACAATTTTCTATATGCCCCTCCTATTTCGACTTGCTTATTTATGAGGTGAAACAGGGTATCATGTTTTACACAGTGAATTATGATAAAGATTTTGATGAAGAAAGTTCACAACAAGGCTTGATTACTAATCCAAGAACATTATGGAACTAACACAGAGAAATCAGTTGAACTCATGATTCCAACACCACTGACGATGCGAGAGTTGGAGCTTCCTAGCTCAAGATATGATAGATTGAAGAAAAAGTGCAGAAATTAGGGCTATAACTTAAAAACATAAAGTCAAAAGTGCATAACATATAAATATGAAAGTGACACCTTCATTTGTCACTTTCTAACTTTTTGGCACTATTCACTATAGAGGATCCCACATACAAGCCATCATGCCTTGATGCCAACCTGAGCTACCTACGTGGATGGAGATTCTGCACCAATCCATAATCGTCGATAGACCACTCGACAAGGGGAGTTGACCTTCTGTTGACTGCATTTGACTTTGTCATGTTTTGATAGTTTTTAGAAGTGATGATGTCATCACCTAGTTTGGGTTGGGGCCCACCCTTTGGACACCTAGGGTTCCTAGGGCGCCTTGGTCCTCCTAGGGTGCCATGTTCCCAATAGGGCGCCTGGTCCCTTATGGGTGCCATGGTCCCGGTAGGGTGCCATGATCCCATTAGG
Source organism: Cryptomeria japonica (assembly GCF_030272615.1). NCBI lineage: Eukaryota > Viridiplantae > Streptophyta > Pinopsida > Cupressales > Cupressaceae > Cryptomeria > Cryptomeria japonica. The sequence goes on along the minus strand of NC_081411.1, from coordinate 662,028,860 downwards.
GTGCCCTGGTCCACTCAAGGCACCCTGGTCCCTATTCGGGGTGACCAACGACGACACAAGATCAGGCGATGAATGCTATAAATGATAGAATGGTTGTATTGATTAGATGATGATTGATCAATTACTGATGATAGATTGCTTTGAATTTTGTAGACACTATTGTACATCCATGAGCATACCGTCGGTCTCACATTTTGAAGCCTTCGAGAGCAGATCCCAAGGCTGATAGTAGTAGAGAGGGATTTGCTACATATAGTGGGTTTGTGGGATGTGATGGCCATGCCAGCCATCTGATTCCATTATGCGATGTTGATGGCATTGATGGAGAGGTGGGATGCAGATACCTCAATATTCTCACTACCAGTGGGGGAGATGACGGTCACCCTTGAGGATGTATACTGCATTTTGCACCTACCCATTAGTGGAGAGACTGTTAGATATCAATCCGACCACATAGAGGAGGATTACAAGGGAGAGAAGGTATATGTTGCGGGGAGAGTGATACACAGTGAGACAAGGGGTCACATTATGGTCAGCTAGTTCCTACATCCTACAGGTGAGGTTTCATTGGTGAGGCAACTCATGATTGCGACCCTTGTATTAGTTGTGTTCCCTAATGGGCGCAACACACATATGCATGGAGGACTCATCTATGCCATACGAGCCATGGAGAGACACTAAGAGTTTATACTCTTGGGGTCGTAGCATGCTTGTGCATCTCTATCACAACCTTGGGGAGTATGTGTTTGGATAGGGATTCTGCCTGATGACATGCACACTGCTACAAGTGTGGATGTTTGAGCATATTACCTGCACTAGGCCTGGTGGAGCCCCCATAGAGCTAGTCCTAGAGCAGCCTAGGGTATATGCTTATCCTCTTACCCATGAGTGATGACTCAATGATCTCCTATATTGGAGGTTTAGCATGGATAGATTGACAATGGGTGGGATCATATGGAGACCCTACCTCAGGATGTCCATGTGGGCAGGGTTACACATATAGATGTTCAACATGTAGAGGAACCATCTACTAGAGTGGCAGTATAGCCACATAGTCATTCCCTTCTACTTCGACCGAGTTCAGTGGCATTTTGGGTTTGAGCAGTGTGTTCCTACTAATGTACCTATATACATCTGACACTCATGAGTGATGCTGAGGCTAGGATCCATTCCTAGGCATACTAGTGATGAGATCAACATCATAGATTCAGATGGGTCATATCAGGACATAGCAACAAATTATAGAGATGATTCAAGCATGCACCAATGGTACATCACATGGTGAAGGAGAACATTCCTTGGAGCTATTTTCCTAGTAGGCTTCCTTGGAGGGAACTTGAGACCATGGAGATAGTCAGGTGATAGAGAGGGATCCGATGCATCTAAGGAGGATTTAGATGATCAAGATGAAGACATAGAGGAATAGGAGGTAGGTAGAGAAGGAGGTGATCTTGATACTAGAGGGGGAGGTCAAGATGGATATGATGAGGAAGATGAGGACGAGGACGAGGATGAGGATGAGGATGAGGAGGATGAGGAGGAGGAAGACAAGGAGGAGGAGGATGAGGAGGAAGAGGATGAGTCAGGTATAGTTCATCGCTCTAGAGAGGATACCAGAGTCCTAGATCCACCGAGTCTCCCATGGCGAGCAGAGAGGGATCCCATAAGGGGTCCTGATCCTGATCCCTATTAGCCCACACTGGCTATACATAGAAAGTACAAGTGAAGAGGACCTAGCGGGTCCTAGTCTCAGGCAGTCGCTATCCATAATCCTCATTGGTGAGAGGGAGATCCAGGTAATGTTCCCTGTTATTTATTAACATGTGCATCCTACCTGCTTCAGATTTGATGATATAGAATGAACTACTGATGAAAATTTTCTCTCTATCTTGCAGCTACCACCCAAGAGTGGTGTTCTCTAATTCAGAATGCAGTGACAGACCTTATTGTGACTACACATGTTCCGAGTTCCTCACAGATAGCACACATATCCTAGAGGAATGTAGGATGACACAAGGACCTCTTCTCCCCTATTCGAATGGAGGTGGAGGTCCTACAAGAGAGACTACAATAGATAGAGTGTGACCTAGTGGCGTCATAGATAGAGGCAGCCACATACTAAGGGATCATGATGGAGAGAGATTGCAGGAGCTCCTCGTGGAGTCACTCACAATCTGTATCATGATACACCCCATGGGGCCACCCCCATGGCCAGATCAGGAGGGGGCATCTAGCCATCATCCTCCTCCTACTAGTCCTAGGGATTGGAGATGATTTCAATGTATTGATGTATATATGATGACACTCATGGCTATGTTATTTTAATGCTTAAACAATATATGCATTTCTTAGATTAGAAGTAATATATTGAGTAATGAGCATGTATATCTGATTTAATTTCCATGTGATTGATTTCTCAATACTTCATGATTAAATTGATACATGTGTGATTTAATCAAACAACTAAGTATTTAATCAAATGCTACTTTGATGATGTAAAAGAAGAATGTATTAAGCCCGAGAAATATATGACTAATGTGATTTAATTAATTCTAATTAAATACAACATGATATTATTTCTACTTAACACATAAGAAATTGTATAAAATGCTAGCACAAATGAAATGTAAATCCATTATAATTTACATAAAAATAATCCAAGACAAACAATATAGTAATGAAACATGCTTGTCAATAATGAAGTAATGTAGACCAAACAATCATTTAATCTTACATACTTTAATGAAGACATGCTAACATGTTACCCAATTTTGAGGAAAAAGACATAAATAGAGAACAGAAAGAAGACTATAAAGAGAGAGAGAGAGAGAGAGAGAGAGAGAGAGAAATAGAACTAGGCATAGTATCTATGAAGGTGCATAGCATTTATAAGATCCTTGAGAGGCATACCTTCCACATCTGCTATCCTATAAGCACCTGATCCATAGACCTCCACAATGATGTAGGGTCCAAGCCAATTAGGACTGAATTTCCCTTTCTCCTCAGGTAAGGCATTCACGTTGTGTTGATTCTCATAAAGGACTAAATCCCCTACCGAGAAGGAACGTTGAATAACCTTATCATTGTAGCTTCGTTGCAAATTTTTATGATATGCTTGAATATGTTCGAGGGCATTTATACACCGTTCATCGAGCATCTCAAGTTGTTGAAGTCTTTTCTCTCTATAGGAATCATCATCCACTATGCCCCTAAGAGAAACTCTCAAAGAAGGAATTTCTAACTCCAAAGGCATAATGGTATCAACACCATAAACAAGATTATAAGGGGTACAACCTATAGCAACATGTACACTTGTGTGATAATCCCACAAAGAATAGGTTAATTGAGTATGCCAATCCTTACCATGCTTGTTTATAGTCTTTCAAATAATTTCATCAATTATCCTGTTAGAAGACTCATCTTGAAGGGTCAATTGAGGATAATAAGGTGTGGAAAATTTATGTTGAATATGATATTTCTCGAGAAACTTATTCACATCCTTATTTTTTAATTACATTCCATTATCTGAAACTAAGGCGGAAGGTATCCCAAATCAAGAGATGATGTTTTCCAAAATGAATTGACAAATTAATTCAGTGGCAGTGGATCAAAGAGGAACAAATTCCACCCACTTCATAAAGTAATCAATGGTAGTTATGATGAAAGTCCTTGAGATGAAGGAGGAGATATTTTACCAACAAGATCCAAACCCCATGCAGAAAAGGGCCAAGACACTATTTGTGATCGAAGCTCTTGGGTAGGGGCATGGATCAAATTTCTATGTTGCTGACACTGATGACATCATTTAACAAATGCAAAAGAATCTTTTTCCATGGTTTTCCAATAATCTCCCATTCAGAGCAATCTCTGAACTAAAGACCTACCAAAAAAATGCCCCCCACAAGCACCTGAATGCACTTCTTCAAGAGCAATAGGTACCTCAACCTTGTTTAAGCATCGAAAAAGAAGACCATTATAACCCCTCCTATAGAGAACATTAGAAAGGATAATATATCTAACAGCCAATTTGTGAACCATAGCCCTAGTATTCTTATTCGTAGAGTCGGGAAAGGTACAATCACTCAAATATTTTACAGCATGCGAGTACCATTTGTCAAAATCTATAATGCAACAATATGCCACATCACTAGGATTATCAGCAATAGCCGGGGAAGTAAGGTTGTGAATAGTGAATTGAAGATCTACCAAGGGGTCCTCTAGAGACACAAGAGAGGCAACACATACCATCGCATCAGCATGTCGATTATCTTTTCAAGGAATGGGCTCCATGGTATAAGAATTATTTTTTTGTAACAAGGATAAAGCTAGATCTTTATATTGTGATAATTTTTCTTGCTTAGCTTGATAAACTCTTGTCACTTGTCTTATGATTAGTTGAGAATCTCCATAGATATGTAGATTTTTCACACTCAACACCAAGGTTGCTTTAATTCTAGCTATAAGAGCTTCATATTCAACAATGTTGTTGGTACATAATAAATCAAGATAATATGATAAAGGTATAGGCTCTTTTTAGGAGAGATTAAGGCCACCCCTACCCCTGATCCTACATGACACTTAGAGACATCAAAGTACAATTCCCAAGTCTCATCAAACTCAATGGAAAGAATGCACTCATCAGGAAAAGACTATGCATTAGGTAAGGAGAAGGGTGAAGGAGAATCAACTAAATGATCAGACAACGCTTGACCCTTTATTGCCTTTTGTTATACAAACTTAAGGTCAAACTCGGTCAACATCATAACCCACTTAGCTAAGCATCCGAAAAGGTCAATTTTGGAGAAAATATATTTAAGAGGATCAAATTTAATGATAACATGAATCTCAACATTCAAGAGATAATGCCTCAACTTTTGAGTTGCAAAGGCTAAATCAAGGCATTGTCTTTCTATCACAAAATATCAGACTTCATAATCGAGTAGAGTGTGTCTTATGTAATAAACAGGGGATTCTTTACCATCCTTATCACATTGTGCCAATCAAGGTTGTAAGAGATTGAGGAGAAGCAGTAGTGTATAGAAGGAAAGGCTTAGTAGGATTAGCCGGTTGAAGAATGTGAGGATTGGCCAAATAAGTCTTTAAGTCTTTGAAAGCTTGATGATAATCCTCATTCCATTGGAAAGTGATATTATTCTTAAGAAATTGTGTGAAGGGAAAGGTATGATTTGCAAGTTGAGAGATGAACCTATGAATAGCTTGGATCTTTCCTTGCAAACTTTTTAGTTGGGAAACATTATTAGGAGGTGGCATGTTAACAATAACATCTATCTTCTTCATATCCATCTAAACGCCACAATGTGAAACTATGAATCCTAATAGTTTTCCACTATCCACACCAAAAACACATTTTTGGGGATTCAAACACATGTTATACTTACGAATTCTCTCAAAGATTTGACGAAGGATCTTAACATGATCTATACGAAGAACGGATTTGGCCAAGATGTCATCAATGTAATCTTCTAAGGTCTTATACATATAGTCATGGAAGATGAGTCATAGCATGCTGATAGGTTGCGCCTACATTTTTCAATCCAAAAGGCATCACAATCCAATAGAATGTACCCTAAGGAGTGGTGAAAGCATTTTTATATTGATCTTGGGGATTGATGAAAATTTGATTATATCCTAAGAAACCATCCATAAAGGATAATAAAGCATGCCCTGCTACTAAATCCACTATCATATCAATATTCAGGAGGGGAAAATCATCTTTTAAAGAGGCCTTGTATAGATCACGAAAATCCGTACACATCCTAATTTTGTTTTCAGCTTTAGCCACAACCACAATGTTTGAAATACATGGGGAATAATCGATAGGACAAATGAATCCAACATCCAACAATTTTTCAATCTCAGCTTTAACAAGTAATACCACTTTAGGGTGAATCTTTCTAATCATTTTCTTCACAGGTTTAGCATCAGGAATTAAGGCAATGTTATGAGTGACAATGTTAGGATCTACACTAGGCATGTCAGAATATATCCAAGAAAAGATCTTAGGAAATTCAAGTAACAACTCAACATATTGTTTTTGCTCTTCTTCATCAAGACATTTCCCTATCTTGATGATCTTATCTTCAACACAAGGATCCATATTGATATCAATGGTGTCATTTATTAGGAGATTTCTTTGTTGAGGAGTATCTCTCAATTGAGGAAATTCTTTAACTATCTCATCGTTATTTCTTTCTTTCCCAAAGTAAGCTTTTGTATTTAGAAAATAGGGAAAACTACAATTATGGTGATAACGAGGAAGGTTGTCATAAGCTCGCAAGAATTCAGCTGAGGAATCATCGGTAGAAAAAACATCCAAAGCAAAGACACAAGAAGGGTCAAAGTCAATATATTCTGCATATTTTAGTGAGAGAGAAGCAGAAATGATATTAACACTAATAAATGGTCTCTTAGAGGCTTTAGTATGTTTGAAAGGATCATAACTAATCCCGAATGTCATATCATGAAAGTTGTTTTCTAAGGGAACCTTAATCCCTTGTTCTTGAGCACCACATCCATTTCCATTATATCCACATCTAGCCAGGATGTGAAAACCATGACCATAAAGGTTAGTCATTTCTGAAGTAGAAGGAGGATTTTCAAAAAGTGAAGGATCAAAATCCTCTAGACCAGAAACTAAGGGAGATGAAATCTAAGAAGCCACCACAAAGTTATTACTCAATGGCCCAGACAAAGTAGATTACTTGTTAGGTTCTTCTTCTTCTTTCTTCTTTTCGATCTTAGGTTCTCTAGGGGGAATTATGTATTCCCCTACGAAAGTAGGATTGAAATCAAGGGATCCCCAATCATCTTCCACAAGAATCTATTCAAGAGAGAAAGTGTTCTCAATCGTAGAGTCGGGCTGAGAAGACTCTTCCTCAAGAACCTTAGGTCCACCTAAGGAGGTATCGAGGATCAATCCAAATCTAGGAGATAGGTTTGATGAACTAGTCACACTAATCAGAGTAGAAGCTTTAGAGAAATTGTTAAAGATAGTTGGGGAAAAATTGATTGAAGAGGATTTCAAACTTGATGTTTGTAAACAAGCCTGAAATCTCGTGTCTCCTAACAAGGTGTATGTTGTATTTGTTGGCTTGATGATGATTGTAATGAATGACTTCATGTGTTATCATTGATGGAACATGTACACACACATATGTTCACATTGTCATTGTAATCTTAGACAAACTGGTATTGCTTCTAAAAGTTACTTGTATTGCAACCGACATTGGATGTTTATTTTTTGATGGTTTAGAGAGTGTCAAACCGATACATGTTGACAACCGTTATATGCAGGAAATGACTTGACACCAACTTGGAGATTCAACGAAATCATCAAAGAAGCAAATAGAGGACAATCAGTTTACATGTTGAAAGTAGTTAACTCTTAACTGGTATCGGTGTTCTAACCCATATTCATTGATTGTGTGATGAGTTATCACCAGGCATGATGAGTTACCCTTAACCGACAAATTTTGGTAGTCATTTGTGATGAGTTATGTTAGATTGTCCAAATACATTGCACCTAGGAAATCATGAGATAATTTCTAAGCCGACATGAAATCTAATGTCTATATAATGATATTATGATGAACTATTTTAATGATATGATAAGATATGATATGATGTGAGATAGAAGTGTTAAGTTGTTGAAGGCATTGCAGAATATGTTGGTGATGCAGTTTTGAGTGCGTTGAAGAGAATCTACTCAAGCAAGTTGTGCTACTTCTAGATCACACCACCTATTATTTTCTAATCACTATAATAGTCAAATCCCCTAATAGGGGTATAGATCCTAACAGATCTTTGGGATCTTTAACAAGATTCGCTCCTAGCAGAGCACTTTTGTAGACCTTGATCGGTCAATTACCTATTATTGCAGATAGTTAACTTGTGAGTCCCATCTCACCATGGTTTTTCCCATTTGGGTTTTCCACATATAAACACTTGTGTTATGGTGGATGTTTTACTTATTGTGGTTGCTTTAATATCATTTTGGATTGCATGCATAGTGTTTAGTAAACTTGTTAAGTATCTCAACTGGTCAGTGTTTAAAGTGGCATTGCTTTTGCTGTCACTGATTCACCCCCCCTCTCAATGCTTTATAAGTCTATCAGTATTGTTGTAAATGAATTTGATTTGCCTATGAAATGTAGAGGTAAAAACTTGCATGCTATGAATCCAAGGTATCCTTAGAAACAAGTTGTATGTCAACTCTCCAGACATGACATGAATAGGAGTAGGTAAAGTAATATGACCTACCTTAATAGGCAAGGTGATGATACCTAGTGAAGATTTAGCAACATTATCGAAGCCATAGATAGTCAGAGAATCAAGCTTGATAAGAGATGTATCAACAATGATCTTATGCAACAAGTTAATGCTACAAACATTAAGGCCAAAACCATTATCCATTAATGTTTGCCTTATCGTACTATCATTTATGATAACCATAATCATTAAGGGATCATATTATTTTTGAATTTCACTAGAAGGCAACTCATCTTGTGTAAACACAATATGAGCCTTAGGTGATGTAATAGAGTGAATCAAAGAAGCCATATTATTGGATTTCACTGTGGGTGGGAAATTTGATGTTTTCAAGGCATCTTGTAGCATTCCATGATGAGTCAAGGAAGTTTGATGAAAATCCCAAAGGGATATCTTGGCAGGAGTAACTTTAAGTTGTTCCACAAGATCATATTCCTTACCAAGGGTTTGTGAAATGCAAGGTGCTTGAGGAAGAATGAGTTGAGGATCAGGTAGAGGAGTTAGAACAACTGAAGGAGGATTAGGTTTCCTATTGTTTCTTGTGTTATAGTTATGGGCAACTACATTATAACTCTCCTTAGTAAGTTGTCTAGTATAGCTATAAGGAGTCTTAGTGGGGTTCCTTCCTTGAATCATAATGATGGGTTTGTTTGGAGTGCTAAAGGAATCATGACTATATCCACCTTGGACTGTAAAAAGAGGTTGATTAGGAGGGGGTTAAGTTTGAGAAGGAAAAGCAACTTGGACAACAAAAAGTGGTTTTCTATGTTCATTCACATTGATCATATTGATTAACCTTTTAGATGCATTGTTCTTGTTTGAAAGTTTAGGCAAAGATATGAAGTCATCAAGGGCATCATCCAATAAAGCATGGTCATAGTGATTGAAAGGCTTATCTTTGGACTCAAAAGGACACATAATATCATAGAGGGAATCATGGGAATCAACTTTGTTGCTAGATCTAGTGGAGGAGTTGATATGAATGTACCCATGAAAGGAATCATTCAACTTATCTTTCTCATCACCATGAAATGGCATAGTAACCAGGTTGTTTAACTTTTGGCAAAATGAGGGTATAGAAGGCTTAGGGTTCAAAAAATCATCTAGAGCTTCATCTAATTCATCCTTACTAAACTCATAATCAACAAAATTGCATACATCACCAAAAGCATGAACTTATTGCAAATAGAAATCTAACATTTTGAAATGAAAATTGCATGAAACTTAAACACGCAATGCAAGGAAAATGAAAGAAACCTATCTCCTTTTTCTTTTCTTTTCTCTTTTTATGCTTTTTTTTAATGTTTTTAAAGCAATTGAAATAAAGTAGATCTATATCTAACAATGCAATGAAATGCAAATGAAATTTTATTCACGTTGGGGTTCACCAAAGATGTGTAGGGGAAAAAGTGAGACTAAGTATGGAAACCCTAATCCCACTCGCATACACACTCATGGAATACAAAAGAGCCTAGGGAGGTAACGCATGTCAGCTATGTCTTATGGGAAAGAGAGAGTTGTGGATTATCTCTTAGTTTTTCTATTCCTTTTCTCTAAATGAGAGAGAGGAATGATGCAAAATACAATCTAACCTAGAAAGCAAGCAAGCAAGCAAATCCTAATCTGAGAATGCAGACCAAAGAACAACTGATATAATGCTGAAAACTATAGATTAGAAGGAAAAATCAGAGGTGCACATGTGTCTCAAATTTGGGCAGAAATGTCTGAGACCAGGGTGCCATGCCACTATCTTGATTCTGCAATTCTGGGGTTGCAACTGATAGAAGGGATTCTGAGATCTGCAAGGTACTATTCTATCAAGTCTTACTGACAGAGGGTAGGACCATGGCACCACGCCACTATCCTGGAAAGGAATAGGGTGCCACGCCCCTTTCCTTGATATATTTCTACACTTATGATACTTCTGGGTGGTGTTGATGCTTGTTCCAGATTTGAGACCACATCCAGATTCATGTTTCTGCACCTGCTATTGAAAAGGGAAGGTTTGGGGTGGCTATATAGGGTTTTACCTTAGTCAAACCCCTGTGTTGGTTATTTCCACCTCCAGGAATAGATGATAATGTATTGAAAATGTGTGTGCAAGAAACTTGTGTATATGCAAGATCCTAAGAATGAAAGTAAACAGCTTAGAGCAACCCTAAAGAGTAAACCCTAATTGCTTATAATTGAAAAAGTAAGTTCTCTAAATCCACAAGGAAAAGTGATCTAAAGAATGAATATGAATCAAAATGAGGCTTACACAAATATCTGAAAACAACATGAAACCATACCAAACCCCAAGGGAGAGGTACAAGCCAATCATCAGTCAATGATCTCCTATTCTTCTTCTACATCTCCAAAATCCCCCAATTGATAAAATGATAGTTGATGAATGTTTTGATGGATGAATGTTGAATGTTGTTGAAGACTTCAAAGATCTACTCTTTCATTGCAAAGAAGGCTCTAATATTCTAGAAACCTGCTCTTAGATTCTTAGAAGAAGACCCCTTCAAATGAAGAAAGAGAGATCTTAAGTATGAAACCCTAGATCTTAATTTCATGTTTAGGCTGACCTAGGATTTGAATTTCCCATTGATATTTTGGGGTTAAGCATTATTATATCATAGGATTGTGCTCCCAAAATTTAGGGAAAAAAGTTGCAGACCATGTGCATTCCCGCCATGGTCCGACAAACTTTTTACCAAATTTTTGAGGCCATTAGATATGATGATATTAGAACGCATCCCAAAGTTACAGCTGATTTAGAAATGTTTTGATATGCAAAATTGGGCCTAAACGGTTGACATAAGACATAATTAGGGTTTATGATTAAATGATTTATTGGAGAAATAAGATGAAAAGGGGCACACTTAGGGTAAAGGGCCCAACTTTGTAATGTGTAAAGTGATGAGACATGACCTTAGATTTAATTAAATTAATTAATTAAATGCTTAAATGGGAAAGAGAAATGCTAGATGCAAAACACACTAACACGGGTGCTAACCTAAGTGTGAAATTGTACCACCCTAGCAAGGGTGTACAATTTATGACACTACAACATCCAATGATTATAAAATCATATACCAAATATTTATCTATTTTATTATTGCCAACTATATTTATTTCTTTTATTATTATAAACTATGTAATCTATTAATTTAATTTAGCATTATTAAACTATATAAATTACTTAATTAATTAATAATTAAACCAATCAATACATACAACACTCCAAGCACACCAACAACAGACAACTCAAGAGCTCACTCAACACTGAACTACAACTCGCACAAGGACTGAAAAGGATAATCAATCTTATGTCACCTCCGATCAACTTGCCATTGGGATAAGACACGCTCAGACCTGTGAAGCCAGGTGGAGTCGATGTCTGGTACCTGCAAATCCTACATCCACAAAGCCACGATACAACATATACAATATATAATACATGCAAGTGATAGAGAATCGCAATGTCACATCCTATTTGCAATGAGTGATGTGACATCATCCCTATCATGAAGACAATAGAAGACACTCACAAACAATCAAGCAATATCATAATCAACCCCGCATCATGAAATAGGGTTAGCACATCATAAAATATCCTCAAATCATTGTAAAAAAGTATAAACAACACATAGAAGGAGCTACACATCATCAAATGAGCACCTATCATAATAATAACCCATATAACAATCCATAATGTCATCATCCACATGGAATAATAGTATCAAATGTGATATAGTATGTCCAATATCCATAATTATGCATCTAAACTAAATATAAATCCACAATAGTCTAATCCAAGAATAAAAGGAAAAGATAAATCAAGGAGGGACACTACAATATATATATATATATATATATATATATATATATATATATATATATATATATATATATATATATATATATATATATATATATATATATATATATATATATATATATATATATATATATATATATATATAATGGGTCATTTTGAGCATTCCACTAGTCCCCACATTCCTTTCATAGTTAGGAAACAAAAAAAATCTATTTGATACAAACAAAAATCGGCTTTTGGTGCACACTTTGACACAAAATTCAATGTATCAATACTTTTTGTGCATATTTGTATGGGTATAATGGGGAGTAGCAGTCATTGTAAAAAAAAGGGAAAGAGAATGCTCATAATAGAGAAAATAGAAGCATATAGAGAAAATGATATAGAAATTCATAGGAAGAGAAGACAAGTTATGTTGAATAATGGTCAAGGTGAGGCCTCTTCACCACCCATAAATATAATTTCAAGTGAAGAAAAAATTGAATATGAAAATACTGAACATGATATTGAAACTGAAAATGAAAATGAAAATGTTGAAATTGATATTGAAAATGTTTACATTGAAAATGAAAATCTTGTAATTGACATTTAAAATGGAAATGTTGATAACATTAATAACATTCAAAATGAAAAAATTGATAATGTTGAGAATTATGAAATAATTGGACATTATGTATCATCAAATTACATGAGAAATGAAAACCTTTGTGAGGAAGAAAGACAAATCCCAAATCCAAGACCTTGAAGAACCCCAAAATAGTTACTTTAAATTGATGAGAACGATATATATAATTTTGAAGGAAATAGGTCTACACAAATCATTTGGTGTTGGGATACACAAATTTTCAATGAATATTTTAGCAATAAGACATTGACCAACAAATGTCAACTTTTTGTTCAATTGCTAAAAGATACACAAAATGAGACCTTTTCTACCCAAATTGAATATTCGGGTGAACAAAAGATGGAGAAAAATACTATTATCGTCAAAAAAAAATTTAATGCTCTAAATTCTATTGGAATGACTAGCAAGGAAAAAGATAATAGAGCTACAAGTGATCACAACCTAGTTAGTAAGTCGTCATTTGAGAAAGACTCATTTTATGGGACAAACTTGTATTGATTTAAACATAAATCATAAAAAAATAGATAGATCACTTGCAAGAAGAGAAAGAATCAATGACCCTCTTCAAAATGATACATGGTATTTTTGTGGGAGGCTTCCAAGTGTTGATAAGAATCTAATCAATAGTATAAAGGAAGATATTCAGTAGTTTTGGCACTCTAACTATAGAGCATCACCCTATGTAAAGGATGTTTTAAAGTTAATAATTGACATTGAGACAACACATCGCATTCAAAATAATTCTTGAAATCAAGCCAAACAATGTTGTACAATTTTATTTTTTTAAACATATCCAACTTTGCAAATCTCATAAAGAGATTTGAATCTTGTAAGTCATTTTATTATGTACCTCTTAACATTTGTAATATGTGTTGTAAATACCTTGTGGAGTTTTCAATGTATGATAAACTATTATCCTATATTCATTCTACTTTACATGCTACTAAAATGTTTAAGAGTGTGGTGTAATGCAAATTTTGAAGTCCTCCAAAGTCTTGTTAGATCTATTTTTATGTATTAGAGATGATGGTTGCTTTTTCTTTATAAATGATTGTTTAAATAAGAAGTGCTCACAATGTGATGGATTGTAAAATTTTGTTTCATGTTTTCATGAGGGTAATGAACATGAATATGGAAAGAAAATTGTTGAGAAAAAGAGATATGATATGGTGAAATATAGTTTGAAGAGTGGAGGTGTGTTGAACATGCCATACGACCAAGAGGGGGGTGAATCAGTCCAGATCTTAAACAAATTTATCTTTAAGCCCTTAAAATTAAAATTCAAATTATCTTATCTTTACAATAATAAAAACATGAAACTAGAAAACAAAATACACAAGAGAACACAAGATTTACATGGAAAACCCTAAGTAGATAAAAACCATGGTGAGAATCACACTCACAATATGAATAATTGATTAGAATGTTGTAGGCTCAAGGTCAAAGTAGCTCACTACTCCTGATTTGGAATTGCAAGAATAAGGTGCAAAACCTTAGGGAAAAATACAATGGACTTGAAATTTTGAGACACACAATCCTAGGGAAAGATACAAAAGAACTTGCAAGATTGAAGCTCATTGCTCCAAGGAAAGATAGAGAATTGCACAAGCTTCCATAATGACACACTATCTTTTGATATGTATAGAGAAATTATGAATTGAAATAAACAAGATCTTCCAGTCATGAAACTTCCCTTGAACCACTGTTTCAAGAAAACAATATCATGGCAAACACAACTCACACATTCACAGTCTCAAAACTCTATCTAATTGAAGGATATGGTCATCAAATCTCATCACAAACTAAAATTTACACTTTTTCTTCTCCACATATGCTTTACATCATTCAAAATCAATCCACATCAATCCATGCATTAATTAATACATCCAAACATATTTATATACTATCGTATTCATTGAAGTCATCAACTAGATTAGATACATACAAAATATACATAAATTACACAAGATTAGCCACCAAGTGCAACTACACCAAATTCAATCAACCCAAGAGATAAAGGGGGCCAAAACACAACACAAAAACTCTTCCAAAGTTGATTCCAATGAACCACACACACTAACACATCCTATAAAGTCATCATCAAACGTAACATGTAGAAAAACAATAAAGCATGTTAACTAGTTGGTCCAAAACCATCACCCAATGTAAATTACTTAATGTAGATCTTAACCTACCATAGTATGAACCATAAGAAGATTATAAGTAAACCTCAAATATATATCTGGACCAAAAGAGTATGATCTAAATAAGATAAACCAATCGAGTTTGCCAAAGACCAACACAACTAACCACACCAAACAATAGAAAACATAACTTCACTTGTCATTCAAACCAACACTATAAATTTGAATTGGAACACTTCACAAACATTATGAACATGTCCTCTAAGCCACAAAAACTTAACCATATAGGAGTTGAGAAAATACAACACCATAGGAGCCCAAATAATCTTTGCAAGCTGAAAAACCTGTTACAAGGAGAAGCAATGAAGCAAATCACAGAAGGAAAGAATACACAGGTAAAATATGCTCCAAAAGATGAGAGCTCAATAATCTCCAAAATGTATTGTCAATAATAATCCTTCTTCATACAATGAAAAGAAAGAACTCAACCTTTAATAGGTCAAGAAACCCTAAAAGGGAAAACTTAGGTTTGCACATAATAATTAATTAAAATAATTAATTATATGCACCTAAAGTTAGCTTAAGTGTAAAAGAGATAAAGGGAACTTAAATAATTAAACAAATAATGTTTAATTAATCAAGTAAATACCTGAATACTCTAACACCCCCCCTTAAGATAGACTTAGGGAGAAGCTAAAACCTAGAACAACTACTGAAAGCAATAAAGATGGGTCCTGGCAACAAGGCCTGATCAGGTACCCAAATACAATGAAATCTCTATGGACTGGAGAAATAGAGAAAACCACATGGGAACAAAACTCTATTCCAAAAAGAGATGGAAAAGAATATCACTGAAGCATGAAGAAACTGCTAATCTGAAGAACATCCACTAAACTAGAACATGACCAGGTAGAGAAGACTGTGATCTGCATCAGTGCCCTCAAATGACACTACTCGAATCAGGAGGCAAACAAGGCAAAAACAACTGAAATTGAAGATACAAATGGCATGAGAAACCAAAGTCTGAAGAGCTGATCAATCAAACCACGAAAGCAGTAGAACCAATAGGATAAACCTCCCCATAATGCGGAAGTGGGAGAGGGATAGGAACACTAAAAATGACAGCCAAAAAAAACTGCATGACGAAGAACCAAGAACATCAAAGGTGCTGAGACACATCATCATGAGGTGAATGTCATGGAAGGAACATTCACTTGACAAAGGAAGATGGCAAACAACAAGCAAACATCAACCCCCTCATGACACTTGATCAATAGTGCATGTACAACAAGACACAAGATATGCAAGATTCCAAGTAAACAATGCATGATGACACTTTATCTCAGTGCATTTGCATAAATACAAGTTACAATGATAAGAAGACTAGAAAAAGAAATGTGAACTAAAATAGAGACATCCTACTCAGAGAAGAGATCTCAAGACCTGAAACAACCACGATATCCACCAAAGTGCTAAAAAGCAAAAAAATGAATAAAATATGCATGGAATAGAACCTAGAAATAAAACTCATATTTTTGGAAAGTACACAGCACAAGCTTTCCAAAAATATAAAGTTTTCAAAAAACGGAGGTTGGATGCTCATTCTATGTCTCCCGAAGTGCAAAAACTAGACCTCACTTTGACTAGAAAGAAAACATAGTCAAATAGCAAAATTGGCAAAAAATACCAATACCATGAGGTCGGCCTCGGAACCAGCTTTCTGATGCCTATTCGTTTTCAAAAAAATGACTCCGTATGCCCAAGATAGGGCCAAAAAACCAAACCCCCCCTGAAAAAGCCCAAAAAGGGGTCTGGTGGCCAGTGGGTGGTCCAGTGGCTAGTGGGTTGCGGCTGGGTGGCAGCCCAGTGGCTGCCCAATGGCTAGGCAGAGCCTCCCTAGTGACTAGGTAGAGCGAGCCAGGGTCGGGAGGTGCAGGGAAGCAGTGGGCGGCGCGACGGCTGGGCGGCAGGCCAGGGAGCTGAGGGCGAAGCCTGGTTGGGCGGCGAGCCAAGTGGAGGAGGCTGCACAGGCATCGGTCAATGGTAGAGGACTGAGCGGCAGGGGCTGCAGGTAGCGACCATGGGGCCAGTGGAGGCCGGGAGGCGGTAGCTGGGGAGCGGGGGGCCGCAGGCAGCGGCGAGTGTCGTCAGAAGGAGGCCGGAAGGGGGCCGCCAGGGGCCGGTGCTGGAAAGTGCAGGGAGGCCGATAGGGGGTGCGGGGCCGAGGTCCTGCAAGGTCTACAAAGCCACGTGGGTTGAGCGGTGGGCCGAGCAGAGATTTCTCAGCGGCCGAGGAGGTCGAGCTGAGCGGAGCTTTCCCAGCGGCAAGGGTTTCAGGTAGCGAGGGTTTCTAGTGGCAGCAGGTCTAGGCAGGGCAGTGGCGGTCAGGCCAGGCCAGGCGGCGGGGTTGCAGGGAGGCCAGCAGCAGCAAGGCAGGGCTGGGAAGTAGCGGCTGGTGGTGGGCCGGAGCAGTGGTGGTGGGCTAGAGAGCAGTGCAGTAGCAGGAAGCGGAGCGAGAGAGTGTTGGGCATGTAGGAAGGTCAGCAAGGGGGGCCGAACCGATGGGGGTTGGGAGCCGGTAGGGGGTCGGAAACCGGCAGAGGGACCAGTGGCTGTGGAGTAGTACAGACCTGCGTGAAGGCAGGGGGCCCCATGGTACCCTGTGTACCATGGGGAGCCCCCCCAAAAAAATTTTGGAAAAAACAAAAAAAAATTTTGCAAAACCCTATATTTTTTCTTTTCTTTTTTCAAGAAATTTTTTTAATAGAAAAGCAAAAATTCGGCCTACATGCCGTAAAAAGGCAAATTTTTTTTTTTTTCAAAATTTTTTTCTCGATCTGCATGTTAGGGTCGTACGGCCTGGATCGGAGAAAAAAATTCACCCATAGGCTTAGGAACCAAAATAGGTCGAATATTATATGACCGTAGGGGTTTTTGGGCCTTCTGAGCATGATGGTGAGGTCTGTTTAGGCCCAAAGTTCTCAAAAAAAAGGTCAAACCCTAGGTACATAAAAAATCTGAAACCCCAGATCTACTTCCAAAGCAAAATTCTCAAAACAAGAATACGTAGCTACAGATCTGAAGCTCTAATACCATATAGGAGTTGAGAAAATACAAACCACAGGAGCCCAAATAATCTTTGCAAGCTGAAAAACCTGTTACAAGGAGAAGCAATGAAGCAAATCACAAAAGGAAAGAATACACAAGAAAAATATGCTCCAAAAGATGAGAGCTCAATAATCTCCAAAATGTATTGTCAATAATAATCCTTCTTCATATAATGAAAAGAAAGAACTTAACCTTTAATAGGTCAAGAAACCCTAAAAGGGAAAACCTAGGTTTGCACATAATAATTAATTATATGCACCTAAGTTAGCTTAAGTGTAAAAGAGATAAAGGGAACTTAAATAATTCAACAAATAATGTTTAATTAATCAAGTAAATACCCAAATACTCTAACAAACCATACTCTGAAGCAATGTGGATAATTCTCTAGACTAGTCCTAACAAACAACCTCACCATCAGTAAACAACAATAACCAACTTCAATAGTTGAGCAACTAAGGACCTGAAAACATGATAGTACAACATTCACAAAGGGTAGACATTAAAACTAGAACCACAAGCCATCATCTTAAAAACCCAAAGGAATGTGGAGCATTCTTCCATAAATAATTTAAATACCCTTCCCTACATATTGTAACTTCCAATACTATCACCTTTTGGAAAAACCTCATACTCACTCAATATCACCTATAGACATCATAACAACATCTGAACCATCATTTCCAAACCACATACCATAACTACACAATTGAACAACTGCGACTTCTTCACCTTTGTCACCACTACACATAATCACAGACAACACAAACTCATCTTGACCTATGACATCAATGACAACACCAAACAAGTTTGACATCAAATAAAGATTCCAAAAATACCCCCCTTTGTTATTTATGGCAACACTTGTACCACCAAACTTAAACTTCCTCCCCATTTGACATCAAGGACAAAGTGTACACTACAAACCATAACTCTCCATATCAATCTTTGTAACTCTTTCTCCCCCTTCGAGGTATAACTCTGATATCTACAACACTCCCTCTGATATGGATATCTCTCTTCTACAACCATTTTCCTATAACCAGGAAATCACAACTTTCACTACTCCCCCAAATAGCAGCTAACACATTAATCATGGAGACAAAGGATAGACTTTAATTCTCACCCTAGAATGATGCACCACTTCTATGCATCTAGCTTAAAGGAGGGGTAATAACCCCTAACTTTGGTTAGAGATACTATAGCATTCTAAACTTGTAGCCTTGTACAATTTTGACCATATTGAGTCCCTACCTTAGCGTTTCCACCCTTTGAATTGATTGGGACTTGATTATGCTTATGCCCCTCATGAATTGCATCCCTTTAATGGTGGAAACCCTAATTTATCACCATTACATATACTCAAAGACATATTTTGATATCTCCTTGGTAAAAATATTTGCAATCTGCCGCAACCTTCTCTCTTAAGAAATGATATCAGATAGAAATATGTTTATTCCTTGAATGCATCACCATGAAATGTTAATTGCACTTGCATTATCATACATAACAAAAATTTCCTCATCATACATAACCTTTATATCTTTAATAATTTTCTTCATCCAATAAATTTATTGCAATAGGATGCAGCTGCAATATACTCTACTTCAGTTATAGATAATGAAATAGAATCCTAGTTCTTGCTCAACCAAGAGACCAATTTTTTTCCTAATAAAAATTAACCACCACTTGTACTTCTATCATCATCACATTGAACCCAATCAACATCAATGTAAACTATTAACATAAATCACCATCCCTCTTATACCATAAACCAAAATCCCGAGTCCCTTTCAGTTATCTGAATGTCATTTTCACTACTTGATGAAGAGATTTCTTTGGATTAGTTTTATATCTGGCAACCAAACAAACAACATGCTCAATATCCAATCTTGAGGTAGTCGAATACAACAATCAACCAATCATAGAACTATATTATTTATGATCCAATTTTGTATACCCATCATCCTTTCTCAAATGACAACCAATAGCCATGGGAGTTCCAACTGGCTTACAATTTTCCATACCAAATTTCTTCAACATCTCCTTGATATACTTGTCTTGAGAAATTAAAATTCTTTCTTACTATGTTACTTGAAGACCAAGGAAAAATGACAACTCAACAATCATTGACATCTCAAATTCTTTATGCATCTCTTCTACAAACCTTTTACAAACATCATCATATCCTCCACAAATGATATCATCAACATACACAACCACTATTAACAATTTATCACCTTCAACCTTAAAATAAAGATTAATATTTGTTCTACCTTCCTGAAATTCTACTGCAACAAGTATTTGTCCATCCTTACATACCAATCTCTGGGAGTTTGCTTGAGTCCATAAAGTGCCTTCTTGAGTTTGTAGACCATATATGGGTCATCAGTCTTCTGACAACTTAAAGCCATCTAGTTGTTCAATGTAAACCTCTTCTTCAAGTTCTCCATTCAAGAATTTTGGTTTAACATCCATTTGATATACTTTAAAATTCATATAAGCAACAAACACATGAAACGTCCTTATATATTTCATCCTAGGTACCAGAGAAAAAGTCTCATCAAATTTTATACCTTCAACTTGTGAGTAGCCTCTACAAACCAGTCTTGCCTTGTTCCTTGTGTCTTCTCCATCATCATTTAGCTTGTTCCTAGAACACCCACTTTTTTCCTATTAGATTCTTGTCCACCAATCCAGGTACCAATTCCCATGTCTAATTATTTTCTATTTGATTCAACTTTTCTTGCATTTTCTTCATCCATCCATCATCTTTGCTAGCCTCTACACAAGTCTTTGGTTCTATGTTAGATAAGAAATAAAAAAATTCTTGTTCACTTGTCTTAGATAGTCTTCTTCTTGTTTGAGCTCCTTTGTCTTTATCTCCAATTATTTTATCTTCTTAATGGTTCTTCCGCACATACTTTTTAAGTGTCTTGGGTGCTTTTGGGGACTTTTTCTCTTCTTAATTTGACTCTTCTTTGTCTTCCAAGTCTTCCTTCTCTTCTATAGCAAGAGGGGCATCTTCTATCTCAATCTCAAGTCCAAGCACAACTAGATTTCATTCTTCACTTTCTCTAACATTTGTACTCTCCACAAACTTCTTCAACCTTTTGTTGCAACAACAATATTCCTTACTTCTTTTAGAGTATCCCAAGAATATTCTTTCATTTGATCTTGCATCAAACTTTCCCAAATCCTCTTCATCTTTTTTGATGAAACACTTGCTACCAAAGATTCTGAAATATTTTACTATAGGTAATCTTCCATGCCACAGTTCATAAGGTGTTTTTGTGTGATTCACTCTTACTTATACCCTATTAAGAATATATACAATAATATGCACAACTTTAGAATACATATTAGGTATGTTAGCATTTTTCAACATAGTTCTAAACATTTCAACATCTGTCCTATTCTTTCTTTCAACAACTCCATTCTACTGTGGAGTCCTAGCTGTAGAGAATTGCCTCCTAATACCATGCTCTTCACAATATCTATTAAATTTATTTGATTTAAATTATCCTCCTCTATCAAACCTTAAAAATTTTATCTTAGCTTCTATTTGATTCGCAACCATAGATTTGAATACCTTAAATCTATCTAGTTCTTCTAGTTTTTCTTTTTAAAAAGTAACCCATGTCATTCTAGAATAATCATCAATGAGAAACATAAAGTACTTTTCACCATTTACTCCTCTTGTCCTTGTAGGTTTGTATAGGTCAGTATGAATCAACTCCAAAGGTCTTGTGGTAGAATACTCCTTATTCTTGAGTTTGTTCCTTATTTGTGTTCTCATTTGACATTCCTTGCACACTATATTAGAAAGTTTGATAATATTTAGCAAATCTCTCACAACATGAGTAGAATTGATCTTCACCATATTGTCAAAGTTAATGTGTCTCTCTTTTTTTCCAAAAACAACATTCACTCATTTGTGCCAATGGACAATTACTTCCTTTGTTTTCCTTTACATAATAAACATTATCATTTGTTCCTATACTTTCTACAACTAACCTTCCAGAACTTCCTTTCTAATATCACATCTAAACCCATGAAATATGGGCTTGTATCTTGTACTACACATTTTACTCACACTCAAAATATTAGGTCTCAAACCTTTAACATAATAAACATCATTTTTCTTATGCTTAGCATCAGTGGATATGGTTCCTTAACACATATAGATGCAGTCTCCTCACTAGAAAACTTCACTAATCCACCATCATATTTTTCAAATTCTATGAAATTCCATTTGTCACTTTTCATATAATTTGAGCATCCAGAATTAATTATCCAAGCTTTATGTTCCACTTTTGCATGTAGTTCAGCTTTATGTTCCAGTTTTGCATGTAGTTCAATCTTCACATTCATTGATCTTTCACTATTCTCATCATGCAGAGTATCAAAACTTT
Source organism: Cryptomeria japonica (assembly GCF_030272615.1). Classification (NCBI taxonomy): domain Eukaryota; kingdom Viridiplantae; phylum Streptophyta; class Pinopsida; order Cupressales; family Cupressaceae; genus Cryptomeria; species Cryptomeria japonica. Next base: position 662,006,453 of record NC_081411.1, on the reverse strand, counting down.
CACTTTCCTTTTATTCAATGCTAAAAAAAGTGATTCATTATTTGAGTCATCGCAATCTTCTTCTTTAGAGGACTAGGTCTCCATTGAACAAAACCTCTTTTTAGGCTTATGTTTGTCATCTATTTTTTTTTCTATTGAATCTCTCCTATTATTATTCTTTCTCTTGTTATCATCATTTGATCTCTTATAGTTATCTTTCTTGAAATTACATATGGAAACACAATGACCAATTCTTCCATAATTAAAACATTTGAAGGACAACTTACCTTTGTATTTTTTGGATCCTTTCTTTAGCCTCCTCACAAAGTTTACTTCAATATCATCTACATATTTTCTTGTTTCAAATACATCTTCAATCTTCTTGATGGCTTTGAATGCAACTTCTTTCTTGACATTGTGAAACTCCTCAAACTTTGATATATCAAAGACAAAGAGAAATCCATAGAGCTGATCCAAGGTATATGTATCCATATTATGGATTTCTTCAATAGTGTACTGGTTAGATTTATAAGATCTAGGTAGTGCCATCATTACTTTACTTACAACCTAATTTTCTTTCAATTCTCCACCAATACCTCTAATTCCATTTACTATCTCATTCACTCAGTGCAAGTAACCTTGAATGTTCTCATCTTCAAACACCCTCAGTGTCTTAAATCTATACTTTAGATTCTACATCTTGACTTGCTTGATCTTCTGATATCCTTCATAATGATACTCAACTTATCCCAAATTTCCTTTGTAGTTTTTCATATTGTGACCTTCAAGAACTCTAATTCACTCAAAATAATAACAATTATATTTCTTACCTTGGCATTATTTCTATGAATCTTGACCTCATTCAGACTAGAAGGACCACAAGTTGAAGTAGTACAACCAATGTTAATAATATCCCATATTCCAAGTAGTATAGAATTCAAATGATATTTCATACCAACCTTCCAAGTAGAACAATTTGTTCCATCAAAACTTGCTGATTTGAAATTAATCTCCTACCCCATCCTAAAACTTCCTCAAGTGGTTAAGCTTATCTTAGAAGAACCTAGCTCTGAAACCAATTGTTGAACACACCATAGGATTGAGAGGGGGGCTGAATCAGTCTAGACCTTACAAAAATTAATCTTTAATCCCTTAAACTTCAAATCACAATTATCTTATCTTTACAATAATGAAACATGAAACCACAAAACACAATACACAAGAGAACACCAACTTTATGTGGAAAATCCTAAGCAAGAAAAAACCATGGTGAGAATCATATTCACAATATGAATAATTGATTACAATGTTTTAGGCTCAAGGCTAGTGTATCTTATTGCTACTGATTTGGAATTGAAATACTAAGGTGCACAACCTTAGGGAAAGATAAAATGTACTTGCAATACTGAGACACACAATCCCAAGGTAAGATACAATTTAAGGACTTGCAAGAGTGAAACTCGCTGCTCTAGGGCAAGATACAAAACTACACAAAGCTACCAAAAGGACACACTATCTTCTACAAGGTATAGGGAAATGATAAATTGAAATTAACAATATATCTTGATCATGAAACTGCCCTTGAACCATTGTGTCAAGCAAATAATATCATGACAAACATCACTCAGACATTCATTGCCTCAAAAATTTGTCACACTAAAGGATATGATCATCAAAGCTCATCACAAACTAAAATTTGCACTTCTTCTTCTCTATGTATGCTTGCACATCATTCATAATCAATCCACATAAATCCGTGCATCAATCCACACAACCACACAGATTTATATACTAGCTTATTCATTGAAACTCATAAGTAGATCAGCCACATATAAAATATACATAAATTACACAAGGTCAGCCACCAAGAGCTACTACACAAAATGTGGTCCACCCTAAGAGATAAAGAGTACCTAGCTACATGAAAACAAGTCTTCCAACTTTGATTCCAATGAATCACACACACTAACACATCCTCCAAAATCAACATCAAATGTAACATGTAGATAAATAATAAAGAACGTTAACTAGTCGGTCCAAAAATATCATCCAATACAAATTACTCAGTGTGGATCTTCACATGCCACTATAAGACCCATAAAAAAATTCTTACTCAATCTTCAATATATATCTAGACCAAAAGAATATGATCCAAATAAGATAAACCAACCAAGTCAGCCAAAAACTAACATAACAATATAGCTTCACTTGACATTCAAACCAACACTAGAAATTTGAACTCCATAACATTTCACAAATAATATGGACATGTCCTCCAAGATAAAACACATTAACCAATACTGTAGAGAAATGTGGGGCATTCTATAGACTAGTCCTGACAGATAGCCTCACTATTATCAAACTACAATAGCCAACTTTAATAGCTAAGAAAATGAGGACCTAAAAACATGACAGTGAAAGATTCATAGAACATGGACATTAGAACCATAACTCCAAGTCCTCATCTTCAAAACTTGGAGGAATACAAAGGATTCTTCTATAAATACCTTTTAAATACTCTTTCCTACATATCATAACTTCCAATACTGTCACCTTTCAAAAACACCTCACACTCACTCAACATCACCTCTAGACAACATACCATAACTACACAACTAAACAACTACAAATTATTCTTCACCTTTGTCACCACTACACAATCACAAATAACACGAAATCATCTTCACCTATGACATCAATGACAACACAACTCGAGGTTCCAACAAGTTGAATTTTCTAGATGCAAATTGGTTACAAGAGAAATCAATATTGCTAATTTTAGGATGTGTTGTTCGTATTTTGGATGTGTTGCATTGGTTTTGTCATTGATGTCAACACTTGTCAACACTTATCAGCACTTGGAGATTCTTGATTATGTTTACCGACATGTTCAATGATTTATGCATAGTCACTGGTATCTGGCTCACCAGCAGGTTATATTATTCACAAGCACTTGGAATGACTTGGAGACTACTTGGTTATGTAGAAGACATTATTTGATCACTTGGTTTTGGAAATTTGGTTATTGGTCTATTCAGGTTTGCATATTTGTTGTTACCAGCAAATAGGTCCAGGTTATGCACCAGCAAGCATATCTATTTTAGATCAGCATGACACATTATGGAGATGATTTATTATTATTGTAAATACATTGAGACGACATGATGCATCGCATAATGATTTATTTGTAAATGATTTTATTGTAATATCTTTAGTGAGCCGACCTATTCAATTGGTCTTAGGTTATGGTATAAATGTAAGATCTCATTTGTGAGATTGATATGTGAATGAAAAAAGGATTGTAATAAGGTATATGTGAAAATAAGCAGAGCTATACATGCAAACATCATTTGAAGATTGAAGGAAGGTATTTGAAGAAGGCATATCAAAGCTAAACCGGTACTGAATCCATCATATGAAGATGCTATTTTGAGAAGTACATTATCATTGGATTTAACCATCCAATTGTAGTCAGTGTGACTCCTATTTTGTAATTGAGCAGTGAGCTCTAGGTAGCTGGCCTTTCTGCATGTGCAGACTCCATATTGTACACACATACTATTTGCAGTATGTTACTGCATCATTTATTCCTCATGATAAGAGCGAGTCATCCTATAAAATTTTCAATCAAAGTCCTAATCTTTCTTGTGACACCTTGGTTCAAGTCCTTAGTACGTCTATAAATCCTTTTTCAATCATAAATGTCAAGTTTAGGTAATTGGTTGAACTCTGTGAACACGTTGAACCATTTTGAACCGGGTTCAATAGGTTCATTTAGGTTCCATAGGTTCCTAGGTGTTCAGGGAGGTTTTTCATACTAATATTTTTTCTAAGTGTCTTGCAATGGCTCTCTAAAAGTTTCTTGTTCGGTGATATGTTACTTTATTTCTCTCCAGGTTTTGAACTCATTGAACCAAGTTCAAGAGGTTCAAATGTGCTCAACATGTTCAATATAGCACAAATGGTCAGCAGCTTGGTATAATTAATTTTCTTGGCAAGATTTTCCTTGAGCACGGCGTACATCTTGAACTACTTGAATGCTAATGAAGTCTATTCAGGATGTTCATATGTGTTTGAAGTTGGTGGGTCCCACGGGTTTTAATGATTTTATGGTGCATTCATTTCCAAATATGAGGAAGCAGAACCATGTCTTAAGTGACCTCAATCCTTGGTTTTTCAAAGTAATCATTTCGAGAACTAGCGGTTACTTCAAAAACACCGCCATGTATTCAATGCATGTGTGCGATGTCTAATCCACAAACTTAACACACTCAGACTGAAAATTGGAATTATTGCATTCAATGTTTCCATATCATTGCCTTCACTAATAAGGTATGAAGGATTGTTAGTGCTCTGCATTTGTTCCTCACTGCTGCATTTTTGTTTTTCCTAGATAGGAGTCTTGTTTGCTGCTAGTTGTCATATGGTTGTTCAACTGTGAAGGTGAGTCTTTTTCTTGTCCTCTCCAGTGGTTTTTGCTTGCATTTTCTCTCTTACAGAAAGTTTTGTTGTAACCAGTTTAGGCTTATTGTTTTAAATTATGAAGTCCGTGCTACATTTGTTTGGGAATGTTTTTAGCCTGGCATCCACTGAACCTATAGTTAGTGATACTGACCTAAAAGGGAAAAACCTTGAGGTGTTGAAAGAGAGGGTGTTCAAGGGAATTGACAAGTCTTTTGGTGTGGAGATTTTGAGTAGTAGTCTCATAGAAGCTGCAGCTTTTCCCCCAGCCATTCCTTGCCCAGAATTGATTCGGGAATGTATTGCTAGATACGACCCAATGTTTGAAACCATTAGGAGAGACAATGGTGAAACCCTTCTTGCCATAAATCATGAAGTAATTTCCTCAGTCTTCAAGATACCTGATTACCAGTTCTCCAACTTTTCCCCTGCTTAGTCAATCACTGAGTTCAACGTAGACAAAATCGGACACTGTAACAATGTAGCAAAATTCTGGTTGAAGGTTCCTCAAAGAGGTGGTTCCAGGTTACCCAAAAATCCTAATAAGAATCACATGTCCCCTCACATTCATGACGTAATGCTTTTGTTGCACCGAGCCAGAGGATCCACTGGTGCTTATAGCTTTGACGACTAGATTTATTGCTACGTGCAGCTGGTTTTGGAAGGGAAGCAATATTTGGATTGGGCTGAATTGATTGTTGATTCAATGAGAGAACAACTGAGTATGGCTAAACAGTTCAAACAAAACCTCTTCATGTCTTCATATCTCTTGTATTGTTTGGCCTGTGTCAAGGAGTTGGTTGGAATACCGAAATAGCTCACTGAGGAGGATGTTTCTATATATGAGTTCTATCTCATGCTGCAAAAGGATAAGGCCTTACAGGATTTTAGAAGGGTGCACAATACTTTTCTAGGTGATTTGTGTCATGAATTGAAGAATACGAAAGCCAAAAGAATCTCCGAGGATGCATAGACTTTGATAAAGAGGTTTGGCAGTTTTTATATCCAGTTTCCATGCTTTTGTTACATAAGGGTAGGTGGCTTTGAAGAGGAGCCCTTCAAGCTCCCTCACTTTTGTTCTGATTGCTTTGTTCTGGCAGAAATATGCAGACAACTGACCTCCATAATAAAAAATGCACAACCCAAGGATAAATGGGAGGGTCACTTTCCCATCCAATTGGGCGTATTGTCCTGCAGTTCGATGTCTGACACTTTGAGTATTGGAGCAGATCTCAGGAATTTCAATTTTTCCCTGTATCCTGAAAGGAAAGGTTTTGATAATAAGGGATTTTCCTGAAGTCTTGGTCTAATGCCATACCTCCCAATGCCACAATTAGAGGATTTCTAGGAAGATTGTATAGATGAACTCGAGGTATTCAAAAGGGGAAACATGAGATTGGTGTTAGAACAAGTTGTTTCATTGCAGATAAAGTTGGATACTAAGGGGCTCAAAGAGGACTATCTAGAGCTATTCAAACCAAGATACTTAGCCCGTGTAGAAGTTGAAATGCCTCCAATTAACTGGGATGAGGAAGAGAAAGATCATATATAGTTAAGGACCAAAGGAGTTTTGGAAAGGACCGCGGTGTGGGTGGCCAATAAGAAAGCAACAAAATTAGACGTTAAGTCTAATTCTGCAAGAAGTAATAAGGATCCTCTACCTTCACCAAAGCGTCTTTCTAACAATGCTTCTATGACTATTCATGCAGATAAGGATAACAAGCTACCCCAGCTTAGACATAGGTCTAATTCAGCTTTGGATTTTTGTACTCCTCGGCATACCCGGTTCGGAAGTGCTGCTAAAAGAAAGATGGATCAAGCAAAGGATACAGGGGTGAAAGATAGCATTCTCAATGCCCAAAAATTTTAAATTGAAGACTTGGATGGCGATGTTGCTAGTGCCCTGGATTCTCATACGGTGACTATGGCTATGACGCCACCTTCCAAAATGATCGAAGGAACCACTAGTTCCAGTGCAACTCCTAAGTGGTTGACCACCTTGGTGAACAAAAAGTGGAGTTTTCTTCCTATGACTATTCCAATTTAGGAAATGGTCATTAATTACACAAAGAAGAATCCAAAGCTAAAAAGGTTCAAGACTACCACTCGCCTAGACAATGATGAGGGAACTGGAAAATGGGTTGCTGAAATCGCCTCATACAAACCCAAGGATGAAAACAAGGAGGCTAGCCTCGATGATTTTGAGATGACAAAGGTGGAATTGGGAAACATGAGTAGAGACATAGACAATCATTTCTTCTAGGTATCGGCAAAGAAAATGCTCACCAGGTCAGAGAAGGATGGGTGAGAAAAGAGAGAACTAAAGCGACACATAAACGTTCTGGCCCAGTTCATCGATAGTATTGGTTGCCTTGGGGCACTCCCAATATCTCATGCCACAGAGAACTTTGACCCAACTTCACCGGAAAATAAAAGCTAATGAGCCAAGTTCAACGAGCCAAGAGTATTGTTGAAGCCATGGAGAAATGGATTGAGGGAATAATCAAGGACGGCGAGAAGTACATTACTGACTCCTGGAGGCTATGCGATGAGATACAAGGTCTTATTGCCGAAGTTCAAAATCAGCTTATGTCATGGGAGAAGGAGGAGCACAAATGGCATAATATCTTGCCCTTGTTTGCCAAAATAGAAGAATACGGAGTTACCAAGTTTTTGACGGAACACTCAATCAAGCTGGTGGCGGATGAATGTCAGCTTTTTGTGCTGAAGAAAACCATAATGTGGCGAGTGCTTACCTTCAAGTCTGTGATCACCGATGCTAAGACCTCTGTTTACGAACTCCAGGATCTCTAGTGCAACATAGTTAATGATAACAAGGTGGTTAACCCTGACCATGATTGGCAGTTGGGAATTTGCGGGTTGAACATACAGGATGCAATCAAGTCTTTCTGGATGAACATGGAGAAAATCAAGGCCAAGGGTAATTTCACTCCAAAAGATATAACAAGGGTGGCTAGGATTGAGTCTATGACGTTCATTGGAAATGATCAGCTGTCGAAACATGCTGAAAAGATGGTGAAGCACTAGTGGAATAAGGAGGCGGCGAAGGCAAAGCTCAACACGATGAAAGTTCTGAACCAATCCATTGTTCAAGAACTCACAACCACTCACGATGCCCACAAAAGCAGAGAGGATGATGATGATGGAAAAGTGGCATAATGCATTGACTCAGGCCCGGTTCCCTTTATTTTTGTAATTTCTCATGGTTATGCAAAGACTTCCGGACATCTATCCCAAAATAGATCTTGTTGGTTTCGTAACTATTTACGGGGGAGGTCGAGTTTTCAAGGAGACCTCCCCTATTCTAAAACTATAAATTAAGGAAAGATAGATAGAATAGGGGCTAGATTTTGTGAAGAATTTTTGGTTGGTTTTTGTTTTTCCCTCTATTTTGTGTATTTTTAGTTTTGTAGAAGGAAGAATTAGACTGCTAAATCTGGAATGGAAAAAGATTTATACATGTATTATCGTGCCTTTGTTGCATAAGAATATATATATAGAATGATCACACTATTCTTGGGAGAAGGAAAATCTATGGGTCTTGAATCTGTGTAGATACATGTCTTTGCATATGTTTATCTAATCAAATAACAGTAAGGATCTTTCCATTGCAGAAAATCATTATTCTTCTGATATTCCTTCCTTTGAGTGTTTGTTTTCTCTTAGAGAAGATTCGTGTTTGAGGATAGATTTGGTTTCTTAAATATATTCATTCTTTATTAAACATGTGGAAATGGTGTACTGGACTTTGTTTCAGTTGCTGTCATCTCTTATATTGAAAAGATAGGAAAAATTGCTTTCTCCTTTTTAGGAAACATGAGTGAAATATCAACCTCTCATCCAAGAATGAAGTAGGCAGCCTTACATGCTTTCGGGTTAAAAGCTACTATTCAAATTAAAATAGTTAAAAGCATTCCTTGAAAAAATGAGATAGGGAGTTGTACCTATGAAAAATTCAGAGGGGAGTGGTTTATACAACACTTACCTAGCTGTTTAGTGAAACACTTGTCCTTAAAATAAGGTGACAGAGTTCAAAATTGATCATTTTAAAAAGGGACAAATCTGTTCACTAACACAGTAGTATCATTTGATTGTGGGTAAGGCTTCCCACCATGGTTTTTCCTCTTACAAGGTTTCAACGTACAAACATCTGTGTTATGTGTTGTGGATGTTATTGTCTTTATGTTTCATGCATTAATCTTTACTGGTACTACAATTAACTGATAAAATTGTCTACCGGCATAAAGTTTGGTTTACTGGCATTAAGCATTAAGTTTTGGTTAAGTTAATTTTGGTTTGAATTTACTAGACAACTGATTCACCCCCCCCCCCCTCTCAGTTGTCTTCAGGACCTAACAATCGGTATCAGAGCCTAGTCCTCTTTTTGCAAAAGTTTAACAACTTGAGGAGATCCAATGTCTTCCAACTATTTCAGGAAGGACAGTCTGAAACTTGATGGAACCAACTATGGCTTATGGAAGATCAGGATGGAGACACATTTGAATTGCATTGGAAAGGACATATGGGATGTTACAAAGAATGGTTATAATGCTCCTACTCAAGGTCAACCTAATCCAACAAACTTGGCTAAAGATGAAGAAAATGATTGTAAAGCAAGAGAAGCACTTTTGAGTGCATTGTCAAATTAGCAAATCATGGGATTATTAGATAGATCTACTGCTAAAGCTATTTGGGACAAACTGGAAACATTGAATGAAGGAGATTCCATAGTCAAAATTGCAAAACTTGAATGCTTCGGGGTCAAGTATGAAAATCTGAAAATGGAAGAAGATGAAAGGATTCTGCTTTTATGGAAAGAGTAAATGAAATTATTTTGGGTATACAATGTTGTGGAGGAACCTTAAGTGAAGATGAGATTGTTTCTAAAGTTTAAGAGCATTGCCACTAGCATATAAAATGAAAGTTACTGCTATAAATGAATTGAGAACAATGCCTAATGCATCAGTATCTAGAGACACTTTGGTTGGAAAACTTTCAGCTTTTGAACTTGAGGAATTTGGTCGTGTCGCTACTATAAAGACAAATCTAGCTTTTAAAGCATCATCATCATCATATGAGAAATCTAATTGGAAACCATTTTATGCAAGAGAACTTGAAGAAATCAGAAAGGAGAATGAAGAACTATTTGCAAGGAAAATGCCTAAAGGTCCAGTTGGAAGTAAGTATGAAGTTAAAGCACCATTTAAATGTTTTAACTACAATAAAATTAGTCATATGGCTTCTAGGTGTCCTGGTAGACATGCAAGATTAAGAGAAGAAGCTAAAAGAACATATAAGCCTAACCCTAATTATCTGAGATACAAATTCAAGAAGAATAGAGACAAATATTGTTATTATGCTGATAATGAGGAACTGACAGACAATGGATGGGCTTTTGTTTCTATAATAGAAGATCAACTGACACCTACTATTCAACTGGTAGAGCAAGCCCTGGTAGCTAAAATTGAAGATAAGGATGAATGGATCATTGATTTAGGATGTTCACATCACATGACTGGTGATAAGAGTAAATTATTAACCTTTCAGGAATACAATGGAGGTCTAGTGAGATTTGGAGATGATAAAGCTTGTTCGATCAAAGGAAAAGGCACTATATATTTTGATGGTAAGCACAATACTGATAATGTTTACTATGTTGAAGGTTTGAAGCATAATCTTTTGAGTGTTGGTCAATTAGTTGAAAAAGGATTTCAGTTACAATTCAAGAATGGTAAATGCAAAATCTTAAGTAGAATTGGTTTGGAAATTGCAACCGGTAATTAGACTAGAGGTAATATCTTTCATTTGAATAACAATGAGAAAGCATGTTTGATTGCTCATATTGATGAAAGATGGTTATGGCATAAGAGACTTTGTCATGTAAATTTTGATTGCATTGTGAAAATCAGTACAACTAAGGCAATAAGAGATTTACCTAAGATTGTTAAACCTCACAATCCGGTATGTAAGGAATGTCAATTTGGAAAGCAAGTTAGAGCATCTTTTAAGAGTATACCAGATAAATCCAATAATGCTCTTGATTTAATTCATATTGATTTATGTGGTCCAGCAAGAACTAGAAGTATACAAGGAGATAGATATTTTATGCTAATCATTGATGACTATTCTAGAATGTGTTGGGTTACTTTTCTCAGGGATAAATCTAAAGCATTTGGGAAATTCAAACTATTCAAGGTAATGGTAGAAAATGAAACCAGTAAGAAAATCAAATTTTTGAGATTAGATCAAGGAGGTGAATTCACATATAAGGAATTTAATACATTCTATGAAGTGAATGGGATAAGAAGATAGTTATCAGCACCCCGAACACCCCAGCAGAATGGAGTTGTGGAAAGGAAAAATAGAACTATTTTGGATGCAGCTAGAAATATGATATCAGAAGCAAATCTACCTCATATGTATTGGAGAGAAGCAATGAATACATCAGTTTATACATTCAACAGAGTTCACATCAAAGGTGAAACTGGTAAGACTCCTCATGAACTATGGTTTGGTAATACTCCTACTCTTAAATATCTCAAAATATTTGGAAGTAAATGCTATATTAGAAGAGATGAGTATATTGACAAATTTGATCCTAGAAGTGATGAAGGAATATTTCTTGGTTATTCATCTAAGAGCAAGGCATATAGATGTTTTAACAAAAGATTGCAAAAACTTGTTGAGAGTGCAAATATGAAGATTGATGAACAGTTTAGAGGAAATTCAAGGTCAATGGACTCTGAACCAGCAATAGAGATAATAAAAAATGAACCTACCATGAGTACACCAGTACAAAATGTTGATCCTGTCACACCGACATCATCTGAGGATTTAGCAGTCACTAAAGAATAGCAGTAAGTAAAAACACCCCGGTATGTAAGATTGAATCACTTAGAAAGTCAGATAATTGTAAATAAATATCAAGGAGTTATTACTAGAGGAAGATTGGCAAATGGAGAGGTATGTCTTATTTCTCAAATTGAACCTACATCTATTAATGAGGAATGTGAAGATAAAGATTGGATTAAAGCTATGGAAGATGAATTGGAACAAATTGAAAGGAATAACACTTGGTCATTAGTTCCCCGGCCTAAAGACAAAAATATAATTAGAACTAAATGTGTTTTCAGAAACAAAATTAATGAAGATGGCAAGGTAATTAGAAACAAAGCAAGATTAGTGTGTAAGGGATATTCATAGAAAGAAGGAATTGATTACAATGAAACCTTTGCACCGATAGCTAGAATTGAGGCAGTCAGACTATTATTGGCTTTTGCAGCTCACAAGAACTATAAAGTATATCAAATGGATGTTAAATGTGCATTTTTGAATGGAGATCATGAAGAAGAAGTTTACATTGAACAACCTGATGGATTTTCTTTGATAGATGACAAAGATATGGTTTGCAGGCTAAGGAAAGCTTTATATGGATTAAAGCAAGCTGCTAGAGCTTGGTATGCTAGATTGGAAAAATATCTTTTGAAGCTTGGTTACACTAAAGGTAATGCTGACAACAATCTATATTACAAAGTGACTAATGATGACATCTTGGTTATTGAAGTTTTTGTTGATGATATAATCTTTGGAGGAGAAGATGGATTGTGTAAATACTTTTCTAATAAAATGCAGCAAGAATTTGAAATGTCTATGACTGGAGAGATAAAATTATTTTTAGGATTGCAGATTTCACAGACTGATAAAGGTATATTCTTATGTCAATCTAAGTACTTGAAGGAATTACTAAAGAAATTTGGCATGGAAAACTCTAAACCGGTAAGCACACCTATGACTACAACTGATAAATTATCTTTGAAGGATGAATCAACACCTATTAATCTGACTAGATACAAATCTATGATAGGAGGATTACTCTATTTGACACAAAAAAGACCTGATATTATGAATGCAATATGTATTACTTCAAGATTTCAGAGTAATCCTAAAGAAAATCATGAATCAGCAGTGAAAAGATTTTTCGATACCTACAAGGCACTACAAATCTTGGTTTATGGTATCCTAGAGATGAAAACTTTGATTTATGTGCATACACAGATGCTAATTGGGTAGGAGATGTAGATGACAAAAAAACCACCACCGGTGGAGCATTTTTTCTTGGTAGCAGATTAATTTCATGGTTGAGCAAGAAACAAAGTTGTACATCACTATCAACAGCAGAATCAGAATATGTTGCAGCAACAACTAATTGTACACAGGTATTATGGATCAAGCAAATGTTGAAGGACATAAATGTAAAATGAAAGGAACCTATAACTATTTATTGTGATAATATGGCAGCAATTGATATATCTAAGAATCTAGTATTTCACTCTAAGACTAAACATGTTTTTATCAAATTCAATTTTCTAAAAGAGAATGTTGAAGCAAAAGAAGTGAAATTGGTTTATGTGAATACTAAAGAGCGGATTGCAGATATTTTTACTAAGCCTTTGCCTAAGGAGACTTTTGAATATCTCAGAGAGTAGATTGGAGTTCTACCCCCACCGGTAGAGACTTAGACAGTTGATGTTTATCATCAACCGACAGAATTATCAAAGAAATTTTTATTCTGGCTTTGATGAGGAGAGCTACTTCTCAGGGGGAGTAGTTGGATAAATTGGTTAATTGGTATTTTGTAATAAGTTCTATGAACTATTTGTATTTGGTTTTGTATTGCTTTGGCATTTTATGTCAAAGGGGGAGAGATATCTATGGAAAAACACATTATCTTTTGGGGAGAGATATTATGTATTTTTTATTTCTGGTTAATGATCTCTTTGGGAGATTGATGGTTTTTGGTTTTTGGCATTTTTGTTTTAGCACTTTGATGGTTTTTCCATCTTGTGTTGCCATCAATGCCAAAGGGGGAGATTGTTGGTATTTTGGATTTGTTGCATTGGTTTTTTCATTGATGCCAACACTTGTTAACACTTGTCAACACTTATCAGCACTTGGAGATTCTTGATTATGTTCACCGGCATGTTCAGTGATTTATGCATAGTCACCGGTAACTGGTTCACCGGCAGGTTATATTGTTCACCGACACTTGGAATGACTTGGAGACTACTTGGTTATGTCAAAGATATTATTTGATCACTTGGTTTTGGCGATTTGGTTATTGGTCTATTCGGGTTTGCATATTGTTGTTACCGACAAATAGGTCTAGGTTATGCATCAGCAAGCATATCTATTCCAGATCAACATGACACGTTATGGAGATGATTTATTATTATTGTAAATACATTGAGCTGACATGATGCATCGCATAATGATTTATTTGTAAATGATTTTATTGTAATAGCTTTAGTGAGCCGACCTATTCAATTGGTCTTAGGTTATGGTATAAATGTAAGATCTCATTTGTGAGATTGATATGTGAATGAAAAAAGGATTGTAATAAGGTATATGCGAAAATAAGCAGAGCCATACATGTAGAAATCATTTGAAGATTGAAGGAAGGTATTTGAAGAAAGCATATCAGAGCTAAACTGGTACTGAATCCGACATATGAAGATGCTATTTTGAGAAGTACATTATCATTGGATTTAACCATCCAATTGTAGTCAGTGTGACTCCCATTTTGTGATTGAGTAGTGAGCTCTAGGCAACTGGCCTTTCTGCATGTGCAGACTCCATATTGTACACACATACTATCTGTAGTAGTATCATTTGATTGTGGGTAAGGCTTTCCACCATGGTTTTTCCCCTTACAGGTTTTCCACATACAAACATCTGTGTTATGTGTTGTGGATGTTATTGTCTTTCTGTTTCATGCATTAATCTTTACCGGTACTACAACTAACTAATAAAACTGTCTACCGACATAAAGTTTGGTTTACCGACATTAAGCATTAAGTTTTGGTTAAGTTAATTTTGGTTTGAATTTATTGGACAACTGATTCAACCCCCCCCCCCCCCCCCTCTCAGTTGTCTCTAGGACCTAACATGTGTAAGGACTCTTTCTTGGTTGGCACTATTATATCAGTGATCGATTTTGCATAAAACTACTCATTGCAACCACAAAATGAGGTACAATCTCAGTATTACCATTCTATTCATATTGGTATTTTTGTCCACATCATATATAGACACGCCCCTGATAGTATAAGAGGATAGGAAGATAATTAGGGAACACCATTTTATATGATTGATGATAAATCTCACTCATCAAAGTATGTATAACATTTTTTTGAGAATTTTTTTGAGTTCTTGTGGGAAAAAAGATTTTGCATTGGGTCAACATTTTATTTGGTTAGATAACTACACATGTTAACTCAAGACTACTTCTATGTGTTATTAGTTTAGTAGAATGTATGCAAAGAGGGGTGTATGACATATTTGGATTTTTTATAAGTTGGGCATGGAAAAGGGGAGAATGATGGATTAGGTGCATGTGTAAGGAGAGCTCTAGTTAATGAGAAATTGAGGATCTCAAGTGCTACATTTAGTGATTCATGTTATATTATTGATTGGTGTAGTTCATCATTGTCACAAGAAGGGATACTTGATTCAAAAGTGCACATGTTCTTTTGGTTGGTTGATGAGGGCATAGTAGGAGATAGATTAGATTGTCAGAAAATTAAAGAATCTTCAAAGATGCATTCATTTTGAAGCTCCGATGCAAGTACATGGACCATTTGGACACAAGAGTTGGCTTTTTTTGTTAGATTTGTATTCAATGTAATTGGGATCAATGTCAGTCAAGTGTGTGGGTAGATACATATATTACATAGTATGTAACTCCTTTATCTCAAACAATATCCTCTTTACATGATGACATGGAAAGTTCACTTGACTATATGATAGTCTTTCAAATCTTCTATAGCCAAGACGTGTATGCATGTGTTGCACTATAGAGGAATGGAGAGAGATCAAACTACTAGTTGGCACAATGTGTATAGGGAAAGTAGAAACTAACACAATTGATGATAGATGATGGTGAGTTCATGTATCTTATAGGTTCAGTTGTTGCTAGAACTTGGTTGTGAACATATATGATTAGAATGAGTGGCGAATTGCATTTCAAGACTATGAGAAACACAAAA
Organism: Cryptomeria japonica; assembly: GCF_030272615.1. NCBI lineage: Eukaryota > Viridiplantae > Streptophyta > Pinopsida > Cupressales > Cupressaceae > Cryptomeria > Cryptomeria japonica. The sequence continues at coordinate 661,990,947 of NC_081411.1, read as the reverse complement.
CCATTATCGTGTATTCACACCTTGTTATAGAAACAAATGTTAAGTTATTGAAGCATCATGCCAAACCAAGGATTAAAGAACTATGGATAGAACTAGTAGTGTCGATCATGAAGCAATACTAGATACTCTTCAGCTAAGAGATGACACTTCAAGCAAACTTGACTAGCATATCTATCTCATACCAAATGGGGCAAGTATGATAATTTCCATGTCTTATTCATATTCAAGTTTAATTTTAACCATTGTTGAATATGTTGGAGTTTATGTTTTTGATAACAATTCTTAACAAATGTAGGTCTTTTTGGTGGACAATATTATTGCATCAACATTTTGCTTGAACATTGTGGATACATTTGATGTAAGTTATAAGGAGGTATCTTCATGGTATACTCACACATCTTGATTTATTATTATGCATTCCATTTTAAAGAATGATCATAAAACTTTGTTGTTCACATTGTTTATGTTTTTTAACAATTCTTTAAAAATGTGGACAGAAGAAGAAGGATCGGGAGTTGCAAGACCTCTTTCATTCAAGACCATGGTCTTTTGAACCTCATGTCTAACTTTAGGGAGGCAACTATATCTGTGTCTATAGCCTTCCCTGAAAATTTTGGAGTTGTAGAGGTTTTCTAATTAGCATGATTTTCATGATTAACCATACCACCATTATCTTTGTTCTATTTTTGTGGTTGTTGATCAACCACAAGTGGTGGATACATAATATTTGAATCTACAAATCATGGACAAGACAATGTGTTTCCCAAAGGATATGTTGCCTTAGGATCAACTACTTAGTCAAGTGCTCAAGGGGGGCATTCTTAGTATAATGATGTGAAAGAGAACCATACTGTAAAGCAAAAAAATCGAACCCTAGTCGTTCTCCCCTCCCCAACTCCAAGGAGAGAGAAGGGAGATTCACTAGGGTTGATGGTTTTCAATTAGGAGGGACTTTACATTCAAAAGAGGGGTTGAAACCCACAAGATCCAATCCCACACAATGCAAGATTGGATTCTATATGAGTTTCAAGGGTTGTGATAGCAAGGATACCCTCTTTTGTAAAGAATGTGGATAGAATGATTAAGCTAGGAATGCATAGAAAGTAGGAAAGATTCACTTATAAATAGAGATAGGAATATGATATGAAGCTGCGGACCTGGAATTAGTAGTAAAATGTCGGGACGGTTTTGTTCTGCAAATTTGAGCGAAAGTTGACGAGACGATGGCGCCCGGCGTGCACACGGTCCTCCGAAAAATCCGCGAAACGAAGGGGGATCTGTTCGTCTCTGCACAAGGATTCCGGATCTTCAATTTCAGCCGCATACCTGCAACCTACACACAAAAAAGAAAAGATGATTGGGGGGTTAGGGATTAGGGGTTTGCCCTTAGGTCAAACCCCGGTTTTGGAATTAACCAAGAAATGAGAAATGTTGTAAATGTAAATGACTGTAATGTAAAACAATTACTAGTACCTTGTTGTAAGGATGTTTGTATCCTTATATGCGAAGGTATAGATGTTGTTGTTTGTTGTACGTTGTATGTTGTAGCATGTGATCTCCTCTTCAATGGTTGAATCCTTGTCTTGAATGCAACACTTAGCCTTGAATGGAGACTTAGAATGATCAATTGTTTGAAGGAATGTTTGAATGCTTGAATGCTTGAATGTTTGAGTATCGTTTCCACCTTTTTCGCATCTATCCAAATGAGAGAGGAAAATGTAGATTATATACTTGCCAATTAGGGTTGATAGACTGATTTTCCCGACCTTAGGCCGACCAGGAAATGTTATTTTCTAATTTGCAAACAAAAAGACCCGAAGTCCCATACGAGACTGGGCCCAAAATAGGGCCAGGGACCAGGGCGCTGGGCGCCATGGTCTTGGGGGACCAGGGCGCTGGGCGCCAGGTTCCATGTTGCATCGCCATCGTGAAGACCCAAATGCAGTTGAAATTGCAAGTGTCACAATTTTAGGATGCTACATTTAGCCCCCCACTTTAGCGGGAGTATAAGCGTACGCTCATACTTCTGGTAAAGTACAAGGAAACAACATTGAAAAACTTTCACCATGTCAAGGAGGCAAGATACACCAAGCCCCCAGTGGACTAAGGATCTTATGACTACGATTGACAAAGTAAAAGGGAAGATCACGAGGGAGAACCATGACTGTCAGTAGTAAGGTTCCCTCACTATGAGTCATGCAAGAAAGATATCAAAAATTTTCAAGGCAAAGCTAAATTTGTCAAGAAATTTTCAAGTATCTTGAAAAGATATGAACGAGATGTATGCCCCCCTACGTTAAAGCGATCGCACACGCCTCACCGGGGGTGATTGCTTTAAGGTAGTGATACATATAAGAAATGAGAAAGGAGCACGTTATCACAAGGATTTAGCCCCCAAATGTGAGATAAGCCCAAGGATAATAGACACAAAACACAAAGCACAAGGTGACTTCGCTTTCCTCGGGGTCAGTATGCTGTATGATAATTCATGTATATCATATGTATGTATGCATAAATGTTCTTCATTCCCCAATCAAGGAAGGTCATCTAGAAGAAGGGAACACATGTGTCTTTTGAGTCAACATGAGAGAGACCAAAAGAGATCTCAATGTTTTGCATCATCCTCAAGTAGACAACACTAAGGACAACAAATAGAAGAATGAGAATAACATATAGAAGAAGTAACAAAAGAGAGGAGGAGAGAATCTGCTATGCTAATGAACTAGTCTAGCACGTCATCTACCCCCCGATCTTGCTGATCAACGTTTCGGGAAGGTAGGGAACACGCTAGAGGAGGAACATCCAACATAGTAGATGGAGCTATCACAAGATCCAAACAAGTTCATATTCACTATCAGAAGCAAGAGAAGTAACATTTTCATCTATATCATCATCAAGATTTATAAAAATAGGATCTTTAACTCGCACAGGATCAAGGCCATCATGCGTCTTATGTTTAGGAGATTTCGGCTCAATCGTCGGCTGAGGAGAAAATGGAATAATATTAGTTGAAGGTGTTTTTGGGGATTGCAAAGTTTGAGCTCTAAGACAACGCTTTCGCCGACGTTCACATGCAGAACGATTTCATCTAGTCTTAGTAGGAAGTTGAGAAGATTGAGGAGGAGGAACGTTCTCATCCTTATCACTTGGGTGTTTAGGTTGTGGTCTCTTAGGCTGAACAATAGGAGAAGAGGAAGGTCTCTTCTCTCCATAAGAGGAAGGAGGAGGAACTACTCCATATAAGGGAGGAGTACTCAATTTAGGAAGGAGACCAAGTCCATCATGACGAGGAGGGATAGGTCTACTTTTAGGAAGTTTATTAGATATAGGCATAGTCACATCCATAGGGATGGGTTGGGAATCTTCTTGAGGAAAGACATTGGTTTTATCTTTCAAAGGAAGAACTTCCTTCTCAAGAATGATAGGAATGTCAAGTTTGGGTGTTCTAGGTTCACTTAGAGATAGGATCATATCTTTCTTCCACTTTTGATAAGATTTAAAAAGATGATCACTTCATGGAGGAAGAGATTGGAATTGTTTAGGCCAAAAGTAATCAAGAGAAATGCTAGAAGTTCTTTCGGCTAGTTTAAAGAGACTATGATTGACAGTAACAACTTCGCCATTATGGGAAAATTTCAAACACTTGTGAATAGGAGAAGCAATAGCTTTCATGGAAGATAGCCAAGGATAGCCTAGCTTCACACGAAATTATTCAGATGAAGGAATAATAGCAAATTTCACATCAAGGGATTTGTTATGGACCTCAATAGGTAATGTAATAGAACCAATTGCAGGAGAAGAAAATGCATCAAATAATTTCACAACCACATTTGTTTTGTCATAGATCACTTGATTCAATTGCAAAGTAAAAAGAAATTCTTCAGTAATGACATTAACCATGCAAGAAGGATCAATAAGCACTCCATGGAAAGGTGTATTTTTGACTTTTGCAACTATATATAAAGGACCATCAAGTGCCCTGATAGTTTTGCTAGAATCAAAGGTGATGGAAAGTTCTTTAGGGATTTTCTGCTGCTCCACAAAGTTAATCACATTCAGAGTCATGGACACAAGATCATCAGGTGAGACAGAGGAATCATTAGTATCAATCGCATTAGAGGTATGAGAAGGTAATGGATCAGTAAAAATCTGAAGATTTTGGTTAGGAGGAGCTACAGATGTATTGCCTTTATCATTCACTCCAGAAATAGAGATAGTATTATTATCAATCAAATCTTGAATTTTACCCTTTAAAGCAAAACATTTTTCAGTATCATGCCCAGGATGACGATGAAATTGACAAAAAGATTTGTTATCAAAATAGGGTGAGTTAATCTTTGCAGGATCTATTTGCTTTATAGGAGGAAGAGTAAGCACATTTTGTTCCAATAACTTATTCATAATACTATGCAATGATTCATTCAAAGGAGTAAACTTTCTTTCCTTCTTAAAAAACTTAGAAATAGGAGGCACACCTGATGCTGAATTCACATTGTTGTTGATGATGTGTTCATTGAATTTAATGGACTCTCTGTTCAGTTTAAATTTCCCAAATGGTTGTTGACTACTATCACCCTTATCACTCAGAGTCATAGGATGTGATTGTTCCATTTGACTCACAGTCAGTTGATAATTGTGAAGAGTTGCGCACAACTATTGGAAAGAAGTAAACTCAGAAAATAGGAGTCTGTCTCTAATGTCTTTTTGTAAATTAGAAATAAAGATTCTTTGAATATCATTGTCAGGCACTGGAAAAGAAATTTGAGCATACAAATGCTTATATCTACCAATGAAATCAGTCACTTTTTCTTTAACACCTTGTTTACAATGCATTAAATCAATCAAAGTAACTTTAGGACTTATATTGTTTTGAAATTGTTGAATGAAAGCATTTGCAAGTTGTTCAAAAGAAGAAATAGAATAGGAAGGCAACGAGCAGTACCATTGTAGGGCTTTGTCTCTTAATGTTCTAGTAAACAGTTTTGCAAGCAACCTTTGGTCATAAGCAAAATCAGTACATATTGTTTGAAAGGTCTTAACATGTGTTAGAGGATCACCCTTACCATTATAAAGCTCCAAATGTGGAATTTCAACCTGTTTAGGTGGAATAGCTCGAACAATGTCAAGAGAAAGTGGGCTCGCAACATCAAATGTGGGCACACTAAACTTAGATTGATTCATAGAGGCAATTTGTTGCTGTAAAGAAGAGACAGTTTGTGCAAGATTGTTAATGGTTGCTTCAGTCGAAGAGTTCATATCAGATGTGTTAGATTGTGATGGAGGTGTTATGTTATTGAAAGAAGGTAGAGAGTAAGGAGGTGGGACACTATGATAGTTAGTCATAGGAGATGATTGGACAAGAGGAACACTACAAGGAGGAATGGAATGGTTAAATGAATTGCCCCCTTGCGTCATGTTCATTTGTGGAGATGTAATAGGAACACTTATTGAAGGAAAGAATGAAGAAGTCGGATTGAATGAAGGAAGAGGTTTGATTGAAGAAGAGGGATTGCCCCCATGACTAGTGATCATAGGAGGAATGTCTTGTATTGAAGTAGTCATTACGTTTGATGTAAAAGTAGGTATACTAGCAATAGAAGTCGTCAAAAGAATAGAATGATTGTCTTGAGTAGGAGGTTGTGTATAACCTAAGGTTTCGGCACAACTTTTCATAGGCATCACATTTGAATCCACAATGTGTGCAATACCACGCAAAATATCAATTCCATTCTTATCACTTTGAAGCATATGTTTTAGTCCCTCAATTAAAGGAAGAGCTTGACTATCAGGGTATTCTTGAGACATCCATTGTCGAAAATCATCAAATTGGTTATCCAATTTTGAAAGTTGTTCTACAGAAACCTCATGGAGAGCTTCTTCATCATTAAGAGGATTAGAGGAATTACCCATGTCCTCGTTAAAAAGGCCATTCAAATTAGGTTCCATTTCCTCAGTAATTAAACCTTGGAAGGACTTAATTCTAAGGCTTCATCTAACGGGAATAGTGTACGTAGGACTTATTGTTGTAAAACTCATGCACTAAAGAAAGAGAGAAGATTTTGAATTTTAGAGGTAGCAAATTTCAGTAAAACCAGCCAATCTTCTAGATTTAAGCTGTTAAATACAATCAGGACAATCTCCCGAAATTTCGGAAAAAATGTCCGGGACCGTGGCACTCGGGGTGCACACGGTCCTCGCAACTTTTTTCGAAATTTGCAGGGATGAAAGTTATGATGATTTTACAGCTAACCTGAAAAAATTGAGTGATTTTACGATCTGTAGATAGGCCAAATTAAAGTTGCAATCTCAAAATTGAACCCTACCAAGATTGTCGAAAAATGCAAAATTTGAATTTTGAAAAAGAGAGGGAAATTGAAATTTTGAATTTTATGATTTTAGAGGGAATACCAAAAGCAATGCAAGTTTTGAAATTTGAAAATTGACTCAATTTCACGCAAAATTCAATTTTGAAAGCGGAAATCAAAGTTGTTGTAATTAAGCACTTAATTTCAAAAGTCACGAATTGCAAAAATTTGAATAAAGCACTAAAATCTCGAATGAATGCTAACACACTTTTCAGATTTAGGACTGTAAGAAACACAATTTTGACACAAATTTCAATTTCAACAATTTTTGAATGATTAGAAGCCTCAATCCAAGCAATCGCTAGACCAACTCTGACTGTAATTTTGAAAGTGTTAAAATTGATAAAATCAGCCAAAATTTTGGATTTTAGCAGAAAAATACAGTAAGATCTAGCTCCCAAAATTTCGAAAAAAATGTCGGGGATGATGGCGCTCGGAGTGCACATGGTCCTCGCAACTTTTTTCCAAATTTTTAGGGATGAAAGATATTATGATTTTATTGCGGAATCCAAAGTTACAGCTGATTTGGAGATGTTTTGATCAGTGAAATTGTCGGACAAAGGTTGAATCAAGAGGGTTTCAAAAATTAGGGTTTTGACACTTAACCACTTAATTTTCAAAATTAAAGCACAAATATGAATTGATAATTTGTAATAGAAGGGCAGATCTGAAACAAGCATTAACAATTAAACATTTCACAAGTTTAATTACTTAAAAAGAAAATTTAGGGTTTTTATGCAATTAACCTCTAAAATTTTGGAAAAGATCAAACATGGAAATGTAATTAGGAAAGCAAAATTTTCAGATCTAACCATGAATAATCAGAATGAGGATGTTCATGTCGGGTTCACCAAAATGTAAAGTGGAAAAATCGAACCCTAGTCGTTCTCCCCTCCCCAACTCCAAGGAGAGAGAAGGGAGATTCACTAGGGTTGATGGTTTTCACTTAGGAGGGACTTTACATTCAAAAGAGGGGTTGAAACCCACAAGATCCAATCCCACACAATGCAAGATTGGTTTCTATATGAGTTTCAAGGGTTGTGATAGCAAGGATACCCTCTTTTGTAAAGAATGTGGATAGAATGATTAAGCTAGGAATGCATAGAAAGTAGGAAAGATTCACTTATAAACAGAGATAGGAATATGATATGAAGCTGCGGACCTAGAATTAGCAGTAAAATGTCAGGACGGTTCTGTTCTGCAAATTTGAGCGAAAGTTGACGGGACGATGGCGCCCGGCATGCACACGGTCCTCTGAAAAATCCGCGAAACGAAGGGGGATCTGTTCGTCTCTGCACAAGGATTCGGGATCTTCAATTTCAGCCGCGTACCTACAACCTACACACAGAAAAGTGAAGACGATTGGGGGGTTAGGGATTAGGGGTTTTCCCTTAGCTCAAACCCCGGTTTTGGAATTAACCAAGAAATGAGAAATGTTGTAAATGTAAATGACTGTAATGTAAAACAATTACTAGTACCTTGTTGTAAGGATGTTTGTATCCTTATATGCGAAGGTATAGATGTTGTTGTTTGTTGTATGTTGTATGTTGTAGCATGTGATCTCCTCTTCAATGGTTGAATCCTTGTCTTGAATGCAACACTTAGCCTTGAATGGAGACTTAGAATGATCAATTGTTTGAAGGAATGTTTGAATGCTTGAATGCTTGAATGCTTGAATGCTTGAATGTTTGAGTATCGTTTCCACCTTTTTCGCATCTATCCAAATGAGAGAGGAAAATGTAGTTTATATACTTTCCAATTAGGGTTGATAGACTGATTTTCCCGACCTTAGGCTGACCAGGAAATGTTATTTTCCAATTTGCAAACAAAAAGACCCGAAGTCCCATAGGAGACTGGGCCCAAAATAGGGCCAGGGACCAAGGCGCTGGGCACCATGGTCCTGGGGGACCAGGGCACTGGGCACCCTAGTCCTGAAGGACCAGGGCACTGGGTGCTCTGGTCCCACCTCCCGGGACAGCAGGGTGCAAGGAGGGATCAGGCAGGGTGCTGGAAAAATGCAGTTTTTGATGTTGTGGACAAGTTTCGGGGTCTCCATTCAGGTTCTGTGTTGCATCGCCATCGTGAAGACCCAAATGCGGTCAAAATTGCAAGTGTCGCAATTTTAGGACGCTACACATACCACCAAGAGCCCATGCATTCAACAATCTTGGGCTTAGAGTACTTATTGGCTAATCTCCTACATCGAAAAGAAAAACCTTTGTAATCTAGTGATTGCAACCAACAATGACCATCCAAATTCAAGATGAAATTGGCAAGGAGGTCTCTCTAGGTGTCCAGATCATTATATGTAATTACTCTTAATGTAAGGAAATAAAAGATTTATGTTAAATACTTTATTTTTATTTGTGTTTAATTTAATAATCAATCAAGAAATAGAATTATATTTAAGTTAAGAAAATTGACTAACAAGTTGAAAAGAAATTAAAAGTTCTTAATTTTTAATCAATTATGTCCTATCAATATATAATGTTCTTATTAGATGATTTTACAATGATAAAAATTAACTAGAATTAGTCTTCTTTTTTTTTAAATTCCAATATTCACAAATGAAATGTTTTATCCATCAAGTTGGTGCACAACAACTATGTGGGAAGAGTAAAATTAACTCTAAAAATCTGAATTTGAATTTGAATTTTAAAATTTTGAGAATCATTTTTACAACTAAACATTTGATCCCAAAAATTTGAAGGTAAAAAGTAAATGAAAATAAATGAATTTATGAAATTTTAAATCTAACTCATAATAGAAGACAAATAAATTTAAAGAAAAAACTAGCCCTTAAAAGTTAACATAAAGGAAAATAAATAGAAAGTGTGTTTGTATCAATAAGAATCATTTTATTTATATCCTTATTATAAAAAACAGGCAAGTCAAAATGAAACAGAAGTAAAAATATAATTTTTACTTATATATTTTTATAAATTCTAATATTTTTAAAATATAATATATTCAAAATAATCAAAATAATTTTATTAAATATTTAAAAAAATAATATATATATATATATATAATATAAAAATGAAAGTGAGTAAAAACATGTTATTTACAAAACTAGAGATCACTTTTGAGTAAAAAATGTATTCTACGTAAGCATTTATTCCAAGCAAAATATGGAGACTGCACACAACACCCTCTTCCATGCAAAATAGTGACGTATGCTTTATTTTAATTTTTTTTATTAAGAATAAGGAGATCACAAAGTCAACAAATACCACCGAGAATCAAAGTATCAGAGGACAAGCCTCACACAACAAAAAAGATGAATGCTATGCACAACCAGACTGATACAAAAACTGGACTAGAGCAGAAATTAACATCTAATGCAACACATCTTCAAAAGAGTCCACCCACCCAGTCCACCCCAAAGCACCTTCCATCCAAACCAAGTTCTTTTGATCTTGGATTTGCTTCCGCATGTATAACATCTCTCCAGTAGTACACTAAGGGTTTCCTTTAATTTCCTTGCAGATGCGATCAAAAGTAAGGTTGAAATTGCAGATATTGTCCAGGTGCAGCCTCCAGAGGTATCCATTCTTAACTTCATTAGTAAAGAACATAGCATGTCCATCCCTAAGTAACCTTTTGAACTTAGCTTTGTTAACCGTCATAGTAATTTGAATCTGCGAAATTTTTTTTGAAATAAGTGAGACTTCGAAAAGACTCAGTAAGCAATCTGGGGACATTTTGAAATCTTTCTTCATTTCTGCACTTCCAAATTTGCCACAAAATGTTAGCTGAGAGAATATCCTAGAACATATTAACATCTTTTTTAGTATTAAAAATAAAGCCAGTAATAACTTCAAGAATATTGAAGGAAGCAGGGATAGAAATACCAAACATCAACCAAACCTCTTTAGCAAAAGAGCACTCAAAGAATATATGTCTTCCCGTTTCTGGGGTTCTGCAAATGTTGCACATGTTAGTCTCAGAGAAGTAATTCCTAATAGGAAGTTTATTAAGAATAAGTAACCATTTAAAGAATTTGATTTTAGGATCTATAGAACTTTTCCAGAGATTGTCAAAAATCTTATTCCAAGAATGAACATCCAAATTAACATACCAAGTATCATTAATGTGCTTGATAATGTCATTATTGTTGTTAATGATGGAGTAAATGTTTTTAGATTTAATCCCGGAAATGATAATACCACCAGGCCATTTGATTTTCTGATAACTATTAGAATCAACATGGCAAACATTAGGAATACTCCTGCTGGCCTTGACAATCATATTATACATTCTCTTATGAGAATCTGAGATATTAAATTTACTTTTAAGCTCATCCCAATGAATAAGCCTGTCATTTTCAAAAATATCAATAAGTTGCTTGATCCCAAGGTTAGCCCAGCATTTGGCAGAATAGCCTTGGGTAAGGGCAAGGGGCTTATTGCCAAGCTTAAGGTTCCACCAAATGGACCTCTCACCATGGAGGGTCTTATCATCAAAAAATTCCTTATTCTTAATGAATTGCCTAACATGGTTCCAGGCTTTCTAGATAGACTTGAACACAGCCGAGCCTTGAACAATGATAGGGAATTCACTACAAATAAGATCAGTAAGAGGGAGATTTTTCCAAAATTTAGCGTTCTTAGGATAACCCCTTTCAATATTGTTACGAATAAGAACTCTCCAAGGGTCATCCCCCTCCAAGGCATGAAAGATCCACTTGGAGGCCAAAGCAAGACCACTCAGTCTTAGGTCTTTAAGCCCCAAGCCCCCAAAGAGTTTATCCACATGACACCAACTCCATTTAACAGAGTGAGCCTTGTTATTTCCTTTCCCATCCGACCAGAGATACTTCCTGATAGCCTTTTGAATTTCCATAACTTGGTAATCATTAAACATCCAAGCCGAAGCATAGTAAATATTGTAAGAAGAGAGAATCTTTTGACAAACTTGCACTCTACTCGCAAAAGACAGAGACCTGTTATGCCACTTATTCAACTTATTATGAATCTTATCTTTAACCCAACTCCACATATCTTTCAAAGAAGGATCGACAGAAAAGGGAATACCCATGTATTTAACAATATTTGAGGGACCACCCCACTAAAATTCAAACTTACTGAACCAATTAGGAGGATGGTTATTCCATCCAAGACAAATAGACTTGGACTAGGATACCTTAGCTCCAAAAATCTTATAGAAAAAATTGAGTTTATGAGTCATAGCAACAAAGTTATCTTCAGAAACCTCATGAAAGAGAGAAGTATCATCAACGAACTGGCAATTAATAATCTCCTTGTTATCAGGAAGAGTGATGCCTTTGACTGTAGGGGATAAGGCGTTATCCCTAAGAATATAGAACAGAGCTTCAGAAGCAATAACAAAAAGGGCAGGGGCAAGCGGACAACCTTGTCTAATAGATCTACCTAATAGAAAAGGGGCTGATAAAGAACCATTAATATCAATTTGGGCATGAGCATCTCTAAGAAGCATTTTAACAATGTCACAGAAGAAGGAAGGGAAGCCAAAAGCATCAAGCATCATACTAATAAAGCCCCATTCAATTCTATCATAAGCTTTTTCAAAGTCCAGTAAAAACATAGCAACATTCTGATTAGTATGCTTAGCCCAATTGAGGGCTTCCCAACTAGTAATCAAGTTCTCAAGAATATATCTTCCTTTAACAAAACCAGTTTGGGTAGGGCAAACAAATTTAGGAAGAACAGTTTCCAACCTTCGAGACATGATTTTGGCAAGAATCTTGTAAGAAACATTTAAAAGAGTTATAGGTCTCCAATTTTTAAAAAGAGCTTTATCACCTTCTTTAGGGATGAGCTTGATGATCCTAGAATTAATCTCCCTACCCAAAGTACCGACATCAATGGCTTCGTTATAGATGTTAAGAAGGTCTTTGCAGATCCACTTAATATTGGCTTTATAAAACTCCACAGGGAGCCCATCGGGTCCCGGAGCTTTATCGTTGCTAAGAGAATTGATAGATTTTTCAATTTCCTCCAAAGATATAGGCTATTCAAGAACAGAGGCATCATTATCCAAAATTCTTTTGGGGATAAGGTTCTTACACTGATCTCTAAGAGTCCTAGCTTCCTGAGAATCTTCAGAGGTGAAGAGCTCTTCATAAAAAAGAGCAAATTCTTTTTTAATATCATCAATATTAGAAACCATTTGATTATTAATAAGTAATTAATCAATAGTCTCTTTAGCCTGTTTCTATTTAATGAGATAGAAAAAGAATTTACTACCTCTATCACCAAATTGAAGCCAGTGGGCTCTAGAGCGAATTCTGGCTCCTAAAGCTTTCTGATGTTGATGTTTTCTCAGCTCATTTTTAGCATAAGCCAGTTGATGCAAGAGATAGGGATCATCATGATTACTTTGGATAGCCATCTTAGCATTGTATAAGTTATTGTTAAGCCAGGACTCCTTATGTCTGTAATCCTTGGCCTTCTTTTGGCCAACCGTTCTTAACAAATTCTGCCAAGCAGGAATGTCCAAGTTCCACCTATCAATAAAGGATAATGAGGGGTACTAAGATTCATTAATAAATCTAATAATTGAAATAGCAGCAAGAATATCTTCATCTTTCAACAAGCTAGTATTGAGAATGAATTTATTATTAGCCTTATTACCACACGAAGGGGAGCGACCAAGATTGATAGAAATACAGATCAGGTGATGATTCGAAAGAGTAGTAGGAGAGATCAGAACAATATTATTAAGTTTATCCGGGATCATAGAGAAGAAAATATGATTAAGATAGAAACGGTCCAATCTAGAATAGATTCTAGCTTGACCTTTCTGATAATTGCACCAAGTAAACCAGAGCCCAGGATTATTGTTCTTATTCCCAGATAATGGATCAAACAAAGATTTAAAACATTTAAAATTATTCCAAGCAAGTCTTCCCTGCTCTTTCCAGGAGAAGGGGAGACCCCCATCTTATCTTCTTGACTTTCAATCATATTAAAATCACCACCAAACATCCAAGGAATATATGGAATTAAACAGAGCCAAGACCAAAAATTGGATCTTTCATTATAATCATTGGCAGCATAAATAGAGCAAATACCAAATTCCATATCATTATGTTTAAAAATTAACCAAATAGCTCTATTACATGGGGAAAAGCCAAAGCCCTTAATTTTAGGTCCCCATTTAGGGCTAACCAAAATCGCAACTCCTCCTTTCCCCTGAGGGTGGTTAGTGCAGAATTTGAGAGAATCTTTCCAGATATAGTTTAAATTGGATTCAAGAGTGAATCCTATAGATTTGATTTCTTGCAACATCATAATATCTAAATTATTCATAGTACTGAGAAAGTTTTTAACCACAAATTTTCTATCAGGACATTCAAGTCCTCGGATATTCCATGAAATACACTTCATTGGGACAGAATTTTAGGATTGGACGCATCAGAAACAACTACATCCTCCATAGGAGAGGCATCATCAGGGTTAGCTTGATTCTGGTTTTTATTATTCTTAGGTTTATTTTTTGAACCAAGCGGTCTTCCTGTCCTCTTTGTCATGAGGATATCCTCATTATCTAAGAGTGAAGGAGAAGCCAATTCTTTTTCCATAGACTGATTGGTGATAGACGATGCTGGAATGACCTCAAAGAAGAAATCATCAGGGATTTCCTTAAAATCTTTATCAGGGACCTTAGGATTAGGGGTTTTAAAAACATTTTGAGAAACCTTAGTGGTTTCTTGCGTGCCCATATCTAACAGAGGGGTAGAAAACATAGAAATTCCCTGCCCATTTTTATCATCCAGAGGGATAGAGGACTTTGTAGAGTCCTAAACCTTATCCATCAATTTTACTGATGAAGGAGGCGGGAGTATTTTTGAAGCCGCATTATTTCTGTTAGATCTATTTTTTCTCTTTTTTGTAACTTCTTGAAATCCATCGGCATCCACAATGCTAGTAACAACCGCATTACTAAAAGTAGGTAGCGGTAAAGAGGAGGAAAGAGACTAGGAGGAATTGATAGGGGGAGGCGAAGGGCTAGGCTTAACAGAGGAAGATGGGATCAATATGGAAGGGTTGTTTGACGAAGATGGGTTTATTGGGGTTTTGTTTTTGATGATAGGGCAGTCTTTTCTCAAATGCCCCTCTTTCCTGCACAGGAAGCACGCATTTAAACCCCCTAGGATTTCGACAGGGCAGGATATCTTTTCTTTATCAATCTCAATGGAAAGTTCTTTGGGTAAATCATGACTAGGTTTTAAAGCAATAAGAACCCTATCATCGAGATGGGGAACCAACCTAGCTGAATCATCCATTCGAAGAAATTTGCCAAGGGGTTCAACCAGGTAAGGAATAAATTGCCATAAAAAAGGGGGTATATTCTTAATGAGAACCCATCTGGGGGCTGGAAGGGTGACTATCTCATCTAGGTTAGCTTCAGCATTCCATGCCAGGGCTCTAAACATTGTGTTACCAATAGACCAATATTCCTTTTTTTAAACCGCTACCTGAGAATCATTGTTATTAAAGAAAATCACAAATAACCCCTTTTATATCTATCTACAAAATGAAATTTGAAAACCAAGCTTCAGATTCCAGTAATTGTAAAACCAATCATCTAAAAACTTTCTTGCAAGAACCTTGTCAATTTCTACCGCAGAGAAGAAAATGGCAGTGTTCCTCAATCTTTCTTTTTCCCTAATAATCTTCGCTAGCATTTCTTGGTTTGGGGTAACATGAAATGAAGAATTGTCCTTAGATTGCTTACCTCCTGTTGAGATCTCATCGCGTGAAGGTGAAGTAAAACGGGCCCCAGAAACAATCACCGAGGAGGATTTAGCGACTGCCTGCAGGAAAGACCGTGGCTTACCACTTACACTGATGTTAGACCTGGAAGCATGGCTACTACTATTTCCCACACCATTATTTATGTTTGCAGAAATGAGTGTGTTATTCGGCACAAGGCCAGCAGAAAACTTAAATGCAGGAGAGGAATTAGCGTTTAATGAGGTCAAATCACACATGTTTCCATCCGAATTTCCATTAAGGCAATTGCTAGAGTTCGCCACCTTGCCACCCGTATTACCTTTGACTACCGCCATATTACCATTCTCCGTAGTTAGGGTGCCAACTGGACCCACCGACGAATCACCATCCAGCATAACGTCGACCAAAAAAAGAAAAGAAGGCAGAAAAGCAGGGAAGTTCGCAAAATCTGGATCGTATGCTTTATTTTGATTTAAACAAACATGCTTAAAACAATAAACATATGTGTATGTGGTGAGATATTTAAAAAATTATTTGCTTTGTATATTTGTTGTTGTTAAATATTTTATTTTGAATTGATATTTTTTTATTTTTAAGTGTTTGTATTAATATTGTATGTTTCTTTATCATGATAAATTGTGTAGTATATTAAATTATATAATAATATATTGGTTTGTATAAAGATGGTGGAATAAAATCATTTTTTGAAGTCGGTGTAAGAGTTTGTAAATAAAAGAAAAGATTCTTATAAATAAATAAAATTATGTTGATGGGAGGAGAAGGATGGTAATGATTAAATGGTTGTCTTAGTCATTTGAGAGATTTTTTTCATTAAAAAATAGGATTCCAATATATGATAGCATTCCTTGTTGTATATTTCACCTTCTTGATCAATAGGAGCTATGCAAACAAGAGAAATAACAAGGTGCGCCAAAATAATTTCCCACTATCATGTCAACTAGGCATGGCAAAATCATTGTATAATAGAGAAGACTATCTATGTGGTAGAGGGGACCCATTGGGCCCATGGGAACCATGTCCTTAGTCAACACTATCTACATGCCCATGTTGACACCCAATAGAAGACAAGCAGAGAAGGTGACTTATGAGAAATAATACTAATACAAAACATCTAGTAGATGGGACTTGGTGGACCCATGGGAACCATGTTTTTAGTGAACACTATCTCCATGCCCATGATGACACCCTATAGAGGAGAAGCATTCCTACCAATAGGAGAAGGTAACATATGAGCAATAATACTAATAGAAAACATCTAGTAGATGGGACCTGATGGACTCATAGGAACCATGTTTTTAGTGAGCACTATCTCCATGCCCATGATGACACCCTATAAAGGAGAAGCATTCCTACCAATAAGAGAATGTGACATATGAGCAATAATACTAGTAGGAAACCTCTAGAACCACATTATTGACCTACACCTAGGTCTACAACATAACATTAGAATATGTAGTAGCTTTAATATACAAAGTGAAATGAGCATCTATAATATCTCCTAAAAATAAAGAAAAAAACTTTTACCCTTAAACATTTCAAATGTGGATATATCTTGTAAATAGTTTAGATCAATCATTTAAAATAATCATATGAATTATTTTTTTCTTATCTACTAAATATTAAAATTAAAATAAGGAAAAAAAGTTGTGCAAAAAGAGAGGTGTAATATTTAAAATTTAAAATAAAATATATTATGGTACCAAGGGGTGGAGTGTAAAGTAAGCATGTTAATAAATACTCTTATCTTTTAGTTCAAATTTGACAACCATTTACATTAAAAAAAAACACTGACACAATCAAATCCAAACCAACATAGAAATAACCTTTTACATGTCAAAATATTAATATCAATCATAAACATAATATTTTCAAAATAAAGACTACATGAAAATAAATTCGGTCATCAAAATAATACATTTAGATAGATGTATAAATATAAAATATAAAATAAAGATATTTTTAAAATATTAATCTAACATTTCATAATTACAATGCATGGCAAATATTCTTATAAAAAAAATTAATAAACTTTGAATAATGAAGTTTAAAATTTAAATATAACAAATAAGGGAATTTTAGAAATAAGAATTAAAAAAATTATTTAGAAGATAATAAATAATGTATATACAATAAAATTTAAATGATTTTATGTGTAGTAAATATAGTTTAAAGTAAAATACAATAGCTTGATCGTAAATAAAATGGTTTCAATTGATATTTTTCAAATTTTATTTAGATAGATCTAACTAAGATATCTATACTAGTATATATTTATGTGAGGTTTACATTGTGATATAGTGTTAAATGATTTAGTGAGTTATTAATATGTAAATTGTCATATCATTTATATTTATGTAAGGTTTTTATTATGTAAAATTTATTTATAATTGTTTTTAATATAAGGAACTAAAAGGTTTAAATTAAACATGTTATTTAGAGTTTCTTATTAGATTATTTTATCATCTTTTTAAAGTACAATTCCAATATTGACAAATGAAATGTTCCAAGCATCAAGTTGGTGCACAACAATCAAATGAGAATAATAAGGTTAATCTTAAAAATTTGAATTTGAATTCTAAAATCTTAACAATCATTTTTGCAACTATACATTTGATCATTGAGGTTAAAAAAAAATTAAAAATGAATTTGTGATATTGTAAATTTAACTCATGATAGAAAACAAGTAATTTTAAAGACAAAACTAATGCTTAAAAGTTAACATTAGTATAAATATAGAAAAGGTGTCTTTTTATGAAAAATGTCAATAAGAATCACCTTATTTATATACTTATTATAAAAAATAACCAAATCAAAATGAACCAAAAATTATGATATATATAATTTTGATTATCATATTTTAATAAAGTGTAATATTTTTAAAAATATAATATATTAAAACAAACTAAATAAAACTTTTAAACATAATTCTATAAAAATTAATCAAGCTCTGCAACTTTGTCACTTTGCATCATTTTTGAATTTTGAATTTCCTTGCTCACGGTGTCGATAGAAGGTGGGGGCCAAATCCCCCCTATAATGCCTGCCAAAATACCCTAGAGAAACTAACCATCCAATATGCAAATAGAGATTAAAAAAAAATTAGAAACACCTACTAATGCAACATATACAACTAACTACTCATATGCATTTAACATCCATTAACAAGATAAACCATTAACCATCATGAATATATTCACCAAAGTACTATACGCAAGTGGATATAAATACAACTCTACAATTATTCTTCTCTATGGTATCTCAACTCCATTACCTAATATATCCATAGAGCATTATCACATCAAGAATATACCATCATAAGCATAATATCATCATTATTACTACCATCATCTAATGTATTTTAACTCAGCTACCATTATCTCTTCTCATGCATACATAATATTCTTTTCTAGACTATCTATCATGATTCCATTCCTAATAATGCAAATGCCAATAACCCCTTAGATTCATTTTAAAGCACCAATTCTAAATATTCCTAATCCCAATCACTTATTGAACATCCTAGCATCATTATTCCATTTCCTTAATCATCATAGACATTTACATAACACTAAATGCATATCCATAGAACCAATTTTATTACTAAGAAATATCCAAGATACAACAAGATACATCAATATCTTCACCTAATATATCATCTACCATTACATATACATCAACTATTTTACATCAAGGAGCATAGCTCTCAACTACCAATACAATTACATCATGAATTCTACACATACATATGCCATATGAATTATAATACATCAATTTTCTACATGAGTCCATCCAATAGCTGAAAAGATATGAATCCATTCCCACGCTCAAGAGCATCCAACGAAGAACATCCCAATAGACGAAGGCATCAAACCAACTGACCATGTGGAACCATAAGGAATCACCACTCGTGATAGGAGATGACATAAGATCCCACTCACACTCTAGAGCTAGGTTGACACCTAACAACCAAAGGATACAATACAAGGATAACTCTAAGAGAAAGACACAAACACAAGACCTCCAGAGGCGACATGTCAAATCAAGAATCAAGGTGCTAGGACCTACATGTAGGAAAAGAGTGTCATCATATGAAATCATAATGGGAACCTGGGAACTTATCCCGACAACCAAGATGCTCATGTGGAGCCATCTCAACCTTAAAGGAGTGAGGGAGCTTAGCTTACCTGGGTCACCAAGGACTTCCTAATCCTATCCTAGATTACCACCCTTGGGAAAGGAAATGGGGCCACCATGTCCATTCCTTATCTTATTAAGATGAATTACTCTACTATCCATCCCTCTTAGAATAAATAAATTAGATTTTCACTTGATTACAAGGTAAACTCCCAATGAGATATTCTGGTGGTCTAGACCCCAAGTAACTTAGTTGTCTACTCCTCACAACCCCTGTCACTCACTTGGAAGCCCACTCCCCCTAGCATACACCTAGACCTTAGGGTAGCACAATACACTTAACATAAACAAGGGCTCTTAATGCATCCTAACTAGATAACCAAAGTTTAACAATCAAAACAATCTCCAAAAGATATGAACAACATATGTCATAACCACAACCTCACAAAATAGTATGGGACATTCATCATGCAATCATAATAATATTAAAGTAAACTCAATATGAGACCAAGAGAATATAACAACAAGGCACAACATCTTTCTTGGAACCATTCAGCAATGCAAATATACAATTATGATCAAACAAATAGTCTTTGGACAACTCAAGGACTCAAGAAGACAAAAATGACAGCCCCTAGATACCCAAAATCTAAATACAAAAAATAAGAAAAAAACACAAGAAGACAATAACAACAGTATCACGCATTCATGGACTATTCTAGTGCACACACAAATTTTTGCAGTGCATATAAAATCATGGAATAAAGTACTCAAAGGAAAAAATAAAATTTACGGCTAAGGCTCAAATCAACACTTTAATTATTTACGACATTAAGAAAGGATTCCACAACAAAAAATCAATCTTAGACATATTGTAGATTGTGAAAATCTCCAAAAAAATAATTAAAAGATACACAAGACACATATAAGACATTCACGACAATCTCAGAATATGCAAACACAACAATCAATCCCTAGTACATATATATTCCTTCTTAAACTTTATAAACAACTCTATGACATTATCTATTTCCCAATCCCTTGGAAACAATATTACTCTCAGACACAGAACAGACAATCTTTTCAGAAATAAAATGCAAAGAGGAATTAAAGCTCCAACTCGATGGCCAACCCCACGACAATCATAGAAAACTCAATAAATAAAAAATCAAAACCAAAACTATAGAATATGTCAGCCAATGAAAATAATCCATTATAATATATTTCATACCAACCCCTATTCAAATACCAAGACAAAATATATTAAAACAATATTATTTAAACAATAAATAATTAATTAAATAACCCAAAAAGGATAAAAGGGATTAAAATAATATAAATAACCAATTAATCCAATAAATCAAGGCACAATAAAATATAAAGGCCTAATTAAATAATTAAACCATATGACCCAAATAAATATTAAAGCGACAACTTAATAATTAAATAAATAAATAAATCTTAAAAGGCTCCAATAATAAATAATAAATAATAAATAATAAATAACAATAATATAAAATCATTAATAAATAAATTACAAATATTAATTAATAAATAATCCTTGATAATAATCTCACATTAATATTAAACATTAACATCAATTATTAATTTAATTTATTATTATAAACTATATGAGCCAAATAATTAATTAATAATTTAATTAATCAATAATCACAACTCCTCAAGACGATCTAACAAGAGGCAACACAAAATACCACATGACGCTATACAATGACTCAACTCAAGATACTAGACTAGCAAGGATATCAACTTAAACCTAGAGTGTAGAATGGGATTTCATGTCACCTCCGATCAACTTGCCATTGGGATGAAGACACGCTCAGACCTGTGGAGTCGGATGGAGTTGATGTATGGTACCTACAAACCTATCACCACCAATACATGTAGAACAACATATACAATAACATATATCATGAAATAGATAGACAAGTGAAGGGGAATCACAATGTCATATCATATGAGCATGAATGAGTGGTATAACATTGTCCCTTTCACAAACACAATAGAAGATAGTCACGATAACCAAGCACTATCATAATCATCATATCCAATATAGTCATGAAATAGAGTTAGTAAATAGTATGATACCATCAAATCACCATAGGCAAATATAAACCATACATATAAAATGAGTACATATAGATCATCAAATAAGAATCCATCATCATAATAACTTATGAATATCATCATCCACATGAAATCGTGATGTTAAGTGCAATATGATATGTCTATCATAAATAATGAAGCATCCAAATCATAAGTAAATCCATAAACATATAATCAAAGCATCAAAAAATAGTTTAAGTTGTATCACTATAGTCTATTGATGCTCAAATCAAAGATAAATTAGGGAGGGGCACTACACCCCTGCCTGTCGATCCTCCCCCAAATTCTTCTATGGTGACAGACTTTGTGCCAAATATTATTTCTCTTTCTAGGGATGATGTTTCCCGTGGTGATACAGTGGCCATTCATTTTTTTTTCATTTTTTTTTTGGGGGGGGCCTATGGTTACTCCACATGTGAAGGAGACAACAATAAATGGTACCGATAGGGTGGTATCATTAGGACCTATAGTGGTTCCCCAAGAAGGGGATTCTCCAAGACCCCTCCCAGTAAATAATGTGACTATTTCCAACTCCGAGGAGATTGACGTTCATGTTGAGACTCTTTCCAAGGTTGGGGAGACAGAGAAGGTGTAACCTAATGGTAGCACACATGCCAAGGGCTAGAAGAATGCGCTTATAGGCAAGCCTCAAGAGGGGTGGATCCCAACTTTGTCCTTGAATTCTTACAAATTGAGGAAGCCACAACTATTGTCTTGTTGGACATGTTAGTGGATCACATTGTGCTCACTATGAATAACACTTTGGTGGGAAAAAATTTCTCTCTCAAACCCACCATTGACATGGTCAGGAAATGGGCTACTGCTAAATGGAAACTAAAGGGCAGTGTCTACGTTAGCGCCATGCTTGGCATTCTCTTTCTTTTCAAATTTACGATAGAAGAGGATGTTGTCATGGTTCTCTCTGGATTTTGGATGTATGGCAAGCATCATCTCTCTTTGTAGATGGAAACCTGGTTTTGACCCAACAACTGATCTGCATAAGGCTACCCCCATCTATGTTCACCTTCTGGAACTCCCTTTGAAATACTAGAATGAATCAATCTTCAAATGCATTGGAAATATGGTTGGGCACTTTGTGGCGGTGGATAAGGTTACCTAGACAAAATTCGGGTTGGTGTATGGTCATTTCTGTGTTATGGTCATAGTGAATAAAAATATTCCCAACTTTATTACTCTAAAATCTAATTGGGAAGCTAGACCTAGGCTTTGGTTTATGAAAATGCTACTCTCTTCTGTCAAAAGTGCTCTAAGCTTGGCCATTTGATTTTTTATTGTAAGTCACCTGATCCTAAGCCCGTTAAGCTAAAAGAACCTATGACTAATGTGGACACCTCAGATAAGGGGGAAACTGGCCCTATGTCTATTAGTGATGACTATCCCTTTCAAGAAGGCATAAATAAGTTATTGGAAACCCCTAACAAATCTACCTATGGGGATACTATAGTTTCAGGCCCTCCCCTACCAAAATATGTTGTTGACATACTCCCTAATGGGGAATCTCACCCCCCATCGAGTGAAGATGGGCGTGTGTCTGACATGCTTTCTTATGGTCCTCCCATGGGGACGGGACCTTTGGAAGAGGGGGAGATCCCAAGCCATCTATCAACCCCCAACAACAAAACTAAGGGAATCTCAATTTCAAATACCCCTGTTTTGAGTAAGATGACTGAGAAGACATGTAGTATTGTCCTGATGGATTCCTTTGTTCCACCAAAAAAAAATTCTTCACGGGGTTCCTCCTCAAGTAGTTGTTTTCTATCTAGTGATGAATGTTGGATAACATAGAGGAGGAAGACTAGGAACATGAAAACTGATATTGGGATATATTGGAATATGGGTCATCCTTCACTAAGACTCTCACAACACAAGGAAGTTGTAAGGGAAATCACCAATGGAAGGCATAGGACCCCAGAGGCATCATCCAAATCAAAGAAATAAAGATCCTTTTGTGGAAAATATAGGGCCTTAATAGTACCCACAAATAATATGCCCTCATGAATTGTATTTTAGAAAATAGGATTGATGTTCTTTTGCTTCAAGAAGTCAAAATGACTAATACGTGGACTTTAATAACATTGTTGATAAAATATGACCTAGATCTTAGTTCCTCATTTGCAATGCCAACAGGACCTCTAGTGGGGTGGTTACCATGTGGGATTCTCTACAATTTTCTAGCACCCGTGTCTCCTTCTCAAGCAACTTTCTTGCCACCAGATTATCTTCTCACAACACCTCCTAGTTTCTTATCAATGTTTATGCTCCCAACAATAGATAGGGTGGTCTTACCCTTTGGAATGACATTTCACTTTTGATTCAAAATGATCCTGATGCTCATTGGATGGTTGTTGGGTACTTTAACTCCCCTCTTTTCCCCTTGGAAAAATATGGGGGCTTACTAGATTACTCTAACAACATGATGGATTTAGTTGACTTCATTAGTAGGAATTAGCTTCTAGATGTGGATTTGATTGGATAAAAATTTACTTGGTCCAATCATAGGAAAGGTGAACACCTCATTCAAGTTAGACTTCACAATTTTTTAGTCTCGGCCATTGGGATCTTAGCTTCAGTTCCTCTCTACATGCCCTTCCAAGGACAATGTCTAACCGCAATCTTGTCCTTTTGGTGTGTCTAGTTCGACATGCCAAGGGTGGTTTTCCCTTTCATTATGAAGTCATGTCGACTTCTCATCCAAAATTTAGGGACTGCATTAAAAATTGGTGGAACTCCCCTGTCACAGGAACAAAGGTATGTTTAGGGTGACTTAGAAATTGGATCTAATTTGAAAAAATGTGAAAGGATGGAATAAAATCACCTCTAGAAATATTTTGGTTAGAAAGAAGGAACTTAGTGATAAGTTATCTATGATCCAAGAGTAGATTGACCAGGGGGATATCCTTGATGCCACTCATAGGGAAGAGGAAGTTCTAAAAAGGGAATGGAAGGAAATTCTAAATTAGGAGGAAGTATTTTGGAAGTAGAAATGAAGAGTGCAATGGCTGAAAGAAGGGGACATAAACTCAAATTTCTTCTACAAGTTAGCTAGAAGAAATAGGCAGAGAAATTTGATTACTTGTTTAAAAAATGATTGAAATCAAGAAATAAAAGAGGATGATCTTTTGGGGACTATGGCCAAAGAATACTTTCATGGGTTGTTTGACGATGACAACAAAATTAGGGATACTCTTCTGGATGACACTCTCCTTCAATGCCTCTTAACTTCCTTGAATACGGTTGACAATATTGTTATAATGACCCCAGTTATAGATGATGAGGTGCAAATGGAAGTCTTCTACATGGGTACTTACAAAGCCCCAAGCCCTAATGGCTTCCCTCTGAATTTTTTCCAAGAATTTTAGGACATCGTTGGTGTTGATGTCACATTGGCCACTAAGGACTTCTTTAGAGTAGGTAAATTGCTAAAAAAATTGAATTCCACCTATATTTCCTTGGTCCCAAAAGTTCAAGAACCCTCATTTCTCAAGGATTTCAGACCTATTAGTCTTTGCAACATAGTCAATAAAGTATTTTTCAAGGTCCTCATTAACAAGATTAATCCTTTTCTTGATAATTTCATTAGTCATAGCCAGAATGGTTTCATTCTAGGTGGACAAATCTTATATGTTGCCATCACCACTCATGAGGTTATTCACTCTATGGACAAATGTTGTCAACCTGGTATGGTTTTGAAGTTAGACATTTCCAAGGCCTATGATAGAGTTAATTGGGACTTCTTGTTTAAAGTCCTTAGGAAGCCTAGGGTGGGTGACATGCTATTCAATCTTATCAAGGAATGCATCACCATTGTTAAATAATTTGTCCTTGTTAATGGTGTCCCTACGGAATCCTTTGGGGCTTCTAGGAGAATTCGCCAAGGTAACCCTTTGTCCCCTTAACTCTTCATTATCTTGGTTGAGGTTATATGGTTGAAATTTTAGTTCCTTGGTTTACAATGAAACCTTAAAAGGGATGAAACCTGCCTCCTCTTGTTGATTATCTAGGAAATTGAGAGGGGGGGTGAATCATTTGATAACTTAAAATGATTTCTTTTATTCTTTGCACAACCGGATCCAAACCAACATAATTAACTAAGACAAATATAACATGAAAAGAATAAACATACAATAGATCACACAATGAACACTAGTTATGACATGGAAAACCCAAGAAGGGAAAAACCATGAAGAATGTTAGTCCTCAGTATAAAATATCGATTACGGTGATTTTTACAAAGGGTGGCTCACTGCCAGGATGCTCACTACAAGTGGGCTCACTTCTTAGAAAAAGGATCAATGTCGAAGAGAAAAAGAAAGAAAGAAAGAAAGAATCCACTGCTAAAACACAATCTACAAAACCAAACTGCTTCCAGTGCCTCATAACCAACATACTCTCACATATCACCAACAATCAGATCTTTCATTTCTAATATTGCATATCTTCAAAACAATGCAACACTTTTTCTATTTCTAACTCATCCAGATCATTCTCAAATATATACTATCTCTATGAAGCATAATCTTCCAAGTTAGCCAAGACAGAGATCTAAAATAGGTTAACACTAAACATTCCAGTGGTGGGAAGGAATGAGAAGTAGACCATACCACAACACACATCAACGGTTAGATCAACACGTTGAATTATGGACCCAAATCATGACTCACACACTACAACAAAAATCGCTACACCCTCAAATTTTGCACTTAATCTGGACCCAAACATCATCACCCAAAACATCAAAAATGAGAATGAAATAAAGACATTCGTGAATACCATCAATCAACACCATATCAAATAACCAAAAATATCTGGATAACCAAAAACACATCTGATCTACCAACACATCTTCTAGAGTACCAAATAGTCTGAGAACACATATTTTGGATCACCAATACCAAGAACATTAGAGACATAAATGGAAACCATTATATTGACATAAATGGCAACCATTCACCATCATCACCATCACATCTACAAAATTCTCCCCCTTTGTCATTGATGGCAACATCCATCAACAACAAACAAATGAATACTCTCTACACAATTTTGTAACAACTCAGCAATGTGAAAAAATAATCTGAATCTAATTAACTCTCAAAGATCTCTCCCCCTTTGACATAAAGGAGAAAGGCACACATAACTCCCCCTATGAAACTTACTCATGCTCCCCCTATGAGGAAGCAACTAAGTATCAATCTAGATAGAAATATGCAATCTATTCATTGGACTAATGCACATCCAAATGTATATCAATTCACATGAGGAAGGGGTAATACCCCTTACTTCTATCAAAGATACTTAAAAGTATCTTTACACAACTCCATGAAGCTATCTGCAATCTGATCATTTGTAGGTACATACTCAGTCTTTACTTCATTATCCAACACCTTTTTCCTCAATAATTGGTATCATATGGATATGTGCTTTGTTCTAGAATTTTGTACCAGATTCTTAGAAATATTTATTGCACTAGTGTTATCACACATAATAGAGATAGGTTCATTGAATGTTACACCAATATCCTTCAAAGCCTACTTCATCCATAAAATCTATGTGCAACATGAAGATGCTGAAATTTATTATGCTTTAGCTATAGATAAAGAGATAGAATCCCACTTCTTACTTGACCAAGCAACTAATCAAGAGATGTGAAAGAATGCTCCACCACTTGTTATTTTCCTATCATCAACACTTTCGGCCCAATTTGTATTAGTATAACCTATTAGAGTGAAATCTTAACTTCTAAGGTACCACAAACCAAACTCCTCTATTCCTTTTAGATTCTGAAAATTCTTTTCACTGCCACAACACATGATTCTTTTAGTTCTTGTTGAAATCTACCTACCAAATAGACTGCATACATGATATCTGGTCTGGTAGCAATCAAATATAATAATCCTCCAATCATTGATCTGTACTAACTTGCATCTACTTTAGGGGCTTATCATATTTTATCAATTTGCATATGGTGGTCATAGGTGTATACACCGGTTTGGAGTTCTCTAACCCAAACTTCTTTAACAATTCCTTAATGTATTTAGACTGAGAGATGAAAATTCTTTTATCATTCTAATTTACTTGCAAGCCAAGAAAGAAATTCAACTCATCAATCATAGACATCTCAAATCCCTTTCGCATTTCATTAGCAAATGTTCTACACATACCTTCATTTCCTCCAAAAATCATGTCATCAACATACACTACAACAATTATGATTTTACCCGAATCAATTTTAAAATATAAATTATTGTCAGCCAAACCTTTCTGAAATCCTTGATCAATCAAATACTTATCTAGCCTTCCATTCATGACCTTCTTCAATCTGAAAACAATCTATGGATCATCTTTCAACTTGAATCCTCTTGGTTCTTTAATATAAACTTAATCTTTCAATTCTCCATTCAAAAATGTTGATTTCACATCCATCTAGTAGACTTTGAAATCCTTAAAAGTTACAAAAGCCAAAAACATCCTAATTTCCTCCATCCGAGCAACTGGGTCATATGTCTCTTCAAAATCAATGCCTTCAATCCAATTATAACCCTTGCAAACCAACTTTTCTTTATTTCTCACAACCTTTCCATCTTCATCCAGCTTGTTTCAGAATACTCACATTATTCCAATCACATTCTTATCTACCAATCCATTAACTAATTCTCATGTCTGATTCTTCTCAATTTGATCCAGCTCTTCTTTTATTGCCTTCATCCAATTATGATATTTGCAAGCTTCTTCTATTGATTTTAGTTCAATCTCTAAAAGTAAACATAACAGAACTTGTTCTTGAGCCGCTTTTCTTCTTGTAATGATACCTTTGTTCTTATCTCCAATAATTTGATCCACTGAGTGATTCTTCTGAACATATCTCGGTGTCTTAGATGTAGATGTCAAAGCTTCCTGAGCTTCCTTTTCTTCTTCTCCTTCTCTGATCTTTTCTTCCCTTTTTCTATCATCTGGTTCATTAGACTCATATCCTACCAATTTGTCAAATTATTTAGAAGTATCTTCATCAACCTTCACATTTTCACTTTCAATGAATTTTGTTCAACCTTTTGTTGTAACACCGATATGCCTTGCTCCTTGTAGAGTATCCTAGAAATATGACTTCATCAGCTCTGCTGTCAAAATTTCCAAGATTATCCTCATCTCTCTAGATGTAGCACTTGCTTCCAATTACCTCAAAATATTTTACTATTAGAGTTCTACCATGCCACAATTCATAAGATGTCTTTCCATGTCTTTTTCAATATAGAATTATATTAAGAGTGTAGACTGCAATATGAATTGCTTCTCTCCAATAGACTTCCAAGAGTTCTTCTCCTTTGATCATTATTCTATTTGCCTCTTGAACTATTTAGTTCATCCTTTCCACTACACCATTCTACTAAGGTGCTCTCGGGGCAGACAATTGTCTTCTAATACCATGTTTCTCACAAAAGTTGTTAAACTCATCAGAAGTAAATTCTTCTCCTCTATTAGACCTCAAATATTCAATATTTCTCTCAACTTCATTTTCAACTTTAGCCTTGAATATTTTGAATTTCTCTAATGTTTATGACTTTTATCTCAAAAATGCAACCCATGACATTCTAGAATAATCATCAATAAACAACATGAAATAATTCTCACCTTGTATACTCCTTGTTATGTTTGGACCACATAGGTCAGTATGCACTAAATCCAACAATATGGTGGATGAATGCTTCTTTCATCTATAAGTTCCTTTCGTCTTGTTTCCAACTTGACATTCTTTGTAAATCTTGTTATCCAGTTTGATCAGCCTCGGTAAATCTTTCACTACACTTAATGAACTAATCTTCACCAAGTTGTCAAGATTGATATGACACATCCTCTAGTTCCAGAGATAGCTATATTTGATTTGAGATAACAAACAATTCTTCGTAGCTCCTTCTAGAAGATACATGTTTCCACCAGTCCTTTTCCCTACTGCAATGATAATTCTAGATCCTTTTCGAATCTCACAACTATCATCTTGAAAACAACATTGTAACCATTTTTGCACATCTATCCAACACTAAAAAGATTAATGATACAAACCCTTCACATAGTAAACATTGTCAATATTATGCTTTCCATGAAAATAAATAGAACTAATTCCCACAATTTATGTTGTTTGATCATCTCTGAACCTAACATAACCACCATCATACTTTTCCAAATTCAAAAAATTACTTTTGTCACCAATCATATGATTTGAACATCCACTATCAATCAATCATTCATTTCTATCTCTTCTAGCATGTCAAGCAATAGCAACAGTATTAGGAATATCAATCTTAGTTATATCTTTTTCTACCAATAACAAACAATCACCATCTTCATAATCTGATTCATCATCTAAAATTCCAGCATCATCTTTGACATAATAAACTCTTATTAAATTTTCCTTTACCTTCTCTAGATTTTTGTCTTGAACCTCTTTCCAGACAACTAGTAGCAATATGACCAATCTTTCCACATCTAAAATATTTAAGAGGTAAAATACCTTTGTATTTGTCGATGCCTTTCTTCAATCTCCTTACAAAGTTTGTTTCCATCTCATTTGAACTTTCATCTTCCAGATTTTCCTCAAATACTTTAAATGAAAACTCAGTCTTAGCTTTGTCTTTTCCAAACTTTCTTATCTCAAATGCTACTAGAGTACCATAAAGCTACTCTCTAGTGAACTTCTTTGTATCATAGGTTTCTTCAATAGCCAAGATATTGTCACTATAACTTTTTGGTAGGGACATCAAGATTTTCTCAATTATGTCTTCATCTGTCAAGGTACCGCCAAGTCCTCTGATTTATTTACCGCACTATCAACCTTCTGAATGTATATAGTTATGTCATCTCCTTCTTCCATTTTCAATTTCTCATATCTGTGCTTAGCTGTTAGCTTCTTTGATAATTTGACTTTGGCATTTCCTTCATAAATATCTCTCAACTTTTCCCAAACCTCATAAGAAGTATTCAATGAAACAACCTTTATCAATTCAATCTTAGATAAAGCATTAAAGATAGCATACCTTGCAATTTCATTATCTTCATAAGCTTCAATCTCATCGGGAGTGGTAAGACCATTTTTTGATTGAACATACTTAGTGTCCACTACTTTCCAAGTGTTGTACCCCAAAGATATCAGGTAGCCTTTCATATTCACTTTCCATAAACTATAGTTCGATCCTTAAAAGATAGGAATGGTCAATTTATGTGCCATTGGTTTAGGATCTACCTCATGTGGTTAAGTTCTTCTCTAAGGAACCAAAGCTCTGACACCAATTGTTGTATATTTGGGAAAATGAGAGGGGGGGTGAATCAATTGATAACTTAAAATGATTTCTTTTATTCTTTGCACATTCAAATCCAAACCAACAAAATTAACTAAGACAGATATAATATGAAAAGCATAAACATACAGCAGAGCACACAATGAACACCAGATATGTGTAGAAAGCCCAAGAAGGGAAAAAGAATAGAGAATGTTAGTTCTCAATACAAAACATTGGTTAAGGTGATACCGGTTAATGGGAATTTTACATGTGGCTCACTACTAGAATGTTCACTACAAGTGGGCTCACTACTGAAGAGAGAAAGATAGAAAGAAAGAATCCACCACTGAAACACAATCTGCAAAACCAAAGAACTTCTAGTGCATCAACACCAACACACTCACATATCACCAACAATCAGATCTTTCCTTTCCAATCTTGCATATCTTCCAAACAATGCAACACTTTTTCTATTGCTAACTCATCCAGATCATTCTCATATATATAATGTCTTTGGGAAGCATAATCTTCCAATTTAGCCAAGACAGAGATCTAAAATAGGTCAACACTAAACATTCTAGTGGTGGGAAGGAATGAGAAGTAGACCATACCACAACACACATCAACGGTTAGATCAACATGTTAAATTTTGGACCCAAATCATGACTCACACGCTACACCAAAAAATGCTACACATCTATGAATTCTGAACTTAATCTGGACCCAAGTATCATTACCCAAGACATTAAAAATAATAATGGAACCAAGGCATATATGAATACCATCGATTAACATGATACACAATAACCAAAAATATATGGATCACCAACAACACATCTGATATACTAACACATCTTCTAGAGCATCAAAGATTCGAGGGACACATATTTTGGATCACCAATACCAAGAACATCAGAGACATCAATGAAAACCATTATGTTTACATCAATGACAACCATTCAAGATCATCACCATCACATCTACAACACCTCCATCCCCCTATGGTTTTATTGCAATTTATTGATGATAATATCCTCTTTGGGGTTGCATCAGTTGTTGAAGCTGAGGGTGGAAAACCTTCTTTAACTAAATATGAAGATGCATTTGGTTAGCATATCAATTATGATAAGAGCAATATTTACTTCTTCCACATTGTTGGTAGACTTCAAAACAAGATCAAGGTTATTGTGGGATACTAGATTGCCTCTTTGTCGGGTACCTATCTTGGATTACCCCTCATGGTTAAGGAAGTGTCTAACTCCTTTTGGAATTCCATGTTGAAAGAATGCAAAATAAACTTACAGGTTGGAAGGGCACATTTCTCAGTAGTGTAGGTAAACTTGAGCTCTTGGTCTTGTATTTCCAAGAGATCCCTGTTTATTTTCTCTCCTTATTTAAAATCTTTGCCTCAATGACTAAGAAGTTGGAAAGAATTCAAACAACCTTTCTTTGGACAGGTATGGAAAGAAAGAAGAGGTTGGCACTGGTCACTTGGGACAAAGTCTTCTACTCGAAAAGAAATGGTGGGCTAGGGTTCAAGAAAATTTCTCAATTTAATAAGGCCCTCATGGAAAAATCTGGATAGAAGCTTGCTAACAAAAATGCAAACTAGTATCACATCATGAGTGTCAAGTACCTTGGCCAAGATAAGTTTTACAAAGTTTTGAATTTGGATGGTGTTCCAAGAGGCTCTAAAATTTGGAATAATATTCTGAAATGCAGAGACATCATCTCTGAAGGCTTGAGGTGGCTTATGGGAAATGGAAAAAATATTCTCTTCTGGGAGGACTGTTGGATGGGGGATAAACCTTTGGCTCCTATCCCTTCTCTCTGAAGACCGCAGAGTTGTGCTACAACCTTTTTTGGTCAATGGGTCTACAAATTTCTCTTAGATAATAATTGGAAGGATATTTCTCTTTGTTGTCATGGCCAATCTCACCTTCTACCTATTGCACTGGAGGTGTAGAACATTCTTAACAAGGTTTGCCTACTGTTCTTCCCCCATGAGGATAAATTCATTTAGAAATGGAACCTGAGTGGGGAATTCATTATTAAATCAACCTATCATAGTCTTCTTCAATATTAAACTCCTATGATTGGTGGAAGCAAGTTTGGAACCCCCACCTCATCCCTAAAATCAATTTCTTCTGGTGAACAACCCTCCATAAAAAAATCCTCACTCAAGACAACATTACCAAAAGTGGTTTTCAACTTCCTAATAGATGTGTAGTGTGTAAATTGGATGAAGAAACTATTCCCCACTTATTTCTCCATTGTGCCTTTTCCAAAGCCCTTTGGGGGATGATTTGTCAGAAGTTTAATTTCTATTAGACCGTGAATAAGGACTTGAATCACCTGATTCATGAATGAGGAAGTTCTTCATCTAACCCACTAATCTGTCAGTTATGGAAGCAAATTCCACCACACTTGGGATGGAGTATTTGAAATGAAAGGAATAACAGGATCTTTCATGATGTGGAAGCCCTTGCTGAGGTGGTTTTCAGATCCTTCCTTAAGCTCCTTCTAGAGAATATTTCAGTTACAATTATCGAACCTCCCCCCAAACTCTCCTCTATTCATGATACTAAGTGTAGCTAGGAAATCAGGAATCATCACAAGCAATATAAAAATACTAGTCATAGCTCAATCACAAAAGCTCATTACAATGATCAATCCTAAACACACTCAATAAAGACATAAAGATAAAACATTCAAAAGTAAATACTATGCAAACCATATGCAGATCTGAATGCTTCCTTCATGCAACTCCATTGTTCTTCTTTCTTCTCCAAATAGTTTTTGTTGTGGATCTCACCTACAAGTGCACACACATGATTGAAAGCAAGTAGACAAGATGGTTGATCAAGAGTACTCGAAATGTGATTGATTAGAAATTCGATAATCTGATTATTCTCCTTCTCATTATTAGCCAAGATTGAAGAAATTCATCCAATTTATAGAAAAATTGGAGAGATGATCAAATTAGCATGATTCAATTCAAATGGAAATTGCAAATCAATTATGTCAATTATAACAAATTATGACAAATTATGCACTTTCTATGCAAAATTTGTTGATTGATAATTTATGACAAATTATGACAACTTCTATGTCAAAAATTGATTGATTGTCAATTATGACAAATTATGACAAATTGACATGTCATTTCCATGAATTTAGGAGAGAAATAGGAGGAAATTGAAATTAAGAATTTAGAAAATTAGAAAAATAGGAAAAAGAGGAATTAAGAAATTAGGAATTAAGAAATTGATGAAAATTAGGAAATTAGAAAATTTAGAAATGAGGAAATTTAGGAACTAGTGAATTAATTAATACTTTTCATTTATTAATTAATTCACAAAGAGGGAAAATTGATGAAAGATTAGGAAATTAGGTAAATTAATTAATAATTTATCATTTACTAATTAATTCACAAAGAGGAATAATTAGCCAATTAAATGAACATTTAATTGCGATGAGAAGATTTAGGATAAATAAATAATTTATTAATCCTAAAGGAGGAAATGACAAACCAGGTTAAATGATTAAATCACGAAACCCTAGAAGATGAATTAGGTCTTGATGAAAGATAATTGACTCGATTCGATTTGATTCTGACTTTGACTTGACAAAGGACCAATGTGATAAATGATTTGATTGATAAATGCTCCAATTGACGAGGAATAATGACAAATTGATCCAAATTGACATAATTGAGACAGACAATGATCAATGAAAAATTGATCGCAAAATGACAAAATTGACAAGAGGACGAGGATTGATGGCAAAATAGATTGCAAGATGACAGGATTGAAAATGACCACGATCGATGACAAATCGATCGCCAAATGATAAGATTGACAAGAGGACAATGATCGATGACAAATCGATCGCAAGATTGACAGGAGGACAAAACCCTAATTAGGATTGACGATGTCCAAAATGATGACAAATGAGCATGCACATTGATGTGATAAGATAAAATCAATCAAAATCATGACTGGAGAGTGTTGTCGACAAGACCAAATTCGAAAGCAAGATGATTGAAGAATGTAGAAGAATGACTCGATGCTCGCAAATGATAAAAACCAAGTACGAATCATAGGAGAAATGTTAATGCGATGCAAAAACCTAAAATGAGGCAATGTGCAAATGTTAAAGTATGACTCTGCAAGCGTTGACCATTTTTAGGTGTCTACATTTTTCCCCTCTTTGAGACAATGTGATTTTAAGCGTTGTTTCAAAGAACAACAATGAAAATGCCCCAGACAATAATAATGACATATGCATGCCCCCTCGAGGAATTGGCCAGAAACATGCAGAAAAGAGGCCAATTGATCGATAAAAATGATAGGATCGAATGGACTGACAAACGGAGGTCAGATGCAGGAAGGACAAGCAATTTAAGATGCAAAAGACCATGACCAACATAAGATGGAGAGGATGCACGTCCATCTATGCACTGACAAAGATCTATAAATGAGACCAAGAAAGTGAAAAGAGCTCATTTGCACTCGACAAAGAGGAGGATTTATTGCTCTGGACAAGGACACTTGCAGATAGATGGTGAACATTCCAATGGTGGATCACCTCGGGGAACGTGTATGTACTTACAGATGACCAGATGATGCGGGAGCAGCGGTATGGATCTCAAAAACCCATATTTTCAATTTCATGAATTTTGATTGCTTGCAGGACATTGCGGGGCCCACAGGGGATGCAGAAAGGGACACTTGTGCTTGTGTAGGGTGAATCCTGCGCTTGTGTAGGGTCTTCTACGCTTGTGTAGGGAGACACAGGTGTAGGTTACATGACACAGGCGCAGGACTTGTCACACAGGCGCAACTATGCATTGGCAACCCTAATTTTGGTCAAAATAACATGCAAATGATCCGAAAAGGGGGGATAAGGGTAGGATAGGTCAAAATAGCTTAAAAACACCCTGATTTGTGGATGAAAATGAGAAAATGCAACCCATAGGAGAAAACCCTAATACTGACAAAATATGCCCCAATTGTGATGCAGAGTTGACAGTATCCATTGATCACGCGAGAGAACCGACCTAACCGCTTCATGCTACGACATAGACTCAGGAGCACGGACATAGATACATTAGTAGGACTTGGGATATACTATGTCACATTCATGCCCAAGATTAGGGAAAACACAGGACTTCTTACCGCATTGGCAGAGCGATGGCATTCAGAGACCTCATTCCATCTGGTGACTGGAGAGGCAACGGTGACACTGGAGGATGTATGGTGTATCCTCTGCCTTCCGATTCATGGGGAGATGGTAGAGTATGACCTAGTGATAGGGAGAGATGCATTGTGCAGATTATTTGAGTGCGACGCAGATGATCTGGATATCATCGAGAGGGAGATTGGCTGGGAGACCATGGCATCAGAGTATGATCGACGATATGTGGTGATAGCCATGGTGATAGCATGCCTACTAGCAGGAGACAGATGAGGACATGGATTCCCTATTGGATGGGGAAGAGTACTAGAGCAGATGGTGATAGAGGGGACAGTGTATGCATGGGGACCATGTGTACTGGCTATGTTGTATTTTCAGTTGCATCAGATAGCATATCAGGGAGTGCAGACTTTGAGCTGTGGAGTCACATTGCTACAGGTATGGGCATTTGAGCACATAGCCATATGTCGATCGATTACAGAGAGACAGGTAGTACCACACCGACCATATGTGTATTGCTATGGGGGAGCACTGAGACAGGGTCCTTTTGGATACATATTATATTGGCGACATGAGCTAGACAGACTGAGAGAGTTCACATGGAGGCCATATCGTGATTGCCCTGGATGGTCAGATGACAGTGATGAGCTACCATATTGTAGATAGGAGAGGTACTTGATTGGGCAACCAGTGAATCAGTAGAGAGTGATTGAGTTGTACCTGCCAGAGAGGGTCAAACGACAGTTTGGAGAGAGGCAGGATGTACCTAGGAGGACTGCACACTTTGCTCGATCTCACAGAGAGACGAGTCAGTGGGGGAGTATGATTCAACCACACATAGCATATACTGACTTCACACAGCTACAGCAGAGATAGTGGGATTGGAGATCAGATGTGGTGGACGCTGGGACAACAGAAGAGTATGAGAGATGGTTTGCACGACGACGGCCAATGCCATTGACAGATCCGGATATTCCAGTACCGAGGAGACAGGAGGACTTCCCACTCACAGGAGAGGAGGAGGGAGATGATGAGGATGAGGAGGATGAGGATGGTGATGAGGATGAGGGGGATGATGATGACGACGAGGACGGAGATGAGGATGGGGATGACAAGGATGGAGATGAGGATGGGGAGCAGGAGGCATTGCAGGATATACCCATAGAGCCGGAGACAGCTAGTATAGAGGAGATGGAGATGTGCAGGGCTACGATAGTGAGTCAGCAGGATCAAATTGTGACTTTAGAGAGAGAGCATGAGCAGTTCAGAGCGGAGATAGCCAGACTCACAGCGGCTCGGGATACAACAATAGCTCAGGCACAGCGAGAAGAACAGAGAGTCACTGAGTATATTGGGTCAATTAGGGATGCCAGTACATGGGAGATGGCACGGATGTTGGTAGAGACTGGAGAGGAGATACGACATTGGAGGACACTATATGAGAGTGCAGTTCCACCAGAGCAGAGGGCACCTTCATATCGGGCACTATCAAGGACAGAGAGCAGGGCACACTCTCGGAGGTCATTGAGCAACATGGGGGTGAGTGGACCTATGAGACCACCATAGCCAGGACCAGGAGGGACATCATCCATGAGACATGGCAGGGATGAGGAGGACAGAGGCACGTGCTCCTTAGGACAGATAGTGGACATTATGTAGTTTGAAATTTTGTAGTCAGCCTGCGGGCCATACTTAGGATAGACAGTCCAATTTTGTACTCCGATATTATTTTGATATATGATATGATATGCATCTATATGATGGGATGCAATGTGTTATGACTTATGTTATTTTCCATGCATAGATGACTTATGCATTTTTTATTGTGAAACATGTATGGATGCATTTTTTATGTGTTTTCGATGCATTTATAATATGAAATGGATAAAATGCTTGATATGATTCTTGATGTAATGCAAATGTACTAACCAATGAATGCAGGATGCAGCATGTATGTTTGGGGAAATCGGAGCACTAGACCGAACTGACTATCCGAACTGATGGAAGAAATGTTAGTAAGAAGAAAATGAAACAGAGGACAATTAGAGATGAAGAAAAACTTGCTTTCAGTAATGCACTTTGTAGGTGAGAACCTTTATTTTTATGTAGCAAAACGGATGCGTAGCATCATGGCATTGAAGGCCAGAGCTGAAATGCAACCCTTTTTGCAAAAGACAGACACATCACAGACAAACAACAATCACAACAAAAAAAGAAAGGGACCATGAACCATCCCGGTCACTCTAAATCACTCAGTGACATCAGCGAGCAACATAGGAACATGATCGAAGCCAAAGATAAATCAATAAATGATAAGACTCGCTAATTCCAACGAGTCAAACAAACATCTTGATCTTCATTGTCAAAAGTTGAAAGCATTGATAGGACGATCATGTTGTCTGGTTTCAGGACATGCGGTACCCCGTCTAAGACAGGACACAATCTGGTTTCGAGTATACTACACATTGTATAAGACCCATGATAGTAGAGACAAGGACAAATGATAGTGATGCTGATATTCGATTGATATGACAATTTCGATCAGTTTGAATGTCTGGTTTGATTGAAAAAGTTCATCTATTTACGCATGATTTTAGTAAAGCACAGTGTTTAATTGCGTGTCATTGGATGTATACTCAACGATCTGTCTATGCACCAAGAGGATATTTTTGCAAAATGCTTGTTTTTGTTTTGCTTTTTGAGATTTTACAATTTTTTTGTTCATTTTTTCAGGACTTTATTTGATTTTTTTGGATTATTTCAAGACGTTATTCAATTTTTTTTGAATTTTTTCAGGACCTTATTTGATTTTTTTGTACTTCTTTTTTCAGGACATTTTTAAATTTTTTATGATCTTTTTTCAAGACATTTTTAAATGTTTTTGAGATTTTTTCAAGACATTTTTAAATGTTTTTGAGATTTTTTCAGGACATTTTTAAATGCAAAAGTTCCAGTGATCGATCATGACAAGGGGAACACACCCAATGTGCATCTGAAAGACATACATATACCGGGACCAAAACATCTGTACAAGAAACCAGAGTATGCAAGACAATGATGTTGACCAATAACAGGCCTGGAATAGAACATTGAGTCAAGACAAAGATAGACATGAGAAACAGGCCAAGAGAAAGCATAGCTTAGAGGTCATGACAGATGACGGAGCAACGATCTCATGTTACACATGGCACCTATTTGCCAGGTTTTCACCAAGGTACGTGCCCCAAGCGCCTGTTTGCCAGGTTTTCACTAGAGGGCAAATCATTTTTCCTTGCTTTTGTGCTCTTTTTCGCTTTTGCTTCTTTTTTGCTTTTTTGCTTTTTCAATTTTTTTTTATTTTTTTTGTATTTTTGCTTTTTCAATTTTTTTTTATTTTTTTTGTATTTTTTTATTTTTTTTATTTTTTTTTGTTTTTTTTTGTTTTCTTTTTGTATTTTTTAATTTTTTTGTATTTTTTTTGCTTTTTCAATTTTTTTTGGATTTTTTCAGGATCATACTTGAAGAAATGCTGATTGAAAATTATGCCCAACACTTGCAAAGATGCATGTCGTTGACAGGATCAGACAAAGGTTCACCTTCTGGAGTGGCAAGCTGATATGCCCCTGAGCCATAGGCTACAGTCACTATGAAAGGCCCAATCCAATTAGGTTCAAACTTACCTTTGATGATGTCAGTAGACTGTGCATTCTTAGGGTTTGCCTTTAAAACCAAATCTCCCACTTCGAAGTGTCACCCTTTGACCTTCTTATTATAAGAGCGACGGAGACGGTTTTGATATGCTTGCAAATGTGTCAGGGCTCTCTGACGCTTCTCATCTAACATCTCAAGCTAATGCAACCAAGAGACTCTGTGTGTCTCATCATCAATCAGATGTTGCAAGGAAATACGCAAGGAAGGAATCTCCACCTCCAAAGGTAAAATGGCTTCCGCACCATACACCAAGGAATAAGGTGTTGCGCTAGTAGGTGTGCGGATAGAAGTGCGATAGGCCCATAGTGTTGGATTCAACTGTACATGCCAATCTCGACCAGCGTCATTGACAACCTTCTTCAGGATCTTGATAATGGTTTTATTTGATGATTCGGCTTGACCATTCCCCTGTGGATAGTATGGACTGGAGAATCGGTGTTGGATATGAAACTTTTCACAGAGTTCCTTGACATCTTTATTCTTGAAGGGACGACCATTATCTGTGACTATGGCAAGGGGAACCCCATACCAGCATATGATATAATTCAGCAAGAATTTTGAAATTTGAACACCAGTGATATAAGTCATGGGGATAGCCTCGATCCATTTTGTAAAATACTCTATGGCTGTAATGATGAACTTGTGTCCATTTGCAGATGTTAGGTGAATCTTGCCAATAAGATCCAATCCTTATTGAGAAAAGGGCCACGAAGATATGATAGAATGAAGTTCTTGGGCTGGTGCATGAATGTAGTTTCCATGAATCTGGCATTTGTAGCACTTCTTAACAAAATCATGAACATCTTTTTCGAGAGTGGGCCAATAATACCCAGCACGAATCAACTTTTTGGCTAAGCTTAGACCATTGAAATGGCCCCCACATATACCATCGTGAACCTCATGTAAAGCCATTTGTGCTTCGTCAGAATCCAAACACTTGAGGAGGGTATGGTCAAAGGAACGTCGGTAAAGGGTGTCGGCGATGATGACATATTTGGCTGTCTGTCGGATAAAGGCTTGACGTTGGTTAGCGGAAAGGTTAGGTGGTAAGATTTGGGATTTTAAATATTGATAGACGTCATTGTACCACGGGGAGTTGGGACCAACAAGAATGCACATCACATCTACTGTCGAAATGTCAAAAGAAGGAACCAGCAATTGTTCAACTAAAAATTCACATTTGTCCATATTGTGGGGCATATTCAACATGGAAGCAATCATAGCCATCGCATCGATCAACTTGTTTTGCATTCTTGGAACTTGACTGAAATGGATAGCCGTGAATTTGGTCTTGAAGAAATCTACCATGTGCTTATAGGGAATAAGCTTTTCATCTTTTGTTTTGTAGTCATCATTCACTTGTCGGATGACTAATTAAGAATCTCCATAGACTTGCAAATGCGTGATGTTCCAGTGGACTGCTACTCGGAGTCCTGTAACTAGTGCTTCATACTCTGCAATGTTATTGGTACAATGAAAAGTTATTCTGTAGGGCTTTGGAATAGCATCACCTTGAGGGGTGACAAACAATATGCCTGCTCTAGACCCAAACTTGGTATGAGACCCATCAAAGTATAACTTCCATTCATTAGAGGATGTGAGAGCAAAGACTGATTCATCTGGAAAATTGGTCAACATGGGATGATCATCAGAAATAGGAGCCTCTACAAGTTGATCTGCTATGACTTGTCCTTTTATCGCCTTTCGCTCCATATATTCAATGTCAAATTCACTGAGAATCATGACCCACTTTGCTAGGTGACTCGTCAAAGCTGCTCGGCTAAGCAAGTATTTTAAGGGATCAATTTTTGCAACCAACAATGTTTGGTGGCTTAACATATAATGTCAAAGCTTCTACGTTGCAAATACCACTGCTAAGCATGCCCTTTCAATAGTTGAATAATTTAGCTCATAGCCTACCAGTGTCCGGCTGATATAGTAAATAGCTCGCTCTTTGCCATTCTCATCCTGTTGGGCCAAGAGAACTCCTAATGCCATTTCAGTTGCAGAAATATACAATATGAATGGCTTTCCTTCTATCGGAGGCATTAGAATAGGCGGCGACAGCAAATAGTCTTTGAGAGCTTGAAAGGCTGATTGACATTGCTCGGTCCATTTAAAAGTGACATCTTTATGCAATAGATGCTGGAATGGATGACATTTGTCGGCCAACTGAGCTATGAAGCGGCAGATTGACTGGAGCTTTCCTTGCAGACTTCTTAATTGCCGGAGGTTTGAAAGTGGAGGCATATCCATTATTGCTTTAACCTTGGCAGGGTCGACCTCAATGCCTCTGTGAGAAACAATGTACCCTAGTAATTTGCCAGCTGTGACACCAAAGACACATTTCTTTGGATTGAGTATGAGCTTGTAAGTCTCCATTCGGTCAAAAATCGGGCCCAAGATGGCTAGATGACTATCTTTGGTGACAGATTTGCATAACAAGTCATCAACATAGTCCTCCATCAAAGTGTGCATGAAATCATGAAAAATTGTCGTCATTGCTCTTTGATATGTTGCGCCTGCATT
Source organism: Cryptomeria japonica (assembly GCF_030272615.1). Classification (NCBI taxonomy): domain Eukaryota; kingdom Viridiplantae; phylum Streptophyta; class Pinopsida; order Cupressales; family Cupressaceae; genus Cryptomeria; species Cryptomeria japonica. Next base: position 661,948,869 of record NC_081411.1, on the reverse strand, counting down.
TTTAAGACCGAAGGGCATCACATTCCAATAATAGGTACCCCAAGCACAGGTGAATGTTGTCTTATGCTGATCTTCAGGAGCAATGTGAATTTGGTTATAGCTGGAGAAACCATCCATTAATGAAAGCATCTCATATCCAGCAGTCATGTCAACTATGATGTCGATATTTGGCAATGGAAAATCATCCTTAGGGCATGCTTTATTGAGATCCCTAAAATCTGTGTAGATTCTGATGCCACCAGTTACCTTGCTAACTGGTACTAAATTTGAAATCCAGTCCGCATAATCAATGGGTCTGATGAAGCCCACATCTAGTAATTTTTTTAGTTCCACCTTGACCAAAAGAGCCACCTGGGGATGCATCTTTCTAAGTTTCTATTTGATAGGCTTGGCATCGGCTTTTAGTGGCAAATGATGAAGAACCAATTCTAGATCGAGGCCAGGCATATCTGCATAGGACCATGCAAAGCTGATCTTCTTCTCAAGAAAGAAATTGACAAAATCTATTTTTTCCTGTTGTGATAGAGAAGCAGCAAAATGAATGACCTTAGGGTTGTTAGGTGTACCCAAATTGATTTCCTCGGTCATTTCCACAAGCAATGTTGATTTGTTCTGACTTGATAGGGGTATGTCCACTCTTCCACCTTTGGGCGCCTCAGAGAGGTTTTCACCTGCAAGTACGTCTTTTATTTTGACTTTTGTATGATCAGAGAGTGCCTTACGGTTTTCACTCAAAGATCTATTCTTTTGATTTTTTACTTTTTCTTTTCTTTTTTCATTTTGATGACTAGAAGAGGGAGTTGACTCCCCAAAATATGCGGTGGAATCCAGATCAATAGAAAATCCTACCTTATGATCACCTTGTGGTATGCCTTCCCATAGTCCAAGGAATTCTGCAATTGCTTCATCATTTTGAAAACAGTCCAATGTGAGTGGTTCTTGTTGGTCATGTTGGATAAGCTAGGGATAGATGAGGGGCATGTCATCATCGATTGTAAGGAGAGAGAGAGGGCTAATATGGTAAAGATATGAACATCTATGGTATCACTATCCGAACTACTTGTATCAGATTCGGAGCTTGGATCCCAGAATGACTCTATCCAAGCATGGGGACATGTTTTAGGAAGAGGAGTTATTTCATGTTTGTCTTCCATAGGCAAATTATCAGGGTCAATGAAAATATTGTCAAGGGCATAGGAGCTAGAAGAAAAAGAACTCCACTCCCATTCATTGGAATCAGTTTTGGGTCGGGTATCCTCAGGTGTTATTTCATCATCAGAGTCACGCCCTTTTCTACACGTGGGCACTTTGGTAGATGTAGATCCAATTCGCAATGGTACAAAACCTAACCCTAAAGTTGGAGGTCGCCTCTTGGGTATGAGAGGTTCTAGCCTTCCATTGTTGTTCAGGCCTAAGCCACTGTAGCCATCATATCCTTTCTTTTGCAGCATAGTAAATCCTTTGCCGTATCATTCCACTGGCAATCTGACAAGTGGGGTCTCAGTTGGATCTTTATAAAGCCAATCTATGACATCATCATCTACAGTTTCTTTGTCAAGTTCACCCCATCTTGTAAATGTAGTGGGAGGTTGATATTGAATAATGACCTTAGGTTCCTTTTGCAATAAATGCAGTTTGCCATATGATTTTGGAGATATTGGTAAATTCCCGATGAGGAATGTTTGATCCATTGAATATTCTCCACACCCTTGGTCCTGTATCTTCAATTTTCCCTTGACAGCATCTAACAATTGATTAGGATCCACATAGCTATGTGATTTGGCCTCTCTATTGACTGGGACTTGCTGCTGAGGGGTATCCTTTAGAGTAGCACAAAATTGAAATGGATTAGGATCTCCCAGAATTGTTATCTCAGTTCCATTGTAAGGATATTATAAACATTGATGATAGGTGGATGGAACTGCTTTCATTGCATGCATCCATGGACGGCCAAGGATCATATTATAAGGGAGATCAAGGTCTAGGACCTGTAGGAAAGTGTTTTCTGTCACTGGACCGACTCTGATAGGCAATGTAATTATCCCTTTGGATGGGCGCTCAGCATCATCATATGCTTTGATTGTTATTCTTTTGGAAGCATCAATGTCATTTTCTGTATATCCAAGGCCAATGACCACTCTCAAGGTACAAATATTAAGACCTGCTCCACCATCTATCAAGACTCATCGGATTTTGCAATTATGGACAAATACTTCAAGGTGTAAAGGATTGTTATGAGGGAGCTTATCAGGTGAGATATCATTATCAGAAAATGTGGCATTTTGGGAAACAACTAGATGTCCAATCCAGGCTTGAAACTGGTCAACATCAATATCTGTCGGGACAGTGGACTCAATTAAAGCTTTATCCAGGACTGCACGATGCATGGGAGACATTTTCAACAACTCAAGGATTGATATTTGTGTAGGTGTCTTTCCTAGATGATCCAAGAGATTATACTGACTTGCAGGAGCTGGTTTGGGAGGAGCTGCAGGAGCTCCTTTCAAGACTATTTTGGATCGACGAGTGGTGACTGCACAAGAAGGATCTTGTTCCTTTATTCTCGGGGTGGAAACATACTCATTTGATGCACGAAAACAATTAATGACATTGTTATAACCAGTATTTGCATAATTTGTTGTTTGGGCAGAGTTGGAAGAAGACGCTTTACCCTTATCATGATCGAGCAAAGGAGTTTTGAAAATAGTATGATCAGTGTTAGAGGTCGCATGGGGTGGATCTACCTCAATTACTCCTTGCTCTAATAAATCTTGAATCATATGTTTCAATTGAAAACATGATGCAATTTTATGTCCTTTAGACCGATGATACTCACAGTATGCATTATCATTCCACCAATGCGGTTTTACCACTGGTTCGGCCTTGATATCTGGTAGCTTAATAAATTTTGTTTGTATCAATTGTTTCATTACTGATTCAATAAGCTCTCCCAATGGTGTAAATTGTCGAGGAGGCCCATCCCGCAATCGGAAAGGTTTGTTCTGCTGGTTTTGTTGTTGGCCTTGTTGTTGATTATATTGTTGAGTATGTTGTTGTTGAGCATGTTGTTGGTATTACGGCTGTTGAGTAACATTGCTCATTGGTGCTTGATTTTGTTCCATAGTTGACATATTAGGAACACTCAATTTCTTGATTGTGAATGGGGGTTGATTTGCATTCACCGCTCTTGCATCAACAACTCCATCATTAGTGACATTCTTGTTCTTATACCAAAATTTGTTTCTGTCCCCCAAATAATTTGTGTTGTCACTGTCTTTATTGAGCTTGATAATTCCTTTAGCTACAAGAGCCATTTCAATGCTCATTCCTTTCTTAATGAGTTTCTCTATAGTACTGGGACTTTTCAATTTTAGCTCATACATCATTTCTGGGACCAAATTGTGGATAAATAGATTCACTTGTTGTTCTTCGGGTATATCGAGAGAAGAACGACTATACAAGCTTCACCATCGTTGCAAAAAAGTCACTAATGGTTCACCTTGCTTTTGCTTGGTGTTGCATAAATCTGACATGGTCACGTCACTGTCGATGTTATGAATTACATTCATATACTAGTAGGAAACCTCTAGAACAACCTTATTGACCTGCACCTAGGTCTACAACATAGAATTAGAGTATGTAGTAACTTAAATATACAAAGTGAAATGAGAATCTATAATATCTCCTAAAAATATAGCTAAAATTGTCACCCTAAAAAAATGTCAAATGTGGATATAGCTTGTAGATAGTTTATGTATCACTTAAAATAATCATATGTCAAAAGAAAATAATCATATAAATTATTATTTTTTAATATAAAAATTAAAATAAGGAAAACAAGTTAAAAATTGATGTGTAATATTTGAAATTTAAAATAAAATCTACTATGGTAGGAAGGGGAGAGTGTAATGTGAGTGTATTAAAACAAAAACTCTTACCTTTTATCTTAAATTTGACAACTATTTAAATGTCAAAATATCAATTTTAATTATAAACATGTAATATTTTCAAAACAAACACCACATAAAAACAAATGTGGTCATCAAAACTATAATTTTTAAATAGATGTGTAAATATAAAATAAAAATCAAGATATAAAAGAAAATTCTATCATTTCATAATTACAATTAATAGCAAATATTCTTTAAATAAATATATTTTTTTAAATAATGAAGAAGTTTCATACTTAAATATAGGAAAAATGGAATTTTAAAAAATAGAATAAAAAATTTATTAAGAAAAAAATACAATGTATATACAATAAAATTTAAATGCTTTTGTGTGTAGTAAACATAATTTAAAGTAAAATAAAATTAACTTAGGGGTAAATAAAATAGTTTCAATTGATATCTTCAAATTTTGTTTAGATAGATGTATTTAAGATATCTATATTAGTTTATATTTGTGTGAGGTTTATATTGTGATATAGTGTTAAATGCTTGAGTGAGTTATTAAAATGTGAATCGTCATATCATTTGTATTTATGTAAGATTTTTATTATATAAAATTTATATGTAATTATTTTTAATATAATAAAATTAAAATATTTAAATTAAACACTTTCGTTACATTACATATTAAATGATTTTATCATTTAAAAAAAATACAATTCTAATATTCACAAATGAAATATTTCAAACATCAAGTTGGTGCACAACAATCAAGTGAGAATAGGAAGGTTAACAATAAAAAAAAATTGTCAATAAGAATCACCTTATTTATATACTTATTATAAAAAATAACCAAATCAAAATGAAAAAAAATATATGATATACTTTTTTAATTATTATTATTATTTTTTTTTAAATTATAATATTTTTTAAATATAATAATTGAAAAAACTTTTATTTTCAGCAAAAGGCTATGAGCCTGTTATATATTAATCATTCAAATCTGGGAATCTAGGCTGTGGTGGAACATCACGATGTTCGTGGTCCAAGAAAAATATGATGGAGACTTCACACTACACCCTCTTTTATGCAAACTAGTGACGTATGCTTTATTTAGACTTACAAAACATATTAAAATAACGAGGTTATATATGTGGTGAGATTTTTCGAAAATAATAATTTGTTTTGTGTATTTATTTTTATTAAATAATTTATTTTAAATTAATAATTTTTATTTTCAAGTCTATGTATTAATATGGTATGGTTTTTTTTATTATGATAAATTGTGTAGTATATTAAATTATATAATATAATATATTAGTTTATATATACACGATGAAATAAAATCATTTTTTAAATTTTGTGTAAGAATTTGTAAATAAAAGAAAAGATTTCTTATAATTAAATAAATAAATTTATGTTGGTGGAATAAGGATGGTAATGATTAGAGGGAAGGGTTGTCCTAGTCATTTGAGAGATATTTTCATTAAAAAAATGAGATTCCAATTTATGATAGCATCTTTGTTGTATTTTTTTCCGTCTTGAGCAATAAGAGTTATGTGAACAAGAGAAATAACAAGGTGCACCAAAATAATTTCTCACTATCATGTCAAACAGGAATGGCACAATCATTCTATAATAGAGAAGACTACCTATGTGGGAAAAGGGGACCCATTAGCCCCATGAGGACCAAATCCTTAGTGAACACTATCTCCATGTGCATGATGACACCCTATAGAGGAGAATCATTCCTACAATTTCGGAGAAGGTGGCATATGAGCAATAATACTAATAGGAAACCTCTAGAAAAAGGGACCCTTTGGACCAATGGGGATAATTTCCTTAGTGAATATTATCTGCATGCCCATGATGACACCCTATAGAGGAGAAGCATTTGTACCAATAAGGAGAAGGTGACATATGAGCAATAATACTAGAGGAAACCTCTAGTACAGGGGACCCATTGGACCCATGGGAATCATGTCCTTAGTGAACACTATCTTCATGCTTATGATGACACCCTATAGAGGAGAAGCATTCCTACTAATAGGAGAAGGTGACATATGAGCAATAATACTAGTAGGAAGCCTCTAGAACAACCTTATTGACCTACACCTAGGTGTAGAACATAGCATTAGAGTATGTAGTATCTTTAATATACAAAGTGAAATGATCATCTATAATATCTCCTAAAAATAAAGCTAAAATTGTCACCCTAAAAAAATGTCAAATGTGGATATAGCTTGTAGATAGTTTAGATGTCACTTAAAATAATCATATGTCAAAAGAAAATAATCATATAAATTTGTATTTTTTTATTTTAAGGTTTCTCATTTTTTAAATATAAAAATTAAAATAAGAAAAAAATAAAGTTAAAAGAGATGCAATATTTCAAATTTAAAATAAAATCTACTATGGTGGCAAGGGTGGAGTGTAATGTGAGTCTATCAACAAAAACTCTTATCTTTTAGCTTAAATTTGACAACTATTTACATGTCAAAATATTAATTTTAATTATAAATATAATATTTTCAAAACAAATGCGTCATAAAAATTATAAGTTTTAGATAGATGTGTAAATATTAAATACAAATAAAGATTTTTGAAAAAATAATCTATCATTTAATAGTTACAATAATAGCAAATATTCTTTAAAAAAATAATGATTTTTTGAATAATGAAAAAGACTAAAATTTAAATATAAAAAATAATTGAATTTTGGAAATTAGAATACAAATTTGTATTAAGAAAAATTAAAAAATAATGTTTATACAACAGTAAAATTTAAATGTTTTGGTATGTAGTATCTATAATTATAAGTAAAATAAAATAATTTTAAGATTAAAAAAATAGTTTCAATTGATATCTATTAAAATTTGTTTAGATAGATGTATTTAAGATATATATTAGTTTATATTTATATGAGGTTTACATTGTGATAGTGTTAAATACTTTGGGAGTTAACCTCACAATGCAAGGACACAATTGCAAATAGTGTTAATATTGTTGTTTGTATAGTTGACGATGATGGTTGTGTTATCATCACAACTTCTAGTCAAAAGCATACCAAAAAAAAATGTTAAATACTTTAATGACTTAGCAGAATATAGTTTGTCATATCATTTGTATTTATGTAAGGTTTTTATTATGTAATTACTTTTATGAAAGAAAATAAAAGATTTAAGTTGAATGCTTTATTTTCATTTGTGTTTAATTTAATACGGAAGCAATATAATTATAATTAAATTAAAAAAAGTTGAGACTCTCAGGTTTAAAAGAAATTAAAAGTGCTTATTTTTTAATCAATTATGTCTTGTCAATATATTTAATGTTCTTATTAGATGATTTTAGGATGATAAAAATTAACAAGAATTAGTCTTTTCTAAATAAAATTCTAATATTCACAATTGAAATGTTTTAAACATCAACTTGGTGCACAACAATTAGTGGGAATAGCAAAATTGACCCTAAAAAGTGGAATTTGAATTCTAAAATTTTAAGGATCATTTTTGCAACTACACATTTGATCCCTAAAATTTAAATGTAAAAAACAAATATAAATAAATAAATTTATGAAATTGCAAATCTTATTCATGATAGAAAACAAATGAATTTAAAGACAAAACTAGCCCTTAAAAGTTAACATAAATAAAAATAAATAAAAAGTAAGTCATATGAAAATTATCAACAACAATCACTTTGTTTGTATACTTATTACAAATAAAAAATAAAATAAAAAAATTATAAAATATATAATTTTTACATTTATATTTTTTATATTAAATATAGTGTTATCAACAGAATTACAGCACGAGGAGGTTCCAAAATTAAGTCAGCTTCGGAGGCATGCCTCACACGGAGAGTAAGTCACAAGAGCAGCCAAAAATGTAAATTACATAGTGAAGCAGCTATACAATAACATAAAAGGTATTAATGCAGCAGGTCTTCAAACTATTCAACCCAAGCTATCCATCCGAGAGGTCCTCCCATCCAAGCGATGCTTTTATTAGCTTGGATTTGAGCAATCATTTTTATCTGATCATCAGTCGCATTCTTGTTTTTGGTAATTTCCTTGTGCAGCTTTTTCACTGTTTTATTGAAAAAAACCATATTGTTCATGTGGTTACGATAGTCGTAACCGTCTTTCATTTCAAACACAAACATAGTAGAGTGCCCCATCTTGAGGAATCTGAACAGTTTCTCCCTCTCGATCATCATCATAATACAAACCTGCGAAGAGATTTTAATAAGGGTGAGTTTAAGGTATAACTCGGTAAGAGATCTATGTGCACCTTGAAACCTTTCCTCATTTCTGCATTTCCATAGCTGCCATAAAATGTTAGCTGAAATAATGAACCATAGAATATTAGAATCATTTTTAAGTCCATGAATGTAACCTGTAATAATTTCAAAGATATCAATGTACTTGGGGTACGTAATTCCACATAATTCCCATACTTTCTTTGCAAAATTACATTCAAAGAATATATGTCTACAAGTTTCAGGTTTATTGCAGAAGGTAAAACTATCATAATTCATCTGGTAATTGTTAATAGGTATTCTATTAATTAACAATAACCATCTAAAACATCTGATCTTGGGGTCAATGGAGGATTTCCAGATTCTTTTAAAAAATTTATTCCAGTCCTTCATCTCCAGGTCAGTATACCACACATTATTAACATGCTTAATAATACTAAGATTATTATTCAGGCAGTTGTAAACATTTTTGGCTTTAAGTTTAGTCAGTAGAGAACCATCAGTCCATTTGCTGTTAGTGAATCTATGAGAGTCAACGAGGCAGTTTGAAGGGATATTCGAGCAGGCTCTAGTAAGCATGGAGTATGTTTTTTTATGAGCGACAGGAAGATTATATTCATATCTTAACTCATCCCAATTAATCAAGCAATCATTTTCAAAAAGGTCCATGAATGTGGAGATTCCCAAGTTATTCCAAACTTTGGCCGAACAGCCTTGAGTCAAGGCAAGCGACTTCCCTTGGAGATACAGATTCCATCAAATAGACCTCTCACCATGTAGAGAGTCATCTGAATGGAATGCATTATCAGAAATGCAGTGTCTAGACAACTCCCAAGCTCTCCATAGTGTTTTGAATACTGCAGAGCCATGCACAGCAGTAGGAAATTTACCAAAGATGATATCAGCAAATGGGAGATTTTTCCAAGTTTTAGCTTTTTTTGGGTAACCTCCCAAGATATTGTTCCTAACAAGTACTTTCCATGGCTCTTCTCCATCTACACAGTGAGAGATCCACTTGGTGGCAAGTGCAATACCTTGGAGTCTAAGGTCTTTTAGACCAAGCCCTCCATATTTTTTATCAGTGCAGCACCAGTCCCATTTAACCATGTGGCACTTTTTATTTCCTTTACCGTCCGACCAAAGGAAGTTCCTTATAGCCTTCTGGATTTCTAAAATTTGATAGTTGTTGAACATCCAAGCAGAAGCGTAGTATATGTTGTATGATGATAAAATCTTTTGACAGACTTGAAGTCTGCCAGCAAGTGACAAGAATCGGTTGAACCAGCTATTAAGCGTTTTTGTGATTTTGGTCTTAACCCATAACCACATATCCTTAATAGAGGGATCTACAGCAAAAGGGATGCCCAGGTATTTGGTTATGGTGGTTGGGCCACCCCACTAGAAGCCAAATTTCAACAACCACCCCGGAGGATGTTCATCCCAGCCAAGACAAATACATTTGGCCTGAGATAGTTTAGCACCCGAGATCGAGCAGAAGAGATCAAGTTTCTTAGTAAGACAATTAAAGTTATCATCTTCCATCTTAATGAATAAGCTAGTATCATCAGCGAATTGGCAGATAGACAGATCCTCATTGTTGGGAAGAGTGATACCTTTGACAGCCGGGGATAAAGTGTCATCAGTAAGGATGTAGGTAAGAGCTTCAGAAGCAATTACAAATAGAGCAGGGGCAAGTGGACATCCCTGTCTAATAGATCGAGTTAGAGGAAAGGGCTCCGAAAGAGATCCATTAATATCAACTTGGGCCATAGCATCTTTAAGCAAAAGTTTGATATACTTACAGAATAGGTTAGGGAAACCAAAGGCCTTGAGCATAGTATCAATAAAGCTCCATTCTATTCTATCATAGGCTTTCTCAAAATCCAAGAGAAGGATAGCAGCATTTTGGTTGGAGGTCTTAGCCCAGTTCATTGCTTCCCAACTGGTTATAAGATTTTCCAGTATGTATCTACCTTTAATAAAACCAGTCTGGGTAGGGCTTACAAACTTAGGCAGGATACCTTCTAATCTACGAGCAAGAACTTTGGCCAAAATTTTATATGATACATTCAGAAGCGTAATTGGTCTCCAGTTTTTGATATTAGTTTTGTCTCCCTCTTTAGGGATTAATTTGATAATACCCCTGTTTATCATGTTGCCGAGAGAGCCTTTATCAAAAGCTTCATTATATAGGTCAAGGAGATCGGAGCTTATCCAATCAATGTTAGCTTGATAAAACTCAGCTGGGATTCCATCAGGCCCAGGAGTTTTTTCCTTTTTAAGAGTATTGATAGCATTAACAATCTCTTGTTTAGTTATTCTTTGTCCCAAAGAATCAGAATCAGACTGGGTTATCTTATTAGGTATAATAGTTCTAATTTGTTTTCTGAGCTCAGCGGATTCCATAGTGTCCTCAGAAGTAAACAGATTACAGTAGTATTTGGAGAAGGCAGCCTTTATCTCCTCAGGGTCCACTAGCTCAATATTCTCCACAGAGATGCTTGAGATAGTTTCATTCGTATGTTTTTGCTTAAGATAGTTAAAAAAGAATTTTGTACCTTTATCACCGAATTGAAGCCAGTGAGCCCTGCATCTGATCTTGACACCATTAACAAGTTTTTGCTGATGTAATCTAAGGTTGTCCCTAGCTCTAGATACCATAGGTAATAGATTTTGATTAGTCGGGTTGCTCTACATACTAGCTTCAGCAGATCAAAGCTTATCCGAGAGGGATTTCTCAATATATCTATAATCCTTGGCCTTCTTTTGGCCAATCATTTGAAGTAAGGCTTTCCAAGCAAGAAGACTCTTTTGCCATCTATCACAGTAGGAAAGGGAAGGATAACTATTCTTATTAAAGGAGCTTATAAGTTGAATGGCTATCAATATGTCTTCATCTTTTAGCAAAGAGGTATTAAGAATATATCTAGATTTGCCAACCAGAGGTGCTTGTGGAACACAAGATAGTTTGATACAAGCAGAAATAGGATGGTGGTCTGATAGGGCCGTAGGGTGAACAGATACAGCATTGCCATTTTTGTCAGGTATGAAGAAGAAACTGTTCGAGTGAGCATAGAATCTGTCAAGTCTGGCATAGATATGGGAGGAGGCCTGTTGAAAGTTACACCAGGTATACTTCAGATTAGTATTGGTATTGTCAATGTTTTTCAGAGGGTCAAACAGTTTTTTTCCTTGGATCATATTATTCCAAGGCATAACTTCAGCAAGTTTCCAGTTAAATGGTCTGCCTCCAGATTTGTCTTTTTGAGACTCAACCATGTTAAAGTCTCCTCCCAATATCCATGGGATGTCTCGAAGGGATGATATCCATAACCAAAGTTCATCTCTCTCCTGAGGTTCATTGGGTGCGTAAATGGAGCATACTCCAAATGTAACATTATTGATACAGATAGATGCCCATACAACACTATTGCATGGGGATCTACCTTTATCAACAATGTGTTTGGACCATTTAGGATTAATAAGTAGCGCAGTGCCTCCCTTTCCTTTGGAGTGTGCAGAACATAATTTAATTGAATCTTTCCAGATGAATTCAAGATTAAGATCTAAAATAAAATCAACAGCTTTAATTTCTTGCAACATAATAAAGTCTTTGTTGCTAATAGTGTCCAAAAAACGCTTAGCAATGTATTTCCTGTCCGGGGACTCAAGGCCCCTTACATTCCATGAGATAAAATTCATTCTAATCTGTTGTCAGTAGGGATGCAAGTAAGGTCCATAGATCCACCAGTATTGGTGGTATTGTATTGTGCAGAACCTTCTTCACTCATGGGCCCAACAAGGCTTTTGTTTTTGGACCCAGGAGGTCTACCCCGACGCTTAGACTTGGGGAAATCTTTTTGCCAATCTAAATCTTCAGCTTCCACATTAGGAATTTTAGATTGGTCATTTCCTCTGCCAGGTCCAACCGTAGGAGTAGAGTAAAATTGATCATCTGTGTGCTTGGGAGGGATAGATATCAAGTTACCATTATTTGCTGGTACAATTTCCAAATAGTACCCTTCCTCAATTTCTTTGAAAGTCTTAATTTCGGCCGCAATGGGGGAGGTATCTATTGAGGTAAGAGGAGCAGTAGGTGTAGAGGTCACCGGTGGAGTATTGGATTTATTAATTTTATCACTAAGGGCATCAGAGATGTCAGTTTTCCTTCTTCTTTTTTTATCCGATTTCCTTTTAACAACTTGAAAACCATCTGTCATGTTAACATCTAGTTGGGGTTCGGTCGCAATGGTATTGTCGTGATTTTTATTGTTAGTAGCAGGTTGGGCAGACAACACTAAAGAGATTTCATTGTTTTTATTAGTAGGAACAGAGTTGTTCAATTTACCAGTATCACCAGATTTAGGGTTTGAGTTAGTCTCATTTTTCCTTTTGATGATGGGGCAGTCACGACGAAGGTGTCCCTCCTTCTTACAAAGAAAACAAGCATTTAGTCCCCCTAAAATCTCCAGAGGACAAGAGATTACATCCCCTGAAATGTTTATTTCAAGAGCCGGAGGGATTTCAATGCCCGGCTTAATCGACACTAGCACTCTAGTGTCCATGTGTGGAACCAATCGAGAGGAATCATCAAACCTAATGACCTTGCCGAGTGGCTCCAACAACTGTATAATGAATCGCCAAAGATATGGGGGCAGATTTTTAACAATGATCCACCTTGGTGCAGACAAGGCCAACACCTCTTCATGAATAGCCTCTGGAGACCAAGCTAAGGCTCGAAAGGATGTATTACCTACATTCCAATACTGCCTTTTGAGGACAACCTCCTGGGCTTCTGCAGATTTAAAAAAGATGACAAATAGACCCTTCTGCAATTGACGACAGAAAGAGATGCTATACCCTAATTTCAAATTCCAATAGTTATAAAACCAATCATCCAAAAATTTTCTTGCAGGGCTTCGTTCAACATCAACAGCAGCGAAAAAAATTGCAAAGTTCTTTAACCTACCCTTTTCTTTCTCTATTTCATCTAACATTTCAGGGTTAGGGGAGATGGAAAAAGGCCTCAAACCACCCATAGATCTCTTACCTGGTTCGGTCTCTTCATGTTGAGGAGAAGCACTAAACCTAGCGGCAGCAGCGACAGAGGAATTCGCCACCGCCTCAGAGAAGGTTTTCGTGACTGACTGAGCATTGTTTTTTTCGGTTTCGGTAGTGTTAGGTTTAAACGCAAAGGTAGTGTTAGATGCATTAATGGGTTTTACTGCGGGTGGCACGGCTTCTGCCGGAGGTAACAATGGCAGAGCGGACATTATGAGTTAACTATAAATGCAGTAAGGAACGCACACACTTGGAACATTGGGAGGAGTGACTGTCGAGCGAGGGTCGCCACGTCGGATGCCAGATCTCTACCAAATGCAGAGTCACCGAAAAACGCAGAGTCCAAGTTTTTCAATCTGACTCTTTACATTTATATTTAATATAAATTATACTAATTATATAGAAAATATATATTATAGTCAAAATGATATTCTATATCATTTATACTTTAAAAATATCTAACTATATATATATATATATATATATATATATATATATATATATATATATATATATATATATATTCCTTTGATAAAAATGGAAGTGAGAGGAACAAACTCGAGATCACCTTTTTAGTAGTTAAAAGCATGAGTGAAAACATGTTGGAAGAATCAATAAACGAGTGATGTATACTTTATTTTGATTTATAAAATAATCAAAAGTTTAAATGATATAGATCAAATTATAATTTTATATTAAATTTTACTTAAATGATTGATTATTTAAAAAATATTGATATGTTTGTCTATTTATTTTAATTAAAATATTTTTTTTTAAATTAATGATTTTTATTTTTAAATGTAAGTATCAATATTGTATAGTTTTTAATTATGTATTATTATATTAAATTATATAATAATATAATATATCATTTTATGTAAAATGGCGGAATACAATATTTTTTTAAGTTGGTGTAAGAGTTTGTAAATAAAAGAAAAGATTTCTTATAATTTAATAAATAAATCTATGTTGGTGGTAGCAGGAGGATGATAATGATTATAGGGTTGTCCTAGTCATTTGAGAGATCTTTTCATAGAAAAATGGGACTCCAATTTATGATAGCATCCTTGTATATTCTTCCTTTTTTATCAATAGGAGCTTGAATAAGAGAAATAGTAAGGTGTACCAAAATAATTTCCCACTATCACGTCAACTAGGCATGGCACAATCATTCTATAATAGAGAAGACTATATATGTGGTAGAGGGAATCCATTGGGCCCATGGTAACCATGTCCTTAATAAACACTATCTACATTCCCATGATGGCATCCTATAGGGGAGAAACATTTCTCTCAATAGGAGAAGTTGACATATGAGCAATAATAATAGTAGGAAACCTCTAGTAGACAGGACCCATTGGACCCATGGGAACCATGTCCTTAGTGAACACTATCTCCATCCCATGATGACACCCTATAGAGGAGAAGCATTCCTACTAGTAGGAGAAGGTGACATATGAGCAATAATACTAGTAGGAAACCTCTAGAACAAAATTATTGACCTACACCTAGATCTACAATATAGCATTAGATTATATTCTAACTTTAATATACAAAGTGAAATGAGCATCCCTAAAATATTTCACCCTAAAAACATGTCAAATGTGAGGTATAGCTTGTAGATATTTTAAATCAATCACTTTAAAGAATCATTTTTTCAAAAGAAAAGAATCATATATATCAAAAGAAAAATTTTGATAAGAAAAATCATATATCAAATTTCATAATTTTATTTTGTTATTGAGAATATTTTAAACATAACATATATGAGCACATGGAATGGATATATTTGTTGGAGAGTGCTTTATTTGATGTTCTTTACATTTCTTGAGAGTCTTAGGGTTTATTTATTTAATTTGAAGAGGTATCATGGTTTTTTAGTTCACCCTTCATTTGATTATTACATCTTGGCAAAGGGCAATTACAAGTCTTGATGATAGGGCATCTTAACACTTCTTAGGTGGCTTGATTTTTTGCCCTATCTATATGGACTGGTCCCTCAACTAGATTTAGAGAGGGTCAATAGTATGCTTAGAGGATCGTTAATGACCATGTTGTAAGATTGATTGGTTCTAGTGTTGATCTTGACACTGTGTGCCTCATTAGACATTAAATATCCTTGTGCACTTTTGACTCATCTTTGGGAGATCTATGGAGACCCTCATATCTCTCCATTTCCTAAGGATCTTGCAACAAATTGTGTCATTCCCCTTGCGCATGAAGATTGTATACCTTATGATCTTGGTACTTTTGAGATGTTTGAGTATATCAAAATTATTTCATGTCCTGATGGATATGAGGCTTATCTCTTAGTTCTCACTCCTCATATTGAGAATCCATCTCAATCATCTACATCTTTTGTTGTTCCTAATCAGATTGGCATTGGCTCATGCATAGCCCCCATTAATTTAGTACAATGGGACATTATTCTTCTAGACACAACTAGTTGGGATTCATATCTTATAGACATATCATCCTTATTTGTGGAGTCTCATGTTGCAGATTTGGAGAATTATTTTGAGGACATTCATCTCCTGTTTGTTGATAGCCACATCAATGTTGTCAACTTATCTTTATTGCCCATGGAGCTTGTTCTTCATCAGTTTTTGCATAGTCCTCATTTGTCACCTCCTACATTGATTGGGTATGTGTCTGATTGGTTTGTGGCATCATCATCTTTCATGGACATAGCAACATTTGTTCAATTTCTAGAGGTTCACAGTATTTGGATTTGGATTCCTAATTTTTTCTATTTATGGGAGCATCTTCTCATATATATAATGGATTTGTTTCTTTCAAAGATGAGAAATGGTGTTTGTGGGAAGTGGATCATGTTCAATCTTCAAGCATTCATCATTGGTGTTGAGAAATAAGGTGAAGAAAGCTTGCAATATTAACTTTCTTATGTGATTACAAATTTGAAAATATTACCAAATCTTAAACTAAATTTGAAATGAACATGTGATTGTATCATTCAACATAAATGTAAAAACAACCATACCAAAAGAGACACTTGATTTACGGGGAGAAATCCTTTTGGGAAAAAACTCCAGCAAAGAATGAGGGCAAGTATAGTATTATTCTTATATACGAAAGAGAGATAAGACCGATGGCACATTTGCAAGTGTGGAGGTGAGCTAGGGCATCCGAGCCCTATCTTGATTCCTGTTTTCTATTGGTCTGTGCATTGGGAGGGGTGTGCGTGTTGTGCGGGGGGTGGTTTTTTGGTTTTTTCTTGTGTTGTTTTCCTTGTTCGATTATGGCTTCTTCCTGTGTGTGTTTCAATTGACTATGAGGGTTTTGTGTTGTGGTGGTGTGGTTTCACCTTTGTTGGGTTATCTTTCCTATTGATGGTAGGGTGCTTGCCCAGTGCCAAGGGTGTGAGGAGGTTGGGTGAGGCCAGCGGGGGTGCCTACCCTTCATCCCATTTGGGGTTTTCTTCTGCATGCAAGGCGGGAGGACTCTTATGGCCATGACTCATGGGGATCTATCACGAGCTTCTCCAAACATGGATTTCCATGTAGCTATTGTTTCAAAGTCTCTGAATCAAAGCACTAAAGTGTTTGTCAATAGTATTTTCACTTTAAGTGAAGGTAATGTAGATGTTGGCTCATCAGGTGGTGCTCGGATCACTAAGATTAATGGGTATTTGGAGAAATGTAAAGAGAGGCCAAAATTGGTGATCCCACCAAAAATGATTACTAGGGATGTGGAATATTATTCGAAGCATTATTTGTACTACAAGTTTTTGGGTATGAGGATCTCTTTACAATTTTTGGAGAATTGGGCTCAGGGGACTTGGGCATTGGAAGGGGAAATGGATGTTATGTTGTTGGCAAACAATTACTTCATGGTCACTTTTAATTGCATGGATTATCGTAATTAGGTCTTTGAGGGAGGCCCTTATTTTTATAACTAGGTGGGGTTGTTCATCAAACCTTGGCATGCAAGATTTAAACCTTCGGAGGAGCTCCTGAATTGGGTCTCATTGCGGGTTCAATTATCTCATTTTTCGCTATAATGTTGTCAGGAGGATGTGTTGCGAATGCTAGCTTCATTGCTTGGGAAGCCTATTGGATCTTCAACGCAAACCTTGGGGAGAAAGGTAATGACTTTTGCCTGCATTTGTGTTGAAATTGATCTTATTAAGCCTTTGCTAGATGCTATAGATATGTGTGCGGGCTCTTACTCTTGAGTCCAACAACTTGATTATGAGACTTTACCTTTCCGATGTCGTCTATGTCATAGTATGGTCATTTGGAGCGCAAGTGCCTGAGGTCTAAATTGACTGAGCATCGGCCTCAACAATCATCTCGTAACCTTGATGGGGCAGATAAAGGAAAAGATTCCATGTCTGGTGTGGTTGTGGTTGTTGATGGTTTTGTCCTAGTTAAGACAAAGAATAGGAACCGAGGTCAAAAGAGGTTTTGTCAACTTACATCCAGTCACCATAGGTGTACCAATAGGTTTAGAATCTTCAAGACCAAATTTCTTCAACAATTCCTTCACATACTTAGACTAGGATATAAAAATACCTTTGTCCAACTGATTAATTTGCAATCCTAGAAATAATTTCATTTCACCAATCATAGACATCTCAAATTCATTCTGCATCTCTTCAGCAAATTTCTTACATAGACAATAATTTCATCTAAAGATAATGTCATCAATAAAAAAATCAACAATTAAGATATTATTCTAATCAATTTTGAAATAAAGATTACTATCAGCAATACCTTTGTTGAATCCAAGCTTCATCAAATACTTATCCAATCTGGCATACCAGGCTCTAGGGGCTTGCTTCAATCCATACAATGCTTTCTTCAATTGGCAAACCATCTCCTTGTCATCTGTCAGCTAAAATCCATATGGTTTCTCAATGTAGACTTTTTGTTCCAATTCTCCATTAGGAAAGGTTGATTTGGCATCCATTTGATAAACCTTGAAATCTTTGTGAGAAGCATAGGCAAGAAATAATCTAACAACTTCAATTCTAGCTACTGAAGAAAAAGTCTCCTCATAATCAATTCCTTCTATCTATGAATAACCTTTACAACCAAGTCTAGCTTTATTTCAAACAACTTCACCCTGTTCATTCAAATTATTTTGGAATATCCATTTAGTTCCTACTACATTTTTATCCTTAGGCTTAGGAACAAGAATCCATGTATTATTTTTCTCAATCTGATTTAATTATTCTTCCATAGCTTTAATCCAATTTTCATCTTTGCATGCTTCATCAACATTCTTAGGCTTAATCTAATCTATCTTATATTTCCTTCATCAACCTTTACAAATTATCACTTTCAACCATCTTTCTCAATCTTTTATTATAACACCGGTAAGCCTTACTTTTAGTAGAATAATCAAGAAATATTCCTTCATCACATCTAGCATCAAACTTTCCAATATCTTCATCTCTTTTGATATAGAATTTACTAATGAATACTAAGAGGGGGGGGGTAAATTAGTATACCAAAAAATACTATACTCAAACTTCTAAATAGTTTAGCAGATAACCGGTGCAACAGATTCACTAATAAACCGGTTAAGATAAATGAAAACCAAATAGCAAATAAAGAATTCACCCACAAAAGTACAATCACCATAACACAAGATATTTGATGTGGAAACCCAAATGGGAAAAACCACAGTGAGCAGAAACTCACAAGTAACTATCTGCAGAATAGAAACCAAACCGATTAAGGTCAGACCGGTTAAGGTCATACAATGTTCTTCACCAAAACAGATCTTGTTAGGAATCTAGATCTTTGTTAGGAGATAAGTCTTGTTAAAGACTACCTTGTGAGAGGATTTCAGATCCATAGTTGTGAACCACCTTGTTAGAGGATTTACAAAGGCTTTGCTAGGCCTACCTAGTTAAGGGTTTCAGACTTGTCGAAGATGTGAGTAATCAACAAGTTAGTGATCTAGATACTAGCACAATATGCTTGGTTAGATCCTCGATAGCTCATTGTTAATGCATTTCAGCATTACTTCAGTCTTCAATATCTCCACACTCTAACTCTTCATACAGACCTAATCTTCTCTGCAAAGATCACACATAACCTTCTCATACATCATACATCTCTCACACATGCAAACCCTAGACATGACATCCTTATAAAGGAAACTGATTTCATGTTGGTCCAATAGGATTAAACTACAAGTTCCTAGGTTCAGTGCATCTAGACACATTTGTTAACATGACACAAAATCACTGCCAAAGTGTCAGTGGATGATAACTCATCACAGAAATACCGGTTGGTAACTCATCATAGAGTAATATCGATTCATACAATATACCGATTACCGGTTTGTCAAAATGAAGACTAGTAGATCATAGTGTTAACTACCGCTTGGGTTTGTCATACCGCTTCCGATCCTTGAACTGCTTGAGGTCTCCATACCACTTGGGTCTTCAGTTAATTTGTGCTCGGTAAACATCTTCTGCAAAACACCAATAGTCTAAAGACTATAATACATAATACCGGTTGGAAAAATTACCAGTTGAGAATAACACATACAACAAGAAAGTGTGTGTCCATCAATGGCAATCAAAACATCATCAAAATGCCAACAATCTCTCCCTTTGGCATTGATGGCAACACTTAGGAAAATTTTGACATCTAAGTGTTTTTACAACAAAAATATGCCATAATCAAAATTACTCCCCCTAAGCATATACACTATCCCTTTTGCAGAAATTACAATGCATACTACTCCCCCAAAGTGGTAACATGAAAGTATACATGAAATGGTAACATTCACCAAAATTTTAAATACTACTCCTCCTTCGCCAACAATGACAAAGTAATGCAGAATAACCCCTGTTTCCTTATATATAAAAATAGAGTAAATGTTTATGACAATAAGGAATGAAACTTATCAAAAACAAATTTAAAATCCTACATAAAAGTTTTCATGGCCAATGTCCATGACTCAAGTAATGAGGTAGCAACCTCACTTTCAGTCTGCATCTGGAATACCAGCTCTTCCATAGCATCAATGGTACTCATCTCTTGAGTTACCATGATGGCTTCCAGATTGAGAAAACATTTCTGAAGAATATACAGTCTGGGCAATAAGACTAGTTGAAGATCTTGCAAATCTTTAGTCTGGTTGCAGATTTCTGATTCCACCCTGGCAATCTGTAGCTGATAATGATGAACCGTTTGCCCATATGTAGTAAATGAATCATATGGAATCTTGAAGGTGCTGATGTATGCCTGGAACTTCGATTGGAGTTTATCATTCTGCTTAAGCACATCATCACAAAAATGATGGGGTTGGCAGATTTTACTCAACAGTAATTTTCCCTCATCCATAGTACCCCTGATATCTTTCTGCTACTTCAGAAGTTGTGACTGGAGCTCATTTAGTTTCTTGACTAAGGCAGTGTTGAGTGCCTTTTCATGATTCTTCTTGGTAGTGGCTACAACAACATCTTCCAAGCATTGTACTTGGTCCTCCACTATGGTACAAAGGAGTTTCAACTTGGACAGAGAGGAATCGGTACTGGGGAGGTTAGTACTGGGAATCAGACTGGTAAGGGTGTCAACCACAGTTGTCAAGAAACTTCTACATTGCGTCGGTAGGGTATGACTCTCAAAGTTTTGGTGCTTTGGGATGCACAACAGGGGCATGCCTAGCATAAACCTACCACCCGGACGCGCTCACGACGTCGGTTTGTGCATATGATGAACATAACCAATTCTAGCCAATCTTGCAACTTTTCCTTGCAAGCAACTGATAGTTTTTGGAGCAGGCGAAAAAATGCTACTAATTGAAAATGGCTCTGAGTCATCGAAAACCGAGATAGGCCATTGTAGAGGAGCCTCACACAACCCCACGAGATCAAATAGATTGACCGTATGTGTCATGGATTGGAAGAAACATTCTGTCAAATTTTGACAATTTTTTGGACTCAAGGCACTTGAGAGATCGCACCGGTAGGGTATGACTCTCGATGTTCTGGTGCTTTGGGATGCACAACAGGGGCATGCCTAGCATAAACCTTCCCACCCAAATGCACTCATGACATCAGTTTGTGCACATGACGAACAAAATCTATTCTAGCCAATCTTGCAACTTTTCCTTGCAAGCAACTGACAGTTTTTGGAGCAGGCGAAAAAATGCTACTAATTGAAAATGGCTTTGAGTCGTCGAAAACTGAGATAGGCCATTATAGAGGAGCCTCACACAACCCCACAAGATCAAACAGATCAACTATATGTGTCGTGGATTGGAAGAAATAGTCCATCAAATTTTGACAATTTTTTGGACTCAGGGCACTTGAGAGATCGCACAGGTAGGGTATGACTCTCGACGTTCTGGTACTTTGGGATGCACAACAGGGGCATGCCTAGTGTAAACCTGCCCACCCGAACATGCTCGTGACATCAGTTTGTGCACACAACAAACAAAATTTGACCATTGCGAGCGTGAGGGTGCTCTCATACCAAACACATTGTTGTTTATATTCATATTGTCGATTTTTGTTGTTTATATTCATATTGTTAATTACATATGAAAATATTCATTTAAATTTATAAAAGGGCAGCCACCAAATACAACAAAGACACAATAATGAACTAAATACAAGGAGTTTTGTAGGGTTAATTCAACATTTTAGAAATTTTATCAAATCATATTCCACGATTGCAATGTTTTAAATCATATATTTTTGTTGTTTATATTCATATTGTTGATTACATATGCAAATATTCATTTAAATTTATAAAAGGACAACCACAAAATACAACAAATACAAAATAATGAACTCATTACACATTTATTGGATCGAATATCGATATTTATATATATATAAAAAGGCATGTCTGCCAAGTCAATACAAGTATTACAAAAATGTGGCATATGCCATGTCCAAATCGATATACAATAAAAATGTAGAATATATCTACATGTATTGGTCATTCTATGACCAAAACTAACACTATATGATCCTAAAATTGTGGTGGATCATCAAAATCAAGCCTCTTCGGCGCAGTACGCGGCTCTGTAGATGGCTGCAAAACCACAATTCAAAAGCCAAGTTAGAATCCTTTTGTAGAAAATAGTTCACAATTAACAACATAACTATGCATTTAACTTTAATTCCTTTGCAATTAAAATGTAGATTACCTCATCGGCTGATCCAGGAGATAATGTCTTCGCTCTCCTCTCCTTGTCACTCTTAGGAGTTTTCTTGAAGACATACTTAAATGGATCCATGTTATGGCCATACTGCGAAGGAGTCTATTGTAGATTAAATGTACAATTAATACAATGTACTAACATAAATATATCAAAAATACTTAAAATCTATAATATAGAGAACAATGACGTACATGTGCCTAAGATGCTTCTCCAATGGACTAACGATGGCTCACCATCGATGTAGAAATTGTCACTATTACCTATACAAAAAATGTACAAAGATTAAATATAATTAACATAATGATAAGTATTGAAGGTTGAAAACAATTAATTTAATATATCAAACAAAAGTGTACCGGATCCTGAGATGCTTCTCCAGTGCAAGGAGGAGGGTTCGCCATTGACGAAATAGGTATGGATATTTCCTGTATGAAAAAATTATAAGATTATAATATATCACAAGTTCACATGTACGCATGCATATAATCATGAAATCAAGAAAATAAAGTAGAGATACATACCAACGCCCTCTCTTGATCCGCGAGCAAATTAGGTGCATTCAATATATCCACAAAGCTCAATGGTCGTTGTACATGTAAAATAGACAAAAAAACACTAATCAATCTACAAACCCCAACTAATACTTGATTTCAACATTTTCAAACAATTGTACAACTAAAAATGTGTTCAATTACCTTCTTCACACATTTTGGCTTCTTCGAGTAATTCTTTTTCTTAGGATGAGCCCTAGACGCGGAGGGGGTGCCCTAAAAACACAAAATTAATATGAGATATTAGTACAGATAATAAATTAAACATATTTTGAAAAATCTAAAATAAAATGACTTGCATATTCCATCAAAACAATACATAAAAAGAGTTGTACAAAATATGATACCATATAGCCTTGTAGGCCAAAATCAATCACTGAGAGCATGATGTCATCAATCTGGGATATTTCATCCCCTATCAACACCTACAAACCAAAAATTTGATCAAGCATTAAAGATAGTTAGTATATCTTGTATTTTTTTGAATTCAAAGTGTACTATTCTATTTTAACATGTCACAAAATTTATACCTCAGGCATCAAAGTTGCAGCTATGGTAACTGGGGGAGATGTATGGGATACCTCTGCTGCATCCTAAAATGCATATTATTTGTCTTAATTTAAATCAATGTATAAGTGAAAATTCATTTATCTAATTACAAATTTAAAGTGACTGATAAATAAAATGTTATGAATTCAAATCAACACACCTATGTCTGTGGCTCATGGGCAAACACCATGTCCATCAACTCATCTGTCAACGCAACATCCTCAACCATGTGAGCCTGACATTGACAACTGCAAATCATGCACAGATGATATGAGTATCCATCTGCACTAGTTGCATCATCTATCCCCGAGCAACTGACACACACATGCTCGATGGGCTCTCTATCGCCCTCTAACGGCTCATCATCCAATACAATAGGGTGTGCTAATGACGTCCCATGCTGGATGATGGCACCAGTCAATGTTGTGGCTACCTGAAGAGTCTGTAGCTCCATCGACTCTTTCAGCTCTAATGGGACAGCCTGATCCACCTTGGGTTTGGGTTCTAAGGGGCGTCGACTCTCCATGACTAATCACCTATGGGCTCTAGGTCTATCTTGGGCAGAGCCACCACCTCTACCATGAAACTCTCTCTTGTAAAAATAGTTTGGCCACACATTGAGCACAAACGCACAATCTATTTTTCTCAAAAAAATATAATGGCACCCAATAATTATTACAACGTGGATCATCAAAGACCATCCACCACCTCTGCCAAAAAAGATTCTTCATTTGTGCATTGGTACACCAATGTATGGGAAACCTCTTTGCATTAAGAGGTAATGACTGACCAGTTTCGGATGTTGGCATATGCACACTCCAATGAGACATTGTATGTGATTGAAGGTTTTGTCATTGATGGCAACCTTGCAATCTTATGGCATCGGCAAGGAATTATACCAGCAAAGCATTACACCGACAAGTTAGTGCACCGGCATCAACAGATAACACTCTACACCGGCACTCAGGACACCGGCACTGGCACAGAAGAAAGGAAGTATACCAGCACAGAGGCCAATAGGATTTTGTTATATTTTGTTTATTATGTAAAAATGTGTAAGACGACTTGGCAAATTGTAAAATGACTCTTATATATAAAAGAGATCATTGTAGACATTTGTGATGATGTGATGAAGAAGCATTAAGGAAAATATTAGGCAGACCTAATGTGTGAAATATAGGTCAAAGGGGTATATGTAAAGAACAGAGCAGGAACTGGTACTAAATCTGGCATTGAAGATGCTATTGTAAAGTAGTACAAGATATTGGATTTGTATAATCCTTATTGTAAGTCAGTGAGACTTCCCATTGAGCAGTGAGCTCTAGGCAGTTGGCCTTCCTGCATCTGCAGGCCCCTATTGTAAGTAATATTCTCTTATTGGCCAGTGAGTGAATATTGTGGGTCACAAATCCCACTGAGGTTTTTCCCACACTGGGTTTCCTTGTTACAATCTTGTGTTATGGTGTGCTTTTCATGTGGATGTTCTTGATTCTGTTTATTGCATTATTTCTTGCATACCAGTACACTGTTATATTATGTTCTGCATGTTTTAAGTTAAGAAATTCTAATCACCGGTTAGATACTGATTCACCCCCCCTCTCAGTATTTGTGGGATCCCTAACAATTGGTATCAGAGCTTGGTCCTCTATTTTCAAAAGCCTAACAGCTTGAGGAAGATCTTGACACCGGTAAAGATGGAAAATCTGATGAAGCAACTGGAAGGAGCTCTTATAGACTATGATGCAGAAAAGTTGAAAACTATCAAACTAGAAGATGATTTAAGGGCAGCTCGGGATATCATTCAGGCACTTCAAGAAAATCTTACTGTTGCAAGAAATAAGAGAAGAGAACTTTGTGAAAAATTGCAAAATGAGAATGATGAAAAGGAATCACTTAATGATATGATAAGCAAGTTGAAACAAGAGAACATGACAACAAAAAATGAAATGCAAGATATGACTATGAGATTTTGCAAAGAGATTGAGGATAGGAAGAAGAATGAAGAAGAATTGACCAGAAGACTAAGAGATGTAGCAAATGAGAACACGAGACTTAGCTATGAAAATGACATGTTGAAGACAGATCTAATGCATACTCAGAATGACTCAAATTGTAATGCCCCACCAGGAAACCCCAAAGGGATTAAGCCATAACACAAGACTAGGGTGCAATAATTATTTTTTTTAAAGTTACAACACATAAGATACAACAAGATATCAAAGATTCAGATTACATAGCGGAAGACATCAACTAACACCTAAAGAGTTTCCCAACGAGATTACTTAAATTTCACAATTCACTTAACTCACACAGTTAATCCAAAAGCTGAATATCTTAATAATGAGATAATTCTTAATCAGGATAATTTACTTTCAAAAGATGGAAATATAAATCACAAGCAAAGATTCATCCATTAAGATCTATTCATAATCCTCATTCAAACTTTTCATTTAAATTAACAAGTCATACATCTAATATCTTAACACACTAGGATTTCATCATAGACATAAGAGATCTATTCAAGCATACTTAATTTCCTTAACAACAACTGAGTATATTCCATTACTCTAAGTTACATTCTTTCATATTCCATCTTATTGCATTTCAAAAGACGATTGCATATTACCATCTACGATAAATCTCATCTAAACCACTTACGCATTCGATCAACATGGCATTCAAGAAAGAACTGAATATAAGCATTTATAGTTAATTCCAATTATCCACTTAACCATTCTAACATAAGTTAATCATACATGATAAAGCTGAATAAAGGAAACATAAGAGAATACATCACATAACACCATAATGATCTCGGAGTTCACCCCTAAAGGGCTACATCTCCGGGTCGGCTCAACTGCAAGACCCCTCTAATAATTAATAAAGTTAAGAATACAAGAGGTTACACCATTACAATCCAGCCATCAAGGCGAAACATAAACAATATACAAACGACCACATCGGTCCATTAATACATAAACAATCCCTGAAAAGAACAGGATCCAACTGAACATAATCAAAGCTAATACAAAGGTCCAGAAGAGCTTCCACAAGACTAAGCCATCACCACCCAAGGTCTAACATGAAACCGATACTCACAAGGGCAGAGACAAAAGGATGACCCACAAAGGTACTCTTAACCGGACAAAACGACAACACACTAGCGAACGTAGGGACAAGTGTCATCACACAACCTGGTATGGATACCATGGCAAGTCTTCATAGGTCTCGGCCCCATACACTGGGTTACCCTGGCAACCTAATCCGAGCTTCTGGCCCATCCAAGCCTCATGTGGACCCACACATCCTCTCGTGAAGACAAGGATGGTGGTTTGCCATTTCAGGCCTTCTCACAGCATGTCGAGTCTGTGTTAGCACTCGTCCCATGTGTGAGGCACATTTATCTTACTTAGAGATTACATTCTACTCTACTTAGGTTATCACTTATTAGACTCACTTTCGACGGGTTACCCAACAGCCACTTTGGGCGCGGCCCCCAATCGAAAGCCACTTTCCCATACGACACTAGACTAAACTCAAACGAACTCAAAAACCAAGGAATAGACATGGTCAGACGAACGGAGTTCAAGAAGGGGAGAAACAATCGTCTGGTCAAACACGACTCAAAGATGCACACTTACTAACGGTACTCTAACTAGAGACCTGACCAACAATGTTCAACCACAAATCATCATTCGACTCACACAAAGAGGATATGATCAAACGATACTACCACAATACAATGGTCAACTCGGAATCGAGGACTGAAACAGGTACCCCAAGTCAATCCATATGATAGGGTCCTACTAAACAAAGCAAAACATGCCATTTCATAATTAAAGGCGAATACAGAAATTAAACTCGCAAGGCAATAATCAGAAAAGACAATATTTCCTCAAATTGATTTAATCATTACAAGTCAATCAAGTTTTCTACAAGATCTAAATCAGCTTACAGTATCTACCTCATCTAGGGATAGGTTGTTCTTGGTTTTCTAACTCTTGAAGGTTCAAAGCATCCAACAGACATATAAAGCCATAAAGAGTTTTTCAACCAAATTCATATTAATAAAACTCAGACAACCATTAATCAATTAAACAAGGTATTTAATCTCCAATCAAAACGTCATTAACATACTGGTCTAAAACCGACCTCTACAATTTCGTATTATTTCTCAAGCCCAGATGCATTATACGGATTACGGAAATAAAAATGTAGAAAGAGAATCTAAATGGAGATAATCCTTTCCAATGCATATTGTTTAAATTCAAATACTCAACGATAAATATTTCACTTACTTCTCAATTACTCAAATGATATGTTCTACGATAATATTTAACATCATCAATTAGTAATTATAACATATTTCAACAGTTTTCCAATAACATAATATTCTATTTCATTTTTAAACAATACTACCTCAATTAGCCAACTTCCCTAATCAGCTAGAAGGTAAGATATCAATTTATTAGCCAAGATCAATCATAGAATAATCGACAATATTAAATTACAATATTACAGTTGTAGAACTTAATTAGAAAGAGGGCAAAAGTCACGAAATGAAGTTGAATAACAATTAACCTATAAACTCCATTATAGAATTAATCAATATCCAACTGACATTTATCGTGATATTGCCACCCTATTCATAATTAAGGACTAATTTCCACTTAACAATAAAAATAACATTTAACATAATATAAGCATTTTTTTTTTGATACTAAAACAAAATGCATAAAAAAAAAACATCTTTAAAAACTAATTAAAAAAAAACATTTTAACAAGGGCTAGGGTGGGCCGTGCCCTAACCCTAGCCACAAGCGCGGGGAACACTCGCAGGCGGCGCTCACGGTGGTGCCCGCAGGTGCCGCGGCGCCCTGCGGCCACCGCGGCCCCTGCGGCCACCGCCGTGAGCCGCGACCGCCACGGCCACACCACAAATGCAGATAACCAGGGAAAATGAGGGGGAGCAAGCGGGGGACGCACGGGGGGGGGGGGGGGGGGGGGGGGGGAAGGGAGGAGGAGCGGGTGGAGCTCCGCTCCCCGCCCTCCAAACCCCAAACCCACAGCTCGCTAAAAAATAAAAACGCACAGTTCAAAAAAAATATATAATGTTTTCTTTTCTCTTTTTAAACACAGTTCGAACTTGTAAAACAAAATGCCCACTACAAAGCTTGATAATGAATTTCGATTCAATATAAATTCGGTTTAAACAAACTAAGATTGATATCACATTTTCTTGATGGGTTTCTCATTTTTTTACAAACATCCAAGGGTTTCAAATGCCCAAGAGAATAGAGGATTTAACCACACCTCAAATACACTTCCAGCCAAGCTAATTAATTTACTAAATCAATTCATAAGCATGGCATTCGATGGAGAATCTAAAACCAAGATAGCAAGAGAACATTCAAACCCCCATTTCCATTTTAAACAATAACTCAAATTGAGAATTAGATCCTACCCGATCTCGCGTTCCTGGCAAGATCTGCTGAAGAGTCCCAATCTCCAGCTACCAAAACCCTCCTTCTCCATCCAAAACCCTCAAATTTCATCTCCAAAATCTTTTCCAACCAAAATTTCTCCAAAAATGTCCATCCTCCAAAATTTCCCCAAATTTTGGGTTATATGGAAGAGTTGACCAAAAATTCTATTTTAGGAATTTAAAATTCTTATTTACAAATAATTCTCAAAATTAATCCTTTTCTAACTATACAACAAAATAAACTTGCCTTTCAAATCCAAAATCGATTTCTTCCTTTAATTAAATTTAGCCTTTCAAATTTCAAAAGCCAACAGAATACAATTTAGTCTATTCCGATAAAATACAAAACTTTCTTTTCAACAGCATATACAAAATGCATTTAATATTCCAAATCAGTCATTTAATCGAACTTACTCCCAATTTTAAAATGAGCAATCCAAAATCAACGAAAATCGCATAACGACATATCCGATTAATTTAATCCATTAATCTCTAATGCACAAATACATATTTAATCAAAATAATTACTAAGGACTAATTAATCAATTTAACCATGCACACCAAGCATGCAAACCGAGAAGGTCAACCAAACAGACGACTCGCAAACCCAAACAAAAAGGGATTACCGACGACGACTGGCGATGCTCACTGGAGCACGACTAAGGTCAACTAGGGTCTTACGACCACCTAATCCAACTCTTAAGGATTAAAGAGGTACACTCAAACCTGCACATCTAGGTGAAGACGAACCTCGCACTCATGCGACGTTGTACTTGAAATTTCCTGCAACCAAGAGTCATACATGCATACATATAGAAACATAATGAAAGCGTCAGCTCAATATTAATACCATGAAATAGGAACACCGAATAACTTGCATACAACTAGTGTGAGAACCACATCAATAGCTATGCGATAAATCAAACATCTGACTTTAACATTATATTAAGATAAACTAATCAAGATTAAACCAAGGTTAGAAATAGATTAGGGTAGTTGTACTACACAAATGAACTGATGAGACAAAAAGAAGTCTTAGAAAGGGAACTAGAAACTGCAAATCAACATAAAGAAAAATTCAAGAAAAGCTTAGAGGAACTTGGCACCTTGCTGAAAAATCAAAAACCTAAAGGTGACACTTCTGGAATTGGCTTTGAAGTTGGTGAAAGCTCTGGTACTACAAATACTCAAGATCACAGCAAACCGGTAAGACAACCTAATTCTTATAAATTCAATGGAAAATGCTTTAACTGTAATAAGTATGGTCATAGAGCAAATGAATGTAGATCTAGAAATTATCAAAATATCAACACACCCACTGGTCAATGTTCTAAATGCAACAAAGTAGGTCACAACTCTAAAAACTGCAGAATGAATGTGAGTTGTTATGTTTGTGGAAGATTTGGACATTTATCTAATCAATGCAGGACACAAACCGGCATAGGTTATGGGAAAGCTATTCAGAAGAATAATGTAACTTGTTATGCATGTAACAAGATTGGGCATATTGCTAAATTCTGTAGAAGTAAAGGAACACTAGTAGACAACAAAAGTTCTAGCTTGAAAGGTAAAGAAAAAGTTGAAGAGGTTAAGCAAGAATTCTCAAAACAGTGGATTAGAAAAGCTGATCTAAATATTGGGAATACTCCTCCACCGGTAGAACAAGTCAATGCTTCACTGGCAGGATAGAGTGATGCTTCACCGGAAGGACAGAGTAGTGCTCCACCGGTAGGAAGTTCTTCATCTAATGGAAGAAAATTTCCTTGAGGGTTTGGCAATCTAATGATACATGTGCTATTATTCCCTCGGTTAGAGATAAGAAGTTGGAAATTACTTATTACCGGCAAACAATGTTAAGTGAATACTTAATCGGCATACATTTAATGTGGTAGATGGCGAAAAGGCACTATAAAGTTAAGGTTTTGGCTCCATTTCACTTCACCGAGATTTCAAAATTATGAAGAGCGCGAAGACTCCGAGCTAAGGCATTTCGAGTAAGAAGCAAGCACACTCCAAGCAATCATCCATCCAAGGCAGTAAAAGGCATTTAATCATGGCATCCACCTCTGCAATTGAATACATAGCAAACCCTACTATTGTTGAAGTGATAAAAAGACCTAGGCCCATATTTTAGTTAGTTTCTGAGATAACAAAGAAGGATGATACCTTAGGTGCTTTTTCTCAAATTCCTAAGGGAGTTGTATATGCTGAAGACCCCAAAATGTACATCCACTGCAACATTGAAGAGTTAGGAGATGAGGAAATTAAAACCATGTATAAAATCATGATATGTGATAAAACTAGTAATGTAAAGGATGAACACAAGATCATTGAAACCCTAGGATTTACAAAGATCCTTAGCATTTCTGAATTTCCAAAGGATGTGATTAGGATAGTTTTGAGCAGGGTACATGGAGAATTTTTCTAGTTAGATGCAATCCATAAGATCACCAAGGAAGTTGTGAAAGCTATCACAGGGTTACCGACCACTGGTTAGAGACCAGATAAGACCAAGAAAGTATCAAATGACCTAGTTACAAACCTAACTGGTGCAACATTCAACAAGAGGTCCCTAAGAGTTAATGATGTAAAAGATATCAATGTGAGATTCATCAGTATGATATTAGGGTAGAAAGCTACTCATGCTAATAGACTCAATTCAGTTTCAAGTTTATGCATTAAGAGTGCTTATGACATGGTCACAGATAATGCAAAAATTGACATATGTGAATGGTTAAAGGATGAATTAATTGACAGCCTTGGAAAGATCAAGAAGGACAAGAAAGGAACTTTCAGATTTGGAAATATGTTAGTATGTCTAATGCTACACATAAAAAAATAGGTTCTCGGTATAGGTTACAAAGAACTTGGATATGACATACCGATAGGCAAACAATTGACTAAACTATTCAATAACATGGGTGAGAACAAGGAAAACAATATTCATGACTTTTTCCAAGCATTAAAGATCAAAATGAAGAAAAGAGTAAGGTTATCATAGAAGATTGTAGACAAATACAAGGATGATATATGCTTTGTCATCAAGAAAGATGAAATCTGGATGGAAGCTGCCATCCCAAGGACAGTTTGGGTAACCGAGATGGGATATGAAACAGATGATCACATAGTTGAAACATATGCTAAAGCACTTCTAGAAGCCCCCAGTGAACCTAAGGAAGAAGTATTTGGTAGTGCCGAGACTATAGAAATCCAAATACAATCAAAGAAAAGAGTAAAAAAGGTTGAGGCATTTGTAAGGAAAGGGTCCAGACAAGCAAAAGCCATCAAAGAAGATGTATTAAAGAAAACTGGCATAATAGAGGATGAGTTAGCAGCTCCATAGCCTGAAACTCACCTATCACCAGTAGGTTCTTCTTCGGAAAGTGACATGCCTGCAACTTTCCAAAGAGTTGTAAGAAAAAGAGATCCCTCACAGGCAACCATACCTTCACCTAGGAGGACAAGGCAAAAGAAACAAGTAGTGAGATCTCCGGCTAGAAAGGCCACACCAAAGAAGAAGAAAAGGACAAACAAAGACTTGCCCCCTCTTGATATATTGCTGAATGAAATCATAGAGGAAGGTAAATTGAAGAACATAGAGAAAATATATGACACTCTAACAGCTGATGAGAAAGAACAAGTTGAAAATAGTGTTATATTGCACATGGATATGTACAAGAAATTTTTCATGGAAGTAGTCAATGAAATTCCTAATGAATTATTCAAAAGACTAGAGGCAAGAAGACAAGCAGTGATAGAATTGGATAAGAAAATAAAAATTGAAAAGTTACTTGTTGTATATCTGGTAAACTCTCCACAAGAAATTGATGACCTAATTGCTCAAGCAAACCGGACAGTATTTTCTATTGCACACCGGCGCGTTGCCTTAATGGTAGGAAGAGTTAATGAGGTGATAGAGGAAATAGAAAATGGTTGGGATATATTCCTTGTTGAGAAAGAAAAACAAGAAGAGTTCAGGAACCCCAAACCTATAAAGGTATATCAGAAAGATAGAGACAAGGGGAAAGGAAAAGTTGGTGGACCACCGAGTATCAAGGTTAGAGACAACTTACCCCCACCTCCTTTGAACACTCCATCGGTAAAAACAACAGCTACTAAAGATCAACCGATAGCTGAGAGTATGGATGTAGAGGATGGCAATCCTAATCCTAAAGTCCTATATATTGTGGATGTTGATACTTAGAAGATCAACATAGTGGTAGATAAAGATACAACAGATAAGACAGATATGGCTAGTGAGCCTCTGGTAGCTGGTGAAACTAATAAACTGGTAGATGATAAAGAGAAAAAGGTAGAGACTGAGACATAGACTGAGGCAATGAAACATACAGAGAAATAAACAGAGCTAAAGGCTCCAAAACAGCAACAAGAATAGGTACATAAGGAAACAATACCACAGGCAACTATTGAAGTAGGAAAACTAGTGCTTAAAGAAATGCAGACACAAACAGACCTACCAGAGGTCAAAACAAGCTTGATTACTTCCATCAGTACTCAGATTACTAATTCATCATCAAGCTTCAAATCAACCAATGTGACTGAGGTACTACTTGACTCTATCAAGAAAATAACCGACTGCGGCTCACAGGCTTACAAAGCAATTGATGATACCATACCAATTTTGAAGGTAATTGCTCCTAACTGTAATATAGATAACAAAGATTCTTTAGGACAATTGGATACACTGTGCAAATATATCTCAGAAAACATTGAGAAAATAAAGGAAGATTCAGTGAAGGATAAGGTAGAAATTGGAAAATAGAAATTCTTTGATGAGCAGATAAAGAAGTGTAATAGAGATTTTGACACACTTCTACCAGAATTATGTAATTTATTGAAAGAGTACAAAAATTTGTATAAGGATACCTGTAAAACAAACTTCTTGACTGTAGATATTGACAAGAAAATAAGCAAGGTACAGGATGAGATCAATAAACTTGCAGATAGTTTTGTCAACTCACCTGATACACTATCAGTTTTTGAGGAGAAGATAACAAATTTTGAGGAAGAACTACTTAAATTGGAAAGAGAGAAAGAAAGGATAATAAATAAGGCAAAACATTTGAGATCTAAACTAAGTCCAAGATTGGACTATCTAGCATCTCTGTGGAGGGAAATTTCTGAGGCACTAATACAGGGAAGCAAAACACCGGCAGAGCATTTGTAGCATCTCACCGGTATAGTGAAGAGAATAGAAATAGAAATAAAGGATAGCAAGAAGTTTATGGATAGTATAAACTTGATTTTGGGAGATCTTTTTCAAATTATAACTACCCAGCTACAAGGTTGAAACCACAAACTCTACTGACATCTTGACAACCTTTGTCATTGATGCCAAAGGGGGAGTAGTGGGATGAGAAAATTCAAATCACAGGACAGGAATCATATGCTCAGGGGGAGCTCTCACATTTTTGGTAATATTTTTGGACTACACATTTTTGGATACTTTTTAAAATTTCTCATGAGTGTTGCCATCAATGCCAAAGGGGGAGATTGTTGGCATATGCACACTCCAATGAGACATTGTATGTGATTGAAGGTTTTGTCATTGATGGTAACCTTGCAATCTTATGGCACCGGCAAGGCATTATACCAGCAAAGCATTACACCAACAAGTTAGTGCACTGGCATCAGCAGATCACACTCTACACCAACACTCAGGACACCGGCACCGACACAAAAGAAAGGAAGTATACCAGCATAGAGGCCGAGAGGATTTTGTTATATTTTGTTTATTATTGTAAAAATGTGTAAGCCAACTTGGCAAATTGTAAAATGACTCTTATATATAAAAGAGATCATTGTAGACATTTGTGATGATGTGATGAAGAAGCATTAAGGAAAATATTAGGCAGACCTAATGTGCAAAATATAGGTCAAAGGGGTATATGTAAAGAACAGAGCGGGAACCGGTACTAAATTTGGCATTGAAGATGCTATTGTAAAGCAGTACAAGATATTGGATTTGTATAATACTTATTGTAAGTCAGTGAGACTTCCCATTGAGCAATGAGCTCTACGCAGTTGGCCTTCCTGCATGTGCAGGCCCCTATTGTAAGTAATATTCTTTTATTCACCAGTGAGTGAATATTGTGGGTCACAAATCCCACCGAGGTTTTTCCCACACCGAGTTTCCTCGTTAAAATCATGTGTTATGGTGTGCTTTTCATGTGGATGTTCTTGATTATGTTTATTGCATTATTTCTTGCATACCGGTACACTATTATATTATGTTCTGCATGTTTTAAGTTAAGAAATTCTAATCACTGGTTAGATACTGACTCACCCCCCCTCTCAGTATCTGTGGGATCGCTAACATTGGGATCAACAAAAAGGGCACATATTTGTTGTTTAGAAATATTTTTGTTTTTTACTCCATCATATGATAGCCCATTGGCATAGAATTGACGACACATATCCCTAAAGCTTCCCCATTTGGTAATTTATGTGGAAACAGCTATGGCACCACTAGCTAATGTTTCTAGGTTAATGGTGAGGGATTGATGATGGTCATGTTCAGAAGTTTTCAATTTTACAATTAGTCTATTGATTTTAGACGTATTTTGTCCTAACTGATTAATTAATTCTTCTTGTGTTTTGGTTGTGCGGTCAAAAGGAGGAATTGGGGGTTGTTCTTGTGTATTTTCAGGAGGTGCATTTGGTTGTTCTTGTGGGTTTTCAGGAGGTGCATTTGGTTGTTCTTGTTCTGGATTAGAAGAATCTGGTTTTTGAAACAAAAAATAAAAAAACCTAATCAAAATTAATGAAATTAAATTCAAAATGTAAAACAAATTGCATAAACCAGAAAGAAAGACAAAAATAAACAAAAACTAACCTTGATCCATAGCCTGGAGGACAAATCTAGCACCCCGTTTGCGGTTTAGGTGAGAAAATGGGAAAAAAACGAAGTTAAAAATGTGATTTACAGGTAAATGAGACCTAGTTTTTTTTTTTTACTTTTTTTACCAAGCATCGCGTACGTGGTTTTATTTGGATTATTAGTGCGTACATGCTCATTTTTCTATGAGCAGCACGTACGTGCTCATTTTC
This sequence comes from Cryptomeria japonica, assembly GCF_030272615.1. NCBI lineage: Eukaryota > Viridiplantae > Streptophyta > Pinopsida > Cupressales > Cupressaceae > Cryptomeria > Cryptomeria japonica. The sequence goes on along the minus strand of NC_081411.1, from coordinate 661,912,843 downwards.
CAAGGCGTAGCGTGTACGCGCTCATTTTCCTAAAAGCAGTGCGTACGTGCTACCTTTTCTAGGCTTGGGAAGAACAAACCTAAGCGCGTACGCAGGAATTTGAAATTTTAAAACCACATACGCGCTGCTTGTTTTTCCAGGTTTTTTTTGGGTGGTGTCCACTTTTCTAACCACCATCTTTGTGCATACGCCCTAACACATAATTTTATATTACCAATATTTTATTAAAAAAATTAATTACATATTTTCATTCTTTATTTTAATATAAATGTTCTCATTAAAAAAAAGTTGTCTTTTCTAAGATAGAAGACAACTAATTCCACTTTGGAGACAACCTTTGTACCTCATGAGCCTATTCTAGTTTTAAAAAGTTTCATGTGAATTCAATCAGGGTAAGGTTTTAAAATTACATGTGTAAATATGGAAAAAGAATTAGTATAAGACACATTTGTCATATTTCAAGTAAATTAAGATGGAAACTGCACACCTAAACCAAATTTATATGATTTGGTTTTTATATCTAAATTTATATTTTTAAGAGTATGCTTTATTGTTGTATATTTAGTTTTCAATTTAAATATATAAAATTAAAAGATAATGTTGATTTAGAATGTTCTTAGATTTAATTGTATAAAAAAAATTCAATAAAATTTTACATCATGTTTCATGATTCATCATTAAAACAAGGAAAAAAGAATTTTTTTAAATAGAATTATAATTTTATATTTTATGTATTTTAAATTATTTAAAAATAGTCCATCAAAGTTGAGACCACTTTATTAGTGATCTATATTATATGTTAAGATATGATCATGTGATAATATTTTTGAAGTATAATTATATGACAAATTACATATATTTCTTTCTTAGTGGAGGTCTTTTATTTTTTATTACGTTTTTATATATTTCTTTTTAATTTCTTAGTGTAGTTTTACATTCATACATATAGTTTTAAATTTTGTATGTGGACAATGTGTAGATTTAATATTGATTGTTTGATTATCGGATTAAATAATTTTTAAGTAAAATACTTTTGGACTTGACCTTTGTGTTTTCATACATCACTAATATCATTGTCAATTGTCATATAGCTAAATGACAACACAAAGACCAAACCTCTAACATGCGATAAGATATTTATTAAATTATTAATTGTTTTGATTAGGTAACCCAAGGAAATTTATTTTGATTAGGTAAATAGAAAAGGACCCGACCCCATATTTAAAGAATAGTCAAAAGAAGAAGCCAAAAACAAATAGCCTAAACAACCACTATACAACAATACAGACAAAACAATCAATCTCATAAATTATTATATCATTATCAATTGTCTCATAACAAACTGACAATATAAAATCTACCTCTAAAATCATCAATTATCACATGACCAAATAAAACACAAAAACCAAATTCAAAATGTTGGATAATACATTCTTATCCTATATTTTAAGGATGAGAATATTTGGAAGTTCAACAAGTAAGCAAGTGATTTTTATGTACAATTCTTTATATTTTCCAAGTTGTGCATGGAAAGATTTGCATCTCATCTCCATGAGCCACCCATTCATATCCATGCACAACATGCAAAATTGCGAAGAAAGAAAATAAAAGTGAAAGAAATACATGGTGTATTTTTCTTGAACGTTGTGTTCAATCTTTTATCATTTTTCATACAAGGAAAAGATAATATTTGATCATTTCCATGCTTCATAATTTTCTCTCCAGTGGAACCAAATATTTCAAAAAAAAAGTTTATCTAGTTGAGTTAGATCTCCAAAACCTAGTTGACCAGTTTCAGTTTTATCTTTGTTCTTTAAGGAATGTCTTCTATGTCTATATCAGGTGTGCTAGTTGTATTTTTCGGGCTAGTTACATAAGAAATTTTATTTGGAGAATAATTGTTTACTTGAAACTCTACTAGTTTAATGTTGGTAGATTTCCACAATTCATGAAATTTAACTGTTGTTTTTGGATTAGATTGTGTGACCTTTTTTTATCAACCACTTTGTGATCCATCATCATCATGTTATAAAGACAATAAGAAGATTAAAAAATGTTCATAAAAATAGACACATTAGAGTTTCTTAGAGGTAAATGGGATTTTTGGGAAATGATATGAAATGGTGTTTTTTTAATTGGGTTTCAAATATAGTGACTCCTTAAATGTAAATGTCTTCTTAGCTATTTAATTTAACTTGCAATGAGCATGAGAAATAAGGAGTATGAATAGGACAATGGATAAGATGTAAAGAGATACTGTCATAATGGGAGAACACACACTATAAACCAAAGAAGAAGATATAGCACCAACAACATGGGATGACAAGATAGAGTTATAAATAGTATATGGGTATGACATTAGTAATCATACAAGAAGAAATGGAACTAGTGCTATGAGAGGCTAGTGGAACACTATTGAAAGGAGTTGTAACATGCATTAGAGATTTTAAAAATTAAGAAGTAACTTTTATATTGAAAGTGGAAATAAGAGATGTAAATACCATTTGCAAATCTATCTCAAGATGAAAAGAGGAAAAATAATAGGAAGAGGAGAGGTAGGTGGGTAGTAGGGAAAATACAACATTAAAAAAAAGGAATTCATAATAATACCGATGTTATGAAGAATATTTTGACCAAAGATTTTCAAACAACAAATTGTTAAAAAATGTAGCTAAATGTGAAGGAGTAGGAGTAATAATCTCTTGCAAAATTAATTATCTATCAAGAAAGATATTCCTTATCAACATGTGTATCATAATGAAAATTAGATTTCTCATTATGATAATTAGCATCACTAGGAATCTTTAGAGTATAGACTGAGTTTTCATACAAAGATTTAGGTAAAATAGGATTTTGACTAGATATTACATAAACAAACCCTTGAAATGGAATCAATGATAAATATAGGGGAATTATATGCATAAATGTACATATATAAATATAGGGGAATTATATGCATAAATGTAAATATATAACCTTTCTTAGATTAAAAATTAATTTAAAAAATTAGAAAAAAAATCCTAAGGGGTTGTAAGAGCAATATGGTTCACAAAACTACAGGTGAGAATGCAATCCATTTCACATAGATCTAGCTTAATAAATAACCCAAAATATTCAATATTTACCTTACATAAAATAATTTGTGACTCTAGTGTTAGAATAATATTGATTGTGTTGAAATAAAGTAATAGTATAATGATACCTAGTTGTAACCCTAATTGAAATATGTTGATAGATGTTAAAAAGTGATTCATCTAGATGTAGAAAAATTAGCAAATCTCTACCAAATGTTATAAAACCAATACATCTACAAATAACTTTTTAATTGTCACTATAAGTCACTTCTACAAATGATGGATTAAGCATGCACTTATAAGTTTGGTATGCATAAGTACAAATTTGATATAGATGTGCATGTCGAATCTTTGGAAACATTAAATGTTCACCTTTACTCTGTCATGAATATATAAAAACTTAGTTGTATGTTCAAAGTTATAATACGATGAAGATAATACCTCCCTTATGTGAAACCCTTTAATAAATGTCAAAATTATTGAAGAAGACAATAAGAAAACATATATTGATACCCTAGATGTTAGTGTGAGAAAGTGATGCAATAACAAATGCACTTCTAACTTTCTCAAGAAATGTATCTTAAATACTCTTGTTAGATTGTTCTAAATGATCAAAATGAGCTAGCGTTCCCCTTTTCTAAATACAAATTTCATAAATGAAATGTTTCATGCACCAATTTAGTACATAGTAGTCAAGTGAGAGGCTCATAAGATTGATCCTAAATTCAAAAGTGAATTCTAAGAGTTTAGGGGTCATTAAATAATAACCATGCATTTGATCAAGGTCATTTGTGGAACTACAAAATTGAGCTATGACAAGAAACAAATGAATTTAAGGATCAATATCTCTCCTTGAGAGTAAGTATAGATGGAGATAGGCAAAAGCTCAAATTATATGTCAGTTTTCAACAAAAATCACTCTTTTTATATTATTACATAAAGATACCTAAATTAAAATAGATACAAAATGAAAATATAGCATACACAATTATCAACACACCTATTATAAATTGTCATCTTTATTTTTATTCAATTTAAAATATATATTGTTTCTTTTCAAATTTGTAAAAAATTAATGTATATAATTTAGTATTTCCAACATTTTATAAAAAAATTATTATATATTTTACTCTTGATTTTAATATTAATTTTCTCATTAAAAAAAAATTCTTTTCTAAGAGAAAAGACAACTAATACCCACATTTGAGACAACATTTGTACCTCATGAGCCTATTGTAGTTTAAATTTGTCATGTGAATTCAGTTGGGGTAAGGTTTTAAAAGTACATATGGAAATATGTTGGAAGAATTAGTAGAAGACAACCATCATATTTCAAGCCAAGTATGATGTAGACCTAAACTAATTTTAAATGATTTCGCTTTTTATATAAATAAATTTATATTTTTATGATTATGTATTAGTGTTGTATATTTTAATTTCAATTTAAATAATTAAAATTAAAAAAATTTATAGATTTAGAATGTTCTTAAATTTAATTGTGTAAAAAAATTCAATTAAATTTTACATCATATTTCATTATTCATCATTAAAACACATAAAAAATAAAATTTTAAATAGAATAATAATTATATATATATATATAATGTATTTTTAAATAATTAAAAAATAGTCTATCAAATTTGAGACCACTGGTGATCTATAATATATGTTAAGATATGATCACATGATATGATTTGTGAAGTACAATTATATGACAAATAGTATAAACTTATTTTTTAGTGGAGATATTTTATTTTTAATTTCTAAATGTATTTTTACATTCATATAAATAATTTTAAATTTTGTAATGTGAACAATGTGTATATTTACTATTAATTTTTAAAATTTTGTAATGTGGACAATATGTAGATTTACCATTGGTTGTTTGATTATCAAATTAGATAATGTTTAAGTGAAATATTTTTAGACTTGACCTTTGTGTTGTCATGCATCATTAATATCACTCTCAATTGTCATATAGCTAAATGACAACACAAAAACCAAACCCAAAAATTGTTTTGATTCGATAAACACAAAGAAATTTTATTTTGATTAGGTAAATGGAGAAAAAAATGTTTTGATTAGATAAACTGAAACAATAGACACAAATAAACACACTAATATTTCTCAGAGGTAAAAATGTTCTACTATAAATTTTTTTGGACAAAAGTATGAAATGGTATTTTTTTATTGGTTTTCAAATATAGTGACTCCTCAGGAAATTGTTTGCTTAGTTATTTAATTGAACCTACCATGAGATTTGTAGTTATTTGTCTTGTTAGAAGCTTTTTTTTTTTCATAAATGGGCTTTCTTTTGATATTTTTGTCTGCGCGGCTAAGCTAATGTTAATAATTCTTGTGAAATTTTACTGCTTTAGTTTGATATGATCTAAGGTGTTTGCAGAAAAAAAAAAAAAAAAAAAAACACTTTTCTGCGCACTTTATGAAGGGAGAAATTTTAATATTGCAAATCATGTCCATTTTTTCAGGCCACGACTGATCTCTGTGAATACCAGCGAATAATCATGTCCATTTTAGTGTTGTAGAAGCTGAACAAAAAATTTAAGGCCAAGGAAGAAAACCCTAAAAATGAGTTTAATAATTATCATAGTCTTCTTATGTTGGTGCTGATAATTTTAGGTCAGATCATCTACTTTTTACATTGTTCATCCAATGTCCATAAATAGTACGCTCCACGAGTCTTTCTATGGGAAATGAAATCTCAAGTATTATCAGAAATTAAATATTAATTTTTTTATCGATTGTTTTATGTAGTTAGATCTATTTTAGGGTTTGTTACTTGATTTCATTAGAATGTATATTTGTTCTTTTATATAAATACTGGTAAATAAAAAATATAATTTTATTATTATTATATGTTTTTTATAATAAAGTAGCCAAAACAAGGGGGCTGACCCAGAAACATAGCAAGCTTCAGAGAGAGTATAACCAACACACACACACAGCTGCCAAACAACAGTCAGCCAATCCCTATCTTAATCATCAAAAACATAAACCACCTACAACAATAGAATATAAACCACCTGCAATGATAGAATATAAACCACCTGCAGCTATAGAATAACCCAAGATTGATAACAATCTCATCCATATAGCAACTTAAACAACAGGTAACCAAAAAGAAACTAACCTTAAACTATCTATCCTAAGAAGTAAGCATATTGTTCAGACAGTAATAACTAAAGAAAGTAAACAGAGTCTTAACAAGCCTCATAGGGATGATAATGAAATTAAACATAACAAGGATCTACTCGATCCTGAAATGAAAACTAGAGCAAAAAAGGAAAGAAGCACCCATTAATCATCTTTTCCAGCTCCCATGTGCTTGGAGAGCAGTAGCCCGGTCCAATCTTCGGCAAGGAATTCAAATAGTTCCTTCATGGTGTCACCTTCCAACCCACCCTGGTTCATGTTTTCCTGGTGCAGCAGGCACATCATTGTGGCCGAGGAGTACATGACTTTAAGGGCAAATTTCACAATTTTGCTGACATGGGAATCCAGATAGTCTAGCTTCTTTTTCATTCCGTTCAAGTCCTTGGAGATAGCTTTACAACCCACACAATGCACCACCTCCTCCTTCTCACCTCCATCAACAGTAGTCTAACCACCCTCAGAATTCCTCCCATCCTCCTCAGAGATCTGATTATGAGGGGGGAAAGTGGCAGATGAAGGGGAGGTGTTCTTATTATCTTCCTTCATGGTCTTAGAGTCAGGGGCGTTGCTATCCAGATTTGAAGACTTCAAGCCCTCTATGGCCTCCATATCATCCTCAGCCTTATCACTTTCCTCCTTCTCAGAATCTTCCTCACCGTCTTTGACATAGTTCTTCCTCACAACAATTTATTTCATACGGGGTTTACCAGCAAATCTATTGGACCTCCGAGGGGTCACACTATCTTCCACATTAGACTCAACTAACAGGACCTTGGGTTCTTTCCTGGGTTTGTTGGAGGTAGCTTTGGAAGCAGAAGGATTACATTTGTTTTTCTTCCCAATTTTAGGGGAAATGAGAGGGGCGTGGTTAGGGGATTGATAGGGAGTATTAGGTTTTTTTGAATTCTTTTTACTTTCTTTTTTAGTACCAATAGAGGGGCCTGGGTAGGAGGGGGCAGGTTGGACAAAGATGGGTTTAGACAGACACAGGGCCTAGTGGAAATTATATAGCCGAAACATTAGACCCTGGTGAAGGATGGTGAAATTACTGTCCTGGCTCATGCAATGATGAACCTCTTTAACAGTGGATTTCAAAGCATGAAGTAAAAAGAACGGAAAGGAAATAATATCATGGTTGTGAAAATGATTAAGCAACAAGAAGTGGTAGTAATAGAAAACCCCATATCTTCCCTCGAGGGTAAAATATTTCATGATAAGTTTACACAAATGGTCTCACGGATAAGGTAGGCATTCTCTATTGAAACCCCCACATAGCTTAACAGGTTCCTCACCCTTTTTGTAGAATCTGTTCATACTAGTCTCATCTGTGACCCTGCTGGTTTTTTTCCACTTCCTTCCCTCGGTAGATAGACTCGTGGCCTGGGCAATGACATCTTCATTAATTTCAAATGAAATACCCCCCATAACAACTCTCTTGTCTTTCCAACTACTGACAAATTGCATGGAGAGGTTTTTGTCAAACCTAGTCATGGCTTCCATGAACAGGACAATTCCCCCTTCCTTGACATACATCCAAACACAAGGGTCATTTCTAAAGAAATCATCAATAATGTCCAGCTCAACCTAGAGTAAATCCCCCCCCCCTCCCATATTAGCTTCCTCCAGAGTGATGTTGGTAAGCAGCATGGAACTAGTAATCATGGTCTTGCAGAGGGTGAAACCTGAGTGAAAGGTAAGAATGATCAATAGAATTTTAGTCAAAGTGTGGTAAAAACTGCAATAATTATCATTTATGGTGCTTCTCAAGGCATGCGTCTACCAGCTTTGATAAGCATGTGAAAAGACACCTCTTATCTCATCCACCAACTTGCAAAGATCTTTATTATGGAATAATCTCAAGTTTCAGTTATAGCAAAAAGTGTTGTACTTGCTATGGTCTATCAAGTTAATGATTAAAAGTTGTAGCTGCAATCCTTCGGTAACACAATTATAGGTGGCCAGACACATCATCGTGAGGTCAAAGCAATGGAGAAAATGGGGACCACCGATAGCCACCTTGGTATATCCTGCCCAATTCAAGTTTGAATTTCCCTCCTGCATCTTGACATCGCAGAAGGGCCAAAACGTCTACCCGTAAAATAGGACATAGCAATTCATTGGTTAGTAATGAAATTTTGATCTCTCCCTATGAGGGATTTCTGTCTGTCAAAAAGTGATGCCAGGTGTCTCTAGCACCTCATACCTTTCATCTTAAGGCCCGTCACAGCTAGGGAGTCCGCCACCTAATTTCCCTCTCTATAAATATGTTAGATTTAAAATTCCTCTAGCCAAACAATTATAGACCATATGTCCTTGAGAATGTTGCTAATCATCCAACTAATCCTAAAAACACCTTTAATTGCCTCAATAATCAGTCTTTTAGCATTAATATCAAGAGCCAATTTAAGCCCCCAAAAGAGCGCTAAGGCTTCAACCATGTTTCTCGAGGCAGAGCCAAAATTCCTAGCATAGGCCAGGACCAGGTTGCCCAAGCTATCCCTTATAATTCCACCTCCCACCACAAATCCACTGTGAGCATCACCATCAAAGTTAAGTTTAAACCATGAGGGGGAAGGGACCAACCATCTAGTGTTGAGCCTCTCCATCCTTTTAGAATTGTCATATCAGAGGAAGTCGTTAGGAAGATTCCATGTCCTAACCCAATTACAATCCATCGCCAAAGGGGCAGATTGCGGTTTTTTCCATTAGAAGCTTTTTTCTTATGCCAACCACTGTGTCAACAGAGTTATTAGTATCCCAGAAGATCCGGTTGTTCCTTTCCTTCCAGATATTCCAACAAATATGAGGAGGGATGAGTTTCCAAAACTGTCTAATCGGAGGGTGAGCAAATGGGTATTTCCAGTTGATGATAAATTATTGCAAGTATTCTAAGAAGGTCCATGCAATGTTGACTTTATGTAAGACTTTGTGCTAGACCATAGAAGCGAAGGGGCAATGAATAAAGAGATGATTTATGCTTTCCTCAACACAATTACACAGAACACACCGATTAAATAACAGGATGTCTCTCCTTTTAAGGTTATCAATGGTTAGGATCTTCCCATACAAAGTCGTCCACCAGAAATTTTTTATTTTAGGGATAAGTTGGGAATTCCAAACTTCCCTCCAGATGTAGCAGTCATTCGTAGGAGCGATCAGGAGATTGTAGGCCGACTTAACACTGAAAGACATGGAAGGATTCTTAGCCTAAACAAACTTATCAGCGTGAGGGAATTGGGGAATCCTAACCTCCTCAAGAAGAGATTGTAATTCCCCTGCCAAGTGGCCCCACTGAGTATTATCTCCCAAACCATCAGTGAGCCTCAACCAACATCGACAGGGGGATTATTATTATATGTTACAATAATTTAAGTTTATCATTATATTTATAAAATATAGATGTATATGTAGATTGAAAAATATATTGTGTATTTTAATTAGTAATATTTTAGATCACTATTCTATTATATAATATTTGTTTTGTCAATGAATAAATTTTAGCATTTGAAAAAGAATAAAATACAAGTCAATTAAGGTATGAGTAGTGTAGCACTATAACCCAAGAGATCAATGCCATTGAGAACCAGACAAACCCATTCATCTCTAAACCACATGAACTTGGCATTATTTACAAGTTTTAAAAAATATTTTAGAGCATATACTTGAAAATCAATTTTAGAGATCTAGGATTATTTTATTTTCAACTATTTCTCTCCCAAAAAGATGTTGCTCAACAATCTTTTGAATAATAAAAAAGTTTCTAAACTAGATAGATTGCACTTTGTGAATCATTTTATCACATTTCTTCCTTGTAGGTATGTGTTGTTTCCATATATTCATTTTTAGTAATAGAAAACATAATTATTTTGTTGCCTCTTGCTATCCAACTTATTGCTCGACAAACTAGGACCCACTTGAAAACATTTATATGTCAAGATTTAGAATCAACATAGTAAATATCAACAGTACCATGATAAATTAAGCAATCCTTCAAAGTTCCACGTTCTTTTTACTTGGCCATGCCATGAACATACATAGAATTTCCCACTACTTGGAAAATATTTGGTCTTGTGCAAACCAAAACATACATGGGTCCTTGTACCACACTTTCATATGGGACCTTCCGAATTCGGTTCAAATCCTCCACAAATTTAAGACATTGTAATATTAAACTATGTGCCAAATGGTAGCTCAATGAGCTTATCAACTTAGTGTAAATTAAGTTTTAAGTTCTTGAATTTATTTATTATCTCCAATTATAATTATATCATAGAACATAAAATAAAAACCAAATTATGATCAATTATCCTACTAAATTATGTACAATGATTGACATTAATTCTTATAAAAGCCAATTCTAACATGTGTGTCAAACTTTAGGTTTCACATCCATGGGAATTATCTTAACTAATAGAGAGACTTATTTATCTTGCAAACTAGTTTTTATTTACCTTTCTCTTGTACCATTCAAGCTTTTTCATAAAAATGTCCTCCTCTAAATCCCCATGAAAGAATGTTACCTTCATTCTCAATTTCCAAATCAATTGTTGTAATAATAGATAACAATATTTTAATAGAAAAAAACTTAACTTGACAAGGAAAAATATCTCACCAAAGTCTATACCCACGGCTTGGAAATAAACCATTTCAACCAATTATGTGTTGTATCACTCAAGTGATCCATCTTTTCTTAAATTCTTCTTGAGCACCCACTTTTAGAAAATTGGTTTTTCTATCCTTAAACAAATCAATGAAATTCCAATTACTGCACTAATGTCAACATCCCCTCATCCACGAACTCTTCCAATAATTTGTACCTTACAAGTAAGAGTATTTTCTATAAAAAATGATTTTCTATTAGTAAAACTTAGAGAAGAAACCTTAAATCCTTTAGTATCTTGTGTGATCTTTGTTGCATTGTAGACCTTCTCACAACTTTCAGTGAAGAAATTTCTACTACATATACACCCAATTCTTCTTCAAAGTTAATTGTATATTTTCTTTCCTCTCTCTCTTCAAAACTATCTTGTCCACTTTGTTGTTTAGTCTTAGATGCATGTTGTTGTAGTCCATTTAATTTTAAAATTCCTCTTATTTCTTTCAATTTCATTTGGCTAGTCAATCTTGACAAATACACAAAGTTCCCTCAATATAATATACCTTGAATAGAAAACTTTAAAAATGTATAAATTTTAAATATTTTAGTCTTTGACATTTATTCATAACTAAAAAAATATTTTTAGTTTTCAGATTTATCTTTGAACATTAATCCATCATTCTTTAGGCACCCAAACAAATGCCTCATAAACAAATACCAAATAAGTGTACTACTTTTATTTTCTTCTATTCAACACTTCATTTGGTGTATCACATTTAGCTATAAAGAACTAGGATGCTTTTTCTTCAAGGAACGTGTGATGTTCATTACCTCCACTCAAAACTTATATCTTAGGTATTTTTTATTCAACATATTCCTAGCCTAATCAAGCAAAGTTTTCTTTAACCTTTTTCTAACCCATTCTATTATGATGTAAACAAAGTAGTTCCTTTCTTCACATTATTAATATGGTTGTAAAATATATCAAAAAATTGATAAAAATTCATCCAATTCTCAACTAAATCTTTGAACCCTTAAACTTAAGAAACACCTCAAACTTGATTCTAAGAAAATGTATCCAAATATACCTAGAATAATCACCATCATATAAAAAAGTAATATAAAGACTTCTCAATTCTCAACTAAATTTTTGAACCCCTTAAACTTGGGGAACACCTCAAACTTTATCCTAAGAAAATGTATCAAAGTATAGGTCTAGAATAATCAGCATTAAATTAAAAAAAATACAAATTCTTTCCAACATATGGAAGAATTAGTAGAAGACACAAGGATCATATTTCAAGCCAACTACGATGGAGACTACATACCTACACCCTTTTTTATGTGGAATGAATTTTAAAAAGAACTATATTTAATAAATGGAGTTATTGTTTTATATTTGATTGTTTAGATGGTTTGAAAAATAATTATTACTAATGTATATTTAATTTTTATTATATGACAAGATTTATGAGATATTGAAAATAAGATTTGGTTTTTATATTTATTTTTAATAAAAGTTTTTATATTAAATTTATATTATTAGGAGTATGTATTAGTGTTGTATATTTTGTTTTCAATTTAAAATTTAAAATTAAAATATAATGTTGATTTAGAATGTTCTTAGATTTATTTGGATAATTTAATACATTCAATAAAATTTTACATCATATTTCATGATTCATCATTAAATCAAAGAAAAAGATAAAATTTTAAAAAGGAATTATAATTTTATATTTTATGTACTTTTAAATAATTTGAAAATAGGCTATCACATTTTAGACCACTTTATTAGTGATATATATATTTTAAAATATGATCATATGATGTGATTTGTGAAACATGATTATATGACAAATGATATAAACTTATTTCTTAGTGGAGTTTTTTTTTTTTTATTATCGTTTTATTTGTTTCTTTTAATTTCTTAGTGTAGTTTTACATTCATATAAATAATGTGGACAATGTGTAGATTTAGTATTGGTTGTTTAATTATTGAATTAGATGATGTTTAACCGAAATACTTTTGGACTTGAACTTTGTGTTGTCATACATCACTAATATCATTGTCAATTGTCATATAGAATAATGACAACACGAAGACCAAGCCCATAACATACGATAAGACATCTATTAAATTATAAACTATAAATGGAGAAAAATTATTTTGATTAGGTGAACGAAAAAGGACCTTGTCTCATATACAAAGAACAGTCGGAAAAAGAAGTCAAAAAACAATAGCCTACACCACTACTATACAATAATTTAGACAAGACATTCTAAGAACCCACCTTCTACTCTACAACTCTCCCACCTTCCTTTCATTTGAATCTGTTCCCCCTGAATGACAGCCCCCTCTGGGGAGGTCCCTCCCTCCCTGCTCCCAGACCCCATACTCGATACCATGGTCGGTTCACATGTTTTTGTTCTGGCTGCAGGGACCCCACATTCTGTGGGCCATACGAAAGAAAATGCCAAGTTTGACACTCCTTCCGCCACGCCAGTTCTAATTGACTCTAGCCTGGGCATTGAAGGGAAGAATATACCACATCCCAGAATGAAAACTTCTGTCAGACAGGGGGATGTGGAGAATGGGAAGAAGGATCCCAAGTCTAGCTGGAAGAACACCCTGCTTGGGTCCACAAATTTGACCTTAGAAGAAGCTTTGGCCAGATTTACCCAAACGAAGGAAGGAATGGAGATCAAGCTCCCGAATAATCTCATGGATAAAATCATCTCTTCCCTTCACCTAGCAATCATTGGTTAGTTATTCTCCTTCTAACCATCTATTGACATGATCAGGCGATGGGGAAAATCTCAATGGAAGCTCAAAGGTAGTGTCGACATCTCAGCACTGTTGGGGGGACTCTTCCTATTTAAGTTTAATGTTGAGGAAGACTTGATCTATGTCCTATCAGATTCCTAGGCTTATGGCAAGCATTTTCTAACACTGGCTAAATGGAAGCCTAGATTTGACCCCTCAGCTGAACTCAACTACATGGCCCATGTTTGGGTTAGACTTCTTGGCCTTCCGCTAGAGTTCTGGGATGAACAAATCTTCCGTTGGATAGGGAACTCATTTGGCAGCTATGTTGCAGCAGACTCGGTCACTCTCAATAAATCCAGGTTGGTTTATGCTTTCTTTTGTGTCAATGTTACAATTAACAAGGCTCTCCCAATTTTTTTTCCCTAAAATCGAAGTGGGGAAAATGATCCCAGGCTATTGTGTATGAAAATGCTACCCTCTTTTACTAGAAGTGTAATAAATAAGGCCATATCTACACTAAGTGTAAGGCCCCAGTGGCTGTTGAACCCAAGCTCAAAGAAAAGGCTATCTGGGCTGATCGTGCTCCCTCATCATCTACTCCCCTGGAGCTGACCAATGTGAATGAAACTCCTGAGGACTACCCCCACACAGACAGGATCCTTGAAATCTTAAAATCCCCAGTGGACCTTGTTAAGATTGTTAATCCAACTATCCTCTTGGAAGAAGGTGAAATCCCATTGGTGATGAACCTCAGCCTTTCCCAAAATCCCAACCATCCCCTAGTTTGTCGTTGAAGGGCATCCTCCTCATGCCCTCTGCTACTCCTGCCCCCTCATCCCTTCAAGCTTCCATTTCAAATGAAGTTATGTCTCCTGTGGTGGAGGTTAAGTTGCTAACCTCAACCCCCCCTTTCTCCCCTGGTAAGATGGAAAGGTCTGCTCTAATAGGGAACTCCCTGACAATGCCCCCTTCTTCAAAGCTTTCACCTCCGAGATCTCCTCAGACAGGTAATGAAGAATGGATAACCCAGAAGAAGAAAACCAAGCCCAAGAAAGCGAATGTGGGGTGTACTAAAAAATAAAGTTGGTAGACCCTCAGAAAGGGTCCTGAGACATAAAGTTATGGCTAGGGACATTGCAAAGGGCAGGCAGCTGACCCTTGATGGAATTAACAAATATAAGAAATTAAGTTCCTCTCCTGGAACATAAGAGGTCCAAATAGCCCCCAGAAGTAGTTCGCTATAAAACAACTCATCTTGAAAATGAAAATTGATATTTGCCTTCTTCAGGAAGTCAAAATGTCCTACCAAACCTTTGCTACAGTTGCTGGTAAACTTTGGCTGGAGGTGGCTTTCTTGTATGTTGATGCTTTGGGGGCGTCTGGGGGTATTGCCACCCTCTGGGATCCCATTAATATTAAAGGCAAGTTTTTTGATATCCCCTAGAACTTCCTAGCAGTTACTTTTCAACAAGGTGAACACTGTTGGCAGATGTTCAACATATATGCCCCCAACTCCAAGGTGGGAAGACGGCTAGTGTGGGAGGAAATTTATGATCTCATCTTGGCCAACTAGAAGGCCCAATATATGTTGGTGGGAGATTTTAATTCTCCCCTCTACCCCTCTAAGAAGTGTGGAGATCTTGCTGATTTTATGGATAGTATGGATGATCTTGCCAGCTTCATCAATGTTTCTAGCCTTGTGGATATTGACCTCCAGGGTGCTCCCTTCACATGGTCGAACAATAGGAAAGACAAACACCTAATTTAGGTCAGACTGGATAGATTCTTGGTCTCCACCAACTGGGACATTAGCCATAACTTCTTCCTGAAAATGCTCCCAAGGACTACTTCTGATCATAACCCCCTTCTTTTCCATTGGAAGGATAGACCCTACCAAGGTCCCCCCCCTTTTCGCTATGAGATTATGCGGGCCTCTCACCCTAACTTTAGAGACCTGGTTAGGAATTGGTGGGCTACCTCGATTCAAGGGACTGCTATGTTTAGAATTGTGGAGAAGCTAAAACTCATTAACAGGGAAGTCAAAGGCTGGAATAAGACTACCTTCAGGGATATCTTCAAAAAAAAGAAGGATCTGGGCTCCAAACTAGAACAACTTTAGAATATTATGGCTACTAGTAACCCCCCTGATCCTATTTTGATGGAGGAAGAGAAGTGCCACAAGAGTTGGAGGGATATCCTCTCTAAGGAGGAAGTTTACTAGAAGCAAAGATCCAGAATTCAGTGGCTGAAGGAAGGGGATAGAAATTCGGCCTTCTTCCATAGATTGGCCTGCATTCATGGGAGAAGGAACTACATCAAAAGCCTTAAGGATGAATCTGACTAGGAGATCAGTGGGGATTCCCTAATCAGACAAAGTGCAACTAATTTTTTCATAAGGTTATACACAGAGTCTGGAGGGAATGATGGTTCTCTTTAGGATAGCCTTGTGACTAAGCTTCCGACTATCATTAAGGAGGATGATAACTATCAACTAACTGCCCCTATCTTCATGGAAGAAGTCCATTTGGCTGTCTTTGTGATTGGAGCTTATAAGACCCCGGGCCTAAATGGTTGTCCCCCAACGTTCTTTCAGGATTACTGGGACATTGTTAACTACGATGTTACCAAAGTTGTGAAGGATTTCTTTAAGATAGGGAAATTACTAAAAAAAATCAACAACACTTACATTGTTCTTGTCCCTAAGACTGCAAATCCCAATTGCATGAAGGAGTTTCAACCCATAAGTCTATGCAATACCATATACAAGATAATCTCCAAGGTCCTAGTGAAATTTATCAGCCTGTCCCAGAAAGGTTTTGTTCTGAGTCGCCAAATTTTGGATGCTACCATTGCCACTCATGAAATAATCCACTCCATGGATAGGAGCATAATACAAGGTATGGCTTTCAAACTAGATATCTCAAAAGTGTATGATAAAGTTAACTGGTGTTTTCTTCTCAAAACTCTCTTAAAGCTTGGCTTCAACCAAAAGGTGGTGGATATGATATGGGAGTGTGTTACCATGGTTCAATTCTTGGTCTTGATTAATGGGACTCCTAGGGGTTGCTTCAAAGTTGGAAAAGGTATCTGGCAAGGTGACGCTCTATCTCCTTACCTTTTTATCATGGTTGTTGAAGTCTTGAGCAGAAATGTGGCCGACCTGGTTACCAATAGAAGACTCCAAGGTTTCAAGGCTGCTTCCAAACTCGCCCCCTCTAATATTCAACAATTCATAGATGACACCTTTGTTTTTGTTAAGTCTTCTGTCATGGAGGCCAAACAGTGGAAGAACTTACTGGCAGATTATGCCAAGGCCTTGGGGCAATGCATCAATTATGAGAAGAGTAATCTCTTCTTTTTCAACACTCCTAATGACCTCCAACTTAGAATTCTCTCGATCCTTAGTTGCAAGACTGCTACTCTACTGGGGACTTACCTTGGTCTCTCCCTCACGGTTAAGGAAGTCACGCCCACTTTCTAGAACACTATCCTTGAACGGATGCAAAAAAAGTTTGCTGGATGGAAAGGAAAGTTCCTTAGTAGTGCAGGGAAGTGGGGAAGCTCCAACTCCTCGCGGCTTCCCTACAGGGAATTCCTATGTACTTCCTATCCATGTTTAAAATATCTGGTGCCACGGGGGGAAAACTTGAGAAAATCCAAAGAACCTTCTTGTGGACAGGCCTGGAGGAGAAAAAGTGCCTTGCTTTGGTCAATTGGGATAGTGTTCTTACCCAAGTCAATGGGAGGCCTGGGTATAAGAAAGATAAATGCTCTGAATAAGGAGCTAATGGCAAAAATTGGATGGACTTTGGCTAAAGGTGAGGCAGACTCGTGTAACATTATTAGAGCAAAGTACCTAGACCGGGAGCAATTCTATTACAATTTGAGTATGGGAGACCTTCCCCAAGGCTCTAAGCTATGGAATAACATCCTGAAAAGTAGATGGATGATAAGAGAAGGATTGAAATGACAACTTGGAAATGGTAGAAAGGTTAGATTCTGGGAAGACTTTTGGGTGGAGGACGGGCCCTTTGCTAACACTCACTTCCAACAAATTATGCACCATCTAAAGGAACTCTTGGGGGATTATATCGCTGATTATATGGAACCAGGAAGGAAAGGTTGGAGGAACATTGTCCAACTCTTCAGCAATAGGCCTTACCTGGTTCCCATAGCTCAGGACCTTCAGAACATTATGCTGGAAACTAGAATCCCTCTAGCCCCTCATGAAGATAGCTTCATCTGGAAAGAGACCCAATCGAGCACCTTCTCAGTCAAATCTTCTTACAGACAACTCCTGAGACCCCCTACTAATATTGAGTGTTGGAAGAAGATATGGAACCCTCAGCTAATCCCTAAAATCAATTTCTTCTGGTGGTCCCTAATGCATGGTAAAACCCTCACTTTGGACAACCAAAAAAAGAGGGGTTTCCATCTCCCCAATAGATGTAACCTATGTAAAGCTAACAAGGAAACTATTGATCACCTATTTGTCCTCTACCCCTTTGCTGAACATCTATGGATCAACACCCTCTAGAAATGTGGTCTCTATTGGGTCTTCCAGAATGCCATTAACCAGTTTGTTTTCAGATGGAATCCCCCCTCCCATCACCCCCTCATCATCCAATTATAGAGACTGTAGCATCATAAATTGTACACACTTGCTAAAGCAATACAATTTCACAATTAGTTTAGCACCCACCTTGGCACAGTTTGCATTTTGCATTGCATTTCTCCTTTAGCACTTAATTAATCAAATTAATTAGGTCTAAGGTCCTATTTCATCATCCTCCACATCATAAAGGTGGGCCCTTTCATTAAAGTGTGCCCCTTTTCATTTTATTCCTCCAATACATCATCTAATCAAAAACCCTAATTAGGCCTTCTTTTGAACTTGGGGGCTTGATTTCGGGGGTCAAAACATCTCGAAATCACCTGTAACTTCGGGATTCTCTCTAAAATCATCATATCCGACGGCCTTGAAAATTTGGTGAAAAGTTGTCGGGACCATGGCGCCCGGAGTGCACACGGTCCCGAATATTTTTCCCAAAATTTTAGGAGCGCGATCCAATCATAAAATAAAGCTTAACCCCAAGAAATTGGTGGGATATTCAATCTCTAGGTTGGCCAAAAGTTGGAATTAAGACCTAGGGTTTCATACATAAGAGCTCTCTTTCTTCATTAGAAAGGATCAGAATTTTGTTTTCAGGACCTTCTATGCAATGAAAGAGCAGATCTTTGAAGACTTTAGCAACACTCAACATCCATCCATCAAGCATCCATCAATTTCATTCATTTAGGGCTTTGAAGGCATTGAAGAGCAATAAGGGATCACCGACTGAAGATTGGCTTGTACCCCCCCCTTGGGGTTGGGTATGATTTCATGTTGTTTTCATGTCTTTGCATAAGCTTCCTTACATCATTTGTATTCATGCTTTAGATCACTCTACATCTTGATTTGGAGCATTTACATTGTCATTTACAAGCAATTAGGGTTTACCTTCTAGGTTGCTCTAGTTTGCTTACTTGCATTTTAGATCTTGCACACACACAAGGTCTGCACACACACTACTTTTACAATACAACTTGGCTATTCGTGGAGGTGGAAATCACCGAAGCGGGGGTTTGACTATGGCAAAACCCTATATAGCCACCCAAACACCTTTTCAGATATAAGTGCAGATTTCGGGATTCAGACGATGCCGCAAGTTGCAGATCCGAAAGAAGCAGACGGAGACTGAACCATACACCAAGTTTCCGAGTAGAAGACCAGGACAGGGGCGTGGGGTGCCCTGGTCCTACCAGGATAGGGGCGCTAGGTACCCTGGTCCCTAGGACAGGGGCGTTGGGCGCCCTGGTCCTCCTGACAGACAACAAGTTTTGGCAGTTCCGACAGTTTTCCAGGTTGCAAAGTGGCAGTTTCAGGTGCAGTTTCAGGAACAGAATCAGGACAGTGGCACCTGCGCCCCCATCCCGAACATTTTCACTCAGATTTTGACTCCGGGTACGCATCTGCATTCTTGTCTTGTCCTTATGTTTGCAGCTTTCCATTGTTTAAGTTCAATTCTGCAATCTTGTTATTAGTTCATACTTGCATTTTGGGGTTAGGAATTGAACTTGCATAATCTTACCTTTCATTTTAGGGTTAGGAAATGAGCATGATTGTCTTGAGTCTAAGTTGCACTATCTTGTATTCTTTTCTTGTCAAAAGTTGAATTGCATCCCATTTCAAAAAGCAAAACAAATTGATCCAACATAAGTTTAAACATAAGAGCATTTCATCCAACAAATTTCAAAACACCTTCAAATATGGTTGTCAAACATTGTTTGAAATTTTGTCTCAACATGCATGTCACTTACATTTAAGTTCATCCTAAGTTGCATTTTGTAAAGTTCATTGTCAAGTACCAAGGTTAAGTTTCACCTAAGTCATACTCCTTTGCATATCAATAAGAGTCATCCATTTGCGTATGTCCTCTTGCATCAAAGTCATATCATTGTCATTCATTCATATTTGCATACCTTAGGTCTCTTCATCAAGCTTAGGTCATTATCATATCATATTAGGGTCACTTGCATATTGGTTGTCCCTTTTGCATATAGTCTCAAAGCTAGGTCTTGTCATACTTGAGTAATCCAAATCTTTGATAAACCCTAAGTCATTGTTAAGAAGTCTAGACCTTATCAAGTCTTTTGTCCTTTTGTCATCAATATCATTTCGTCAAACCTAGCTTAGTATCCAAGCATATAGGGGAGACATTGTCATCTTGTCCTTTGTCAATTAAGTCCTTTTGTCCTTTGAGGTCTAGACATCATTTCAATTTCCTAAGGGTCTCTTTTAGATTTGCATTCCAAAAAGTTTGTCAAAATTTTGAAAAACAACCAAAAACATAGATTGCATTCTTGCCATAGATTGCATTTTAACCTATTTAGTTTGCATTTAGTTGCATACCATATATTGTCCTTGAAAAATTCCAAAAATATTGCATTTGCATAGTGACATGTCTATTGAAACAAGGTTCCAAGCACCAATGATGCAACAAAGTTTGACATATCAACCGACAATGCAATCACAATTATATCCAACCCAACAAGAAGGCAATATTGATCAAACTTTGTATGATGAAACAAGTCTCCAAATACAAAAACTAGAGGAGAAACTAGCTCAAGAAGAAGAGATATTGGAACAAAGAGTGAAAAACATTGCGAAGAATAGATCACAAATGTCCAAAATGTTTCGAAAACTTCCAGGTCGAAATCCAAATATCGAGCCAATTGATGTAAGATCTCTTCTTGAACAATCAGACATACCAGCTCTCCTCTCCCAAATAGGGATGATGAAACAATTTCAAGAAAGGAGACAACATCAATTTCAACATTATGTGCCTCCACAACAAGAACAAGAAGGTGTTTACTATCAATCAGATTTTCAACCATCACAACCAATTGTCCAACATATTCAACCAACACAACCAATGGTCCAATTTCAACAATATGTCCAACCAACTATACAATGTCAACAAATAGTTCAACCAATGGTGGAATATCAATGTCAACAACCACAGCCAAACATTCAAAAACAAAGGTTGCAGCAAACACCAACCCAAGTTTTAAACATGTTGGGACAATTGAAACAAGTCCAATATCAAAACATGACATCAAACCAACTCCTTTCCAAACAAGTTCAAATTCCAGATACAACCATGTCAAAACCTCGAAAGAAAGGTGGCTTTATTGCAATGCTCTTAAGGAAATTACCAAGTGAGTTCTTTGAGGAAGATCAAGATAATACACTTATGTCTAGCAATGCCTCATCCCCCCATAAACAAATTCACTCTCTAGTGGCATCTATCCCTACACCTTTAGAAGTTTCACAAGAACCTTCTATATTGTCCTCATCAAATAACACATCCAAGGATGCAATTACCCAAGGACTTTCCATAATTGATTGCCAAGATAATCCAATTCATGATGCACATCCTTGTCTTTTATCAGAAATACAAGACCCAATGCCACCATGCACTTTATTGCCATTACCTGTTTTAGAGGACCCCATTCAAAGTCCTTCTTCCTCATGTTCAAGCATTGATTCCTTGCCAGAATCCATCACAAATGTTCAAAGTGCATCCCCTTCATGCCAAAGCATTGATACCTCGCCAAAATCCCCCATGCATATCCAAAGTCCAACCCCATGTCAAGAGGATAATTTAGAGCATGAAGAAATGAGTCCTCAAGAAAATCAAGATCAAGATCAAGATCTCGAAACCTTATCATCCCATCCAATTGTTGACCAGGATCTCATCTTCCTAGAAACTCATGATGATTCCCCTATTCTTGTCCATCCTATCCAAAGTCCTATTGACACTCCATTCCCCGGGCAAGATCAAGATATCCCAGTCCATCCAATCCCAAATGATCCCCTTCCATTTCATGAACATAATGTCCTTTCAAATCCCATTGACATTCCACTTCCTAAACAAGATCAAGATATCCCTTCCATCCTTTCCGATGATCCCATTAAAAGTCAAGAGCAAAGCACCTTTAAAGAGGAATCCAATGATCTTCCTCCTTGTCAAGATCAAAGTATCCTTCCAAGTTCATTTCCAACACAAGACCCTATCATTCCTTCAGATCCTCCACAAGATCCACTTGTTCCTCCATCTCCTTGTCCTAATGCTCCATATCCACTCCAAGATATCATTTCTTTTGATGATCCCATTATTTCTCCCATTCCATCTCTTGAAGAGCCTATCATTGAACCATGTCCACTACACAATCCTAGTCCCTCTCATGATCCTAATCCCCCTCATGATTCTAACGTGTTAGTGCAAGATGTTCATGAACCCTCGACATGCATAATGGGTTCTTCCACTTTGGTCCAATCCGATCCACTTCAAGATCTCATTATTTCTCTCATATCATATCCACCTCATAATGGACTCACATCTTCTTCCCAAAGAAAAGAGTATCCTACAAGTCAAGATATTCATAAAGGCAAAGGAGTAGATCTCCATAAGCAAGAATCCCTTCATGTTAAAGAAAATATTAAGGGTCATGGCCTCAATGAAATTCCTCAAGACGTTGGTACCCCTACTAAATCCAACATCCCTTCAAAATCCAAACATATCCCTTCTCCATCATCCCTTCCATCCATCTTAGGTCCTTATATCCCTCCATCTCCTATGCAACATCAGCAAAGGCACACATCTTGGAGAACCTTCCATCCATCCCACATGCCTCCATATCATTCCCATCCACACATGCATTCCTTTCCCCCTCCAAGCAATTTGGATGCCAAGTATAAAAATCATAAGTCTAAAAATCCACATGTATTCAAGGATCAACATGTCCAATATAATCGACATGTCAAAACAAAGAACAATATGATCTATAAAGAAAAATAAATATCAAAAAGGCCACAAAGGCCCACTGAGCAAAATAAAGCAAAGTCAAAATATATATGGGTTCCTAAATTCCTTGTGCAAGCAATGCACTCTAAGGAACTGCAAAAGCATGAAAAATCAAAAACCATGTGGATCCCTAAGCGGCTCCTTGAAGCACAAAAGCCTAAAGAAACATCCAACTTGGCATCCAAAATTGCTATTCCTCCATCCAAACCTCTCAAATCTGTTCCTCCATCACCTTCTTCATCCATTTTGGGCCCTTATGTCCCAAAATCCATAGCTATTCCTCCCTCAAAATCTCAATATCCAAAATACATCTTTCCTCCATCAGTCCATCACCCCTCAAGGTGTGTGCCAATGTCGATCTTGCCTTCATTTCCATCCACTCAAGCCCAATTCTTCCAATACCCTACCTATTATCCAATGCATATTTTCCATCCTTCGATCCCTTTGATCCCATCCTTTGCATAAATTCTTGCTTTAGTTTCATCTCATTTTCCATGTCCTTATCCGACCAAACGTCTTTGAGCATACTTTTAAAGGTCATGGTCCATTTTTTTTCAAGGCTACTATCCAAACAAAAAAGACGCTTGAGTCCTTCTTCCATCCCCTATCATGTGTCCATCTTCTATTGAAAAAGTCAAAATACAAAATCAAAAAAGTGAAAAAAAAAAAAGAGACAAAAAAAAAGAAAAAGAAAAAAAGTAAAGAAAAATAATTCGTCCACTGGTGAAAACCTGGCAAACAGGCGCCTTGGCCAAGTACCGTGATGAAAACCTGGCAAACAGGTGTCATGCGTAATTTATGAACTTCTTGCACACCACACTTGGGGGCAGGTTTTATCCTATCATATCCTTTTGTCCTTCATTGTTCCATTATCCTATCGAACCCTTGTCATTACCCTTCATATCCTATTATCCCTCATGTCCAGATTCCCTTTCCACCTTTGATCTTGACAAGGCTGAGAATCGTCGTGAGCATCATGTATCTTGTTTGCAGCCTTTAGTCCATCATAGCTTTTGGTCTTTATCCATTTGCTTATTTCAACCTTTCATCCATATTCCCTAGCTTATTTCAACTTTCTGCCAGTATCCCTTATCCAATCCCGACCTTCAGTCCATGTTCCTTATCCATTCTTGGTCTTGCTTATCCTATCCATATCTTATCACTATCCATACACTTTTTCTGTCCCTTGATCTTGATCTGACATAAGGACGCAAAATTTAAACATGGTTTCAAACACCTCTTGACATGTCTCTCATGCCATGTTCCTGCTTTACATTGTCATATCCAGTCTCTTGACCCATCACACAATAGCCCTTGAAAATTGCATCCGCATTGCCTCCATAATAAAAGGCCTTTGTCTTCCCTCTATCCACCATCATTTCAGCAAGCCTATTTATTCACTTGTCATATTCCTCGCCTTGCTAGACACTGGGGGTAAAATCTCTAAAAATTGAAAAATGTCCTGAAAAAATCTCTTAAAAATTGTAAAATGTCCTGAAAAAATCTCAAAAACATTTAAAAAAGTCCTGAAAAAATATCTCAAAAACTGAAAAAAAGGAAAATCCCTAAAAATCATAAAAAGTCCTGAAAAAATGATCATAAAAACATTTCAAAAACATTAAAATCCCAAAACAAGCATTTTGTCAATAAATGATCCCTTTGTGCATCGACAGATTACTGAGTATACATCCAATGACACGCAATCCAACACTGTGCTTTAATGAAATCACACTTAAATAGATGAACTTTTCAATCAAATCAGACATTCAAACTGATCGCACTTGTCATATCAATCAACCGCAAATTTATTTGTCCTTGTTACTGCTATCATGGGTCTTATACAGGGTGTGGTATACTCGAAACCAGACTGTGTCCTGTCTTAGATGGGTATCACATATCCTGAAACCAGACAGCATGATCGTCCTATCAGCACTTTCAACTTTTGACAATAAAGATCATGATGTTTGTTTGACTTGTTGAAATTCGTGAGTCTTATCATTTATTGATTTATCTTCGATCATGTTCCTATGTTGCTCGATGATGTCACTGAGTGATTTAGAGTGACCGGGATGGCTCATGGTCCTTTTTTTTTTTTTTATTGTGATTGTTGTTTGTCTATGATGTGTCTGTCTGTTTGCAAAAAGGGGTTGCATTTCAGCTCTGGCCTTCAATGCCATGATGCTACGCATCCATTTTGCTATATTAAAATAAAGGTTCTCACCTACAAAGTGCATTACTGAAAGCAAGTTTTTCTTCATCACTAATTTCCCTCTGTCTCATTTCTTCTTACTAACACTTCTTCCGTCAGTTTGGATAGTCAGTTTGGTCTAGTGCTTCGATTTCTCCATACATATGCTGCATCCTGCATTCATTGGTTAGTACATTTGCATTACATCAAGCATTTTATCCATTTCATATTATCAATGCATCAAAAACACATTAAAAAAATATATCCATACATGTTCCACAATGGTACATCAACAGTGCATAAGTCATCCATACATGGAAAATAACATATGTCACAAGTCATTTGCATCTCATCATATCGATGCATATCATATCATATGTCACAATAATATCGGAGTACAAAATCGGACTGTCTGTCCTAAGTATGGCCCGCAGGCTGACTACAAAATGTCAAACTACATAATGTCCACTGTCTGTCATAAGGAGCACGTGCCTCTGTCACTGGGTTCTCCCTCTATCCTCCTCATCCCTACCATGTCTCAAGTCCTGCTAATATATCTTTGTCCATGCTTCTGAGTCTATGTTGTAGCATGAAGCAATCCGGTCGGTTCTCCCGTGTGATCAACGGATACTGTCGACTCTGCATCACAATTGGGGCAAATTTTGTCAGTTTTAGAGTTTTCTCCTATGGGTTGTACTTCCTCATTTTCATGTCCACCTCAAGGTGTTTTTCATCTATTCTGACCTATCCTACCCTTATCCCCCCTTTTCGGATCATTTGCGTGTTGTTTTGGACCAAAATTGAGTTCCCAATGCACAACTGCGCTTGTGTCAAGGAACTTGTGCTTGTGTCATGTAACCTGTGCTTGTGTACCCTTACACAAGCACAAAAGACCCTACACAAGCGCAGAAGACCCTACACAAGCGCAGAAGTCAGTTTATGTATCCCCTGTGGGCCCCGCAATGTCCCGCAAGCAAGTCAAATTCATGAAATTGAAAACATGGGTTTTTGAGATACATATCGCTGCTCCCACATCTTCCGGTCGTTTGTACGTGCCTACACGTTCTCCAAGGTGATCTACCATTTGAATGTTCACCATCTCTCTGCAAGTGTCCTTTTCCAGAGCAACAAATCCTCTTCTTGGGCTAGTGCAAATGAACAATTTTCACTCTCTTGGTCCCATTTATAGATCTTTGCCAGTGCATAGATGGACGTGTGTCCTCTCCATCTTATGTTGGTCACGGTCTTTTACATCTTCAATTGCTTGTCCTTCATGCATCCGGTATCCGATTGTCAGTCCGTTCGATCCTATCCTTTTTATCGATCAATTGGCCTCTTCTCTGCATGTTTCCAACCAATTCCTCGAGGGGGCATGCATATGCCATTGTCATTGTTTGGGGAATTTTCATTATAGTTCTTTGAAACAACGCTTAAAATCACATTGTCTCAAAGAGGGGCAAAATGTAGACACCTAAAAATGGTCAACGCTTGCGGAGTCATATTTTAACATCTGCGCATTGCCTCATTTTAGGTTTTTGCATCGCATTAACATTTCTCCTATGATTCGCACTTGGTCTTTATCATTTGCGAACATTGAGTCTTTCTTCTACATTCTTCATTTGTCTCGCTCTCAAATTTGGTCTTGTCGACAACAATCTTCAATCATGATTTTGGTCGATCTTTGTCCTTGTCAATCTTGTCATATTGCGATCGATTTGTCATCGATCCTTGTCCTCTTCAATCATGTCAATTTGGATCAATTTGTCATTGTTCCTCGGTGCATTTATCAATCAAATCATTTATTAATTCAAAATCATGATCGATATCAATTATCTTCAATCAAGACCTAATTGTCATTCTTGCATTTCTAATTCATCTTCTAGGGTTTCATGATTTATTCATTTAACCTAACTTGTCATTTCTTCCTCTAGGTTAAATAATTTATTTATTTATCCTAAGTCTTCTCATCGCAATTAAATATTTATTTAATTGGCTAACTTATTCCTCTTTTTGTGAATTAATTAATAATGACAAATTATTAATTAATTTACCTAATTTTCTAATTTTTCATCATTTCTAATTTTCCTAATTCCTAATTTCCACCTATTTTCTAATTTCCTAATTTTAATTTCCACCTAATTAACTTGTCTCTAGTTCTCCCTATTTTTGTGCTTCATGCGTCATACTCTTGACATAGCAAGATGTCATAAGGTTCTAGTTCTCTAGTCTTTGCATTGGCAATATGTCATAATTCATGACATAGAAGGTGTCATAACCTTCTTCTTTCCACTCAATTGTGCCATTTTTGAAATTAATTGCTTCCAATATCCATTTCATGCTAATTTATCTTTTCTCCAATTTTTCTATAAATTGGATGATCTTCATCAATCAAGGCTAATTGGTAATCACTTTTGCAATCACATAATCACAGAATCAGATAATGAGAAATAATCACTTCTTCTAGTATTCTTGTGCCAATATCAATCTTGCTTTCACATTAGGTTTGTGCACTTGAAGGTGAGATCCACAACAAAAGGCTATTTGGAGAAGAAAGAAGGACAATGGAGCCGCATGAAGGGAGCATCTCGTTTGCATAATCTTTTTACATGTTTTATCTTTATGTCTCTATTGAGTGTGTTTTAGGATAGATCATTACATTTGAGCTTTCGTGATTGGGCTAGATTAGTATTTTGATTTGCATGTGATGATTTCTAATTTCCTATGCTACACTTATCATACTAGAAATAATAGGCAGCCTAATCCTCCTCCGGTTACTCCAGTTTCTCTTCCTAATCCTCAACCAATTCTTCCGCAAGCTCCACGTATTTCACAAGTTCTTAGTAAGGAATATGATCTCATAGAACAACTTAAAGCTACCCCTGCTAAGATATCCCTTTGGGATTTGATTCAAACTTCTTCTGCTCATCACGGAATGTTACAAGATGCTTTGAAAGATTTGAATGTTCCTCCACCGAATAGATTTAGTAATATAGTATCTTTGGTTAACTCTGTGATGAATCCTAAAGCTCATATTGTGTTTACTCAAGATGAGTTGCCCACTAGTGAAATTCAACATCAATATGATCCCTTGATGATTGTGGTTATCATAAATGATACTGCTATAAGACGAACACTAGTAGATAATGGCTCTGGTCTTAATGTGTGTAGCATTAATCTCTTGCATAAGATGAATGTGGATACATCCCTAATTGAGCCTGACTCTCATCCTATTCGAGGCTTTGATAATGTGGCTAAGACTTCATTAGGTATTATCACCTTACCCCTCACAGTGGGGCTTGTTACTTTGCCTACTCCTATCCATGTTATGTCGGGAAATCTAACATACAACTTGCTATTAGGGAGACCTTGGATTCATAGTATGCAAGTTGTCCCCTCTACATTGCATAGACAAGTTAAATTTATTTATAATAATAAGACATATACCTTGATAGGTGATACTAATTTCCAAGCTTGTTTACAAACATCTACTTCCAAAGGGGGTTCTTCTAAGCCTTCCTCGTCTAGTGATGACTCTTTAAACAAGATACCTATCGATGAATCCTCGCTCTCTAATGATCAAAATTCTTTGGATGTGTCTGGAGCTCCTGAAGAAGATTCTTCTCGACTTGAATCTACACATAAGAAGGATTTTGATACTGAGAAGGTTCTTGCAGAAGACGATTGGGGATCTCTTGATTTTAATCCCACCTTTGTAGGTGAATATAAGGTTCCTTCTAGAGAGCTTAAAGCTGAAAAGAAGGAAGAAGCTAAAAATCAATCAACATTACCTGAGCCTATGAGTAATAACTTCGTGGCCGCTTCTCAGACTTCTTCTCCTCACACTTCTAATTCTGAAGGGTTTGATTCTTTGTCTTATGAAAAACCACCTTCTCTTTCTGAAATGGCTGATCGTTATGGTCATGGTTTTTGTATTCTAGCTAAGCATGGGTATAATGGAAATGGCTGTGGTGCTCATGAACAAGGAATAAAGGTTCCTCTAGAGAATAATCTTTATGATTATGCCTTTGGACTTGGTTATAATCCCTGCAAGCGCACTAAAGCTTCTAAAAGACCATGTATTAGTGTTAATGTTATTTCTACATCTCTACCAATGAGACACCCTGAGTATATTGATCCTTCGTATGCCTGTGCTTTGGATGTTTTTCCTATCGATGATGCTTTAGCTGAGTTTTTAGGAGCATATGATACTCTTCCTCGTTATCATCACAATAGGGGATTCCCTTATTGTTTGAACACTAAAGCCTATTTTGGAAAAGAGACTGATAACGATGAGATTGTGAAAGAATTTCCTCAATTAAAGGATACTCCTCAACAAAGTAATCTTCTTATAAGCGACACCATTGATGTTAAGATGGATTTTGGCAACAAAGAAAAAGTTATTAAAACTGGAAAATGTCTGGACGAAGAGGAACAAAAATAATATGAAGATTTATTGTGTGAATTCCCTGAGATCTTTGCTTGGACATATTCTGACATGCCTGGTATAGATCCTAAGATTTTCACTCATAATATTGTCTTAGTTCCTGATGCTAAGCCTATGAAACAAAAGATTCAAAAAATGAATCCTAAGGTGGCTTTGCTTGTTAAGGCTGAGATTGAAAAATTATTGGAGACCGGATTTATCCGCCCTATTGATTATTCCCCATGGATTTCAAATAGTGTCGTTGTGGCTAAATCAGATAATAAAATAAGAATGTGTAGTGACTTTCAAGATTTAAATAAAGCTTCTTTGAAGGATGATTTTCCCCTCCCAAACATTAAAATGATAGTTGATTCTACAGCAGGACATGCTTTGTTATCCTTCATGGATGGTTTTTCAGGATACAATCAAATTTTCATTAATCCTCAAGATCAATTCAAGACTGCTTTCACCACTCCTTGGGGTATGTTTTGTTGGGTAATGATGCCTTTCGGACTTAAAAACGTCGGCGCAACTTATCAACGAGTGATGACCCTTATCTTTCATGATTACATGCATAAGATTTTAGAAGATTATGTTGATGATGTTTTAGCCAAATCCATTCTCCGCATAGATCATATTAAGATCCTTCGTCAAATCTTTGAAAGGATTCATAAATATCACATGCACTTGAATCCCTGAAAATGTGTTTTTGGTGTGGATAGTGGAAAACTATTAGGATTCATAGTTTCGCATCATGGGATTAAGGTGGATACTAAGAAAATAGATGCTATTGTCAACATGCCACCTCCTAGAAATGTGTCTCAACTCAAAAGCTTACAAGGAAAGATTCAAGCTATTCATAGGTTTGTATCTCAACTTGCGAATCGTACTTTTCCTTTTACTCAACTTCTCAAAAAGAATATCACTTTTCAATGGAATGAAGATTGTCAGCAAGCATTTGAAGATTTAAAAGTGTATTTGGCTAATCCTCCTATCCTTCAACCTACCAAACATTCTAAACCCTTTCTTCTTTATACAGCTGCTTCCTCTCATGTTCTTGCAGCATTATTGGCACAACATGATAAAGATGGTAAGGAGTGTCTGGTTTATTATATAAGTCATACCTTACTCGATTATGAGACCCGATATTCTACGATAGAAAGACAATGCTTGGCCTTGGTGTTTGCGACTCAGAAATTGAGACATTATCTTTTAAATTCAGAAGTCCACGTCATGGTAAAGTTTGATCCGTTGAAGAATCTTTTCTCTAAAACTGATTTATCAGGACGCCTAGCTAAGTGGGTTATGATGTTAACTGAGTTTGACCTTAAATTTGTTTCACAAAGAGCAATTAAAGGGCAAGCGTTGACCGATCACCTAGTGGAGGCCCCTTCACCTTTCTCCTTCCCTAATCCTGAGTCTTTTCCTGATGACTTCATTATTTGTACAGAGAAAGATGAAACTTGGGAGTTATACTTTGATGGCTCTAAGTGTCGTACGGGATCGGGGGCAGGTGTTGTTCTGATTTCTCCTACAAAGAATTCCATTCCCTTATCCTATCATCTCAATTTCCTATGTACCAATAACATTGCTGAGTATGAGGCTCTTATAGCAGGAATAAAGGCAACCTTGGCTTTGAATGTAAAACACATACATATTTTTGGAGATTCTCAACTGATTATAAGACAAGTAACAGGACTGTATCAAGCGAAACAAGACAAATTATCACAATATAAAGACCTTGCTATCTCTTTGTTACAAAAATTTGATTCTTACACCATGGAACCTATTCCTCGAAAAGATAATCGACATGCAGACACAATGGCATGTGTGGCTTCTCTGGTATCTTTAGAGGACCCTATGGTTGATCTTAAATTTGTTATTCACAACCTTATTTCTCTAGCTATTGTAGATGATTCTAGCTTGGTGACATGTTGTGACTTTATAGACTCAGATGAATGGTATTCGCATATCGTAAGATACTTGACCAATGGTACCTTTCCTGATTCCGCCAATAGGAACACTAGGGCTAGAATTCGCAAGCTGTCCGCTAGATATATCATTCTTTCTAAAGTTCTTTACCGAAGGGGTTATAACGGTCTTCTCCTTTGTTGTCTTAACAAATTGAAAATCCCTATTGCTCTTGAAGAGGCGCATTCAGGTGCCTGTGGGGGGCATTTTGGAGGCAAATCCTTGGTTCAAAGGTTGCTTTGTATGGGATATTATTGGCAAACTATGCAGTAGGATTCCTTTTCATTTGTTAAGAAATGTCATCAATGTCAACAACACAATAATTTGATTCATGCTCCTGCCCAAGAACTTCATTCTCATATAGCTTCTTGGCCTTTCTCTAGATGGGGGTTGGATCTTATCGGTAAAATCTCTCCTCCTTCATCTCAAGGACATACTTTCATTATAACCGCAACAGATTACTTTACAAAATGGGTAGAAGCTATTCCCCTTCGCTCTACTACTGCTGAAGTGATTTGTCGATTTCTTCTAGAAAACATTATTTCTTGATTTGGGATACCTTCCACTATAATCTTTGATAATGGGACATCATTTAAGAACAAGGACGTGAAGAAATTCCTTGAGAAGTATCATATCAAACATCGATTTTCTACACCATACTATCCTCAATCAAATGGTCAAACCGAATCATCCAATAAGATAATTGAACAAATTCTTCGTAAAACCATGAATAAGCATGGTAAGGATTGGAGTACTCAACTAATCTATGCTCTTTGGGCCTACCGAACAAGTGTACGAATTGCTACAGGAACCACCCCTTATAATCTTGTTTATGGTGCTGATGCTATTATGCCTTTAGAATTAGAGATTCCATCACTTAGAGTTTCTCTCAAAGGTATAGTAGATGATGACGCTTATAGAGAACAAAGACTTCAACAGCTTGAGATGCTTGATGAACAGCGTATAAATGCTCTTGAGCATATTCAAGCGTATCACAAAACTCTACAACGAAGCTATAATGATAAGGTTATTCAACGTTCCTTCTCAGTGGGTGACTTAGTTCTCTATGAGAATCAGCGCAATGTGAATGCCTTACCTGAAGAAAAGGGAAAATTTAGTCCTAATTGGCTTGGACCATATATCATTATTGAAGATTATGGATCAGGTGCTTATAAAATAGCGGGTGTAGACGGTACGTCTCTTAAAGACCCTATAAATGCTATGCACTTGCGTAGATACTATGCTTAATTCCTCATTCCTTATCATTCATCTATTTCCTTTCTCACTTCTTCAAAATTGGATAATATGTTAGCATATCTTTGTTAGAGCAAATAGAATTAAATGATGTTTTGTTTAATCTATATTGCTTTGTTCCTGACAAGCGTGTTTCTTTACTTTATGGTTTGTCTTGAATTCATTTATGTAAATTACAAAAGATTTACATTTTTCATTATGTTGGCATATTATACAATGTCTTTATGTGTTAAGTTGAATCGTGTCATGTTGTGTTTAAATTCAAATTAAATCACATTAGTTATATGATTCTTAGGCTTAACACATATTTTCTTACCTATCATCAATGTAGTACTTGATCAAATATTTTAATTAAGTCACACATGTATCAATTTAATCATGGAGCATTGAGAAATCAATCACATGGAAATTAAATTTAGAACATACATGTACATCTACCAAATGTATTAACTTTAATCAAAATACACATTGTTTTAGACATTAAATATAACATGTTTGAGACAAAGAAGCATGTATATATATATGTGGATCAATATACAAAGGTAGGTCACTATACATCCAAAATGTGACCTACCTTACATCATAAGATCATCTCCTATCCCTAGGGCTAGTGGCTGGAGAGTGACGACTAGATGCTCCCTCCTGATCTAGCCGTGCAGGTGGACCCATAGGTGTATACCATGATATAGATCATGAGTGACTCCGAGAGGAACTCCTACGATCCCTATCCATAAGGATTGCGCGATACGAGGTAGCCTCGGCCTAAGCTGCTGCTAGATCACGTTGTGCCCGCTAAAGGTCCTCTGATAGAGCTCGCTCTCTCTCCCTCCATATCTCTACCTATACTCGAAATGGGGAAAACAAATCATCATGTCGACCCACGTTCCCTTGAGGTCTATAAGCAACCTGTGAGGAACTAGAGATCTGCGCCGTCATGGAGATATCTGTTACTGCTTGCTGGATCAGAGAACGCCACTCCTGCACATTACCTATAGTAGTAGAACAAATTGTGTATTAGTACCATTTTATATCATCAAAACATCAATCAATCAACATAAACCTACTATACCTGGATCTCCCTCATGCCAGTAGGGATCGTGATATGGTAGCATCTGTGACTGGGAACTACTAGGCTCCCCACGCTCGAATGATCTGTGTGCGATGGGTATAGGTCTCCGTATCGCCTCGTGTTCCCCCTTTTGGGGAATAACAGGAGGATCTAAGGCTATGATATCATCTCCTGAATGATGGGGAGCTGCATCTGACTCCTCCTCATCATCTCTATCCTCTTCCTCCTCATCATCCTCATCCTCATCCGCATCCTTGTTCTCCTCATCATCATCTCTATCTGTGTCATCTTCCTCTCCTTCCTCCTCCTCGGCACTAGGCTGATCTGCTATGGGTGGATCAGGCCCTCTTGCCTCCTCATGAACCTCTCCCTCCTCTGGCTCCTCTGATCTGGATCCTTGATCCTCATCTCGGTCTCCATGTCTCCATGGACCTGGATGGCCTGTCGGGTGATCTGGTGGAAAGATAGGCCCCGAGTATGTCCTCACAAACCATGAGAGATACCTGCGCTGTGCCCCGGGGTCTACAGCATAATCAGTGACCACATCCTGGTCGGACCCCTCTATATCTGTGATCTCGATATCATCTATCGTAGGTCTCACTACTGCTCTGGGTCTGGGAAGGACTCGTGAGTGTCGAGTGTAGATGGGTACATCGGTTGGAACACACTACTCTAGCCCAAACTGTCTCCATACTCAGTCAAAGTAGAATGGGACTATGATATGTGGATATTGTCCTCTCAATAGGCGGTTCCTCTATAAGCATGCTAACTGTCTCTCCATCCCATCCCATCTGTGCATCCGCAGATATGGTCTCCATACAGTCACCTCAGCTGTCAATCTATCAAATGTCACTCTCCAATACAGTAAATCCCCAAATCTCCACTAGTTGGTAAGTGGATAAGCAAATACCCTAGGTCACTTGCTAGCCACACTCATCAGATAGCCGACAGGCCTGGTGCATGTAAAGTGCTCAAATATCCACACCTGCAGAAGTGTGCATGTCATCAAGCTGCAACCCTGTCCAAAAACATACTCCTCGAGGTCGTGATAGAGATGTGCAAGCATACTCCGACCCCAGGCGTATACTCTCCTATGTCTCTCCATAGCCCCGATGCACCATGTGAGACCCCCATGCATGTGTGTACCTCGCCCATTAGGACAAACGGCTAGTACAATGATGGCTATCATAAGACGTCTCATGAGGGGCACCTCCCCTGTAGGATGTAAGAGCCAGCTGACCATGATACGACCTCTCGTCTCACTCGACATGACTCTCCCTATGCAATATACCTGCTCCCTCTGATGATCCTCTGTTGACCGATTGGTTGCATATGTCATGATAGCTCCTCTGATCAGTAGGTGAAGTATGCGGTACACATCCTCAAGTGTCACTGTCATCTCCCCTACTAGAAGCTGGAATGTGCATGTGTCAGGATCCCATCGCTCCATGAGTGCCATCAGTATCGCAGGATGAAATCGAATGGTCGGCATAAGAATCATAGACCACAAACCTACTATAGACAATTTATCTCTCTCTGCCTGAGTCAGCCGGGGAATCTGATCTCGCAAACTATGAAGAATCTGCCTCGCCGTGTGCTCTCTCATGTATGGGAGACCCTGCAATGCAAAAACATCAGTGAAATCAGTAATCAATCATCAAAATCATCTATGCCAAATATGCAAACTGACGAACATCAAAAGTTGACCCCTGCCAAGTCCTGATTGGGACCATGGCGCCCTGAGGGGACCATGGCGCCCCACAGGGACCATGGCGCCCTGAAAGGACCATGGCGCCCTGAAGGGACCATGGCACCCCATAGGGACCATGGCACCCTGAAAGGACCATGGCGCCCTAGGTGGGACCCAGCGTCAGATTCCAAGGCCCACATTCGATCACAAAAAATCAGAGTCAACAGAAATGTAGAAAGTCAAAGTTCAGTCAACTCACCTCGTCCAGTGGCTTGTCGTTGATCACGGCCTGTTGCATGATCTCAATCCTCACGGGACGCTCCAGTCGTCGTGAAGGCATGATGATGGCTATGTGGGCTCCACTGCAATGAACAATACTCAGAGTCAACAAAGTGACAAATGCAATAGTCACTTTCAAGGTATATACTTTCATTCCTTTACCTTTACTTTCAAAACCCTAATTTTCCCTAAATCACTCATTTCATCATAACTTGAGTTTGGGAGATGCAATTTTTGAACCATTTGTTGTGTAGGAATTGTATTTTCATTCCCTTACTCCCTTGATGTTCCAAAATGTGCTCTGATGAAGCCTTTGTAGTGAACATCTCTCATCAATAATTGTTCACACAATTTGTTGTAAGTAAACATGCTACCCTGTTTCACCTCCCTAATAAGCAAGCCAAAACAGGGGGGGCATATAGCTACTCACAAATTTCATCACTTTCCTTAGTAAGCATTAGGTGATTTTGCGATCTAACGTGTGTTTTGTAGGGTGCGGTTCCTAACTGTGTACTGCAGATACCGCTGGGGGCTTCGTTCGACGGACTTATGGATATATC
The DNA here is from genome assembly GCF_030272615.1 of Cryptomeria japonica. Classification (NCBI taxonomy): domain Eukaryota; kingdom Viridiplantae; phylum Streptophyta; class Pinopsida; order Cupressales; family Cupressaceae; genus Cryptomeria; species Cryptomeria japonica. Next base: position 661,876,387 of record NC_081411.1, on the reverse strand, counting down.
CTTTTTCAAATAATGTTTACTTTCCTCTACTTTAGCTTGCATATGCACGTAGTACTCATATGACCGCTAAAGTGGGGGCTAAATGTAGCATCGTAAATTGTATGCACTTGCTAAAGCAGTACAATTTCACACCTAGTTTAGCACCCGCCTTGGCGCAGTTTGCATTTTGCATTGCATTTCTCCTTTAGCACTTAATTAATCAAATTAATTAGGTCTAAGGTCCTATTTCATCATCCTCCACATCATAAAGGTGGGCCCTTTCATTAAAGTGTGCCCCTTTTCATTTTATTCCTCCAATACATCATCTAATCAAAAACCCTAATTAGGCCTTCTTTTGAACTTGGGGGCTTGATTTCGGGGGTCAAAACATCTCGAAATCACCTGTAACTTCGGGATTCTCTCTAAAATCATCATATCCGATGGCCCTGAAAATTTGGTGAAAAGTTGTCGGGACCATGGCGCCCGGAGTGCACACAGTCCCGAACATTTTTCCCAAAATTTTAGGAGCGCGATCCAATCATAAAATAAAGCTTAACCCCAAGAAATTGGTGGGATATTCAATCTCTAGGTCGGCCAAAAGTTGGAATTAAGACCTAGGGTTTCATACATAAGAGCTCTCTTTCTTCATTAGAAAGGATCAGAATTTTGTTTTCAGGACCTTCTATGCAACGAAAGAGCAGATCTTTGAAGACTTCAGCAACACTCAACATCCATCCATCAAGCATCCATCAATTTCATTCATTTAGGGCTTTGAAGGAATTGAAGAGCAATAAGGGATCACCGACTGAAGATTGGCTTGTAGCCCCCCCCTTGGGGTTGGGTATGATTTCATGTTGTTTTCATGTCTTTGCATAAGCTTCCTTACATCATTTGTATTCATGCTTTAGATCACTCTACATCTTGATTTGGAGCATTTACATTGTCATTTACAAGCAATTAGGGTTTACTTTCTAGGTTGCTCTAGTTTGCTTACTTGCATTTTAGATCTTGCACTCACACTACTTTTACAATACAACTTGGCTATTCGTGGAGGTGGAAATCACCGAAGCGGGGGTTTGACTAAGGCAAAACCCTATATAGCCGCCCAAACACCTTTTCAGATATAAGTGCAGATTTCGCGATTCAGACGACGCTGCAAGTTACAGATCCGAAAGAAGTAGACGGAGACTAAACCATACACCAAGTTTTAGAGTAGAAGACCAGGACAGGGGCGTGGGGTGCCTTGGTCCTGCCAGGATAGGGGCGCTAGGCACCCTGGTCCCTGGGATAGGGGCGCTGGGCGCCCTGGTCCTCCTGACAGACAACAAGTTTTGGCAGTTCCGACAGTTTTCCAGGTTGCAAAGTGGCAGTTTCAGGTGCAGTTTCAGGAACAGAATCAGGACAGTGGCGCCCACGCCCCCGTCCCGAACATTTTCACTGAGATTTTGACTCCGGGTATGCATCTGCATTCTTGTCTTGTCCTTGTGTTTGCAGCTTTCCATTGTTTAAGTTCAATTCTGCAATCTTGTTATTAGTTCATACTTGCATTTTGGGGTTAGGAATTGAACTTGCATAATCTTACCTTTCAATTACAACAAAGGAATAGAAACCCTAATAGGTAGCCCATGGCTCTCTCTTTCACCAAAAAGAAGTAGCCAATTGTGCGATACCTCTAGGCTCTTTCGTATTCCGCAATGTGTGTCAAAAGGTAGGATTAGGACATGTTAGCCTAGTCTCGCTTTTTCCCCTACACAGATACAAATACCGCCGCACATCTGTTGGACTTTATGGAGAGAGAGAAATAACATAATCTTCAGAGATACTGAAACCCCTCCTAATAGTGTTTCTCACATTTTCTTTAAGATGATCTCTAAAAACATAGCGGTGACAAAGTGGAAAACCCCCCCTAATCCCCCTAATTGGATAGAGAAAAGAATTTCTAAAAGTTGGAAGCTCCCCCCAGAGTTTGAAATCTTCAACAACGGTGCCAAAAACAAAAGGAGTTTGAGCAAATGGTCAACCCCAAAATTACACTGGTATAAACTAAACTTTGATGGTTCTGCCCAAAATGCCTATCAAGTGGGGGGTGGAATAATCCTCAACCACTTGGGGAACATTGTGGCAGCCTATGCTGGCAACCTAAAGAACATTATTGTCACTCAAGCAGAGGGAATGGCCCTCCTATGGGGTCTTAAATTTGCCAATTGCATAGGTATTAAATAGCTAGAAATTGAAGGAGACTCACAGATTATTGTGGAAACGGTGAAAGGGAGATCTACGGTTGGTTGGAGAGTGGAGTCCATTTTGAGGGATGTCAGGATCCTCCTGGCCAACCTAGATGGATTCACCATATGACATGTCTTTAGAGAAGGGAATGAAGCTGCTGACTCCATGGCGGTGGTGGGAAGGCTGCAAAATGGCTTACGATGTTGGAGGGACCCCAGTCTGTTGCTGGTTACCACCAAGGTGATCTTGGAGAGGGAAAAAACCTATATCCAAGATGTTAGTTCTGATGCCAATAGTTAATGAGATGAGAGGGGGGGGGTGAATCATATAAACTTAATCTTCAATATATTCAACAGATTCAACCTCGGTAGCTTTAACAGATATATGTAACCAAAACTGTAAAACATGCAAACTTAAGAACACATAATCATAACAACACTCATAACACCAGATTTAATGTGGAAACCCAAATAGGGAAAAACCACTATGGGATTTTGGACCCACTAAGAAATATACTCTTCTAGAGTATGCTCGGTTAAAAGCAAATCCTATTAAAGATTACAAACACATTGCTAGATGTGACCCAGTTAAGAGATTTCACTCATATCTGCTAGGATCTTCACTTGTTAGAGGTGACCTTGTTAAAGGGTTTCAAACACTCAATCAAAATGTCACCTTGCTAGAGGATTTACAAATAAGACAGTTAAGTCCACTTGGTTAAGAGATTTTCTATCACTTACAAATAAATAACAGTAATGAGTATATCTACAACTTTGCATCTAAAATGCTAAAGTAGATTCTTATTTTCTCAATACAATCTATTCATAGGACTTATCTTGTCCCTCTACCAGGCTCCTTACTCTGTTATTCAAATAGATCTTCAAGCTTATGTGCTCGGTAATCACTATGTAGCATCCATGTGCTTACACTTGCCTGCATACATTGTTTATCAACAGTTCCTTATTTATAAACAATTTGCTAACCATTTAATCTCTTTGATCACATTTCCCATGATCAATCCTAGCCATCAGATCTTCAATCTTGACCAGGTTCAATGTATCCTTTGATCAAAAAACATTTTACCTTGCCTTGGAACTTGCATACATTTCTTGGAACTTGTGCTAGGGTATTGTGGTTCAATCTGAGCTGTAGATCTTCCTGCTAATCTTCCATTGCCATAGATCCTTAACAAACTTCATACATGTTGTATCAATCATTTAATCATAACCATCTCATTAGCTTCCATCATTAAATAATGCATGTATTCATCCAATGCATTCTGTAATTACTTGGTTGCAACTCGATAAATACTAAACTTCACTCGGTAGACATTCTGCCTTCATTAACCGATAGCGATAACCTTAGGGTTTACCGACTAGGTTTCTTGCTCGATAACATAGTATAACCTTACAAACAATAGCATATGTAGGATATCAAACCAATATAAACAACATGATCTCATCATTGTCTAACTCGGTAATAGTTGCCCATTGAATAACTTATTCGTCCCCTTATTCATCACATTCTTTCTGTGTCTTTTACCAACATCTTAATTCTCTTCAAAACATACTTCTTAAGATATGGCAACATCATACTAAATCAGAAAATCAATTTTGTGACATCAATGACAAAATAATATTGTGAAGACAGTAAACATCCTTAATCAGTTATATCCATAATTATCAACAACCTTCTCAATATCCTAATTGAAATGCCAACAATCTCTTATTGTCTATGATAATTCCAACAATCTCCCCCTTTGGCATTGATGGCAAAACCAATTGATTTGACCTAAGATTTGAATTCAGATTGTTGTGATTGTGATTGCTCAAATTGTTGAAATGCTCTCCCCCTGTCATTAGTCTTCTCCCCCATACATTAGTCTTCTCCCCCTTTGACAACAATGCCAAAAGAAAACTAATACATAATTTCTTCCTGTGTGAAGTAATTCCTTTGTTGTTCGGTATCAACTCAGTCTCGGCTAGAGCATTTTATCTTCAATTCCTATTCCCTATTTTTGTTTCCTGCACACCTTTAGAAAACATCCTAAAGTGTGTAAATCAGCATCAACTCCTAAAAGGTATTCTTTAGAGTCATCAAATTGATGCTTTCACCGAACTTGGTCAGTGAGTAGAAGATAGGGGTAGGACCCCTAACTTACTTTTGAGATACTCAAAAGTGTCCCTTGGCAGTGGCTTGGTGAAAATATCTACTATTTGTTCCTTTGAGCTAACATACTCCAACACCACTTTCTTCTCTTGAGCTTCTTCTCTAAGATAATGATATTTGATAGAGATGTGCTTTGTCTTAGAGTGCATAACAGGATTCTTTGAAATTTTAATGGCACTAGTATTATCACAGAATATAGTTATTGGCTTGGTAACTTTCTCATTTATGCCTTCCAACAGTTGTTTGATCTATGCTATATTGGTACAATTCAATGCTGCAGCAACATATTCAGCTTCTGCTATTGACTGTGAAATACATCCTTGTTTCTTGCTAAGCCAACTCACTAGTCTTTCTCCTAAAAAGAAAGCTCCACCACTTGTTCTTTTCTTGTCATCTATGTTGCCTACCCAATCAACATCAGTATAAACTTTTAAATCAAAGTCATTTCCTTTCTGATATACTAAGCCATAATCCTCAGTGCCTTTCAAGTATCTAAAAAATTCTCTTGATTGTTGTCATATGTGTTTCCTTGGGATCTGCAAAAAATCTTGCAACTATACCTATTGCATGTGCTATATCTGGCCTGCTGTGAACAACATAGTGCAACTTTCCAATCATAGATCGATAAAGTGTCTCATCAATAGATGTAGATTCATCATTCTTTGATAGTTTACAGTTGGTAGTCATAGGAGTACTTACTGGTTTTCAATCCTCCATTCCAAAAAATTTCAAGATTTTCTTTATGTACTTGGATTGAGTAATGAAAATTTCATCTTTCATTTGCAGTATCTGTAGACCTATAAAATACTTTATCTCACCGATTAATGACATCTCAAATTCTTTACTCATTTCATTTCCAAAGTTCTTGCATAAAGAGTCATTTCCACAAAAGATAATATCATCAACAAATATGGCTGAGATCAGTATTCCATTTTCATCATTCTTCATGTACATATTGTTGTTTTCACTTGTCCTTATAAAACCAATCTTGATTAAATAAGAGTGCAATCTTTCATACCATGCTCTAGGTGCTTGTTTCAGACCATATAAAGCTTTGTTCAGTTTACATACCTTATCTTTATTCTCTCCTTCAACAAATCTTTCAGGTTGTTCAATAAAAACTTCTTCTTCTAATATACCATTCAGAAATGCAAATTTGACATCCATTTGATATACTTTGAAATTCTTGTAAGCATCATATGCCAACAATGTTCTTACTCCTTCAAGTCTTGCCACAGGTGCAAAAGTCTCACCATAATCAATTCCTTCTTCTTGAGCATAACCTTTGCAAACTAGTCTTGCTTTATTTCGAATGACCTCAGCTTTTTCATTCAGCTTGTTTCTGAAAATCCACTTTGTACCGATTACATTTTTGTCCTTTGGTCTTGGGACTAGTGTCCATGTGTCATTCTTCTTGATTTGATCAATCTCTTTTGACATAGCATTTATCCAATCTTCACTGTTAAATGCCTCTTTCACTATCCTTGGTTCAAATTTAGATATCAGACATGTGTTCTATCTCAGTTTATTCCTTGTCATCTCTGGATCATTCTTATCTCCTATAATCTGACTTGATGCATGATTCCTTCTGACATACTTGGCTAATATAGGCTTGGTAGATTCTGTATGATCTTCTTCATCACTCGGTAACTGGATATTCTCTTCATTTCCTTCAGCAGTTTTCTCGGTAGGACTTCTCGGTTGAACATATACAAATCCTTCATAATCTTTTGGTTCTTTGGAGTTTCCTTCATCATTTCTTTCTGCAAATTCATCAATTTTCACATTTTCACTTTCTACTATTTTGTTAGATGATTTGATCATACATTTAAATGCTTTGCTTCTAGAAGAATAACCAAGAAATGTTTCTACTTCACTTTTCTGATCAAACTTACCATTTTTGTCATCTTTGTGAATATAGCATCTACTTCCAAAGATTTTAAAATAACTTACATTAGGTTTCTTGTCATACTAGATTTCATATGGTGTCTTCAAGGTTCCTTTCTTTAGTTGTACTCAGTTCAGGGTGTAAACTGCAGTGCTGATTGCTTCTCTCCAAAATGTTTGAGGTACATTCTTTTCTATCATCAAGGTTCTTGCACAATCCACAATTGATATGTTTCTTCTCTCGACTATCCCATTTTGCTGGGGTGTTCTCGATGCAGATACTTGCCTCTTTATACCATGATCATTGCAGTATAAGTTAAATTCATCAGACGTGAACTCTCCTCCTCTATCAGATCTAAGACATTTCAGTTGTCTTCCTATTTCATTTTCAACTCTTGCCTTGCACCATTTAAACATTTGAAAAGCTTATGATTTTTCTTTTAAAAACATTACTAACATCATCCTTGAGTAATCATCCACAAATAATATGAAATACTTATCACCATAATAACTCTGAACTTTCATAGGACCACAAAGATCAATATGCACAAGATCTAAAATTCCCTTAGAAGTGTAGGACTTACTTGTAAAGCTTGATCTTGTCATCTTACCCATTTGACATCCTCGGCACATAACATTCTCAGGTTTCTCAAGACTCAGTAGACCTCTTACTCGGTGCTTCTTGCTTATTTTGATCAAATTATCAAAATTTACATGACAAAACCTTTTATGTCATAACCAGGTATCATCTATCTTTGCACATAGACACTTATTCTGAGTTGAGTCAAGGTGAAATGTGTTACCTTTTGTTTGTGTCCCGGTAGCTACTAACTTTCCATGTTTGTCATGAACTTTGAAAATTCCTTTCTGAAACTCTATTCGGTATCCTGTATTATTTAGCTGTGCTACACTCAACAAATTGTATTTCAAACCTTCAACCTAATAAACATACATTTAGCATTGTCAAGAAGTGTTATAGATCCTTTACCTCTCACTAGACATGGTACATCATTACCAAATCTTACATAACCTCCATCATAATCTTCTAATATGACAAACTTGTGTTTATCACCTATCATATGATGTGAGCATCCACTATCTATGATCCAAGAATCATTAGTATTTATGTGAGATATTAAAGCTTTTTCTTCGTACCTTTCTTCATCTGATCCATCTTTGATAGCCACATAAACAACTTCCTCTGTATCAGTTTCATCTGATTTATCATCATTAGATTCCTCATCAGCTTTTAGACATGTCTTTTTATCTCTTCTTCTGAAGTCTCAGTGTCCTCTATAATGATTATCTTTTTGTCTGTCATCTCAGTAATCTCTCTTTTCACTGGATTCTTTGTCAGGACAATTAGAAGCCATATGTCCTATTCTATCACAGTTAAAACATTTCAAAGGCAACTTTCCTTTGTACTTACCTTTTCCTCTCGGTAGCCTTTTGGCTAATAGTGCTTCAAACTCTTCTTCCTTTCTGATTTCTTCATAAAGTTTGTGTACCTCCTTCATGTTTTTGCGAATTCTTTCACTTTCTCCACTGTGATTCCCTTTAGAGTACTTATACTTTATATCATTGTAATCATTAGATTCATCAAGATGAAAAGAACTAAATGCAGACTAAATTTTATTTACCGAAGACCCACTGTTATCAAAGTTACTTAGCTTAAATGCATGTAGCTTACCAATAGTAGCATCCAAAGAAACTGGCATATTAGGTACAGACCTCAATTCATTGATTGCAGAGACTCAGATTGCATAAGCAGGTAGAAGGGTTCTTAATAGCTTACTTGTGACATCCTTCTCTTCAATGGTTCCTCCTGCTCCTTTGATTTGATTGACAATCTCCTTTAACCTTGTACTGTACTAGGTTATGTTCTCACCTTCATTCATTCTCATAGATTCAAGTTGTCCTCTTAGACTGTCCACTTTTGCTCTTTGAACATGTTCATCACCACCATACACAGATATGAGCTTGTCCCACATTGCCTTGGCATCATTGCAACCTTCTAGATCATTAAACTCTGAGTCAGTCAATGCAGATGTTATTTCAATCATTGCTTGAATATGTTCTTGCTTTGCCTTTATCTCTTCCATTATCAATGGATAGGTGCTAGGTGTAATGAAATCATTCTCTAGATAATATACAACATATTCTCCAATTCCTGATAGGTGCAACTTCATCCTTTTCTACCATGTAGAGAAACTTGACTTGTTCAACTTCAATGCATCCCTCTTATACATCGTTGGATCTTTTCCTCAAGTACATTTAAACTTTTCTTCCAGAGTCCAAAGCTCTAATACCAATTGTTAGTTCTGATGCCAATAGTTAATGAGATGAGAGGGGGTGGTGAATCATACAAACTTAATCTTCAATATATTCAACAGATTCAACCTCAGTAGCTTTAACAGATGTATGTAACCAAAACTGTAAAACATGCAAACTTAAGAACACATAATCATAACAACACTCATAACAATAGATTTAATGTGGAAACCCAAATAGGGAAAAACCACTGTGGGATTTCGAACCCACTAAGAAATATACTCTTCTAGAGTATGCTCGGTTAAAATCAAATCCCATTAAAGATTACAAACACATTGCTAAATGTGACCCGATTAAGGGATTTCCCTCAGATCTGTTAGGATCTTCACCTTGTTAGAGGTGACCTTGTTAAAGGGTTTCAAACACTCAATTAGAATGTCACCTTGCTAGAGGATTTACAAATAATACTGTTAAGTCCACTCGGTTAAGATATTTTCTATCACTTACAAATAAATAATAGTAATGAGTATATCTGCAACTTTGCATCTAAAATGCTAAAGCAGATTCTTATTTACTCAATACAATCTAGTCATAGGACTTATCTTGTCCCTCTTCTGGGTTCCTTACTCTATTATTCAAACAGGTCTTCAAGCTTCTATGCTTGGTAATCACTATGTAGAATTCCTATGCTTACACTTGTCCGCATACATTGTTTATCAACAGTTCCTTATTTATAAACAATTTTCTAACCGTTTAATCTCTTTGATCACATTTCCCATGATCAATCATAGCCATCAGATCTTCAATCTTGACTAGGTTCAATGTATCCTTTGATCAAAAAACATTTTACCTCACCTTGGAACTTGTGCTAGGGTATTGTGGTTCAATTTGAGCTGTAGATCTTCCTGTCGATCTTCCATTGCCATAGATCCTTAACAAACTTCATACACGTTGTATCAATAATTTAATCATAACCAGCTCATCAGCTTCCATCATTAAATAACACATGTATTCATCCAATGCATTATGTTATTACTTGGTTGCAACTCGGTAAATACTAAACTTCACTCGGTAGACATTCCACCTTCAGTAACCGATAGCGATAACCTTAGGGTTTACCGACTAGGTTTCTTGCTCGGTAACATAGTATAGTATTAACCTTACAAACAATAGCATATGTAGGATATCAAAACAATCTAAACAAAATGATCTCATCATTGTCTAACTTGATAATAGTTTCCCATTGAATAACTTATTCCTCCCCTTATTCATCATATTCTTTCTGTGTCTTTTACCGACATCTTAATTCTCTTCAAAACATACTTCTTAAGATATGGCAACATCATACTAAATCAGAAAATCAATTTCTTGACATCAATGACAAAATAATATTGTGAAAACAGTAAACATCCTTAATCAGTTATATCCATAATTATCAACAACCTTCTCAATATCCTAATTGAAATGCCAACAATCTCTTATTGTCTATTATAATGCCAACACAAGATGGGATAGACGAAGAAAACCAACTTTCAAATTTTAAATTGGGATGAGAATCCCGCCCATTATGAACCTAGGCTGCCACGTAGCCATGACAGGCTTAGTCACCACCCTCATAAGGGAAGGATTTATGATGATAGTACAGATATCAGGAATGATTATTCCCTAATTATTACCCAAATGGAGCCAACTGGCGGTGATAAAGGTGAAGGAAGGGAAAGTTCAAATCACACTGGCTCGATTGAAGGTCAGCACGTTTCTAGTAGATTTCCTAATTTTGATATCTACTCGAACGTAAGAGATAATAATCACTCCAATTATTACATCCTCTTATCTCAAGTTCGACATAGATTTTATATCAACTCTGCGTTTTTGCTAGAAGGTCTCACATTTACCCTGTTAATCTAGAAGAATTGAGAATGGGGGGGACAAGCTCAGGCTGGAACCCGACAAAGTTGATGAGTTTAGAGATAAATCGACGGTGTGGTTCGTCTGCTCAGAGGGCGGCATTGATAAGTTCATGGAAAATATGAAGGGAAATGATGAAAGACTCTCCAAGCAATTTGTGATTTCCTGGGAAGACAGAAGAGTTACCATGGGGGGTATCTCATTCGAAATCAATGAAAAGCTCATAGCCCAGGTGACAGGTCTTTCTATGGAGTGGAGGAAATGGAAAAAGAAGAGTCATATTATGGATACCACTAGCCTGAACCAGTTCTTCCACGAGGGTGAAAACCCTATTAAGAGGGCAGGTGGAATCAACTGGGAGGAGCTCCCTTCCCTATGGGATGAGATCTGTAACATTGTGATGAAGTATTTTCTGCTGGAGGGAAGGTATGGTATCTTCTATTACTACCATCTCCCTTTCCTTAACCATTTCAGAAATAAGGACTATATTTCCATTCCGTTATTCTTGATGCATTCTTTGGATGCTTATATTAAGGACATTGTTGAAGCTAAGAAAAAGGGGAAAGATTTCCCTATCCTCCACCAGGGCCTCATTCTTCATCTGTACAACTTCCACCTCTCTCTTTGCCCATCCCGCTCTATCTTCATCCAGAATGTGACTAATACCAATCCCTCGACCCACCCTGTTGCTAAAAATGATGCTAGCCCCCCTCGGCTCCCAGAAATGGGCTCTTGCAGTAAGAAAACTAAAAAACACTCCCCAGAAGAGGCAAGAACTCCAAAGAAAGTTAAAATCTAGGAGATTGATTCTGACATGGATATCACTGACAAGGCCAATACCCCCCGCTGCTCTAGCAGGCTTGCCTCTAAACCCTCGAAAAAATCTTTGAGAGACCCCTCCTCTTCGCATGACACTGGAAATTCCATCCCAACTAATAATGTGGTTTTTCTCCACCATAACCCGACCCCTCACTCTATCAGTTCCACCTAGACTTCGGAAAGCCCCACTTCTTCAAAGAGTTCGGAGCCTGCAAATTCCCCCTCCCTGACTTTCAGACTGGAAAAACTGATGGTTATGGAGGAGGCGAGTAGCATAAAAGAGGAGGACAACAACCTAGCGAAGTTGGAGAAAAATTTGGTGGCCCTTTCTGATAATGTGCAGGATATCACCAACAGACTGGAGGCGGTGGAATCCAAAATGCACAATGTTTCTAAATTCGCGTTGAATGTGATGCACTGCTTGGCTACCACTCTGTGCCTCATGCAGGAAAGTGCGTCCAAGGGTAAAGGCAAGGATGATGAGGACTACAAGACCCTATTTAAATTCCTCACCAAGGAATGGGCAAGAAAGCTCCTCCCCAAGAGGAGCCATGGAAAAAAGAAGTAACTCTTTGAATGCGACAGAAAGCTGGTTTTTTGTTTACGTTTAGTAGCCTGCGGGCGGATAGTGTTAGCCTATGTTTTTGTTTGAATTTCTATGTTTATTGCCCTGCGTGGCATATGTCTAAAACTCTACTTATTATTGCTTTTATTCCTGCTAAAATCTCGTAGAATGATAATTGTTTTTGATATAGGTAAAAGGCTATAACTCTGCTGATTATATGTGGGTAGTGGTTCCTCCACTATTCTCCTTATTGTTCCTATGGGTCAGCCCCCTTTTTTGGTTGCTTCTAATATCAAAAACAATTTAGACAAGACACCCAATCTCATATTTTATTAATATCATTATCAATTGTCCTATAAAAATGACAATATAAAAACCACCTCTAAAATAATCAATTATCATGTGACCAAATAAAACACAAAAAGAAAGTCCAAAATGTTCAATAATACATTCTCATCCATTATCTTTAAGGATGAAATATTTGGAAGTTCAACAGGGAAGCAGATGATTTTTTTGCAATTCTTTACTTTTTGCAAGCTATGCATGGAAAGATATGCATGCCATCTCTATGAGTTGTCCATTCATCTCCATGCATAGCTTGCAAAACTACAAAGAAACAAAAGCAGAGTGAAAGAAATGTATGGTATTTTTTTCTTGTACATCATGTTCAATCTTTTATCAATTCTCATTCAAGGAAAAGATAATTATTTGAGCATTTGTAGGCTTCATAATTTTCTCTCATGTGGAACCAAGTATATTATAAAAAAAGTTAATCTAGTTGAGTTATATCTGCAAGAACGAGTTTATCAGTTTCAGTTTTATCTTTGTCCTTTAATGAATGTCTTCTATGTCTATATTAGGTGTGATGCTAGTTTTTTTGGTTGGTTACATATGCAATTTTATGTGGAGAATAGTCGCTATAATTTCTTTTAGTTTAACCTTAGAAGATTTTTACAATTCATGAAATTTAGATATTGTTGTTTTTAAATTAGATTGTGTAAAAAAAAGTACTAATCATTTTGTTATCCATCATTGGGATGTTACAGAGAGCATAAGAAGATTAAAAAAATCCATGATAATGGACACACTAGAATTTCTCAGAGGTAAAAATGTTATGCTATGAATTTTTTGGGCAAGGTATGATATGGTGTTTTTTTAATTGGTTTTCAAATATAGTGACTCCTTAAAGGTAAATGTCTTCTTAGTTATATAATTCAACTTGCAATGAGATTTGAAGTTATTTGTCTTGTTAGAAGAATTTTTTTTCCATAAATCAGATTTCTTTAGATACTTAGTGTGCACAATGAACATCAGTGTGCACAATAAAGGGTTTTATTTTCATAAATTAGTTTTTTTTCATACATAGTCTATACAACAAAGGGCTCTCATTGGTTTTGGTGTTCCTATTCGAGGCAATCTTTGTTTGGCTTCTTGAATGGATCATTCTTATTAATGGCAATCTTCTTTTGGCTACTTGATTGGATATAAATTATTTCTCTATATAGGCTTGAGGCTATCTATTTTTTGTCCATCTCTCATTTCATTTCCCCCTTTTTTTCTTTTTTGGTTTTCTCACCCCCTCTTATGGTCTGCTCCTAGCTTGGAATTCACTTTGTCCTCTTATTATTTGATGGGGATCCACCTTCAAATTTTAGTCCAAATTGTTTTACATGCTCCTTGCACAACTTCATATGCTCTATCTTTCTCAGGCTGATTCCTCTACCCCTCACCATGATTCCATCACATGTATCTGGCTTATCTCATATTGGTTTTTGCAGTTATGATGGTACTTGTTTTTGGCTTTAGAGCTCTTTTCAGTGGTTCTCATCCACATCTTGTCTGCCTTCTCATTACTTTGGTATTGTGTTGAGTTGGCAGAGTGTTTTTATGGGTGTAGTAAAAGCATACTCTGTCAAGACTTTGACAAAATTCAGGCTTTTATTTAGACATATTGGTTCAATTCTTTGTGTAGCATTCTCAAATACACCATTACTAAATAGGAAATAAGGATGATCATGAATCCTTAACTATCTAAGCAATTCAAACATAAAACCAATGGAGTAAATGCAAAATGGAATTAAATTAAGCAATATGAAACTCCCTATTATGCATCGTGGCTTCCATTATCCTTCTTCTCTCTGTGGTATGATGGCTCTCAGATATTGCACTGGCAACCTGCAATTGACACAAAGATTTGAAGTTTGTGATCTAGAGGAATTATGAGGATTGAATGCTCAATTTATAGATTTTTGGATGAGATTGATTGAAAGGTGGAACAGATTGATCAAGAGGTGGAACTCAAGTGAGCTCACATGTTGATTGATAGTTGAACTGCTGAATTGGAGGTGAAACAGAATAGATTGAATAGATTAATTAAGTTAACTGATTGAGAAAAAGCTAACTGAAAGAAGAAAAAGAATGATTGGAAGAAATAAAGAAGATGATAAAAAGAACCAGAAGATGGAAATAGAGACTGGAGAGATAAATGATTTAATTAATTAATTGATTAAATAAATTAATTTAGCACGTGCTTGCACTTTGACTTAGATTTTCAATTTAATCTTTGCATGATATTTATTCAAATAATTGAATTCATTTAATTCAATTTAGTATTTGAATATATTTAGAACTTGACTTTGATTTTTGAAATCATGCACATGTATTTGAATTTGGAAGAAATTAAAAGAATATGAAATTAAATGAAATTAGAATTTGGGGATTTGGAAATGGAAGAATTAATTAGTTAATTAAATAATTTAAAGAAACTATTTAATTATTTTAGAAATGGATTTTAATTGAATAATAAAGATTATTTAATTTAAAGGACTAAATCACAATTAATTAAATAATTAATATTTAATTAATATTTAGAAAAGGGTTAAATGATTAGATGATTAGAGATAGAAATTGAATAATTAGTAATTTATTTAAATAATAAAGATTATTTAAATTGGGGAATTAATCATAATTAATTAAATAATTAATATTTAATTAATATTTAAAAATGATTAACATGATTAAATGATGATATAATAGGAAATAGAATACTTAGTAAGATGATGAGGAAATATGAAATTAGAAGAATTAGATTAATTAAATTAATTAAAGAATTAAAGAATTATTTAATCAATTAGAGGAATAATTAGTACATGATCAATGAGACATTTTTAGGTGTCTACACTTTGTACTCCTAAAGTCTCTTGATCACATGTGTGCATCATTTTATTCGAGCTCGCAGGTCTTTGTTTGCCTATATCGATCCTGTGTTGATGAAGATCCTTATCATTCTAATCCTCTCCATCTTGCATCGACTCCTTCTCGGTCATTCTAATTTTCAAGCAACCAAGTTCATCAAGATCTCTCTACTTCGGCTAGATATGGCTCTTCATTTTGGAGTGAAACTAATGCTGAAGCATCCCCGGTTGATCAACAATCTTGCATCATCCAAAAATATTTCCTTTCAATTTTGTTCTTGTTTAGTTCTTTGTGCAGTTTTTTGTGTTCTTACCGGTTGGTACCGGTAGTTGCTTGTTCTTCATGGCAGATCTTATTTTTGGTTTCCAGGATGGTTCATGTGCTTAATTTCTGATTTCCAATTCATTTGGGTTCTTTTTTGGTCAGTTATCGCTTCTGGTTGACTGTTTCTGGGTTATGGGATAGTTCTTGTGTTTGCCAGTTGATTTTCCTTCATTATCGACATGATTCTTGGTGTGTGGATCTATCTTGGGTCTTGTCCAATGTTCTTTGGTGTGTGGCCGACCTTCATGCTGAACCACACTTCATGGTTGTTATTTTCCAGAAAGATTTATTTAATTCTTAGGGCCGACCTAATTACACATTTCATTTTCCTGCATTAGTAAATGTAATCTTATGAGGCCGACCCGAATATGTTCTGATTGGTATAAATATATTATTATGTAATCATTTGTAGGGTCAGAGGAATTAGAATTGGGATTGAGGATTGAGATTCACATTTTATGATCCAGTTGATTCTTAGAGTCCTGGATTGGATTGTATCTGGCTGATAACCTACATGTAACTAATTAAGTTCTGGATGTTCTTTGATAATTATGTGATGATTTTTGGATGATTGCCGGAAGTTCTAAGGTATTAATATGATCTATTTTATGTTTTCTTGTTGCTTTCATTGTGTTTCTCTTGTTGCATAAGTTGGTTGACTCTCTTTTAGGGTTTTACCAGTTATGGCTGCATCAAGTGGTATCGGAGTTTTTTATGGACTGGCTAGTGGAAGAATTGTTTGCAAACATTGAGGCATTCCTTTGGATGGACAGATCACTGATTGGAGGTAGGTTGCGTGTGTGTTCAATAGATCACCGAGGGGAGGCAATTGAAACCGGTAGTTAGATCGCTGAGTTGAGGTAGTTCACTGAAGTGGAAGAGGAGATGTTGTCAACAATGAAAAACCCCCTAAGGGTAGAGAAAATGATGGAAGACTACAATAATTAAGTGAGGAATGAAATCCAAAATGCTTTGGCTGGTTTGCGAAGAAACCTTGATTAAGAGGATGAATATGAGGAAGTCAGTGAAGAGTTTGAGGAAACTGAAGAATTGGAAGATGAAAGAGAGGAAAGATTCCTGAGAGCAGTGTTGCAAGCAAGTAAAGTTCATAAAGTTAAAGTTTCCAACTTTTTCAGAACATCGAACCCGAAGGATTTGATCAATTGGATTGGAGAGTTGGAGAATTACTTCGAGTTTGAGAATGTCAAGGACCCATAGAGAGTCTGGTTGGCATAGACCAAGTTGAAAGGGCGTGTTGCCTTGTGGTGGAAAGAATTGCAAAAAGATAGAGTGGAGAATGGTGAATTGAAGATCACTTGGTGGAGACAAATGGTTGCAAGCTTGAAGGTCGAGTTCATACCAAGGGACTATGAATTCAAGTTGTTCAAGAAGTTGAAAAACCTAAAATAGAGAAATGCGACTGTGAAGAAATATACTAAGGAATTCTACAAGGTGGTGATTAGATCTGGACATAGAGAGATGGATAGAGAAAAGGTGGTGAGGTATGTAAACAGACTTGCTTTTAACATTCAGGATGAGATGAGTATGTTGAGGGTGTCCACAATTGAAGAAGCTTACCAGTATGCTTTGAAGGTTGAGGATAAGATGAGAAGAAGACAACCAAATAGAGGAAAGGAGAAATTCAAAGGACAAATGAGTGCAAAGAGGAAGAAACTAGTTGAGGAAGATGAATCAAAAACCTAACTGGACTAAAGAACCAGAGCAAAAATCTCAAAGGAAAGGCAGTAGCAGTACCGGTAGAGAGTTTCCTTGCAAATGTTAAAAGTGTGGAGAGACCAAACAAAGATTCTCTGAATGGAAAGAAGTTGTGTGGCAAGTGAGGAATCAAAAGGTGATGGTATCGAATCTGATTATGCACCAGAGCAAGGAGAATCCCTTATGTTTAGAAGAAAGGATACCAGATCTACTCAGAGGAAGAGTATTTTCCAGACTGTGTGTAAATCAGGTGGTAAGTTTTGCAAGGTTATTGTAGATAGTGGAAGTACTGACAATTTGGTATCTGAGGAGATGGTTGTGAAGATTGGATTGAAGAGGCTTGAGCATCCTTGTCCTTATGAGGTAAGTTGGTTGCAAGATGATCAAGATAGAGATAAAGGAACAATGTTTGGTGAATTTCAACATTGGGCCTTTTAGAGATGAGGTTTTGTGTGATGTTGTATCTATGAGTGCTTGTCATGTATTATTGGGAAAACCTTGGCAGTATGATAGAGGAGCTATTTATGACTATAGAAGAAACCTAGTCACTATTGAGAAGGGTGGATAGAAGTTTACATTGATTAATTTGAAGGAGAAAGAGAAGGAGGTGAAGAATCTGGGTCCTGAAAAAAGTTGCAGTATTGAGAAACTGGTGGTAGAGGTTATACCAGAAGGTTTGAAGAAAGATACGATGGTAGAGATTATAGCAGAAGGATTGAAGAAAGATCTAATAGAACTAGTTGCAGAAGTTATACCAGAGGGTGACATGGGTTTGCAGAAGGATCTAATAGTTGATCCTGATGGACAAATGGAACTAGATGACAAAGAGCTTATGGTTACAAACCAGATGAAGTCTTGTGGCAAAAACAAATCAAAGTTGTAGAAGAAAGATAACAATAAATAGAGACAATGTGCAGATCTGAAACAAAGGAAGAGAAACAAAGAGAGAAAGAGGTTAGAGAAGTCGGTTGAGGCACTGGAGGAGCTAAAGTAGAGGTTGGCAGACAAGGAAGATGTTTGGATAAAAAATGAGCATGGGGTCTTTATTCTGAATCCTTTTAGATGTTCATGAGTTGCCTCTCATGGAACATCTTTTTCTACCTGGGTTGTATGATGTAGGAGCATCCCCAGTCGATGAGCAATCTTGCATCATCCAAAAATATTTCCTTTCAATTTTGTTCTTGTTTAGTTCTTTGTGCAGCTTTTTGTGTTCTTACCATTTGGTATCGGTAGTTGCTCGTTCTTCATGGAAGATCTTATTTTTTATTTCCAGGCTGGTTCATGTGCTCAATTCCATATTTCCAGTTCATTTGGGTTCTTTTCTAGTCAGTTATCACTTTTGGTTGACTTTTTTGGGGTTCCGAGACAATTCTTGTGCTTACCGATTGATTTTCCTTCATTACTGACACAATTCTTGGCGTGTGGATGTCGACCTTCCTACTGAACCACACTTTGTGGTTGTTATTTTCTGGAAAGATTTATTTAATTCTTAGGACTGACCTAATTACATGTTTCATTTTCCTACATTGGTAAATGTAATCTTATGAGGTCGACCTGGATATGTTCCGGTGGGTATAAATATGTTATTATGTGATCATTTGTAGGGGCAAAGGAAGTAGAATTTAGATTGAGGATTGACATTCACATTTTGTGATCTAGCTGATTCTTAGAGTCCCAAATTAGATTGTATATGGTTGATAACCTGCATGTAACTGGTTAATTACTGGATGTTCTTTGATGATTATATGATGATTGATGGATGATTGCTGGAAGTTATAAGGCATTAATATGATTTGTTTTATGTTTTCTTGTTGCTTTCATTGTGTTTCTCTTGTTGCATAAGCCAGTTGACTCTCTTTTAGGGTTTTATCAGTTATGGTTGCATCACAAACGTATGTGTTTGAGTGAGTCTTTTTAGCAACAATATCAACACCTCTTCCAAATTATGGATGATGATGTCTAGAAATCCATCACTTGGATCCTTCATTGCCATTTTGGGGGTGGACACAATCACCTTCATGATGGTTAGATCTTTGATTTTGTCTTCACTCCCTTGTTTTAAATAGTTCCATTCCTAGATTGGGTATGCATGGTGGGAAGAAAGATAGTATCAGAGTAGTATTGGCCATCAATCCCTCAAGTTGTTGTAGGAATTGATGTGAATGAAATCTCAGGCCCTCTTGGTGAAGTTTTTGACCTGGCTTCGGAGGACAAGGAAGATAAAATGCACAAGGCATGGTCCCTCTTTAATTCATGCATCATATACAATGAGTTAGATCCCATCAATATGTTCCTTGCCAGCAACGACTACCTCTTTTCTAAGGATCATTTGAGTAGTATTAGAGACTTCTTTTATGGCCTATCAACAATGGTGAACAAGTTCAATACTCAACCACCATTGAAGTTCACCAAGCAGTGATCTCTCCTCTCTCCTCCATCTAGTTAATCTATTTCTTCTATGGTTAAGCTTAGGTCCCATATTTTGTGTAGCCCTCCTCTTACCAGTATGTTTTCAGTCTTTTTATTTCCTAAAGGGTTGAGCCTTGCTCCCATTTTGTTTGTGGTTGTTTCTCTTGACATGTTATATTTTCCTCTACTACTATAAGTTTCTCATATTTAATATATTTCATGATTAATGCATTTTATTAAAAAATAATAATTCTTATGAAATTTGACAGGCTCCATTGAACTTCTTGAGTTTGAGAAATGGATAAGAAACTAGATAATGGAGGAGAGAAGAAGTTGTGCATCAAAACTGACTATATGGTCTAAGGTGTTTGCAAAAAAAATAACCACTTTTTTGTCCACTTTATGAATGGTATAAATTTGTTTGATGATTTTAGTGTACAAATCATGTCCATTTTTTGAGGCCACATTTTGTCTCGATGAATACTAGCGAATTAGCTTGTCCATTTTAGTCTTGCAGAAGTGAATTAAAGGGCAAGGGAAAAATATTAGAAAATGTGTTTAATAATTATCATGTTATAATGTTGGTGATGATGATTTTAGGTTAGATCATCTACTTTTTACATTGTTCATGTAATCCCCATAATTGAATATTAAATGAAAACTCAGATATTATCAGAAATTGAATATTAAATTTTGATTAATTGTTTCAAATAATTAGAATATTTTAGAGTTTGTTAATTGATTTCATGAGTTTGTATATTGTTTTCTTATATAATATTATTAAATTAAAAATATCATTTGATTATATACTATATGTTATATAATTTAAAAGTTTATCATTATATTTGTTAAAAATAGATGTATGTACAGATTGAAATATATATTGTGTAGTTTACTTAACAATATTTTTCATCAGTATTCTATTATATAATATTGTTTTGTCAAAGTATAAATTTTAGTATTTGAGAAAGAGTAAAATACAAGTGTAGTACTATAATCCAAGAGATTAAGATAATGCTTGAGAATGGGACAAACTCATTTCATCTTTGCACCACATGAACTTGGCAAGATATTGACACTAGATTTGGAAAATTTCGATCAACAATTTGTGATATATACTTAAATTTTGGATACATCTAATCACTTTTTTTAACCGTAGAATTATTTTTTCTACTAGGGAGGATGGATTATAGTCCACTTCTTGTGTACATCTTTTTCCAAATGACACTTTTAAAAAAATGGATAATGATATTTTCATCATACAAGATAAACTATTTTTTTGACAATAACATACATGCAGAGGATTTAGAGTTGGAAAAACCTCCAAATCATCAAACAGAATTTTACTCTTCTCCATTACCAAATGATTCTTTTGAGAGAATAGTCTTCATGCATTTATTTCAAGAAGGTAATCTAGAAGAGCTCGTACAAAATATTGCCACTCATGTAGGGTCACAATTGATAAATGGAAATTACAAAAGAAATTGTGAAGGAAGATGTGGAGTTTCACTTCTCACAACACCTGTCTATTTCTCACTCCCCATCTTCCCTTTCAAACTAAAAGAAAAATCCTTAGAGGACATGTAGGAAGCCTTTATCAGTAAAGACTTGGGAAGAAGTTGCAATAGGTCTTCAATCCACTCTTGAAAATAGTTTGCTTCATTTCTACAAAGTGATTCAAGGTTTAGTGCAAAAATATTTAGGCTGAGAAGAGCATGTTTCTCTTTTCAAAGATAATGAAAATATTATCTTGGAATGTTAGGGGCATTAGTGCCCCTAACAAAAAGAATCCTTGTCATGTTCTAGATAGACTCTTGTTGGTAAAACATAGTCTTAATTCAAAAATCCAAACTAGCATCAAATATGAATGTGAAAGTTTTCAATTATTGGAAAAGATGGAAATATAGTTTTTTAGCTACCAAAGGTGCTTCAGAGGGTTTGGATCCTCTTTGAAATCCTAATATAGTTAAGATAAAGGAAAAATTAGTTACAAAAGAAATGGATTTTGATTAAATTTTCACATTTCAGTACTTCCTTTTGGCTTTTTAATGTATACAAGCCTATAACCGCATTGGACAAAATATGTGTTTGGGAACCTTTATAAAATGTTCTAGATCTATTAATAGAAGAGAAAGCTATTTTAGTAGGAGATTTCAATGCAGTGTCCTTATTGGAAGAAAAGAAAGGAGGAATCTGGCCCCCTTCAAAAATCCATGGAATATTTTCGCTCCATTCTCGACAATGCTTTACTAGAGTTGGATCGAGGTAATGGTAGATTCACTTAGACTAATAGGCATAAATATTTCCTTCAAAATGGAAAGAGACTAGAAAAATTGTTGGTCACCACAAACTGGATGGTTGAACAACTAGCCCTATATTCAAAAATATTTCCTTTCTTGAAGCTAGATGATTATGCAATCTCCTCACCCTTATAAAAAAAATATGATCATAATAAAAGACCTATCAAGTTTGAAGCAATGTGGTTTAGACACACACATAATTTCTTCCATTACTAAAAGATCAATGGACTAAATCACCATATATCCAAGGATATAGAATGTATCAACTTTGTAAAAAAATGCAACACATCAAAACCAAATTCAAAACTTGGAACTCGGGATTTAAAGAAAAAGAAATTGAGCAAAAAAATTAGAAGATTTGAATAAAAACATCATTTCTTTTGGCCTAGATGTAGTGAATTTTGATCTATAGATATATTTACAAGTATATTAGGTAGAGTTGATTGCCAGAGAACAAATTTACTAGAGGAAAAAGTCAAGAGAGTTATGGCTTAAGATGGAGACAAAAACAATAAAAATTCCACTCCTCGACACAAATTAAGAAACAAAGTAATATAATTTTCTCCAGAAAAGACTAAATATCTAGAACCACTATGCAAGAGGAGCAAGGTATTCAAGATGAGGCAATGAATTTATGATGCTCATATTTAATGATGATGTATTGTTATGAGATGACAATTTGATGTTTATGTGAATCATGATTTTGTGTAGGATGGTGAAGATGAACATGTGGCCCAGGCACTTTAATCTGCCCAACCATGAACCATTTACACTTCCTCAGAGTTCAATGAATGCCCAACCCTTGCATGTGGTTCCTAGAAAGCTGGAACCGGCAGGTTGGATGGGATCTCATGAAACTTGAATACATATAACTACATATCACCTAAGACTAAGTAGTTCCTATATCATGATATGGCATGAGGTAAGAAAGAAACAACAATAGTAACGGTTGTAATTACTCTAGCTAAATATTTTACCGACTACCAGTAGGTAAACCAGGTGTCGAGGTTTGCCCTCCCCTATTGTTCCATATTCAACACCCACCCTTACAGCCTGCATAATATCTTGTCTAGAAGAAATAATATATAATAGTCCTCCAATCATATATATATGTACTTCTTCTGATAAACATCCAATGTTGTATCATCTTTGCCTAATTTTCATCCAATAGCTAAAGTGGTAGTAATAGGTTTATAATTATCCATATCAAACTTCATTAACATCTCTTTGATGTACTTAGCTTGAGAAATAAATACTCCATCATCCAATTGAGCAACATGAAGACCAAGAAAAAATGACATTTCTCCAAACATAGACATTTCAAATTCTTTCTGCATCTCTTCTACAAATTCTTTACACAAACCATTGCTTTCTCCAAAGCTAATGTCATCAATGTAAACAACAACAATATATAACTTAATGCCTTCAACCTTAAAATAAATAGAGATGTGTGATGTTCATTTCTTAATATTTTGTTATAACAAAAATCTATCCAATCTCACATACCACACTCTAGGTGCTTGCATGAGTCCATACAATGGCTTCTTTAATATGCAAACCATGTTTGGATCTTCTGAAAATCTAAATCAGTTTGGTTTCTTAATGTATACTTCTTCTTTCAGTTCTCCATTCAACAATGTTTACTTAACATCCATTTGATATACTCTAAAGTTCTTGTAGGCAGAAAAAGCAAGAAACATTCTAATAGCTTCCATCCTAGCAATTGGAGCAAATAATTTCTCAAAATTAATACCTTCTACTTGAGAATAGTCTTTACATGCCAATCTTATCTTATTTGTTGTGACTTTTCCTTCTTCATTCAGTTTGTTCTGGAACACCCACTTAGTTCCTATCACATTTTTGTCCACCTGTCTAGGGACTAGCTCCCAAATTTGATTATTTTGTATCTAATTCAATTCTTCTTCCATTTCTTTTATACAACTTTCTACTTTGCTCACTTGTTCATATGATTTACATTCAAGAAGTGAAATAAAACAGCAATTAGTTTTCTCATTTACCTCTATAATACTTCATCTTGTTTGAACTTCTTTGTTCTTGTCTTCAATTATCTAATCTTCTAAATAATTCCTCTAGACATATTTCAAAGCCTTGGTTGATTTCTCTAGTTCTTCTTTATCTTCTTCAATTTAATCTAATTTTTCCTCATTATTTCCATTTGCATCTATCTTTTTCTCTATAGCAACATGAATGATCTCAAATTCAGTCTCTTGAACAAGTTCAGGGTCAATCTGATCCCATACCTCACATACTTTAAGATTTATACTCTCCACTATCTTGTTTAGTCTCTTATCATAACACCGGTAGGCTTTTCTATTCGTAGCATATCCCAAGAATATTCCATCATTTGCTATGGTATTGGTGTAGTTTTGATATACAGACTTGACCTACACCATGGATCCTGCTTTTGGTGTATGGTGGACCTATGGGTCTAACCTACACCTTGTTTTAACCATTCACCTTTTGGTGTAGATTGGACTTGTAGGTTTGACCTACATTAGTTTTATCCTATGCAGTATTTAGGTGTATTTCAGACCTATAGGTCTGACCTACACCAATGATATGTTTTACCCGAGTGTAGTTCAAGTTTGTAGGTCTGAACTACACCTAGTTTTGTCGTTCCCATTTTTTATGTACAGTTTGGGTCTATGAACCCAAACTACACCTTTGATCCAACTTAGCCTTATATGTAAATTAGGCCTATGAGATCGAATTACACAAATTTTACACACGTGTAAATAGGGTGTGTAGGCCTGATTGCATTTTTTTAACCATGATATAATGCAGGTTTTTGTAACCCTAATGGCATCAATTTCAGCACATATATGATCTTATTCAATTCAAATGATCAATATGGTTGGTGATTGTTCTTCTCAAGTATTGATGATCTCTCTATGCTACAACTCCATTCTTGTATAGATGATAGAACCATCTCCAAGTCAAAAAAAAGATGAAGTCCAAGAAGAAATATTTCTATCTGGTCCTCCCATCATCCTCAGTGGCATCAAACATTGCAAACACCAAATGATTCTAAAATATAGGCTACCTAGCAACAATACAAAAATTTTATGAAGAAGGATGATCGTAATAAAGATCTATCTCTAGACACTTAGTCATTTTATGCATCTCTAATACCATGGCATTTTGTAATTTCAATCGACACCTCAAGTGTCATTCTATGTATGCACCAGTACACATATAAGACTGTGTGTGTCCTAAGTCAAATATGACTCTACTTTTGACCTAGTCATAGTTAGTTGAGTATTTCCTATTTTTTCTCATTGCACCTCCTCTGTATATAATGGGATGCTCATTGTAATATTGATCCTTTTAGCAATGCAACAAAACTTGTCGATTTGGGAAGCACTCTAAAACTTTGTTTTTAGATGTAAATCAAATTGCAATCAATAAAAGATACAAGTTTCTTTAAATCTTTGTGTTGGAACAAGTTGTAATGTGATGACATTATTCAAAGTTGATTGTGATTATTGTGGTGTTATTTGAAATAGATTTCAACCCAATCTTGTAGTCTTTGAGATGCTTATTGTGTTCAGAATTACTGTTTGTTGTCAAACTTGATCTTGTACTCTTTGAGCTACTTATCATGTTTGAAGCTAATGTTTCATGCTCAAACAAAGAGATAACTTGCAATCTTTGTGCTATTTTTACCTTCTATGTTTGTCAATTTAAGGTGAGGTGTATGTTGAAGTCTTTGAGCTACATGCATTTCATCTTTGTCCACAAAGCTTTATAGGAAGTCATGTAAAGTCTTTGAGATTTCATGAGCTTCTTGGTTAATTATGCTTGGTTGTACTTGAAAGTTTATTGTAAGAAAGGATCATCTATTATGAAGGAAGAGGATATGATGAAGGAAGAACACCTATTCTAAAAAAATAGAATATGGTGAAAATCAAACCTTATTGATTAACTTAGTGTACATATTTTAGCTCCTAGTTAAGTGTTAGTGGTTTTTAGTAGCAATAAAAAGGGTGATCCTTCCTTTATAAATAGGAGAGATTATACCTTTCCTTTTGAGAGGTATTGTCTCACACATCATGGTGAAAATTCACATCTTGTAAGCTCTCTCGAGTTTACAAAATTTTCACCCAATAGGTATCAAACTTTTTGAGGTAATTCTCATCTCTCCTGGTATAGCACTTACTCTCAAAGATTATAAAATATTTCATAGTAGGTGGTCTTCCATTCCACAACTCATAAGGTATATGTCATAACCCTATTCATTAGACTTGCTATTACTACTACTACTACTACTATTAATTTTATGAGCAATGAGCAATGTTAGTTAGAGATGAAAAATTTAATAAGGGTGGAATTAGTTTAAAAAGAAGAATTAATAAGTGGTCACTTGCACATGAGGTCATAATTTATTTGAAAATTATTTATTTCCTCAATATTATAATTGAGTACATGGTGTAGGAGAAATAAGAAGATTCGAGAAATGAATTCAAATTTAGATTATAAATGCATGGTCAAATGTAACTACCACTATGACAAGTTGTAAGGAATATGTCTTGCATGAAAATATTTTTGGGAAGGAATCTCAAATTCAAATTTCAAATGCATGGTCAAGTGTAACCACCACTATGACAACAATCATTTTGCATGAAATTAATTTTGAAATTTCTTATTTTCTCAATATGTTAATTTAGCACATGTCGTAGGAGGAAATAGAAGCTTCTAGAGGTAAAATTCAAATTCCATATTCTTGCATGTAACTCCTCCACTAAGTGATCAATCAATTTGCATGAAACCAATTTTGGAAAAAGAACCTCCATTTTCAATTAACTATCTTGATAGTGGAATTGGTGCATCTTTTCTATATAATGTATGCAAAGCTTTCAAAAAGGGAGTTCATAGTTTGGGGATGAAAAGAAATTTTCTAGAGTTCTTATTCTTGTTGGTAGAAGTAGAATTTGGTAGTCACTTGTATAGTGAGTTTCTTTTAAGTTTGGTTGAAGAATTTTTCATGAAGTTAAAAGGAAGAATCTAAGAAGGATAGCTAGAAGATTGGAGAGATTCAACATCAAGCTTCGACAATCCAGGTTCTCCTCTCTTGCACTCTCTCATTTATATGTGTAAAATTAGTATTTTTAATATATAGATTTTATCTCTCTGGAATCTTCATTTATATTAAAAAAATTGCTCATCTTAATTGTTTAAAAATATTAAACAAAAGAAAATATATTTTCATTAAAAATAAATAAAAATTAAAAAAAATAAAAATAATACATTGATAAAAGTTCTTTTCAAAAAAAATGCATATGAAGATTTATTTTTATATGTTTAATCTATTTTAGAGAAAAAGAAAGAAAAATCAAATCTTTGCTTTTGCTTTCTTGAATTTTAAAATCTACAAAAAGGATATGTGTAAAAAAAAATCTTATTTTCCATATGTAATTATCTCCCTGTGAATAAACTTATCTTTCTGTGAATATATGTTGATCATCTGTGTATAAATCTTTATTTTTTTTCTTTTTTTTCTTTTTTAATTACTTTCATGTGAATAAACTTATTTCTATGAGCATATGATCGCCTGTGTATAAATCTTACTTCTCTTATTTGTTATTTTTCTGTGAATAAATGGTCTCTCTGTGAATATAAATTTATTCATCTATGTATAGATCTTATTTTACTCTTTTTGTGAGCATAAAGCATAAAATTGTTCCTCTCTATAAACATCCATGCATATAATCTTTCCTTCCCTGTAAAAAAAAATTACTCTCTGTCTCTTGAATTAATTTAATTATTTTTTTGTGAACATATACTTGATCATCTATTCAAGAAATTTTTTATCTAAACATGTGTTTTCTTTCTCCCTGAATAATATCACTTCTCTAAGAATACAAATTAATTTAATTGATTTTCTGTGAACATATACTTGATCATCTATTCAAGAAATTTTTTATCTCCCTGGGAACATGTGTTTTTCTTTCTCCATAAATAATATCACTTCTCTGAGAATATGAATTAATTTAATTGTTTTTCTATGAACAAATACTTGTTCATCTATTCAAGAAAATTTGTATCTCCCTGGGAATATGTGTTTTTCTTTCTCCCTGAATAATATCACTTCTCTAGAATATGAATAAATTTTAAAAAAAATTCTGTCAACATATACTTGATCATCTATTCAAGAAAATAATATCACTTCTCTAGAATATGAATTAATTTAAAATTTTTTTCTGTGAACATATACTTGATCATCTATTCAAGAAAATTTGTACCTCCCTGGGAACATGTATTTTTCTTTCTCCTTGAATAAAATCACTTCTCTGAGAAATAAATAAAAAATTACCCATCACAGAATGCGTCAGAGATAAAAAGAAAAAAAAAAAATTGTATTTTTTTTCTTTCACTTATTGTTCTTTGTGAATTAATTATATCTTTCAGTGAATACATTATTTAATTCCTAAGTCTATCTCTATTTTTTTTTTTTTTATAAACTCATATCAAATTAATATATATACATAAATACATTAAAAAATAATATAAATACTTATATAAACCTTTTAAGAATTAATGTCAATTAAGTTTCGGACGTGTAAAGGTATTATGACATCGCAACCATGTTATCTCAATTGGTATAAATATTGTTATTTTTACAATTTTATTTTTAATTTAGTTATTAATAAATTATTAATATAATTGATATATTATATATAGTTGACTATAATAAGCTTAGGTTATAAAATAATATTGGTATATGTTGTCTTAAAATTGCTACTAATTGATTATAAATAACATCTTGTTAATATTAAATTGATTTGCATTGATTCGAGTTGAGTGAATTAAATTATAATTTATTAATTGTTTAAAGAATGAATTTTAATTTATTAGAATTAATTTTTATATACTTTTTTTTATAGTTTGTTTACATCGTTAAAATTTAAAATTTATTATTTGAAGTTAGTAATAATGAAAAAAAAAGGAGGGGGGCTTTATTAAAAGTAAAATACAATTAGGATTTACAATTAAAATTTATTTTTGTATATATACTAAGGGGTTTATTTAGTTAAAATTTATTCATTAGAATTTGGCAATTAAAATTTATTTATGTCAATAGAATTAATTTATAGTTGAAATTTAATTTATATCCTACTCTTATAAGAAGGGATTTATTCTTTAGTATATAGTAAAGTTTGTTTATTAAAGAAAAATTTAAGAGGTGATTAATCCTTTAGGGAAAATGATATTTCATCAATGATACATTTATTCTATAGTATTGGTTCTTTTTCTTCAAGTGTCTCTATTTAGTCTCAAATAGTACCTAGTAGTAAGTAGATTTTCCCAAGACATTTAATACATTTCAAATATCTAAGTTCTTTATTTATTTATTTTATTTTATTTTATTTTTTAATTTTTGTTTGGACTTCAAACTACCTTTTTGTATATTTCAAAATAGTGCAAGTATTAAAGGTCAAAAGAATTTACCTACCAAGTAAATGAGTTTAGACTCATGGTTACCCCTTTTATGTATTTCAAGCAAAATGAATTAATGTTTAGTAAAAATTTATCCTTAATTCAAGAAGTTGAACATTTGAACATACCTTTACGCGAGTTAGTTTTCAAGATACAAAGTATACAAGGCTATTGAGCGTAGACAAGCTTTAGAAGCACTTATGACTAGTAAAAAGAAGTAATCACAGTTATATTGCAAAGCAATGAATTTATTAACATTTAAACATAGAGAAGAATTTCATAGTTAAATCTTCATACAACCTGAATGGTATAATCTATTTGGAAGAACACTATTTAACTTATCGACCCGAAACTGCAACTACTCTGTTTGTTCGAGTCAATATTAATGATCTCTGTTGTATTAATTAAGATGTAAAGAAACCTTATTTGAATCAAATAGTTTTTAGAAAATGGAAATGGAACCAAAATTGTTATCATTTTTCAAGACTTGACCTTACCTTACGAAATCTCAAATTTAGTACTCATCCTTTGTGAATGTCTAGTGAAACTTAGCTATGAAGATGAAATAAGTTATAATTTGTTATTATTGGATTCCTACCTTAACATGATTTTTTGAGAAACCTATTCCACGATCTCTTAGAAAATTAAACGACAATTTTAATTGAGGGAAAATCTAGGAGCAAACCTTTGCTTCCTTCTAAGAGTTTGAAATTTATAAGGTTCTTATTTGTAGAAATATCCAAGGGTAAAGTTAACATTGCTTCAAGTGGAAGGAATAGTTAGTTATCTCTGTATATTCTTGCGAAGGATTTGACATTAGTTCAAAGGCAACTAGAAGAAGATTGATTATAATTATTAGGAGCTTTACTTATATTGGTTAATTAGCAAGTAATTAGACTCTCTTCTAATCTTAAGTTCAAACTTTGGTAATTAAAAGTAATGTGGTTATTTGAAGCTTATTATTAAATAATTTTTTCCCTTCAACAAGTAAATGTTAATTTCTTTTCCAAAGTCTTGTTATTTAATCATTTAATTTTCTTTCAAGCAATTTAGTACCTTTGAGGTATTAGGATTTATGCTTAAAGTGTAATGTACATTTTTATAAGATATCTTCTATAACTATCATAGTTTTCAAACAAATAGTACTTTCATGCATTTAGTTCAAGTTTTATAATTTTAAATGATTAGCATAGTTTTCTTTCAAGAAAATACTATTCCAAAGTAGATGATTTGATTGTGTTACTTTCAATCATGCAAAAATTTATATCTTAGTTTAAATTTCAAGAAATAATTCCTTGTATATTATAGTTTCTTTTTCATAGTTGTATTAGTATATTGATTTACTTAAGATCCTTAAATTCAACGTTAAAATTCCTAGTTAGGCAACTAAACAAGAGGAGTTGAAACCAAAAACCTTAACAGCGTTTGGTATCTATGGTGCCTCTGGGTCACACTTATGGGTAATGTTGTCGTATTGAACTATTGTACTTAACACCTAATAAAACTGTAGCAACGACGTATGTGGCATCATCCCTCTAAATCGTCGGGGAGAAATAAGGGTCATTTGGAAGTTAAATCCAAGGGGCGGGTAATCCCCCTTGGATTGATAATCTAAAAAGATGATATCTAAAATGAATTTACATCCACTCAGTTAAACCTCAGAAAACCCCATTAGGGTTTGGTTACGTGTTATGATTTTAGAAATTTATTTTATCTTGGTGATTTCAATGGTTGATAATGGATTAAGGGTGACGTATTTAATAGAAAATAGGACTTAGTTATCTTAGGCCACAAGCGGAAGGCCACCTTGAGCCTTTTTTCTATAGAGATACCATCGTGGGTAGCAACCGCAAAGAAACTATTTGGGACATTAACCCTAGAAAGGGTTGCATACCCACAAAACAATTTACATTAAAGCATAGATTAGAAAATAGAACTACATACTTTACGCCTTGATCTCATGCCAAAACGGGTATGTAGGCAGTCTAGGAATGGAGTTGTCCCTTGTACTGAGGCATTCGGCGATGGGGTCTAGGATTTGGTAAGTAGATGGATTACGAAGTCTCCTAATTGAAAGATAAGGGAAATAAAGGAAAAAGTAAATCAATGCATACTCAGAAGGAATCCTGTATGGATTCGCTTGACTTCTCAAGGCTTTAAGCCAAATTTCAAGGTGGAATTCAAGCTTGCAATATGTTATTTTATTTTCTCCTAAGGACGGTGACCTTGGTGCACTCCTATTAGAGGAGTGTAGTTCTTAGTGATTGGCTCAAGACCCTGATGGTCCCAATGAGTCTAAGTCTCTAGCCAGAGCACCTCCTATCCCAAGTTGGATAGATGCCTATCCCATATTGGATAGATAAAACCTCATGTCTCGTATGGACAGATGCCTAACCCATATGGTTAGATGCTCATCCTAGATGGATGAATGCCTAATCTAATTGGATAGATACCCAGAGTATGCGATTGAATCAAACACAAATGATTAAATAAATAAATGAGAAAAAAAAATGGTCAAGATTTCTTAGGTTAAGTATAGTGGGTTATTATAATATCTTATCATGATTTACTATTATCTAAGAATCTTCTTAAGAATGTAAATAGTAGTATGCATAAGTTCTTTCCAATACACATTAGCCAAGTTAGTATTCTTCATCATAGTTCTAGCCATCTCAATAATAGTCCTATTCTTCCTTCCTACCACACCATTTTGCAGAGGAGTTCTCAAAGCAGAAAGATGTCTCCTAATACCATATTTCTAACAAAAATTATCAAACTCATTTGAATTAAATT
This sequence comes from Cryptomeria japonica, assembly GCF_030272615.1. Taxonomy (NCBI): domain Eukaryota; kingdom Viridiplantae; phylum Streptophyta; class Pinopsida; order Cupressales; family Cupressaceae; genus Cryptomeria; species Cryptomeria japonica. Next base: position 661,844,368 of record NC_081411.1, on the reverse strand, counting down.
ATCCACCTCTATTAGATCTCAAGCACTTGATTCTAGCATCAACTTTATTTTTTACCATTGACTTGAAAACTTTAAATTTTAAAAAGATTCAGATTTTTCTCTCAAAAATGTAAACCATGTCATCCTAGAATAATCATCAATATGTAACATGAAATACCTTTCTCCATTAAGTTTGATTGTCCTTGTAGGTCCAAATAGATCTGTATAAATTATCTCCAATGGATATGACATAGAATACTCCATGTTCTTGAAACTTCTCTTTGTTTGCTTCCCTAATTGACATTCCTTATGTACACAGTGTCAATAGGCTTGATAGTATTTGGTAAATCTCTCACTAGCATAGAGTTTCTTGTATTCATCATGTTATTAAAATTAACATATCTCATCCTTTTATGCCATAACCAACATTCATTTCTCTGACTCGGATAACATCTTTTTCCACCTCTGTCCTTTATGTAATAAACAGTCCACTTATCTTAATACCTTCTACTATCATCTTTCTATTTTTCCTTTTCTAATCATACATCCAGTCTTGGTGAACACAATTTCATAACCTCTATTGCACATTTGACTAACACTCAACAAACTATGTCTCAAACCTCCTACATAATAAACATCATTAGTTTTATGCTTACCATCAGTCTTGATACTTCATATTCCACAAAATGATGTAGCTTTTTCTCCTAGAAATTTCATTGATCCACCATCATACTTCTTGAGACTGATAAACATGTCTTTATCTTTGGTCATGTGATTTGAACATCTATAACCAATGATCCATGATCTTGGTTCAACTTTAGCATGCGGTGTAGTCTTCTCTTTCAGTCTTCCAACCCTATTTTGATTCTTCTCTTCTATAGCCAGGATTAAATACTCTTTATTTGTATCTTCACCATCTTAGTCTTTAGATGAATGTGCCTTCGTAGAGAAAATACTATTTTTTCCCTTCATCTCTATCATCTATTCTTTTCTTAAAATCATTCTTCTATATCTACTTTTCTTTTCATCATCATCAAATATTTTGTAGTCTTATTTATATATACATTGGGAAGCATAATGACTTAGAATTATTTCATAATTAAAGCATTTAAAGGACAAGTTACCTTTGTACTTTTCAGTTCCACTCTTTAATCTTCTTACAAAGTTTTTTTCAATCTCATCCAGGTTCTCACTTGTTTCCAATTTATCTCTTTATATCCTTAAAACATTAAATGCAACTTCTCTCCGATAGGATTTTATATCTTTCATCTCTCCAATTTTATAGGCAGACAATGTTTTGATAAGCTGATCAATTGAGTAGTTATTCATATCATGACATTCTTCAATAGCACACTTCTTCAATTTGTAGGGTTTGGTCAATGTAAACAAGATCTTTCTGATGACATCACATTTTTCTAGCACTCCACCAATAGCTCGGATAGCCTCTATAGCATCACCTAGTCTATGTATGTTGCTCTCAACACTTACTTCATTATCCATTCTGAAACCTTCAAATTTCTACTTCAAGATCAAAAGTCTTTCTTTTTTGGTCTTCAGATCACCTTCATATGCATAACACAACTTGATCTAGACTTTCTTAGCTTCTTTCAATCCTTTAACCTTCCCAAATAGTTTATCACTTAGACAATTGACAAGTAGTGTTTTATCTTTTACATGTCTCCTAATCCTTAATTTCATTCAGAGATGATGGCCCATTCTAAGGTCATTTATAACTTGTCTAAATAATCTCCTAGATTCCATTTTGCAATGCTTCTGAGTAAGGATCGATTCTTTCCTTCTAATAAGTAAAGTTTATTCTATCAAACATAGATGCTTTAACATGAAGGTCTTGCACCATTTCTAGATCTACCTCAAGCGGTTAATCTTTTCAATGAAGAACTAATACTCTGATGCCAATTATTGAACACTCGACAAGACTGAGAGTGTAATACCCCGCCAGGAAACACAGAAGGGATAAAGCTAAAACACAAGAATAGAGTGCAATAATTTTTTTTTTTAAAGTTACACAACATTAAGATACAACAAGACATCGAAGATTCAGATTACATAGCGGAAGACATCAACTAACACCTAAAGAGTTTACCAACGTGATAAATTAATTACACATTTAACTTAACTCACACTAATAAATCCAATAAGCTAATTATCTTAAAACGAGATAATTCTTAAACAAGGATAATTTCTTTCAGATTGATGAAAATATAGTTCACAACATAAGGTTCATCCATTAAGATTTATCTATACCCTTCATTCAAACTTTCATTAGAATTTAAGTCATACATATAATTTAACAACACACTTGAATTTTATCATAAACTAATGAGATCTTTCCATGCATACTTAATTTCATTAACAATAACTGAATGCATTCTATTGTTCAAAACTACATTCTTTCATGTTCCAATTTACTGCATTCAAGAGAGGACTACATACATGCATTTTAAATTGATTTCATCTTATCCACTTATACATTCTATCAAAATGTCATTCATACATACTAACACTAAACATGAAACATAAGAACAAAAGCATCACATAACACCAAGATGATCTCGGAGTTCACCCCTAAAGGGCTACATGTTCAGGTCTGCTCAACTGCAAGACCCCTCTGATAATTAATAAAGTTAAGAATACATGAAGTTCTCATTATTTACAATCTTGTCATCAAGGCAAAACATAACCAATATACAAATGACCACATCGGTCAATAAATACATAAACAATCCCTAAAAAGGAAAGGATCCAGCTTAACATAATTGAAGCTAATACAAAGGTCCACTAGAGCATCCACAAAACTGAGTCATCGTAACCCAAGGTCTAGAATGAAATCAGGTTCTCACAAGGGCATAAGCAATAGGACGACTCCACAAAAGTGCTCCTATCAGGACAATATAGCAACACACTAGCGAACGTAGGGACAAGTGTCATCACACAACCTAGTATGGTTACCATGGCAGGTCTTCATAGGTTCCGGCCCCATACACTGGGTTACCCTAGACACCTAATCTAAACCTTCAGCCCATCCAAGCCTCATGTGGACCCACACATCCTTTCACGAAGACAAGGATGATGGATTGCTATTTCAGGCCTTCTCACAGCATGTCGAATCTATTTTAACACTCGTCCCATGTGTGAGGCACAATTATCTTACTTAGAGATTAACATTCTAATCTAATGTTAGGTTATCACTTATTAGACTCACTTTTGATGGGTTACCCAACAGCCACTTTGGGTGCGACCCCCAATCGAAAGCCACTTTCCCATACGACACTAGACCATACTCAAAGAACTCAAAACCAAAGAACACACATGGTCAAGCAAACGGAGTTCAAAAAGGAGTGAACAACCATTTGGTCAAACATGACTCAAAAGAGGTACACTTACTGACGGTACTCTAACTAGAGACTTGACCAGCTATGGTCAACCACTAAACATCATTCGACACCCACATAAAGGATATGACCAATTACAACACCACCACAAACAATAATCAAACTCGATACTGAGGACATAAATAGGTACCCCAAATCAACCATACGATAGGGTCCAATCAAACAAAGCAAGGCTTACCATTACTTAAGCAAAAGTGAATACAGAAATTAAACTCCCATAGGCAATAACCAGTAGATACAATCTTTTCTGAATTGATTCAAGCATTAAAAGTCAATCAAGTTTTCTAAATGATCTAAGTTAGATTGCAGTTATCCACCTTATCTAGGTACAGGTTGTTCTTGGTTTTCTAACTCTCTAAGGTTCATTTGCATCGAACATACATAAATACGCCATTATGAGTTCTTAAACCAATTTCACATGAATATAATTAAACAACCATTAACCAACTAAATATGATATTTAATCATCAATTAAAACATCATTGTCATACTGGTTCAAAAATAATTCCTCCAAATTCATCTTTTTAGAACCAAGTTAAACTTTTTCGATTAAGGAAATATACATTAAAAGAACCAAAAATAGGTAAGCTTTTCCCAAATCCACAAAATTACTTCCTTACGTACATATAGAAAAATACTACAATTAACTATTAATTAATGTATATTGTTGACTCTAAATTTTGCTTCGGGGATGAACAGCCTTATGGGAAATTCAGTGTTGGGGGACCAACTTGTGCAAAGAAACACTGAATGACCTCCGGAGTTGAGAAGCCAGCTCTTCCTTGGGTTTTGAGGGAAGGGAGAGGAAACAAATACTTTTTAAGAAAATGAGATGCTAAATACTTAGGCGATGCACCATAACATTAATATGAAATGAACCAATAGAAATCAAAGAACACTTGCAATCTCTGTAAGCATATGAGCTAATGACGTAATCAAAACAACAACCAAATTTGCTTGAAAACATAAGGGACACACTCATCATGCATTCACTAGATAACAAGCATAGAAAAACATAGTTTAATTAGTGAAGTTTTAGAAAAAATATTCCCAAAGTCTGTCAAAATTTTCAACAATAATAGCATAGAAAACACTATAAACAGTAAGCCAAGAAAGACATCACAAAGGCCATAGGCACAATCTACATAATCTTTCTTATAGCAAATCCCAAATAGATTTTTTAAGGCTGGAAACAAAAGAAAACCCCTACTTAACAAATTAGACTATTCTTCTTCTTCTCTAAAAATATCAATCCTCCTTTCCACAGAAAAAATCCCCTCTTAAATACACCACTGCTTCTAAAAATAGCTCCCCTAAAAATCCAAAACTGGCACAACCTCTTCGGAACAAAAAAACATGGCATGTCACAGCAGAGGCCGCACCCAGCAAAACAAACTCCTTTAACGGCCTGAAGGTTACCCAGAACTGAATTGATTCTGTCAGAAGGGAAAGGACTGCGGAAAAGGGGACCGCTATGAAGAAACCGCCCGTAGACTGTACAAACAAGTGGGCTCGAGCATTGCCATTTGTCACACTCACGCTGCTTCAAAAATGGAACACCAAAGAAGAACCGAGGGAGCAACGCTGGGCCACCAAGTGTCACACACGCTCATCCTTGCTAGCTAAAGAAAAAAACAACAATCACAACTGGGCCCGCCAAGTACATACATCAGCAAAAATAAAGGTGAACATTTCCTGGTGACTATCAGGGGCATTTCTGCCTGCGGAATAAAAGAACCCAAAATTGTTGGTTCGAAGACCAGACCTCAATCCACAACGGGGTGAAAAAGATCAAAGACTTGCTTCAAGGGTAGCCATTCATCCTCTGAGAGTGTAACTTGCACTTCCAACTCTCGCAAATATTGCTCCAGGCAAATTATTTCATCCAGGAGCAGAGGTACAAGTTCATCTTGGACCTGGTTCAGGAGAGCGGAGAGCTGGGCAAGAGGATGTAAAAGACCTTCCACTTCATTCACTGAAATAGGGCTTCCCAGCCGTTGTAGAAAAACTCTGTCCTGCTGTAAAATCTCAATCTGCTGCAATACTTGCTCAATCCACAGCACAAAACCATCTGTAGGAAAAGGAGAAGGTAAGCCTAGAGAAATAAATTTCTCTACACGTTGCTTAATGTCAGGTAGAGAAAATTGCAAAGGCACCAAAGTAGCTGACACTTGCATAATTATCCTGTGGCGATTTATGAAGACATTAGTCCTTTTGATCAATTGTCGACAATCTACAATCCCTTTCTCCCTAAGCTCCTCCTCTTGAGTGGAATAAAGCAACTGAATCAGAGTCTAGGCTATTAAAAATTTCGGACCGATGATAAGAATAGAATTATTTATAAGGTGCTTGACCTCAACACAAAGGGATTGCGCATCACTGAGAAATCTTAACACCGACTGCAAAGATGGGCAGAACTATTTTACCTTTTCCCAATGAGAAACATACAGCTCCGTCAACATGGTGGAGAATTCTGGGGCAATCGCCTGAGGGGGTGGGAGGCTCATCAATCAAGATATCTCATTATCTTTCCCAACTGTTTCCTGCTGGAGCTGCTGGATTTTGTTTTTCTCAATAGTCACCTGATTTTCCAAAGCTATGATTTTTGCTTCTCCGGTCCTGATGGTCTGCTACAACTGCAATGCATGGTTCTGCTCCTGCTGCAGAAGAGTTTCCAATTCTGAAACACATTTACCAGATTTCTCAAGACTTGCTTCTTTTGCTTTCAGTTCGGCTTTGAAAGTCATCCTCTCATCCATCTGTGACACATGGGCTTCACTCAGTTGGTGGGCATAACCTTCTTTGAGAAGGATTTCTTCACGCAATTGCATATGAACCTGGGTGACACCCCTGAAAGCGGCCTTCAGTCGTTATATCTTAGAATCTTTATCTTGTGCTTCCTTCAGAGCTACATTTCTTGTCACTTCCTGACCTTTTAGCTGGGAACCAACATTGTTGAGGGCCGACTACAATTTTCCTTTTTCTATGTTTGCTTGAGCTAGCAAGCTTTGCAGATGATTGATCTCTGACACCTGAGCCTTATCTTCCTTCCTTTGCTAGGAAAGAGAATCGCAGAGACTAGCGTTTTCCGCTTGGAGCTTTTCTAAACGATGGCTCTTCTTAATAAAGTTTATGGACACTACTTTAGAATTTTCTTCCATCATCCCAACCTTGTCAGATGTCGTGGCGCTTTGGAGACTAACGCCCATTACTTGTAACTCATAATCATTGGGCCTCATCTAAGATTCTGGCTTATCAACCTTAGGAACTAGATTTGCAAAGTAAAGGCAATCTCTTTGCTCGCTGAAATGGGTCTGTAGGCGAGGATGAGCGCGACGAGCACCTTCCTTCTCCTTCTTTTTATTTGCCTTATTCAAACCAATGGTTCGATCATAAATAACCTACTACTAGAAACTATCTGGGTGATCGATGGCTTGACCTGCGAAAACTGCACCAGGAGGGACAACGAAAGGGAAATGTGAAAAAGGGGCAGCGAAGGAGGATTGGATTGAGTGAGTCACCACCAGTGGGGAAAATAATGAGACAAAAGGGGAACTCACCAATGGGAAGGAACTAGTAGACACTGCGGCCATACTCTGGGGGGAAAATTCTTTGAAACCTAGCCTGCGCGACACAGGGACTGCTTCTAATGTGGGCAACTGAAAAGTTGTAGGTATGGGGGTTCCAGCTGGGAGAGAAGCAGAAGTCTGTACAAGAACATCTTGGGGATTAATTGCCATGCCTGCAGGGGCCAACATAAGAGCAATAGGGACTGAGGTTTGCATAATAGGTGTGAGAGCAGTTGCAAGAACATCCAGAGAATGGGAAGAAGGGAAAAAGGGGCGTACTTGATTGACCGAAGGCCGTAGTGACTAAAGATTTGTTAATGCTATCGTTGATGTATCAGGTGCAATCTCCTCAGACCCACTAAAATATGGATTCTTCTTTGGGGGGCCCTCAGAGGACTATTTCTCACACCGCCTCTTACTAGACTGCGAATGAGGTCTGCGAGTTGCATTGTCTAGAGAAAGAGGTATCTCTGGCTCTGGCTCCTGCCCTTCGGTACTTATAGTCCCAATTTCCTATTGAGTTGCCATCTCGGGAGATGATTCCCTGCGTGAGGAACTATCACCTATCTTATCATCAGATTTATTTACTTTACTCCATTCCTGCTCGAAACGCTCATCCAGGTGTGCGTTTCCAAGGCTAGCTCTAAGCTGATTCACTTCCTAACGATAGACCCAAAAATTTCCCCTTTTCTTTCTGGGCCAGGATAAAGCTTTCATGCTTTCTAACAATGCCCAAGAAATTGGCTTCGTGGGGTTGACTCTTTGCACTAGGGAATAAAATTTTAACCATGAGGGGCAATCCAAAATAGGAAAATCATCAGGACCCACATATTTGCTCGGGTCGTCAACCCGGGGGTTGGTACATTCCGCCCATGAGTCTCGAGGCTCATGCTTCACAGCGTTTTTTCTTTTTCTCAAGCAGCCATCAGGGTCATAACTCCATAGGTCATCAATTACTATGAAACCCAGTTGCACCAGCTTTGACGCCAGGGTTTCCTCAGCTACCTTTCTTCTTACTAGGGTAATTGGGCCAATGGCCTAGTTGTCCTCTATGATGGAAGTGTTGTGCTTTCCAGTGCCAATTACTTGCTCGACCCTTGCCAACTATCTTGCCATTTCCAGAGCTAGGGTTATGTCGGTCACATGAGTAGGTAGTCGAAATGGCTCTTTAGAGAAACCATGCACATGGATGAAAGAGAAATATGGACCCACAAAATAGTCGCAAGGAGGGCATTCATTTTGTATCTAGTTCATTTTGACCTATGAAAAAGGGGTGAGAGGTTCATTGGGAATCACTCCAAAATCCTTAAGTACGGGAGCCAAGAACAAGTCAGAAAACTGATAGGAGTCGTAAGAGGCCAACAAGAGGGGCGTCCAACAAGATACTGGCAATACACTTCCTGTCTCATCGAAAGTGAACAAGAGCATGAACTATGTGAAAAAGGCTTCATTCTGATGCAAAAGAAGGTGCACTAATACTGAGGAGAACCTAAAATGTTGCAACTGTTGGAATTTGGATAATTGCTTGACCATGGCCTTAGTGATAGTCGTAGAGAAGTCGAAGTGAAAAGGTTCCCTTTACTTCCTGCATTTGAAAAGAAAGCCCATCATGGAAGCTGTAATATTCCGGTCGCTATCATGACCACACAACCAAGCCAGGGTAGATGAAATATCTCTAAGGTCCTCTTGTTTTAGATCATTGTATGACAAAGGGAACTTCGGAGGCCCTGCTGAGGAACTCCGGTTTAGGGCATTCTAACAGAAAGTTAATGCGTCCCTCCTAGTGCTCCAGAATTCCTCCATGGATCTCTCTGAGAAAACCTCAGTATTCTCCAAGATTGGGGAGCAGAGCATTTCCCTAATGGCCTCTGGGGATATGGTCAGTTTCAAGTGCGAGCTGCTAATAGAAAATGAGGTAGGATCAAAAGCCTCCGCACAGGCAGCTATAAGTTCAGGACAGTAGGGAACTGCGGGGACCAAGGATTGGGGAGCACCACTCTTCTAGAAATGCACCGCGATGGAATGGGGGTCATTTCTGTGATGCAACATCCTTGAATAGGCAGCCTCTTTGAGGTTTTTGGGCTGCTTTCGGATTTCAGGCTCGTAGATATTTTCTAAAGAATCTAGCACAACCGATGGGTTGCGGGTCGTCGCTTTCTTTTTGGCCTTTGTCTTTAGATAATCCTTCTTTGGTGGGATGGCATGAGAAGAGTAAGATAGTTCCTCAAAAATATCCACCCAGAAACCCCTAGGAGTGACTTTTGTGAATGAAGCCTTTGAATCCATCAATGCAACAATCAGCCTTTCCTGAACTGCTATTAGACTGAAGATTGAGAATGGAAACCTGCACATCATCTTCTGGCCTAACTCCTTGGCACAAAATGAACAAATTGATAACTAGGGAAGCTTTGAGCTTTTAAATGCATGACATGCCTTGTTTCTCATGAAAGCTAGGGCTCGGCTGACATGTGCGCCAACTAAACTACTGCTGCGATCAACTTCCACAAATAAGGGGAGCCGTCATTCCCACTTTCCCAAAAACTATTTGATTGTGATGGCATTCCTCGAGAAGAGTACCTTGGGCCAAATCTTTCTTTAATCGAGGAGATCAGCTAGGGATAATGGCTGCATGAGCTGAAATGGGCTGGCGGAGCTGGTTCATTTAAGGGGGGGCGTACCTGAAAGTACGTATGGCTCTTTGTTTTCATTCATTCCTTTTTTGAAGTGACTGACTAGACACTGATATCTTGGAAATAATCCCATTCACATGATGCGAATTAATAGAGGTGTAGCAAAGGCATTAAAATGGGGCAAGGGTGGGCTCAAGTTGCCAATTGCTTATCTGCCAAGATTTTTGCTATAAATATGTCCTTTCAGACATTCTTTCATCACAATTCAAGCTATAATGGCGGAGTTTCTGAAGAAATGGATACTCCAGTTTGGCTCATCAGCAGAAGGGTGCAAGTTACTTTCCTAGGGAATATATCAAACCGGAGACTACAAGGGATGACAAGAAGGCAAAATCCATTAATAATTGCTGCCATCAAATGGGTACTTGGGGAAGATTTCATTGGCAATCCAGACCAATACCAGGTGAATACAGATATTTGCTTGCACTTCATGGCTTCTCTGCTGGACTGCGGCCAATCTGGGCTACTGACCACACAACTGACGCAAACCCTCTTTCCTTTAGATTATCTAGGGGGCCTTGAAGATGTAGTTGCGTATCATGTACCTTACCTTAGGCTCCTTGTGGCATCTGACTTAGAGCGCTTCATCCTTCAGAATGAAGAAGTGAGGTGGCATCCACTTATTAATGGCCTGAAAACCATGTCACTGTCCTCCCATAGGTACCATGCTGAGCTAGCTATTGAGTTTCTTCTACGAGTGCATATGATGGTCCCTATTCCGGAAGGCACAGAATGGTATACTGGTTTCAGGGACTATATCTTCCCAAGAGTCCTATTGCCTGATCAACCTCCCAACCTGGTCGTTATATTCATGCATGGGGAGCCTGAGAGTTGTTCTGGTTCTGAATGGCTAGGAGAAGAAGGGGACTCCGATACTAAGGAGGAGGATACTGAGACTAGCCTCTAAGTCCATTGCAAGGCGCAACTTGTACTGGAACTGATAGATGTAAACAAGATAGAGGCCGAGGGCCCGCACATTTTGTAATAGTACGAGATAGACTTAATATAATGATTTTGCTTTTTCTTTATCTAGTCTCTCTTTCCTTTTGGCTATCTAAAAATAATTAAAATAAATACACACCATGCATATGCACATAATGTACACTATTTACATGAAAAAGGGGAAGGACCCTTAATAATAAGGCTTAAGATGATAACCGTTAACCGGGACGGAGAGAGAGTCTCCATTCATGTCCTCTAACTCAAAGGCGTTGAAACCTTTACATCCTATGATGCAGAAAGGGCACTCCCATAGGCAGTCAAACTTGATGTGTTGACCTGGCTTTGTGGTTCTCTCATTGTACTTTAGAACAAGGTCTCTGAGGGTGAATATAACATCAGAGCTCTTTTTACTATCAAACCATCTTTTTACGACCTCTTGCCTATCTTGGAGAGTTGTGAAGGCGGCCTCCTTCGCTTCCTCTAACTCCATAATCTCTACTAGCCTTATGGCCATCGGACCATTTTCAACGATATCCATAGATTTTAGCAACTGTAATGCCAGAATTTCCAGTGACAGAGGAAAAAACGCGTCTTTCCCATATACCAACTTGTACAGGAAACTTTTGATAATCTGCTTGGATGTTATGCGGTCAACCCATAATGCACTCCTCAGGTGATGGTGCCACTCCCTCTTATATTCCGCGCCTATCCTCTTGATAAGTCACATCAGGTTCTTGTTAGTAGATTCCGCTAGACTGTTCCCTTGGGGATAATAGTTAGAGGAGGTTTTGAGATAAATACCTCTGCTAAGAGCGAACTGCATGATCCGCAAGCCAGTGAATGCACGAGTTTTATCAGATATAATAGTTTTTGGGGGACCGCACCGGCAAGTCAATTCTTCTAGGAAATATAGCACCTCATTTTTAGATGAATTCCGCAGGGGAATGGCTTCAGACCATCTGATGAAATAGTTTGTGGTGGTCAGGATCCATTTATGTCCAACCGAGCTTGGGGGATTGATCATTCCGACAAAATCGAGTCCCCATTGAGCAAAAGGTTCTTCAATAGACACAGGCCTGAGTGGCATGGCCGCTTTCTTACCTCTCCCCATGTAATATTGGCATTCCTTACATCCTCTTACTAGAGTGTGTACATCTTTGAACATGGACGGCCAAAAGTATCCAGCTTGAGTAATTTTGATCACAGTTGTTGGGGCGGAGAAATGACCTCCCGAGGGGCCGTAGTGAAATTCTTGGAGAATTTTATTAGCTTAGCCTTGATCTACACATCGGAGTAGGACTCTGTCAAAATTCCTTTTGAAAAGAATTTCATTTATGAGGCGAAAATTGTTGTTTTGGAGTCGGTAGAATCTCCTCTTGGCCAGAGGGAGATCTTCGGGAAAGGTCCCTGTCTTCATGAAATTTTTCCTTTTGTCAATCTAGTTTCCACTGGGGGTGTCAGGCATAAACATAACCGTCTCTTCTGGGATGGTTTTGAAGACACGGGATTCACCATCCTGCACTATATACTCACATAAACCTCTCCCGCAGACTAGCTTTGTGGGCCTGATGTCAACATCATATTCTAAGATCTTAGTGATCCAATTCTCTCTTTTTTCTATGATGTCAGCCTCCATAATGTATTCTCTTACTACGGGGTGAGCTACATACACTGTGGTCTTATTGTAGGCAATGAAATGCCAGAATTTTTTCAGTCCTTTTACGGTAGCTAAGGCTTGTTTTTCCACAAAGTTATAGCGGAGCTCATAATCCTTGAGAGTTTTTGAATGGAAGGCAATAGGGTGCTCTTCTCCTTTTTGGGTGTCCTTTTGAGTTAAGACCATGGCAATACTATGCTGACCGGAATAGACATACATTATGAAATCTTTTGACATGTCCAGATTAGATAATACTAGGGCTGAACAGATGGCATGCTTTATTTGGTCAAAAGCGTTTTTGGCTTTGGCGGTCCATTTGAAATGTACATCCTTCTTAAGCATAAGGGTGATAGGTCTTATTATCCCAACGAAGTCAGAAATGAAATGACTGACAAAATTAACTTTTCCCAAAAATGACTGCACTCCCTTTTTGTTGATCGGAAGGAGGAGCTCTTTGATAGCCTTGACCCAGTCAGGGTTGATAGAGATCCCAAATTCCAGACATTTTTGCAGGACTAACTTGAGATGATCAAAATGATCCTCTTGGTGTTTAGAAAACAAAGTTAGGTCATCTAAATATATTAAGATAATCTTATTTATTAGCTCTTTGAAAGCCAGATCCATGGCCCTTCAGAAAGTGGCCCCAGCATTTGACAAGTTGAAAGGCATCTTTTGATATGCAAATGTCCCCCACTTGGTGGTAAAAGTGGTCTTGTGTTGATCCTCCATTTTAACACTTACCTGATTGTATCCTGAGAAACCATCTAGCATAGAAAACATTTCTGATCCAGCTGTTGTGCTTAATAATTGCTCCATTGACGGCAGGGGATAATGATCCTTGAGTGATGCGTGATTCAGGTCCCAAAAGTCCACACAGAGCCAAATGTCTCCATTCTTTTTCCTTACTGGGACCAGATTGGATACCCATGTACTATGTTTTATAAGATAAATAATCCTTGACTCAATCAGTTTCTTCAACTCCTGAGCCATGAGGGATTCGATCTTAGGATTGACAGGTCTCTATTTTTGTCAGACTAGCTTAGCTTCATTTGTGAGTTTGATGGTGTGCTGAATGACGCTGGGATCGTAACCTTTTAGATCATCATAAGACCAAGCCATGATGCCTTCATATTCATCACAGTATTGAGCCAATTTTGCCCTATCTTCAGTGGAAACACCTTTGCCTACTTTGAGGATTCTTCCACGACCCACTGACATTTCGGTGTAATCTCCTTTGTCTGCGATGAGCTTCCACTTATCTTTCTTAACATCCTCGTGATCAAACAAATTCTCCAAGGTGATCAGACCATTGGGGAGCTTGTTAGATTTTAACTGGATAATTTGGTCTCCGTAAGCCTCTTTAATTCTAGGTTGTAGGTGATCGGCAAATTCTCCTGAGCTTTGAATAAACAAAGCAATCTGCTCATCGCTTTTAGATACTTTCCAATATGTATTATTATCAGGAATAGCCGGATGAACCACCATATTGACTGTTGAATTGTCGGCCAAGAGGTCTATAGCTGGATCAAAATGAGCCCCTATGGTTGCCATGTGATCAGCTTCGATATTTAGTATCCGGGGAATGCTGGTAATATTGAAAGCATCAAAACTTTCTATTAAATCCCAGACTCTGGAGCGGTCGGATCTCATATGGACATGCTTAGCACTGGATATACCTCGGACTTGATGTACTACTAATCCAGAATCACCAAAAACTTTAAGCTTCTTGATGCCCATTTTTCCTACCATGTTCAGGCCTTGAATTAGCCCTTCATATTCTACTTCATTATTTGAACAGGCAAACTGTAAACGGAAAGACCTTCGGATCTGATCACCCACCGGAGGGGTGAGACAGACTCCAGCTCTGGAGCCCATTTTGCATTTGGCACCATCAAAGTGTAGGGTCCATAGTGTCGAAGATAGCTGATCTTTGGAGAAAGGATCCTTGGTGAGTTTTGGGATTGGTTGATCCTCTTCAAAAATGCAATAAGTTCCTAGGCCGGTGGCATGGTAATTAGAGAAGGGATCAGAGTTTATGAACTCATTTAGGAAGGTTTCTTATTCGGGCAGGATTTCTCCTATCACTTCTTCATCTTCTAATAGTTCTACCACCTTTCGCTCATCATGGGTTATGGAAGTGTGAGTAGGCTCGAAATTAATCAAGGCTTGGTCAGCTATATGCTCAGCATGAAGAGGTTCTGAAAGGATCTTCATCTTAGTGCTACATCAGGTACGGAGAATCAGGTGAGACCAATCCAGGGACATATACCCTCCTATTTTGGCAGTGAAGTCTCAGTATAAACAGAGTCCAAAGGCGGGAGGGATGTCGATGACCACTACTTCTTGGGAAACTGTTATACTTGGACATGCAAATAAGGTCAAAGGGAGGCTTCTAATGAGACCTATCATCTAGACTTTATTCCCATCGAGCTGCATTACCCCTTTACTTAAAGGGTCATACTTAATCTTTAATACTTCAGCAATCTGCTTAGGCATGACCATGGTGCTAGCATCGGAGTCTATCATGGAGTTATGCAAAAGTTTGTTTCCAATTATCAGGGTGAGGTAAAAAGGATTTGATTTAGGTTTACCTTCTCCTTGTGCAGTGGAGAGTGAGCCTTCATTTATCAAAGTAGTAGGGGAGCATGTCTTGTTAATTGTTGAGTGGCAATCCATTCCATTCGTCTAAGAGGGTGGCGGAGCTACTGTGACTATATCCTTTTGATCATGGGACAATGCCTCCCTTAGCCAGCTTTTCTGCTCTGGTATACTCAGGAGGTCCAAGAGAGAGACATGGGTTGGAGCTTTCTTCAACTAATCTATTACATCCAATGCTGGGGGCATGGAAAACCTAGGCTCTTTCGGTTTGCAAGGGATGAATTGCTTCCTAGGATAGGAGAAAACTATGACTGGTGGTTCCAGAGGTTTGTTTACGGGTATTGACCTTATATTACTGGCATCCTCCCCAGTCAAACGCCTTTTAGAACGAAGGTTGTAGTCTGAATGTACCATAGAGGGCCCATTTTTTGAAGCTCTTTTCTCAATAGTTAGTACTGTATCATCCTCCATCCATGAAAAAAGTGCATGATCAGGGGCGATTTCCGCTTCTTGTTGTAATGACATTCCTTGCATCTAAGAAACAAAAGCCGCATTATCCATGCCCGGGGATGTATATGCAGATTCATCTGGTACTATACCTGAGTTCTTTTGTTTTGCGACCTTTTGTTGCATGGAAAACACCAAGAATTGGCATCAACTACCAAATTATTCTGACCCACAGTCAATTCTCTATAGCCGTTTGGGTGGATGGCCTGCAATGGATTAGGGACGGGGACTATTTGGCCATTCGGCAAGGTATTTTTCTCAGCCCGATAATTAGGATGTTGATAGGGGGGTCTATTTCCTTGGAAATTTTGCTAAAAAGGAGGTTTGGTAGGAGAGACCTAAGCCCTTTTTAGGTTGACGATTTCATTAGAGAAAGATCTTTAGAGATTTTTCATATCATTGACCTCAGCAGCTAGAGAGGCAGAATGGATTGTATTTTAAGGAGTGGGGAACGAATACATAGACTATGGAGCATAAGTGCTCGGGACCGCTTCCTCCATTACTTGGGTAGATATTTTGGGGAATACTAGCATTGTAGGGAGAGGTACGAGCTTTCCAGCATCGATAAGGTTATTTTCAGCTTGAACCACTAAGTCAAAAGCTTGCGAAAGAGTGTTACCCCCTAAGGATTGGATCATTACTGATATATCAGAATTGAAGGCTTTTAGATAAAATACAAAGGCCATATCTGTCAGAGGTCGGGTGGACAATGGTATCCTTTTCCAAGTTCACTGGAATCTTAGGTTGAAATCAGTTAAGGCCTCCATAGGAGCTCTTTTGATCATAATGAGTTGGTGCATGAGGGATGATCTGTTAGCTTTGTCTGAGAATCTCTGAAAGAAGCGATCTCCCAACTGATCCCCGTCCCCTATGGTACTAGGGTCTAGAGATCTAAACCAATCCAGAGCTCTTCCTTTGAAAGAAGCTACGAGAAACCACAAAGCCATGTTTTGCTCAGTGATGTCGTGTATGGTACAAATAGTAGCCACGTCCTGCAGATGTTCTCCAGGGGTTTTGTGACATTCTCTTGTGAATTTGGGAATAGCTTTCAGTGCGGCTGCCCGAATGGCTCCCCAAACTACGGGTGGAACTGGAGGGATGAGAGGGCTACCATTGTCCCAGGTCACAAAATTTTGAGGGGGAATCTGGGCCATTGTAGGGTATATGATGGTGGGGGAACCCTATGGAAGTGAAACGGAGGCGGAATGGACGGTCACTAATGGAGGGAAAAGAAGATGGGGATTTATGATCGTTTGACTCTTGGTGACGGGCCTATGACTCATAAACTAGCTGGGATGTGTTTTTTATTTGTTTTTAAAAGGTAATGGTCCCACTAGGCATGCCAGAAAAAGAACTATTGACTCTAAATTTTGCTTCGGGGATGAACAACCTTATGGGAAATTTAGTGTTGGGGGACCAACTTGTGCAAAGAAACACTGAATGACCTTCGGAGTTGAGAAGCTGGCTCTTCCTTGGGTTTTGAGGTTAGGGAGAGGAAACAAATACTTTTTAAGAAAATAAGATGCTAAATACTTAGGCGATGCGCCATAACATTAATATGAAATGAACCAACAGAAATCAAAGAACACTTGCAATCTTTGTAAGCATCTAAGCGAACGATGTAATCAAAACAACAACCAAATTTGCTTGAAAACATAAGGGACACATTGATCACGCATTCACTAGATAACAAGCATAGAAAAGCATAGTTTAATTAGTGAAGTCTTAGACAAAATATTCCCAAAGTCTGTTGGAATTTTCAACAATAATAGCACAGAAAACACTATAAACAGTAAGCCAAGAAAGACATCACAAAGGCCACAGGCACAATCTACATAATCTTTCTTATAGCAAATCCCAAATAATTTTTTTAAGGCTGGAAATGAAAGAAAACCCCTACTTAGCAAATTAGGTTGTTCTTCTTCTTCTCTAAACATATCAATCCTCCTTTCCATAGAAAAAATCCCCTCTTAAATACACCACTGCTTCTAAAAACAGCTCCCCTGAAAATCCAAAACTGGCACAACCTCTTCGGAACAGAAAAACATGGCGTGTCATAGCAGAGGCCGCACCCAGCAAAACAAACTCCTTTAATAGCCTGGAGGTTACCCAGAACTGAATTGATTCTGTCAGAAGGGAAAGGACTGTGGAAAAGGGGACCGCTACGAAGAAACCACCCGTAGACTGCACAAACGAGTGGGCCCGAGCATTGCCATTTGTCACACCCGCGCTGCTTCAAAAACAGAACACCAAAGAAGAACCGAGGGAGCAACGCAGGGCCACCAAGTGTCACGCACGCTCATCCTTGCTGGCTAAAGAGAAAAACAACAATCACAACCGGGCCCGCCAAGAACCTACATCGGGAAAAATAAAGGTGAACATATATATTTATTAATCCACGATTAATTAAATATAACAAATTAATAATCAATAACGAAATTAATAAATCAAGTATTTAATTAGAAAAATATGCATTAATAATAAAATGAGATTTGAATATTAATCAATGTATATTTAACACTATAGAATCAATTAATAACAAATTATTCATGAATTATTAATTAATGACAAATTTAATCATAATTAAAAAAACTTTATTAAAAACTTAACATTTATATAATATTAAATTAATATTTTTTTTTGACATAAAAAAAATATTAAAAAAAAGAAAAACAATAAAAAAAAGGGTGGTCGAGCCCACCTCCCTCACATGGGGGTTGGCCAGTCGTGCCTTAGCCGCGGAGCGGCGCCACCGCGGTGGACCCAGGTCCTACAGCGCCCATGCGACCACTGCGAGGGTCGCCGCTACCTATGGCCACCCTGGGGGTTGCAGATCCCGTTGGCTGTGACTTGCACAGGGGGAGGAGGCACGGGTAGAGCCTCCACTCCCCGCCCTCCAACCCCAATGAATAAAATATTATTTTTTATACACAGTTGAAAATTTTCAATTTTTTAAAAACAAAAATCGATTTTGATAATATGAAATTTTGATTTAAAATAAAATCGGTTTTGTTATGAAATATATTTTGTTTCATATTTTTTATTGGTATACTTCTTTTCAAACACATAGGGTATCAAATACCAAAAAAAATTGAAGAATATCAAAAACCCCAAATAAATTTCTTCAACAAAAACCCATATTTGGGCAAAATGGGGCATTTAAAGTCAATGATTCAACCATTCTTCCCCAAAACAACTAATTTCTAAAATAAAACTTAAATTTGAGCACACCCAATAGAGATTTAAACAAGAGTTCATCATGAACAGCCATTCTCAAATAATATCCAATATTTGGTTTTAGAAAAGCAAGAACAATACAACCAGAAATCAAAGAGATGAATCTGAATCCTACCTTATCTTGCATTCCTGGCAAGATCTACTGAAGAGCCCCAACCTGCAACTCAAGGAATCCTTCTCCTTCCAAAAAAAAACCCCCAAATTTTCCATCCAAAATATTTTTTTTAAAAAACATTTTTCCAAAAGTCTAGGTTAAATGGGAGAAGTTTGACCAAAAATTCATTTTTGGAATTAAAATATTTTATTTAAAATAATTCACAAAAAATCATTCTTTAAAACTATATCAATAATTAAACTTGTTTTTTTTGTTTTTTTTTTTCAATTTAAAATTGATTTTCTCAATCAACTGAAATTAACCTTTCTATTTCAAACTGCCAACAAGATAAAATTAATTCTAATGAAATTAAATTTAAATCTTTCTTTTCATAAGCATAAACATAATAAATTTAACATTAAAATTAACCATTTAATTGAACTTCCTCCCAATTTAAATCGAGTAATTCAAATTAATGATAATCGCATAAAGAAACCCTGTTTAATTTAGTCCTTTAATCTTTAATGCACAAACACATATTTAATCAAATTTTAAATACTAAGGACTAATTATTTGATTAACCACACACCAAACACGCAACCCAAGAACGATAAACAAACAGACGACCCACAACCCAACCAAAAGGGAAAACTGACGGATGATTGATGACACTCACTTGAGCACGACTATGGTCAACCAAGGGTATTACAACCACCTAATCCAAGTTCTAAGGACCAAAGAGGTACACTCAAACCTGCAAATTCAGGCGGAGATGAAGCTCGCACCCATGTGACACTATACCTGAAATCTCCTGCAACCAAGAGTCATACATGCATACATATATAAACTTAATGAAAGCGTTAGCTTGAGATAATAACACGAAATAGGAGAATTAATAACTTGCATACAAATTGGTGTGAAAACCACATTAACAGGTATGCACTAAATCAAAACATCTGACTATAATCATTATATTACGATAAATTAACCAAGGTCAAACCGAGATTAGGAATTGATTAGGGTAGGGGTACTACATTCTTCCCCCCTAGGTTCCAACTTACTCCTGGAAGTTGTAAGGCTAGATGGAGAACATGTCGCACGCATTAGCCCTGAAACTCATTCAACAAAAATCAAATTGCACATAGGAATCTTTCCATAAATAAATGAAACATTATTGCTAAATCCTTTACGAATGTCATTACCCATTGGCAAGATACATCTAAATCCGTACATTTCTTATAACAATCTAGGAATCATCAATAATCATAGTAGAGATACAAGAATTTTCTCCCTTTCATTACACCAAGTTAATTCATTACAAAGAGGTAAACAACAATTACCATACTCATCTACCAAATATGACAAGAAAACATGCCATCATGATCCATTTCTTTTACCAATCCATCTTTTTTATAAAACTTTATCGCATAGAACTAGCTTCAAAATTCAATTTCTACAACCAAGTTAACTTCCATGAAATAAGAGCAACATATAGTACACAATTGCTTACACTTGCCAAGCATAAATGAAAACCTTTCCAATGACTATGTCCCATAACATAGTGACAAGTTAACACCATTTACTCCATGATACACATAATAACCATCCACAAACTGGAATGCATAACTCAAAAGGCCACATATGAGCATGTCTAATGCTTGGTTGAAGATAACATGCACGATTAGCATCTCTATGCCTAATTTCAAAATAACAATATGATCATAAATATCCAATATCTCACTCAAGGCTTGACGGTGCTAGGGACACCATAGCGATGCTACCTTCCATACAAGACCTTCGTGAACATCCCTTGTTGATAAAGGTAGTTAGCCTCCAAGAGATAGTCACCACACATAGGTAGGTAGTGGATCCTAGCTGTATCACAGCCTCACATACCCCCATCCACAAGGTTCCTTATGTCTACTTCCTCGTACACACTCTACCAAGACTGTCTCATACGTCCTTGGAGAGGAATTTCACATTTCAACACAAGACCAGCATACGAAAACAACAAGGATAAACCAGTCTAGCCACCAAAGTACAGATGAATAAGATAATAAATCATCAATTCCAACAGTAATGCAAGAAAATAATCTGGAATTTGCAACACCAAATCAAGAATGCAAAAGATCACAAGATCATGGCTAAACCTTCAAAGTCAAAGTAATATAAATTTCTGGTCCCCAAAGAATATAAAGAATATCACAACTGCACATAACATCACTATGTGATTAGCATCTAGCCACCAACGAGGAAGGAAAGAATAATCGTCTAGCCATTGCAGTAGCTCATCATGTGGTGCGACATAGTCACACTACCCACATGGCATGGCAGTGTGCACCTCGACATCACCTCGCATCACGTCGTCACGCAGCATTGCAATACCCCAAACGAAGAAG
The DNA here is from genome assembly GCF_030272615.1 of Cryptomeria japonica. Classification (NCBI taxonomy): domain Eukaryota; kingdom Viridiplantae; phylum Streptophyta; class Pinopsida; order Cupressales; family Cupressaceae; genus Cryptomeria; species Cryptomeria japonica. The sequence goes on along the minus strand of NC_081411.1, from coordinate 661,823,283 downwards.
ACACGTAATGGACATATCCTGCATCGTAGTGTACCTCACGGAAACAAGAACGCACAGGTCACGTCTCACATAGCGACATATGTATAAGGAAACTCATCGTAAGCCAGAGGTATACATGACTAAGGTCCACCCATATGCCCACCAACACATACAAACTAGAAGCTCATGTGGATAAACCTACCTTTCAAGAAGACAAGGCAAAGGATCCTCCAAAATACACCTCCATAATGCTCAAAAATTGCCATCAAAATGCTCAATTAAAGGAAAGGAATAGGCTGCCACACATAAACCTATAAATAGATTCATCAAGAGGGAAAGTATTGAGTACACCTTTGATATAGTCTTATAGTATAATTGTATCATTCCTCGAAATAGAGAAGCTAAAGTCGCTTCATGTCAACATTACTTGTACGCCAATCCATACTACTCAAGAAATGGTGACTTCGAATACTACCCCTTAACATACTGAATTGCCCACAACCCGAGGTTTGGTACTTAGTAGGGAAACAAATAAGAAACATCACATAAACAATATGGTTTCCCATACTCATAAGCAACATATCCTCCATGGTTGATTACTTCACTAACCCATGGCACATATAATAAGCATTGGTTTCTTACAATACACACGAATACACCAGTACTAGTTTAGTCACATTTATGAGGAGTACCTTTCAGTATGCTATCATCTACTCAAGGAAGATTTAAATAATGCTTCCCACATGAATAACTAAATCAAGTTTACTCTAGATACAAGTATTGAAATAATTAACAATTCACAATTACATAAGGAAATAACATCATTCCTATATCTTTCTCAAATTTTCACTAAGTATTCGAATTCACCTTACTAACTATGCAATATTCTTTTCCAAAAAGGACTTTCATCTTTCCATATGAAGCCAAAATGCAACAGTACAATTTCACATGTTTTATAAACATTCTATTTTAATCAATACATTCTTCGTAGTATTTCTAAAAATCTTATAATCTAGGCAAAGAGAGAAGGAAAAGAGAGTTTGATAATCCAACTATTTCCTCCAAAGACACAAGATCAACAAGATCACACTACAATACAAAATTTCTCACTATAGGCCTCTCATTTTAAATGCACGGTTTTCATTTCACTACCATTTTAGAAGGATGCCAAACAGCCTAACATGATATTTCCAATTATTATGGTTGCAACAGAATGTTCTAGTTTCCAAACAACAGAGATCAAAACAGGCAATCTTATCGATAATACAAGACCTCTTGAGAACACTCACTTATTCTTAATACAATACAGACACATGTCATAATTTTGCAACCTATCATTAAAATCAAATTACAATCAGAAGGTAAGCGAGGAGCTATCAACAAAATAATACATACTAATGCATGCACATCAAACAAGCTTTTCATTTGCACTTTTTAAACATAATAAGGTAATTACATATACCCAAAAGCAAGTTCAATGGAGCATTGCTAAAATAAATCCTCAATCAAACTGGTTTATTTTAACACCTAAAACAATCTTTCATGGAACACATTAATACACTCTCAAAGCTACTTTAACATGTTCCCTTTAACACCTCTTTTACAAACCAAGTAGTTTCACATAACATCTATTCGCATATTAATGCACATTACATAAGATGGAATTTAATTATGTTACTCCTACAATACACATGGAGAATTCTTAAATGTAAACATACAGTTTTCTCCCAACAACCAATATTAACTTTCAACCCAAAGCCCTTTTATCATCTAAACACATAAGCATCATAGGGTTCACACAAGGGTTCAAGAAGTCACAACCTTTCTCTCGCACAAAGAAAACTCAAATCAGAGATAATTACACATATCCCAAACATTTTAATTTCTAAGGAGAGAGAGAGGAGGAAGGGTGATAATCATTCAATTTGCTCCAAAATAAACATTCAACATTTACCATACTAGTCCTTCAAGTGGACAACACTAAGATAGATCATAATCTTAAACAAGCACCTTTCGTACTTTCAGATTCAAGACAAGCACTGACCAACCCAAATGGATTAGTATAAAGAGTACAACAATCAATAAGGAAGGTACATACAACTCTCTTTCAGAATCTGAGTAATCATAGACCAAGACATCGATAAGCACATAATGCACCTATAAACACTCAAAACACCAACATCAAGAAGGTGAAAACAAGGTGTGACCACACACGTTACACACAAGTTAAGGTCTACTCAATCACTCACATAAAAAAAAGGAGGACAAGCATGCACATAAGGTCGATACACCTCACACCAACTAAGGGTACACATGACACCAGAGATCCCAGTGTTTGCAACATGGGCTCTGATACCAAATCTAATGCCCCAACAGGAAACCCCAAAGGGATAAAGCTAAAACACAAGAATAGAGTGCAATAATTTTTTTTTTAAAGTTACAGAACATTAAGATACAACAAGACATCAAAGATTCAAATTACATAGCGGAAGACATCAACTAACACCTAAAGAGTTTCCCAACGTGATTACTTAATTACACATTTAACTTAACCCACACTAATAAATCCAATAAGTTGATTATCTTAAAATGAGATAATTCTTAAACAAGGATAATTTCTTTCAGATAGATGAAAATATAGTTCACAACGTAAGGTTCATCCATTAAGATTTATCTATACCCTTCATTCAAACGTTCATTAGAATTTAAGTCATACATCTAATTTAACAACACACTTGAATTTTATCATAAACTAATGAGATCTATCCATGCATACTTAATTTCACTAACAATAACTGAATGCATTCTATTGTTCAAAACTATATTATTTCATGTTCCAATTTACAGCATACATGCATTTAAAATTGATTTCATCTTATCCACTTATACATTCTATCAAAATGCCATTCATACATACTAACACTAAACATGAAACATAAGAACAAAAGCATCACATAACACCAAGATGATCTCGGAGTTCACCCCTAAAGGGATACATCTCCGGGTCTGCTCAACTGCAAGACCCCTCTGATAATTAATAAAGTTAAGAATACATGAGGTTCTCATTATTTACAATCCTACCCTCAAGGTGAAACATAACCAATATACAAACGACCACATCGGTCAATAAATACATAAATGATCCCTGAAAAGGAAAGGATCCAACTGAACATAATTGAAGCTAATACAAAGGTCCACTAGAGCATCCACAAAACTGAGTCATCGTAACCGAGGGTCTAGCATGAAATCAGGTTCTCACAAGGGCATAAGCAACAGGATGACTCCACAAAAGTGCTCCTATCAGGACAATATAGCAACACACTAGCGAATGTAGGGACAAGTGTCATCACACATCTTGGTATGGTTAACATGGTAGGTCTTCATAGGTTCCGGCCCCATACACTAGGTTACCCTGGCAACCTAATCTGAACCTTCGGCCCATCCAAGCCTCATGTGGACCCACACATCCTTTTGTGAAGACAAGGATAATGGATTGCCATTTCAGGCCTTCTCACAGCATGTCGAGGTTGTGTTAGCACTCGTCCCATGTGTGAGGCACAATTATCTTACTTAGAGGTTAACATTCTAATCTACTATTATGTTATCACTTATTAGACTCACTTTCGATGGGTTACCCAACAGCCACTTTGGGCACGACCCCCAATCAAAAGCCACTTTCCCATACGACACTAGACCATACTCAATGAACTCAAAACCAAGGAACACACATGGTCAAGCAAATGGAGTTCAAAAAGGACAGAACAACCATTTGGTCAAACATGACTCAAAATAGGTACACTTACTAATGGTACTCTAACTAGAGACCTGACTAGCTATGGTCAACCACTAAACATCATTCGACACCCACATAAAGGATATGACCAATTACAAAACCACCACAAACAACAGTCAAAATTGATATTGAGGACATAAACAGGTACCCCAAATCAACCATACGATAGGGTCCAATCAAACAAAGCAAGGCTTGCCATTACTTAAGCAAAAGCAAATACAGAAATTAAACTCGCATAGGCAATAACCAGCAGATACAATCTTTTCCGAATTGATTTAAACATTTAATGTCGATCAAGTTTTCTAAATGATCTAAGTTAGATTGCAATTATCCACCTTATCTAGGTACAGGTTGTTCTTGGTTTTCTAACTCTCTAAGGTTCATTTGCATCGAACATACATAAATACGCCATTATGAGCTCTTAAACCAATTTCACATGAATATAATTAAACAACCATTAACCAATTGAATATGATATTTAATCTTCAATTAAAACATCATTGTCATACTGGTTCAAAAATAATTCCTCCAAATTCATTTTTTCAGAACCAAGTTAAACTTTTTCGATTAAGGAAATATACATTAAAAGAACCAAAAATAGGTAAGCTTTTCCCAAATCCACAAAATTACTTCCTTACATACATATAGAAAAATACAAAAATTAACTATTAATTAATGTATATATTTATTAATCCATGATTAATTAAATATAACAAATTAATAATCAATAACGAAATTAATAAATCAAGTATTTAAATAGAAAAATATGCATTAATAATAAAATGAGATTTGAATATTAATCAATGTATATTTAACACTATAGAATTAATTGATAACAAATTATTCATGAATTATTAATTAATGACAAATTTAATCATAATTAAAAATACTTTATTGAAAACTTAACATTTATATAATATTAAATTAATATATTTTTTTTGACATAAAAAAAATTTTTAAAAAGAAAAACAATAAAAAAAAGGGCGACAAGGGCGGTCGGGCCCACCTCCCTCACGCGGAGGTTGGGTGGTCATGCCCTAGCCACTGAGCGGTGCCACCGTGGTGGACGCAGGTCCTGCGACGCCCACGCGGCCACCGCGAGGGTCGCTGCTACCTGTGGCCACCGCGGGGGTTGCAGATCCCCCCGGCTGTGACTTGCACAGGGGGAGGAGGCGCGGGTAGAGCCTCCACTCCCTGCCCTCCAACCCCAATGAATTAAAAAAAAAATTATACACAGTCAAAAAATTTTGATTTTTTAAAAACAAAAATCGATTTTGATAATATGAAATTTTGATTTAAAATAAAATTGGTTTTGTTATGAAATATATTTTGTTTCATATTTTTTATTGGTATACTTCTTTTCAAACACATAGGGTATCAAATACCAAAAAAAATTGAAGAATATCAAAAACCCCAAATAAATTTCTTCAACAAAAACCCATATTTGGGCAAAATGGGGCATTTAAAGTCAATGATTCAACCATTCTCCCCCAAAACAACTAATTTCTAAAATAAAACTTAAATTTGAGCACACCTAATAGAGATTTAAACAAGAGTTCATCATGAACAACCATTCTCAAATAATATCCAATATTTGGTTTTAGAAAAGTAAGAACAATACAACCAGAAATCAAAGAGATGAATCTGAATCCTACCTTATCTTGCATTCCTGGCAAGATCTGTTGAAGAGCCCCAACTATATCAATAATTAAACTTTTTTTTCTTTTTTTTTCAATTTAAAATTGATTTTCTCAATCAACTGAAATTAACCTTTCTATTTCAAACTGCCAACAAGATAAAATTAATTCTATTGCAATTAAATTTAAATCTTTCTTTTCATAAGCATAAACATAATAAATTTAACATTAAAATTAACCATTTAATTGAACTTGCTCCCAATTTAAATCGAGCAATTCAAATTAATGATAATCGCATAAAGAAACCCTGTTTAATTTAGTCCATTAATCTTTAATGCACAAACACATATTTAATCAAATTAAATACTAAGGACTAATTATTTGATTAACCACACACCAAACACACAACCCAAGAACGCCAAACAAATAGATGACCCACAACCCAACCAAAAGGGAAAACTGACGGACGACTGACAACACTCACTTGAGCACGACTATGGTCGACCGAGGGTCTTACAACCACCTAATCCAATTTCTAAGGACCAAAGAGGTACACTCAAACTTGCGAATTCAGGCAGAGATGAAGCTCGCACCCATGCAGCACTGTACCTAAAATCTCCTGCAACCAAGAGTCATACATGCATACATATATAAACTTAATGAAAGCGTTAGCTTGAGATAATAACACGAAATAGGAGAATTAATAACTTGCATACAAATTGGTGTGAAAACCACATTAATAGGTATGCACTAAATCAAAACATCTGACTATAATCATTATATTATGATAAACTAACCAAGGTCAAACCGAGATTAGGAATTGATTAGGGTAGGGGTACTACAGAGAGGGGGCAGTGAATCAATCCCAAACTTCAAAATAAATTATTAATATATAATATTAACTTACCTAGTAATAACAGATTAATCACTAGCACATAATCATCAACCATCAACACGTGAACACTAGATTTACATGGAAAACTCAAATAGGGAAAAACCACAATAAGAATCTAACTCACAATATGAATAACAATATTTACAATGTTTTAGGCTCACTACCAAGGAGCACCAACACCTAAAGGACTTGTAGAGTTAAGGTGCACAACCTTAGAAAATATACATATAGGACTTGCTCAACCGAATATCACTTCTTAGGACAAGATACAAACTACTACCGAAGGACTCACTGTCAGTTAGCAACAAATAAAATGGTTAAATTGAAATTGAGAAGGATTCTCTTGAACATGAAATTGTCCTTGAACAACTATATCAAGCAACCAACATCATGGCAAACATCTCTGATAATCTTCACTATCACAGCACAATGTCTTGTAGAATATATTACCTTCAAATATCTTCTCAAGCTAACTTTTGCACAATAACAAACTCAAATTTGTTTGCATATCATTTGCATACACTTCTCACAAAACCCACTTTTCATCACATCATAATTCATCGATCTACACATCTTAAATATGAGATACAACATTGAAAACCTAATTAAGGGTCAATCAAAACAAAATAAGTAAAATTACGTGAAATAAGCCACCTAGACCAAAAATAATCAAATCAATCTACTCCAGGAGAAATAGGGAACCAAAACATATTGCAATACATCCTTCCATGATTTATACAATGATCCGCACATGATAACACATTCTCCAAACCCATTACCAAACATAACATGAAGAAATACCAACCAATCGGCCACATAACCTCTTATGATGCAAAATACTCTATGCAGATCTCCACACACCATGGTAAGATCCAAAATAACATCTCAACACAACTTCCAACATATATCCAAACCAAAATAACATGATCCAATAAACCACAACACGATCAGAAACATATCTGGAGGGCACAAAAATCTTTCCAGACCATCTTGAATACAAGATGCCACAACCAACACCAAAAACATTAACTGCAACACAAAACACAATCTACAACAACCAAGAGCATACCCGAACCAACATCCATCTAGATAAATATGTTTGACATCAATGGCAACCATACACCTCATGATTCTAACATGATTCTTAAATATTTCCTTTTGTGGCCTTGAAAATTTAAAGAGCAAACACCCCTATTTTACGCATTCAATCATGTAAACATATGGAGCCTAAAATGGCAAATGCCTAGAGAGTGTGAGTAGAGAAACTTCAAGACCATCAGCCAAGGAATTTTAAGGTGGCACTCCCCATACATAACTAGGAATACCTAATAATTTGGTGATTTGACCTCACACATCTATAGTAGGTGTTCATCATCAGTTGTCCAAGAATAGCAGAGTACATTTCAGACATCATTGCCCAAAGAATCCTCACCCCACAAGTAGCAAGAGTGATATACCCATCCTAGGTATTATCAATTTTCTTATATAATTATCTGTATATGTTACACTCCTTCCCTCTCTTGGTTCATTTATCATCTTAGTATGTTAAAGAATATTTCTTAGAAGATGATGTGGTCGAGAATGCTCTCGAAATCTATGACCTCTTCAAAGGCAAGGGATACATTGGAGGATTGTTCCCAAGGAGATATATGTAACAAAAGTTAGCATTTATTGTAGTGTATGATGCCTTCAAGCTAGTTGTGGAAATACAGTATCACCATTTTTTGAAAACAGGAACCGAGCACAATCTCAAAGACGTTGGTGAATGCCTAGTGACAAGAATTAAATAAATTTATAATGGGCTTTCATTATTTTTATCACATGTTTTCCATTAAAGGGAAGACCCAATTCCAAGAACTAATTCACCCTCCCCATAGGAGCAACAAGTTGAAAATTTAGTTGATGTCGTTCCTATGTAGGAGTAATGCATAATATCTTTTATGTCATGTAATTTTTGTATGTGTCTTAGGTGTTCTTGAAAATATACTCAAAATTTATGAGTGCTTTTTGTCAAATATGTTTATAATGACCTCGATGTAATTGCAATCCTTCTGATGGAGTTCCTCCTCCATGGTAGCATGATAATGGTATGTCAAATCTTGTTTATACTGGCCTCGACGTAATTACAGACATTTTTTGGAGGCTCATCATCCATTGTTGCACAACTAGTTCTAGAATCTATGTAATATATTTTATATTTAATATAGGATTAATGCCTTTTGCCAAACAAAAAATATTAATTGCATTGAAATTAGGTAATAGTACAACAATACCTAGTTGGAACCCTAATTGAAATAAGTTGATAGATTTTAGAAAGTGATTCATCTAGGTGTGGAAAATTTATAAAGCTCTACCGAATACTATTGAACCAATAAATCTACCAATAAATTTTTATTTGATATTATGATCACTTCCACAAATGATAGATTAATCATGCACTTGCAAATTTGACTTGGATGAGTAAAAAATCGATATAGATGTGCATGTCTATCTTTGGAAACATTAAATGTTCACCTTTAGTCTATCATGAATATATAAAATATTATTTTTGTGGTCAAAATTACAACATGACAAGGATAATACCTCCCTTATGTCAAACCCGATTAGAATACAAAGTTAATAAATTTCAGAATGATTAAAGGAAGAAAGCAAAAATATATCGACACACTCGATGTTGGTATAAGAAACTAATGCAATAATAAATGTACTTCTCACTTTCCTAATAGATGCATCAAATTCTCTTGTTAGTTTATTCTAGAATGGTCAAAATGAAACTTGTATTACCTTTTTCTAAATAAAAATCCATGGATCATAAATGAAATATTCCATTTGTCAAGTTAGCACATAGTAGCTAGGTCAATTGTGGAACTTCAAATTTCAGCTATGACAAGAAACAAATGAATTTGAGGATCAATGTCAATCCTTGAGAGTGTGTGTAGATGGAGATAGATAAAAACTCAAACTATATGTTGATTATCAACAAAAATTGCACTATTTATATCATTGCATAAAGATACCTATATTAAAATAGATACAAAATGAAAAAATATAACATACCTATTATAAATTGTCATCTTTATTTTTTATTAAATTTAAAATATATATTATTTCTTTTCAAAAATGTAAAAATTAACATATAATTTTATATTATCAACACCTTATAAAAAATTAATTATATACTTTCACTCTTGATTTTAATATATTTTTTCTCATTAAAAGGGATTTTTCTTTCCTAAGACAAAATACAACTAATAGCCACTTTTGAGACAACCTTGGTAGCTCTTGGGCCTATTCTAGTTTAAAATTTGTCATGTGAATTCAATTAGGGTGAGGTTTTAAAATTACATGCTGAAATATGTTGAAAGAATTATTAGAAGAAATATTTCAAGTATGATGGAGACTGCACACCTAATTTCTATGATTTTGATTTTTATATCGAAATTTATATTTTTAAGAGTATGTATTAATTTTGTATATTTTATTTTCAATTTAAGTATTTAAAATCAAAAAAAATGTTGATTTAGAAATATTTTTAAAGATTCATTTGTGCTAAAAACATTCAATAAAAATTTACATCACATTTCATAATTCATCATTAAAACAAAGAAAAAAGTAAAATTTTAAATAGAACTATAATTTTATATTTTATATATTTGTAAATAATTTGAAAATGGTCTATCAAATATGAGACTACTTTATTAGTTATCTATATTATATGTTAAGATATAATTATATCAAAAATGATAAATACTTATTTCTTAGTGGAGATTTTTTTTTTATTACTTTTTAATATATTTTGTTTTAATTTCTTAGTGTAGTTTTACATTCATATAAATAATTTTATATTTTGTAATATAGACAATGTGTAGATTTACTATTAGTTTTGTTCTTTTTTTGTAATATGGACAATGTATAGATTTACTATTAGTTGTTTAATCATCAAATTAGATGATGTTTAAGTGAAATACTTTTGGACTTGACCTTTGTGTACATCACTAATATCAATGTCAATTGTGATATAACTAAATGACAACACAAAAAACTAAACCCATAACACATCTATTAAATTATTAATTGCTTTGATTAGGTAAATGAAGAAAAATTGTTTTGATTAGGTGAACGAAGAAAAATTATTTTGATTAGGTAAATTGAATAAGACTGGGTCCCAAATACAAAGAATAGCAAGAGGAAGAAGCTAAAAAATAACAGTCTAAACAGCCAACATACAACAATCAAGACAAGACAGTAAATCTCATAAATTATTAATATCATTATCAACTGTCCTATAACAATATGACAACATAAAAAACCACCTCTAAAATAATCAATTATCATGTGATCAAATAAAACACAAAAACCAAACACAAAATGTTTAATAATACATTCTCATTCAATATCTTAAAGATGAGAATATTTATAAGTTCAACAAATAAACATATGGCTTTTGTATTTTTTTACATTTTCCAAGTTGCACATGGAAAGATATGCATCTCATCTTCATGAGCTACCCATTCTTCTCCATGGGTAGCTTGCAAAATGACAGAGAAAGAAAAGCAAAGTGAAAGAAATAGGCTTCACAAGGTTGTCTCAAGTGGAACCAAATATTTCAAAAAAAAATTAATCTAGTTGAGTTAGATCTGCAAAAACTAGTTGATCCATTTTAGTTTTATCTTCCTTTATGTCGATATCAAGAGTGTTGGTTGGTTTTGTGCTCGGTTACATATGCAATTTAATATGAAGTATAGTCATTTTCTTAAAATTTTGTTAGTTTAATATTGTATATTTTCACAATGTTGCAAGGTGTGGGTCCTTGGTCTCCTTGTGTTGTGCAACACAGGGCTTGAGTTTGCGACATGGCTTAACCATCTCTTGTGGATTCATTAAGTCTTGCGGTTGTATCGGGCATTAATAGGTTGATCTTCTGGTGAACCACAACCGTGTTTCCAACACAATTCGTGAAATTTAGTTTTTGGTGTTTTACAATTAGATTGGGTGAATTTTTTTCTCAACCGCTCGATTATCCACCATCAAAAGAACAAAAATTCATGATAAGGGACACACTAGGATGGTTTTTTGCTTTTCCAAATGACATTTTGCATTTATTTAAAAGTTTGTATAATCTATATTCATCAAGTCTATTTAATTCATTATGGATTTTGTCTCCTTCAATTTTAATTTGGTAGATCTGGAAGGAAAGGAACAAAAGAATTTTTCAAGGGGACAAATTACCTTTGAAGAGTTTTATGAATAAACTTGAAGTGGCTATTGTGGAAGTAGTGAATAGTAGATTCTCATTTCAATTGTCAAAGAAAACTTAATTCTCTTGATGGGATAGAAAAATGAAAGGAAATTGTTTTGGACTAAAAATTCCTCCCTTTGTTGGGAATGGAGGTGAGGAGGGAGTTAAACAAAGAGCTTTGTCAGTATAGATTCCTCCTAAGGAAGGATGGTATAAATTGAATTTTGATGCGGATTCTTGAGGTAATCCAGGAGCCTCTAGAGTAGGATGTATAATTCATTCATCAGATGGAGTGATTGAAGCTAAACAATCCAAAGTTCTAGCAAAGGACACTAACAATGTGGTAGAAATCCAAGCTGCTATAGAACGTCTTGCTATTTGTAAGGAACTTGGTCTCAAAGAGTAGTAGGAGACTCAGAAATAATAATTAATGCTTTGAGGATCAGTAACACACCTAATTGGAGACTCAATTCTATTTTAAGCAGAGCCACTGCATTACTTAAAAAAATTGATGCCATTACTATCAATCACATTTTTAGAGAAGCAAATGGAATGACGGACCACCTAGAAAACAAGGGAGCAAATGGCTTCAATGAGAAATATATCAAACCTCCAAGTCTATTAGAGATTAATGATACAAAAAGTGAGTGGTCCATTCTTTCTTTCTTCATAATTTTGAATTATTGCCTTAACAGATAGATTCAACATCAACTGTTTTGTAGAGATTTATAAGAGAATCATAAATAAGAAAGGTAGAATAATCATGGAGTATTATGCTAAATTTGAATTTATGTTTAGTAGATACTAACGGTAGGAATTCAAAGATGGTGATAAATTCTACGAAGTCTCCAACGATCGACATCCTAGGGTGATATGATAGTTGCTTCAAGAATTTGAAGTTTCCCTTTTAAAACTCGATTGTTGTCTTTTTTTAAGGAGTTCTTTGTCAAAAAACATTTTGAGATTTTGACTTAGATCAAGGGAAGCAGAAAACATATGGTGGATCTCCTTCCAAAAATTAGTTGTCACTATCATGGGATGGGGCATTAAAGTTTTTTGTCAAAGTATGGATACAAATCTTCAAGTATAGTAGGAAAAAACCTCATCTAATTTGGCGGGAGTGAATGAGTGGTGCAGTCACCAGTGAGGAGGGACCTCAAGAAGATCAGTCCAAACTGGTCAGCAAGAGTAAACACAATGGAATCACACAAATATGATGTAGGCAATGCATAACAGGTAGTTTTATTGCATGAAAGTTATTTACATCCAACCGGTAACAAGAAACTGTCAAGGAAAATGGTAGCGATATCTTTCCCGAAAGTGATCCAAAAGAGATGCGTTTAGAAAGCAAGAAGGGTGTTCAAGTCTTCAAGTAGAATCCAACTCCACAGGAACTGATGAGCCAAAACTGGGACACAAAGAAAGGAAAATTGAAACTACTAACAGAAAACAAAATAGAAAAGGAAATGTTTTTGGTTGATGCAAGATTGTTGTGAACCGGGGATGCTCCTGCATCAGACATCTGGGGTTAATAAAAAAAAAATTGAGACTCTCACTTTATTGGGCTCAGAAGGAAACCAAGGCGGTCTACCTCTTCCTAAGAAATCCAAGATGAATCTTCCACTGGTTTGTTCTTCCACTTCACAAGATATTCTTTGTACTGACTGCTTCGGGTACTAAGCCCAATCCTACTGTCCAAAATCTCATCAATCTGATCTGGTTACTTCTAGGGCAATTGTTTCTCCAAGTCTGCAATATTGTCCTCACTGAATTCTAGTTCATGATACTCATGAATATCTGCAATGTTGAATATAGGTGAAATACTTAGACTATCTGGTAGCTCCACCTCATATGCATTTCCAGAACTGAACTTTCTCAAGATCTTACAAGGTCCAAACTTCTTCATCTGCAACTTAATATAAGTTCCAACCGGGAATCTCTCCTTTCTCAAATATACCATCACCTCATCACCAACTTCAAATTCCTTATGTCTCATCTTCTCATCTGCCTACTCCTTGTATTTTCTATTCATGTCTTCCAAATGTTGTTTAACCTGAATATGAAATGTTGCCATGTGATCTGAAAAATTCTTCTGCTTCTAAACTCTTCCGGTCTTCACTACTAACATCTCTCAATTATGTTGTTCCTTTAGGATGCACTCTGGTAACAATCTCAAAAGGTGTTTTTCCCGGTACTTCTATTCACTAAATTGTTATAGGCAAATTCTCCTTGTGCAAGGATCAAATCCCAACTTCCAATTTTATCTCCTACTAAACATCTCAACAAGTTTCCCAAACTTTGGTTAACTAATTTTGTCTGTCCATCAGTCTGTGGATGAAAAGTAGAACTGAACTTCAAATCTGTCTTCATCTTCTTCCAAAGTGTTCTCCAAAAATAGCCAACAAACTTAGTGTCTCTGTCTGAAACTATGCTCTTAGGTAATCCATGCAATCTTACCACTTCCTTGAAAAATAGGTCTATTATATGCAATGCATCTGATGTCTTCTTACAAGGTATGAAATGAGCCATCTTTGAAAATCTATCCACTACCACAAATATAGAATCATTCCCTTTTAGTGTCTTAGGTAAGCCAAGTACAAAATCCATACTTATATCCTCCCAAGGTCTTACTAGTATTGTCAAAGGTTTGTACAATCCCACATTCTGACTGCTACCTTTTGCAACTTGAAAATCTCTACAACTCTGCACAAATATCTTAACATCCTTATGAATCTAGGGCCAAAAGTACTGCTCAATCACCAATGCAACTATTTTATCAATGCCAAAATATCCAGGTAAACCTCCACTATGCTTCTCTTTTATCAGGTTCTCTCTCATGGAACTTTTAGGTATGCACAAGTTAACTCCCTTAAATAGCATCCCATCCTGAATGAATTAATCCAACCATTTCCTTCTATCAACCATAACCGGTTCTCTACATGCTTTCCAAGGTTCTACAAAATCTGGGTCTTCATCATACTGTTAGGATAACTAGTGAACAACTGATAGGGGGGGGTGAATCAGTTGTTAATAGATTGTGACTTTTAATCCACAATATAACCTTAAATAGATCAAGTATAGGTAAAGCACAAATATCGATAAACAATACAAATTAACAATTAACCTGATAATCAATGTAAGGAAACCATACCACATAACACCATGATTTTTACGTGGAAAACCCGGAAAGGGAAAAACCACGGTGGGAAACCTACCCACAGTTACATGATACTTCTGCAGAAAGTATGTGTTACAATGAGGGGCCTGCACTTGCAGGAAGGCACACTGCCTAGAGTGTACTGCTCATTACAAAAGAGTCTCACTGACTACAAAGAGGATACAACCTTCTCAATATAAATGAACAACAACCCAATAGAGTGAACTACTAGATATAGCATCTACCATGCCTGATTACAGTCCTGGTTAAGCCCTATGATGGAGGATTAAATCCTCTTCTGAATCCAATCCGATCACGAATGATCAATCAACTCCTTAGCCTGAGTGATATTACAATATTCACAAATTACATTCCTTTACCATGACCATTCCAATAACCATGATACTATACAAATAGTTTCTACCTCTTATTTATACAAACCCTAAGGCCTAAACCAATAAGGTCAGCCACCTAAAGATATTACAATAAGATCATTACATAATTCCTTTTTACAATGATATGCCATGTCGGCTTAAGATCAAAATAATAATAGCAAATCCATAAACCATCTTGAATCATCTAGGTAACATGTAGAGTGCAGGCTAGCATGATATCGGTCCATAACCTAGATAGGTATCGGATCTATTTTGGGTCCACCATGCCAAATAAACATCTTCAAGTAATTAAAACATGATCAATGAACATCTTCAGTATCTTGGTATCCATCAAGAAGTTGTACCAACACCACTTATACATCCTATCATAATTCCTCAATGAAAGCTCTGTCGGTAAAGCCTTAAACCAGTGTCAGTAAGGGTTTACCAGTGTGTATGATAACATCCAATTACCAAGCCAATACCATTTGACCACAACATTCTCATGGAGAAAAAACACATGAAATCCAATACACTTCACTAATCCAAACATGTCGGAAGGGCCAATCAGATAATCTCTTTTGTCGGTAACACTAGATTTTATGCTGGTAACCTATCTGTCGATAACCATCCATATCAGCCAGTGTAAACCTGTCTGCCGGTAATAGCTAGTGTTGACATCAATGACAAAACATCAATGCCACAAATAATCAATTCATCCATAATGCCAACAATCTCCCCCTTTGGCATTGATGGCAACACTGGATGTGAAAAACATCTAAGTACCAAAAAGTGCCAAAACAAGTCTCCCCATGTGGAAGACAACCAACAATCAATAGCTCTTCCTCTGTGAATGATATCTATGTAAGGTTCGGAACAAATCGCTCTCCCCAATGTATACAACTTTTCTTTTATTTTCACATCAATATCTCTCTCCCTTTGACATCAATGCTAGAAACCTGACAAAAATATCAAAGCAATGATATAAACCTCTGAATCTCAAAGCTGACTACTCCC
Organism: Cryptomeria japonica; assembly: GCF_030272615.1. Taxonomy (NCBI): domain Eukaryota; kingdom Viridiplantae; phylum Streptophyta; class Pinopsida; order Cupressales; family Cupressaceae; genus Cryptomeria; species Cryptomeria japonica. The sequence continues at coordinate 661,807,192 of NC_081411.1, read as the reverse complement.
CTTGAGTAGTAGCACCATTCATCGGTGTCAGAATGAATAATGTTCTTGATAATGCATACCGAACTAATGACAAATTTTATCAATCAAGTCTCTGTCGGAGGGGCAAAAACCCCTAACCTGTCTCTTAAGTATTCAAATTATTCCTTAGACAGTGGTTTAGTGAATATGTCTACAATCTATTCTTTAGTGTTCACATAAACCAGTTTGACTTCCTTTTCTTCTACCTTGTCCTTAAGAAAGTTATACTTTATTGAAATATGCTTAGTCTTAGAGTGAAATACCGGATTCTTGGACATGTCAATAGTTGCAGAGTTATCACAGTAGATAACTACCAGTTCATTACAATTTACCCTGATATCCTTCAACATTTGCTTCATCCACAAAAATTGAGTGCAATTAGTTACTACCACAACATACTCAGCTTTTGCAGTAGATAAAGAAATGCATGACTATTTTTTTCTTATCCATGAAACCAATTTCTTTCCAAGAAAGAAAGCTCCACCAGAAGTGCTCTTCCTGTCATCGGTATCACCTACCCAATCTGAATCAGTATATGCACATAAAGTGAAATCATCATTTATGGAATACCATAAACCATATTTTGTTGTTCCTTGCAAATACCGAAATATTCTCTTTCCTGCACATTCATGATTTTCTTTAGGATTACTTTGATATCTTGAAACAATACTTACTGCATTCATAATATTAGGTCTAGTCTAAGTTAGTTATAATAGACCACCAATCATAGATTTATACCTTGTCGGATTTATTGGTGTAGAAGTATCCTTGATAGATAATTTCTTATTTGTAGTCATAGGAGTACTTACCGGTTTAGAAATCTCCATACCAAACTTCTTCAACAATTCCCTCAGATACTTAGTTTGATAGATAAAAATCCCTTTGTCAGTTTCAGTAATATGCAAACCTAAGAAAAATTTCATTTCACCAATCATGGACATTTCAAATTCATTTTTCATGTTGTTAGCAAATTCCATGCACAATTATCTTCTCCTCCAAAAATGATATCATCGACAAAAACTTCAATAATCAGATTATCATTATCAGTGATCTTATAGTATAGATTACTATTAGCACTACCTTTAGTAAAACCAAGCTTCAAAAGATATTTATCCAACCTTTCATACCAAGCTCTAGGAGCCTATTTCAAACCATATAAAGCTTTCTTCAATATGCAAACCATATCTTTATCATCTATCAATGAAAATCCATCGAGTTGCTCAATTTAAACTTCTTCATCAAGCTCACCATTCAGAAATGCACATTTCACATCCATTTGATAAACCTTATAGTTCTTATAAGCTGCATAGGCAAGAAACAGTCTAACGGCTTCAATTCTAGCTATAGGTGCAAATGTCTCACCATAATCAATTCCTTCCATTTGAGAATATCCTTTACAAACCAATCTAGCCTTTTTTATTATAACTTGACCATCCTCATTTATTTTATTCCTAAAAACCCATTTAGTTCCAATAACATTCTTATTTTTAGGTCGAGGAACTAAAGACCAAGTTTCATTTTGTCTATCTGATATAAATCATCTTCCATAGCCTTTAACTAGTGTTTATCCTTACAAGCTTCAATAACCATTGCTAGTTCAACTTGAGAAATAAGACATACCTCTTCATTTGCCAGTTTCCTTCTTCTCATAACTCCCTTGTTTCTATCTCCAATAATTTGATCTTCAGAATGATTTAATCTTACATACCTTGGTATCTTTTGAACTTCAAGATCACTACACTGATCATTAGTCACAGTTGAATGTTCAAACTATGTCGATGTAAATGTTTCAGCTTCTTGTACCAGTTGAGACACTGTCGGTTGTGTTATGATCATTTCCACTAATAGGTCCCTGTCATATGATATAGAATGACTTATGTACTGTTCATCCACTTTCACATTAGCACTCTCAACAATTTTCTGCAATCTTTTTTTATAACATCTATATGCTTTGCTTTGAATTGAATAACCAAGAAATATTCCTTCATCACATCTAGGATCAAACTTTCCAATAGAATCATCTCTTTTGATATAGCATTTACTCCCAAAAAATTTGAAATACTTAACAGTAGGTGTATGTCCAAATCATAGTTCATAAGGGGTCTTACCGGTTTCACCTTTAATGTGAACTTGGTTGAATATTTAGACTGTTGTACTCACTGCTTCTCTCCAATAGATATGAGGCAATTTGTCTTCCATCATCATAGATCTAGCTGCATCCAAAATGGTTCTGTTCTTTCTTTCAACTACTCCATTTTGCTAAGGAGTCCTAGGTGCAAATAGTTGTCTCCTGATTCCATTTGTCTCACAATAACTGTTAAATTCATGAGAATTGTACTCACTGCCATGATCTGATCTTAGACATTTAATTTTCAATCCAGTTTCTGTTTCAACCTTTGCTTTAAAGATCTTGAATTTCTCAAAAAAAATTGACTTCTCCCTTAGAAAAGTCACCCACATCATTCTAGAATAGTCATCAACAATCAACATGAAATACCTATCACCTTGAAAGCTTCTAGTCCTTGCTAGACCACATAAGTCAGTGTGAATCAAATCAAGTACATCATTAGAATTATCATGTATGCTCTTAAAAGAACTTCTAGTTTGCTTACCCAATTGATATTCCTTACATACCAGATTATGAGGCTTCATAATCTTAGGTATATCTCTAACTGCCTTAGTTGAACTGATCTTAACAATACAATCAAAATTAACATGACACAACCTCTTATGCCATAGACAACTCTCATCAATATGAGCAATCAAACATGTCTTATTACTAGTGTTCGAGTGAAAGATATTACTTCCTATCTAAATTCCGGTTGCAATTTCCAAACCAGTCTTGTTAATGATTTTGCATTTTCTATCCTTAAACTGAAGTTGAAAACCCTTGTCAACTAATATTCCAACACTCAAAAGATTATGCTTCAAGCCTTCTACATAATAGACATTATTAGTATTATGCTTGCCATCCAAAGAAATAATACCTCTACCTTCGATCATACATGCTTTGTCATCTCCAAATCTGACTTGACCACCATTGTATTCTTGTAGGGATAGAAATTTCCTTTTATCTCCAGTCATATGGTGTGAGCATCCACTATCAATTACCCATTCATCTTTATCTTCAACTTTTTCTTCCAAGGTCTTTTCTTCATTTTTGATAGCCGGTCCTGGTTCATCTTCCTTCAAAGCATAGAACACCCATTCTTTTTCATTTTTGGATCCACTAGCAGAGTCTTATGTTGGTTCATCTCCAGAGTCATCTGTTACTCCTTCCTCATCTGCTATGTAGCTTTGCTTCTTATATCTAAATCTGTTCTTGTTAGGCTTAAAAGTTTTCTTTACTCTTTCCTCAAACCTTGCATTCCTTTCAGGACATCTAGATGCAAACTGACCAATCTTATTACATGCAAAACATTTAAAAGGTACTTTTCCTTCATACTTACTTCCAGTATGTCCTTTAGGTACTCTTCTAGCAAATAAGGCTTCAAGTTGCTCAAGATATTCATCTTATTTTTTCATGTCTTCCAGTTCTTTTTTATATATGGCTCTCCAATCACTCTTGCCAGTAGATGTTGATGATGATGCATGAAAAGAAGGTTCAGACTTTACAACTCTAGAAGATCCAAATTCTTCAAGCTCAAAAGCAGATAATTTCCCAATCAGAATGTCTCTGTTAACTGAAGTGTTTGCCATTGTTCTCAACTCATTAATTGCAGTTGTCTTCATCTTGTAAGCCAGTAGAAGGGCTCTCAAGACTTTGGAAACTATTTCATCTTCACTTAGAAATCCTCCACAACATTGAATTCCCATAACAATCTCATTTACTCTTTCCATAAACACAGAAATTCTTTCATTTTCTTCCATTTTTTTAGTTTTCATATCTTACCCGGTAACCATCAAGTTTAGCAATTTTGTTAGTAGGATCACCTTCATTCAGAGTTTGCAATTTGTCCCACATAACCTTAACCAATGATTTGTCAATCAATCCCATGATCTGTTGATCTGTAAGTGCACACAAGAGGGCTTCTCTAGCTCTGCAATCATTTTCAATATTCTTATCCAAGTCTACAAGAACAGGATTCCCAGATGCTGGATCAAAAGGTGTGTATCCTTTCTTAGTGATCTCCCAAATATCCTTGCCAAGACATCTAAGATGAGTCTCCATTCAAATTTTTCATATCCCATAATTTGTTCCATCAAGCTTAGGGATTTCTCTTCTAAAAATAGTTGTTGGTGGATTAGTTGTGTTAGCTCCCATGAGATCTGCCACAAGCAGTTAAGCTTCTGCAAAAGAGGACCAAATCTCTAATACAAATTGTTAGGATAACCAATGAACAACTAGGAGGGGGGGGGGGGGGGGTGAATCAGTTGTTAATAGATTATGACTTTTAATCCACAATATAACCTTAAACAGATCAAGTACAGGTAAAGCACAAATACTGGTAAACAATACAAATTAACAATTAACCTAAAAATCAATGTAAGGCAACCATACCACATAACACCATGATTTGTATGTGGAAAACCTATCCATAGTCAGATGATACTTCTGCAGAAAGTATGTGTTACAATGAGGGGCCTGCACTTGCAGGAAGCCACACTTCCTAGAGCATACTACTCATTACAAAAGAGTCTCACTAACTACAAAGAGGCTACAACCCTCTCAATATAAATGGACAACAATCCAATAGAGTGAACTACTGGAAATAGCATCTACCATGCCTGATTATAGTCTCGGTCAAGCTCTATGCTGGAGGACTAAATCCTCTTCTAAATCCAATCTGATCACCAATGATCGATCAACTCCTTATCTTGAGTGATATTACAATATTCGCACATTACATTCCTTGACCATGACCTTTCCAATAACCATGATACTTTACAAAGAGTTTCTACCTCTTATTTATACAAACCCTAAGGCCTAAACCAATTAGGTCAGCCACCTAAAGATATTACAATAAGATCATTACATAATTCCTTTTTACAATGATATGTCATGTTGACTTAAGATTGAAACAATAATAGAAAATCCATAAACCATCTCGAATCATCCAAGTAACGTGTAGAGTACATGCTAGCATGATATCGGTCCATAACCTAGATAGGTATCAGACCTATTTTGGGTCCACCATGCCAAAGAAACATCTTCAAGCAATTGAAACATGATCAACGAACATCTTTAGTATACTGGTATCCATCAACAAGTTGCACCAACACCACTTATGCATCCTGTCATGATTCCTCAATGAAAGCTCTGTCGGTAAAGCCTTAAACCAGTTCCAGTAAGGGTTTACCAGTGTGTATGATTACCAAGCCAATACCAACTGAGCACAACATTCTCATGGAGCATATAACACATGAAATCCAATATACTTCACTGATCCAAAAATTGTCGAAAGTGCCAATCAGATAATCTCTTCTGCTAGTAACACTAGATTTTATACCGGTAACCTATCTATCGGTAACCATCCATATCAGCCAGTGTAAACCTGTCTATCGGTAACAGCTAGTGTTGACATCAATGACAAAACATCAATGCCACACATAATCAATTCATCCATAATGCCAGCACATACAAGGTCTTCAAATCTTCAAACCCTAATACTATAACTCTCATCTCTATCAGCAAATTCCTTCTCCTACTTAATGCATCAGTAACTTTGTTAGATTTCCCACTTCTATGTTTCAACACAAAGGTGTAACTCTGCAAGAACTCTACCCATCTCATATGTCTCTGATTCAACTTTCTCTGACTATTCAAATATTGCAAAGCTTGATGATCTGTATAAAACACAAAATCCTTAGGTAGCAAGTAATGTCTTCATTTCTTCAAGGCTTGAATTATGGCATAAAATTCCTGATCATATATTGAATATCTCTTCCGAGCATCATTCAATTTCTCACTGAAATATGTTATTTATCTCCCTTCTTGACTCAAAATTGCTCCTATTGTTGTTTCACTTGCATCACAATCCACTTGAAATACCTTTTTGAAATCCGGTAAAGCCAACATAGGCTGCTCAATCACTTTTTGTTTCAACAACTCAAAATGTTTGCTTGCTCAGGTGGTCCACTTGAATTCCTTCCTATCTCCCCTCATGGTCTCAATCATAGGATTACAAACTGAACTAAAATTTCTAATAAACTTCCGGTAAAAAACTAGCCAATCCATGAAATGATCTTACCTCTCTAATTTTTTTTTGTGTAGGCCACTCAACAATGGCTTTCACTTTCTCAAGGTCCATCTTCAAACCAGCCTCAGATATTGCAAAGCCCAAATAGACTAGCTCATCCTTCATGAAAGTACACTTCTTGATATTGATCGGTAACTTTTCTTCTCTCAACCTCTACAAAACTTGTCTTAACTGCAACAAATGCTCCTCTTTTGTCTTACTGAAAATTAGAATGTCATCCAAGTACATAATAACAAACTTACCCAAGAATTTCTTCAAAACCTCATTCATCAGTCTCATGAAAGTACTTGGTGCATTAGTTAGTCCAAAAGGCATTACCAACCATTCATATAATCCTTCATTTGTCTTAAATGTTGTCTTCCATTCATCACCTTCTCTGATCCTAATCTGATGATATCCACTCTTCAAATCTATCTTTGTAAAGTACCTTTCTCCACTCAAACAGTCTATTATGTCATCCATCCTAGGCAAGGGAAATCGATATTTCACTGTGATCTTGCTTATTTCTCTTGAATCGGTACATATCCTCCATTCTCCATTCTTCTTAGGTGTTAATACCGTTGGTACTACACAAGGGCTCAAAATTTCCCTGATCAAACCATTTCTTCAATAGCTCCTGCACTTGTCTATTCAATTCTTCATTCTCTATCATTGTTAACTGGTGTGTAGCTTTGTTAGGCAAACTGGCTCTGGGAACTAAGTACATGCAATGACTAATACTTTTTACAAGTGGCAATCCATCAGGTACATTATCTAAAATAATGTCCCCATACTCTGTCAGCAAATCTCTTATTTTTTTTGGGTGTTCTCCTTCCAATTCCGGTCTCTTAGTCTTCTTAGGAATTAAGGCAAAACACACATTCTCATGTCTCAGTCCATCCATAAATTTCCTTTCATCTACAAGACAGATTCTGGTATTTGTACAAACTTCATTCTTCAAAGGTTCCTCTAAAGGCAACAAGGTTTGCTTCATCCCATTGGCCACAATAGTGTATGTATTCTTCATCCCATCATGTACTGACTATCTATCAAACTGCCAGGGTCTTCCCAACAAAAGATGACAAATGTCCATAGGCATAATATCACACAAAACTTCATCATGATAATTCCCAATTTTCAATTTTACTAAACACTGTTCACTTACTAACAACTTATGTTCATTCTGAATCCATGCTATCTATTAAGGCTTAGGGTTTTTCAATCTCTCCAATTTCAACTTATTCGCCATCTCTTCTAAAACAAGATTATCTAAACTACCACTATCAATAACAACTTTACAACACTTACCGGATACCTTACCTCTGGTCTTGAATAGGTTCTTCCTCTGCAAGGGTTCTTTATCTCCTCCGATATGACACAAAGCTCTCCTTACCATCAACAGTTCTCCATCTTCCAGTTTATTATCTGATCTGGTGGGGTTCTCTTCCACCACTACCGCTCTTTCAGTAGTCTCTGACTTCTTACATTTAAATGCACGGTGTCCTTCTCCTTCACATTTAAAACAGGTTCCTCTTAATGTCCTTTTGTCTTGTCTTCCAAAGTTCTCATTCCAATAACCATCTGATTCTCTCCTCCGATAGAAATTTATATCATCCTTCCAGTATGAATTACCTTCCTTTCTTGCTTCCTTGTCCTTGTTCTGGTCTATACTAGTTCCTCTTCCTCCTTGAAATATTCCTCTGGTAAACCTTCCACCTCTACCTCTCTGTCTTTGCTCATACCTTTTATTCAATTTCTCTTCAGCCTTTATTTCATATTGGTAAGCCTCTTCAACACTCTCTAATTTAATCATACTGAGTTCATCTTGTATAGACATCTGCAATCCATTCAAATATCTTGCAATTTGTTCAATTTCATCATCAACATGTTTGGATCTGATGTTCAATTTGTAAAATGCTTCAGTGTACTCCTTCACACTAGATTCCTTTTGTCTTAGATTCTGCAACTTTCAGAACAAATCTACTTGATAATTTGTCAGGACAAACTTTGATTTTAATTTACCAATCATCCTATCCCATGTCTTAATCTTTTCTTTACCTCTTCTTTGCCTATCAACTTGCAAGTGTTCCCAGCAAAGATATGCATGACCCTTCAACTGGGTACAGGCATACTTCACCTTCCTCTCTTCTACAATGTTTTCAAAATCAAAATACTTCTCCATCCCCGAGATCCAATCCATCAATTCATCTGAATCTAACTTCCCATCATATTCTGGTGGGGTAAAATGAAGTTTACTGTTCACCCTACTCAAAAACCTTAAAAACCTTTCCTCCTCTGGATCAACTGCCAGTAGGTTAACTTGTTTTGTCGGGCCTTCTTCTCCTTAATCTTCGCTCACATCCTCAACATGTTGGCCTCTTCTCTGGGTTGTCTCCACGGCTTCTAGCTGGGCTTCTATTCCTAGCAACATCTCCATTATAGTAGGGTTTGCATTCCCACGTGCTCCACCATTCCTAGTTCCTCTTTGCACCATTGATCCATGCTAGTCCTCTGTAATTGCAGGTCAGATCCATAATATGCCACCCTACAAGAAGATTCAAGACACGCAACCTCTAGAATGAACTTCGCTCTGATACAACTTGGTGTAGTCACTGTTGAGGAGGGACCTCGAGGAGATTAGTCCAAACTATTCAGCAAGATTAAACACAACGGAATCACACAGATATGATGGAGGCAATGCATAACAGGTAGTTTTATTGTATGAAAGTTAATTGCATCCAACCGGTAACAAGAAACTGTCAAGGAAACTAGTAGTGGTATCTTGTTGGAAAGTGATCCAAAAGAGATGTTGTTAGAAAACAAGCAAGGTGTTAAATTCTTCAAGTAGAATCCAACTCCACAGGAATCAGTGCGCCAAAACTGGGACACAAAGAAAGGAAAAGTGAAACTGTAAATAGAAAACAAAACAGAAAAGGAAATGTTTTTAGTTGATGCAAGATTGATGTGAACCGGGGATGCTCCTGAATCAATGAGACTTGATGTCTTCTTCATTAAAATATTATAAAAGTTATTAAAAGATATGGCAAAAGATATATTACATGTTTAGTTGGCGGCCTCCACTAAATAAGGTTAATAATCACTTGGTAAAGAGCATTAAATATAAAGGAAGTGAATGACATATAGGTGTTGGTGGTTATCATAAACTTGGGTATTTGTTAAGTTCAATGAGTCCTTTGGCATCCACAACAAGTTTCCATTGTCTTCATTTTTATTCTTTGTCATCTAAAATATAAAGTTAGTTTCTATTTCTTAGGGAATTATCTTGGAGATTTGTATTTGGTGTCTTGTGTGTTTACAAGTGTCGAAAAGAAGCAAAGCGAATGGACTCCCCAATCAAGATCCTATCATCAAGGTAGATGGCTCTTATTGGGGAAATTAAACAAAAAAATAATTGAGGTTGTAATGCCCGCCAAAATACCCTAGAGAAATAAACCAAAATCTACTAACAAAAAGAGACAATTTTTTTTTCTTTTAAGATAACCATTACAACTACAGTATTACTAGTATTTATTAATGCAATGTTACTACCATTATTCATCAATGCATCGTTAACTATATATATGAATACATAAATCAGCAAGAACATAACCATAGAATCATATTACACGAGTAGAATAACCATTTAACCATTAATATAACTCTATATAAACTCATACAATGCAAATCCATTCCCTAGGGTATCTCAATGTCACTACTTGACAAAATCTTAACACATCATATAATCCTCTCAGAACATCATATTCTATTATCTATCTATTCATTTACTTTCCATACAACTATGATAAATCCTTAACACATATGCATAACTTATTCACATAACATACTCTTTAGATTCTTTTAGAAACTACCAAATCCAATACTCCTAATATTCATTCTATCATTCATCATAAAAGCAACATAGATAATATAACCATTCTCTTTAAAAAGACTAGAGTATCCTTTAAGTTTTTACTACAAATCTCTAAGACAAGAATCTCAATCTCCTATGCAACATAATCCATCACACCTAAATGATTTCCACTACTTAAACAAAGTCTATAACAGCAACTACTAATCTTTCATCTTAAATTTTCCTTAAGGTCATACATACAATTCCATCTTACAATTTCACACAATACAAACATACAAAAACTATCTCTTTCTTTCACATCTTGAACTATACTCTAACATTACAGAAACTAGTATCCAATATATTAATGAATATACAATGAGATCTCCTCCTAAAATACTACATCATATTCCCTTTCAATTACATCAAACAAATACAAGAAGATACATAACCTAGGGGCACATAATCTCATCTACAAATATAAATCATCATGATAAAATGTTTTCTATTTCAAGTACATAGAAATCAGCTCCAAATAATATTCACATAATGAAGAATCCAATCCATGCATGCTAACATCCATGAAGAAGAATATCCCAATGGAATCAAACCACCCAACCATGTGGAACCAAATAGGAACCACCCCCTGTGCTAGGAGATGACATGGGGTTCCAACACTCACTCAAGACCTAGGTTGACACCTAACAACTATGGGACTCAACATAGCGCATAATGAACTCAACACAACAATAATCACATGACAATACAAGGTTGAAATCAATAATAAACTCTTGCAGAGGCATACACTCAATCATCACATATGGACATGGTCACATGTAGGAAAGGAGTGGCATCGCATGTTGTCCTCGTATATAAGGGAATATGGTCATCCTTACTAGTCACGCTCCAATGTGCTAGCCTCACAAAGAAGGTAGATATGCACCCATAGTAGACATGTATGATGTCATCACAAAGAAAAGCAATCCATACTCCTAATAGACATACAAGCTACCCTCACAAAAGAAGGGTGAAATATGATGGGATGGGGTATGGGATAGACTAGCCTAGTCTATGCTCCTGGATCCTTTCCTTGGATCACCTGGTGTTCTCTACACACCCTAGGGTCTCTATGACTTCCCTTTGCTTGAGGAATCCCCTGACCATGCCCAATCCACCCACCAATGAGTTGCAAAACTGCTCCTAAGGTCTCACCTACTCATGAGACTCAAAACCCCTTACTATGGCTAATAAGGGCTAATTTTGTTCCACACCTTCTAAGGTCTTAGCAAGGTTGTTTTAGGTCTAGTTCATGGTCTATCCACCTATTCATGAGCCCCCAAAAGGTTTCAAGCCTTCAACCCCTTACTGATTTCACTATTTTGTGTTTTTGCCTTCAAATAGGGCTACAAGGATTAGGACCAATTAGGCCTCCTAACCGGTTTTCTAGGGCTCCCTCTCACAAATGGTGCACAAACAACCCAATCTCCCAAAAAGGACTACCATTCATTTGGAAAGGACACAAGGATTTTCTAGGTTTTAGGCCTCCAAGTGTTCATACACTGTCCTAGGTGGATTTAAAGGTTTTCAAGGGTTTTGTGAGGGTTTTTAGGGTTTGCCTGGGTCACAGTGAAGGTTTTGGGTTTTAGCCACCTTGTTTGGATTGGTGGAGGCTCCTCCTTCACATAAGTGATGCTTCACACACTCCTCTACACATCCTCCAAAGGATGCACTCTCCACTAACCAACCTTGCTCTCCAAGACCTCTGCACCAACAACCATTCCTAACCGGGCACTGTCCAATCTCGCCTAGGAATGGGTCTTTGCTTGGCCTCCTTGCATTTCCAAGGGCCCTGCTTGCTTGGGACTATAGTACAGGGTCTTCACATCCATTTCCCATGTTTTCATGGTGGTTCCACAACGGGGAATGGAGTTAAGACTTCATTTTCTCAAACCGGTCCAAGACTGGACAGTAAGACTCCAACTTACAGCTTATTTACAAACACACTCAACCGGTAAACAAAGAGCTAATATAATCACTCATAGTGAAGATATATACACCAAATAAGACATTCCACATAGGTTTTCTTGCAAATCAATCCATTACTTTTCTTGATAACTGCATTCAAACTGACTGGTAACCCAAAAATAGTCATAGTCAATTCAGTTTGCTTGAGCCATACAATCTTTGACATCCAACCCTTTAACTTAGGGTTTGTAACATCTTATACTACCCATACCTCTATTGATGTGCCACATTTAGGGTTGTCCATGCCAACCTAAGGATTTTGACAACATGGTGGAAAAGTTGCTTGACAACTTTTAAAAGTTGTCATGCAACTTTTGAGCAACTTTCCCAATGTTGCTCTTCCTAACTCCTAGACCCACAATGGGCCAACCTAAAGACACCGCCATGATATAAAGGACCCCTAAACACCTCCAGGACACACCTACCCTCCATTTTCAAGAAAAACACAATCTTGACTCGTGACCCCTAAGATCTCCTCTAGGACCCTACCTAGGTCCTATGAGCACATGGCTCATTATTTTATATACAATGGCTTCTAAAGAAGCATAACACCAATAAGACAAAGAAAGAGAAAGAGTCTGGAAGGGTGCTCCTGCACCATACTCCCCCTCTACACACAACTAATTAAAAGAAGAAGAGATGAGAGCCAGGTCTATTCCAAGTGTCTTGAACCTGCTCTCCTCCACCCATGTAGCTTCAGATACTGGTTGATCTGCCCATTTCACTAAGTGCTCCATGTAGACCTGGTGTCTAGTAGACTTCTTCACCCTTTATTCCAAGATCTCCTCTACTTTAGGCCTCTTCACTTGAGGTAAGGTGTTTACATCTAATTCTTGTAACACCTTGGCCTAGTTCTCAGTCTGCTCTACTATCTCTTCGTTGTACATTTCCAGATCAGCAACATTGAAGACTGGTGAAATGGCTAAGTCTGAAGGTAAATCCACCTTATAGGCGTTCTCACCGTATTTTGCCAGAATTTGACAAGGTCCTATCCTCTTCATCTGTAGTTTCGTAGGCTTGCCACTTTGCATCCTAGCTTTACTCAAATGGACCATCACATAGTCACCCACCTTGAACTAAACTTCTCTTCATTTCTCATCCACTTTGGCTTTCATCTTTTGAGTGGATTCAAGGATGGCCTTCTTAACTTGCTCTTTAACTCCCTTGATGATTTGAGTGAAGTCCTCTGCTTGTCCACTCTTCATCTCCAAGGTACTAAGGTCTCTTAACTCACATACTCCCTTGGATGTCTGCCATACACAGCCTCAAAAGGACTTTTACCAGTGGTCCTATTCACACTGTCATTATATGCATACTCTACTTGAGGAATGATAAGGTCCCATGTCTGACCATATTCCTTAGTTAGACACCTTAACAATTTGCCTAGCACTCTATTGATGACTTTAGTTTGAACATCTGTTTGTGGATGGTAAGCTGAGCTAAAAGACAAGTTAGTTCCTAGTCTCCTCCATAATGTTTGCCAAAAATGACCCATGAACTTGTTGTCCCTGTCTAAAACAATGCTTAAAGGGAGTCCATGAATCCTAACAATCTCTTTGAAGAAGAGATGTGCAACATAGCTTGCATCATGTGTAGTCTTACATGGGATAAAATGACTCATCTTGGAAAATCTATCTACTACCACATAAATGTTGTCCATACCTATTTTTGTCTTGGGAATTCCTACTACAAAGTCCATGCTTATACATTCCCAAGGTTTGTTAGGGATCGGTAATGGTTGATATAAACTAGCATTGCTTGATCCACCTTTGGCTCTTTGGCATACACCACACTGTTCTACATATCTTTTCACATCCCTAGGCAACTTTGGCCAATAGTAGTACCTCTGTACTAAGTCCAAGGTTTTGTTAATCCCAAAGTGTCCACTCAAACTGCCATTATGCTTCTCTTAGATGAGGTTCTCCCTCATAGATCCTCTAGGTACACACAACTGGTTACCCTTGAACAAGACACCATTTTGGAGAGTGTAATCTACATACTCACCATGGAAATGGTTCTCAAACTCTTTGCAAACCTTGTATGCTGATGAGAAGTCTTCATCTCCTTTATAGAGGTCTTTGAAACTTTCTATGCCTATGCTCTGCAACTGTAATTCTTAAACAGTCAACAACTTCCTGCTCAATGCATCTACCACCTTGTTAAGTTGCCCCTTCTTATGCTTGATGGTGATGGTGAAGGATTGGAGATATTCCATCCATTTCAGATGTCTATTGCTTAGCTTCTCTTGAGTATTAATGTAACTCAATGCCTGATTGTCTGTGAACACCACAAATTCTTTTGGAAGTAGGTAATGCCTCCGTTTCTTTAGTGACTGCACTAATGCATATAACTCTAAGTCATAGGTAGAGTACTTCTTCTTTGCTTCATTAAGCTTCTCACTGAAAATTGCCACAGGTCTTCCCTCTTGACTCAACACACCACCCACTGCAATTCCACTTGCATCACACTCCAAAGTGAATAGCTTATCAAACATAGGTAGGAGAAGGATAGGTTTTGTGGCTACTTTTTGTTTCAACAACTGAAATGTTTTGTCAGCCTGCTCAGTCCATCTAAACTTGGTTTTAAGACCTCCTTTAATGGTGTCAAGGACTGGTGCACATATACCACTGAAATTCCTCACAAACTTCCTATAGAATTGAGCTAATCCATGGAAACTTCTAACTTCAGTCCCTGTTTTAGGTGCAAGCCAATTCAAAATTGCCTCCACTTTGCTTGGATCCATCTTCAAGGTTCCCTTAGACACCACAAATCCTAAGTAAACCAGCTCTTGTTTCAAGAAGTCACACTTCTCTAGGTTGATGGATAGCTTCTCCTCATGCAACCTCTCTAAGACTAACCTCAAATGCTCAAGGTGCTCTTCTTTGGTTCTGCTATAGATGAGAATATCATCTAGGTACACCACCAAAAATCTACCTGTGAAATCCTTCAACACTTCATTGATCAACCTCATGAAGGTGCTTGGAGCATTGGTGAGTCCAAATGGCATCACAAGCCATTCATACAATCCATCAATTGTCTTGAAAGCAGTCTTCCACTCATCACCCTCCTTAATTCTTATCTGGTGATAACCACTTTTAAGGTCTAGCTTAGTGAAATACATAGCCCCTCCTAAACAGTCCATTAGATCCTCTATTCTAGGAATAGGAAACCTATACCTTATGGTAATCCTATTAATTGCTCTTGAGTCAATGCAAAGTCTCCACTTACCTCCTTTTTTTGATGCTAGCACTACCGGGACTACACATGGGCTGATGCTCTTCTTAATTAGTCCTTGTTCCAATAACTCCTACACTTGCCTTGCTATCTCCTTTTTCTGATTAGGTGTGAGCTTATATGCAGCCTTGTTAGGTAAGGATGCACCGGGAACAAAGTCTATTTGATGACTTATAGACCTTCTAGGTGGGAGTGTTGCCGGTGTTCCATCACTCACTATATCCTTATACTCTTGCAACATTTGCTTCACCTCCTTGGGTACTTCTGTCTACAACTTGTCTTCTTCCTCCTTTGGTTTCACAAAGATGGCACACTTTACTATCTCCTCCTCATGTAGCAAGTTCAAAAACTCTTTTTTGGTAGCCATTAAGACACTAGGTGTCTTTGAAGTTCCTTCTTCATTCTCTGTCAAAGACTGAATCTTGAAGGTCTTGCTGTCCTTCTTAAAGGAAATGGAGTTCTCCTCTCCATCATAGATCACCTTCCTATCAAATTGCTAGGGTCTTCCAAGCAATAAGTGACATGCATCCATAGGCAACACCTCACAAAGAATCTTATCCTTGTATCCTCCAATGGAAAATTCTACCCAAGTCTATTCATTGACCAGCACACTCTGCTCATGATTCAACCATGTCACCTTGTATGGGTTTGTGTAGGATATCCTTGTGAGTTTCAACTTCCTAACTGTCTCTTCTGATATGATATTGTCAATTGAGCCTAAATCAACTATCACCTTGCACACTTTACCAAGAATCTTGCACCTTACCCTAAACAATGCTCTCCTATGCTTAGGTTCACTCTTGACTGGTTGTCTTATCAAGACCCTATTAAACATAAAATTTTCTCCACTCTCTGATTCAATATGATCCACCTCAGGTGTCTTGCTACTTGAAGATTCTTCATGTGCATAAGCAACCCTCTTTCCATTGCTTGATGATGTAGGCTTGTCAGGGCATCTATATGCCGGGTGTCCCAATTGTCCACAATTGTAACACTTCATAGTTGCAAAGTAGGAGTTACCTCTGTCGGTACCTCTACCCCTACTTGGACCACCTTGTGCACCTCTTCCTCTAGAATTTCCTCCTCTAGGATTGGTTTCACTGCCATGTTCAGTCAACTTGGCTTCTCCTTGGTTCCTCTGCTCATTTGTCTTGCTTTGGTAACCACCTCGGTGATTCACTTGATCTCTACCTCTGCCTCTACCCCTATTATTGGATTCTCCTTTCCTTTTGTTTCTCTCTTCTACCTTGGTAGAAAGCTGATGACACTTCTGGATAGTAGTAGGAGTCCATAGGCTTATCTCCTCTTGAAAGTTCCACTTTAGGCCACTTAGATACCTAGCCACCTTAATGGATTCATCTTCTTGGACTTTGGACCTAAGACATAGCTTTTGAAACTCCTCTATGTAGGAGGCCACATCAAGATCCTTCTGCTTCAATCCTTGTCTCTTCTTATGAAGTTGGACTTCATAATCCTCAGGTAAGTAGTTCTCCTTAATCTTACCCACCATAGCTTTCCAATTTGCAATAGGTAGCTTTCCCATACTAACTCTTTCTTCTTGCAGGTACTTCCACCATGTCAAAGCTACTCCCCTTAATCTTGATTTGGCAACTTTAATCTTCTGAGCCTTTGTCACTCCTTCACACTCAAAGTGGTTTTCCATGCCCTCTATCCATTCCATAACAGTGTCTATGTCCATTCTTCCACTGAAATGTGGCAATCCTTCAAAGGCTTTGGTGTTCAAGGCCTTGATAGCCTTTACAAAAGGTTCTTCATTGAACAAGGGATCAGGTTTAGGGATAATGTCATCTATATCTATAGTCTTCTTGCCTTTACACTTGGTGTCTTCATCCCAAGGTTCATGTGTCCTCTGATCCACTACTTCCTGCAGTTTATCCCTTATCTCACTCATAGCTACTTCAAGGAGTCTATTCTTCTCCTTCTATTCTTCCACCTCTCTAGCCAACTCTGCATTAGTGACCATTCTGCTCTCCCCTACTGATTCACCAGTATATAGAGACATCCACAGTCCAACAAGTCTTTTACTTTATCGAATACCAATCTGATGGGATGGGGTATGGGATAGACTAGCCTAGTCTATGCTCTTGGATCCTTTCCTTGGATCACCTGGTGTTCTCTACACACCCTAGGGTCTCTAGGACTTCCCTTTGCTTGAGGAATCCCCTGACCATGCCCAATCCACCCACCAATGAGTTGCAAAACTGATCCTAAGGTCTCACCTACTTATGAGACTCAAAACCCCTTACTATGGCTAATAAGGGCTAATTTTTTTCCACACCTTCTAAGGTCTTAGCAAGGTTGTTTTAGGTCTAGTTCATCATCTATCCACCCATTCATGAGCCCCAAAGAGGTTTCAAGCCTTCAACCCCTTACCAATTTCACTATTTTGTGTTTCTGCCTTCAAATAGGGCTACAAGAATTAGGACCAATTAGGCCTCCTAACCGGTCTTCTAGGGCTCCCTCTCACAAATGGTGCACAAAAAACCCAATCTCCCAAAAAGGACTGCCATTCATTTGACAAGGACTCAAGGATTTTCTATTTTTTAGGCCTCCAAGTGTTTGTACACTGTCTTAGGTGGATTTTAAGGTTTTCAAGGGTTTTGTGAGGGTTTTTAGGGTCTGCCTGGGTCACAGTGAAGGTTTTGGGTTTTAGCCACCTTGTTTGGATTGGTGGAGGCTCCTCCTTCACACAAGTGATGCTTCACACACTCCTCTATACATCCTCCAAAGGATGCACTCTCCACTAACCAACCTTGCTCTCCAAGACCTCTGCACCAACAACCATTCCTAACCGAGCACTGTCCAGTCTCGCCTAGGAATGGGTCCTTGCTTGGCCTCCTTGCATTTCCAAGGGCCCTACTTGCTTGGGACTATAGTACAGGGTCTTCACATCCATTCCCCATGGTTTCATGGTGGTTCCACAATGGGGAATGGAGTTAAGACTTCATTTGCTCAAACTGGTCCAAGACTAGACAGTAAGACTGCAACTTACAAATTATTTACAAACACACTCAACCGGTAAACAAAGAGATAATCTAATCACTCACAATGAAGATATATACACCAAAGAAGACATTCCACATAGGTTTTCTTGCAAATCAATCCATTACTTTTCTTGGTAACTGCATTCAAACTGACTGGTAACCCAAATACAGTCACAGTCAATTCAGTTTGCTTGAGCCGTACAATCTTTGACTTCCAACCCTTTAACTTAGGGTTTGTAACATCTTATACTACCCATACCTCAGTCGGTGTGCCACATTTAGGGTTGTCCATGCCAACCGAAGGATTTTGACAACATGGTGGAAAAGTTGCTTGACAACTTCTAAAAGTTGTCATGCAACTTTTTAGCAACTTGCCCAATGTTGCTCTTCCTGACTCCTAGACCCACAATGGGCCAGCCTAAAGACACCACCATGATATAAAGGACCCCTAAACACCTCCAGGACACACCTACCCTCTATTTTCAAGAAAAACACAATCTTGACTCATGACCCCTAAGATCTCCTCTAGGACCCTACCTAGGTCCTATGAGCACATGGCTCATTATTTTATATACAATGGCTTCTAAAGAAGCATAACACCAATAAGACAAAGAAAGAGAAAGAGTTTGGAAGGGTGCTCCTGCACCAAAACAATCCCTTAACAGACATGTGGAGCCATCTCAACCTATGTGAGTAAAAGGGAGATCAGCTTGCCATCTCATATGGCCCAAACCAAATAGAATTATCTTATTAGGTGAAACCCAAACCCAATAAATTATTAAATGTTATCACTGAATTACAAAAAAAAAAAAAAAAAAAACTCCCAATGTGCTCTTGCGGTCTAGGTGCCAAGCAACCTAACTCACTTGACCCCGATCATCACAAGGAATCCCACTTCCCCTAATCATATTCTGATCCATAGGGTAACACATAACAAAATACAACACAATAATAACATGAATCTCAACATGGAAGGCATCCAAAAGTCATTTCAAAATTGATACAACCGAATCACAAAAATAGTCAACATACAACCATGAGACACTAAGCAAGGATCAAGCCATAAGCTCATAATGCCAAAATGTAATAATATGTTGGTATTTTGATGATGCTTAGTTGTGATTGTCATTCATGGACACACTTATTCTATGTATGAGTTAATCTCCACCGGTAATATGTGTTGTATTGTTCACACCGGTATTATATGTCATTGAATGAATAGTCTTTGTTTGTAGAAGACTATCAGTGTTTTGCAGAAAATGCTCTTCTGTCAAAGCATGACTAAAGACCTCAAGTGGTATAAAGACCTCAAGCAGAACAAGGACCCCTAGCGGCAGTCAATCTTTTTGATCGGAACACTATGTTCCAGTTTACCAGTCTTTGTTTATCGGTATATTGTGCTTAACTGGTAAAATTGTAGAGTGTGATGAGTTATCATCCATCAACACTTTGGCACTGCTTCTGTGTCATGTTACCAAATGTGTCTAGATGCTTTAAACATAGGAAATTGTAGTCCAAACTCATTAGATCGACATGAAATCAGCTTCCAATTTAAGGACATCATGTCTAGGGTTTTAAGGTAATGAATGTATGTGTGTGTGTATGTTGAAGAAGTAGAGTTGTTATAGAAGCATCGTGAGATAGATATTAAATATGAAAAGGATAGAAGACTAAAGTAATGCTGCAATGCATTAACAGAGAGTTGTCAAGGATCTAATCAACCATTCTATGCTATTTTCTAGATTATTCACTTGTTGATTACTAATCTCTTCGACAAGTCTGAAACCCTTAACTGGGTAGGCCCAGTCAAGCCTTTTGTAAATCCTCTAACAAGGTGGTTCATAGTTGTGAATCTGAAATCCTTTAACAAGGTAGTCTTTAACAAGACTTATCTCCTAACAAAGATCTAGATTCCTAACAAGATTTGTTCTGGTGAAGAACATTGTAAGGTCTTAACCAGTCTGACCTTAACCGGCCTAGTAACTATTCTACAAATAGTTGGCTTGTGAGTTTTACTCACCGTGGTTTTTCCCATTTGGGTTTCCACGTAAAAATATCTTGTGCTATGGTGATTGTGCTTCTGTGGGTGAATGGTCTATTTTCTATTTGGCTTGTTTGTGTTTTAACCGGATTGTTGTTTAAACTACTATACTGATCTGCAGTAAAATTGCTTAAGAGTTCGGTTAAAAGTTTGGGCATACTAATTCACCCCCCCTCTTAGTATTCATCAATTGGTATCAGAGCCAACCTTTCTCTAAGTCTAACCACTTGAAAGGAGATATGGGGGAATACAGCATGAGGGAACTCACTCACCATTTGGCTGAATCTAAAAGAGCCTATGATGAACTGAAGATCAAATATAAAGCCTCTTTAACCAAAAGAAGAGAGCTTGCTGAGAAAATGATGGAAATCACTGAAAATAGCTCTTCTAATGAAGAATACATGGATTCCCTAGTCCAAGAAGTGGAGAAATTAAATCATTCCAAAACTAACCTAAGGAGGGAGCTGGAAGGACTGACTATTAGGATGAGTTAGGAGCTAGAAAACAAAAGAAAAGCTAAAGATCTAGTTAAGGACAAGGAGTGTGAGATCTCTAAGTTGAAACAAGAGATTGGTACTATCACTGCTTATCTGCAAGAGGGTAAGGAAGAGAAAGAAGAAATGCAAGCAGACCTCAATGTAGCCATTTCTCAGAATGAGACCTTGATGAAGAACAATGATGCTCTTTCCAAGGAACTTGATGAGACAAAGGAGATACTTGCAAAGTTCAACCGGAGTGTTGCGAAGTTGGACCAAAAGCTGGAAACAATGAAGCTATCAAAGGATACCTCTAGACTTGGTTTTTCTACATATGAGGAAGGTGAAACCTCTGGAACCAAGATTGGTTCACCAAAGGAGCAATCGGCACCTTAGATCAACCGAAGCAAAGGTAATTAAAAGTTCAAACCTGTATGCTTTAATTGTCTTAAGGAAGGACATACTGCCAATGTATGTAGGAGCAAGGCTTATAACAATTTCCCTTACATACAAAACAATGTGCATAACCACAAGGCTAGAACTAGTAGATTTAATGGTCATTGTTATACATGCAACAAGTTTGGGCATAGATCTTTTAAGTGCAGGATAGTTATGAATAACCCTGGAGTCTATGCACTGAGACCAAGAGGGATTATCCAGGAACCTCCTATGAACCAAAACCCAAACGAGTATAGAACCTTTGACCATCGGTCAGATGGTTATGAAGCATCAACTGGTTGGAGAGCAACCTGTTTGATCTATCGTGGTAGCGGTCATACTACTGCAACATGCAGGAGGAAGAAAGGAAATGTGAACACTGGACCATGGAGAACACCTGGTATGGTATGCTATCATTGTCACAAACCAAGACATATTGCCAGAACATGTAGACTGAAAAAGAATCCATCGGGAGACATATCGGTCAATCCAGAAGGAAAGGTCGATGTTGAAACCGTTCAGGCTGATATGGATAAAATTTGGAAGAATAAATCTGAAGAGGAGCCACAAGATGTACTAGTTTCTGCACCCAGTGTAGAGACCCCTGAACTGGCAAACTAAGCCTTGAAAATCTTAAGGGGGAACATATCAGTAACAATGTTTCAGACCCCCGGTGTGTATCAATAAAGTGTTTTATCGGTATTGGTTACCTGTCAACCAACAGAAGAATTGAATTGGTAAAGTTAGGGTTTGTACCCTATCGATGATGCATTTATTATGGTAGGTAGGAGCATGCTTAAAAGTGACTTTTTGTCATCATTTTTACTTACCTATTTTCAAAAGAATAATTTTTCTAGCCTAAGCAACACAACAAGAGAGATTCATCTTGCGTTCGAAAGAATCAAGGAAGAAATCTTGCACAAGATCCAGCAGACATTTCAAGGTATCCAGAGTGGAGGGCAGAGTGGTAAAACAAGCTTTTGAAAAAGTGTATTGTGTTTGACATCGGCAAACCCTAGTTCGGAGTGAAAAGGTATTCTTCGTCGAAACATTCTTTCCATTCAAAATTATTTAGTCATGGCCTCTACATCCAAAATACCTTCTAGTTTTACCGAACCTAAGGAGTCATCTGAGTTTCTTAGAAAGAAGGTGAAATACAATGCCCTATTCCCGATGGAGTCATTTTCGCAGGGGATGTTTCAAGATACATTGATTGCACACTAGAAGACCTAGGGTCTCTAGTGATTCACTCCCAGTTGAGTTTGTTCTGTGGAGATGATAAGAAGATTACACCAGAGTACAACGTGATCTAGAAGAAGAAATTCCACAATGCAATATATTTTCTCGAGGAATTCACAGAAGATCACATAAGGATCATTCTAAGTAGGGTTCATGGTGACAAGATGTATCTTGAGTGAAACCATGATATTACACTAGAGGCAATCCATGTCATGACTAGTTTCTGTAATGTTGGATAAGTCCCTGTTCTTTGCAATATCACCAAAACCAAAGTGACAGAGCTCACCAATTCTATGAGCGACCAGTGGGCAATGACTATAAACACCATAAAAGATGATTTGGTGAAGTATGTGTGCATGGTGATCGGGTATAGAGTATTCTATGCTATTAGAATGAATTATGTTCCTACAACTGCAGTGCATGCCGCTTATAGGATGATCAAGGAAGATGCAGATTATGACTTATGTACCTGCATGCAAAAACAACTCATGGAGAATCTGAAGTCCATCAAAGAGGACAAGACACTAAGGTTTAAGTTCGTTCAACTGCTTGTCGGTTTGTTTTCTATTGTAATGCCCCACCAGGAACCCTAAAGGAAAACAACACAACTAGGCAACTAAAGGGTGAAATAAATTTTTTTTTTTAATTTTTGATAACCCAATAAATTTAATTCTCAATTAAATTTATTTCTAAAGTAATCAACAAATTTCACAGAGATGCCATTATTTAAAAGACTATCAGAACAAATCAAACAAGAGGGATAATTTCTCAGGTAAATACCCCTTTTTCATAAATCTTGCAATTTCCATGCATCATAAAATCTTGACAAATTTTCCATAATAATTTTCCTAATTTTCTCAAAATTAAATTCTTCCCATGAACTAGAAATAATCATCAGGCATGAATTTTAAATCAAAACCAAAATTAACCAGAAGAGGGTTTTGGAATTGACAATAATTTACACACACATCATTCAGAGAAAAATAGAAATATTTTCTAATAACCCAAAATCAAAGAAGCCATCCAACTTGGTATAGCTTTCCTGGAAGAAATCTATAGAAGAGCCCTAATCTTTCCAATAAGCTTCCAATAAATTTCTTCACCTAAATTTCCTGACCTATTTCCTGTGTAACTAAAATAAAGACCTATTCCCCTATTTAAACTAAAATTCTAGGTTCAATAGCTTTTTATCAAAAAACCTAAATTTAGAATAAAAGTAATTTTATTTTCTTTTCTAATTTTATAACAAAAGATAAGCTAACATGCAATAATTAAAAATCATTATTCTTTCTTTTCTTTTCTCATGCAAATTAATTAATTTTCTAAATAAAGAATTAAAACAATAATTTAATTCTAACTAATTCCTTTATTCATTTATTTACTTATTCTTTTATTTATTTATTTATTTATAATTCTAGGAAACAATAAATATAATTAATCTAATTTATTTTTCCATTTAAATAAAAATATATTTCTAATATCATGCGGCTTGCAACTTAATTTTATAATTTCTTTTAATTAACTAAATTTATAATCTCAATGCATAAACAATACAACTATGAGATAATTCCATAAACTTAATTAATTAATTAATAAAATCCACTAAAACACACAACAGAGAAAATCAAAGCAAAGACTCATAAGAAGATCAAATAACAAAAATACGAAGGCCGAACAAACTAACAGGACGACCAACTAACGACACTCATACGAGTGTAACTGAATAAAATAGGGTCAACTACTATCTCCTCCACTTCCATCGGAAAATGTAAGGCACGCTCAGACCTGTGAAGCTAGGTGGAGACGATACCCCGTACCTACCCAGTACTTGTACCTGCAATAATCTGTATCATCGAACCACACATGCATATATATACAATATAGAAAACATGGCATACACACCGATGAAGGAGAACCGCTACCTTAGGGTAGCCAATAAAAAAAATTAAATTAAATTTAAATTTTATTTTATTTTTTTATATTTTTAATTTTGTTTTCAAAGAAATAAAATAAAATAAAAGTACAATTGTTTTAATATATATATATATATATATAGTTGTTTTACTTTAACTTATCTTTAATTAAAGTAATTTGTTAATGCTTTGGGATTTAAAATGAGGTTTTTGGTAAAATATAAATGTGAGAAATTGATAATTAAAGATTTTTGTTTATATAAATATTTAATTGAGAATTTAGTTATTTTAGGAAAAGCTTATAATTTTAGATTCCATATTTATGTTGTAAACACACTAGGAGATTAATTCATATGTGAATTTTTTTAACTTTATTGGACAAATGACAAGTTTGATTTCTTTGTATTAAAATAGTTGTAAATTCTTGTTGTCTGGAAAATCTTTATTTGCAAATGATTTATGCTTTTGGCTATTTTAAGAAAAGATTTCCTATATTAGGATCTTGTGTAAATGGTGTTTGCAGTCAAGCTTATTTCATTGCAATTCTGGTTGAATTGTCATTGTGTCCTATGTTATTATTTCTCCTTGGTCAGGTGTTGTTGTATAACCTTATTGATGTGAGCCATTGTGTGTGTTAGTCCAAATGGTCAATCTTGGGTTAGTGATTATGTATCCTTCACCTGTGCTTTGTCAGGATTGTTTATGGTTGTCTATTTCACCATAGAATTCTCATAGAGAGAGACATTTCTTGTTAGTGTCCTATGAGAGAGAGTGGCTTTCGAGCGGGGGTTGTGCCCGAAGTGGATGACAGGATAACCCGTCGAAAGTCAGTTAAAAAGTGATAACCTAATAATATATTGGGGGGGAGTGAGATAAATATTAATTAAGATAATGTACCTCATGCATAGGTGTAGTGCTAGTATAGGGCTCATAATGCTATGAGAAGGCCTAGAATAGAAAACTTACCACCTTGTCTTCACGAAAGGATTGGTAGGGTCTGCATGAGACTTAGTTGGAACTAGAGGCTCAGAAGAGGTTACCAGGAGAAACCCATGATGGGGGTCGGGACCTATGGAGGTTGTACCATGGTATCCACTGTAAGACATGCGATGACACTCTCTCCTTAGAGTCACTAGTGTTTTGTGAGTTGAGTCATATGGATGTTTGTGAAGTCTTGTAGTCCTTTCGTACTTGTCTTACTTTGCTTGCTTGAGGGTTTTCTACTATCTCCTAGCACAGTGGGGTGGTTCCATTTCGAGATCACATGGTCGGGTGGTAGTGCCACTTCCCATCGGATGTTCTGGATTGTATCTTCAGGCGATGAAAGGCTTCGCTTGTGTTTCTTGGTTCGTGGTTCATGTACCAGCTCTTGTTTGAGATCATTGTTCAGTTGAGACCTTGTGGTCATTGTATCAGACTTTTATGTAACCTTGCTATTGTAACTTTGTAAATTTGTGGCATTATTGGAAGCCATGTATTTATGGATATTGTAATAGTATGTCAGTGGAATATATGTTAATTCAGTTGCTTTGTTCTGATGTATAAATGATTTATGGAAAATTGAATGCATTGGAATACTTTGATTTCTTTCATTATGGAATTTAGATGTATGTGTAGTTTTGAACTTAAGCATTTACTTTATCTAGTTAAATGAACAATTGGATTAACCATGGTGTTAATATAATCTACAAATTAATCTTCATTGGTAACCCTTAGGAAATCATATGTTAGACTTCCGATGTGTTATTAAACATGCAATGGTTGTAGCTAATGCACGTAGTCTTTAAAAAAAAAATTATTTCACCCTTTAGTTGCCTAGTTGTGTTGTTTTCCTTTAGGGTTCCTAGCAGGGCATTACATCTATTTTCAAGGGTATTTTCCTAGAGTCATTGATGTTCAATGGTCAAATGACCAACCAGTTTCAAGACAAATAAAGGAGAGTCTGCAAGCAGTGGGATCTACTTATCTAGAGACTCTAAACAAGTATTTTGATGAGTTTAGACTGAAGATGAACCAGAGAATGAGAATATCAGGTGATCTGATAATAAAATATGAAGAGGATATATGTTTCACAATCAAAGTGGATCACTGCATAATGGAAGCGGTTGAGCCCAAAGAAGATGAAGTTGAGCCTATGGGCTATGAAGTGGTAAATGATATACTCATAGGGTATGCCTATACCCTACTTACTTCACCACTGGATCCAAAGAAGAAGAGGACCGGTACTTACTCAGAGAGGATTAAATCTATTGAAGTACCAAAGCAAAAGAAGAGGAAAGTTGTGCCATTGGCATCAGCACTGGTTACATCTGTTGCTAGTCCTAAAGTGACCAAGAGGTCACCAGCCAAAAAGAAACCGAAGGCCATTCTGCCAAAGGTATTTGAAAGGAAGAGAAAAACCAGGAATAACACACCGGATTCAAAAGACACTAAACCAGAGGTAGAAATAAAGAAGACAAGACAATCAAGTAAGAAAACGAAGACAACTAGTAATGTACCAGCAACCTCTGCACCGGTAAATATACATGTTGCTTCTTACCAGCCTATGACACATTTTCAAAGAATTATGAAGAATGTTAAAAGGAAAGTTCTTGATGATCTAAAAGATTATTTTGAAGATCTTAGCGATAGTGAAAAGGAAGAAGTAGAGCTAGAGGTCATTAAATATTTGTGTGATAATGATCAATCTCCGATTGACATTAAATCTGTTGTTCCTAATTCTTTATATAATTATTTGGATAATAAATGGTGTATTTCCATTGAAAAGGAGCAAGAAATTAGGGAAGAAATTTTTGCCCAATATTTTCCTGATGCCTCTAATTCAGAATTGTTTGAGATTCTTAATCGGTACAAAGTTATATTTTTCATGCAAAAAAGAAGACTTTAGCTACTCAGAGGCAAAACTTCTGAAGTGGAAAAAGATACCCATCTATAGGTTAAAGTAGTTGTCAAAATGCAGAAGGTATCTGAAGCTAATCGGTAGGCTAAGCAAGAGCCTGGCCTATCTACAGCCAAACTAGATGAAATCTTTGACAGTCAGGGTGAAAGAAATCAGAAGAAAATGACCCCATTGATGTTGATACACTAGATGTTGAGGACACCACTCCAGAGAAGGCGAAAGTTGAAGAGGAGAGAGTGGAGAAAGAAAAAGATAAGAAAGTAGCAAAAGAGAAATAGGAGAAAGAGAAACAAGAAAAAGAAAAGGAAGAGAAAGAGAAATAGGTAAAAGAAAAAGCAGAGAAAGAGAAATAGGTAAAAGAGAAAGTAGAGAAAGAAAAGTCAAAAAAGGAGCAAGTGGAGAAAGAAAAACAATAGAAAGAGAAAGCAGAGAAAGCAAGACAAGAGAAAGAGAGAGAAGAGAAGGAAGAAGAGAAGAAGAAGAAGAAAGAAGAGAGGAAGAAGGAAGAAGAAAGGAAGAAGGAAGAAGAGAAGAAGAAGGAAGAAGAGAAAAAGAAAGTGGAAGAGAAGAAAGAGAAGGCCACCAAGGAAACCCAAGAAAAAGAAGAATAGGAGAGGAAAAGACAAGAGGAGATCAAGGCAAAGGAAGGAGGACAGACTCCTAAGGCAACGAGAGATCAAGCCAAATAGGTTGATCCCACCAATCACATTAATTTGACTCTTGCCTGTATCACTCACTTGGTAGATGAAAATGACCAACTAAGGAGCATTCAACTGTCTTGGCATAGATTGGAAGAATTGAGGAAAAAGAAAGAATAGGATGTCATTCAATTTATTGTTGACACTCTTTCCAATCTAATCCCTGGTATTAACCTCTCTAGTACCGATTCCCCACTGGCCAAGTTAAAACTTCTCTGCACAGTAGTGGATGATCAAGTACAATGTTTGGAAGATGTTGCCTAGGCCACTGCAAAGAAAAATCATGAAAAGGCACTCAAAGTTGCACTAGTGAAACAATTTAATGAAGACAAAGACAAGTTGATCCACCAGAGGGATGATATCAGTCTGGCAATAGCTGAAGGTCATAAATTGTTGAGCAAAATCTGCCAGCTAGATATATTCTATGATGATGCTTTGAAGAAAAAGAGTCAACTCAAATTGGAGTTAAAGCAATATATCGGCAACTTCAAATTGCCATATGATTCCTTCACAGTATATGGAAAGACTATTCACACTCACCAGTAGTAGATTGCAAAGATTGAATCAAAGATCTGCAAGCAGACACAAGATCTACAGGAGCTCTAGTTGCTTCTATTACCCAAATTGCAGGTTCTTCAGAAGTGCTTTTTGAACTTGGAGACTATTACTGTTACACGGGAATTGAGCACCATCGATGCCATGGAGGAGTTAGCTTTCTAGATGAAGACATAGAGTGAAATTATTGCCTCACTCCTAGATACCTGGTCCACAGACATGAAGGATTTCAAGAAAAAATTTAAATCTATTTTTGAAAATTTTTACTCTTTATTGTCATGAACATATACTCTGTTTTTATGTTATGCAATATAACTTTGGTAAATTTCTACGAAAGAGGGAGTGTTTGCATTACTTTGTCATTGTTGACAAAGGGGGAGTAGCATTCATGAAAAATTTAGGGGGAGTAGCATTGAATCTGCACATGCTTATAATTTTGGCAAAGGGAGTAGTGTATATGCTTAGGGGGAGAAATTTCGATTATGGCATCATTTTTGTTTTGTAAGCACTTAGATGTCAAATTTTCCTAAGTGTTGTCATCAATGCCAAAGGGGGAGATTGTTGGTATTTTGATGATGTTTAGTTGTGATTTTCATTGATGGACACACACTTATTTTATGTATGAGTTAATCTCCACTGATAATATGTGTTGTATTATTCACACCGGTATTATATGTCATTGAATGAATAGTCTTTGTTTGTAGAATACTATCGATGTTTTGCAGAAAATGCTTTCCAGTCAAAGCATGACTGAAGACCTCAAGAGGAATAAGGACCCCTATCGGAAGTCAATCTTTTTTATCAAAACACTATGTTCTAGTTTACCAGTCTTTGTTTATCGATATATTGTTCTTAACCGATAAAATTGTAGAGTGTGATGAGTTATCATCCACCAACACTTTGGTGATGCTTCTATGTCGTGTTACCAAATGTGTCTAGATTCTTTGAACCTAGGAAATTGTAATCCAATCTCATTGGATCGACATGAAATCAACTTCCTATTTAAGGACATCATGTCTAGGGTTTTAAGGTAATGAATGTATGTGTGTATGTATGTTGAAGAAGTAGAGTTGCTATAGAAGCATCATGCGATAGAGATTGAATATGAAAAGTATAGAAGACTGAAGTAATGTTGTAATGCATTAATAGAGAGTTATCAAGGATCTAATCAAGCATTATGTGCTATTGTCTAGATCATTCACTTGTTGATTACTAATCTCTTCAACAATTTTGAAACCCTTAACTGAGTAGGCGCAGTCAAGCCTTTTGTAAATCCTCTAACAAGGTGGTTCGCAATTGTGAATCTGAAATCCTTTAACAGGGTAGTCTTTAACAGGACTTATCTCCTAACAGAGATCTGGATTCCTAACAGGATCTGTTCTGGTGAAGAGCATTGTAAGACCTTAACTGGTCTGGTTACTATTCTGCAGATAGTTGGCTTGTGAGTATTACTCACCATGGTTTTTCCAATTTGGGTTTCCATGTCAAAATATCTTGTGTTATGGTGATTTTTCTTTTGTGGGTGAATGCTCTATTTTCTATTTGGCTTGTTTGTGTTTTAACCGAGTTGTTAGTTAAACTACTATACCAGTCTGTAGTAAAATTGTTTAAGAGTTTGGTTAAAAGTTTAAGCATACTAATTCACCCCCCCCCCTCTTAGTATTCATCATAATAAAGAGAGCCTCAAGAATCTCAAATATAGAATACATGAATCCAATAAAATAGAATGATCCTCCACAGCAAGGAACAACATAACCTCTCGTTGGAGCTACAATTAACCATCCTCAACAATAAGGAATCACTCAACTTGCTAGAGAAACATATCAAAACCTCAACAGACAAGCACAAAACCACTTGTCGAAGCCCAAATGGATTCACACACATCACAAATATATGGCATAGTGCCCCAAAACCATCAAACATAATAAAACAAGCCTCTGGAATGAAGACCAAGAAAAGAAATCAACTGACAGACTCAAAAACCAACCCAAAAATCTATTGACGCTACTTTGGCACTATTGTAGCCCAAAATAGTGATATTGTTCTTTGTTTTAGCACTACTATAATAGGGGATGAACTCACAAAAATTGGGATACAAAGATACTCAAATTTTCCCATATTCGGGCACAGGTCTTGTAATGGGATAAATACGATCTAGAAGTCACTAAAATCCAATAAGAAACCAAAACAAAGCCTTGTTAAGGCCAACAATACAACACATCCAAGAATTCCAACTTATACTAGTAATAACTTGCACAGAAATGATTACAGACATAGCCACTCCATATCTAATCAAATTAAAAGGACACAAGACAGGGTATGCAACAACAAATAAACCTCACTAAACTAGTTGTTACCACAATGCATTCAGAGGCAAATTATATTTAGCATATCAACATACACCAATGCCCTTTTTCAGCAATACAACACACAGATTCATAAAATCATATATAAATCTTTTTCCCAAAATATTACTCCCAATCACTGATAATAGAATAATCATTCATTCCCAAATCTCCCCAAACAATCTTTTAACATTCACAAAGAAAATAACTCTTTAAAAAAATCAAAATGCAAGAATGGTAAAAGATCTCCAACCTGGGAGTAGAGTGATGGTAATGCAATCGTAGAAGAGCAAAAATCCAAACCAACAAGCTTTCCAAAATTCAACCCAACCAGACAATTATCACTCCAAACAATTCTAAAATCCAAAAGTCATAGAAAGATATCTAGAAGCACCCCCACAAAAATGCTCACTAAGCCAATAAATAGAATCTCATTCAAAACTAGACAAGAATATATGTCAATCAAAATATTTCAATAAAATATATTCTATACCAACCCCCCTTCCAAAAATTAAGGTAAGAATATAAAATAATATTATTTACTTACCCTCAAATCTCAACCAATAAAATAATAGGGTAGGTATAAACATAATATTTAATTACTCAATTAGTAACAAGAGAATGTAATAATAATAATAATATAATAAACAATAATAATAAATTAAAGCCCAATAAAATAAATCAAAGGCAATATAAATAAATGCTCCAATTAAATATAAAACCACAAATAATATAAATAAATAAACAAACAATTAAATAATATTATCCTCGCAATCACAACTCCCACGAGGGCCAATCATAACAAGGGGTAGGTACATAATTAATAACAAATAAATAAAATAATAATGCAAATAAATAAATAATCAAAACAAACTTTTTAATAGAATTTCAGTGGTTTCATCCACTTTTATCAAAAAAAAAAAGATAAATAAATAAATGTACGGACAGACATGAAATACCCATCCAATAATTAAATAATAAATAAATAAATAATAATCCAATAAATCAAAAGCTCAAATAATAAATAAATAATAAATAACCAATAAATAGATGAGCCAAAAAATAAATAAAGAGATGAGCCAAAAATAAATAAATAGATAAACAATAAACAAATAATTAAATGTACAGATACATATAAAATAATCAAATAAATAATAAATAAATAGATGGATGTACTGATAAGCATAAATACTCAATAAAATTCCACCAATTTAATTATTAATTATAAACTCCCAGTAAATACATATGTATAAATATATTGTATTCATACTAACCATTATTTAATAATTTACACCAATGGCTATATCTAGTAATTGATTAATTAATTTCCACAATTCCAAATAACCAATAAAATATAAATCCATAAAATAAATATTAATGAGTAATAATTCTCCAATAATAATAATCGCACATTAATATTAAATAGTAATGTCATCTATTGATTTAATTTAATATTTATAAACTATACCGATTAATTATTAATTAATAAATAATCAAAAACCCACAAGGTAACCCGACATAAGATTGAACAACATACCACATGACGTAGACCAATGACTCAAGCCAAGACACTAATTGACAAGGGTATCAACTTAAGCCTAGAGTATGAGAGGGAAACACGTGCCATCTCTAGCAACTTGGCATTGGGATAAAGACACGCTCAGACCTGTGAGACTAGGTGGAGTTGATGTCTGGTACCTACAATCTTGCATCCACCACTAAATGTAATATAATATATATACAACACATATACATCATAAATGATCAGGCAAGTGATAAAGAATCGCAACATCATATCATGCTCGCAATGAGTGGTATGATATCGTCTCTAATCACAAAGACAGTAGAAGATAATCACAAACATCATAGCATCAACTCAGTCATCATAATCATAGGGTAGGGTTAGCATAATCATAATGTCATCAAAATCCCATAAGCAATATGGTCCATCATGAATAATGATCAAATATAGATCCATCATCATATCCAATACATTCATGAAATAAGGTTAGTACATAACATGATACCATCAAATCATCATAAAGTAGACTAAGCTAAATCAATATATTCCTTTGATGTACAAAAAGACAAGATGAATTAGGGAGAGGCACTACAGAGGTGCTCAACAAATCCCATTTCATCATTTCCAGAGAAGTGAGGAAAATTTTGGGCGAATAATTTATCAGAGCCAATCACAAGTATAGGGTTAATATGGAGCTCCATGCAGTATTTGTTGCCACCCTGCTCTATTTCAGCCTGCCAAAGAATAAAACAAATATATTATTCAAGAAAGTCTTCAAGGCATATTTTCTTGGAGATTTGAGTAACGCCCTAAATAACATTGATGAGAAATTGACAATTTTGTAACCCATAAACTACAATGTCACAATCAAGAATGGAAAAGTGTCATCCAAGTTCCTAATTTTATATAATGAGGATGATAAAAGCTTCAAAGCAAGGAGTTTTATTATAAGGGAGAATACTAATTTCCTTTGGGCACTGTTTTGGTTGACCAAAATTACTAAAGAAAATTGGATCAAGAAATATCTCGATTTCCATGGTTTTTCATAATTTTCTTTTGCAAAAGGCTAGCAGACTGGGAAGCAAAACTTACAAATGTTATGGCTTGCAGGGATCCACAACCATTGGAAGTGAAATATTTCTTTCCAAAACCAAAAGAATTAGTATGGAACAAGAATATTCCAGTGATCGTTGAATGGGTGGACATTTCGATTGCTCCACAACATTCATCACTTGCTAGGTGACCCTTCAGGACAACAATGGTACTTCATGGCCAGATTAGGTCATTTTATTTCTTATTATTTTCAATAGAAGCTAGAAATAGATTTTTGGTTTAGCGAAGGAAATTGTTTTTTGCAAAAAAAAATGGTTTATGCCTTAAATGATCTATGGATAAATCGATTATGTTTTCAATTTAGGGCATGTCTCTTTAAACTAGTAAAGACCTTTATAATGTATTTTCTGCATATGTGCATGTGCATCTACATGTGCATGTGCATCTACATGTGCATGTGCATGTGCATGTGTATGTGTATGTGTATGTATGTGTGTATGTGTGTGTGTATGTGTATGTGTATGTGTATGTGTATGTGTATGTGTATGTGTATGTGTATGTGTATGTGTATGTGTATGTGTATGTGTATTATTAAATGGCTTGATAATCAACAGACAACTAAGAGGGGGGGTGAATCAGTTCTCTCAAAAACTTACACAAAATAAACTTATTTTTAGATCTGATTATAAAGCATGAAAGCATAAATCAACAATAAATCAGGAACACACATAACACCAAGATTTTTGACGTGGAAAACTCAGTCAAGGAAAAACCATAGTAGGAGCCTACCCACAATATGATGATACTCTGTTAGAAGCATATGAAACATTACAATGGGAATAAACATGCATTCAAGCACACTTCCTAGAGTTCACTTCTCAAAAACAACAAGGGCTACAACCCTGGGGAAGACTCGTTGTCTTACAAATAGATTCGGACTACATCCAGAATATCATGAACTGGAGAAATAGCATCTCCTAATGCCTAGTTACAGTTCTGATTAAGTACATAACAATTTACTTCTTCTCACACTTCATCTCTACCTCTAAAAGATGTGTACATTCAGTGCACACATAGTTTGATTCTCATCTATACACTTCACGACACACTCAATTACAAGGATATTACATTTATTTATACATGACATCAACCTTGATAAGGTCGGCTCAACACAGTTCACCTAATTGCAAAAATATAACCACACACACTACAAAATCAAATGCGGACCAAGCAATGTCAGCCAAGACATAGCATGGACCCATATCACATGCCTCAAATATGAATCACCTCCAATAATTATGTATCGAACATCCGCAACACGCTACAAGAATCTGGTTAGCCAAAATAATGAATAACACCAACACACCAAAGAAAATCATCAATAACACGCACAACGATCAATGCAGACCACCAACACAAAAGGTGCATGATCTATAAATATCCACAAGCATCATGAATCACCATCGCAACATCCACAACAACTCAAATTACTAGAATCATATCATCATCATACCAAACTTCAATAATACTAACTGCAACGCTTGACAACCTGGAAATATAACTTGTGTAACTCCAAACCACGAACCACTTGAATTGAAGACATGCATCAAAGTCGCAAATATTCCTCCAAATCCACAAAACAAGATATTAAAATATGGAGGAATATGGACCAAAATACTAAACACTTTGGCATCATTGAACAACAGGAAAACTAGCCATAACACAGATAACCATAACTCACTCAAATCTTCATTCGGACCTCTGAAAAGCATATTGAATCATCTATACACAATCCTCTACAAACCCTTTAATCTGTAAACTCTGATCACCAACATGAAGACCAAACCAACATGTTGAACTCACTGCAACATTGTCACAGATAGAAAAATATATCGTCATCAATGACAACACATCTCTCAGATATCATCAAAGCACATAGTTGTAGCAATCTCACCAAACATCCAACAGTATATGCATATACATATACTATCAACCTCGGCCCTTTGATGATAAAAAAAATGAATTTAGGAGAGGTAAAAATATTTTATCATGGTTTTTTTGGGCAAAAGTACAAAATGGATATTTTTTAATTGGTTTTCAAATATAGTGACTTGTTAGAGGTAGTCTACTTAATTATTTTATTGGTTTTCAAATATGGTGAGATCTACAGTTATTTATCTTGTTAGGAGTGTTGGGTGAATATTTTGTCACCAGCGTACCAATGACAAAATATGTATTTCACACACAGCTATGTTGAGACAAAGTCTATCCTCTCATCAAGGGGAGGTTGCTTGGTAGAATTTGGGTATTTCAACAACATTGAAATCAAATTTGGGGGTAATCTTAGGGCATGTAATTCTCTTTTTCAGAATTAATATATCTCCCTTCACTTGATGTTGTTTCTTACAACTAACAAAACTAGCAACTAATAGAACTTCTTTACAATGATTTTTAAAAATCTCAACAATCATGTAAGCTAAAAGTCTTACATGAGTGCAACTTACTATAATCACCACACTTACAACTATAATCACAACTTGTAGCTCAAAGTCTCCAAGATGTGATTATTTTTTCTAAAAAACTAAGAGCAACTAATAGCAATACAAAGCTTACTATGTAATCACTTAACTATCAAAAGATTTCCCAAATATGCAAATAGCACAAAGTCTACTTGTCACAATTAGAAAGCTCTCTTACTCACATACACAATATCACCAATAAGATTCAAGTATTTAGGAAATGATTATGAGAACTAGACATAAGAACAATTCAATCATAAACACAATCTTCGGCCCAACACAAAGTTTGGAAACTAGTGGATTATTATTTTTATTTCCTTGAATCAATCTTTACATCAAAAAGCTCAAAGTTTTTCTTAAGGCAAAAATTTGGTAGAGTCTTTCTTAGCATAATAAAAGATAAATATTTGCAAATGAGGTCCTCTTTATATAGGAAAAGAAGTTAAGGAAAAGGTGGGGATAGTTGACTAATTCAACTGCACAACCCCACTTGACTACAACTACTGCATAAAATAAAAATGCAACTACAAGAAAATTTGCAGTAACTAAGAATGCAACTACATGAAAAGATAGTGTCAATGACACTTTATTCTTCATTTTCTTTCCTCTAGATTTACTTGGAGAAAGATCAATCATCCGCCAATATCTACAACATTTTCATCATGTAACTCAATATTCACCATCAGATTGCCAACTTCAAAGACCCAGAATGATGCCTAAAAGATCAAAATTACCTTTAGACAAAAAGACAAAAAAGCCAGCAGATTTGGTTTTAAAACTCGGTCTGCACTTTGGTAGGTCAAGGCTACAGGTCGGGTTTTCAAACTTGACCTGTAGTTGGGAAAAACATAGGTTGCACATGTGCAGAAAAGACCTGCAGGTTGGGAAAAATTTCATGACCTGCACCAAGGAAAACCTGCAGGTCAGGCTTTAAAACCTAACCTTCACTTAGGCAAACCTGCAGGTCAAAAAAAAAAATTTGAACCTGCACTTAGGTAGACCTGCAAGTCGGGAAATTTCCTGACCTGCATATAGGTAGACCTGCAAGTTGGGAAAAATTTCCCAACTTGCACTTAGGAAGACTTTCAAGTCAGGAAAAAAATCCTGACCTACATATAGGTAGACCTGCAGACCTACAAGTCAAGAAAAATTTCCTGGCCTGCATTACTTTGCAGACCAAAACTACACTTCGGGTTTTAAAACCCGACGTGCAGGGAAACACAAGAAACATTGTGTTTTGGGTTTCAAAACCCGAAGTGCAGTCAAAAGATGAAATAAAATATTAAGGAAAAAAACATGAAAACAAAAAATGACAAAATTTAAGATACAAACTAACATGACTTATGAGATAAGTCAACCGACCTTGGAGGATGTGGGCTACGAAATGGACAAATTTCATAAGGCTCGTCCCATGATTCAGGCTAGTTGAAATTCGTGACAACAAGGAGCATGTTTTTTTTATCAATAGGTTTTCTTTTGATGTGTATGTCTACACAACTAAGCTAATGTTAATAATTTTTATAAAATTTGACAAGCTCATTTGAACTTCTTAAGTATGAAACTAGATAATGGATGAGAGAAGAAGTTGTGAATTACAACCTAGTATATGGTGTAAGGTGTTTGCTGAATAACAACTAGGTAGAATTTTGTTTCATGATTTTACTGTTGCAATTTAATCATGTCCATTCTTTAGGCCACAACAAGTCTCAGTGAATACCAATTAATTATCATGTCCATTTTAGTGTTGCCAAGGAAGAAAATATTAGAAAATGATTTTAATAATTATCATGTTCTTCTTATGTTAGTGATGATGATTTTAGGTTTGTTCATCTACTTTTTAAATTGATCATCTAATCGCCATAATAGTAGGTTCCAACAAATTAATAAAAAAATTATTTTATCATTATATTTGTAAGAAATAGATGTATGTAAAAAATTTCCTCTGCTCTGATTATTTAATATGTGGAAAAAGTTATATAAAAAAAAAGAAACCCTCTTTCCCAAGAGAGTTTGTTCAACGATCAAACAGATATGGTATCTCCTAGTAGAGAGCTAATAATCAACATTTTGCATTGAGGGCGTTTTGTATTCTTGTAACTCCCCCTCGACAAGTATCAAACTCTAATATCCTATAGCCAGGGTTCCACAACAAATCAAACACCTCGAGAGATGGCTCAAATAGTGGTTATTGACCACAATGGGTCTCCGAGAAGGGAAGTTGGGTGGACAAATGTCAAAGTCAATTCAATTTGTAGAAGGATCTCATCATTCAAAGAATGATTGCTATCTCTCCAGCAATGGATGAATGATGGCAAATATTTTTCTCCGGGAAGAATAGGAGGCGATTCCTAGAACAGGGTAATCCCCTTCACCCAATTTCAAGAACCTCGAGGAACAACAAAAGAAGGCCTCAAAATCACAACATAAATCAGCAAGGTCATAAGGTTATGCACCTAGGGCTCGAAAGAATTTTTCACATAAAGATGAGCATTAT
Organism: Cryptomeria japonica; assembly: GCF_030272615.1. NCBI lineage: Eukaryota > Viridiplantae > Streptophyta > Pinopsida > Cupressales > Cupressaceae > Cryptomeria > Cryptomeria japonica. The sequence continues at coordinate 661,768,689 of NC_081411.1, read as the reverse complement.
CCTGCAATGGGAGAAAATTGTATCCCACTAGGAAAGACTCAGATTTTTGCCCCTGTGCAAAGATCAAAAATACCCATCACAAATCTGCAAAAAGGAAAGAGCGCTATCAAGTTAGTTGCAAATCTTATTCAACATATCTCAGACCAATACTCCAATTTGGGATTATTTTCTAAATGGAGTGGACAAAATCAACCTATCCAGAGCTTGATCGACTGGTGGGAATCTAAATTCCTTGGCCAAGTAAGTATTTCTAACTTAGAAAATGACTTTTTATTTATTATCTGAAAAAAGGAGGTTAAGCAAGAAATATAATGTGGTAATATTAAATTTTTCAGAGGATATTGTTTCAATTGTATTAAATGGCTCCCCAATTTAGATCCTCTTACATTCAAACCAAATATTTTACCTAAATGGGTAAACCTGGGAATTCTCCAAGTAGAACATCATTTCCTGCAAATTATAGAAACAATTGGTAACAAATTGGGTACATTTCTAGGCTATGAAGACCTAGATAGCGAAGGTAAATCGAAACCTATCAAAATCCTCCTAAACCTAGACCCCAAGATCAATCAGCTTAATCATCTGGATCTAGTAATAGAGAGAGACAATTGGACTATAAAACCTTCCTTCTATGATGGAGATATAGATGAAATGGATATCATCTTCAAAACAAGACAAAAACCTAGTATCGATACTCAAAAAAATAATATCTCAACTCCAAAACAAGAAGTGGTAATCAAATTTAATATGGAGAAGGGAGGGTTTTTCATAGAACCCATAGGAATAGAGCAACAGACTTTATCCATAGAAATTACTCAAAATAATTAAACCCTAAGTTTGTCAAAGGTGTAAGCCAACTCTTTCTCAAACAAAAAAGAATCCCTAAAGTAGCTTCTTTTGGATACAAATAAATTTAGGGAAAAGGTTGAGGATCATATTGACATTGTGAAGCAATTAGAGGAGGACCAGGTCTGGGGAAACACAAGTAATGACCCTAAGGAGATTCAGGGCAATAATAATAAAGATATTATCTTAGACTCGATGGATCCCCAAGTGGTCCCCCTGGAAATGGAGGCAGCCTATGAGATGATTGGAATTAATCAAGAGGAGAAAGGAGATCTAGAAGAAGTAGCTGCAGAAAAGAAATTTCTAATCTAGAAAATATTAGAAATCATGGATTCAGAGGAGGAAAATGTTGTGATAGAGTCAGAGGAAAAGAAACTAGAGGCAAATCCTAACATTATTAGTAATAACTTGGATCAGATTGAGAATGTAGATGATGGAAATTCTCTTAATATGGATACTTTCAAGAAGGATTTGAAATCGGCCATTATGCAAAACTGCCAAAGTAAAGACAACACATATTGTGCAAAAGATGTCAAAAGAAGAGGCAGAAAATCATTGGGTGAATTAAGAATGAGAGATGGTGATGGGGAGACTACCTATTTAACCATCAATTAAATTTGTTGATGGTTTGTTTCTATCCCTTCCCAGGTTCCAAGTCTACTCTTTTAGACTTCTAGGTGCTTCCCTACCATTTGTATTCTTACACCAACCTCAAGCTCACAAAGTAAGCTCGCTCACTATATCCTTGCAGGGGTGAAGGACACACTCATTCTTGACTCTTTGCAAAACCACCCATCTTGTTTGGTTTAGCAAACTTTCCTCTTGATTACTCAATGTGTCAATCTTGGGCTTGTAGCCTTCTGTATCTTCTTCCAATTCTAAGCAATTTCCTTCCCCTGCAATTTATCTCAATCAATTACTGATACCTAGCCGGAATACCATCAAGCTCGCCTAGGTTCAGTATGCAGAAATGGTGATTGTCATTTCTTAGCTTCCTCCCTACTACTCTACTTCTACTGTACATGTTTTTGGCTCTTCCTGAAGAACTCCAATAGCTGCGTGGATCCCATGGTGGAGGTTCAAGACAGAGCCACACTTACACAGTGAGATCAAAATAGAAATGAACAACAAAAAAGAACTTTAATTATAGAACTGTAATGAAAAACTTAATCAAAATAAATAGTACAATGATAGAAAACCAGAAAACAGACTGTATGTATTTCTTTTAGTGCTTCAACCTTTCAACAACCAACATCCAACCCTTTACAAATGCCCATTGGGTCTTTTAAAAATTCCATCCGTCATGAAACACAGACGGTTTCAAACTGAAAAATAGTTACAAAACGGTCCATCGGCATAGCCACATAACCTGGCTTCCAACTACTAATGTCAAATTTCTACGCTCCACACTTCCTATCGGGTCATCGAGAAGTCTTCAAAACATTACTTCTGATGACCGATGACAATGTTCACCTTTTGCACTTTCTCCATCTGGCGGCGGGATAGCAAGAAATCTCTTCGTCCAATAGTCGATGCCTTTCTCCACTTGCTAGGCGTTTCTATCAATCTTCGGGAAGATAACCAAAAAGATAATCTAATCAACCAATCTGCTCAATCTCTCTTTTGTGCTTCGCCACATGGCACTCACTGATTGGTTCTAGGAGCTCTATCCTAACATCTTAGCACAACCTCTCTAACCGCCCGGAATGCTCAATCCAATCATCTAATCTGCTCGATCTCTCTTTTGTGCTTTGCCACATGGCATTCATTAATTGGTTTTGGGGGCTCTACCCTGACATCTCAGCACGGCCTCTCTAACCGCCTAGAATGCTCTTCTTTTTTGTTGGGTCCCACCATGGTCGCCAAGTCGCGGTAGATAATCTTTGATCATTTTCTCGTCATGGTCTAGCGACAGTCATCTGAACCTTTTGGAAGCCACAGGACTTGCTCACTTGTTATTGGCTAGCACTTTCCTATCGGGGTACCGCGGGATAGCATAAAAACTCAAAAACTGCAAAGAAAACAACCAAACAAATATCTACATGACCATGGGAGGGTCTCAAAAGTCAAAATTGGTCAAGGGCATTTCAACCCTTAGGTGCTCCTGCACCATACTCCACCAAAAACAAAGAAGTCAATTGACTACGCTCAGCAGCAAGGAAAGATCAATTCTTGACTTCACAAAGTCTTATTCAGGGACCCAAGTCACTTTAGAATCAGGTTTATGCATCCATTTCACCAAATGTTCCATGTAGACCTGTTGTCTAGTCTTCTTGAGAACGCGGGAATATAACACTTTCTTAGCCTGAAGCATGGAAGAAGAAAGTAATGGCAGATCGGCAAGTGACTGTTGAACATCTGAAACTCACGCATCCTCCATGGGAAGTTATCCCTTGTAGACAACCAAATCTACAATATTGAAATTGGGAGACAAAGAAACATCAGATGGCAAATCAATCTTATAGGCATTAAAGCCATACTTGGCTAAAACTTTACATGGGCCTATTCTCCTCATTTTTAGCTTGTTGGGAATCCCTTTCTAAAGTCAAGCCTTGTTCAAATGTACCATCTGTAGTGCCCCTACCCTAGTCAGCTTTGTAAAACTAGTTTGACCTTGGTTGACTTTTTTATGGGGCATTCTTGGGTGGTTGATTTACCATTATGTAATGTTGTAGTAAGATATTATGATTATTGCGTGTACCTATTAATGTGCTTTCGCATCGATTTTTATGTAAGTTTATTTGTTCTCTTGATTCATGTTATTAATCTCGGCCTAATACTTTCATTAAATATATATATATATATATGCTTGTGTGACTCATGATTGCAGGAGATTGCAAGTCTAGTGCCACCTAGGTGCGAGGTTCGTCTTCACCTAGATTCGTAGGTTTGAGTGTACGTCTTTGGTCCTTAGAGTTTGGATTAGGTGGTCGTAAAACCCTCATTTTACCCTAGTCGTGCTCAAGTGAGCGTCGTCAGTCATCCACTGGTTTTCCTTTTTGTTTGGGCTTGCAGGTCGTGTATTTGGTTGGCTTTCTTGGGTTGTGTGCTTTGCGTGTGGTAAAATTGAGTATTTAATTTGATTTAATGTGTGCTTATGCATTTTAATTAAGGAATTAAATTAAATAGGTTTCTTTTATGTGATTAATCATTAATTAAAAATTGCTCTATTCATGATTGTAGCAAGTTCAATTTAATGGTTAATTTTAAATAATGAATTTATTCAGTTTATGCATTTTGAAAGGAAAGATTTAAATTTATTCGAAATAGAAATAATTTAATCTCTTTTGCATTTTGGAATAGAAAGGTTAATTTCAATTATTTAAGAAAATCAATTTTAATTAGAAAAACAAGTTTAATATATATATATTTGATATAGGATGAAAGATTGATTTTGAGATTTTATTTTAATTAAAAATATTTTACTCTCATTAATATTTTGAAATATAAATGTTAGTTTTGTAATATTGAGAAAATTAGAAATTAAATGAGGAAGAGAAAGCATTTTGATTTTTCTAATTAGAAAAGCAAGTTTAGAATATTTTAATAGTTTGAAAAAAGTGATTTTTCATTTTATTTAAAAGAAAGTGTTTTAAATTCAAAGATAAGAGATTAGGTCAAATATTCTTCCATTTTAACCTAGGTTTGAAAATATTTTCGGGGATTTTTTAAAACATTTTTGGAGATGGACTTTTGGAGGAAAATTTTGCATTCCAAAATTTGTTTTTTTTGTTTTTGGTTTGGTTGAAGGATTTCTACAATTGGGAAAATTGGTAGCTCTTTCCAAATTTTTATCCAAGAAAGCTTAACTAGTTTGGTTGAAGGATTTCTACAGTTGAGAAAATTGGTAGCTCTTCCCAAACTTTCATCCAGGAAAACTTAACCAGGTTGGATTATTTGATCTGTTGTTTTGTTTAATAAAAATGGGAAATGAAATATTCTCTGTGAATTCTTGTTTGTTTTATTGTTTTGATTTTTTGAATTTGTTCATTAAAACTGCCTGAGAATAAAAAAATAAAAAAATCCAACTGATATAACATATTTGGGGGTTTAAATTTAATTAGTTTCCATTTTTTAAAAATTTGGAGAAAAATGAAATGGACAAGAAAACGTTTCATGATTTTGTTATTTGATTTCCAATTTCTGGTTGAATATAGTTTTGATTCATGTTTTATTTCCATTAAATTTAAGCTAGAAGGAATTATTTTGGTTTAAAAATTCTTCCCTGGCATGTTGTTATGCTGCCAAATTTTGTTCCAAAATGAAACCCATGTAGAAGTTTTTATTATGCTGTTTCAAAATGTCAACAATATCTCCAAATTTAGAAACTGGGTTTCTACAAAACATTTTGGGTTTCTTAGTGAATTTGCATTCTAACTTCTGTATAAATTTCATAAAAATCACGTTTTGGGTTTTTGAGAAATTATAGAAACCGTGTGATTGTGTTTATATATATATAAGGACTTGAGATTTTTATATGGCTGATAGAAAATGAAATTTAAGTTGATATGATTTGTTTGAAATTTATAATGATATATGGATCTTATATTTAATTTTTCATTGATAGGCAATTTAGTCAATATGAGTTTATTGGGAAACCAAAATCTTTAATTAGATTAATTTATGGCATTTGACTTTTATTTTTATTTTTATTTTTTTTTTAAAAAGGGTTGTTTGGAAATCATAATGCTTATGAACCTGTCTTCAATCAATTGTGAATTGAAAGCTATTTGGTTCAATTTTGCGTAAAAGATGAAATTTTCTTGTATATGTCGTATGGAGTAATTGTCATTGTTTTGCAAGTTAAATAGAATAATTATTGATTTTTGGAATTATGTATTACTTTTATGTTTTAAAAAATAAAAAATAAAAATAAGTATAGATAAACTGTGTCAAGATAAAATAAAAATGATGTTTTATTTTGAAAATGAATATCATATGTTTATGTGATTAAAGAATAATTGATTTTATAACACTAGGTGCTCTGCTTACTATATTAATGTATTTATGGTTTGAAAACTCATGATGATGTATTTATGTTATTGTACGATGCAATCGAACTTTAGGGAGTTAGAAAACCATGAACGCCTATACCTAGACAAGGTAGATTACTGCAATCAAACTTAGATCCTCTACAAAACTGGATCAATTGTAATGTTTAACCAATGTGGAAAAAGATTGTCTTCTCTGGGTTATACCTGTGCATGTTTAAATTTATGTTTTTGCATTTTCTTAGGGAATGGCAAGTCCTTGTTTGTAATTGTTGGTTATTGTCGTTTGTTGGTTTGGGTACCAGTTTATGTCCTTGATCCCGAATCTTGATTGTTTTCATGTGATGGTTTGTATTCGATCATGTCCTTTATGCGAGTGTTTAATATTGGTTTGTGGTAGACCAGAGTTGGTCAGGTCTTTAGTTAGAGTATCATTAGTAAGTGCACCCCGTATGAAGTTCAGTTTGACCAAGTGGGTAATCCAACCATATTGAACTCTGTTTGCTTGACCTTGTGTATTACTAGGTTTTAGGAGTTCGCTTGAATATGTTCGCTAGTGCGTTTTTGTGTTGCCTTTGATAGGAGCACGGTTATGGAGTCATCCTGATGTTTATTGCCCTCATGAGAACTTGATATTCATGTGAGACCATGGGATGCTTATGATGGGTTGTGAAGATTTAGTTTCGTGGATGCTCCAGTTGATCTTATATAATTGCTTCTTATTATGTTTAGTTGGATCCTTTCCTATTCAGGGATCATTCGTGTATTTATTTGACCAATGTGGTCATATGTATTATTGGTTATGTTCGTCTTGATGAAAAGATTGTAAATTATGTGAACCTTATGTATTCTTCACTATTGATTAAGTATCAGAGGGGTCTTGCAGTTGAGAAGACTCGGAGATGTAGCCCACTAGGGGTGAACTCTAAGATCATTTCGGTGTTATGTGGCGTTTTTTCATTCTTATGTTACCTTTTAATTTGTCATGCATGGATGCTTTATGTTAAAATGTATAATGGGGATTAGATGAAATTAATCATAAATGTATGTATGTAGTCATTTTATTAAATGTAGTAATAGGGATCATCAAAGAATGTAGATTTGATTAATGAAATATATTTAGTTATTGATAGCGCAATTAAGTAGGCATGGGAAGTATTCATTAGTTTATTATGAAGCTAAAGTACGATATGAAATTAGATGCATGGCATATGTTTAATGTAAGATTGAATGTAATGAATGGTTAAAATTTATTGGATGAACTTAATCATTTTAACCATAGCTTTAACTCTAATGGATGAACCTCATTATGCTATCTATATTTTAACCTTAATGGATAAACTCATCATGTTATCTAATTTTAACTCTAATGGATGAACGCGTCCTATTATCTATAATTTTAATTTACTGAACAAATTATATCTTTGTTTAAAGTAATAACATGAAATTAAGCTAACCTACTTAATTGGTTCAAATGTCGTGAGTTGAGTTAGATGTTAAATTAAGTAATCACGTTGGGAAACTCCTAAGGTATTGTTTAGTCTTCTGTTGTGTTATCTAAGCCTTTGATAACTCATTGTATCATTATGTTGTGTCTTTTTTTTTTTTTTTTTAATATTTGTACTCCATTGATGTGTTTTAGCTTTATCCCTTCGGGGTTTCTTGGCGGGGCATTACACCATCACCAAATCTCCAACTGAAAATTGCACATCTCTCCATGTGGCATCAACTCTGGCTTTAACTTTCTATGAAGAATCTTGGAGAGTTTGCTTGACTTGGTCATGAACCTTGTTCATAGATTGAGTGACATAATCAGCTTGACCACTTTTGTTCAACAGATTACCAAGGTCTCATAATTCCATAACACCTCGTGGGTGCATACCATACATTATCTCAAAAGGAGTCTTCCTAGTAGACCTGTTGACACTGTCATTGTACGCAAACTCTGCCTGGTGAAGAACCTGATCCCAACTATATCCATACTCTTTGGTCAAACACCTTAAAAGGTTTCCAAGTGTCCTATTGACCACCTCTGTTTGACCATCTATTTGGGGATGATAGGTTGAACCAAAAGACAAATTAGTTCCCAGTCTTTTCCAAAGAGTTTTCCAAAAATGTCCAAGGAATTTGACATCTCTATCTAAAATAATACTAACTAGCAAATCATGGATTCTAATAACCTCTTTGAAAAACAAGTGTGCAATGTGACTAGCATCATGAGTAGTTTTACAAGGAACAAAATGTGTCATTTTATACGATCTATCAACAACAACAACAAAAATGTTATCACAGCCAAGCTTTATTTTGGGTAATCCAACCACAAAATCCATACTCACACATTCCCATGGCATTGTATGAATAGGCAATGGCTGATAAAGACCAGCATTAGTAGCCATGCCTTTAGCTTTCTAACAAACCATACACTGCTCAACATACCTTCTGATATCCCTCTGCATTCTAGGCCAATAGTAGAACCTTTGAACAAGTTCCAGTGTCTTATTAAGACCAAATTGACCACTCAAACATCCATTGTGATTTTCTTGGATTAGATTTTCCCTCATCGATCCTTTGGGAACACACAACTGTCCACCTTTAAACAACAAACCATTCTGCAAAGTAAAGTCAGCATATTCACTATGAAAGTGATTCTGAAATTCTTGACAAACCTTGTAAATGGATGCAAAATCTTCATCCTTGGGGTACAAATCCTTGAAGTAATCAACTCCAATACTCTGAATTTGTACTTCTTGCACTATTATTAGCCTTCTACTCAAAGCATCTGCTACTTTATTGCATTGTCTTTTCTTATTCTTAATAGAAAAAGTATAAGAATGCAAATACTCAACCCATTTAACATGCCTATGACTCAACTTATCTTGTGAATTTAGAAAACTTAAAGCTTGATTATCTGTGTAAACAAAAAAATCCTTAGGTAACAAGTAGTGCCTCCATTTCCTAAGAGCTTGAACAAGAGCATACAGCTCGAGATCATAGGATGAATACTTCTTCTTGGCATCATTGATCTTCTCAATAAAGAAAGCTACAGGTCTATTCTCTTGACTCAAAATAGCACCAACTTCTATAATACTGGCATCACATTCAATTGTGAACAACTTGTCAAAACTAGGAAGAATGAGTACTGGTTGTGTAGCTACCTTTTGTTTCAAAAGTTCAAACCCTTTGTTAGCTACATTGGTCCACTAAAACTTAGTCTTAACTCCTCCTTTGATGGTATCCAGCATGGGTGCACAAATCTCACTAAACCCTCTGATAAACTTCCTGTAGAATTGTGCCAAACCATGAAAACTTCTTACTACACTCATTGTCTTTGGTGTTGGCCAATTTGTGATGGCTTCCACCTTTGATGTGTCCATCTTCAAATCTCCTCCTGAAACTACAAATCCAATATAGACAAGTTCCTACTTCATAAACTCGCACTTCTCCAATTTTATTGTTAGTTGCTCATCATACAATTTTTGCAATACAATACTAAGATGTTGTAGATGGTCCTATTTAATTCTACTAAAAATCAAGATGTCATCTAAGTATACAACAACAAATTTACCAATAAAATCTTTAAGCACTTCATTCATGAGTCTCATGAATGTACTGGGAGCATTACTAAGACCAAATGGCATAACAAGCCACTCATAAAGTCCTTCATTGGTTTTGAAGGTTGTTTTCCATTCATCACCTTCTTTTATTCTGATCTAGTGGTATCCACTCTTGAGATCAAACTTAGTGAAATACTTTGCACCTCCCAAGCAATCTATCAAATCTTTAATTCTTGGGATAGGAAATTTGTACCTGATAGTGATTCTATTTATGGCTCTTGAATCTATGCATAGCCTCCACGTTCCTCCTCTCTTGGGTGCTAACAGTGAAGGTACGGCACAAGGACTTATACTCTTCTTTATCAATCCTTGGTCCAACAATTCTTGGACTTGTCTAGCCACTACCTTGTTCTATTTGGGAGTCATCTTACAGGCTGCTTTGTTGGGTAATGATGCTCCAAGAATAAAATCAATCTGATGGCTGATGGCTCTAATAGGAGGTAGGTTTGCTGGTGCTCCATCACTTATGATTGTTTTGAAATTGTCTAGAATCTGATGCACTTCATGAGATATTTGAACCTTATTTTCTTGCTTTTCTTCCTTTGGTTTTACTATAAGAGAAAATCCCACTCCTTCTCCTTCCTTGAGAGTGTTAATGAACTCTTTTTCATTTACCAATGACACATTTGGGCCTTTACTTTTGCTTCTCTCTCCTTCATCAATTAGGGACTGAATGTGGTATGTAACTTCATTCTTTTGAAAAGAATAAGAGTTCTCCTCTCCATTGTGAATGGCCTTTCTGTCAAACTTCCATGGTCTACCAAGAAGTAGATGGCAAGCATCCATAGGCAAGATGTCACACAAGACTTTATCCTTATAACTACCTATGTTTAACTCAACCCATGTTTGTTCATTCACTACCACATGTTGCTCCTTGTTGAGCCAAGTGACCCTATATGGATTACTATGTGGAATTCTTTTCAAATTCAGTTTACTTATTGCTTCCTCTGACATAATGATGTCAGTAGATCCTGAGTCTATCACCACTCTACAAACCTTACCAAGGACCTTATATTTGATTCTAAACAAATCTCTTCTTTGAGTTGGTTCTTCTTTGATTGGCTCCTTAATCAAGGCACTTCTCATCATTAAATTTTCTCCATCTTCAAGAGCTAAGCTCACATCTTGTGTCTTGTTGTTTTTTGCATCTTCTTGTGAATATGTCACTCTTCTTTCACTTCCATGAGATGAAGAGGATTTCTCTGGACATCTATAGGCAAGGTGACCCAACTTTTGGCAATTGTAACACTTCATGGTGGAGAAGTAGGACCCTCTTCTTGGTCCACTAGATCTACCTCTTCCTGGGTTGCTAGATGATCCCCTTCCTCTATAGTTGTTCTTCCTATGTGAATCCTCACTTTTCTCTATAATTTTGGACTCTCCTTGGGACCTTTGATCTACTCCTCTTCCACCGAACTGCCTCTTTTGCCTCTACCATCTTTTCCTCTGCCTCTTCCTTTGTTGCTTTGTTCTTGCTTTTTTTTTCTCTTTTCCTCCACCTTTAGTGCCAACTGATAGCACTTATGCACGGTGTTAGGACTTAACAAAATCAAATCCTCTTGAATATTCCATCTCAAGCCATTCATGTATCTAGCTACCTTGGTGCTCTCATCCTCTACCACCTTGGATCTCAGACATAACTTCTGAAATTCCTCAGTGTAGCTGCTCACATCCAAGTCTCTTTGCCTCAAATTTTGTCTCCTCTTGTGCAACTAGATCTCATAATCTTCAGGGATGTATGTCTCTTTCACCTTGGCTAACATGCCTTTCGAGGTAGTAATGGGGTTCTTACCCTCTTTTTGCCTCTCTTCTTGGACAAATTTCCACCAAGTTAAGGCTGCTCCTCTCAATCTAGACTTAGCTACCTTCACCTTTTGGGCTTCACTGATTCCATCACACTCAAAGTGATTCTCCATTCCTTCAATCCATTCAATAACTACTTCATGCTCCATTTTCCCATGAAAACGTGGCACTCCTTCTATATTTTCCTCCTAAAGCTTTAATTGCTTTTAGGAAATGTTCTTCAGGTAGAACAGGGTCTAGTTCTGGTATCCTATCCTCTTCTACTGGTTCTTTACCCTTCCCTTCATTGACCTGGATTGTTACTTTCTCAGTTTTATCCTCAACTATGTCTAGTTTACTCTCCAGTTGTGCTAATCTTTCTCTCAGGAGTCTATTGTCTTCCTCCTGATCTTCTACCTTCTTGGCTAACTCTGCATAGTCACCATTTTGTGACTATTGTCTCCTACTGATTCAGTATCAATCATCAACTACTTTCTTCCCAAGTCTAAACTAGCTCTGATACCAATATGATGGGGAGACTACCTATTTAACCATCAATTAAATTTCTTGACAGTTTGTTTCTATCCCTTCCCGAGTTCCAAGTCTACTCTTCTAAATTTCTAGGTGCTTCCCTACCATTTGTTTTCTTACACCAGCCTCAAGCTCACAAAGTAAGCTCACTCACTATATCCTTGCAGGGGTGAAGGACACACTCATTCTTGACTCTTTGCAAAACCACCCATCTTGTTTGGTTTAGCAAACTTTCCTCTTGATTACTCAATGTGTCAATCTTAGGCTTGTAGACTTCTGTATCTTCTTCCAGTTCTTAGCAATTTCCTTCCCCTGCAAGTTATCTCAATCAATTACTGATACCTAGTCAGACTACCATCAAGCTCACCTAGGTTCAGTATGCAGAAATGGCGATTGCCATTTCCTCGCTTCCGCCTACTACTACTCTACTTCTACTATACATTTTTTTGGCTCTTCCTGAAGAACTCCAATAGTCGCGTGGATCCCACAGTGGAGATTCAAGACAGAGCCATATTTACATAGTGAGATCAAAATAGAAATGAACAACAAAAAGGAACTTTAATTATAGAACTGTAATGAAAAACTTAATCAAAATAAATAGTACAACGATAGAAAACCAGAAAATAGACTGTATGTATTTCTTTTAGTGCTTCAACCTTTCAACAACCAACATCCAACCCTTTGCAAATACCCACTGGGTCTTTTAAACATTCCATCTGTCGTGAAACAATAATTGTTTCAAACTGAAAAACAGTTACAAAATAGTCCATCGACGTAGCCATAGAACCTAGCTTCCAACTGCTAATGTCGACTTTCTACACTCCGCACTTCCTATCAGGTCATCAGGAAGTCTTCAAAACATTACTTCGGATGATCGATGAAAATGTTCACCTTTCGCACTTTCTCCATCAGGCATTGAGATAGAAAGAAATCCCTTCATCCAATAGCCGATGCCTTTCTCCACTTGATGGGCATTTCTATTGGTCTTCAGGAAGATAACCAAAAATCTAATCTAATCGTCCAATCTTCTTGATCTCTCTTTTGTGTTTCTCCATGTGGCATTCACTAATTGGTTTTGAGGGCTCTACCCTGATATCTTAGCACAGCCTCTCTAACCGCTCGGAATGATCAATCCAATCTTCTGATCTACTCGATCTCTCTTTTGTGCTTCGCCACATGGCATTCACTGATTGGTTCTGGAGGCTCTACCCCGACATCTCAGCATGGCCTCTCTAACCACCCGAAATGCTCTTCTTTTTTGCTGGGTCCCACCATGGTCTCCAAGTTGCGACAGATAATCTTTGATCATTTTCCCGTCATGGTCTAGCGATAGTCGTCCGATCCTTTTGGAAGCTGCAGGACTTGCTCACTTGTTATCGTCTAGCGCTTTCCTATCGGGTTCGTGGGATAGTATAAAAACTCAAAAACTGCAAAGAAAACAACCAAACAAATATCTACATGACCATGGGAGGATCTCAAAAGTCAAAATTGGTCAAGGGCATTTGAACCCTTAGGTGCTCCTACAACAGATGGTCTGGAAAAAGACCAAGTTAAACTGACTGTAGCATCGTAAATTGTAAACCCTTAATTGGGTGACCTACAATTCCACTCTTAGGTTATCACTTGCCTTAGTGTGTTTGCATCTTGCATTTCAAACTCTTTAAGCATTTAATTAATTAATTTAATTAAATCTAGATTTTTCTTTCATCACTCTACAGATCATAAAATTGGGCCCTTAACCCTTAGTGTGCCCCTTTTTATTTTATTCTTCCAATTAATTATTTCATCAAAAACCCTAATTATGTCTTATTTCAATCTTCAAGGCCTGATTTCGCATATCTAGACACCTCGAATCTCCACATACTCCTAGAATTGACATTAGAATCACAATATCTTGTTCCCCAAAAATTTGGCAAAAATTTGGTCGAACCATGAGGTGGCCTCTTAGTCCTGATATTTTCTCCTTGAATTTTGGGTGCATTTTTTGGTGGTATTTTAATGTTTGAATCCATATAATTATGAAATTATATTCATTCTAGGTCAGTCTATGATCAAAAAGAAAGAAAGGGTTTCATACATATAGCCTTTCCTTTCCTCATTTGAAGGATCCATCTACAAGAAATTGAAGGAGCTTCTTATGAAGTGAAAGTGTAGGTTATGTGGAGTCTACAATCAGCAAATCAATCATTCATCAAGCCTTCATCAATTAGGAGCTTTGAAGACATTGAAGAGTAATAGGAGATCACCGACTGTTTATTAGCTTGTACCTCTCCCTTAGGGTTTGGTATGATTTCATTTTATTTTCATGTCTTTGTGTTAGCTTAATAAAATTCATTTTCAGATTTACATGCATGCTTTAGATCCATTATTACATTTGTGATTTGAAGCATTTACTTTTACATTCACAATCAATTAGGGTTTTCTCTCCAAAGTGTAGGGTAGAACTCTAGATCTACTTACTTTCTCATTTAGGATCTTGCATACACACAAGATTCTTGCACACACATTTTCAATATATCATCGGCTATTTGTGGAGGTGGAAATCACCAAAACAAGGGGTTTGACTAAGGCAAAACCCTATATATCCACCTAGACACCATTTTTCAAGTTGCAGGTGCAGGTATAGGAATTCGACGGATGCACAAAATTCAGAACCAATGGAACACACAGGTGCAAACTTAGTCTCAAACCTAGATCTCAGTTTTCTAGGACTAGGGCGTGGCATCTTGGTCCTCTATGTTTTGCAGCATTTTTTGGTAGTTTAGTATTCAGACTCTCAAGACCCATATTCCAAAGGTTCATCTCCCTATGATATCAAGGACTAGGGCGTGGCACCCTGGTCCTACATAATCAGCATCAAATTTTGGTGATAGGTGCACATCTGAGTTCCTTTTCCATCCCTGCACTCAGTTGTTCAGTTTTAGAATCTGCAAGTTTCTACATTTTTCAATTTATGTTTGCATATTTGTTCATCTCCTAGCATAGTTGATTACCATATCTCATTTTGCACATCTCTTCTTCATAGCAGCAAAGGAATAGAAACCCTAAGGACATTCCTTGGCCCTCTTCCTCTCTTACAGGAAGTGGTCAAAGTGAATTATCAATTAGGTTCTTTTATATTCTAATGTGTGGAGGAAAGTGGGGTTAGGCCCTATACTACCCAGTCCCCTTTTTTGACATCACACTAACAACTTTTTTTAATGTAGGGAAGGGGAAGATCCTTCCCAATGAGAAATGAAACTACTTACATGGAACATTAAGGGCATGAAAGCCCCTAACAAATAGTGCATTATTAAGCACAATATCTTTTCCTGAAAATCAAAAATTATATTACTTTAAGAAATGAAATTAGATACAGAAGAAACTGAGCTCTTCAATAAGAAATTGGGATCTTGGAAGATGGAATCAGTTAGGGTATAAGGAGCTTCAAGGGGTCTTGATTAATCTAGGATCCCATAAGAGTGTCCTTTGAATTCCTATGAAGTAATAAAAATTGGATAGGAGTGGTGTTTAGAAGTTTTCATAGAAATTTAACCATTTTGTTAGTTAATATCTATGGACCTATACAAACTGATAAAAAGAAAGAATTGTGGAATGAACTGGAAAGTCTCTTCAGACAATACACATATAAATACTTTATTTTAGGAGGAGACTTCAACGCTATTATGGATTTAACTGAAAAGAGAGGAGGTGTGAGAAAAGAACCCCAATCCCTGAAAGACTTCAAGCATTGGGTAAATCAAAATAATTCATTGGAAATTAAGGCTTACAACGAAAACTTTCGTTGGAACAATAGAAGATCGGGTTTTAGCCACATAGCAGAGAAACTTGATAGATTCTTATTCAAGGGCAATATGTCAAACTTCCCCTTCAATATGCACTCTACAATTCTCCCAAACTCTAGTTCGGAACACTTCCCTGTACAATTAGTAATAGAATATGAAAGAAGGCCTTCAAGATGTCCTTTTAAATTTTAAAGAATGTGGATGATGGACAAAAATTTCCTAAAACTCATAGAACAATGGTGGAATGAGGAGCAATTTATAGGGTCAAAATTGTTCGGTTTTATATCAAAATTAAAGACCATTACCAAGAAATTTCTACAATGGAATAAGGATCATTTAGGGAATATCTTTTAATCAAAAGAGAGATTAGAAAAATATAGGGAAGAACTAAATGAGAAAGTATTAAAGGAAGACATGGATCAGAATAGCTATCAAATAGAAAAAGAATTATTAAGCATATATGAAGATATCCTTGTCAAAGAAGAGGTTTTCTAGAAACAAAAATCCAAAGAAACGTGGTTACAACAAGGTGATAAGAATACAATTTTTTTTCACAATAGCACAAAACAAAGAAGAATCATTAACAAAATTGTTAGAATTAAAGAAGGGGGAGGGAATATGATTGAAGAACCTAAGCCAATAGTCGAAGAGGCTATAACTTTCTTTAAAAACATCCTAAACAATTGGAACACATCAGACATGAGAGCTCAATCTATCCTTTTGGAGAATATTCCTAAGCTAGTCTTTGAAGACCAAAATTGAATGTTAAACAACAAATTTTCTGAGACAAAGATTCTTACAGCCCTTAATCAACTACATCTTGATAAATCCCCTAACCAGATGGCTTCCGAGCATATTTAAAAAAAAATTGGCATATTCTGGGAAATGAGATGGTAGAGGCTTTAGAAGCTGCTAGAAACTCAGGAAGATTCTTAAAGGAAATCAACTACATATTCATTACTTTAATTACTAAAAAAGAATAGGAAGAGGATTTTGATGAATACAGATCAATCTCACTCTGCATTACTATCTATAAAATTCTCACCAAATCACTGGCAAATAGGCTCAAAACAATCTTAACATTCATTATTACTGATGAGCAGACAGGATTTGCCCCAGGAAGATCAATCTTTGATGGAATCATTATAGTCCAAGAAGTTATACACTCAATCTAACAAAATCTTAACCCCAGTATGCTGATTAAATTAGATATCAAGAAAGCTTATGATAAAAGCGATTAGAGGTTTCTCTGTAAATACCTAGAAGCTTTTGGATTCTCAAAACAGTGGATCAATCTAATCTATGAATGCATCTCCATCCCTAAAATCTCAATTCTCGTCAATGGAACCCTAGAAGGCTTCTTTGAAATATTCAGGGGCCTTAGACAAGGAGACCCAATCTCCCCTTTCCTTTTCAATATTATGGTAGAGGCCCTAGGCATATCCATCTCTAAGGCTATGAGCAACTGCCAACTAAAAGGTATTGAAGTAACTAACGGTATAGATCTCGTCATTCATCAATAATTTGTTGATGATACCATGTTGATTGGGGAAGCTAGAAAACTAGAAGCTAGAAGGTTTAGGGAAATACTATCTATATATTCCAAAGCTTCAGGGCAATTGGTTAATAATAATAAATCAGAAATCTTCTTCTTTAATTCTTCCCCTAGAATAGAGCTAGAAATCTGCAACATCATGGGTTACAGAAAAGGAACACTTCCTAGTAAATACCTTGGACTTCCCTTAGATAAGGGACAAAGGAGTAAAAATTCTTGGGAGCATATAGTAACCAAGATAGATAAGAAACTTGAATCATGGAAGAATAAATGGCTATCTTCAGCTAGGAAAGCCACGATGCTAAAAATAGTTCTTTCGTCTGTACCCATGTACCAGATGTCTTGTTTCCAATTACCCAAAGGAATAAATAAAAAACTCAACAAAAGGATGAGAAATTTATACTAGAATGGATCCTCTAATCAGAGGAAACTTTCTCTAATTGCCCGGAACATAATTTGTAGACCAATCAAAGAGGGAGGAATTGGAATGAAGGATCTTAATAGGCAAAACAAGGCTCTAGGAGACAAACTAATCTGGAAAATGTATAGAATAGCTTCCCTTCCTAAAGGCTCGAGGATTTGGAATTTCCTTCTAGACTGCAAGGACATTATTCTGGAAAAGTTGATCTGGAACGTTGCTAAGGGTCATAAAGCCTTTTTTGGGAAGATTCCTAGGGATGTTACCCTGTGTTAAAGATACTCTAATAATAAATAATCAATTTAAATAAAGGTTGAAGACTCAATAGGGGATATATGTTAAGGATTATATGGAATTCCCCAAGGGTGATCCATCCCTAAGATGGGAATGGAAATCTTTGGACAACCTTAACCTACCTAGACAAGACCTAGAGTCAATCAGGAAACTACTAGTAGACAGAAATCTCTCCTTCCGACCTGGATATGATAAACTTGTTTGGGCTGGATCTAAAATGGGCTCATATAGTGTGAAGGAAGGGTACAATCTTCTCTAGAAATGTTGCAGTATCCCACAACCAATTTACTGATTAAGCTTTGTTCGAGTAACCAATGTCTGCCCAAAGTAGGTATGTTTACCTGGGTAGCTCTACAAAAGAGGATTCTAACAGTAGATCGGTTCACCAAATTAGGGTTTGAGGGTCCTACAAGATGCCCCTTATGTGAAAAGGATGAAGAAACAGTCAACCACCTTCTTTTGAACTGCCAATTCAAAAATAGATGTTGGAATTGGTTATGTAACAAACTAGGATGGCTCACAGCTATTCATCACGACCTTCTTAGTTGGTTTTAGAGTTGGCCAACACTAGATTACAAAGGACTATATAGCTTATTATGGACTATAGCACCATCCATCTTGATATGGGAAATTTGGAAGGAAAGGAACAGGAGAATCTTCAAAGCTAAATGTATGAACGAGAATCAACTAATTAACAAGTTAGAATCGGCTACAGCAAAAGTCACTAATTGCAGGATACTCATGCAACAAAAGAAGGGTGTGGTCCTAACAATATGGGATGAAATAACGAGAAATACATGGCATGGACTAAAAATTCCACCTTTCATAGGCAATGGAAATAGGGGCAACCCCAATAGAAGGGATCAAGTCAAATGGACACCCCATCAGAATGGTTGGTATAAGTTAAACTTTGATGGATCCTCTAGAGGTAATCCAGGTGTGGAAGGGATAGGGTACATTACTCATAACTAGTATGGAAATGAAATAGATAGCCTAAAAAAACCCATTGGAGTAGAAACCAATAACATGGCAGAAATACAAGGCCTTGGTGAAGGCTTGGTTATTGCCAAAAGACTTCAAATAAAGAAATTATAAATAAGAGATTCTACCATAATCATTAATGCCCTGAGGAAGGGCTCTACTCCAAATTGGAAATTGAATGGCCAATTAGAGAGAGCTCTTGACTCACTGAAAAACTTGTGAAGATTACTCAGTTAAGCACATCTTCAGAGAAGGTAATAAAAAAGAAGATCTTCTAGCAAACCTAGGAGCCAATGGGAACTCAGAAGTGAAATTTCAACTTCTAAGGGGAGTATTTAGTAGCCTAGTTAATCGGCTTCGATAATATCTTGGAAACATTATTGAATACTAAGCCATGGATTGGAATATTCAGTCTATCAATTGATAGATAAATATGTAACAAATTTGAATGCATAAGATTTCAAATATATATAAATAAATATAAATATTTATAGATATATATATATATATATATATATATTTATTTATTTATATTTATATTTATATTTATATTTATATAAATATATTAAATATATATATACATATATATAGATATATTTGTTTATATTTATATATTTATACACACGCACAGATATATATATATGTATATGTATATGTATGTATATGTACATATATATATATATATATTGTTACTACTTATCAAGTTGCCATTAGTTTTATGTCAAAGTTATTCTATATACTCTAGTCGGTTACTACTACCAAGATATTCAGTCGGTATGCACAGTCCAGTCTATTATTGAAGAAAGTAGTCTCAAAACATAGTTTACAATGAGTTGTCTACCGAGTATCATTTCATGTCTACCGAGCAGCAAAGATGACACACCGAGTTGTTATACACCGAGTGAAACGTGTTACCAGATTCATTGAACCTGGACATACATATGAAAACGTGTTACAAGATCGAGGAACATCTAACCGTTATCACATTGGAAATTGTACTTAAAGATTGTGTATGATTTTGAGGTCATCTAACCAATGAAATATTTTGCATGGTTATTCATTCGATAAATCATGTTTGTAAGATTGAAGCAATGAATGGATCACCGACATAAGAGATCTATTTATACAGCATGAGTTAAGAATTAAAATTATGTGTGCATGAGTGTAAGAAGACTGTTACAGAGACACAGAGGTCATCGAGAAGGTTTTCAGAGAATAGTCGAAGAACAGAGTAAACAGAAGGGTTTACCAAGTTACTATATGGGTTACCGAGGTATACTATAAGCAAGGTAATCTATTCTGAGCACATAGAATCTGCTATAACATTCCAGATGTAAAGTTGCAGATATTTGTAATGATTTATTGTAATATTTTGAAGTTGTAAGAGAAACCTTTAACAAGGTAAAAGACTCTAAACAAGTCTATAAATTGTAAAGCCTCTAACCAGGTGCAGCATTTAGTTTAAGTGTTGTAAAGTCCTTTAGTAAGGTAGATCTAACAGATCTTGTTACTCCTAACAGGGTAAGCTATCAGAAATAGCTAAACATGTAGCTCTAATCGAGCACTCTTTATTATTGCAGTAGTGAAGTTGTGGGTACCATCCCCACCACGGTTTTTCTCTCTAACCGAGAGTTTCTACGTAACCAAAATATATGTGTTATGGAGTGAATCATGTATGATTGTTATCTATTTGTTTTAGCTTTATATTATGTAACTGCAATATTCGGTTTATGCATAACAGTAAAGTTATTATTGAAGAAAATTTTTGGAGTACTGATTCACCCCTCCCCTCTCAGTACATTAGCTTTCCATATTGGGCCTAACAATTGGTATCAGAGCTTCAATCTTGGAAAAGGGTTTAACTGCCTAAAGAGAAAGATCTTATCAATGGAAGGCTATAAACAATCTCAAAGGATTGTGTATATGCAAGAAGAGTTGGATCATGCTAATCAAGTGATTGCAGACATGCAAAGACAAATGCAAAAATCTCTGAAAGTAAGAAGAAGATTATCTGATGATTTGCAGGACTCTCAAGAGTTAGTGGAACAAATTGAGACATCATCTGAGAATAGTATGTCTGAAGAGACTAAAGAATTGATTGGAGTATTGAAAGAAAAGAACAAAACACTGGCTGATCAACTAAAAGCAATGAAAAGAGAACATGAACATTTCAGCACACAGATGACTGAAAATCTTGATGCATTAAGGACAACCGAGGATAAAGTAAGAGATCTACAAAGAGAGAAACAACAACTTGAAGTCTTAGTATCTGATAAAAGTGATGAAATCACAAGGTTGACTGGAATTTAGCAAAATCTATCAGATCAACTAGGTTATGCACATCATGAAGCAATTCTGAAGGATGATGAGAATCAAGCATTGAAACTTGAAGTATCAAGGTTGACCGATGAACTAGAAGAAATCCAAAGAAACATTGAAGAAGAGTTATGAAGCATCAAAGATGTTGGATGAGCAACTGAATACAAGAAGACCCAACAAAGATGCAGGACTCGGTTACAAAGGAAAAGACTCTACCGAGAATGGAATTCATACTACCAAGAGAGGAGAATCATCAAAGCAAGTTGGAAACAAGAACAACATCAAAAGAAGGAAGCCTATTTGCAACTACTGTGGAAATCAAGGTCATACTGCCAACTTGTGCCAAATCAGAAAAGGTAAGGAACCGAATGTCACTAAGTCCAAAGGTTATTGTTACAATTGCAATAAATACGGTCACACATGTAATCAATGTAGGACAAAGTCTGTAAACAATTATCAAAAGGCAAAATTCAAAGGGTTTTGTAAAAACTAAAATAGATATGGACATAGTACCAAGAAGTGTTGGTTTAAGCAAAAGAACAATATGTGGTATGCACACCGAGCAAATGCTAGAGGTTACCTAACTCACACACATTCTTACCAACAATATTTTGCAGTACCATGGGATTACAATACAAGAATCTGGTGTGAATGTTGTGGAAGATATGGACATATAAGTGCCAACTGTTTTATAAGGTTTGGGATATACAACCGAAGATCATGGAGAAATCCCGGTATGGCATGTTTTCATTGTCACAAAGTTGGACATTTAGCTGGAGATTGCAGAGATCAACCTAGAAAAGACACTGGAGAAATAAAAGACAAATTAAAGATGATTTGGAAAAAGAAGGAAATTGTGTCAAATGAAAAAAGCACCTTACCTACCGAGTTAGGTGCTCCTATTCCAAATTAATTGGTAAAGGTATGAAGGGACCGCATTCTATCAAGGTTAAATCTTAACAGTTCCTATTTTATTATGCACTTAATTCAAATCTACATAATTAAGATGTATTAGTAAGTTTGAAATTATATCAAAGTCTTTTGAAGTACTTTACAGGAAACCTGTCAAGTCAGTGAATATAGGAAGCCTGTCAAATTGGTGAATGAAGGAAGTTTGGTTACTAGGTTAAAGCGGAAAAAGGAAAGAAAGTTAAGTGGAACTGAGTGCATTTAATGTTTTTGACCTAACCTGCATGGAGCCCGATAAGGCATATTGTGTACTTAAAAGCATTTCGCGGTCATTTTCAACTCACCAAGTTTTCGAGAGAGCATAGCAAAGTGAATCTAAGGCGATCAAACCTCCTACAAAGCAAATTCAAGGTATTTACATCAATCTCAATGCATTGTTAAGTTGGTTTACTGATCTTATCAAGTTGCTATTATTTGCTAAGTGTGAAGCATCTGCCGTTTGAAATCCTGAAACCCTAAGGATTCTTTGTTAGCTTTTATCTAAAATCTAAAATGGCGCCTAAGATCCAAGATCCCATTGTTGTCAAGAATGTAGAGAAGCCCTCACTTAAATACTCTTTGACTCTGAAAGTTGCATTTGAATCGGATGACAAAACCGCTTTTTCACTCATCCCGGATAGAGTGTTGTTAGTCGAGGATGTGAGATTCTTCACCAAATGTCGTGTTGAAGAACTCAGTCATGTTGAAATTAAAGACACCTATGATGAATTATGCACAGATGGTAAATTAAATAGCAAGTATGAGCACATCAAGATCAAGGGATTAACTAAAGCCCTAACCTATCCTCGTGTGTTCGAACCCCAGTGGGTCAAGTTTGTTTTAAGTAGAGTTCACGATGATTTCATGTGGCTAGAAGAGCAACCATTTAAGATTACCAAGGAAATCATTCATCTGATTATCGGTTACCCTATTTATGATCATGCCCAAGCCCAAAAGATGATATCACAGAAGGAATTGATCAGTTTAACCAAAGTGGAATCAGATTGCAGAGGATTAAAATTGAACAATGTCATAGATGAAGAACTAAAATTTGCCATAAGAGTAATAGGTTACTGTTTCTTCCAATCAGCAAGGGAAAAAAGTGTACCCTGTGCAACAGTAGACCTAGCATACAAAATTGTGAAAAAGGGAATGAAAATTGATCTATGTGAGGTGTTGCTAAAGAACCTGTTTGAGAATCTGAACACCATCAGGAAGCCAAAGAAGAACAACTCAGCTAATACACTAAAGTTTGGATCATTACTTGTATGCATGTTTTTCTATTTTGAAAAATTCTTCCCATCAGTCGGTAAAGTTGTTTGGGAACTACACCAACCAATCGCCCATTAGATTAATGACTTCATCAAGAAGTTAGGTGATAATTTCAATGATATTATGGATGATTACTTCATTAAGTTCCAAGAGAAAATGCATAACAAGTACCGGATTCCACCCCAACTAGTGGAGAAATACAAAAATGACATATGTTTTGAAGTTGACACTGATTACTGTTATGTGAATGTTGTGGAACCAAGAACTCAATCTTTGTCACTGATGGGTTATGAAATTGATTTTTACATCACACAAATAGCAAATTGAAGCATTTCTTACATTGCCAAGACATGCTACCGAACTGAGGTATGGAACCTATGAGGAAGTAAAGGAAAAAGTAAAACTGAGCATTGTAGTACACAAAGCTACAAGAAAGGCAACAAAGATGATAAAGGCATTATCGGAGAAATTCGGAGAAGACTCTTCCTCTACACCTGTCAAAGGCACCATAGCCATTACCAAAGAGGAATCTGAAGCCTAAGAGGCAGCTATAACACTGAGCACTGAATTGCCTAAGGGAAAAGTGTTGAAGAGAAAGAAACAGGACACATCAAAGGCCTCACCAACTCCACCTCCAAAGCAACCTAACACTAGAGCATTTGTGGCTTCACCAAGTAAGAAAACAAAGAGTGTTACTATTCCCAAGGTAACAAAGACCTACAAGAAATCTACTCGGATACTCATTTTGGCAAAAGAGTCTAGTGATACCGAATCAGAGGATGCAAGCAAATTTCAGATTGTCAAAAGCAAGAAGGTAAATGTACATAGTGTTGAAAACTTTTGTGCTAATCTGAAAGAATATGGAGGATTTGGATCATTCAAATATGTAAAGTATGAAACCAGAAATAATGATGAGAAGAGACAAATTGAAGAAGCTGTCATCTGCACAATTCTAAAATTTAGGTTAGCTCCATTGGAACTAGCTAAGTCACTTCCGAATGAACTTTATTTGCATATTGATAATAGGTGGAAGTATGCAATGGACTCAGAGAAATAGATCAGAGAAAGAAGTCTGGTTCATCTCTTTCCTGACATGTCAGTAGCTGAAATAAAAGAACATTTGACAACCTACAACTCAAAGTTTCTTGTCAAACAGAGAGCCTTAAAACTGATGAATACAAAAGCAAAATGGCAGGAAATCTTTAGAATCAAGGATGTCGGTGAGCAAGCTACAGTTGAAATTGTTGATGTCACCGAGCAAGATCCTAATGATACCAAGCAAGGCCCTACTGACACCATTCAAATAGATGAAGATGTCATGGATACAGAGGCACCAGAATAGGAAATGATAGAAGGCAATGCATATGCAAAACTTGTATCTAGAGAATCAGTCTTGGAACAAGTTCAGCCTTATCCACTAGTCAAGCAACCTGTCTCAACCAAAACCCCTCATGACACAGAGCAAGGCAGCAAAGGCCACGTGTCTACAATAGGAGAAGGTACTACTCAAGAATAGACATCTCAAGCACCTTCTAGTACTAAGAAATTTGCAACTGAGACACCGAGTATCAAGACACCAAAGGACTCTACAAAGGCTAAAGAAACTGACCAAAGTGTTGCCTCTACCGAGCAACCTATCGAGGGTCATCAAGCCTCACAAGCCATTGTCTTAGTTCCATCGGTAAAAGGTAAAGAAAAGAAGATGAAAAAGCATAGTTTTAAAGTTGATTTGTCAAAACCAATAGTGTTGCCCAATATAGATATATCAAAATTAAAGGGGCAAGCACTCATTGATTTCGGTGAACTATTCAAAGCAAAGGTTGAACAAGAGAAACAAATGGTGATTCAAAAGAAAAATAAGGTACTTCAGAAGGTGAAAGCACTCTTAATAGACATGCTACCTGAAGCTACAGTATCAACAGATGCAGCCATTCACATTCAACTGGATGAACTCCTAACAAAGATAGAGACATCTGGAGTAGATGCATCAAAGTATTTGAGCAAGATAAAAGACAAAGAGCTCACTGCAAAAATGATAGAAGAGGTACAGAAAGCTCTAGCTATTGGCAAAGTTAAAGTTGTCAAATTTATTGTTGAGTTGACTCCTCAACTCAAGCACATTCTTTATTTATTTCAGAAACTCTACACATTTTCTTTATCCATTAAAGACATTAAGAATAAAACAGATGCAATTGAGAAAGAGATCACCAATCTCTCAAACAAGTTGACCACACAGCCAAATTCAGTTTAGAATTTCTATACAAGGTTACAATAGCTCATGGCT
The DNA here is from genome assembly GCF_030272615.1 of Cryptomeria japonica. Lineage (NCBI taxonomy): Eukaryota > Viridiplantae > Streptophyta > Pinopsida > Cupressales > Cupressaceae > Cryptomeria > Cryptomeria japonica. The sequence continues at coordinate 661,743,069 of NC_081411.1, read as the reverse complement.
CAACAATTGGACCTAAGAAATGAACACAAGATCAGGATGGACATAATGACACTTCAAACATTATTCCTTCCTCATCTTTCATCTGTCCAAGAACAGATCAACCGAGCCACCTCCTTATCTACTACACAAGAGGGAAGCACTCTAGATGGCTTAATATCATTATTTGCTGATATTCAAGCACAGAATTCTTTAATGGATAGTGTAAAGAATTCCCTCTCTGTTGCTCTCACCGAAGCACGGACCAAGTACAAATCCATTTTTGACCAGTTACCATGCCTGAATGGTAATTAAGTTTTGATGTTTGTCAAAAAGGGGGAGTAATATGATATAGTATTAGGGGAGTGATACAGTATTGGGGGAGTGTAGTATTCAAAGTATCAAACAAAAGGAGTATAGTACACAAGGGGAGTATACCGAGTAGAGCAAGCAGAGTATCCAAGAGCAGTGAATAGGACAGTAAGCAAAGATCAAGAGTAACACACAAAAAATTGATCATTGAGCATGCAAAATCAGAGTTTTGTACAAGTATATCAATAAGGGGAGTATATCTAGATATATTATTTCATTGACTATTGTATATACTGTTAGTATAGTCAAATTTTGCAAGTATATAGATTATTGAGTTATAACTTTGAAAGTAGTTTTTGTCAAACATCTCAACTAATGTCAAAAGGGGAGATTGTTACTACTTATCAAGTTGCCATTAGTTTTATGTCAAATTTATTCTATATACTCTAGTCAGTTACTACTACCCAGATATTCAGTCGGTATGCACAATCCAGTTGATTATTGAAGAAAGTAGTCTCAAAATGTAGTTTACACTAAGCTGTCTACCGAGTATTATTTCATGTCTACCGAGCAGCAAAGATGACACACTGAGTTGTTATACACCAAGTGAAACGGGTTACCAGATTCATTGAACCTAGACATACAAATGAAAACGTGTTACAAGATTGAGGAACATCTAACCGTTATCACATTAGAAATTTCACTTAAAGATTGTGTATGATTTTGAGGTCATCTAACCAATGAAATATTTTGCATGGTTATTCATTCGATAAATCATGTTTGTAAGATCGAAGCAATGAATGGATCACCGATATAAGAGATCTATTTATACAGCATGAGTTAAGAATTAAAAGTGTGTGTGCATGAGTGTAAGAAGAATGTTACAGAGACACACAGGTCATCGAGAAGGTTTTCAGAGAACAGTCGAAGAACAGAGTAAACAGAAGGGTTTACCAAGTTACTATATGGGTTACCGAGGTATACTATAAGCAAGGTAATCTATTCTGAGCACATAGAATCTGCTATAACATTCCAGATGTAAAGTTGCAGATATTTGTAATGATTTATTGTAATATTTTGAAGTTGTAAGAGAAACCTTTAACAGGGTAAAAGACTCTAAACAAGTCTATAAATTGTAAAGCCTCTAACCAGGTGCAGCATTTAGTTTAAGTGTTGTAAAATCCTTTAGCAAGGTAGATCTAACAGATCTTGTTACTCCTAACAGGGTAAGCTATCAGAAATAGCTAAACATGTAGCTCTAATCAAGCGCTCTTTATTATTGCAGTAGTGAAGTTGTGGGTACCATCCCCACTGCAGTTTTTCTCTCTAACCAAGAGTTTCTGTGTAACCAAAATATATGTGTTATGGAGTGAATCATGTATGATTGTTATCTATTTGTTTTAGCTTTATATTATGTAACTGCACTATTCGATTTATGCATAATAGTAAAGTTATTATTGAAGAAAATTTTTGGAGTACTGATTCACCCCTCCCCTCTCAGTACATTAGCTTTCCATATTGGGCCTAACATATATGTGTGTGTGTATGTATATATATACATACATATATATGTATATATATATACATACATATATATATATATACACACACATATGTATATATATATATGTATATATATATATATACATATGTATAAATACATGTGTGTGTGTCTGTGTGTCTGTGTGTCTGTGTGTACACACACACACACACACACACACACACACACATATATACATATTGTAACGCCATAAAATGGTTATATTTATATATACATATTGTAACGCCATAAAATGGTTATACACACACACACACACACACACACACACACACACACACATATATATGTATATATGTACATATATATGTATATATATATGTGTGTGTGTGTGTGTGTGTGTGTGTACATATATATGTATATATGTGTGTGTGTGTGTGTATGTGTGTATGTGTGTATGTGTGTGTATGTGTGTGTGTGTGTGTGTGTGTACACACACACACACACACACATATATATATACATATTGTAATGCCATCAAATGGTTAGTCAAGATTAGTAAAATTAGAAACCATTACAAATAAAACCATTTTTAAAATGATATCAAGGAAGTATGAAAAAGCATAAATGAGAAACATGAATATAAAGAAAGACTTCACTGATGATGCTCCCTACGCCATTTTGGTCTTCCTTGTCCTCCTCGTCTCCACGAACCTCATTGCTTTGAGGTTGTCAAATGAAGATTGGGATATTGAGTGGAGTTAATTGTGTATTTCTCTCAACTAGCATAACAAACTAAGTGTGGATGATTGGATGTAAATCAAAATGGGCATTATGATTGTGCTATGATGAAAAGTGGATGCACCTAAAAGGGAGGCATAATGATATGATAAAAAGTTGATAAAAGGGAAACATGAGGATGCATAAAAGTGGACCCTTGATTGATGGATAGAGGCTTCAATTTATAGAGTTGGGAGCCTAGAAATGGACGGTCAAGATAAAAAGGGGGATCAAGGGCTTAGATTGAAAGGGAATGTGGTCCTAGGTTTAAAGGATTAGCCTCATGACAAGTGTCACAAGGAGAAGTGGGGTGAAATTCAATGTGGTCCCACATGTGTGGTCCCACCTTAGGAGGAACAAAGGTCCTAGGGGGAAGGGGGATGTGTGCTCACACATGTGTGAGCAACCTTGGAAGAAACAAAGAGATGACAAGTGAAAACACTTGTGGAAAGGTGTAAGGGCTAGTGGAAGAGAGTTTATGATACACAGGCCAAAAGGGGAAAGCGTAGGGTGGCTCTATGGGGAAGAGAATCCTTACACATGTGTGAGAACCCCTTGGTCAAAGGTGGTGTGGACATTTGAAGTGACTTGTGATTCACATGTGGAGTCACATGTGGGTTTGGGTAGATGTGTAGTATTTTTAATTTGAATAAATACTAACATTGGTTAGGCCTTGGATTAATTAGGATAATGAGGGGATTAGACGATAGGTTTGTAGGAATCACTAAATTAGCCTAATTAATCATGGATTAATTTAGCTAATCAGGATTAGGGACAAGAATGGAATATTCCATAAAGGTGAGTTTGATTTATTGAAATAAATCAATATTTGGAAGAAGTGAAAAGGAGATATTAATTAAATATAATTTAATTAATTAGAACGTAATTGTAGGCTAATATGATTAATTAAATTAATCATGCAATAAAGACATAATTAATTAAATATTAATTTAGTCAATTTTATGTGTTTGTATATATATATATATATAGATGTACATATACATATATATACATATATATATATATACATATATACATATATACATATATACATATATATATACACATATATATACATAGATGTACATATACCTATGTATACATATATGTATATGTATATTTATCTACATATACATATGTATACATATGTATATGTGAATCTATGTATATATACATATATGTATATATGTATATATATGTATATATATATATATACATATATGTATATATATGTATATATATATATACATATATGTAGATATATGTATATATATATATATACATATATGTAGATATATGTATATATATACATATATGTATATATATGTATATATATACATATATGTATATATATGTATATATATATACATATATGTAGATATATGTATATATATATATACATATATGTAGATATATGTATAGATATATGTATATACATCTATATATACATATATATATACTAAACACTTTGGAGAATTAGCAACATTCACCAGCAAGCAAGTGACCCATGCACAGTCACCGCTATCTGGTACACCGACAAGATATAATGATCACCGGCACTTGGAATGATATGGAAAACACTTGGTTATGTCAAAGACATTGTGTGGGGTTTTGTTTATTGGTACATTAGCGTTTGCATATTTGTTGTTGTCGGCAAATAGGTACAGGTTTATCTTTTCCAGATCAGCACGGCACGCTATGGAGATGATTAATTATTGTTGTAAATGCATTAAGCCGACATGTTGAATCGGTTATTGCATCGGATATTGTATTGTTTGTAAAATGTTTTTATTGTAATATCTTGTAGAGTCGACCTACTAAAATTGGTCTTAGGTTATGGTATAAATGTAAGATCTTATTTGTAAGATCAAGTGTGGAATGCGAAAAAGGATTGTGTGAAGGTATATGTGAGAATAAGTAGAGCTATACATGCAGACATCATTTGAAGATTGAAGGAGGGTTTTTGTGAAGACAATCAGAACTACACCGGTACTGAATCCAGCATATGAAGATGCTATTTTGTGCAGTACATTATTATTGGATTTAACCATCCACCTGTAGTCAGTGTGACTCCCATTTTGTGATTGAGCAATGAGCTCTAGGCGCTTGGCCTTTCTGCATGTGCAGACCCCATTTATGTACACTTACTATCTGTAGTAGTATAATCTAATTGTGGGTAAGGTTTCCCACCGTGGTTTTTCCCCTTACAGGGTTTCCACCAACAAATATTGGCGTTATGTGTTGTGGATGACTTTGTCTTTATGTTTCTTGCACTATTCCTTACTGGTATAGCAATTAACTGTTAAATCTGTCTACAGGCATATTAAACTAGTTTACCAGTATTAAGCATTAAGTTGTTTAAGTTGTTTTTGGTTTGAATTTATTAGACAACTGATTCACCCCTCCCCTCTCAATTGTCTCCAAGACCTAACAATTGGTATCAGAGCTTAGTCCTCTTTTGCAGAAGTTTAACAGCTTGAGGAGATCTAATGTCTACTAACTACTTCAGAAAGGACAGTCCAAAACTTGATGGAGCCAACTATGGCATATGGAAGATCAGAATGGAGACACATCTAAATTGTATTGGAAAGGACATCTGGGATGTTACAAAGAATGGTTATACTGCTCCTACTCAGAGTCAACCCACTCCACCCAACATGACTAAAGATGAGGAAAATGATTGCAAAGCAAGAAAAGCACTTTTGAGCGCATTATCAGATCAACAAATCATGGGACTATCAAATAGGTCTACTGCTAAAGCTATTTGGGATCATTTGGAAATAGTGAATGAAGGAGATTCCATAGTCAAAATTGCAAAACTTGAAAGCTTCCGGGTCAAGTATGAACATCTAAAAATGGAAGAAGATGAAAGGATTTTTGCCTTTATGGAAAGAGTAAATGAGATTGTTTTGGGTATTAAATGTTGTGGAGGAACCTTAAGTGAGGATGAAATTATTTCAAAAGTTTTAAGAGGATTTCCACTAGCATATAAAATGAAAGTCACTGCTATAAATAAGTTAAGAACAATGCCTAATACATTAGTAACTAGGGATACATTGATCAGGAAACTTTCAGCTTTTGAAATTGAAGAATTTGGTCTTGTTGCTACTATAAAGACAGATTTGGCCTTTAAAGCATCAACATCATCTGCTCCATCATTTGACAAATCTGATTGGAAAGCCTTTTATGCAAGAGAACTTGAAGAAAGTAGGAAAGAAAATGAAGAACTTGAAGAACTTGAAGCACTATTTGCAAGAAAAATGCCTAAAGGACCAACTGGAAGTAAGTGTGAAGATAAAGCACCCTTTAAATGTTTTAACTACAATAAGATTGGTCATATGGCTTTAAGATGCCCTGATAGACATGCTAGACTAAGAGAAGAAGCTAGAAGGACATACAAGCCTAACCCTGAATATCAGAGATACAGATTTAAGAAGAATAAAGACAAATCTTGTTACATTGTTGATGAAGGTGTGACTGATGATTCTGATGAGGATCCGGTAGATAATGGATGGGTTTTTGTTGCTATAATAGAAGATCAACCGACACCTACTACTCAACCGGTAGAACAGGCCTTGGCAGCTAAAGTTGAAGTAAAGGATGAATGGATCATTGATACAGGATGCTCACATCATATGACAAGAGACAAAGGTAAATTCTTGAACTTTCAAGAATACAATGGAGGCTTAGTGAGATTTGGAGATGACAAAGCTTATTTAATCAAAGGTAAGGGTACAATATCTCTTGAAGGTAAACATAACACTGACAATGTTTACTATGTTGAAGGATTAAAGCATAATTTTTTGAGTGTTGGTCAATTAGTTGAGAAAGGATTTCAGTTATAATTCAAAAATGGAAAATGCAAAATCATGAATAGAACTGGTTTGGAAATTTCAACTGGTAATCAAACTAGAGGTAATATCTTTCATTTAAATAACAATGAAAAGACATGCTTAATTGCACATATTGATGAAAGTTGGTTATGGCATAAGAGACTCTGTCATGTAAACTTTGACTGCATGGTGAAAATCAGTACTACTAAGGTAGTTAGAGATTTACCTAAAATTGTCAAACCTCAAAATATTGTATGTAAGGAATGTCAATTTGGAAAACAAGTTAGAGCTAGTTTCAAAAGTATTCCAGAAAAATCCAATAATGCTCTTGATTTAATTCACATTGATTTATGTGGTCTAGCTAGAACTAAAAACTTACAAGGTGATAGATATTTCATGCTAATCATTGATGAATATTCTAGAATGTGTTGGGTTACTTTTCTCAGAGAAAAATCAGAAGCACTTGGAAAGTTCAAACTATTCAAAGCAATGGTAGAAAATGAAACCAGTAAGAAAATCAAATGTCTAAGATCAGATCAAGGAGGAGAATTTACATCTAAGGAGTTTAATACATTCTATGAAGTAAATGGAATCAGAAGACAACTATCAGCACCTCAGACAGCACAGCAGAATGGAGTTGTTAAAAGGAAAAATAGAACTATCTTGGATGTAGCAAGAAGTATGTTATCAGAAGCAAACCTACCACATGTATATTGGAGAGAGGCAGTCAGTACAACAGTCTATACATTCAACAAAGTTCACATCAAAGGTGAAACCGGTAAGACCCCTCATGAACTATGGTTTGGTATTACTCCTACTCTTAAATATTTCATAATTTTTGGAAGTAAATGTTATATCAGAAGAGATGAGTATATTGGGAAATGTGATCCCAAAAGTGATGAAGGAACATTTCTTGGTTATTCATCTCAGAGCAAGGCATATAGATGTTTTAACAAAAGATTGCAGAAAATTGTTGAAAGTACAAATGTAAAGATTGATGAACATTTCAGAGGAACTTCAAGGTATATAGACTCTGAACCAGCAATAGAAATTTTGACAAATGAACCTACACTGAATCCACCTGTACAGAATGTAGATCCAGTTACCTTGGTATCATCTAAGGATTCCACAGTAACTGAGGACCAGCAGCAAACAAAGACACCCCGGTATGTAAGACTGAATCATTTTGAAGATCAGATAATTGGAAACAAGTTTAAAGGAGTTATGACAAGAGGAAGATTGGAAAATGATGAGGTATGTCTTATTTCTCAGATTGAACCATCATCTATTAATGAGGCATGTGAAGATAAATTTTGGATTAAAGCTATGGAAGAAGAATTAGAACAAACTGAGAAAAATAACACTTGGACATTAGTTCCGCAGCCTAAAGATAAAAATGTAATTGGAACCAAATGGGTATTCAGAAACAAACTTAATGAAGATGGTAAGGTTGTCAGAAATAAAGCAAGACTAGTGTGTAAGGGATATTCTCAGAAAGAAGGAATTGATTAGGCAGTCAAATTATTCTTGGCTTTTGTAGCACACAAGAACTATAAAGTTTATCAAATGGATATTAAATGTGCATTTTTAAATGGAGATCTTGAAGAAGAAGTGTACATTGAACAACTTGATGGATTTTCTTTGATAGATAACAAAGATATGGTTTGCAGGTTAAGAAAAGCTTTGTATGGATTGAAACAAGCTCCAAGAGCTTGGTATGCAAGATTGGATAAGTATCTTTTAAAGATTGGTTTTTCTAAAGGTAATGCAGACAGCAATTTATACTTTAAAGTAACTAATGATGACATCTTGATTATAGAAGTATTTTTTGACGATATAATCTTTGAAGGAGAAGATGGATTATGTAAAGAATTTTCTATTAAAATGCAGCAAGAATTTGAAATGTCTATGATTGGAGAAATAAAATTATTTTTAGGATTGCAGATTTCACAGACTAATAAAGGTATATTCTTGAGTCAATCCAAGTACTTAAAAGAGTTACTAAAGAAATTTGGGATGGAAAACTCTAAACTGGTAAGCACACCTATGACAACAAATGACAAACTATCACTAAGGGATGAATCTACACCTATTATTCCAACTAGATACAAATCTATGATAGGAGGTTTACTGTATTTGACACAAACCAGACCTGATATTATGAATGCAGTATGTATTGTTTCAAGATTTCAAAGTAATCCTAGAGAAAATCATGAATCAACAGTAAAAAGGATTTTTCAGTACTTACAAGGTACTATAAATCTTGGATTATGGTATCCTAGAGATGAAAATTTTGAATTATGTGCATACACAGATGCAAATTGGGCAGGAGATGTGGATGATAGAAAAAACACCATCGGCGGAGTATTCTTTCTTGGAAACAGACTAGTTTCTTCGTTGAGTAAGAAACAAAGTTGTACATCTTTATCAACAGCAGAATCAGAATATGTTGCAGCAGCAACTAACTGTACACAGGTACTATGGCTTAAGAAAATGTTAAAAGACATAAAGGTAAAATGCAAGGAACCTATTACTATCTATTGTGATAATATTGCAGCAATTGATGTATCTAAGAATCTGGTATTACACTCTAAAACCAAACATGTTTCTATCAAACTGAATTTTCTAAGGGAAAATGTTGAAACAAAGGAAATAAAACTAGTTTATGTGAATACTAAAGAGAAGATTGCAGATATCTTTACTAAATCTCTGCCTAGGGAGACTTTTGAATATCTCAGAGATCATCTTGGGGTCATACCCCCACCGGTAGAGACTTAGGAAGTTGATGATTGTCATCAACTGGTAGAATTAACAGAGAAATCTGTTTCCGGCTTTGATGGGAAGCTACTTCTCAGGGGGAGTAGTTGGTAAACTAAATTATTGGTATTTTGTTATATGAACTTAGCTTGGTAAGAACTTTGGCATTTGATGTCCAAGGGGGAGAGACTGGTATGGAAAAACACAAGGAAAACACATATTGCTCCCAGGGGGAGAGATTGTTGTTTGAGAGAGATTATTACTCTCTGTATCTGTATTTTGATTTCTGGTTATGATCTCTTTTCAGAGATTGTTGGTTTTTGGTATTTGGCATTTCTATTTTGGCACTTTGATGGTTTTTCCATCTTGTGTTGCCATCAATGCAAAAGGGGGAGATTGTTGGTATTTTGGTATGGTTATGTCATTGATGTCAACATCTACTAAACACTTATCAACTCTGGCACTTTGCAGAATCAACAACATTCACTAGCAAGCAAGTGACTCATGCACAGTCACTAGTATCTGGTACACCGGCAAGATATAATGATCATCGGCACTTGGAATGATATGGAAAACACTTGGTTATGTCAAAGACATTCTGTGGACACTTTGTCCTGGAGTTTTGTTTATTGGTACATTAGCATTTGCATATTTGTTGTTACCGGCAAATAGGTCCAGGGTTACACCGACAGGTTTATCTTTTCCAGATCAGCATGGCATGCTATGGAGATGATTAATTATTGTTGTAAATGGATTAAGCTGACATGTTGAATCAGTTATTGCATCGGATATTGTATTGTTTGTAAAATGTTTTTATTGTAATATCTTGTAGAGTCGACCTACTAAAATTGGTCTTAGGTTATGGTATAAATGTAAGATCTTATTTGTAAGATCAAGTGTGGAATGCGAAAAAGGATTGTGTGAAGGTATATGCGAGAATAAGCAAATTTATACACGCAGACATCATTTGAAGATTGAAGGAGGGTTTTTGTGAAGACAATTAGAACTACACCGGTACTGAATCCAGCATATGAAGATGCTATTTTGTGTAGTACATTCTTATTGGATTTAACCATCCAGCTGTAGTCAGTGTGACTCCCATTTTGTGATTGAGTAGTGAGCTCTAGGCACTTGGCCTTTCTGCATGTGCAGACCCCATTTATGTACACTTACTATCTGCAGTAGCATCATCTGATTATGGGTAAGGTTTCCCACTGTGGTTTTTCCCCTTACAGGGTTTCCACGTACAAATATTGGTGTTATGTGTTGTGGATGACTTTCTCTTTATGTTTCTTGCACTAATCCTTATCGGTATAGCAATTAATTGTTAAATATATCTACCGGCATATTAAACTAGTTTACCGGTATTAAGCATTAAGTTGGTTAAGTTGTTTTTGGTTTGAATTTATTAGAGAACTGATTCACCCCCCCCCCCACCTCAGTTGTCTCTGGGACCTAACATATATATATATAGATATATATATATATAGATATATATATATATATATATACATGTATATGTATACATATGTATACATGTATATATATATATACATACACACACACAGATAGATATATATATATACATGTATACATATGTATCCATGTATATATACATGTATACATATGTATACATGTATACACATGTATATATACATGTATACATATGTATATATGTATATATATATATATGTATGTATACATATACATATATACATGTATATATATATATGTATATATATACATACACACACAGATAGATATATATATATACATATATGTATATATACATTCATATATATATATATATATGTATATATATATATATATATATATATATGTATATATATATATATATATATGTATATATATATATATATATATATATGTATATATATATACATATATGTGTGTGTGTGTGTGTTCTATTTTTCTCTCTTAATACCTTAAGCTTTTTCATTTATTCAAATAAAGTTCAAACCGAGCTCGGGTTCTTGGTGGGGTCCAGTTGACTTAGCTAGCTTCGAGATAGATCATATGAGTTGGCCTCCAGATCGGACGATGTATCTGTTAGGTAGCAATATCATAATATTTCATGTTGGGTTAGTGGAATGCTTATTATTATAGGATGTGTGAACCTGCCATTTATCCCATGAATGGCATTTTCACACATGCTGAAGCACCTTATGATGATTTTGCAAGGTGTTGGTTATCTGCAATCTCTTCTAGATTTTAATGCTATTAATAGATGTTTATAGATGTACTTTCCCTTCGTTTCCCTTTCGTCTTTCTATGCATTTGTGAATTATTTTTGCCTAAAATCTGCAATGGAGTCCGCTATCTGTCATTTTCTAGAAGATGATAGCAAGATGATGGCCTTTAGGGGTAGAATCAAGTAAGAAAGGTGGAGTAGAATTCTCAATGAACTTGATGACTTTGCTCTTTGGGTTGTTGAAGAGATCATGGGGGAAGAACATTTTAATTACGATTTCAGGTTTATGGTAAATTGTGATATCCCTGTAACCTTTGTAGCTATTCTTCTAGTTTTGAGAACTACTAAAGATGAGGCAATTCAGTTGTGTCATGAGATTTTTAGAGGAGATTTGTTGAAAGGGTTAGAGCTAGCAGTGTAGAATTTTGATAATTTAACGATCCCATATCTAGAGGATTATGAGAAAGATAATCCTGAGGGCCTAACTATGGGTGTGGAGGTTGTTAGGCATTCAATTCTAGCCATGAAGGATGTAAATTCCTTCGAGGAAAGAAGGCCCACCATTGCCAAAAATATCAACTTCCTTCAGAAGTGGTTGCATTTGAAACCAGCCCCAGGCACAAAATGGTGGACTAAATACATAGTGGAGGAAGGTTTTGAACCTCCTTAAGATTTTCTAGAAACTAAAGTTGAAAGGTTCCAAGTTCTGCCTCCTATGGTGATTAGAGCTACTCATCTCCAAGGCGAGACAAAACAAAGCTAGAAAAGTCTCCAAAAGGAAACAAATGACAGCTATGGCCAATGTAGAATCTTCCATCACTGCAGCAAGAAGAAACCCCCCCACCCCATGGAGACTGTGTATATCTTTACAGAAGCCTAAGGGAATGAGGGTTCTCTAGTATAGGCTTTGCAAGTTACAGGTTTCATCTGGGTTTGAGGCTTGATAGTATCTTTGTTTAGGTAGTTGTTTATAGCTCTTATGTGGAATTTTCAAATCTTTCCACTCTATATAGCTAGGGCCTTTCTACTTGTTTTAAAATTATATAGCGATAGTTCTAATTCATTTCATTTATGGCCTAAAGAGTATATTTTGTCATAACATAACAAAATGACAATCTATTTGTTTTGGATTTCTCTCAGACAGGCAATGTTAAGTAAGTTTAGTACAATACAAAACATCTATCTATAGTGTATGTAGTTTTATAGCTACTAATGTTAGGATACTTTTGATCCCTAAAAGGAATTTCAGTTAAACTATAAGTATTATATGGAAGTTTAGAGTAAAATATCATGATTATGGAACATTTTTAAGCATTATGACTATCTTTTGGAGGCATTCTAAGACTCATATATTTATGACTATTGTTGAGCTAGAGTTGGTTCGGTTAGAATTTTTCTGTAAGCAATGGTAGTATTTTCTATTCACAGATGTGTGTGTGTGTGTGTGTGTGTGTGTGTGTGTGTGTGTGTGTGTGTGTGTGTGTGTGTGTGTGTGTGTGTGTGTGTGTGTGTGTGTGTGTGTGTGTGTGTGTGTGTGTGTGTGTGTGTGTGTGTGTGTATGTATATGTATATGTATATGTATATGTATATGTATATGTATATGTATATGTATATGTATATGTATAGTGTGTGTGTGTGTACCTACATACATACATACATACATATATATGTGTATGTGTATGTGTATGTGTATGTGTATGTGTATGTGTATGTGTATGTGTATTTGTATGTGTATTTGTATGTGTATACATATATATAGTATATATATGTATACATATATATAATATATGTATATGTATATGTATATGTATATGTATATGTATACACATACACATACACATACACATACACATACACATACACATACACATATGCAAACACATATACATATACATATATATATATATACATATATATATACATATACACATATACATACATACATACATACATACATACAGACATACAGACATACATACATACATACATAATGATATTTGTATATATATATATATATATATATATATATATATATATATCATTATGTATGTATGTATGTATGTATGTGTATATGTCTATGTGTATGTGTATGTGAATATGTATACATGTATACATATACACATACACATACACATACACACACATATACATATACATATGTACATATACATATACATATACATATATATACATGCATACATATATATATACATACATGCATACATACATATATACATATATTATCTCGCTCGGGAGACTCTCTATATCTAAATTTTGCTTGTTAGCTTATTAAGATTAGAGATCATAATGATCTTCTGATTATGGGTGAAATGGAATATTTGGTATCTAAAATCAGTATCATTTTGGTTTCGGACTTAGGGTCTGAGAAATGAACCACTCCTTGTTTGGTAATATTATGCATGGTCACGTTGTTGGCTTTAAATGACTTCAATTTTAGACAATAAGTAGTTGTTTCCCTGGGCAGAGCTTAGTGTGGTAACTGATTTGTATTTATTTTCATCAGTTTATATTAGCTACCAAGGATGTGTATTTTAAGCATTTTATGTCTGGAATGATGGTAGTGCTCAAAGGTTATTTTACAAATTTTGTAGAGTGTGTATATGACGATTAAGGTAGGTGTTGTTTATAATTGGGTAATGGTGCAGATTTTGGATTTGGGTTTTACTAATGCTACTAACCTATGAATTCAAGAAGTATTGAACTTGTAACAGGTCATCATGAATCAAGGAGGAGTATTAGGTGTCAACTTAAAGACTAAAGAAGTCATGCAGTTGATCTAGAGGCCCAACTTGGATGATTTTGTCAATATCTTGTTTTAAATTTGATGGCATTCTATACTATACTGGCTCATTGCATCTAGTTGGAATCCTACTCAAATATGTTTTTGGGTATGGTAATATGCCATCTTTGTAATTCTGCTTAGGCTTTAGGTTATTTTGAGCTACAATTGGAGGTTTTCTTCCTCGTTCTTTCCTATCAATATGCTCTCTTGAACACATTTGTAACTTTCTTACAATTAATAAAATTTTGGCTATGGCCCTTTATCTGTCAAAAAGAAAAATAGATGTATGTGCAAATTGAAATATATATTTTGTATTTTAATTAGTAATTTTTTTCATCTATATTTTGTTATATATATTTGTTTTGTCAATGTATGAATTTTAGCATTTGAGAAAGAGTTAAAAATACAAGTCAACTAAAAATTTTGGAGTAGTGTGTACCATAATCCAAGAGATTAACCCATTGCATCTCTAGAGTAGTGTGTACCATAATCCAAGAGATTAACCCATTTCATCTCTGCACCACATGAACTTGGCAAGTTCTTAAAAATATTTTAGAGTGTTCCCTTGAATAGAAATTTTCTCCATCCAAAATTCTTTTATTTTCAACTATTCTCTCCCAAAATAATGTTACACATCAATATGTTTTATGTTGGCACCATAAATAAGATTCTTAACCAAATAAATTGCACTCTGTGAATCAATTTTCAATACTATTGGACTCTTGAAACCAATAATATTACTTAACCTCCTTAATCTCATTGCTTCCTTATAGGTATGTGTTGCTTCTATATATTCTTCTCTAGTAGTTGAAAAAGTGATTGTTTTGTTGCTTCTTGCTATCCAACTTATTGATCCACCAACTAGGACAAGAACATACCCACTCGTAGATATTTAGATGTCAAGATCTATAGTCTAATTAGAATCAACATATCCTTTTACATATTAGTAGTACCACGATGAATTAAGCAATTATTCGAAGTTCCTTTCAAATACATGAACGCTCTTTTTACATATGTCTAATGCTCTTTACTTAACTATATCATGAACATACATAAAACTCCCACTATATAAAATATATAAAAAATATTTGATCTTGTGCAAACCATCATACATGAATCTTCCTACCACACTTTCATATGGGACCTTCCTGATTTGATTCAAATCTTCCAAAAATTTAGGACATTGTGATGTCAAAGTCCAAATTGAAGAAAATAAAACAATGCTCGAAGTGAAGAATAAATTGTCAGGCTTCATATTTATAATAGTGGCACCTTCATGAATGTTTGATTGTTGTTTTTTAAATAGAAAATAAATAATTTTATGAGAAGTTTGTAATGTCATGTTTGAATGGAAAAGAGGCAGTCTTTGAAATTATTTTATTTGCAGATTAAAAGACAAAAAATCTCCATCCTTTGGGAATAAGAGACCATGCTTATTAACTAGGAGGAAGGCAGAGAAAGGATTTTGAACGCCATTTTATTTGTATTTGGGCAAATGAAATGCAGAAATATGAGACATATTGCATTAATGACAGTAAAGAAGACAAAGGAAGTTGAAGAAATATGAGAGAGTGAGGGCCATGAAGGCCAAGTTTGGTGTCGTATTGTTAAGGCTCATTTTCCTTTATTGTAAATCAATTTTTATCATACTTGAGTTTAATAGAAGGGTGAGATTTTATATTTATCATTGTTTTGGTTATGTTGGTTAGAATATATTTGGTACCTTCTAATTTTCAATTTCAAATCTATTATAAATTGAGTTTTAAATTTTAAATTTTTTTAATTATTTTCAATTATAAGTATATCAACAGTATATAAAATAATAATTAGATTATAATCATTTATCATATTAAAGTAACACAATGATTGCCATTATTACTTATAAAAATTGATTTTGACATGTGTGTCGATCTTTAGATGGATTATCTTACCTAATAGAGAGACCTATGTATTGGCATTATTACTTATAAAAATCAAATTTAACATGTGTGTCAACCTTTAGATGGATTATCTTACCTAATAGAGAGACCTATGTATCTAAACTAATACAGAGACCTATATATCTTACAAACTAGTTTTTCATTTACTTTCACTTTGTGCCCTTCAAGATTTTAATGAAAATATCCTCTAAATCCTCATACGAGAATCTTGTCTTGATATCCATTTTCTCAATTTCCAAACCAAGTGTTGTAATAATAAATAACAATATTTTAATAGAAATAAGCTTAGCCTAAAAAGGAAAAATATATCACCAAAGTCTATTCCCACAACTTGGGATAAACTATTTCTACCAATGATGCTTGTACCACTCAAGTGATATATTTAATAAAAGCATTATACATTGGATAAAAGCTTTATCCACTAACTCAAGCCTGACCAAACCCTCCTAGGGTAACCCTCATGTCATCTCAAGCATTTAATGCTTCTTCCCTCTCCTCTCAAGCCATATCATGTTGACACTTTCCCTCATGGGATTGGGTTGAAAGCCATCGCATGGATCTCAAACCCATCAATCTCAACCCTTCACAAACCCATTCAATCAAATTTTTTCCCTATAAAAGGACCTCATTGCCCAAGCAAAAAAGAGGAGAAAAGCATTTGAGCATTGTTATTATAGTAAAATTCACATAGACATTAATTAGGAGCTTTCTCATAGCAAATCTTTTACACTTGCATAACCATTTGTTTTCATTTACAACCATCTTGAATCTTCATATGGCATCCATGGATAGTGCTAAAAGCTGAGAGCTACACTCATTGTGGACTTGGAGAGGAGAGGAACAAGGAAGAGCCAACATCATCAAGCATAAGGAGGGAGTATTAGAGTTGTTTAGTTCTTCATTTTCCTCTTTGCTTTGTTATTATTCTTTCTTGATATGCTTTGAAATGGATTCATTTTCATGTTATGCTTATGGTTGAAAGTTTACTAGCATGATTTCTTTATTGTCCACTAATCCCTTTTTCACAACATCATTTGGTGAACCCAACGTGAATTGAACACGCAACCTTCTGATCTATTAATTTCTAAACATTTTTTGAAATTTGCAGGATTTTCACACACAAGATAGCGTTTTAGCACTTTCGTCATGTGCAGTAGCACTTTTATCCCGATTTAATGCCTTTGATTTCTCTGAGTTGTAGCCCTTTTGTTTTATATTAGCGCTTTCGATGTTTAGTATAAGCACTTTTTAGTATATTAGTGCTTATGTGCTCTGTTATAGTGCTTTTAGTTTATTCTGGCACTTTTGTGGTTAGTTATAGTGCTTTTAAATTATGTTAGTGGTTCTATCTGCTAGCAAATTAGCGCTTTTGTAACAGACCAAGAGCTGAAAATTGTAAGAAAAATGAAAATTTTAGGCTTTTCAAGCCCACCATCTTGTCAAACCTTTTGAGTGATTTTTTTTGCAGGTCTAACAATTTGTTGCAGGTTTTAGAGGAGTTAAATTAGAAACACTTTTTTTAGTCTTTGAGTTTAAAACTTAATCTTTCATGTTTTTTTTTCAAAAACAAAGGGATTAAAATAAACCTCATAGTCTTTTTGGTGCAACTAAAATAAACTTCACTTTTACTTTGATGCTTAAAACAAACTTAATCTTTCATGTTTTTTTCAAAACAAAGGGATTAAAATAAACCTCATGGTCTTTTGGTGCAACTAAAATAAATCTCATTTTCACTTTTGGGGCTTAAAACAAACTTCATCTTTCTTGTTTTCAGGCAAGGATTAAAAATCAACTTCATTCTTTTGGTGCACTTAAAAATCCACTTCATTTTCAGTTTGGTGCATAAAAAGAACCTCACATCTACATTTTTTGCTACAAAGGCTACATGATTCTATTTTGTTGACCAAGTTTATTTTTTCTTTTCAAAAAGTTTGTCAAGTGTCCAAAACAGTTTTTATCTTGGCTAAAAAGAACACCATATATGTTGGAGCAACATCTCCAAGTAGAAAATAGATCACATTGCAAGTGTCTTTTGTGTTTGGCACGCTTGTGCAAATCTGTAGAGTGGTCCCAGATCTAACACACACTATCCTCTCCCTTGGCTCTCGTGGTCCTAGGTGCAAGAGAAAAGTGTTAGTAATGCTCTAAAAAAAATTATTTTTAAGAGAGGTCTGCCAAGAGACACATCACTCTTGGGGATGAACTTGCACGATAAATCCTTAGAGCTACTATAGAAATCAGGTGAGAGTGAAAGTTGTAGCCTTGGGTGTAGTTGTTCCTATAGTGTAACTTGTCGAAAGGACATATGGGCCCCACCGTGAGTTACAAGGCTCTTAAGTGAGTCACTGCAGAATGAACTTACGTCCAAAGACATTGAACATTACTAGACATCTCTTATTTTAGAAGCCCGCTCGTTCTATTGATTGAGGATTGTGAAAATTTCAGTGCAAGAGCATAGATGGTTTTGCTCCCAAGATACTCACCATACATATTTCCTTGAGTAGAAACAAGGATTTTTGAAAGGCTACTTTTAGCTTGATGAAAGTGGTGACTCCCCCATCATAGGGATCACCTATCTATTATGCTCGCGCAAGACATAGTGTATCACATCCTTACCTGCCACGGCGGGATACATAAGGTATGTAGTACCAAATTCGAAGAAATATCAAGTTGTGGGCTGAAAATATCACAACTGGCCATTACCTTAGGGATAAAAAGTGTTTGAGTTGTCTTCATCTTGTTTCATACCAATGAAAATTTGGGCCGACTTTAGGCCTAGGAACATACATACATTTATAAGGATCAAAAATTTCATAATTGGGTTGATTTAGACCCACACCTATTGTGCCTTTATTGAAAAAGGGCAAGACTATGTGCTTGTGTGCTTGACGTATTTTCTTGTCAAAGGATTCAAACAATTGAAACAAGTTACACCCCAACCACAAATCTCAACAAAACAACTTCACACATTTTTGCAAAAAGCTATCCATGCTTCGTGTTTGGAAATCTCTCAAATACATCAAAAAGTCGATTTATAGAAAAACCAAAAAGAAGCAAAGTGAAAAGAAAACCCAAAAAAGGATTAGTTTCTTATACAAAAATCGTAATTTGTTGAAACATCGCACTTTCATCCATCGATATCACGATTATAGTCATGGCTTTACCGACGACTCTGAATTAGAACCACTTGCATCACAAGATTTCTTTCAAAGAAGGGATTTATCATATCATCACAATCATGGTCAACGCATTCTCCCATCATACATTCCACAACCCGCAATCACTTACTAGAGATTCCTTGGTTCACATAATCCTCATACATTTTCTTTCATCTTTCTCACTTCAAAATCATTTCCAAACAAATTCATAGTCCCTTAGCAGAAGATTCCAAAGTTCACACTCATTCCAAAACACATCACAAATTCACTCAACTCTCAACACAAAGAGGTCTTGTCCTTAGTCCTTTCAGATATTGCTTATCATACCAACAAAACTACTTTCTAGTGTGTCTCTACATCTAGGATCAAACATCCTAAAAGAGGCATTACTAAACATCTAGATAGGTTAAAACTAGTCCATGAGTGCATCCTCTCATTACAAGGTAGCTTACGTTTGTCACAGTACAAACCTTGCTACACCTCATCTCACAAATATTAAGACTCAACCACACATTTTTCACCCACAAAAACGTACTTCAAACATGGCTCGGACTAGGTCTCACAGCCTTCAGCAAAATCAAAATGAAATATGGAAAGAAGAAGAAGTGCATGTTAACCCCTTTTCTAGAAGAGGAGACCCAAAAACCCCTACACAAGCACAAATAGAAGACACACTTAGCAATCCCAGATTTAACAGACTTTTTGAAGAAATTCTCAAAGCAAGCATTGATGCCCATTTTCTGAAACTTGTTCAAGAAGGAGCCAAACTTCCTGCTGACTTTGATGTATCACAACTCAAAGATGTACTAGAACAAGCTCAACATAGCCACCGACAAGAACCAAATCATGGTGAAAGAGAGGCAAGGAATACACGCAACTATGATGATAACTACCAACACGGAAACCTTCCCCCTCCTCTTACAGAAATGGATATGTTAAGACAACAGATACAAGATCTCGCCCAACAAGTGCATTTAGGAAAGACACACAAGCAATATGCTCTCGATTATATCTTCCCATATCTTTTTGATAGAAACATATACATGCCTCCTTTCCCACGCACCTTTGAAACTCCAAAGTTTGATAAATACAAAGGAAAGGGAGACCCTAGAGATCATGTGCGAGATTTTTTCTCTGCTTGCTTAGAGGTTGCATACGAAGACACTTATTTAATGTGCCTCTTTCCCCGAAGCTTGGGAGGCTCAACTATGCAATGGTTCTCACGTCTACCTGGTAGGATCAGGACCTTTGAGGACCTCGTCCAAAAAAAATTCACTCATCATGCGCATAACATAGAATGAGATGTCTCCATGGCTGATCTATGTAATACCAAATAATAGAATGGTGATTTATTCTCAACATTCTTACACCAATGGAGATACCTTTCTAGTAGACGTTCCTTTCCCATTCCCGAGGAGAAATTAGTTGAAATTTATATTTCAAACTTAAATGAGGAAATGGAATTTTACTTAGACATAAAATGTCATGATACTTTCAAAGACGTCATAGCTCAAGGACTTAAAATAGAGAAAGCCCTTATCAAAAAGGGACTTTTCAAAATATACAATGACAACAAGGAGGATCCACGACTAGCCTACAACAGTGACAAACCAAAGTTTTGGGCTAAAAATAAAAATATTGTTAATGATGGTGTTGTAGACACATGAACTATCAAAATCGCTCAACCCGTAGTCAAAATTACAAGGGTTAGAGATAATTGCAACAACCTCACTGCCAATCAAGGTAATCCTCAAACCAATTCAGGAAATCAACTTTCAAACACACAGTAAGAGGAACCTAAAAATAGATACCCGCCTTACAAATCCAATCGCACCTACACACCCTTGGGGGAATCTCTGGAAAATATTTTACGCCAGCTCATCTCTTCTGATCTTATCACATTACCTAAAACATCACACTATGAACCACAAATCAAACCTTCCTGGTGGAGGGATAATGATTATTGTGAATTTCATAAAGGAAGAGAGCACAAAACGAACAACTGTCACTGATTCAAGGATATTGTTCAAGACCTCATTGATTGAGGTGACATAGAAGTGGATGGTCACAATACAAAAACTTCTAATTCTGATCATACTATGCTCAAAAATCCACTCCCGTTGTATGAGAAAGGAGGTCCCTCCCATAAAGGTAAGACTCAAGAAAACACAATAGATTATACACATGTAGCCTATACCTATACTATCAATAACCTTTCTGATGCCAACGAACAAGTTGCTACCCTTACCATCCAAGGCAAGGATCCCACATGCAATGTTGTTACCCGTCGTAGCAAGCTTGTCTTACCAGGTGTGCCATCAAAAGTAGCAAATGTACCCAAATGTTATAACCTTATGGACCAATTAGATAAGACTCCAACACTTATCTCCATACTAGATCTTTTACGTATATCCCCCTCATATAAAACCATCTTAGATCAAGCTCTCCAAGAAGCATCAGTTCCACCCAACCTCAATACAGATCAATTTCAAGCCATGGTTGGGAGTCTCAAATCATCACCATGTCTCACTTTTGTGGAGAATGATGATGTATCCTTTCAAAAACTGCATAACACCCCTCTCCACATTGAGGGATTCATACATAAACATAGAATCAAGCAAGTCTTGATTTACAATGGAGTTGGCCTTAACATTTGCACATTACAGTTGATCATTACCTTGGGGTTATTGGAATTCTAATACTATTTTTATGAATGGTAAGTGATATGGTTGTCATTGTTGGCAACATCATCTCCTTAGTCTTAATAGTCCATCAATAGCAAGTAGACCGGGTAGCAGTGAATAGATCGGCAAAGCAATAAGTAAATCGGCAAGCAGTGAGTAGACTGGCAAGCAGTGAGTTAACCGACAAGCAGTGACTAGACAGGTAAGCAGTGAATAGACTGGCAAGTAGTAAGTAGGCCTACAAGTAATAAGTAGACCAGGTAGCGGTGAGTAGATTGGCAAAAGAGAGGTCCATCAGCTAAACAAAGAACAGACCGGTATTCAAGAGGAAACCGGCTAGACAGATTTTGATCGGTTCACCGAAAGAGTCTATAACCAACAGACTGGTAACATTCAGTTACATTCAGCTAAATCAGGAGTCTTCTCCAGTCAATCGATGAACTTATCAGCATATTCAACTGTATTGACAGAGATTCCTGCAATGTTTTCAGAGACGTGATTTAAGGCATGATAATGGAATTTTGAAAGAAATGTTTTTGGAGGGAAAGTTGGCGATAGACCAAGGGTCAATAAATACACATATTTTATTCTTGAGATGGTTGTTGTCAAGGTGAATAAAGAGAATGTAAAATTGGACACAGGGGGAGTTTAAGAGACTATAGAGCCGAGTGACAGAGGACCGGTAGAGTGGAGTTTTCATAGAGTGATGACTCAAGTGACAGAGGACCGGCAGTGTGATATCCAAGGATCAGCAAATCGGCAAAAGGCAGAGTTGAAAGTGCATTCAGGAATTCAGAGTTATGTAGATCAAACACAACTGATGCAGACCTAGTATGATACTTCAGTATGATTTGATCAGGCTAATGAGTAGCAATTTTAGCAAATCATCCATTTGTTGCTTTCTAACAACTACAACATAAATCCCTTAACCGGGTGGACTTTAACAGGTCCCATTGTAAAAATCCCTTAACCAAGTGACATCTTAATTGATGTTCTAAGTCCTCTAACCAGGCTACCTTTAACAGGGTAAATGCACTAACCGACCTTGAATAAAATCCCTTAACAGGGTGGCACCTAACAGTGTCTTTGTAATCTCCTAATGGGGATGGCTCTTAACCGAACGTACTCCAGAAGAGTACAAATTTTGTGAGTTCCTACACACACCATGGTTTTCTCCCTATTGGGTTTCCACAAGATAAATTTGTGTGTCATTGTGTATCTTTTCATGTATGCATAATCCTCTACAGTAAATTTTTACATTGATGAATGGTAAATCAGTTTAAACTTAAAGTAAAAGTTTTAATTGGTTAAATCTGGTAAAGTGTTGATTCACCCCTCCCCTCTCAACACTGGTTGGGACTAACAAGGGTATGCAGAAGATGTAGTAGATGCCAAAAAGAGGATTACCATCAAGGCCTATGATGATGTAGAATGCTCCTCTAAAGGGTGTGTCACGCTACCACTCAGGGTAGGACCCATGGTGAAGAATGTGGTTTGTCAAGTCCTATATCTCCCTCTTCCGTACAATCTCCTATTAGGTAGACCATGGATTCATGCCATGCAAGCAGTACCCTCTACTTACCATCAGTACATCAAGTTTCCATATAATGGAGTAGAGATGAATATCCTTGGTGATGCCAACCCATTCGCTTTTTGCAACCATATAAGGCATCAACCTAATATCACGGTTCCTAGCAATAGAGAAGCCACTGCCTCATCATCTTACATTCACCCAGCAAACCTCACCAATCCATCGATCCTTACACCCAAACAAGAAAACTTGAAAATGAAAGTACAAGATGAAGGCCCGGGAAAGTATAATATTAGTCATCTTTTATATGTTGGCCAACTACCCCTCTCACCTAGGACTTATGGAAAACCACAGCAGTCACTCAAACCACTTATTTCATCCCATACTACTACACTTGATGGTTTCGTCCCTGGCAGATCACAGTAACAAGAAACTCTTGATGAAGATTTGGCGGAGTGGATCTACAAGGACCCTTCTGACATAGCTAGACAGCAGGTTAGGATCCCAATGGAAAGGTATGGTAAAGGTTTTACCCTAATGCAAAATATGGGCTATGATAGACATAGTGCATTGGGATTCCACAAGAAAGGTGTACAAGAGCCATTACAACCATAATTACAAGCTCGGGATACATCTGGACTTGGATTCCACCCTGGTTTAGGCAGCTCTTCTAAACTCAGGATTCCAGGAAAACATAAGAAGACCACTTCAAAGATCACCCCTTCAAGAAGCAGGACAATATCTATTGCCAATCAACCTCCTAGGTCTAAATTTTCCAATTACAAAGATACTCCTCAATTTGCTGCAAGTAAGAAAAGGAGGTATATTGCCCGCCAAACTTTCAGTCCTAGGATAGGACGCTTGTGTACCTCAGACACCCATGCAACATCAACCACATTGTCCAATAAAACTACTGCAGTAGCTATCGACAAACCTGTCACATCAGCAGACATCCCTATAACACATAGTGAAAGAGTTCTAAAGAGTGATTATGAGACAGATTCGCATGAATACAAGTGGGGTTCTTCATTTTCACAATCATCTAATAGGGACACTTTTGAGTTTAAGAAAGTTGAAGGAGATGCATTTATTAAGGCCTTTTGGGACCCATTTGATGAGGACACTCCAAATAGGTCAACTCTCAAGTCTGGTTACAAAGAGGATAGTACTTACGATGACCTTGGTTCCTCTGTATTTACCATAATTGACGCATCTTATGAACTTATCCTGATTGATGAAGTAATGCCAATTATTTACCCTGAACTCATTGAATGGAACCCGCAAGACCTTCCACGCCTTGACACATTCCAAAACGATGATGCAATCATAAAATTTCTGGAATTACAAGATGACATACCAAGCGGGGATCACAAAGTTGGGTATGCTATTGAACTTAACAGTGTGGCTTACTTTGGAGAGAATGCAACACCTTTCAGTCACAAAAATATTACAATCAAAATAGGATCCTGAAGTGAAAACCACACTATGGCACTTGTGGAAATAAAAAGAGTAAAAACAAAAGATGTATCCAATGATGAAAACCTCTCCGAGGTGCTTAAGGATGGAAGGTGTGACATTCTCCCCTTTAGTACTAGTCATGAGAGATCGTCTATTCTCATCAAAGAAACAAAGGAGGTTAATCTGGGGACACCTGAAACTTCACGCATACTACATCTAGCAGAATCATTGACTCCAGCAGAAGATCATGATTTCATAGAGTTATTTCACAAGAAACAAATCAATTTTGTGTTGTCTTATGCAGACATGCCAAGACTCAATCCAAAACTAGTGATGCATCACTTAAAATTAGCAGAAGGAGCTAGACCAGTAAAACAAAAGCTTAGAAAGATGCATCCTCAAATTGCACTATTAGTAAAAGTTGAACTCAAAAAGCTCTTAGATGTGGGTTTCATAAGACCCATTGACTATGCAGAATGGATCTCCAACGTGGTACCAATGGAAAAACCAACTGGGGGCATTCGTATCTGTACAAATTTTAGAGATCTAAAAAAAGCATGTCCTAAGGATGATTTCCCTCTTCCAAATATTGATATGATCATGGACCTCACAATAGGCCATGCAATGCTCTCACTCATGGATGGATTTTCGGAATACAACCAGATAAATATTGCCCCAGAGGATCAACACAAAGCAGCTTTTACATGCCCATGGGGTACATACTGTTGGAATGTAATGCCATTCGGTCTCAAGAATGTTGGCACCACATATTAAAGGGAAATGACTACTATCTTCCATGATATGATGCATACACTGATGGAAGACTATGTGGATGATTTACTAGCTAAATCATTAACCAGAGAGGGTCACCTCACCGTACAGGACAAAATCTTCAACAAACTTGAGCAATATAATAGACGCTTAAATCCAAAGAAGTGTGTCTTTGGAGTAACCTCCGGGAAGCTCCTGGGATATATTGTTTCAAACAAATGAATTGAGGTTGATCCCACAAAGGTCGAATCAATTATGGAGATGCCACCTCCTAGGAACATCAGTCAACTAAGAACATTACAAGGAAGGCTATAATCAATTTGGTAGTTCATTTCACAATTGGCCGACAAATGTCATCCCTTCATACATTTGCTTCACAAGAATGTTCGTTTCAAATGGGAAGAGAATTTCTAGCAAGCATTCCAGCAGTTAAAAGACTACCCGATGATGCCACCATCTCCAGACAAGCCCTTATTGTTATACATATCAACTACAGCTACGGCCTTAGGTGTCTTACTCGCACAACATAATGCAGAAGGAAAAGAATGTGTAGTATACTACATTTCTAGAACATTGGTAGGGTATGAACTCAATTATACCCCTATTGAACGAGCTTGTCTAGCAGTAATTTTGGCAGCCACCAAATTAAGGCACTACATGTTAACACACAAGATACAACTCATTTCCAAGATCGATCCACTCAAGTATCTACTCAGTAAAGCAGCACTAACAGGCCGTTTGGAAAAGTGGGTTATGCTCCTTGGTGAATTTGACATAGAATATGTGGAACGCAAAGCCATCAAAGGACAATTTCTTGCAGATCAGCTAACTGAAGCACCGCTCACACGCGACCATCCTCTCATTTCTAATTTTCCAGATGAGGATATTTTAATAGTTATGCCAGCACGACAATGGAAGTTATATTTGGATGGCTCATACACCAGACATGGTTCAGGAGCTGGCATTCTCTTCATCACGCCTCAAGGTGATAGCATTCCAAAATCATATCATCTTACATTCCCATGCACCAAAAACATAGAAGACTATGAAGCCTTGATCATAGGACTACGCAGGGTTGTGCAGTGGAACTTAAAAGAGCTACAGGTCTATGTTGATTCACAACTAGTCATCTGACAAGTCAATGATGAATACCAAACTAAGGATGATAAATTCAAACCTTACAAGAAAATGGTCGATAGATTCAAAGAACTATTCACAACTATCAATTTTGAGTAGATTCCTCGAGACCAAAACAGAGCTGCAGATGCAATGGCTACAATAGCCTCTCTCCTTGATCTTCCACAGAACTCCACATGCTACGAGTTCTTAGTTGCATAAATTTGTATCCCCGCTTATAATATCCTGAAATCCAAGATGGTCTATCAACTCATCGGTCCCTTTTCCCCATGATATGATGAATTTTATGCCTATTTACATGATCAAATCCTTCCCCCTAACCAATCAAACAATCAAAAAAAAACCTTCATATGTCAATCCTCTCGATACACCATCATTTCTGAAACCCTATACCGACGAGGTCTCAATGGTACTCTCCTCCGATGCCTAGAGCAAGGTGAGGTGACCATAGCATTAGAAGAAGTACATGAAGGTATCTGCAGAGCTCATTCTAGTGGCCCTTCATTGGCTAAAAATTGTTAGAATAATCGGTGGACAACTGAGAGGGGGGGTGAATCAGTTGTCAACAGGTTATATTAATCAAGGAGGACATAAACATTGAATACTGGAATAGCAAAAATAGATACTGGTAAGCAATAAAATTTAAGAATGAAACATAGAATTAACACAATGCAACCATACCACATAACTCCGTGATTTATACATGGAAACCAAGTAAAGGGAAAAACCACGGTGGGAAACCTACCCACAGTGTGATGATACTTCTACAGAAATTATGTGATACAATAAGGGGCCTACACATGCAGGAAGGAACACTACCTAGAGCGTACAGCTCATTACAAAGGAGTCTCACTGACTACAGAGAGGTTATAACCACCTTAAGATAATTGGACAACAATCCAAAAGAATGAACTTCTAGTGATAGCATCTACCATGCCTGATTACAGTCACATTTAAGCTCAAAACCAAAGGCCTTTGACCTCTTACATATACCCAATTTGATCACCTATGATCAACCAAATCTCCTTCGCATATGATATTTCATTCCACGACCATGACCATTACAACCACGATCTACAATGAGATCTTACATCAATTTATACAAACCCTAAGGCCTAAACCAATTAGGTCGGCCACCTAAAAGATATTACAATAAGATCATTACATACATTCATCTTACAATGATATGCCATGTTGGCTTTAGACCAAAACAACATTAACCAATCCATAAAACATCCCAGGAACATGTAGAGAACACATAACATGATACCAGTCCATAACCTAGATAGGTACTGGACCTAAATAGATTCTCCACGCCAAAGAGATGTCACCAATCAGTCGAGGCACAATCAAGGATCACCTTTTGCATCCTGAATTCCATCTAGAAGCCGCACCAACACCATGTATGCATCCTATCAAAGATTCTCAGAAAAATCTCTATCGGTAAAACCTTAAACCCTTACCGATAACTCTAGTTCTTGTACCGGTAACCAAAACCTATCTACTGATAACCAACCATAACAGCTAGTGTTGACATCAATGACAAAACATCAATGCAACACATAATCAGTTCCTTCATATTGCCAACAATCTCCCCCTTTGGCATTGATGGCAACACAAAATATGAAAAAGAAAACATCTAAGTGCCAAGAAATGCCAAACATTTCTTATAGAAGATATAACAATAAAAAATAGAAAAATCCAAGCAACTCCCCCTGAGGAGTGCAGTCCAATCTAAAACTGATGTGAATTTTTCACATATAACTCTCCCCCTTTGACATAAATGCCAAAGATATGACATAGATATCAAAATCATGCGAATCTCAAAGCTAACTACTCCCCCTGAGTAGTAGCACCACTACATCAACCCGGAGCAAAGGATAAAGTTGATGATGCATACCGGACCGATGCACTACTCCATCAATTAAGTTTCAGTCAGAGGGGTAGATACCCCTAACCTATCTCTCAAATATTCAAATGATTCCTTAGATAGCGGTTTAGTGAATATATCTACAATCTTCTCTTTAGTGTTCACATAAACCAAATTGACTTCCTTTTCTTCCACCTTTTCCTTCAGAAAGTTATATTTTATTGAAATGTGCTTAGTCTTAGAGTGAAATACTGGATTCTTAGATATCTCAATAGCTGCATAGTTATCACAATAGATGACTACCAGTTCACTGCAATTTACCTTTATATCCTTCAACATTTGCTTCATCCACAAGACTTGAGTGCAATTAGTTGTTGCTGCAACATATTCAGCTTCTGCAATAGATAAAGAAATGCATGACTATTTTTTGTTGATCCATGAAACCAATTTATTTCCAAGAAAGAAAGCTCCACTAGAAGTTCTCTTCATGTCATTTGTATCTCCTGCCCAATCCGAATTTGTATATGCACATAAAGTGAAGTTATCATCTCTAGAATACCATAAGCCATATTTTGTTGTTCTTTGCAAGTACCGAAATATCCTCTTTACTGCACATTCATGATTTTCTTTAGGATTACTTTGATATCTTGAAACAATACTTGCTGCATTCATAATATTCAGTCTAGTTTGAGTTAGATATAACAAGCCACCAATCATAGACTTATACCTTGTCAAATTTACTGGTGCAGATGTGTCTTCAATAGATAATTTCTCACTTGTCACCATAGGACTACTTACCGGTTTGGAAATATCCATACCAAACTTCTTCAACAACTCCCTTAGATACTTAGTTTGACAGATAAAAATGCCTTGTTAGTATGAGTAATCTGCAAACCTAAGAAAAATCTCATCTCACCAATCATAGACATTTCAAATTCATTCTTCATATTATTAGAGAATTCCATGCACAATTTATCTTCACCTCCAAAAATGATATCATCAACAAATACTTCAATAATCAGAATATCATCATCAGTGATTTTGTAATATAAATTACTGTCAGCACTGCCTTTAGTAAAACCAAGCTTCAAAAGATATTTATCCAACCTTGCATACCAAGCTCTAGGAGCTTGTTTCAAACCATATAATGCTTTCCTTAACCTGCAAACCATATCTTTGTCATTTGTCAGTAAAAATCCATCAGGTTGCTCAATGTATACTTCTTCCTCAAGTTCACCATTCAAAAATGCACATTTAACATCCATTTGATAGACCTTATCGTTCTTGTATGCTGCATAGGCAATAAATAGTATAACAACTTCAATTCTAGCTACTGGTGCAAATGTCTCACCATAATCAATTCCTTCCATTTGAGAATATATTTTACAAACCAGTCTAGCCTTTTTTCTTACAACTTGACCATCCTCATTTAGTTTATTTCTAAGAACCCATTTAGTTCCAATAACATTCTTATTTTTAGGTCAGGGAACTAAAGTCCAAGTCTTATTCTTCTCTATCTGATCTAATTCATCTTCCACAGCCTTTAACCAATGTTTATCTTTACAAGCTTCAATAACAGATGTCGATTCAATTTGAGAAATAAGACATACCTCTTCATTTGTCAGTCTTCTTCTTGTCATAGCTCCCTTGTTCCTATCTCCAATGATTTGATCTTCAGAATAATTTAACCTTACATACCTTGGTGTCTTCTGAACTTCAGGTTCACTGTTTTGATCATTAGTCACAGTTGAATTTTCTAATTGTACTAGGGTAACTATCTCAATGTCTTGTATCGGTTGAGGCATTGTCGATATACTTATGATAATTTCCACTATCAGTTCTCTGTAATATGATATAGATTGTTTTTTCTATTGTTCATCCACTTTCACATTTGCGCTCTCCACGATTTTCTACAATCTATTGTTATAACATCTATATGCTTTTCTATGAATTGAATATCTAAGAAATATCCCTTCATCACATTTAGGATCAAACTTCCCAATTGAATCATCCCTTCTGATATAACATTTACTTCCAAAAAATCTGAAATATTTAATAGTAGGTGTATGTCCAAACCATAATTCATAAGGGGTCTTACCAGTTTCACCTTTGATATGAACTCTGTTGAATGTGTAGATTGTTGTACTCACTTCTTCTCTCTAGTAGATGTGAGGCAATTTGGCTTCCATCATCATGGTTCTTGCTGCATCCAAAATAGTTCTATTCTTCCTTTCCACTATTCCATTCTATTGAGGAGTCCAGTGTGCAGATAATTGTCTCCTAATTTCATTTGTCTCACAATAACTAATAAATTCATGAGAAGTGAACTCACCACCTTGATCTAATCTTAGACATTTGATTTTCAATCCAGTTTTTGTTTCCACCTTTTCTTTAAAGATCTTGAATTTCTCAAAAGCTTCAGACTTCTCCATTAGAAAAGTCACCCACATCATTCTAGAATAATCATCAATTATCAGCATGAAGTATCTATCACCTTGAAAGCTTCTGGTCCTTGTTGGACTACATAAGTTAGTATGAATCAAATCAAACACATCATTAGATTTATCATGTATGCTCTTAAAAGAAGTTCTAACTTGCTTTCCCAATTGATATTCCTTACATATCGGATTATGAGGCTTTATAATCTTAGGTGTATCTCTAACTGCCTTTGTTGAACTGATATTAACAATACAATCAAAATTAGCATGACACAACCTCTTATGCCATAACCAACTCTCATCAATATGAGTAATTAAACATATCTTATTACCAGTGCTCAAGTGAAAGATATTTCCTCTAGTCTGAGTACCGGTTGCAATCTCCAAACCAATTTTTTTAATGATTTTGCATTTTCTATCTTTGAACTGAAGTTGGAATCCCTTGTCCACCAATTGACCAAGACTTAAAATATTATGTTTTAAACCTTCTACATAATAGACATTATCAGTATTATGCTTTCCATCTAGAGAAATAATACCTTTCCCTTTGATCATACATGCTTTGTCATCTCCAAATCTGACTTGACCACCATTATATTCTTGTAGGGATAGAAAATTTCTTTTATCTCCAGTCATATGATGTGAGCATCCACTATAAATTACCCATTCATCCTTGTCTTCAACTTTTTCTGCCAAAGCCTTTTCTTCATTCTTGATAGTCGATTCTGGTTCATCTTCCTTTAAAGCATAGAACACCCATTCCTTTCCATTGTCGAATCCACTAGCAGAGTCTCCTGTCGATTCATCCTCTGAGTCATCACTTACTCCTTCCTCATCCACTATGTAGCATTATTTGTTTTTCTTGAATCTATATCAATTCTAATTAGGCTTAAATAATTTCTTAACTCTTTCTTCAAATCTTGCATTCCTTTTAGGACATCTAGATGCAAAATGACCAATCTTATTACATGCAAAATATTTAAAAGGTGCTTTTCCTTCACACTTACTTCATGTTGATCCTTTAGGTACTCTTCTAGCAAATAAGACTTCAAGTTGCTCAAATTCTTCATCCTCTTTCCTCATATGTTCCAATTCTTTTGCATATAAGGCTTTCCAATCATTTTTGTCGGTAGATGATGATGCATGAAAAACAAGTTCAAATTTTGCAGCTTCAGAGGGTCCAAATTCTTCAATCTCAAAAGCAGATAATTTCCCAATCAGAATGCCTCTGTTAACTGAGATAATTTCCCAATCAGAATGCCTCTGTTAACTGAAGTCTTCACCATTGTTCTCAATTTATTAATTGTAGTAGCCTTAATCTTGTAAGCCAGTGGAAGGGCTCTCAATACTTTAGAAACTATTTCATCTTCACTCAGAGATCCTCCACAACATTGAATTCCCATGACAATCTCATTTACTCTTTTCATAAATATAGCAATTCTTTCATTATCTTTTATCTTCAAGTTCTCACATCTTACCCCGTAACCATCAAGTTTAGCACTTTTGACAGTAGGGTCACCTTCATTCAGAGTTTTTAATTTATCCCACATAACATTTGCAGATGATTTATCAGTCAATCCCATGATTTTTTTATCAGTGAGTGCACATAAGAGGGCTTCTCTTGCTCTGCAATCATTTTTAATATTTTTGTCCAAGTCTGTAGGAGCAGGATTACCAGATGTCGGATCATAAGGTGTATATCCTTTCTCAGTGATATCCTAAATATCCTTGCCAAGACATCTAAGATGGGTCTCCATTCGGATTTTCCATATCCCATAGTTTGTTCCATCAAGCTTAGGGATTTCTCTTCTGAAAATAGTTGTCGGTGGATTTAAAGTATTAGTTGCCATAGGATCTACCTCAAGAGGTTAAGCTTCTACAAAAGAGGACCAAATATCTAATACCAATTGTTAGAATAACTGGTGGACAACTGAGGGGGGGGTGAATCATTTGTCAATAGATTATATTAATCAAACCACTTAATAACCTTTAACCGAAGGACATAAACATTGAATACCGGAATAGCAGAAATAGATACAGGTAAGCAATAAAACTTAAGAATGAAATAGAGAATTGACACAATGCAACCATACCACATAACACCATGATTTGTACATGGTAAACCCAGTAAAGGGAAAAACCACGGTGGGAAGCCTACCCACAGTCAGATGATACTTCTGTAGAAAGTATGTGATACAATAAGGGGCCTGCATATGCAGGAAGGCACACTGCCTAGAGCATATTGCTCATTACAAAGGAGTCTTACTGACTACAGAGAGGTTATAACCACCTCAAGATAATTGGACAACAATCCAGAAGACTTGTCCAACTCCATTACTGCAATCCTCAAACTGCCATTGATAGCATCTACCATGCCTGATTACAGTCACGGTTAAGCTCAATACCAGAGGCCTTTGACCTCTTACATAAACCCAATTTGATTACCTATGATCAATCAAATCTCCTTCACATATGACATTTCATTCCACGACCACGACCATTACAACCATGATCTACAATGAGATCTTACATCAATTTATACAAACCCTAAGTCCTAAACCAATTAGGCTGGCCACCGAAAAGATATTACAATAAGATCATTACATACATCCATATTACAATTATATGCCATGTCGCCTTTAGACCAAAACAAAATTAACCGATCCATAAAATATCCTGGTAACGTGTAGAGAACACGTAACATGATACCGGTCCATAACCTAGATAAGTACCGGACCTAAATAGATTCTCCACACCAAAGCAATGTCACCAATCAGTTGAGGCACGATCAAGGATCACCTTCTATATCCTGAATTCCATCTAGAATTTGCACCAACACCACTTATGCATCCTATCAAAGATTCTCAGAA
Source organism: Cryptomeria japonica (assembly GCF_030272615.1). Lineage (NCBI taxonomy): Eukaryota > Viridiplantae > Streptophyta > Pinopsida > Cupressales > Cupressaceae > Cryptomeria > Cryptomeria japonica. The sequence continues at coordinate 661,709,041 of NC_081411.1, read as the reverse complement.
AAAGCTCTATCAGTAAAACCTTAAACCCTACACAATAACACTAGTTCTTCTATCGGTAACCAAAACCTATCTATTGGTAACCAACCATAACAACTAGTGTTGACATCAATGCAACACATAATCAATTCCTTCATATTTCCAACAAAAAGATCATGCGGGTAGGATACTATTGGCCCTCTATAGAAAAAGACTCCTACTACTTTGTCAGAAAGTGAAAGAAGTGCCAAGTTCACAGAGACTTGATACATGCCCCAACATAAGAATTACAACCTATCACAACACCATGGCCCTTTGGTTACTGGGGACTTGACCTTGTGGGTAAAATCCATCCATCTTCATCCAACGATCATAAATTTATCATTACCGCCACAGAGTACTTCACCAAGTGGATCGAAGTCGCTCCACTCACCCAAGTCACTGACAAGCAGATCACCTCATTCATCCTCAATTACATCCTCTGTCGGTATGGTGTACCCATGTCCATAATCACAGATAACGGGCTCCCTTTCAAAAATCAAGATATATGTTGACTCTGTGAGAAGTTTCATATCCAACATCGGTTTTCCACCCCATATTATCCATAAGACAATGGTCAAGCAGAAGCATCCAATAAGAATATATTGAGGATCCTCAAAAAGATAGTCAATGATGTTGGCCTTGATTGGCACAGTCATTTGAATCTGGCACTATGGGCATATCGAACTAGCATTTGAACCCCTACAAGTGCAACCCCCTACTCACTGGTTTATGGAGCAGAAGCAATATTGCCTATTGAGGTTGAATTACCATCTCTATGGGTCTCCTTGCACAATCTAATAAATGACAAATAATATCGAGTCTCGCGTCTTCAAGACTTGGAACTTCTTGATGAAAAGTGACAAGCTACCTATAATCACCTAAAATCCTATCAGCAGTGCATGAGCAGAAGCTACAATCATAGGGTCAAACCTTTCACATTTTAATTAGGAGATCTTGTTCTCAAGGAGAACCCTTGCAATCAATTGAACAGAGTGTTGGCATTATGTGAACCGGTATGAGGACGTAATGACATTGTATGTTGTCATTGATGTCAATATTCTGAAGAGGTGAGAACTGGCATATGTGAGAACTGGTATAACATTGTGAACCGGCATTTGTGCCAAAGTGAAGCGGTGTGTTTGTTCAAGGTGAACCGGCATATGGTTATGAGAACTGGCACATGGAAGCGTTGTATAACTATCGGTTGGTAGTCTCAACTTCAGGGTTTCTGGTTGAAGTGCTTCAAGCCTGTGTGTCTCAACCGGTGACTTTGTGTGATGAGTTAGCATGATAATGAAGAACAGATCATGTTGCCACATAAGCCTTGTGTGCGTGAAGAATCTTGCATGAAGAATATTGTTCCTATCTACCTTGGGAATGTGCGAAGTCTGTAAATGGTGATAACGTGTGATGGGTTATCAGCCGCCATGAAATCAGTGGAAAACAAATGATGGAGATTAATGCAGTGTGCTCAATGGTCAGGATTGAACCATTTGAATTCCTTAACCTAATAGGTTTAGGGTTTAGGGTTTATGCTACCAACCTATCTATTTTCCTATAAGGTCGATGTTGTGACTCTTTATAGGGTTTTTGGAAAAAGTCGTGTGTGTGTATCAAAGAGAAGAGATACGTGATTCTTGCCAGACCAAAAGAGAGAAGTGATACCTGCAGAGCGTAAGTGCAGAAGGTGAAGAGGAGCTTAAGCAGATCTGCATTGGCATTGAGTGTTGTTACCAGATCATTGTAATACCTATTGATCTCTAACCACTTCAACAGTTGAGAAATCCCTTAATAGGGTAGCTTTAACCAGCTTGTTGTAAATTCTTTAACAGGGTGACTCAAAACCATTGAGTTCTTGAAATCCTCTAACAAGGTAACCTTTAACCGGGTTTAACCCTTAACCGGGTGATCCCTAACAGGATCGGTTCCTAACAAAACCTATTGTTTAAAGCTATGAGATTTCCACAATCCATTTTATATTCTTATGAATTTTTTCTGGATTTGATTGTGTGTATTTTTTTCCATCAACGTTTCGAATCACACTCCGTGATTCATCATCGGGATGAAAATAATTCCAAAGACATGAAAGATGTTGAGTTGCAGATTTGAGACAAAATATAAAGAGATGAGGGGTAGGGAGGGCACAAGGATCAAGGAAAAAAGAAAAAGAAAAAAGACCACCAAAAGTTAGGAAGACAAAAAACCCCTAGGAATAACCACCCAAAGAAAAAAACAAAAAAAACCCGTCGTGACTTCTCCCCCTCTTTCTTTTATCTTTTTCCTTTGAGCGTCTCTTGCTTCCTCTTTTAGTTTATTTGCATTTTTGTATTATTTATATGTATATATACATATGCATATGTGTGTGTGTGTATATATAAATTTATAAATTTTTAGTTCTTTTATTGTTTCTTGTTTTTAATAGATGTGTTTGTGTTGCTAGGCTTTCTGCTTTTTTTGTTTTTTTCTTTGGGTGGTTATTCCTAGGGGTTTTTTGTCTTCCTAACTTTTGGTGGTCTTTTTTCTTTTTTTTCCTCGATCCTTGTGCCCTCCCCTACCCCTCATCTCTTTATATTTTGTCTCAAATCTGCAACTCATCTTTCATGTCTTTGGAATTCTTTTCATCCTGATGATGAATCACGGAGTGTGATTCGAAACGTTGATGGAAAAAAATACACACAATCGAATCCAGAAAAAATTCATAAGAACCTATTGTATCAGTCTTTAACCAGACAAGGCTCCTAACAGAGCGAACTTCTAAAGAGTTCAAAAACAAGCTTGTGGGTATTCATCCCCACAATGGTTTTTCCCAGTTGGGTTTCCACGTGAAAAATATGTGTGTCATGTGTGATGTCTTCTTCATGTGATACTATGTTGTTTTCTGTCAAGCAGTGAATCATGTTGATCTAGTTGCTTATATGTATATCTTTGATGGTAGATTGCTTGTTCATGCATTAGGGTGAAATGGAAATGAAGTGTTAACTGGTTTATGCTTGTCTCAGTTATTATGGGTTTTGCCAGTTGTACTCTGTTCAAGGACCGGTGTTACTGTTTGTCTGTCAATGCATAGTATCTGTAGACAAACCGGTTCAAGATTGTGTTTTTGTCTGTACTGATTCACCCCCCCCCTCTCAGTACCGGTTTGGTACTATTCATTCATCATTGAGTTATCACAAAGAACACCGGGGCAAATTTGAATCCAATTGGCTGGGTCCATATGTCATCACTTTGTCTTTGGGTCTAGGGCATATCAGTTAGCAACTTCAGAAGGAGAACCACTAGAATATCCAATCTACAACATGCATCTCAAAAAATTTCATACATAAGTTGTGTAGAGCATCAAGCTCATCTAATATCAGAAAATACCAAAAACATTCATAAAAAGTCCTGAACGAAATACAAAAAAATAAAACAATCAAGAAAATAGTCAAGAAAAATCATTCATCCAAACAGTGAAAACCACTCTGGTGGTGCCTTGGGTAAGTACAGTGGTGAAAAACTGGTAAACAGGCGCCATTCGTAAAGTCTATGGCTCCATTGTCTTTTAGACTTGTTGGGATCACATCCATTGCATCCATTCACCCATCATTTATACCATGGCTTGTTATTAATCTACAATCAAGGTTATTGCCTCATGTGTCCCATGTAACACTTTCATACTAACACTCAACTGGGGACAATTTTCTTAACCTACTGATGGGAGTGGATTCTTCATGCTTGTCATTCATTAAGTTTCTCATTCAAAACATCCTAAATAATACCAAAAACATTCGTAAAATCTTAGAAATTCCCAAAAACATTTGCAAAATGTCTTAAAGATAATACCAAAAACATTCACAACATTCAAAAACATTGCAAAGTATATTATTCCTTGTCCATACACATCACAAAAGACACAAAACAACATTTTGAGCTACTCAAACGATGACTACCTTTCAAATCAACCAACAAATCAAACATCTACACACAATCGTCTTCACAAGGATGCATTCTTCCTCACAAACAAGACATGGTAACATTTTCTTTGACAAGAAAATTTTGTTTTGTTGATAAGCACTTGGTTGAATTTTTTGTATTTATATCAGGTTCCTATGCTATTCCAGGATATCCACAAGTGATTAGACTAGTCGGGATGGTTCCTAATATCTTTTTCTTTGTTTGTTGTCTACGAATTGTTCCAATGAAGTTCTAGGGCATATACTAATGGTGTCTATGTGGGAAGTTCACTAAGCTATGCAATTCTATGCAAAAATACATTCATGGATCACTATGGCTTACTAACTACAACGTATACCTCGACCATTTGTACATGAACCAAAATGGAGGGGATTTTTCCTTGTCTGTGATGTTTGCTTACAGGTGAAGCGCTCAACCTTGGTTTCTGATACCTCGGCCAAGATCGATACTACCATGCTCAATGATGAAAATTAATCATTGTGAATAAGCCATGGATCGCCATTTCATCTCATTTGTTTATATTGCATTCCATTGCATATCACCCATTCATTTGTTCATTCATTGTTCATATTTGTTGTCTGCATGTAATTAATTCAGATTTCTATGATAAAGCTAAGCCTATAAACTTTGTCTTGGGTACAATCACGACGGAGTTCTCTGATACATCATCTCACATCTCCATTCCATATCTGCATTTTCCAACCAATTTGACATTCATATATCATGTAGGAATGGCATTCCTTCATTTAGTTGCATTTTATTCATTTAAATGAATTCATTTACTCATTAAGTGCATTCATTCCTTCGTTTAGTTGCATTTTATTCATTTAAATGCATTCATTTACTCATTATGTGCATTAATTATCATTTAGTTGCATTTCAAATCAACAAGTGCATTCATTATCATTTAGTTGCATTTCAATCATTAAGTGCATTCATTATCATTTATTTAAATTTTATTCATTAAGTGCATTCATTATCATTTGGTTGCATTTCAATCATTAAGTGGCATTCATTTATTCATTAAGTGTATTCATTCATTCATTTAAGTGCATTTATTTATTCATCATAAAGTACATTCATTTATCCATTTGTGCATTTATTTAGAAACATACATGACATTTTATAATCATTTCATTCATTTAGATTCATTAAGTATATCTTAAACATGCATAGTTTACTCATGTCATCCATATCATTATCTCATCATTTCAACATATACAGTATTATCTATAAAATATCATTATTCATTACCTAATCTCATCATTTAGCACAAATCATCATCATTTTATCACATTAATATCATTACAAAAACATCATACATCTATTATACCTGCATCCACATGTTAGCAAATCATCCATATCATACATATAGAAATTATATCATCAACATGTACATCTAGAAAGCAAACATCTCCATATCATGTATCTAGAGATAAATCATATCATCATCCTGAATAAAGAAATCATATCATCACATGGATACATATCATATCATCACCACAAAACCGAGATCTCATCATATATCGCATCAAAAAGAACACATGTATCATAATACAATGATGTCCAAAATATAGGCTACCAAGAGCCATCCAAGTATCAATATACTAACAATGCAACAATGCATAGAAGCACCTCAAATGGCACTTTGGCCAGATGTCGCTCCCCCACCACCCTCACCATCTCGCCAAGGAGGACCCATCACACCACCATTGCCCTGACCCCTCTGTGACCACTTTGATCTCACCCACCGCATCTGGGAAAAGCTCATCGCTCACTGACTACTTGGTACCACCTGATCATATAATCCCTGCCAATAATCAATCTCTTCCCCTGCTTGCTGCATCTCCCTCATCATCTCCCCAATCGGACCCTGTCCCTATACTCCTACCAAACCTCTCACTCTATCCTACATCTCCCTCACTATATCCATTGCATCATCTCTCTCTCGCACAACTACAGTCAACTTAGGTCCCCGTGCAAAAAGCTGGACATCCTTGGCTGCAATCTTTGCATCTTTATCCTCCAGTTGTGCCTCTAAATCTTAGATGTGCACCTAGGCTACTATAAGGTGTGTCTGCAACTGTAATATCACCACATCTTGTAGGTCTCCCTCTCCACCACCTACGGCTCCCTATCCCATCTCCATCATCTCATGTCCACCACCTACGGCTCCCTGTCTCATCTCCATCATCTCATCACCACCCTCTCCACCTCCTCCATCTCCCCTACCACCACCACCTCCTCCATCTCCCCTACCATCTCCGCCACCCCTGCCAAATCTCCTCCTCCTCCCTGGTCATGGTGCTTTGTCATCCTCAAATAGTGGTATGGGCTTTGCGGAATCTGATATCCATGGAATTAGATGAGTGGCGTGATACTGTGTATACTCCCTTGTCACCCCCGCATCTACAATCTTTGCTCGGTATGCCCATGGTCTAGCCTGTAATGTCTGAGACTCTGCTACCACATACTCATGGGATAATACTGGCCCCCACTAGAACCTCTCTCATACTACTCTGGCATACTCACCTGAACCTTAGGGCAAACCCTATCTACGCCCAAACTATCTCATCACCTGCCCTGGAAAATGCCTCCCTATCATGTACGTTGTTTGTCCAATAAGGAACCACCCCATGAACACATATGGCATCGCCTCTACATCATCCTCCCACTACTCACACTCTTGGTAGAGGTGGTATATCATTGTATCTAACTCATCTAATGCCTGCTACCAGTACTCCAACTTCCCCAGTTGGGGGTGTGTCATCATACCTCCATACATATATACATAGGGTTGGTCAATCGCCCTAAACCTCAGACACACTAGTCTTGATATCGGCAAGTTCTCCCATGCCCAAATATGAAGCAAGGTAATCCCTACTCCTAGCAATGAAATCTCATGGTACACAACATCATGCAAATCCTTGTATAAATGTGCTAGCACACATGGTCCCCATACATATCAGGTGCCCTCACTGATCAACTGCTCAATCACCTTCCCCCAGCCCACTAAAATCATGTGTGACCTCCAATCTGGACATAGTAGCCCTCCCACAATGCCTGTTACCACTATTGGAAATGCCTCATATAAATCCGCTATGTCCTCCCATGGAACTGATCCATCAAACACCTCTAAATCTGAGTACGGGAATACTCGTCATAGTGTCACCTCGCCTAGCGCCCTGTCATACATAACCAACTCCCCAATAATCAGAATATGCAGTATCCTCCAGACATCCTCCAATGTCATAGTCATCTCTCCCATCGCCAAATGAAAGGAGCATGTCTCGTCATTCCATCACTCTGCCAATGCTGTCAGTAATCTGCGATTCGTCTGAATCACGGGTAGGTGCATCAAATCATATAACCCTGCTGCACATATACAATCTATCTCTAGAATGATCAACTGATCTCACAGGCATCGTGTGGTCAGATGCCTCACACGTATCTGCAAGACCCCTAAGTGATCCTCCTACACAAACCACAAATCACACAAACATTGTCAATAATCTTTGCTATGCAACATTGCCTCTTACTTAGACTTCATTGGATGTTTTTTCAAAGTATCTAAGTCTCATTAAGTAACTTGACTCACTATTGAACCTAGACTACCAACAGGCATTTACATCACTTGCCTAGTCTCAACGGGTTCACTTACTCTCATAGGTCACTATTACGCATACAAAAAAAAACCGTTGCTATCAACTATCCGTTTGACATTCAACTTGGGGCAACCAACACCGATCCTTCTACATTTACAAGCAAAAGCACTACAACACTGACAAAAGTGTCATTTCCAACATACAAAAGTGCTACCCTAATCAACTGCACTATTTTTGCCAACAAAAGCACTCACAAACATCAAAAGCGCTACAATGTGCGACACATGCGCTACACTAACCTCCTTCATTCAACTAGACAAACATGTTAAAACTACAAAAACAATAGCGCTATACCTCCTATACCAAAGTGCTATATTGGCAATAGCACTAAAACCACTGCACAAAAGCACCATTACGGCACAAATGCATTACTTTAGACAACAAAAGCACTAAAACAACATTTTAGTGCCTTTGTTGTCTGACATTTTCCCCTAGCTATTTAATGCACTAAATGAACTCAAAAGGCAAAAGTCAGAAGTAGACTTACCGGGGGACCATACTCTGCTGGCCACTGGTACCTCCGGATGCGCTCCAATCAATGATCGGCAATGGGAAACACCATTTTCGCTCTCCTATATTGTTGCACACATCACTATCAGAGGCTCTGGATTGTTATGGCCACGTGTACAAATGAGGATTGTTCTACCCCTTCTCCCCTACATATAGCCTATTGTTGCATCACCACGTGACCTTTGTGGACCCCGCGTACTTTCAAGGCTTGTCGTTTCTCCGTTCTACCCCCGTTTTCCTCCATTCTCTTGCCATTTCCTCTAAATTCCTCTATTCTACTGTCCCCTAACTTCTTTCTCTTTTTCAAGAGATCGCCCAACTTTCTAGAAATTTTGTTCCATCTCTCAAGAGGACATACCTAACCACTACCTTGGTGCATACTAGGGCACGTACTATGCTTACTTGTTTTTCTTTGAAACGATGTGATAAACCACACCATCTCAAAGAGGGGCAAATGTAGACACCCAAATTTGTCCACTTAATTGAATGAATATTTAGTATTTATTTGATTATTTAACCATCGATCAATAGTTAATTAAATTGATATTTAATTAATTCATCTTAAACCTCTTCTTCTATTAATTAAATAAATTATTCAATTTACTTAAATTAATTCATTAAACCATATTCTGACAATTAATTAAATGAATAAAGCATATTTGTTTAATTAACCCCTCTCCACATTTAAATAAATAAATATTTATTTAAATCTCTAAAACCCTCCCACTTGCATTCTCCTACAAATGCAAGTTGCACAATTTTAGTTGAAATAAATGAATATGATTTTAATTAAAATCCCCTTTTATCCTCACCCACTTTCTCACTAACTTTCTTCTTGACTCTTCTATCCCCCTTCTAGACTCTTCTAATTAGCCTAATCCCCCTCTCTAATAATTTGCACATTCCCAAACAAAGGTCACTTCTCAAAAATGTCTCAAAGTCTTTGAAATGCATTAAACACTTTTATTCTTCAACAAGTTAACCCCCAAAGTCTTTCAAAGCCTTTATGGCTCTTACATAACCATTAATGGTTAACTCAACTTCCCCACATGGTTAGAGACTTTCCCTCTAACTCAACCCTCATTTAACTCATGAGTCTCTTCAAGCATGTATTTCTTTGACCATGGTTATCTCCATTAACTCTTGCACAAGAGTTTATCCATTGGATAAAAGTATTATCCATTGGATAAAAGCTTTATCCACTAACTCAAGCCTAACCAAACCATCCTAGGGTAACCCTCATTTCATCTCAAGCATTAAATTATTCTTCCCTCTCCTCTCAAGTCATCTCATGTTGACACTTGCCCTCATGTGATTGCGTTGAAAGCCATCACATGGATCCCAAACCCATCAATCTTGACCCTTCACAAGCCCATTCAATCTTGGCCATTCAATCAGCATTTTTCCCTATAAAAGAACCTCATTCCCCAAGAAAAAAAGAGGAGCAAGGCATTTGAGCATTGTTATTATAGTAAAATTCACATAGACATTAATTAGGAGCTTTCTCATAGCAAATATTTTACACTTGCATAAGCATTTGTTTTCATTTACAACCATCTTGAATCTTCATATGGCATCCATGGATAGTGCTAAAATTTGAGAGCTACACTCATTTGGGAATTGGAGAGGAGAGGAACAAGGAATATCCAACATCATCAAGCATAAGGAGGGAGTATTAGAGTTGTTTAGTTCTTCATTTTCCTCTTTGCTTTGTTATTAATCTTTCTTGATATGCTTTGAAATGGATTCATTTTCACATTATGCTTATGGTTGAAATTTTACTAACATGATTTCTTTATTATCCACTAATCCCTTTTTCATAGCATCAACAGCTAACCTACATAGATTACCTATGTTAGACTACTTTTAAAAGCACCAAATTACCTATAGATGATCTATGTCATTTTCTAGGTTAAAAGTGATATGAAGTTTGAATCAACCATTTTAGACATAGACATGTAATGTCTTGCCAAACCTAATATGTGTATTGTATTTTTTATTGTTCATACTTTATCATCCATGAAATAAACTCTGACCTTTCATTGTCAAAAAAATTCAAAGAGATATTGTCATTCAAAATATTTGTTCTTCATCATTGTTGGTATACTCTTAGCATAATTCCTTTTCCAGTTTCATATGAAAGGAAGAAACTATATCAATAAACCATAAATCATCACCAACATTATTAGTAGATACAGAAGCATCATTGGTATACTCAATAGTTTCAAAGGACTTGTTAGAGAACTCATCCATCATCTTAGAGTTACACTCATCTTTTTTTACCCTTGTTACCATAATTCAAATATGTTACCCTATACTTACTCAAAGATTGAGACCTATTCTTTCTCAAAGAAATCTTATCTCTAGTCTTCTTATTGTCTTCTCTTTTGGCTTACCTTGAACCATTAAGGAATTTGAAGATTACTCAAATTATAAAAAATATTTTTAATTCAATGTGTTGTATCATTGCTACTTATTAACATCCTAATACCTCACCCTATAAATCTATCTTAAGGAGCAAAGAAATAAAATACATGTTATCCTCTTGATCAATCCTAATTCTTATTGACACAAGTTGACTTATTATCATATTAAAACTATTTAAATGATAAACAACCGCTAATTTGCATTTATAGAGAATATAACTTCTCAAAAATAATCTTATTTGCTATGGTATTAGACTAGTGTATCATACCTAACTTCTTCCATAATGATGTTTTTCTCTACTCAAATCATTTTACTAACACAAAACATAAAAGATAATTTGTAAACACCTAAAATTATCTTTTAATTAAATAAATATTTTTTATTTGTTTGATTATATTATCTAAATGTCTTCTTTTAATTAAATAAATATTTTTTTATATATATTTAATTCATTGGCCTTTTCCACCATTAATTAAATATATTTTGTTTATTATTTAAGTAATTCACTAAGCCTCTTCCTTTTAAATTAAATAAATATTTTTTATTTATATTTGTCCTTCCTAAATTAAATAAATGTTTGTATTTATTTAATCTAGTGTCATTTTCCTTTATTAATTAAATAAATATTTTTATTTATTTAATTAATTACTTACCTTTTTCCTCTTTAATCCTATCCCTCCAACTTGTTCACATGGATCATAATCCAAAATTATAGGCATGTGACAAGTGTCAATTGTCTCTTCATTTACTTTGTGTTTTCTTCGAAGTTAACCCATCGCTTAATCTATCCCCTTCAACTTTACCTACCCTTAAATCTTATTGATTCTCTTTCATCTATATGATCTTAGCCATTCACCTTTTAACCTCATAATTTAAACCCTTGTGTTGGTGTAAATTATGTCTCATAATTACACTTTACTTAAGTTGAGTTAGCATAATGCATTTCATAGTAGTTTGGGTATGAGACACTTAGGGAATTGTGCACATAGGGATGATGTATGTAGGCGAAATTCCACATTTTGTGGTCTTATCTTATTTTTACTGGTATCCTCAATTTTGGCTTGCTCAAAATTGTGCACTAACACCTACAAAATTTGTCCATTTCATATCCCACACCCTCTAAGCACGCATGTCAAGGCGCTTGTCAAACCCCCTCATGTGTACTCAGGATCTCGAGAAATCATCTTGATTTGAGTCTCAATTTGTCAATCTAAAAAAAATTGACAAATTCTCTTTTTAGGAGTTAGTTTTTATTTCTTGGTGTAAATCAGGGTTATAACCTCGATTTGCACCAAAGTCACCCTTCTTGGTGTAAATCAGGTTTATAACCCCGATTTGCACCAAAGTCCCCCTTCTTGGTGTAAATGGGGATTATAACCCCTATTTGCACCAAAGTCGCCCTTTTTGGTGTAAATCGGGTTTATAACCCCAATTTGCACTAAAGTCGCCCTTTTTGGTATAAATCAGGTTTATAAACCCGAATTGCACCAAAGTAACCCCTATTTTCTTTTTTGGTCTTTTTTCTCCAACTTTGGAAATTCTTCAAATCAATACTGCACTCCACTCGAGATGCCAGATTTAGCACATTTGAACCAAATGATTGTGAAATATAGGCTACCAAGCGAGGACATGAAGACTCCATTGATGAAGAATGTTAGAAACAAGACAAGGCTCCAAACACTTAGTCATAAAAAAAAAGGCATCTCTGGTCTTGTGTCATTTTGTAATCTCAAGTGTCATTTTGTATTCAAGTTTTTGCATCCAGAACTTGCATGTGTCCTAACTCAAATCGAACTCTACCTTTGACTTGGTCACAAATTAGTTATAGTTTTCCTATTTTTATGTTGTGCATCTCTCCTATATATATGAGGTTGCTCATTGTAATTTGGATCTATTATCTTTAATCTATATGTCAAAAATTTGTTTAAGTGAAGAGAAAAAGTGAAACTTTGTGTTCCTCTTGTGACTTTACAAACTTGATGAAATAAGAAAAAGCCTTTGGCATCCATACTTTGTGTTGGATTCATTTGTGTTTATGCTGAGAGTGTTCTTATGTCATTTTTGTTATAAATTCTTATTTACTCAAGTAAAGGTGTGTTTAGAGAATATCATTAAAGTGTAGAGGAAACTGTTAACTTATGAACTTTGTATCATATCTTGACTATTGCTGTTAGAATTAGGAATTGGTGATCATAATATCTGAAGAGGGGAAAAAGATGAAGAAGGGACAAAGGAGGTTAGAATGCAAAGAAATCAAACAAGACACAATACAACTACAAATAACCAAATTTATACCTTGTCTTTCACCTCTCCCTCAGATTGAGCTATGGCTGAAGTGAAGGTGCCCCTTTGATGCTCCACTTGATGTGCTCCTTGCTTGATGTGGATGTGGGTTTCTCTTCTTTTCTCAACAAGATTAGGATTTGATAGGATTTGGATTTGAGTTTGGGATTATGATGGATTTGGATAGATTTAGATTGGAAATTGAAGGATTATGAGGGTATTATGATGGTATGATAGGAAGAAGATAGAAGAGAAATTAGCAGTATGATGATAGAAGAATGGAAGACTTCTTGATTTGAGAAGGAAAGATGCTCCAATTTATAGATTGGAGGGGCCCAATGGAGGGCCAAGATTGATTTTCTTATGAAGGGATAAGATTGATTCAAGATAGTGGACATGGATCAAGGATGCCTTGGGAGAATAAAAATGAATATAAAATTCCTTGGGGAAAGGGGGGAGGAATTAAAAATTCCAAAATAAAGAATGCATAGGGAGATTCAAAGAAATTGGAATTTCTTTGAGAAGTTCAATGTTGATGTGGCATGAGTGGGGGAATTTAAAATTGGAGAATAATGATAAGTGGGATTATGAGAGATTTTAGAAGAATTAATTAGGTTGAGGGGGATTGGGAAAAGTAATTTGTAGGAATCACATGATTAGGTTAATTAATTAAAATTAATTAACTAAGTGGGTTTAGAGGAAATAATTATTGAGGGACTTTAGAAGAATAGGGAAATTATTAATTTATTTGATAAATTAATTATTGGACAATAGTGATAGGATTAATTAAATTAGATTTAATTAACACCAAGAGGAATAAGGATAACACAACTAAATCAATTAATTATGTTGACAAGCTTAAATTGATTCAATATTGATAAAAAAATTATAGGTGTCTACATTTTTCCCCTCTTTGATATAGCATCATGAAGTGATGTTATATCAAAGAAGAATAAAACATAGTGGAAGAAAAGAATAAGGACTAGTAGCATGATGCCCCAGTCATAAGATGAGGAAGAATGATGAGGATGAAGGATGATGAGGAAGTAGTTGTATGTACCCTCAAGAGGACATGCGGGTTCAAAAAACATGGGTGTGCTCTCGAAATGGATTAGAAGACTAGGTAATGAAAGGATGAAGATGATGAAAGAGGGAATAAATGAATGGATTGGAGTCTTATGAATGAAATGAGATAAAGAAATGATAAATGGATGGGATTTCTTGTTGAGAAAATATAGAGAGAAAACCTAGGTTTGATATTGCGATGGATAGTCTACACCACTGATTATAAGAATCAGGATGATATGAAGATCCAAGATGTGGACTCACGCTCAGTCAAACAGGTATGCCTTACACACAATCATGCAAGTGTTGATAAACACTAATGCAGGGTTGTCGGTTCATACAAGAAAAACCTTCAAACACACCATGACATGAAAACTATCCCCCATTATACACCATCCAAGACATACCAAGATATAGGATGATCAAGGCAGTCATGAGCAAGTATAGTCCTAGGACACAAGATGAACATTAAAGAGAAAAGCTCAAGCATGCAAGCAACATGTGCATGACTAAATGACATCTCTTTCCAAGAGTAGGATATGGATTTAAATAAACTGTCAGACTAGGGAAGGATGCATCCCAATGGGCAGGTGATGGATTTGGATGAACTGTCAGACATGAGAAGGATTCATCCCAATGGGAAGGGTGTGGATAGATCGATGGATTACAAAAGACAAGTTGGATGTGCAAGGTCTGCAGATGAGAAGATTGCAACTTGGATTTGATTAGCACAGTATGGATGGGTGCTTGGATTAGGCACAAGTCAGTGTAAGCTCAAGTAGATGGGAAAAGCTCAGTTTGATGGATTGGATAGGATGGAACAAGGATAAATGATTAGAGAGGATGAAAAGGGGGATGGATGATTGAGTAGGATTAGATTGGGGATGGGATTAATGATTGAATTGGAAGAGATGGAGAATATGATTGGATGAGATAGGATTGGATTAAAAATATAATTGGATAGGATGGGGTGGATTGGTGGAAATAGGATAGATGAGGTGGAACCATTGACAAGGGAGAGACCCAAGGACTATGTTGCAAAGGAGGAAAACTCCCCACTAAGGGTAGTGGAATTAATGATGTAAGGATGGTGGATAAAGATGTATGAGATGGAAGGATAATGTGTAATGAATGTGGATGGAGGAGGAATTAAGGCTTGTGTGTTCCAAAGCATGCATGCACATATTATTTTGGGCCTCTAACATGATCAAGACCAAAGATAAGAATGGAGGATTGCATTTGGATAGGATGATGGATATGAGATGGAGGATATGGATAGGATATTAAAGATCAAATATAGGAAAGGAGGATGGGATTAGATAGGATGCAAATAGAAGATAAGGAATGCGGATGGTAAGATTGCATGGATGAAGCTTGCCCCCAAGTGTAGAGTGCAAGAGGATGAGGGGATTACACATGACGCTTCTTTATCAGGTTTTCATCATGGTACTTACCCAAGGTGCCACAAGAAGTGGTTTTCACCATTGGATGAAATGATATTTTATTTACTTTTTTCTGATTTTTTTATTTATTTATTTTTCCTTTTTTCATTTTTTATTTTTTTATTTTTTAATTTTAATGGTATTTTTTATTTTTTTTTATTGAATTTTTGGAATAGTTTGGATGGATAAGGATGAGGATGAGTGGATATGGAAGATATTGGATGCGTGAAGGAGGAAGGGAGGACTCAAGCATCTATCTCCGTGAATGGTATCCCTTAGTATTGCTTTGAACTAAAGGTATGCTCATAAATGTTGGTAACCATAATTGAGGATATGAAATGGATAGGGGATGGAAGATGAGAATTTGCAAAGGATTGGACTAACGGAATGGGATTTTGAAAAATGGATGGTGGATAATTGATGGGGTTTTGAAGAATTTGTGGAAGATCAACATTAGCAGACACCTTGGAGGGTGGTGGAGTAGTGGAGGAGAGTGTTTTGAATTAGATGGAGGATAAAGTATGGATTTTGGGACATGAAGACCCAAAATAGATGAAGGGGGTGGTGGAGTTGAGATGGTACATTTTGGGACATAAGGACCCAGAATGGATTTTGAAGGTGGAGGAGTGTTAGATGGAAGATTGGAGGACTTCTGAATGGATAGAGCTTTTGGATTAGCAAGTTTGGATGCAAATTTTGATTTTACTTTGAGATGCATTGCGTCTTTGAGTAGTTTGGGAATCCACATAGTTTTTTATTTTTCTTTTGAGCATGTCATTTTGAGGGGACATGTTGATCCTTTCATTTTTGTGGATTTTGAGCTTTATGCTTTTTAGATTGGGCATCCAAATTGATTCCAATAGAAATGGGATGGGTGCGTGAGGATGAATGACTTAAGGATTTTCTAGATGGTGGGATGATGGAAGGAGAATGTTGGAAGGGATTCAATGATGTGTGCCTTTGTTGATCTTGGATTATGAGGGCATTATGATGGTATGATAGGAAGAATATAGAAGATAAATTAGCAGCATGATGATAGAAGAATAGAAGACTTCTTGATTTGAGAAGGAAAGATGCTCTGATTTATAGATTGGAGGAGGCCAATGGAGGGCCAAGATTGATTTGCTTATGAAGGGCCTTTGGATTTAGGAGGAATAGGAGATGCACCAACATCTTGAGCATTAGCTTGAGGACCCTTATTATGTCGGAAGCAAGATGTGAGTCCATTTTGAGGGAGATGGCATGTAGAAAGAGGATTGGGATCATGACATGGAGATGAATGAATACTTTAATCTTGACAAGGGAGGGCATCATGAGATGGAGTGGGAGGGGTGATTGAATCATCAGATGGAAGAGGATCATGCGATGAAGGGAGAGGATTGGATGGAGGAATCATATGATCTGAGAGGAAGTGGAGGGGATGATATCATTAGATGGAGTGGAGGGAGATTCATCTTGAGATGGAGAGGATTATATGTTAGCATGCTTTGGAACAATATTTTGGCATGTCTGGAGTTGTGGAGATTGTGTGATGGAGGAGGCTATGGAAGCTTTGATGTAAGTAGATGGAGGAATGGGGGTATCATGAAGTGTGGGGGATTGGGATTTGTTTTGAGGTGGAGGTGATGGAGGTGGATGGAGGACTTGAGGAGATTTGGTAACTTTGTTTGAAGGTGAAGATTTTGTCTCCTTTTCTAGCATGTCTTGGATAATATTATGGATGATGGACTTGGAGGATGTGGATAATACTGTAATGGGGTGGAAAGTGAATAATGGAGAGATCAAGAGGAAATATTTTCTTCCCTCTGAGGAGAGATGAAATTTTCACTGGGGATTTCCCTTCAAACACTTTATCCACATTACATTTAAAAGAGGGGGGAATTCACTAGATCCAATCTTTGAGGAAATGGATTGAATACTAAATGAATTGATAATGAGGTAGAAATGACAAGCTAACCCCTCTTTTAGAATGGAAAATGGTTGAATTGTGTGTTTTGAGACTAAGTGTAAAAGTAGAAAAGAACTAATTATAACTTGAAATGGAAGCGTGGGATGAAGTTGTGCACCTGGATCTAGCTATAATATGTTGAGATGAAGTTGCCCTGCGAATTTGAGGAAAGTTGTCAAGACCATGTTGAAAGTGCACACGGTCCTCCGAAAAGTCCGCGAAATAAAAAAGGGTTTATCCACCTTTGTGAATGGAGTCCAAATATGCAAATATAGTTCCACACCTACAACCTACACACAGAAAAGAGAGGAAAAGGGGTTGGGATTGGGAGTTTGCCTTCAGGTCAAACCCCAGTTTTGGAATTAACCAAATGATGAAAGAAAGTACTTGCAAGTAAATGTAAATGAAAGACTGAAATGTAATTCACCTCAAGGGAGGTTGTAGATAGATATTCTTGTGTGAAATTGAATGTTTAAAGGGATATCCTCTTCAATGGTTGAATCCTTGACTTGAATGCAACACCTAGCCTTGAAGGGAGACTTGAGAATGCCCAATGCTTGAATGCTTGATTGCTTGAACTTGTGATCGATGAAACTTCCAACCTATGCAAATGGGAAGGTAAATGCTACTTATATATTCATCAATTAGGGTTATTGGACTATTTTTTTGTCATAGGCCGACACAGGGAAAGTTTTCCCGCTGAAAATGAAAAGACCAATGCATAGTTTAAATGAAGGGGCCTAGAAATAGGGCAGGGACAGGGACGTCACACCCCTGTCCTAGGAGGACAGGGGTGCCATTCTCTTGTCCTGCCCTTATCTCAGGACAAGCAACAGGTTCAAGTAGTGCAGAGGCAGAAAAAGTGCATTTTTGGGGGATTGAGGAAGTCTCGGGTCTCCGATCAGGCTTGGGGATTCGATTCGCCAATGTGAACACCCTAATGTGGTAGGAAATTGCAAGGGTTGCGATTTTATGACACTACATTTAGCCCCCACTTTAGCAGGAGTATAAGTGTACGCCAATACTACCGGTAAAGTGCAAGGAAACACGATTGAAAGACTTCTACCACGTAAAGGACGCAAGATACACCAAGCCCCCAGTGGACTAAGGATCTTACGACATCGATTGACAAAGTAAAAGGGAAGATCAAGAGAGAACCATGACTGCAAGTATCAAGGTTCCCCTCACTATGAGTCATGACAAGCAAGGATGCAAAAAATTACGAAAAAAAGCCCAACTCACTAAGTAACTTTAAGTATCAAGAAGGAAAATATGAGTAGAGTGTATGCCCCCATGTTAAAGTGATCGCACATTCCTTATCAGGAGCGATTTCTTTAAGGTAGGATACACCCAAGAGAAAAAGAGAGAGAGGGAGCACTTTATCGCAAGGATTTAGCCCCCAATCGAGGAATAAACCCAAGGATAATGAACACAAACCACAAGGTAGTTTCACTTTCCTTGGGATCAGTATGTTGTATGATAACTCGTGTATATCATATATGTATGTGCATATAATAATCATCATTTCCCAAAGAAAGGACACTACCTTGGAAGAAAGGGAATATAGGATGTCTTTTTGAGTCAACATGAAAGAGACCAAAAGAGATCTCAATGCTTTGTATCGTCCGCAAGTAGACATTAAGGGAAAAATAGAAGAAAAGGGATACACATAGAAGAATAGTTACAAAGAGCAAGAGAGGAGAGAAGGAGACAATCTATAGTGATAATGTTGCTAATCTAGCATGACATCCACCTCCCGATCTTGTTGATCACTATTTTGGGAAGGTGGGCAACACGCCAGAGGAGTGACATCAAGCACAGCAGATGGAGCTATCACAAGATTCAAACAAGGACTACGCTCATGTGCTAAGTCACTTTGTTCAATTCTAGGAGCTAGAATTAGGGTTTTTGAAAATTCAGTTGATAAATGCTTGTCCACATCAACATAATCATAGTCACTATCAGAAGCATTAGGAGTTGTATTGTCATCATGAATAATATTTTCACTCATTTATTCATCAAGATTTATAGAAAGAGTAGCGTGAACACGAATAGGAGTAAAACCATCACATGTTTTTTGCAACTTACGATTTGGAGATGTAGGTTCAACATCTTGCTTAGGAGAAAAGGGAATCATGTCAACGGTTGGAGTCCAGGGAGATTGAATGTTTTGAGGAACAGCCTCACGAGCTCAAGCACGACGCCTTCATCGATGATCTCTCAAACAACGATTTTGTCGAGTCTTAGTGGAAGACTAAGAAGAAGGAGGAACATTTGTTGAAGAAGGAATAGTCTCCTCTTTGATAATTGAAAGTTTAGGTTGAGGTCGTTTAGGTTGGACAAGAGAAGAGGCTGGCCTCTTCTCTCTATAAGAGGAAGGAGGTGGAACGGTGCCATATAAAGGAGGAATATTAGGTGTAGGAAGGAGATCGGGTTCATCATGGGGAGGTGGTACATGTCTAACCTTAGAAGAAATATTGTTGTTCTTTTGAGGGGAAGGCATAGTTACATCCATAGGAATAGGTTGAGGAAGATTAGTCCTATCCGTTAGGGGAAGGATTGCATCTTCAAGAAGGATGGAAATGTCAATTGTTGGGGATCTAGGTTGACTAAAGGATAAGATCATATCTTTCTTCCAGTTTTTATAAGATTGGAAAAGAGCATCACTCTTTTGTGGAAGAGATTGAAATTGCTTAGGCCAAAAGAAATCAATAGGAACACTAGGCCTTCTTTTGGATGGTCAAAATAATCTATGGTTAATAGTTATGATTTCTCCATTATGGGGAAATTTCAAACACTTATGGATTGGAGAAGCAATGGCCTTCATGGAAGATAGCCAAGGATATCCCAGCTTCACACGAAAGGAATGATAATAGAGTTGACATCCATAGATTTAGTATGAACTTCAACAGGAAGGGTGATAGAACCAATGATAGGACAAGAGAATCCATCAAATAATTTCACAACCACATTAGAGTCATCATAAATCAGCTTATGCAATCGTAAAGTGAAAAGATACTCCTTGGTGATGACATTACCATGCAGGAGGGATCAACAAGAGCACCACGGTAAGGTATGTCCTTAACCTTCGCAACTATGTATATAGGCCCATCAGGTGCTCTAATGGTCTCACTAGGGTCAAATGTGATACATAAGTCCTTAGGTTTCCTTTGTTTCTCTACCATATTCACCAAATTTTGAATGGTAGTAGTCATATCAGAAGGAGAGAAAGAGGTATACTCAACCTCAATCACGTTAGAGGTATGAGACGGTAAATGATTAGTAAAAATATTAAGATTTTGATTAGGAGGGGATACTGATTTGTTTCCTTTATCATTTATACCTACCACAAATATAGTATTATTATAAATCAAATCTTGAATCTTACTTTTCAATGCAAAACATTTCTCAATGTCATGACCTGGTTGACGATGAAATTGACAAAAGGAATTATTATCAAAGTAGGGTGAGGCTTCCTTAGAAGGGTCAAATGGTTTTATGGGAGGAAGTTTAATAACATTTCTTTGTAACAAGTGAGACATAATGCTATGTAAAGATTCATTCAAAGGAGTAAATTGTCTTTCTCTTTTAAAAAATTTAGAAAGGGGAGGCACACTTGTTGTAACATTCACATTGTTATAGTTGATGTTGTCATTGAATTTGATGAATCCTTTGCTTGGTTTGAACTTCGCAAACGGTTGTTGAGCACTGTCACCCTTATCACTTGGAGCCATAGGAGTGGATTGCTCCAGTTGATTTACAGTCAGTTGATAATTGTCAAGTGTTGCGCACAACTGCGGAAAACAAGTAAACTCGGAAAGAAGAAGTTTGTCTCTGATATCTTTTTGCAAATTAGAAATGAAAATTCTTTGAATGTCATTATTAGGCACTTGAAAAAAATTGAGAACACAAATTCTTATATCTACCAATTAAAACAGTCACTTTTTCTTCAACACTTTGTTTACAATGCATTAAATCAGTCAAAGTGATATTAGGACCTATGTTGTTTTGAAATTGTTGAATAAAAGCATTTGCTAATTGTTGAAAAGAAGTAATAAAATAGGAAGGTAAAGAGAAATACCATTATAAAGCCTTATCTCTCAATGTTCTAGTAAACAATTTTGCAAGCAATCTTTGATCATAAGCAAAGTCAGTACACAAAGTTTGGAATGTCTTAACATGTATTAAAGGGTCACCTTTCCAATTATAGAGTTCCAATTGAGGGACTTAAACATCTTTAGGAGGGACGTCTCTAACAATATCAAGAGAAAGTGGGCTCGCAACATCGAACATGGGCACACTAAACTTGGATTGACTCATAGAAGCGATTTGTTGTTGTAATGATGACACGGTTTGAGCAAGATTGTTAATGATCATTTTGGTAGAAGGACTGATGTTAGACATGGTTGATTGAGAATATCATGTGATTTTATTGAAGGAATTGATTGAGAATAAGGTGGTGGGACATTACGATAAGTAGGCATAGGAGATGATTGAGTAGGAAATGGGACACTTAAAGGAGGAATAAAATTGTTGAATGAATTGCCCCCTTGTGTCACACTGATTGGTTGAGGGATAACAGGAATGCTTATTGAAGACATAGGTAAAAATGGCGGATTAAATGAAGAAGATGGATTCCCCCCATGACTAATGGTTGTAGGTATGACATGTTGAGCTGATGTAGCCATGATATTTGAAGTGAAAGTAGGAATACTAGCCATAGGATTAGTCAAAGGAATAGAAGGATTGACTTGTGTTGAAGGTTGTGAATAACCTAGGGTTTCAGCACAACTCTTTATAGGCATGACATTGGAATCAACAATATGAGCAATGCCATGAAATATATCAATTGCATTCTTATCACTTTGAATCATGTGGTTAAGGCCTTCGATTAATGGAAGAGCTTCACTATTAGGGTATTTTTGGGACATCCATTGTTGAAAGTTATCAAATTGATTGTCCAATTTTGAAAGTTGATCTATGGGAACTCTAGTCAAAGCTTCTTCTTGTTCATCATGGGATTCATCAATTGGATAGATAGGGACATGATTAGGATGGGAAGAATTACCATTATCCTCATTAAAGAAGTCACCCAAATTATGCTCCATCTCCTCGGTAATTAAACCTTGGGAAGCCTTAATTCTAATACTTTGTCTAACGAGGACAGTATAGGTAGGACTAATAGTGGTAAAACTCATGCACTAGAGGAAAATTTTGAAATTTTGGATTTGAATTTTGAATTATAGGAAAAAAGTGCACAAAAATTGAATAATGCAAAATTTGAGAAAATAATGATTAAACAATTTGAACTTTGTTGAAAGAGGAAAATGACACAATTTCCAAAAATAATTTTATGATAAATGAAAGGAAATTGGAATTTAAAATTAGGGCCAATGGGATACCACTTAATTTTAAAAATGATAAAATCAAAATTTTTAAAATCAGGGCAGAATATAATTAACCCCTTAATTTTAAACTTTTTCTTGAAATTTGAGATGTTGAATTTTGAAGGTATTTTTTATTTTAGAGAGATCAAAAATCGACAAAATCAGCCAATCTTCTAGATTTAAGCTATTAAATACAGTCATAACGGTCTCTCGAATTTTTGAGAAAAAAGTCAGGGACCGTGTTGAAAGTGCACACGGTCTGACCAACTTTTTTTGAAATTTTCAGAGATGAAAGTTATGATGATTTTAAAGCTAACCCCAAAAAATTGGTGGATTTTATGATCTCTAGATAGGCTAAATTAAGGTTTGAATGTGAAAATAAGACCCTATTAGGGTTTTGAAAAAAATGAGGAATTGAATTGCAAATTTGAAAAGGGTCAAACCTAATGGATAGGGACACCTTCAAAAATGTTAAGAAAACTGAAATTGACTAAAATTGATTGAAATTTGTACAAAATCCAATTAAATTAGAAAATTAGGGTTTAAGGACCTAACCAATTAATTTTAAAAAAAATTAATTTTGAAAAAGGAGGGAACTTGACAATTTGATTTTTAGGAAAGATGATAAGTCTGGAAACAGTCACAAATCTGAAAATTAAACGGAGATTCAATTTTTGCATAATTTCAAGATGATTTTTTAGAATTACAGCTTTGACAATTAACCTCTTAATTTTGTGAATTTGATTTGCAAATTGAACAAGACAATGAAGAAATTGAATTTGACAAACAAAGCAATTTTCAGATCTAAGACAATAGCAAGCAATTTTTTACATAACACAAGTTCAATTTATGGAGAGATCAAGAGGAAAGCTTTTCTTCCCTCCGAGGAGAGATGAAAGTTTCACTGCAAATTTCCCTTCAAACACTTTATCCACATTACATTTAAAAGAGGGGGGAATTCACTAGATCCAATCTTTGAGGAAAGGGATTGAATACTAAATGAATTGATAATGAGGTAGAAATGACAAGCTAACCCCTCTTTTAGAATGGAAAATGGTTGAATTAAGTGTTTTGAGACTAAGTGTAAAAGTAGCAAAGAACAGATTATAACTTGAAATGGAAGCGTGCGATGAAGCTGTGCACCTGGATCTGGATATAATATGTCGAGATGAAGTTGCCCTGTGAATTTGAAGAAAATTTGTCAAGACCATGTTGAAAGTGCACGCGGTCCTCCGAAAAATCTGTGAAAAGAAAAGGGTTTTTATGTCTCTATGAATGGAGTCCAAATCTGAAAATACAGTTGCGCACCTGCAACCTACACATAGAAAAGAGAGGAAAAGAGGTTGGGATTGGGAGTTTCACTTCAGGTCAAACCCCGGTTTTGGAATTAACCAAATGATGAAATAAAGTACTTGCAAGTAAATGTAAATGAAAGACTGAAATGTAATTCACCTCAAGGGAGGTTGTAGATAGAATTGCTTGTGTGAAATTGAATATTGAAAGGGATCTCCTCTTCAATGGTTGAATCCTTGACTTGAATGCAACACCTAGCCTTGAAGGGAGACTTGATAATGCTCAATGCTTGAAAGGGATGCTTGAATGCTTGAATGTTGTTGAATGCTTGATTGCTTAAACTTGTGATCGATGAAACTTCCAACCTATGCAAATTGGAAGGTAAATGCAACTTATATATTCGTCAATTAGGGTTATTGGACTGATTTTTCATCATAGGCCGACACAGGGAAATTTTTCCCGCTAAAAATGCAAAGACCAATGAATAGTTTAAATGAAGGGGCCAAGAAATAGGGCAGGGATAGGGGTGCTGAAAAAGTGCATTTTTGGGGTATTGAGAAACTCTCGGGTCTCCGATCAGGCTTGGGGATTCAATTCTCCAATGTGAAGACCCTAATGTGGTTGGAAATTGCAAGGGTCACAATTTTATGACACTAAAAATACAGATTTTGGAGGATTCGGATTAGATGGAGGATTGGGATAATGGATTGGGGGATTAGGATTAAGGCTTGCAGGATTATGGAGTAAAGGATTTGGATGGGGAGTAGAGGTAATGAATGTGTTATAAAAGGATGGGGATTGGGATGTGGATGGGAGGGGAGATGGAGGTATATATGTGGATGAGGGATAATATGGAGATATGGATGGGGAATAAGATGGATTTCCCTTGTCAAAGGTAGAGGAAGGGTAAGAGATATGATATAGATTAGGATTGGATATAGTGTGTTGAGATGAAATGGATGGGGATATGATAGATGGATGGGATATTATGGAATTGATTTGGTAGGCAGGTTGAGGTGGTTCGTGAACTTCCATGAGCATCTTCTCATACCAAGCTTTGAAATTTTGGGTAGCCATGTTGAGAATGAGGGATTAGATTGGAATTGGATGAATATGTTTTGGAGGAGAAAGATGATATGATGATGTTGAATGAAGATGGGGATTAGGACTTGGCTTTGAATGATGATGGATTGGATTTGATTAGATTTGGATTGGATTTGATTTGGATTGGACTTGATTGGATTGGATTGGTCCTTGGATTAGGACTTGATTTGATTGGATTGGTCCTTGGATTGGATTTGAATGAGGATAGGATTGATTTGGATTACGATCACACCTTAGCCTTTAGATTAGGACTTAGATTGGAATTGATGATGGATTGGATTTGATTGGAGTAAAGGATTGGATTGGATTAGATTGATGAGGGGTTGGATAATTGGATTAGAAAGATGGATTAATTGATTGATTGATTGGAATTTTGGAGATTTGATTGGATTAGAAGAAGAATGATTATGGACGAATGGATAGATAATAGGAAGGAGAAAGGGGAAGGCTACCCAAAGTTAGATGAATGATTTGGATAGTAATATTGGTTGCAGAAGGATGATTGCTTGAATGAATGAAAATGGATTGGGGATTGGAGAATTGCTTGGATAAATAGAAATGGATTAGGGATTTGATGACAACAAGATGGAATTTGGAAAGAGGGAGGATTGATTGGTTGGAGGAATGATGGACTTGGCAAGAGATATCAAGCAATGAATACACATCGGCCACTGACATAAATAGAAAATCCAAACACAGCATGCTACCCTAGGAAGTTGGATGAGGAGGAAAACCTTTGCTTGTTGACTCAGGTACACACCCCATAGCTAATCAGAATACGGTTGTTGAGTCTCACGCAATGGATTCTCAATGTTGTATTAGCCGACTCCAAATATTAATAGGGGCATGAAATGGCAAATCTCTTAGGGGAGTTACTATCTCCCTTGCACAAAGATTATCCACCTTTCATAGGTGAACCGGGTGGCCTCTAATCCTAGAGCTCTTAGTATGAATTTCCATTCGACGACTACCCCTTGTAGTCACACAAGCGCGATTAAGGCCTATAGCCCTACAAAGTACTAAGCAAGATGTAGTCACACAAGTGTGATTGAGACCTAAAGGCCCTACAAAATGCCCAATATGAGAGTGAACTCTCAAAAATCTCCGTCCTCTGGGATTTTCATCCCAAGAGGAATATTTATTATAGAGAGTTGGAATGCTTGGGTTTTAGCCATACTCACTTGGTTCGTTCCCCTCTCACCAAATCGAGAGGGTAGACCCGCTAAGGGTATGCACACAACAAACTATAAAAGATTCAAGGATCTGGATTTCTAATTGTCTATATAGACAAGAGCATACTCTCCTACATCTACACTTTCTCAAACACAAACAAGCACGTTGTTCTTTACCCCCTAATTAAATCTAAGTGCTTACAAAAATTATTGAAAAGAAACAATGTTTGGTTGGATTTCCTCAAGCAACCTGCAAAATATCATATTAGTGGTTTTTGGATTATGTCTTGGACCGCTCGAAAAGTACCTACAAAACTCAAAATTCAAATTAATAGACCAAATTCTGCAGAAACAACGCTCGCATTGTTCTGCAAATAGTTGCACTGAAGCGCCTGTGCAGGTGTTGAAACGCCTATGTACGTGCTATAGAGGGGCCCGAAAGCGGAAAATCAAAAAAGATGCAGGAAAAATATGAAAATTTCAAAAAAAATCACAGAAAATACCTAACGTAGTCACGTTGTTATGATATCAGTCACGCCGAAACACATGCGCTCCCGCTAAAAAAAAGTTAGCACAACAAAAAATTTGAAATTCTGAAAATTTAAAAACGGTCGAGATTCTGCCAAAGCACCCATGCTATTCACAGAGCATTCACGCTAAAACGATACTTGCTAAATAAAAAAGATAATTAGGTACAAAACTAACTAATTTTTTTTTAAGTTTTTTTGCTTTTTACAGTGCTTTTTAGTTACTAAATATAGAACAAAAACAGAATGTGGAAGAGATGAGAAAAATGATGGATAGAAGAGATCATCTGCTCAAGGGGAGCACACAGTTTTTGGTAAGATTTTTGGACTTTAAATTTTGGATACAATTTTGAATTTTTCTCATGGGTGTTGCCATCAATGCCAAAGGGGGAGATTGTTGGCATTGCACACTCCAATGAGAAATTGTAGGTGATTGAAGGTATTGTCATTGATGGCAACCTTGCAATCCTATGGCACCGGCAGATAGTTTATCAGCAGTGGCAAAGATGATTACCGGCACCCCAGCTGACTGGATTTTGATTATTGTATATTGTATTTAATTGTAATATCTTTTTGTAAGCTAACAAGGCATACTGTAATAAGACTCATATATAAGTATGAGATCTTGTAGATCATTTAGGATGTGGGCATGGGAAGATTATTTGCAGAAGTAACATGTGAATATTAAGGCAGATTTTGGAGTAAGGTTTATGGTTATTGTATGAGCTTAAACCGGTACTGAACCTGGCATAGTAGATGTTGAACTAAAGTAGTACATTATATTGGATTTGCATAATCTATTTTGTAAGTCAATGAGACTTCCTTTTGTAATTAAGAAGTGAGCTTTAGGCAGTTGTCCTTCCTGCATGTGCAGGCCCCTATTGTAAGTAATATCCATTCATTGGCCAGTGAGTGAATATTGTGGGTCACAAATCCCACCGAAGTTTTTCCCACACTGGGTTTCCTCGTTAAAAATCTTGTGTTATGGTGTGCTTTCTATGTTGTGTTTATTGTTCATATTTACTGCATTAATTCTTGTTTACAAACACACTATTTTGGAATGCAATTTATTTAATAAGGTCAGAAAATATGTTAACTGACAAGATACTAATTCACCCCCCCCCCTCTCAGTATCTTTGGGAATCCTAACAATCTACAGACCTACAAAAGGACAGTTTAAATTTTCAAATTTAACTCGCACGCGCCAAAGCGCACCGAAGTTTGTAGCGCTCG
Organism: Cryptomeria japonica; assembly: GCF_030272615.1. Classification (NCBI taxonomy): domain Eukaryota; kingdom Viridiplantae; phylum Streptophyta; class Pinopsida; order Cupressales; family Cupressaceae; genus Cryptomeria; species Cryptomeria japonica. Next base: position 661,681,013 of record NC_081411.1, on the reverse strand, counting down.
CACTCATCCCGTAGAGGTCGCGCTAGTTTGCAGTCACTCATGCTGTTTCGACACCTGTGACTACAAAACTTGTAAAAACTTCACAAAATCATCAAATTTAGGGACGTGGGTCCTACCGGGCATGCCAGAATGAAGAGGGAAAAAAGACGAAGAAGGGATAAAGGAGGTTAGAATGCAAAGAAATCAAACAAGACACAATACAAGTGCAAATAACCAAATTATATACCGTGTCTTTCACCTCTCCCTCGGATTGAGCTATGGATGAAGTGAAAGCGCCCCTTTGATGCTCCACTTGATGTGATCCTTGCTTGATGTGGATGTGGATTGCTCTCCTTTGCTCAACAAGATTAGGATTTGATAGGATTTGGATTTGAGTTTGGGATTATGATAGATTTAGATAGATTTAGATTGGGAAATTGAAGGATTATGAGGGTATTATGATGGTATGATAGGAAGAAGATAGAAGAGAAATTAGCAGCATGATGGTAGAAGAATGGAAGACTTCTTGATTTGAGAAGGAAAGATGCTCCAATTTATAGATTGGAGGAAGCCAATGGAGGGCCAAGATTGATTTGCTTATGAATGGCTAAGATTGATTCAAGATAGTGGACATGGATCAAGGATGCCTTGGGAGAATAAAGAGGAATATAAAATTCCTTGGGGAAAGGGGGGAGGAATTAAAAATTCTAAAATAAAGGATGCATAGAGAGATTTAAAGAAATTTAAATTTATTTGAGAGGTTCAATGTTGATGTGGCATGAGTGGGGGAATTTAAAATTGGAGAATAATGATAAGTGGGATTATGAGAGATTCTAGAAGAATTAATTAGGTTGAGGGGGATTAGGAAAAGTGATTTGTAGGAATCACATGACTACGTTAATTAATTAAAATTAATTAACTGAGTGGGTTTAGAGAAAATAATTATTGAGGGACTTTAGAAGAATAGGTAAATAATTAATTTATTTGATAAATTAATTATTGGACAATAGTGACAGGATTAATTAAATTATATTTAATTAACGCCAAGAGGAATAAGGATAACACAATTAAATCAATTAATTATGTTGACAAGCTTAAATTGATTAAATATTGATTTAATTAATTTTAGGTGTCTACAATATCATTTTGAAGACTTTGAGCTTCATATTGGTATTTTCAAGTTAAAATTAGTTGATGTATGTATTAAGGTTACACTTTGAATACTTTGTGCTTGACTGTGTCATCCTGGAAAAGGAAACAGTAATTTGAAGACTTTGAGCTTTACATTATCATTTCACAAAAGCATTATCAAAAGTGAAGCTAGGAATCATTTTAAAGACTTTGACCTTTATTTTGATTTTCTTAGTTAACTCATTGGGTTACAGAAGGATTTGTAAAGGGTTGATAGGATAGCAGTGAATTTAAGACTTTGAACTTAAGCACTCTTTCCAGTCTCGGAGAAGCAATGGAGGACTTTGTGCCTTTATGGACACTTTGCTTCTTTCTTTGTGGATATTTACAATGATCATCAAGCCATGGTGGGATATGAGTCAGATAATTGATTCAGATAATCAAGGACGGTGACTATGCTAAGTATGTCCAGGATTGATAAGCATTAGTGTAAGTGTTTTGCAGTGGCTATGGGCTTAGATCAGATGGATCAAAGATGTGATGCGAGTACTGATAGATAGAGGAGTTTCTCTCTCACAAATGGCGCATGTTTCCAGGTTTTCACCATTTATTTTTATTGCACTTTTTGATTTTTTTTTCATTTTTTTTTTTGTATTTTTCTTGATTTTTTTGTTTTTTTTTTTTTTGCTTGATCTGTGCATTGGACGACTCAAGTGTATAACTTCTTCAGATGGATTTTGTTGGTTGGTTCGTCGATCACATCCCCTTCTGAATTTGATAACTGATATGCTCATGATCCATAAGTTGATATGATAACAAAGGGCCCCAACTAGTTAGGTTCAAATTTCCCTTTCTTTTCTCGATCCTGTTGATTCCGTGGATTTTCCTTTAGGACTAGGAAACCAATTTTGAAAACCCTTGGGATGACTTTGTGATTTTAGTTTCTGCACATTCTTTGTTGATATGCCTTGAGATGATCAATAGCATGTTGGTGATGTTCATCAAACAGCTCTAGCTCTTGTAGCCTGTTGAGCCGATATTCCTCGAGGCCTTTCAAGGATACCTAGAGTGACAGAATCTCTACCTCAATAGGTAGGATAGATTCTGATCCATACACCAATTAGTATGGTGTGTCTCTTGTAGGTGTGCGGATACTCATTTTGTAGGCCCAAAGTGCAGGATTGAGCTAGACATGCTAGTCTTTACCAGCATCATTCACTGTCTTTTTGAGGATTTTCAAGATTGTCTTGTTTGAGGCCTCTGCTTGGCCATTCCCTTGTGGTAATAAGGTGTTGAAAAGCGATGTTGGATATGGAATCTCTCACAAATATCTTGGACATCTTGATTTTTGAAAGGTCTTTTGTTATCAGTGATAATGGAGCTAGGGATGTCATACTGACAGATGAGGTAATTCAAAATGAAGGAAGCTATCTGTTTGTCGGTCACTGTAGTCAATGGAACTGCCTCAATTCGCTTTGTGAAGTACTCAGTGGTTGTGATGATAAACTTGTATCCATTCGACGTGAAAGGATGAATCTTTTCCACTAGGTCGAGTCCCCATTGACAGAAAGGCAAAGATGTAGTGAATGGTTGCAACTCTTGCGTTGGCACATGTATGAGTTTACCATGAATTTGGCACTTAGGGCATTTCCGAGCAAACTGATAGGACTCTTTCTCCATTGTAGGCCAGTAATATACCATCCTTAGTAGTTTTTTGGCAAGAGTAGGACCACTTGAATGCATACCATAAATACCTTTGTGAAGCTCACGTAAGGTGGAGTCAGATTCGCTACGATCGAGGCATCGAAGAAGAGTATCATCAAGACCTCGGTGATAAAGTGTGTCACTATTTAAGGTGCAGCGGGTTGCTTGTCGAATAAAGCTTTGTTTTTTTTTTACGAGATAGGTCTGGTGGGAGGGTATTGTCTTTGAGATAGTCATAGATCTTCCCATATAGGGGGGAATCAGAACCGGTCACGGCACAGATGATTTGGGATTTTGGATTGTCATAGGCTAGGGAAAACAATTGTTCCACCAGGAATTCATAACGATTCATTTTATCTAGAATTTGTAAAAGTGAGGCGATAGTGGCCATTGCATCAGTAGCTTTGTTGTCTAGCCTTGGAATCTACTCAAAGGTGATGTGTAAAAAGTACTTTTTGAAATATCCACCATGTGTTTGTAGGGCATGAGCTTATCATCTTTCGTCTGATAGTCATCATTGATCTGATTGATAACTAATTGAGAGTCTCCATAGACTTTAAATTATGTGATTCTCCATTCCATTGCTACTTTGATACCTGTCATTAGAGCTTCATATTCAGCGATATTATTGGTGCATGGGAACATCAACCTATATGATCTTGGAATTATGTGTCCTTCTAGAGTGACGAACAAGATGTCGGCACCTGATCCATGCTATGTATAGGATCCATCAAAGTATAGGGTCCATTACTTGGGTGTGATAGTGAGCACATCTATATCTGGAAATTCCACCTGTAGTGGGTGTTGGTCTGGGAGTGGTGCTTCTGCCAGTTGATCTGTAATTGCTTTTCCTTTGATGGCCCATCATTCCGTGTATTTAATGTTGAACTCACTTAGGATCAGGACCCATTTAGCTAACCTCCATGTAAGAGCGGCTTTGCTAAGTAGATATTTTAGTGGGTTGATCTTTGCCACTAGCTTGATTGTGTGGCCTAGCATGTAGTGGTGAAACTTTTGAGAGGAAAACACCACTGCTAAACAGGCCTTTTCAATGAATGTATAGTTGAGTTCATATCCATTCAAAGTCCTACTAATGTAGTAGATATCCCTTTCTTTTTATGTTGGATCTTCTTGTGCTAGCAGTGCCCCTAGTGACACTTTGGTTGCTGATATATAGAGGATGAGTGGTTTTCCTGCTATTGGTGGTACTAAAGCTGGTGGATTCATCAGATATTGTTTGAGTTGGTGGAATGATTATGCATATTTTTCTTCCCATCTAAAAGGTACATTCTTATGAAGCATATGGTTGAATGGGAGACATTTGTTGGCTAATTGAGCAATGAATCGTCTAATGGATTGTAGCCTGCCTTGAAGAGATCGTAGTTGGCTAATGTTTTTAGGAGGTGGCATCTCCATAATAGCTTGAACCTTTGTTGGATCCACCTCGATGCCTTTTTCTGATACAATGTATCCCAAACGTTTTCTGGATGTGACTCTGAAAACACACTTTTTAGGATTCAATCTGACATTGAATTATTCCAATATTTGAAAGATTCTATCCAGGATGTCTAAGTGTTTTGCTCTTGTGAATGATTTGGCTAGAAAATCGTCCACGTAATCTACCATAAAAGTGTGCATCATGTCGTGGAAGATTGTTGTCATTGCTCTCTGATAGGTTGCACTACCATTTTTTAAGCCAAAAGGAATGACATTCTAGCAGTATGTACCCCACGGCCATGTGAATGCAGTTTTACCCTGATCTTCTGGAGATATCTTGTTTTGGTTGTAGTCAGAAAAACCATCCATGAGGGATAGCATTGTGTGCCCTACCGTTAGATCAAAAATGGTGTCGATGCTTGGTAAAGGAAAGTCATCCTTCGGGAAAGCCTTGTTGAGATCCCTGTAGTTTGTACAAACCCTGATGCTTTTATCTGGTTTAGAGACTGACACAATGTTAGAGATCCATTCTGCATAATCGATGGGTCGGATGAATCCAATACCAAGTAACTTCTTTAGCTCTTCTTTTAATAAGATGGCCACATGTGGGTTCATCTTCCTTAATTTTTGTTTGACGGGTTTAGCTCCAGGAGCAATGGACAATTGATACATCATGAGATTTGGATCTATCCCTGGCATGTCTGCATAAGACCAAGAAAAGTTGATTTCCTTCTCCTTGAAGAATTTGACAAAGTCAAGTTTTTCTTTTTCCGTTAGTGATTCTGCCAGATGTATGGTTTTTGTTGTTGCTTCAATGTCGATATTTATTGATTGAATTGGCTCAATCAAGATTGATGATCTCTCCTAGTAATGTTTAGGAAGAGTGTCAAGTCTTCCATCTTCAGGTGTCTCAAAGAGGTTTTCACCATTAGATGTGTCTTTTCTTTTTACTTTTTTGCGATCTAATACTACCATTAGATGGTTTTCACCATTAGCTCGATTGTTTATTTTGTTCATTTTGTGACTGAGAGACTTGGCACTCCCCTGATTGTAGATTTTGTCATGTGATTCGTTGGTGGATCATGTTTCTGAGTTAACAGAGTAGAGGTATTGAACAATGGCCTCATCGTTTTGGAATATGGGTATATCATTGTGCTCAGGTTCTTCCCAGTATATGAGGATATATGAGAGGTAGGGAGTCATTTGACGGGTCAAGGTTTGTCATTGTGAGGGTCATGATAGATATATTGTCATAGTTGTCCATAGCATGGATGAGATCTATAGCAGTCTCAAGGTTTTTGATGGCACTCTCGTCGATATTGCCTCTTTTGTATTTACACTACTCGTTTTCACTAGCCTCAGATATGTTGTGGTCCGAATTCAAATAATCTAGATCTTGAGCCTTTTCCCTTATAAGGAATGGGTGTGTATGTGTGGATTGTATCCACCTCAATATCCTTAGTAATACTAGAACATGTGTCTCACTCATACTCATTGGAATTTATTTCAGAATCGCTTACTAGCTTACTCACTGAATCTGACAAGTATGTTATAGGGCAAGAAAAGATCACTAATAATTGATACAAGTTGGGTGGCTTGTGCTGCTTCAGAATTCGTATTTGTTTGTACTCTTTGGATTTTTTCATACAGAGTCTCCCTTCTCTAAGTATCAATCTCCTTAGGTTGTGACTCACATTTGGTTTGATCAGGTGCTTATACATGTACTTTTTTATAAGAAGCCTCCTCTCCTTGGATAGCGAGTTCTTCTTGTCACTTCTCATTGTCTTCATGCTCTTGTTCTTTTCTTGTTTTTGCAGCTGCTTGATGTAGTGCTTCTTTCCATGAGTCTTCGTTATGTGTTATCTTTTCTCTCCATCGAGGTTTTTGATGGTGATCTCACTTTTGCACAGGTGGAACATGTTGGCCATACCCAAGTCTTGTTTTGTCTTTTGCTAGTTGTGAATGGGGTTGTATGGGTTCTAGGATGCCCTCTTGACACTTGCCAATAGGTCCTTTTCCTTTGTATCCCATTCATTGCATGATTTTGAACCCATTTCCATATTGTTCTATGGGAGCGACCACTTCTAGGGCAGCAGCTCTTACTTCTTCCTCATCCTTGTATAGCGAGCTAAGGATGTCCTTGTCTTCTGATTCTTCAGCCAGTGTGCCCATTTGGATGAATTTGCCATCAAACTTCTTGATGGGTTATGTTGCTTGATGTCTTGATGTGGAAGGTTGTTCATGATATTTTGGTGATGCTGGCAACTTGGATAAATATAGGGGTTCAAAAGAGTATTCCCCCATACCTTGGTTCTTTATCTTCATTTTTTGCTCAAAATTCATGGATAGGGACTTGAGTTTTTCTTGATGGTTGGATGATGAGGAATCTTGGGCCTCCTTGTTGTGTGGAAACAGAACATCTTGTGTTGCACCCATAGCGTTGCAGTACTGAAAGGGGTTAGTATCGGCTGATTTCTTGTCCATTGTAGGGGAACTTGAGACATTGATGGTACGTGGAAGGTACCACTTGCATTTCATGGATCCAAGGAAGACCCAAGAGTATGTTGTATGTCAAGTCTGTCTAAGACTTGGCACATTGTGTCTCATTGTACAGGTCCTACCTAAATGGGTAATACCACTATTCCTTCGGATGACCTTTCTTCATCATCATAGACTTTGATAGTGATCTTCTTTTTAGGATCAATATCTTTCTCGGAGAAGCCCAATGCATGGATAAGCTTTAAGGTACATATATTGAGACTAGCTCCTCCATCTATTAGCACTCTTTTCACCCGGTGTTTGTAGACTAGGACTTCGATATGGAGTAGGGTGTTTTGCGGATGACTCAAGGAGACGTCATCGTATTCTTAAAAGGATAAGGTATGTGGCACTGTCATATGGTCCACCATGGTTTGGAACCGATTGATAGCCAGATCATTTGGAACGGTTGTTTCTACAAGAGATTGCTCCAAGATATCCTTATGCTTTGGTGAAAGTTTGAGAAATTCTAGTATTGATATATGAGCAAGTGTCCTTTGTAGTTGATCAACCAAGTTATAATGAGTCTTGGGGATAGTTGTTTCTTTAGATGTGCTCCCCTTCAAGACATATTTTTGAGCCCTTGTTGTCACATTTACCGACATATGTTCTTGTTTATTTTTTATCTTTATGACATTTACTTGATTGTCGCATGTTGATATGTGATTTATGGTGTTTTCATATATGTGATTGATGCGGGCTCCTTTGTTGTTGTTTGACGTTGATGCTCCTCCCTTGTTGTAATTAGGAAGAGGATTTTTGAAAGCCTCATGATCACCATTGGTTTTATGTTCATCGACCGTTATGTCTCCCTTGTCTATCATATCTTGAACTAGGTTTTTCAACCTCATGCAATCATTTTTTATATGCCCCTTATTTCAATGGTAATCACAATAATATGAGTCATTCCACCATGGTGATTTGACTTGGGGTTCAAAGTTGCTTATGACTGGCAATGTGATGATCTTGTTTGCCAAAAGTTCTCGAAATGCAAATTCTAGGGTTCGTCCCAATGGTGTATATGTTCTTCGATGTGGGGGAGGTGGAGTGTTAGTGTTGCCCCCTTGGTTATTGTTGTTCCCCTTATTATTGTTATTGTTGGCTCGGTAGTTGTTGTTTCCTTGGTTATTGGTCTTGTTATTGTTTGACATCGGTGCTCCTTGGTTGGTAGTGCGTTGATAATTGTTAGTGCCTTGATTGGCACTTCTTTGATCATTGTTGGATGGTGTGTTACCTGATAAAGTCAGCATGGGTTGCTTAGACTTTACATTGTTGGCATCAACTACCCCATCATTAAAAACATTTTTGTTTCTATTCCAAAACTTGGACTTGTCTGAGTAGTTATTATATTGATTGCTATAGGTTTTATCTTTTAACGAACTAACACCTTCCTTGGAGAGAACTTCAAGGTCCCTTTCTTGATGGAGGCTTCCTCTACTTGGATGCCATTTTTTATAAGCTTTGCAAAAGTAGGTACACATTGTAGTTTGAGTTGATAACTCATTTCACTATTTAAATTGTCTATGAAGATCTCCATCTTTTCCTTTTCAGGTACATCGTGTGGGTACCTTGAGACCATAAGTCTCCATCGTTGTAAGAGCACAATGAATATTTCATTGTTCTTTTGCTTCGTGTTACATATGTCAAGCATAGTGATCTCATGTTGGATATTGTAGGAGTATTGTGTAATGAATTTATTCACCAACTCATCGAATGATCTAATGGGAGGTGTGAGTTTTGACAACCACTCCATTGTTTGCCCTCCCAAACTTCTTGGGAGTAGCCTTATCATGTATGTATCATTATGAGCAAACTCTAAGCTCATAGTACAGAATTCCCTGACGTGATCACGGGGATCACTCTTACCATTGTATTTATCATACTTTGGTATATTTGAATTTGGCGGGAAAGGTCTCATGTTTAGCCTCCTATCAAAAGGCTAAGGACAAATGTCCTCCAAAGAATACCTCATTGTAGACCCTTGTTGCATATCTTGCATTTGTCATTGGAGTGCTTGAAGTTGTTGTGTAATGTTAGCTAAGGGAACATTTTCTTCATTGGACCTTCGATGACAGGCATCCCCTTGTTCACTAACACTGCCATAATTATGGGTATCATCTCGATTGCGGGTGTTGTTATGACCATGCGTGCCCTCTCCTCTCAGATCTTATTGATTTTGAGTGAATGTGTAGGTCCTTTCCCTTGTTCATGAGATTCTTTTATCAGTATTCCTTAAATTTCCTATGTTAAAATCTTCAAGAATCCCGACTCCTTTACTAGTTAACATGAGGAGATATTTTTGTTTATCTGCGTCTATAAGCCTTTCCATGAGTTTTTGGAAAGCGGCATTCTCTTGACATTGTTGGAAAATCTCCTTGATGATCTCTTCTTCTTCCATGTTCATATTAAAAGGATTGGAACCCATTTGAATTGTACTTGATTCTGGTTGTGGATCCTTTCCTTTATTGTTTTGAGATCGAGTGATAGCGGGCATCAATAGATTTCTATAGTAGTGAATTCCTCCTCTTCTAACGGGGTTCTTGGTGGGGTTGATGGTTTAGGTCGATCTTCGTGGCAGGTGATGCAATTTCTTGAAAATAAAGCGGGATTGATCCTTCCCCCATTGTTAAAGCATTGATTGAATGTTGATTTCTGAATGTAAGCTCTACTTCTCAAAGGTTCCTTATCAGACTCGTTAGATTTTCCTTGGAGATATGATTGCATATGATGCAAGAAAACACGGTGTGATTTAAAGAGTTGACGATTGATGTAGACAAATTTACTCCTCTTAATAAGTGCCTTAGGACTAGGTTGTCTCTTCTTCAACTTAGTCTTTTGACAAAGACTTCTTCTTCTCAAATAATGGGGAGTGGTCATACAAAATGATCAACGTTGATGTTGATGGTTGATATGAATACTTTGTTTCGGATACTCAAGCTTACTTGTCAAGTAGCAGTTTAGTTTGATTTGCCCCCACGACAAAGTGTATCAAATGATATGTGTAAAGTGGAAAATTGGATCCTAGTGACACCCCACCTAGGAGAGAGAAAGGAAGCCACTAGGATGATTTTCACTTGGAGGAACTTTACATTCAAAAGAGGGGCTTGAATCCACTAAATCCAAATCCAAGAGAAACAAGGATGTGAATTCCAAGTGGATTGCAAGGGTTGAAAGTTGACTATGTGGAAAAGAGAGAGAGAGAGAGAGAGAGAGAGAGAGAGAGAGAAATGAGGAGCTATCGGTTCAGGGTCGCGTTGTAACTGCAAATCTGAGCTAACTAGACTGATACAGATCTGCCCTGCAAATTTGGAGAAAAGTCATCGGGACCGTGGCGGGAGTGTACATGGTCCTCCACAAAATCCGCGAAACGAAAAGGGTTCTTCTGTCTTTGCAAATGAAGCCCAAACCTACAATTGCAATTGCGTACCTGCAACCTATACACATAAAAGAGAGGAAAAGTGGTTGTGGATAGGGGCTTGCCTCAATCAAACCCCGATTGAGGAATCAACATTGAAAGAAAGTAATTGCAAATGCTTGAATGTAAACAATAGAAATGTATACCTTGTAGATCTGCAACTTGTTGATGATGATTGCTTTGCTTCTTGAATGTAATCACAAGTTTTGTATGGAATGGCATGTAACATGACAAAACCCTAACACACATGCATGCTTGCAAATGAATGTTGAAATATTACTCCAATGGATGAATGAAGAAGAAATGAATGCTTGATGATGTATATCTTCACCTATGCTTGCTTATCTAATTCTTGCTTATAATTTTCCTCCTACAAATGAGAAAACCAACTCCCTTTTATACATGTCTCAGAAGATTAATTCATCTTACCAAAGGCTGACATCAGGGAGATTTGGGATCCCAAAGTACAGATAGGGTCGGGGGGACCTATCTTGGGGCCACCCTAAGAGGGTGGGACAGGGGTGCCACGCCCCTTTCCTAGGGGGACAGGGGTGCCATGACCCTATCCTGCCCTATCTTGGGACTCGGACAGGGTCTTGAGGCTACCTCAACGCTCAAACAGAAAGGGGGCAAGGGGTGAAAATGCAGAAAGGGGGGTGTCGTCACCAAGGTGAGGACCTCAAATGTGGTTAAAATTGCAGAAGGCGCAATTTTATGACACTACAATATGAGTCAAGTTTCACAATATAGAAACTTAATTTGGAAACTTGAGAACCTAACTTGGTATTGTTTTGATAAGATTTGTTGGATGATGGAACCTTTGATCACTCTATTTGATACTCCTTAATCTTGTTGGATGAAATCTTATCTTTTAAGATAGTTGAAGATTTGATACCCCTTCCAAAGGTGCTAGTTGTATTTGGAAATTCTCCTCTCTCTAAAGCTACTCTTTTCTCTTTGTTTTTGGAACTGATTGTTGTATTGGTTGATTTGTAACTTGCAAGATGTTTTAATGTTCATGACAAGAAGACATAGCACACACAAAAAACAATTGTCAGCCCTATGCTAAACATTAAGTGTATGTTCTTGTGAGGATGTTTTCAAGTCCTTGATGATATCACTAGTTTGATTTACAAAAAAAGACACGTCAAATAGACACTTTATTCAAGGGTCATCAACAATATTATAGCCCACTAGTCTCGATACTCCGTCAGCTCAAATAGCCTTGTCACCCCCTAGAAGGTGCCCGTTTTTTTGTCTTTTTCCAGAAATTAACTCAAAGTGAATTGTTTCACAATTGGGTAGTTATCTTGGGAGATATATGGTGATTAATCTTGGGGGTGGATTTTTCCCCACCCTTGCACTATGATATTGCCAATGTATGGCAACTGACTCGGCTCCAAGTTTCTACTTCTATGGTTCGTAATAAGGATTTTGTTCGAAGATATCCTTTGAAGTCGTGCAAGTGCAATTGAGGCTTATAGCCCAACAAAGTATCAAACAAGATGTAGTCATGCAAGCGTCATTGAGACCTCAAGGCCCTACAAAGTGCTCAATATGAGATAACTCAAATATGCTCCGTCTCCAAAGATTTTCATCTCAAAAGGTGATTTGATTATAGTGAGTTATATTGCTTGGTTTTAGCCGTACTCACTTGGGTCGTACCCTTCTCACTAGCCGCCTCAAAGCTTCGGGAAGGCAGGCCCTCTAAAGGATGTAAAATGCTTGAAGTAAAAGAAAGTATAAAAGAGTGGGTTTGGGTTTTTTATCACCTAATTAAGGGGAGAGCATATGCCTACCACTTTCGAGACAAGAAATCCAAACATTCTTTTCATCCTTCTAAAGCAGTGATTTTCTACCCTTTATTCAACAAACATGGTGTTATTTTTAATCTTTCATTGTGTTTGATTTTTTAACTAGGAAATGGAAATCTTGGTCAATGAAATAAAAAACACTTTTTTCTTGAAAGTAACTTGCTTTGTAAGAATGGACAAGTTGATTGTTCTTTTTAACTTTTAAAAATAAGATTGATTGTCATTTTTACCTTTGCAAGAAAAGGAAAGATTAATGTTCTTTTTAGAGTCCAAAATTTGAGGTGTGAATCCCAACTTTGCAAGAAAGTAAATGTTTGATTTGTTGTTCTTTTTACCTTGCAAATGTGATTATTTTTAGAGCCCAAAAACAAGTGAGTTCTTTTTAACCAACTTTGAGAAAGCTAGAAAAGAAATCACTAAATCCTAACTAAACTCCTCCAAATCTGCAAGAAACTGTTTCAAACCTACAAAGAAAGAAGTTAGTGAAATCCAAAACCTTAGGTGGGCTTCCACAAGCCTAATTTCAAATTTTGGTTACAAATTTTTGTCTCTACCTTATATGCGCAAAAACAGAGATCATGTGTGCTAAAAGAACAGTCGTATGCGCAAAAATATCAATCAAATGCGCTATAAGAAAAGTTAAATGTGCAAGAAGATCTATCAAATGTACAAAAATATCTGTCAAATGCGCTATAAGAAAATTTAAATGCGCGATAACAAAGGTTGTATGCGCTAATCTGCATTTGAAAGTTGTAGGCATGAATCCTGTAGAAAAAAGATTAGAAATTTTGACATTTCAGCTATCCAACTCTGCAAGGGAAACAACTCAAACCAAAAATGTGTGTTGGAAATGTGGGATCAACTTGCATCTGCAAGGGAAACAACTCAAACACACACATGGAACATGGCATTAAAGGTTAGAAATCAACAAAACAAGTTAGTGCATCCAAACTCTTTAAAATCGTTCCATGCTCCTCTATCTCTAAAGATCCTCAAGATTCAAGGTGGCCCTCACTTGGAAGAGCACTTGATCTCTTAGATGACAACCTAGAGAACGAGATTTAAATGATTCTAGGATCAAAATGGATGGAACTAAGATCCTAATGAATTCTAAGATGATGGATGAGAGCTAGGATGCAAGATGCAAGACTAAATGCTCAAGATGATGAAGATAATGAAACTAGATTGATTCCAAATTAAAGATTAAATGATACTAGATGAGTTAATTAAGCTATGAAAGGATATGCATTTAAACTATATGATGTCCTAAAACATGATGCAAATGCTAAATGCTATAATGCTAATGCTAATGCTAATGCTTGAAGATGACTTGAATGAGCTCCTTAACCTGCAAAATGACTATAATTTAGATGCACAAAGAGATTGGATGAATTGAAGGAGGAAAGGGCTCTATTTATAGAGAAACTAAAGAAATGGATGGTTGAGATTGAACAATCTCAACAAGGGCTAGGATTGAAAGTTGTCAATCCATGTGAGGGATTCAATCCAATCCCAAATTTTCAAATGTCACCTTGAGAACGCTTGAGAGAAGATGTAAGAGGCATTAAATGTCTGAAGAGACATGGTGGTTACCTTAGGAGGTAAGGTTGTGTTTGGGTTAGTGGATAACCAATAGATAAAGCCTTTACCCAAGGCGTAAACTCTTGTGCAAGGGTTAAAATGATCTTCAAGAAGAGACAAAAATGTTGGAAGCTAAGCGGTATCTAGTTACATATCTTCAAATCTTGTGCCATTAATGTAAAGAAATAGTTGAATATCAAATTATATTTTAACATCTCAGATTAGCTGTGAAACAATGGAAGGCTGTCCATTATCCATAGCAAGCATATTGGTAGCAGCAGAAGGGTCAGACAGCCAAAGCAGATGAAACACCAATACTGAAAAAAAAAATTAAAATGCTCTAGCCTAATCTTCGATAAACTATCCTAGATCTGGCAAGCGAGGAAATAAACTGTCATCTACAAAGTGAAGTGTCATACAAGAGTAGCAGAAGAATATTATATATTGTTCAGGTGAGCTAAAAACAATTAGTTAAGAGACTGCTCCAAAAGCAGATGCATGGTGGTTGAAAATTCTCGTCAGTAAAGCGATACCAACACAACAGGACCTGTACCAGCAAAAGTTACATGACATGTAGCAGAAGCCACAAGTATTCAAAAGTCCGAAAACACACTGGGCATTCCAAATTCAGGTCTCGTTAGCAATGAGAAACATCGAATGAAAAATATTCATCTATCCACAAAGAATAAGAGATCATAAATATTTGGTGCCTTTCTTGCGCTCAAAATGTTTGGCTGCCATGCAGAAGTGTGAGCAAACATGTCTATCCTCTACCACAAGGTCCTTAAACACAATTAAATGATAATATCTCCCCAAGGAGATTTTGAAAGGACAAATCTGATTCACTGCCCCATTGACCTAAAGAGGCAGAAAGCTGGAATTCATGAGCAATTTACTCGATTCTTTGCACAGCGAGTATTGTAAAGCAAAAATGCGAAATCACATAATGCTTTTACCAAGACATTACATAGCCCAGATGATGCACAATTCCTTACCACGTCTTGAAGACTTGAAAGTTTGAAACCCTATGCTCACCAAACATTATATATAAGTAATACAGTACAAGAAAGGCCACTGAAAGGACAGTATTTGTCCTGGTTAGAGGAATTTATGTTGACAAGAAGCAGAAATGGAAGAACGTTAGGTTCAAATTCCTTTCTTGCTTGATTCGATTCTCGAAATGGTCTCCAAACTTTACAAAATTTGAGATAATAAAATCTCATCTACAATTTTTTTCAAATTTCTTTGACCAATAAATTATTTTCTGTAAACGGTAAAACACCACCTTCGATTCTATTTTGCTACAACTCGTGATTCAACTTGGCAGCATTGCCAGTGCCCACCATGCATCAAAGAAATCACAAGCCTTGGGGGAACTACAAAGGAAAAAGATAACATGCGCTCCATTTCATTCAAGCTCCTGCCTTTTTCTTTTGATCTTTCAGTTGTTTCACTTCTTTTGTGAACATTCTTGGGGCAATGGCCATAGACATAAGTTCTTGAAAAAGTAGCTTACAAGCATATGGAATGTGCACCTAAGAATATTAAAAGAAAGAAACTTGTCAGAAGGTGTCATTGCCAAAAACATAAATATTCAACTAATAGAAATTTTAAGACTAACCTGAACAATGTCTGTTTTGTTCTTGCAGCCTCTACAATCGAAAGAGTTTTTCTTCAAGTTTGCAATAGCAATTAAGCCACAGTGCTCACAAACATGGATCCTATATGCATCACTTTGGTCAAAAAGCCTTTCTTTGAGAAAATGAGCAGCTCCATGTGCTATCATACAATCACGCTCCATCTCTCCAAAACGTAAACCTCCATCACGGGAGCGTCCTTCTGCTGGCTGTCGAGTAAGAATTTGAACAGGTCCACGGCCACGAGAATGGATCTTGTCATCCACCATATGCTTTAAACGTTGGTAATATGTAGGACCTAGAAAAATCATCGCACTCAACTTTCTGCCAGTGTGTCCATTATACATTGTCTCAAAACCTCTCATCTGGTATCCACATTTATGAAGTGCCTTGCTGATACTGTCAACCTAAATTTTCGATAATTTTTGTTAATCAATCACAACAGACAGAAATGACAATTTGCAGATTCAATTAACTGGAACATAGGAATAGACTTACAGTGACATCAGTGAAAGGTGTTGCATCTCCCTCTTTTCCCATGTGAGCAGCAACCTTTCCCATGATACACTCAATGAGTTGGCCAATAGTCATACGAGAAGGAATAGCATGTGGATTGACTATAATATCAGGTGTAATGCCCTCAACTGTCCAGGGCATATCCTCCTGAGTATATGTCATGCCTACAGTTCCCTTCTGACCATGTCTGCTGCTGAACTTATCCCCAATTTGTGGTATACGGACAGATCTCATTCTAACTTTAACGAACCGCAAGCCATCCTGATTGGTTGTCAACAGAACCTGAAGGCCAGAGTAAAAGTTATTCACCAATTGTGCCCACAGGCCACAGCCATCAAAGATTGAAACATATTAAAGGAACTTCATAAAAGTCATACTTCTGTTGCCAATCATTGACCCAGTGTAGCAAAAAATGCAGATAGAATTCAATTAGATAGTTTTAAAACAGGCAAGGTCAGTAAAAACACGGTAATCTTAAAAACAATGTAGTTTTTCATAATAATAGAGAAAACAAACTGATTTTGTTGATTTCCTGCCTTAACTCTCAATAGGGTATTAAATAGAAAAACACTTATTACAGTTCTTAAGAAGGACGATAAGTGCTTCTGCTAAGAAAACATAACTTCAAAATTTAGGTGAAATATAAAAATTTATATATTAGTTCTAGGTTTATTTTTTAGGTTTTAATTTTTAAATTAAAATATTTATTAAATATATTATTATATATTTCTATACGTCAAATGAGATTTTTAATGCAGCCCATACCACCTAGAGGCCACAAGAGGGACCTCCTTGACACAACATCCACTTTAATCAACTTGGTAGCCATATATTCCACTTTAATCAACTTGATGGCACAATGGAAGTCCAAGAATTAACACTTGGAATTTCGCCTTTATATGTCATTATGATTTGAACTTGGATCTCCATCTTGAGAACTTTAAGACCTTGCCATTTGAGCACAACCCCTTTGACATTTCATAAACTATTATTAAAATTTAATATATTTCAATTATTTATTTATTATAGATTATAAATTTACAAATTTAATCAAATTAGAAGCCACAATGAAGTCCAAGAATCAACACTTGGCATTTCACCTTGACAATGTCTGTGGATTCGAACTTGATCTCCATCTTGAGAATCCTATGGCCTTGCCATTTGAGCACAACCCCTTTGACATTTTATAAACTATTTAATATATTTAGTTAAAATTAAAAAATTAAATTTATTTAAAATTTATTATTAATTTTTAACTTAATATAATATTTAAAAAAAAAATTAAATTGCAGATTTATACTATTCAAATTTAATCGCAATTTTTTAAGAAATTTATTGGTTGAAGAACTTGTTCCAACTTTTTTCTTCACCAAACTTGAACACAAACATGAACCTTCTGGCATAGGTTAAAAGTTAATTTCTAAATGAAATCTATAAATCTATTCATGTTATAGCTTCTTAAAAGGTGAAATGCCCTAAACCTAAAGTGAACTTTATTTCTGCCTGAACTCTATATTTCTCCACTTGCAAGTGTAAAAATGGGCCAAAAAAGACATTAAAAATTAACTACTTTTCAAAACACCAAGGAAAAGGTATAATGCAGGTTGCAATTATTCCCAAGTGCTTTTCGTAATGTTACGATGATTTTACCCCTCAGCACTTATGACTGGCCAAGCCGAATGCAGTAACAAAATCATTGGTGCTTGGGACTAGTTGATCAGCATGCTATTTTGATATATTATGACATTCTGTTATCAGTTGTATAGACAATAACGCTACTTTTGTTATACTGTGTTAGTGATTTTAGCTAAAACAATCTGGAGCAGAAGCTGCTCATAATGTAATATGTTTTGGTACACTATATTTAATATAAAAAATGTTACCATAATTTTATCAAATTGGAGAAAACGAAAGTTACACCTGTAACCTACCTGATCAACCATCCCACTTTCACTATGACGCAAACTTGTGCTCTGATCCCTCTTTGTGTATCTTGATACCTGACCTGCTGAATCATCTTGTGCTATGGGAGTTGTTTTACCAATAATCACATCCTCTCCTGAAACCCTGGTTCCCTGATGACATAGCAACCGTTGAAGTTAGCCAAAAAATTCTGAGCATATTGCATATCCCACTAGTCTTTCTTAAAGATAGATTCAGCAATTCAATATTTAAGTGTACAATATCTTAAGAAAATAGACAAACTTACAGGAGGAGCAAGCCCATCATCATCCAATTTATCGTACGAACCATGCCGCATACCCTGTGATTACCAAATTAAGTAAAGAAATGATCACACCAACAAAAAAGAAGGTTTGAACTCAAACTAAGCATGTAACAGAAGAGCATAAAAATGTCACTCACCATTGTATTCTCCCTGTTTGGACGACCAAATTCCTCCTTCACTAGTGTCCCTGCCCTTTTTTCTTCATCTCTACAAACAGAATAATGGAACATGGAGAGAATGAGAAGAGTTTTCCGATTCCCTTCTGCAGATAGGACTATAAAAGAACTTTGATTTAGGAAGACTTAGTTATATAAGTCAACCTGTAGGACCGAAAAAACAGTGAACGAAAGAATCCACGATCTATCGAAGACTGATTCATGATAACAGAATCTTCCTGATTATACCCAGAATAGCAGGAAATAGCGACAATTGCATTCTGGAAAAAATCACATAACATTAAAAAAATCATTACAGATTAAATGCTTGAAAAGAGTTCAGAAAATAACTACTAGATAAAGATTATAAAAGTTTTTTTAGCATCATATTGGAAATGAATTGATCATCGCCAAATATTTCAGTAACAAACAAAACCTGTTAATACAATCATATTAAGAAGGCTTACAATTCCAGCTGGTAGCTGCCTGAAGTGTAGATGCTCCATGGCCCTAGTAGTAACCAGGGGCTTCTGTGGATAATAGAGTACATATGCTAAAGTATCCTGCAAAGAAAAAAGCAAACGTTGAATGATAACATTAACAGAATACAAGATAGATACTACAAGAGTTGAAAGCATTGTTCAAATATGCTTTCCTTAATCTAGAAAAACATGTGCATACCATTCGTAGCTGGTAATTAGTAACATAAATTCCCATTGCTTGTTTACCCATGGCAGACTGGTATGTATTACGAGGAGACTGCAATACACAATAAAGGATCAAATGCAGCTCAGAATAAAACCAAAAAAAAACTCAACCAAAAATCACTACGCCATAACAAGTACATGCTGGAAGATGGTATTGAACACAAACTACTAAAGAACAAAACCTGATTATGATCAGGGAATGGAATGATTGATGCACAAACACCCAAAATCAACGACGGATGAATTTCACAGTGGGTGTACGTATGAGAATAAGCATCTTCTGGGTTAGTTCTTGCATTCACAAGGTCCTGCAGCAGAATCATAAATTATGTCCTGAAACTGAGTAAACCCAAAGATTTAAAAATATCCAAGCAAAAAAGTAAGGAAAACTTTAAAAAGGACAGACATTGATTGTCATGGAAATCATTGTCGTCTCCTCTTCTTCTGTATCCACATACTCAATACAACCCTGTGTGATAAGTTCATGCCATCCCTCTTCCCGACTCTGTCCAATAATAATTGATAATACAGATGTTAGTGTCTCGTAATTATTTACCACGTATTGTTTTATATCAGGCAAAAGGATAGACATCTCTTTACTCACAGCCTGTAAATTATTGATGTCTATTTTCCTTATCTTCAAACGTTGATTCTCCACAACAAATAGTGGTCGACTGCAGCGGCCATAATCAGTATATAGCCTTAATTCCCTTAGGCGAATGTCTCTAACAACTCCTACTTCTGGGTTGACATCAACCTGGAAAACTTACAATAGCATTTAGTACAAACCATAAATAGCAAAGTTGACTTAAAATGCATTGATGATTAGATCTGGAAAGATCTCTCAAGTATGAATATTGAATAACAAAGAGCATAGGCAAAGTCAGAAATTCTCAACAAGTACAACAAACGTAAATGTTGCATGATTTAGATCAAAATTGAAAATACAGATAAATGGAAAGGACTTCCTTAAGGGCATTTTTTAGGAAAAAGTTAATTTAGGAATCCTTAATGATCAAGGAATAACTCTCAGAAAACTATACCTTGAGCATTTATTCAATTCTAAAGATTATTCTCACACTTTATAAAACTCGGAAATATTGTCAGAGATTTGTTTTATTTATGTCTTTGATTTTTGTTTTTCATGCTATCAAAAAATAAAACAATCCTCTTAAATAATAAATTTCAGTATGTTTGTAACTCTTCAATTTCACAACTATCCTGTTGAGTCCAAAATGCCAAAGCCGAGAAAAGTCTGGATCGACTTTCATATAAATAAAATAATAAGAAGCTCAAAAAAAGCTATTACAAAACCAGGTTTACATTTCACATACATATAAAATAACCACAGACCTGTCTTCTCAGCTGTCTCAGAGTCCTCACTAAAAGCTCAGGATCACGGTGAATTCCAACCCAACAACCATTTACAAATATTTTTGTTGATGTTGGAATGGCTGCTGGAGATATTTCCTAAAATTACAGAGCATTTTCTTAGACGAAAAAATTGTAAGTGTCATTAGATAAAATTGAGAGTCCCAGAACTCAAGAAGAATTCAATAAGCAGTTTACAAGAAAAATAATCCACCTCAAAATTCTCTGTGCTCCATTCTTCTAGAAACTCCAGAATTGGATTAGCAGATGAACCAACGGTGATGTAAACCATTAAGGCCAAATTTTTCACTAGCCCACAAGCCTACAGATAAGAATGAGAAAACTCATCACCACCATCTTAAAAAGAAATCCTTGCTGCATAATCTCCAAACCACAATTATTTTCACATGAAAACTTGGAAATTGTTTTCACCTGTCCTTCAGGAGTTTCTGCAGGACACATCATGCCCCAGTGTGAATTATGTAACTGTCTGGGTTTTGCCAGCTTACCTATACAAACAAAGTACATTGATGTCAAATTGAAATTCATAAAAACATTATGCCGTACATGGTTTACCAACCAAACTATCAAGATGATATGATGAGTTTAGACAATGTATATTTACAGTAGAAAATGTACATGTTAAAATTAATGTAAATAATTCTACCTTCACGTCCAATTGGAGAGTTCAACCTACGTAAATGTGATAGGGTTGATGCAAATGTCAGACGATTCAAAACCTGTATCAATGGTCAAGAAGGGTAACTGATTAATATTACATTGTGCAAGAAATTAATATAGAAATGTGTTACAACGGCAATGGTACCTGTGACACTCCAGCCCTTGTACCGGCTGCATTTGCTTGACCCCAGTTTCCAGTAGCTAAGGAGTATTTTAGGCCACTAGAAATTGTTTTTGCTTTAATTGCAAATTGTAGATTCACATCTTTCCCAGAATCAACACACTGCTCAAATTGGCATAAATCAGAAGGCTTCTATAAAATGATTAAATATCTTTAAACAATTTAGAAGCAGAGTGAAACGATACTGTAAAGTACAACAAACCTTTTGCAAATAGGACCTCACATCCCTGGTCAGCTTTCGGAAAAGCTTAACAAACCAAAAAAAAAAAATTAATAAGACTTCCCTAAGGATCAAACAATAAAGCAGATCTTAATAGTTTGTATATCATATGGGTGCTCATCAAGAGTCTATTTTTTAAATGGTAAATGCAGCAAACCATTCTAAACAGTCCTCCAAGTAGAGGGCCAGCTAGGTCCAATCTTTTGTTTCCATAATGATCTCTGTCATCCTCTGGTCGACGACCAAGAGCACATAATAAAAGTCGATGGATGATGTACCTAAGAACATATATGAACTGTCAGTTCTCTCTGATGCCTCATGATTAAATAGGATTGTTTATTATAGAGTAACGAACATCAAGCAAATAGTCATTACCCACCCAAAAAAATAAGCTTTCTTAGTTTCACTATGCTCTCCTACACCAACATGAGGCAGCATTTCCTTCTGAAGAATGTCTTTGGCATACCTGTAAAATCTAATTGTTAGTCAGCTGTATAGGAGCATGGTCATGTTGGAAGTAGATTCCATAGTAAACATTTGTAAGTTGGAATTTTTTTATCAAAAAGGCATAATATTACAAACGGACCATGAAACCACAGAAATAATTTATTGAAACAATAAATATAAAAAAAAAACATCTTAATTTATATGTTCTCTAGAAGACAAACAATCATCTAGTTGCAAATATTATTCACAAAAAGGCTCACTTTATACGCTTTTCTCTAGTAACACCAACAGTTGACCCTCGCTTCCCAATGTAATCCAAGGCAACCTATTAAAAACATAAGTAGTTGAGTAAATACAGGTTACATCTTTAATACCAAACCATTCATCAGTAAAAGTATCCCCTGCCATAATATAGTCTAAGGGCTTAACATATCACCTGTCAAATTTTAATATATATAAAGTTTGTACCTAGCAATTTCCTCTGTATGCACCTAAAATCTTATTAGCTTTCCCATTTACAAGAATCTCCCCCTTTTTGCTTGGTTGCAATAGAATCTTACATTCCAATAACATTAGAGCACATGATTATAGATAAAGATTCAAACTAACTTCAACTACCTTCTTTTGCAAAGCTGGAATGCATGAATACAATTGACAATATTGACATAGACAAGTAAAGAAGCATTCAGAAATAATGAAAAAACGACCTGCTGGTTCTGAATTACAAATGCCTCCTCCAATGATGGTCTCAACAACTCCATCATCGCAGCATCACTAAAGTCGTAGCATATATGCTCTAGAATATCTTTATCAGCAACAAACCCAAGGGCTCTAAAAACAATAATAATTGCAATATCTGAACGAATATAAGGCAATGTTGCTCGAACAAACTGCCCAGATGAACCCTGGTTGACATAAAAATTGATAGGAAAAGCACATAAGAAATATTAAATAAAATAAGGATAAAAAATATACAATAAAAAACATTGTAAGACTGTTGAGAAAATGTTATAAAATTCCAAATTGTCATGAGAATCCCTCGAAGTAATTTATCAAGAAATTGCCTAATAGAATTATATATTCCTACACAAGTTTTTGTAGCTACCCACTAGTGTATACATCTTACTTGGAAACTATTTTTAAGTTTTGATGTTTAGCATAAATATTCAATGCACTCTTTTCTGAAACACAATCAACTATAACATCCCTCTCCAAGACAGTCATACAAGTTCAAAGAAATGCTAAAACATATTCAAATTCCTGTTATCTATCCAACAACTCATAAACCATATTCACAATAACAACCAAATCATGAATTTGAAAGAGAGGCAATGACCTGTATGCATAGTTGAAAGCTAACCAAAACTCACCCCTTTGGCACTTGCTCTTGAAAGCATGCGCACAAACATGCTACTAGGTGGCCTGTTTTGTGCTTCAGCCATAGACCTGACCTCAGCAACATAAGAAAATTTATTCGGTTGACGTTTCTTAAAAACATAGACATGATTTGTGCTCATTTTTTCTTGAGCAATTAGAACCTTTTCACTGCCATTTATTATGAAGTATCCACCCTGGTCATATGGACACTCCCCAAGCTCATGGAGATCCTTCTCATTTGTTGGAGATAACGTGCAATATGCAGAGCGCAGCATTATTGGTACCTGAAATCAGACATGAACAGCTAAGCATTACCATACAACAAAGGCAAAAGTTCAAAAGGAGATTCTCCATTGTCTTAAAATAAGACAAAAATATAGGTCAGAAAATTATACCTTTCCAATAAACACTTTTGTAAGATCTTGTTTTTCTGCTAGCTCTTCACAGTCGAATCCTTTTCTGAAAACACGTTTAGTGACATCAACATATAGTGGGGCTGAGTAGGTCAAATTCCTTAACCGAGCTGCTTTGGGAAATAAAGTAGCTGTTTCCCCATCAGATTCTGTCATCATAGGTTTGCTCAGATATATTTGACCAAAGCTTATCTTGAAAACAGTCTGCAAAGGGGCACATGAAAATTAAGGTCAAATCCCTGCTTGCCCCCAAAAGGCAAGGTAAAAACAAAAGCAAAAAGAAGAGAAAATCTACGTTAGACCATGTACAAGTAACATTAGTTTCAAAATTAGCAGAAAACTGACTACTGTAAAAAGGGAGAGCTAGGTTTCCATTTCACTCAATAACTTTGCTGTACATCTATAAAATACGGTAGGAAATGAGGATATTGCAAAGGAAATTATAGGATGTCGTCACGGTTCATCATAATGTTTAACTTGGTTTTAAATCATAACTGTGACTTATACAGCAGTAGCTTTCTGATTGGCATACATTACTTCGTCAATCATTTTTTTCTAAAAATCAGTTACCCTTGTATTAACAGCTTGTAAATGACATCAGAAAATGTCCATTCATTGGAAAACACATAAATTGGCAAATCTTATATTGATAGCTTACAGATAGACATTACAAAAACTGCCTATTCATTGGACAATATGTTGGCATTCCTTGCAAAACAAGGAGAAATGACTTCTCAAAGGTTTCTGCAAATTGAAAAAAAAAAAGTTTTAAAGTTTTATATGAAGATAAAGTTTAAAACCATATCAAGAATCTTGAAGTTTGCAACTTTTTTGAACAATGAAATGAAAAATCCAAATTATTGCTGTTAGTGTTAACCGTTATATAACTTATATCATCAACTATCAATTTGAATCATGATATAATATTACTGTTATACTACTTTTGTTAATGTCACTGCTGTTGTAATGCTGTCATGATATCTTTATTGCTGCTGTTATAAATGTTGTCATGTTATATTGCTGTTAAAATGCTGTCATGATGTATTTAATAGTCTTTTTTAAATTGTTATGAACAATGTATTTTAAACATTATAAAAAATTGCTTTTCTGTAGAAGTCACCTAGGTACCTTGGGGACAGCTAGGCATTCCCTACAGTTTCCTGCCATCCCCGATTTTGGGGGTGTGTTCTGGGGCGTTTCCGGATTTTCTTATATTGGGGGGGGTGGGACGAGACGGCTAGGGAACATCCCCAAATATCCCCGTCAGGGGACAGGGATGGGGGTGCAGACGCACCCCCATGTAACACATAAATAAGATTTGCACTATTTGGTCAAAATCAATGATGTATGGGAGACTAATATAACAAGTTTTATACTATGAAAATATAGTTCAATTAGCATTGTAATTTGGTCTAATATTGCAGATGTACTCCTGCATCCTAAAACATACTAGTTAAGATGAGTATTACTTGATGATATACAAGATTATTCAAAAGCAAAACTACCCTTATACACGCCAAAGAAAAACTGTTCATAGACCAAAAGGGAGGTGCCCTTATGTCCTTACTTAAACATTGAGTCCGCATTTTCCTGAGCGGGAAGGCCTAATGGATATATTGCCATGATCAGCTGAAACTCGCACCCTAACCCACCACTATCATCTCCCACCTAAAAAATATGTACTTGTCTCGGAGGCACATATGGGGACATCTCCTTATGTCTCCCTAAGTCATTGCTTAAAAAATAAGGAGATTTCCTATTTAGTTTTTGTAAATTCACTTTTTGTTCCTGTGCTACTAACTGTTTAAAGAGAGTTCAAAGACCAACAAAAACTAGTAATAGATGTATTTTTAATATGAAATAAATTCACAGCATGTTTTATAGCAGAGATTTTTCCTAGCAAAGGCCAGACCACTTATAGAATAAGAACAGAAGCAACCACAAGTCTTAATATGGTTATGCATACAAAAGCTTTATTGAATAGATGAAATGGAAGTGACAAATTGTTTAAAATGAGAAAGAATTAATCCAGGGGAATTCATTAAAAAGGAAAAGAGAAGTATTACATGTTAATAGCTTGTATTAGAAAACTGTGAAATTGCCTGATTTGCATTTGCTAATTTCTAGTAAAGATCGAAACTACATGAAGAAATTCTCTAGTCATATAATATATACAAAGGTTATTTAACTGTTGCCAACAATACATACAAAGTAGGAACATAATATACAATGATGTGTAAGAGCAATAATTATTTTGGACATTTCCAAGTATATATTCTTGAACACCTTGGAATAGAGCTGTTTCACCAGGAATATTATGGATGCAAGTTTTACCGACTTGATATTGTTCGAGGGCTCTTTGGTAAGCTTTTTTCAAGGCATCTCTTCACCCTTCAATACTGTATGTGTATATATTACGCATAAGTGTTCAATGTTTCTAGATTAACATAAGTTTTTTAGAATTTTTATTCAAAAAATGAAAATTTTAAAAAGATTTTTTTTCTTGATATACATACATATATCATGTATTCTGTCATTTTGAAGAGCCCTTGTATCCTATTTAAAAGTTGCCACATTCTTCCCAGTCCCCATTCCAGTTTCTGGGTAGCCAGGTTTACCACTTTCGTGCTTGTTATTCCTGTTTATAGTTATTAGAGTGCAGTTTTAAGTTATATTGAATGTTTAATTTTTGATATATGTATGAGAATCCCCATTTTCTATTTTTTTTCATCCCATACTCATCTGAGTTATAACAACTATGTATAATACCACTTGTGTGCACCTTTTTCTTCTTTCATAATATTTAAAATGCAGTTCTAGTTATATGGCAAGGTTGATTGACTGTGGAATAGTAACCAATGTGTCAAAGGTCAACACCAATCATAGTATTCAATTCCCCTTCCTTATCCAATTAAACACCTAAAACTCATAAACTTGAATCCAATGGTGACTGGTTTACCAATTTGTTTACTTTGGTATGATAAGCCCCAGATTGAGAGTAGATGATACCATTGTGCCTTAAGCCTACAAAGGCTAAAATGGTGTTTTATTTTGAAATATTATCTTAGTCCTAGACCCTAACCTAAATCCAATTACCCAATTGTTCTTGTATTTTAGTTTAAGCAAAAAGGGATTTAGCTAGTTTTATCAAAATTTATAATAGGTCAGGCCTGCAACCCTGACCATAAACATACAACATATTTTGTTTCCCTGATTTAAGTATGTATGTCATGTATTTTAGCATTTCCAACAACCCTCATATCCTATTATTTTTAAGTTGCTTGCAATTCCCAGTCCCCATCCCAGATTTTTGGTGTCCATGACCATGTGTAATATCGTTTTCATGCATATTATTTCGGTTTTATAGTAATTAGGATGCAATTTTAGTTCTATTCCAACTATTTTATTTTCCTGATATATGCACAAATGTCATGTATATTGGTGTTTCCAAGAACCCCCATATCCCCTTTTTTTTAAATTGGCATATGCGTCCAAGACCTAGTCCCCATATCCTATATTTTTTCAGTTGCTTGCTCTTCCCTGTCCCCATCCCAGATTTTTGGTGTCCATGACCATGTGTAATACCATTTTCATGCATCTTATTTCTGTTTATAGTAATTAGAATGCAGCTTTAGTTCTATTCCACAATTTTATTTTCCTGATATATGCACAAATATCATGTATTTTGGTGTTTCCAAGAATCCCCGTATCCCATTTTTTAAAATTGGCATATGCGTCCAAGACCTAGTCCCAGTTTCTTGGTAGCTATGTTGATCCGAATTATGGATTCGGATGACAACACCTGAGTGAGAACCTGCAGTATTGTGGATTTGTTTACACAAACAAGATAAACACAGAATTGAAGCAAGCCAAAAAGTAATCCATTCAATTCGAAAATCCAACATATAACAGTTCATGAGATTCCAAGGGTCACCAAAACCCCTTGAGAATCGAAACTCAACAGTCATATTTGTTTATTACATAATAAAATCCAAAACTACGAAATTTTCAAAAAACTATATCAAATTTTGTCCTAACTTTGACTAGACATAACTTTCTACTCAAGACTCGAAATTGCGAGCCGTTTAACTCGTTGGAAAGGTCTCCAAGAGTTGAAGGCGAAGTCCTGAAAGAACGTGCCTACAGCAACGTTCTAAAGGACGGGCCAAAGTTTCAAGGGCTGAAAATGCCCCAAAGGCCTTCAAAATGCCCAATTACTAACATGTAGAAAAAACTAGAAAATATTTTTTCGATATTTCAAATTTGTTTATGATCATTACTTCCCCCTTGAAAAGCAATGGGCCCCATTGCATCAACACTCTGAATGAGATGAGGAAAACGGAGCTGAAGCTACTCCCGAGTAAACCACTTTCCTTGTTGAGCAATCTGCCCTGCTCGAACTACTTTGTACAGATAGATCTGTTGTTGTTTGAGTGTTTTCAGCATGGTGTCCACAATCTGATCACATTGGAATGGAGAAGCTGAATCTGGATTCAATTCTGTAGTGGAAATTGTTTCTACCACATCTGCAACATCTAATAGTGGGGGAAAATACGGCTTCAAGAGTTCCACATTGAAGACTGGATTAAGACCCAGAAATGGGGGTAAATTGAGCTCAAAAGCATTATCACCAACTTGCTTGATGATTGTGTATGGCCCATAACGCAGAGGACGAAGCTTCTTGTTGGCACCCTGCAATCGTTCCTTCTGGATATGCAATGACACCTCGTCCCCGACTTGAAAATTATGAGGAGTACGATGCTCATCATGTCTCTCCTTATATTTCTTATTGGTATGCTCCAAGATTTCATGAACTTGTTGTTGCAAATGATGAATTCTATCAATGAACTGTGCTGCCTTATCTTCCTCCTTACCAACACGTGGGACCAGATCAGGTTGAATAAGTGGTATGGCAACATCCATGGGTGCAAGTGGTTGATAACCAAGACAAACCTCAAATGGGTTGTGACCAGCCGAACTATGAATTGCCCTGTTGTAGCTATGTTGAACATATAGAAGACTTTCATCCCATGTGCGGGGATGTTTTGAGTGATACATGTGTAGGATGTGAATGATCATATGATTCACTACCTCTGTTTGGCCATCTGTTTGAGGATGGAAAGCGGTAGACTTTGTTAATTTTGTGTCCATCTTCTCCCATTATGTAGACCAAAACTTACTACGAAATCTGTTGTCCCTATCTGAAATAATGGTATTTGGCAGACCAATATGAACCCAAATGTGTTCAAAGAAAAGCTTTGCAGTGTCCTCTGCAAAAATTGTCTTTTTACAAGCTACTATTACTGCCATTTTTGAGAACCTATCTACCACAACATACACACAATCGTGGCATCTTTTGGTGGCAAGAAGACCGGACATAAAGTCCATTGAAACTGAATGCCAAGGTTTTTCAAGAACAGGAAGTGGCGAATATAGCCCAAGTTTACGATTGGCAGGTTTAGCAATAGCACATGCTGTACAAGCTTGAATATATGAAATGACATCATTTCTCAACTTTGACCAATAAAAATACCTCTGAAGTATAGCAGCAGTCTTACCTATGCCAAACAACCAACAACCTTACTATAGTGAGCTTCCCATATCAGCTTTTTGCGTTCTGCATTGGGCACACGGATTTGGCCAAGGTGACAAAGCATTCCATCCTGCAAATAGAAGTCATTCACTTGATTTCCCTTCACCAATTGATTATAAACATCTGCAAACTCAATATCATTCTCATACAAGCGAGCCCAGGCTTCAGTTTGATGACCACATGAATCCAATACCATACTTATAGCTGCAATCGGAGGCCTGCTCAAACAGTATGCTACTTTGTTAATGCTTCCTTTCTTGTGGCGAATATTGAGATGAAATTGTTGAAGATAGGTTGACCATCGTTGATGTCGATCATTCTGCAACTTCCCTTGTGTTTGCGAAAATTGAAGAGGTTTGTGGTCTGTGTGGATGACAGTCTCCTTACCCAAAATATAATGTTTCCACTGCTTACAAGCTTGAACGATAGCATACAATTCCTTGTCGTAAGTGACGCACTGTATCAGAAAAAGTCTCACTATAATTTGCAACTAGGTGACCATGCTGCATGAGGACTACTCCTAGGGCATATTCTGATGCATCAATTTGTATTTCAAATGGCTGTTGCAAGTCAGGAAGAGATAAAACTGGTGCAGAACATAACCTTCATTTTAACTCCTCAAATGCTTCTTGTTGAGCACCTATCCATTTGAACTTTGCTTGTGTTCCACCCACAATGATTGATTTAAAGGCCAAGACAAATGGGAAAACCCCAACACAAATCTGCGATAAAAGTTTGCCAACCCGAGGAAACTTCGTAACTCTGTGAGATTTCTAGGAGATGACCAATCCTTAATCACTTGTATCTTCTCAGGATCAACATGGACACCCTCATTGTCAATAACATACCCTAAGTATCTAATACTCTGCATACCAAAGGAGCACTTTTCTTTGTTTGCATAAAGCCCATGATCTTGTAAAGTTGAGAGAATTTTTTCCACATGTTGCAAATGTTCCTTCCAAGTTTTGCTAAAGATGAGTGTGTCATCCAGATATACCACCACAAAGGAATCAGCAAACGGTCTGAGTACATCATTCATCATTCTCATGAATGTCGTTGGGGCATTTGTTAGACCGAAAGGCATCACTAGCCATTCAAACAATCCCTCTTTAGATTTGAAAGTTGTCTTCCATACATCAGCTGAGTCAATTGGTACTTGATGGTATCCCGATTTCAAATCAATTTTTGTGAAGAATCCGGTCCCTCTAAGCTGGTCCAAAAGATCATCTATCCGGGGAAGTGGATACATATTTTTGAATGAAATTTTGTTCAAGGCCCTATAGTCAATACAAAGTCTCCAAGTTCCATCCTTTTTCTTTGCTAGTACAATGGGCTTGCCACAGGGTGAAGCACTTGGACGAATATGTCCCTTCTCAATCAATTCTTGTATTTGCCTCTTAATTTCATTATTTTCTAATACTGATCTACGGTAGACTAGTTCATTAGGCAATGGAGTTCCCGGTATCAAATCAATAGTGTCTCACTTGGCGGTGTGAAGGTATCCCAGTTGGTAACTTAAACAGATTCTCATATTTTATCAAAATTTGATCCATTGATCTTTTCTACAATGTTGTGGTGTTTGTGATGGCATGGGAATTAAAAACTGATTTCCTTTCTTCTTAAAAATGAATCATCAATAATATGAATGTTCCTGTTTTGGCAACCAACCTCCTACATTGCTTAGTACTAATCAAAGATGTAGAGTATGCAGGGCTTACCTCTAGTATTCGGTATTTCTGCTCACCCAGTCTGATTGTCACGCTGCGAGGTTTGGACTCATAAACACCATGGCGCTGGTACATATATGGTTGTCCTGACAGAACATCACAAACATCTAGAGGAGCTACATCACAGATTACCTCATCTTTGAAAGGCTTTATAGAGTATGAAAAGCAACACTGCTGGTGCACTTGAATATCTCTCCCTTGACTTAGCCATCCCATTGAATAGGGTTGCGGGTGTGTTGTTGTTTTCAGATTCAATCTCTTCACAGTCTCCACTGATATTAGGTTCTTTTGACTTCCACTATCAACAATAAAGTGTAGGGCTTTTCCTCCAACCCACATCTGTGAGTGGAACAATCTTTCCTCATCCTCTCGAGGCAATATCTTTGTAGTAGCTACTGTTGCATATGGATCAGCCTCAATTACCTGTTCATGACTTTCTTCTATCAAGATTCTGCCACCTTAGGTTTTGCCTTGTCCTCATGCATCTCCATCATTAAACTTTTTATGGTTCTACAATCTTTTGTGTTATGAGAGGGACTTTTATGAAATTCACACCACATATCGTTCTCTTGTGCCTTCTTCCTACCCCATGCCTTTTTCGGTGGTGAATTGGGAAAAGATTCTTTGGAGGTTTGTTTCCATGCAGTTTTGCCACCTCCACCCTTCCATTTGTTGTTTGCGAAGTTATCCCTCCTTCCATTCTATTTGAATTTCTCCTCAATTTTTGTAGCAAATTTGTATGCACTAGGTAAAGTCTCTATGTTCAGGAATTTCATTTCGGTTTGGATATACCTATGGGGTGCTGCTTGAAAAAGGTAAACCGACTCGGATGCTTACCGAAGGTTGTATATTAGGAAGGTACCCTGGATGACTTTCCTTTCCAACCTCCGAACCGAGTTGGTGGAGCCCACTCTGATATTTCAGAACTCGGTACTTCTCACAATCTTTGATGCCAAGCTTTGCTGCTAAAGCATGAAACATATTAGTATGTTCCTGAACAGTTTGGTCCTTTTTCTATTGAAGCAATTGCCACTACATATATTTATGTTCATATGTATCTACAGGAAAATATTCTTCCTTTACGTGCTCCATGAATTCTCCCCATGTGGGTTTTTGATCAAAAATAAGAGTACTGCCAGTTTCTTCTACCTTGGATGCTAACTTTGCTTCCCGCGAATCTTTGACATGATTTTCAGCTTTGAGATGAGCGAAAGTTATTTTCTCTTCATCTGAGAACTGGTTGACAAAGAAATACCTTTCCAGTTTTGAAACCCAATCATCAACAGCATCCGCATCAATCTTTCCTTGAAACGTGGGTATATCGAAATTCACTTACACCTTGAATGGTGTATACCCTGTGAATGGTGGGTTTGCTTGTGACCCACGACTTTCCAGCATTTGCTTGAACTACTCCATCATTTATTCACATTGTTTTGTTAATGCATCTGCAACCAACACTATAATGTCATCGTCGGTCTGCAACTTAGCCATCTACAATCGTGTGCGTCTCAAAGGAAGGTAGTCTCTGCAACTTAGCCATCTACAATCGTGTGCGTCTCAAAGGAAGGTAGTCTGAAGGATTTCTTGTTTCCAACCCCAATCTTTGATATGTTGATCGCATGTGATATGACATACAGGAGCGAACTTGCTCTGATACCACTAATCCGAATTATGGATTCGAATGACAACACCTGAGTGAGAACCTACGGTATTGTGGATTTGTTTACACAAACAAGATAAACACAGAATTGAAGCAAGCCAAAAAGTAATCCATTCAATTCGAAAATCCAACATATAACAGTTCATGAGATTCCAAGGGTCACCACAACCCCTTGAGAATCGAAACTGAACAGCCATATTTGCTTATTACATAATAAAATCCAAAACTACAAAATTTTCAAAAAAACTATATCAAATTTTGTCCTAACTTTGACAAGACATAACTTTCTACTCAAGACTTGAAATTGCGAGCCATTTAACTCGTTGGAAAGGTCTCCAAGAGTTGAAGGCGAAGTCCTAAAAGAACGTGCCTACGGCAACGTTCTAAAGGACGGGCCAAAGTGTCAAGGGTTGAAAATACCCTAAAGGCCTTCAAAATGCCCAATTACTAACATATAGAAAAAACTAGAAAAAACTAGAAAATATTTTTTCGATATTTCAAATTTGTTTCTGATCATGTGTAACAACATTTTCATACACCTTGTTTCTGTTTTAAACTTTTATGGTAAGTACAATGCAGCTTTAGTTATGCTGCATGGCTAATTAACTGTGTACTAGCAATCAGTGTCTGTCATACGTCAGCATCAATTCCATACCCACTTGTTACCACCATGTTTCTATCTTACAGCAAGCATCAATGATTAGAATAAAATTTTAAATGTACTAAACGTTTGATTGATTCCGGAAGATCAACCAACATATTGTAGGTCAATACTAATCTGTGAAAAGAACAATCTACTTTCAAAGGCAAAATCGAAGTATTCAATCCCTTTCCATCCATTTGAACACCTGAAAGTCATAACCTCGTTTTTTATGATGACAAATTGACTGGTGTACCATTGTGTTTTTAATCAAAATAAACCCTCATCATGTGGAAGGTTATTAATGCCTTTTTACATTAGGCCTATAAAGGTTAATATGGTATTGAATTTTAAAATATCATCTAAGTTATAAACCTTAACATAAACCCCATACGCATGTGTTCTTGACTTAGCTTAAACAAAAATGGATTTGGCTACTTCAATCAAAGCTATAATAGGTCAGGCCTCCAACCCTAACCCTAGACTTTAAAAGAGGGAAAAATATTTCTTAATCTCATTTTGCACTGTTGTTGTAAGAAGGCCCTCCAAAACAAACCATTCAGACAGCCATAGAAAAAAGCCCAAAGTAATTTTGGGCTATTCAACCAGCCAACCCACCTGTTTATGCAACATTCTCTTCCAATATGCCAACCCATGTATTTCAATTCATTAAAATCTCCAGGCATTCAATGGTAGGGATGCGCTCTTTGTTTATTGCAAGTTGTCAGTTTATTATTCCAACCTATTTTGAGAGCTTGATGCCTCTATTGAAAGCCAAAGCTAACTACACTAATTAGCTGAAAAACAATTTACTTTCTTATGTCTGAACGATCCAGCCATTTTCTTTGTTTGATGTATTGTACATGGAAAATGCCTTAAGCTAGATGGCAAAGACCCTCACCATTCATACCGAAACCCTATGGGTCTATTTACAAAATGGCAATAGGGCTTATGCTCTGAAGTTGACTTAAGAGACTATTTGATGGGACTTTGGCATTACATTTGAGGGGAATCCCAGTTTGTCTAATTTGACTCAAGACCTGTTCTTGGAAGTTTTGGCATGAAGAGTTTTGCCCATATGTGTGCATTGGATCTCATGCTTTCTGACTCTACCAATTTGTGAAATGGAACATTTTATTAATGTTTGCGGGAGACCCAGTATGGTCTATGGGACGTGTAAAAAAAATTAATACCAATTGCTTTGCAGCTTAACTGCCATTTGCTTTCGTGCTGTCATACTTTTGTAAAAATGTTATCAATGCTGATAATTTGATCTTCAGGGGCATCCACTTGTTTAACGACAGACTTAATAATCTTTGTAAGCTATTCAAACCATTATTTGGATGTATCTTTACTCCTTCAAATCAGAATGTATTTGTCGGGATAAGTTATAACTATTAATCCCTTGGGCTTGTGTATAAGCAAGTAAAAATGTTTTGAAAGAGCAGTTGAAGGCTGTGTGTGTGAGACCAATGATATACTGAGTAACTGACACATAGCAGGGAGGATAAAGAGAGAAATTCGCTATTGTTTGAGGGGAGAAACCGATTGGCAGCTTGCTATCTACTGGTGTCAAGAACATTTGCCCGTTAGTGGATAAGCCAGCCGATGGAATTATTATAATTGTTTTGGATCAGATGTTAGTTATTTGATAAGCCATGGAATGGAATTGTTATAATTGTTCAAGTCTGGCATCTATTGTTTGATAGCCAGAGGGTGTCAAGAACATTTGCCTGTTATTGGATAAGCCAGTGGATGGAATTATTATAACTGTTTTATAACAGATGTTAGTTATTTTATGAGCCATGGAATGGAATTGATATAATTGTTTTTAAGTCTGGTGTCTATTGTTTGATAATCCAGAGGAGGTTATTATTATCCCTATGTAGGCTTTGTACTTGCTCTTCAGTGTGGATTAAAGATACCCTCTATAATATTTTTTGGACTGCAACTACAATATGTCTGTTAAAGACAAAGGCAGTAACCATGCAGCCATGCTTGTTTGATTTCTAAACCAAGCGTAGCTGTGAGGTAAGTATGGATCTTGATTACAAACACCGCCAGTTATTATTTATTTAAGGTATCAGCTGAGTTGTTGTTTATCATCTTGAATGAACAAAATGCTCAAGACAAATTATACCATTCCATCCCATGCCTTCTCTCAAAGATGGGGTGCACCATTGATCAGCCAAGAGGAAGGAAATCATCCATGGGATGAAATTCAAGCACCTCAACAATTTCCTAGGCTCTTCTGCAGCTCACTCCAAGAAAGAGGCCGTGGCTGTGGTGATCAGCAAGCATGGCCTGGGTGGGGTTTTGGGTCCACCACTGATGTTTGTGATTTGGGGATAGCTTAGCCCTGAGTTGTGGTAATCGTCTGTCTTTTTTTAGCTTGGGGTATGTGTGTTTTGTTCCGTTTTTGCTCCTTTATCTTGGCTTATGTATATACTTTTGTTTGTCTGGGATCATCTCGGCAGTTTGACCGTCATTTTACTTGTTCATAGGATGTATATTGTTATTTCCTGGGCGAGGCCCCCAATAGAAACCTTTTTTGATTCAAAAATTACAGAATTTAACTTTTTTTAAATCACCCACTGACCAAAAAATGCATAGAAAAATGATAAATACTATGTTCCTGCCTCAGAGAGAGGTAAAATGGTTTCCCAACCACTCTACACAGGTCCGTTTAGATTTGGAGTGACTGGAAGTAGAGTGAAAAAAGAAAGGTGTTCGAAGACAAAAAGGGAAAATGTCCTGGCCGAACTTGGAAAGGATGTCCCTCAGTCTTCGACTCTAAATTAAAATAAGTCAATAGTTTGTGCACCCAATACCATTACAGAGTGCTTATAATATTGGGATATTGAACTCCATTGACAAAAAGGGTAAAAGTAAATGGTGCACATCACCTCAGTGAAGTCGGCTTGTCTGCCAGGGTTATGTTGCGATTCGGGTTTAATCTCGATATCCGCTGACTCGTCCACGATTTCCTGCATTGTATTTTGAATGAATTCGTCGAAGGAGTCGAGCTGCTGGCGCACCAGGCCCTTCTCATCGAAGTAGGCACTGATAACCACCCACGCATCTTCCTGTGTTATCTCCTCCCTCCCATCGTCCACCTCCATCTGTTCAACCTCCTCCTCTCCATCTCCATCCTCCTCCTCGTTTACACTCACACTGTTGTTCCCATACTCCTCCTCGTCCTCCACGCCATACATCTTTAAATCTTAATGGACACTCAAAACCCCTTTGTTTTCCCTGCTCTTGTTCTTCGTATTGTTGGGGAAATCAATTGAATCGAGTGCGATTGGAAAGACGTTAGAAAGGTTCGAGAAGTTTTTTAAAGGAATTTCGCCGCCAGGTATGCTTATAAACCTTGCGCAGTTCTTCGCCGACACTGTATCTGTTACCAGTTAATGTGACGGTTTAGGGCCGTTTTGCACTTTTATTATTGTGTAGTTTTAGTTTTTTGAATTTTTTTTAATATAAAATTATTAATACTTATTTTCCACAATTCATTATAGTACTTTTGTTATTTTTAATTTTGATTGTGTATAATTTTTTTGGTCTATTGGTTTCTTTCTATTTTTTGAGCTTTCTATTATCTTAATGTGTAATCTAAAATATTGATGCAAAAAATTATACACAACAACAATAAATATTTATATGTTCATTGCATTTAATTTATTTCTACAATTTAACCAATCATCATATAGAATTAAAAAATTTGAACAAAATTCTATAATTATATTTAATTCTTTATTTTAAATGATTGTAAAAATATCAATTATTTGTCTTTCTATTGCTTTATATTAAAAACAATCACAACAAAAAAAAAAAAATTCTATTTTAAAAAAATGATATGTCTTAAAGTATTTAATTCATTCAATCAAATGTCAATTGTATTAATGGCTTGAATGACATATCACTTTTGTATATGTCATAGCTTAACTTTGTTGTATATTTCTTATTGGTTGATTTTAGAAACGGTCATTGCAAAATTATTTTGTCCTTCAATTTTTATAAAAAAAAGTTGTAATGCTTTAAATTTTGTGCTTAAATTGTCAACCCTATAAATTTTTTGAATGATAGTGAATAGTATTATAGATATGGCATGGTGGCAAAATAATTTAATTTGAAAGTAATTTTTTTCTACAATTTAACAATTTACAATTGTTTTGTTGATTTCAATTCATCTACCATCTACTTATGATTTTCACTTGATTTTTTTATATATTAAATTATTTTGGTTATACTCTATTTATTTTCATATTTATATACTTTTGTTGATGTATCATCTTTTGGGATTTTGATCCTCTAAAGTTAAAAACTTTAAAAAAAAAAATTCCAAATCTTTAGACTATTTGAAAAAAGTAGTGATTTCTAACAAAATGGTAACCAAATCCTTCTTTGCAGTCTTAACCCAATTCTTTTAAAGATTTACTTAGAAATAGTCTTTGATATCTTGCTTTGTTTTGCAAAACAATGTAAGTTAGGTTTGTTCTTTAGTAGCATTTATTAAATCTTCATGCTAACACAAACAATCACACTACTAGTAGGAACTTGACACAATGTGTCTTTTGTTTAATTGTGTCTTTATAAAATTAGAAATATCATGTATGTAAAAAATAAATATTATAAAAAAATAAATATATTATTAAATAACTTATAATGTTGATTATTCTATGAATAAAAAGATAGTATTTAATTATTTATACAAGATAAAAAATTGTATATGTATATAAAATTTATTTATTATAGGCAACCTATAAATATCCAGTTTCTCATCATGTTGTTGTTGTCGTTGCGATTTTTGTTACTCATTTCTGGTAACACAGATGGATAGGCTTGTCATTTTTGCAACCACCCCTTGCAACTAACTTACATGGGCAAGTATAACAACCTTTAGGGTACATTTGTTAGATGGATTGATTTTATGTTTGTAATGGTGAAAATCACACAGTCATGTAATTTTCCCTTTGTTTCTAGATTGTCCCTAACACAATAAGAGATGTATTGTTTAAATTGTATTTGGTTAAAAGGATAGTTGGATTCTACATGTTTATTTATATAGCAAGTGTGATATATTTTTAAGTAATAATAATCTTAATTACTTTTGGTGCAATTTTATCTTTTTGTCTATGGTTTCTAAAAATTTATAGCTTCTTGATTTGAAATAAGTGATTTATGTTGTGTCTTTAAATATTGTACTTTAGATCCTAATTCATATAATTTAACGTTTAACTTGATAAAAAACCCATCATTCTTTCAAATAATGTCAACTTGGAATAACTACAAAATAAATTTGAACTTTGTGAGATGAGATCACATCAAAATTTTATCAAAGAGAGAATAATACACTAGTAAATATGGATAGATACACTTGCAATGAAAAAGTAAATGAGAGGATAGAGTGGCTTAGCTCTCAAAATAATGACAAGGAATGATTGGTGGTGATAATATGAATTGATTTGCCACCTTTACAAAATTAATAGCTTCAATATGACAACTATCCTAGAATTGACAAAGATGCCAAAAAAACATACAATTCAAACCCATAAAACATATATTTGATCTTGACTCCTACATATTTGGACTTTGAGACATGGATGTCAACTAGCAAAATATAGATTGTTAGGAAGTTATTCAACATCATTTCCAATATTTAAAAGTTTGGAGGTTTGGAGGTTTGGTTGGCATATGAAACTACATTCTTATTGTCGTGTTGACAGATGAACAATGAGTTGTAGAGTTATAAATAGTGCAAGGATTTATGTGGAGAGAGGATAGTTGTATTTTTTTCTGCACAAACCAAGAAAGACCATTGTTATGGCATGATCACCTTGTAATAATATTGTGTAGTGAATGAGATGCTAGAGGCATGCATGTTGGAGTTTTCTACCCTTATGGGTTTTTTTATTTCTAGGGAAAAACTATTGGCGTTATATAATTGGCCTCTTGTGTTTTGTTTTATTATTATTTTAGTTGTTTCTTTTATTGTTTAGGAAAATTAATATCGCTACAAGCACGATAAAATCCATTAGAGAAAATTGTTGAGAGTGTATAATAGTATTGTCATTGAAACCAATAGGAGCCCCTATGTCACAGATTTTACCAAATTTCAACCATGAAATTCACATTTTGGTGGACTTCAAAATGTGCTAAAAAAAATTGGATCCTACTATGGTCCCTTACCCTCACCCTAGTTGTTTTTATGCTACATTTACGCCATGTTGTTTGTGCCCTAGTTGTTTTATGCTATATTACACGATGTTAATCATGCCCTAGATGTTTCATGTCATAATTGAATGATGTTATTTATGCTCAGTACAATGAAATGATGACACGACTTTTAAATTGATGTTTTGATATTTAACATGATGACATTTAAGATGTTTACTTTTATTGATAATGTTTTTGAAATGTCAGAGTTATGACAAGATTTTAGGCTGACTGTTTGAATTGGCCAAGTGTGTGCAGGAGATCATCATCATCCCCCAAGAAGGGAGGAGAAGTATCATCAGGTCAGGAGGTAATGAAAGAGAGCTCATGCCATCTGAAAATCCTAACTGTAAGTTGAGTCAGGTTGTCTCATGTTGACCATGTCTTCCATCAACCTGTTGTGTCAGGTAACCCTAAGTTGGTTTGAATAGGAGTTTAGGGTTTCACAACTTTAGTCATAGATTGGTATTCCAAGATTATTATTTTTAATTATGAAATTTAACCTTTTTTATCACTCATGAATTAAATATTTTATACATGTATATATTAATATATATGCATATTATATACGTATACTCTTATATATAAGGTCATATATGTATGTATCTAGAACATTAATGAAAACATACATATAAGTGCTTGTATAGAGAGGTAAGCATATAATAATATGTATATATATAAATGTATATATTAATTAACACCCCCTTTAGCATACTATATTATTATAAATCATTTTGACCAATCTTTTGATGTGGTCTTTTGCTAAGAATTTACACAGGTCTAATGTAATTTTCATTAGCATCGAATATGAACATATAAATTTTCTTGAAGGCTTATCTTTATTTAATATATTAAAACTTAAAAAGTGAGATCATCCATAGTGGCAAGACACAAACATGACATGCCTCTCAATTGATTTGAAATTCACTCAAATTAAAAAGTAATGAAGCCGAAATATTAAGAATTGATTCTTCTAGAAGGTTAAAAAACAGTTGCAAGCGGCCCGTTAAGGGGCTTAGTTGGGTTCAATACAACCAAGATTATTCGACTATTAAATGGGAGAGACCTTTGGAGGGATGGTGGAAAGTCAATTTTGACGGGGCCTCTAAAGGCAACCCAGGACCTTCAGGTGCAGGGGTTATTGTGAGGAATTGGAAGAGTGAAACTTTGGCTATAGGTGCTCAGAGACTGATGGACGGATCAAATAATTTGGCTGAAGCGATAGCAACTCTGCTAGTTGTTAGGATGTGTAAGATGTTAGGCGCTAGAAAAGTGCACTTGGAGGGAGATTCTTTAATTATCATCCTAGCATTAATGAAGAAAGGAATTGATGCATAGCACTTACAAGGTTGGATCCACAACATCCTCAAAGAGTTTAAGTATTTTGAGGATTTCCAATTAAGCCATGTCAAGTGTACTGGCAATGTTGAGGCAGATATTCTATCTGAGTGGGCTATCACTTTTATTGAAGTGGGTGAGTTTGGATGGGAGGATTTTTGAAATGTCTGCTTTGAGGAGGAAGCGGGTGACTATCTTTAATGTCATAGCGGACAGAGTGTACAGTCTCAGAATAATGGGAGAGAAAGGCAGTGTTTGAGTTTAGCAAGGTGCTTTGTTAAGGATGTTTCCTACATGTTATGAGATGGCATTTATTTCATCCCTTTCTTTCTCGAGGATTCATTGACACGATAATTGCAGTTGTAGCAGAGCTCTGAGAAGGTTACAGACTTTAATTGAGAGTTGGTGAAGAGGGAAGTCAAGCACGCATGGAGGCCAACTTCACTCTTCGAAGAAGGAGACGAGTTTTTTCTTTCTTCGGTGAAATTATGTACCATAGGTTAGCTACAAAAGATGTTCAATATCTCAGATGAATTACTAGCCAAGAGTGCGGCTATTGTGGTCAGGGGGCTTTCAGTCAACTTAAATTCAGGTTTAAAACCAAAATGGATGTTTTCGCTCTCATCATAGCTTGGGTTTGGAACTGGGCGAAGACACAGTCACGGTGAAGAAGGTGATGCAGACAATCATCCATGAAGATTTTCTGATAGGAATGGACTCATTTTTGAAATGGGTAGAACTGAGTGTGGGGTTCGATGCTCGTGAGGGAGTGGAGGTCGAAGCGAATGATGGCAATGTTGGTTTATTCTCCTTTGTTCGGTGGGCAAAGGGAATGTGTAAGTTTCATCGCACGTGGGAGGCTAGAAGGGGATGGGACGCTCTGAAGTTGTATGCAAAGATGAAAGAGTTGGAGGTTGTCATCGCACAGGCCAAGGCAAAGGTTGAGCATGGGCAGAGACGGGTGTTGTGACCCAGACCGACAAGGGTGTTGGAGAACAGAGATGCCAAGGTGGTTAGGCGCAACCATCGGTGGAAAGTCCAGTGAATTGGTGTATTCCATTTTTTGGTGGTGACATGTCCTATTTGGATTGGCATCTTATTTTAGACATGGTTTAGCCAAATTTTGTTGTAATTGGGCTGGTTGGTGGATAGTTTTGAATCAACTTTTTTGGTAGGGTTGCTATCGGGTTGGCTGTTTTGCCTTTTTTTGGTCTCAGATACTTGTTTAGACTTATTATGTGAACTTTATTTTTGAATATCAATAAAACATAAATTATTACCGAGCAAAAAAAAAAAATTTGCGAGTTTTCCCTTTCTTTTTTGCTTCAAAGATGTAAAAGTTTTAATTTAAATTTGCATAGGTTAATGCATATTACACTAGGTGTCCATGAAACTCTTGTTCTCATGTGCTTTCCCTCCATTGAATGAATGAATGAATGAGTGTTTTTAATAACGTCCATGAGGCCAAACAACCTAAAGGTTCCACAAATAGCCAACAAATAAATAAGCATGCAAGGCCTAAAACAAAAGTAGCCCAAAACAGTACACCAACTAAATCTCTTTTTCCTTCTGCATCTTGGATCTTCTATTATGTATCTTGAGTAAAAAATATGCAACCCTTGTTATCTTTTCTTCTTCAAATAGATTACTCGAGATGTTCATGTTTAGTGTCTCAATGTGATTGATCTGAATATCCTTGTAGGTTGAACACTCCATGATGTCATATCATTTTGTCTCCACCACTTCTTGAGTGCAATAGAAACATCTTCTTTATGCACATTGTATTGTCTCCATTGGGCTAGCCTTTTAAGGGCTTTTTCATGAAGAAGCCTTTTATTTTAAATTTTTGTTTTCAATTTATCTTTTTATTTTTATTTTAGATTTTTATTTTTTCAAATAATATTTTTTAGGAAAAATGCAATAAGCATATATATTTAAATATAATAAGGATTTCTACAAATTATTTATTAAGAAGTAGTAGATTGTGCAAGACATGTCTATTTTAAGCTAGGGAGGGAGCATAGCTCAACCTCAAGGACTAGAAGAAAACACTCAACCAACAAACTATATCGAAAACTAAGATTATATACAGGCATGTATAACTTGACAAAATAGAACTAATATAAATGAACAAAATAGAGGAGTTGAGCTCAACCCAAAGAAAAAGGGGAGGATGTAATTACACAAGAATTACAAAGAAAATGAGTATCACAATTCTATTGATTAAAGGTAGTAGTGTCCATAGCATCACAATTGTATTCATTAAAGGTAGTAGTGCCCACACCTTTCCCCACCAAGAGTGATGATATTTATCACTAAGCTTGGCATTGAGGTAGGATTTCCTGAATAACATTATGCTTCTGGTAATGTAGAACTTGCAAGCGAGCTAAGCAAATAATGGGTCTTTTCTTCATGGTAGAGTTTAACCCTAGCAGGCTCTCATGGTTTGTTAACAAAGGTAAAGCTTTGAACTTGTTTTGAATAGCCTGCAGATTAGTCAAACCAATATTATCTCCAAATATAAAAAGTGTCCATCCCAGAATATCTTCAAGTTGAGCCTCCATTGTAATTTTGGACCCGTCATAGATGGATGCTATGGAAGGGTTTTTTTGCAAGTCTTCCTTGAGGAAGAATCATCCTAATTTTTCCTGATCCTCATGGAAGTCATAGCCCCTCACCGCTTCATCAAAAACTTGATTTGCTATATATTCATCATGAATAAATTTGTAGGCGATATGAACTAGTTTTCCATAATCTCGGCACAAATCTAAGTAGTTATAAAGAAACACAAACAACAAGTGAGATGGAAATAGAAACCAAGGAGACAAGGTAGTCAATATATGGTCTCTTATAATGCCCCTAATTGCCTCCTCTACCTGGGGATTTTTCAAAGAAAATATCCAATTGAGGTTTGCATGAGTAAACTGGCCTAAAATGGGGAATTCCCAATTTCTCACTAGAAGCTTTACTCTAAAGTTGAGTGATCAATATGCTTGATTAGCTTTTTTTTATGGATGTTGCCATTTTTTCTTCTGCAAGAGAAACACCCATGACCA
Organism: Cryptomeria japonica; assembly: GCF_030272615.1. Lineage (NCBI taxonomy): Eukaryota > Viridiplantae > Streptophyta > Pinopsida > Cupressales > Cupressaceae > Cryptomeria > Cryptomeria japonica. The sequence goes on along the minus strand of NC_081411.1, from coordinate 661,637,249 downwards.
AACCTAGAGTATGATAGATCCAGATGGAGAAGAGAATGTGTGGAATGTGATATTTAATGAGCTTCATAAATGTGGACAACTCATAAACCCTACACATTGGATATGGTGTTATCCTTTGAAGGATCCACATATAGTAAGGAGGTTGATGGCACAAGTGAATTAAGGAAATTTTAATGTCAAATGACCCCAGTTATCCTTTCACAATAAATGGAAAGTCTCTTGAATCATGTCAATATGATAAATAATTGCCACATGATATCACAAATTGTTGTCAACATACCCTTGCATCATGAGTAGTAATTAAAGAAATCTTTGGCACAAGTGGTCTAAATGAGCCTAATCAGTTTGAAGTCACCATAAGACTTTTGAAATGAATTCAAATTAACTTAACAAGTATGACCCAAATACCAAAAAAAGAAGTGGGACAACCTACAAAACATAAAAATAGCTAGAGAAAAAACATCTTTTTTACTCTAGTTCTTCCACAAGCTCAAGAAACCTAAGAAAATATTCACAAGAGAGGAATTTTACCTCTCAAAAAGATTAGCTCCAATATTGGCTAAGAGGTCAGCTATTTTATTCCCTTCCTTGTAACAATGAGAGATCTGGAAAGTTTGAAAGGAACTTGGGATTTCCCAAGATCCTGAGAAAATGTAGTTCAGTCTCCAATTAGAAACCTACCCATGACTTAGAGGAGATATTATTTTTTTTTGCCGATTTGAGACTAATAAGAAGGGATTTAGCCTCTGCAATATTATTTGTGTCATCTTGTGATTTGTAGGTTGTTGTTGAAATGACCATTCGTATATGTGCGAAGCTCACACACCCCTGACTCGAAGGACCTAGATTGCCTCTTGCAAATCCATCAAAATTTAATTTGGTAAAACCATGTTGAGGAGGTTTCCATTTGAGGGGGGAGATTGAATAATAGGCTTCCTTTGAAAGAGAGGGAAATTTGCTTCCACTCAAATAAAAGAATTGAGTCCCAGGAGGTAAATACTAATAAAAGACTTTTATGCTTAGAAGTAAAGGCTTTAACATTTTTGAAATGGAAGCTTCTATCCCCTCTATCACTTTCTCTATTGATTGAGTTTGATTTCTAAAAATCCTCTTATTTCTTTCTCACCACAAACTTCAAATGAGAAATGAATGAGATATCTACCAAATGGATGCAAAAAAGGACTCAATTAAGAATTGGCCAACAATCAAACACTTCTTTCAAAGTATTTGGTAGGAGAGCTACTCAAAGAAGCTTACTTTTTAAAGATTCCCAACATTTTTTAGAGAAATCACACTGCAATAAGAGATGGTTGGGTGTCTCAGATGTAGAGTTATGGAAGAAACAATTGAAATTGTTTCTTATTTCCAACTTAGGAAGTTGATCATTGGTGAGAATTCTTCGACTATGGGCAAGCCACAAAAAAACTCCAACTTTTGGTAATATAGCTTGATTCCAGGAAAAGTGAAAAGGTCTTAGAGAGCTTGAGGTTCCTTGAAAATAGAAAAATTCATATCCCTTTTCACATTGTATGACCCTATAGGTGAGGCAACTCACACCAAAAAATCTTCTTTTGATGCAGGGTGCATATCTCTTTGATGAAGCAAATTGGAGAGAAGGTATTTTTGGGCCTTTGGAAAGGGTAGATTTGAGAAGTTTCCCCATTTAAACTGGATAAGATTGTCTTCACAATGTCAATGCATATTCCAATGAGATTTAAGAACTTATTTAGATTGATCCATGGCAAAACAATGACAATATTTGATGACTCCATATTTGCTTAATTAGGAACCAATCGATCCATAAGAAATCCCTTACAACCCACTTATATTCAAAGGATGATAATTGGGTAACTGCACCACAATGGGAGACCAAAATCTTGCCACTTTACTTTTTGGCCCCTTGGGAGAAAAGTGTGATAGCCAAATATGGCATGCACAATTAGGTTTGTAATGACCAAGTTGTAGGCTTGGTCAATATAAACCAAAATGTTAGTTCACTATTTAGCTAGTGTTCTTTAGAAAAGTAGTTATAAAAAAAGTACAAATTTGCCGTAATCTATGTTGTTTTCTTCTAATATGGCATGCACACTTAGGTTTGTAATGACCAAGTTGTAGGCTTGGTCAATATAAACCAAAATGCTAGTGCACTATTTAGCTAGTGTGCTTTAGAAAAGTTGTTAAAGAAAAAGTACAAATTTTCCCTCATCTATGTTGTTTTCTCCTATGGCTTCCACGTTTTTATTCCTTAGACCCACACTCACAATCAAAGGAAGTTTCTTTTACTCTTTAGACCCATGCTCGAGAGAGTATAAGAGAGATTGGGGGAGGGAGATAGATGATAGTAGTGAGGGAGGGGGATATACAGAGGGAGAGGGGAAGAAAAGGAGGGAGAGGACCAGAGAGGGGATGGATGGAGAAGAGGAGAGACAAAAGAACAAAGAAAGATAGGAGTAAGAAGGGATGGAGGGAGAGACAAACATGGAGGGGATAAAGAGGTGAGGGGGAGAAAATAGAATGAGAGAGTTCATAAAGGGAAAATGGTAAAGGGGGAGGGAGAGAACTAGAGTGGGGGGGAGAGGTGAGATACCTATATGGGGGGAGAGAGGGGTGAGATAGATAGGGGGATAGCAAGAGGTGGGTAATGAGACATGGATGGATTGGTAGAGAGGGATAAACCTAGAGAGAGAGAGAGAGGAGAGAGAGAGAGAGAGAGAGAGAGAGAGAGAGAGAGAGAGAGAGAGAGAGAGAGAGAGAGAGAGAGAGAGAGAGAGAGAGAGCTGAGAGACCTAGGTGGGGAGAGAGGGGTGAGATAGATAGAGGAAGATAGAGAGGTGGGTAATGAGATGGAGAGGTAGCTCAAGGGAGAGAAGAAAGGGAGGGAGAGACCTAGAGAGGGGTGGGATAGAGAAGAGGAGAGATAATATAATATAGAGAGAGAGAGAGACAAAGAGAGAGAGACTGACTGACTGACTGACTGATAGACAAACAGAGACAGAGACAGAGAGATAGAGAGAGATAGAGACAAAGACAGAGATAGAGACAGAGAGACAGAGAGACAGAGACAAAGACAGAGATAGAGAAAGACAAAGAGAGACAGAGACAGAGACAGACAGAGACAGAGACAGAGAGAGATAGAGAGAGACAGAGATAGAGAGACAAAGAGACAGAGACAGAGACAGAGAGACAGAGGCAGAGGCAGAGACAGAGACAGAGACAGAGAGGCATAAGGGGGAAAGGAGAGAGGTGGAGAGTGAGGGAGAGAGAGAGAAATGGATAGGGGGGACAAATAGGGAGGTGAGAGACCTATATAGGGAAAGAGAGGGGTGATATAGATAGAGGGGGGTGGAGAGAGGTGGG